>NC_142630.1:3656666-4942500 GCF_059453375.1 Lepisosteus platostomus | reverse complement strand
AGACAACAGAGGTGGGGCGTTTGACCGCTACTCTAGTTTTAATGCTTCGTTGATGCTCAGTGCGCACCAAGTGCCTGGGAAATTGTATCAAATTGGATTTCCCTTCTGCCCTTACCTGCCTCTAAGTTGCTCAGAGAAGGTATTTAACCTGCATTGAAACAGTAATGGGTTCCAAGGAGCAGCCTATAGTATGTCCTTTTACTCTGTTAACTCTGTAACTACTATTTTACGCGCTAAGATTTATTTAGCTCGAATTAAACGTATGGATTTATTTTTAGAGGAACACACAGTTTAAAGAAAGCGAGTTACTGTACAGTATGTATCTTTAGTCTCTATTGAAATAGAGTTAGATTAATTTCCATTACATTAATCTCAAGGGAATGTATTCTGAGACAAATAAATCATTTCGTATTTCTGAATTTTACCGTGAACTCTATTTTCAGCGAAATGTTATTCGCAGTTATTTATCTACTGTTGCCTTAGGGTTGTAATGTATTTGTCGAAGTACTGGACACACAGACGTAAACCTGTCTTTAAATAACACGTTTAAAACGAATCCGAGCACATGTGTACAGTGTATCCTTCTGAGAAATATTTTAGCTGCCTCATACACGATCTCACGCGAAATCCCTTCTGTTCTGTTTACTGCTTATGTAGAAAGTGCGTTATCTATGTGTCTGAACACAACTCGGTTAGAGTTCCAGACCTTTTTCATTTACACGTTGGAAGCATAAGTACTTTTCCTATTGTTATGTCCTGCGCCATTTAGGAATTCTTACTTATTGAAATATTATGATGTACGTCGACGCTGATGCTGAGTTTTAAAGTACAACAGAATTCTAGTTAATCAAAGTGTATGTTGTTTAAAAAGATAATGCTTTATGTTAACATACCAATTGTTCTTGATTCATATCACTAATAAAATATTTTGATTAAAACAAATCGTTTTACGTAGCTGAATTATTCTATTTATATGATCATCATAATTACCCAGTGCACTCACTCATGTGAGTAAAAACGCACCACTTGTCTAAAATAAATGAATCCTGCAATCTTTATCTTCCTGAAAGAAATTACGTCCGGCACGAAATGATTTGGGGGAGGGGCTAAAAATGAAAAATACTGTACACATTACTTTTCCAAACACCTTTAGCATTCACCTACACACCTCAGCCGTGCTATTTCAAAAATTATTATAACAACTCAAAAGAAGTTACTTTTGAAAGAAAATCCTTGTGAGGCTTTATGAATCCACCTAATTTGTAATTAGCAAGCCTATTCTGCATAGGTGCCCATGTACTGTATATACTACACAATTCAGTACTGCTTTCCCGCAAAGAACAGTAGCTTCATTATTTGAAGCTGCTCTCCTCTGATTTAGCTTTGCTTGAGAACAAACAGGAGTTGTTAAACTACCACTTTTTCAGTCTTAATTATCTCCTGAAGGTTTGCTATAACCTGAACAGGAATGGTGAATGGAGTTAGAGGGTGGAAAGGCCATTGGATAAAGCAGAATGTATAAAAAGTGAAGTCTGAATTAAAATCTTCTTTTCTGAACCTGCTTTTTTTAAACATAGTTTGTTTATGCGAAATTAGAAATGATACGACTGGTGCAATTCCTCATTCAAAAAATAATACATGATAAAATTACATTAAAATCATTTATTTAAAGTAATGTTTCCAAAATGGCTTCGTTTGTAAACAAATCAATTGAACAAATTCCTTTTCTAGATTTTTAATTGATTGACAAAAGGGTGCTCATTTATTCTGAAAGGTTAGTAAGCAGCTTCTTCAGGAACTGCAGTATCTTATGTTCCTCTTTGCAATCTAGTTCACAATACAAACCTTTATGAAATCATATTGTATGTATGTCTCCCTGGAATATTCTGTCACATAGAAACCTTCCCTGAAACCTAACCTGTGTTGGGTTTTTCGGGTTGACTCTAACCATTTGGGAGACAAACTGAAATCTAAGGGTCTCTAGACATCTTCAGACATCTAGACATGGTTCAGATACAATCCCCTTTCTCTTCACTCCAATTATTTAAACACGCATGGGCTAAATATAGCTTGGGGTTTTGGTCAGCTAAACCTCAGCTCTACATCTTGGAGAGAAGTGTGCAAAACAGGAATGTGCGTGTAAGTAAATAAACTTCCCCACATTTAAGACTAGAAACTAGAAGTTGCAAGTATTTCCTGTATATAAGATTCTTTTGGTCAGGGGTGTAAATAAAATGTCACCCTGAAGCTGCGGAGAATAAAGAGTCTCTCTTTTCCTGCTTTTTATACAGTAGAAAGCAATAAAATGAGCAGTAACTAATATGAAGATGTTACACGTTGCAAGACAGTATGTTTCTCTCATTTCTTGAAGGGTTGAGGGAATTCATCACCGCTTTACTGAGACAACCTCAGACATATGTTTGTAGTAACAACGATAAACACCTATTCTGCTTTACTGTAAATGAGCTTTAATTCAATTTGAATCTTTCTGCTTTCCAAGTGTTGAGGCTGATGTTTGTTTTCAGAAAAGTTAAGAACTATCCACAATAGAAACAATCTGACAGGACAATGTATTCCATGATGAACTGCACAGTTACACAAACATTACACAAAGTCCCCCACATTTGGAACCTTTCATGGGAACACTGACATCTGCTTTTAGACTGTAAAGCAATATGGAGATACTTTTAGAACATACCCAGCTTAAAAGTGGAGTATGGAAAACAAAAAGACCAAAGATTAATGAAAGAGTTTCAAATATTGATTTAATTGTGTATTTTAATAAATATCACAGAACTTATAAAGGTTGTTAGCAGGATACGTTTCTAAGATGTAGTATGGAAATGTCTCAGTCTGTTAAAATATCTAACACAACTGTGTTTTATACAGAAACGGTTCAGTTAAATTAAATGTTGAAATAAGATTGGGATGTTTGAACTATATTAATATGTTTCTGCTGTGTGACTATAGTTGTTGTGATGTGAAGGTGATATGCATAAACAGTCCTGTTTTTTTAAAAAAAAGCTAAGGTTTTTACTCACAAAAGTGCAAAGTGCTCAACTGCCAGTTTGATCCAAGGAAATTTTAATTAAAAATGTTCTAATATTATTCTGTGGTGAAAGTAACATTGTGTAATCCAATAATGTAAAATTTAGCAAAAGGAAGAAAAATAAATATTCTGCATTTAGGAGGTTTTCCAGGACAAAAAAGAGCAAAAAATTGAAATTATACTGCATTACATCACCCAGGATACAATCAACATGACAGAACTGTGTGATAAATATGACAATAATATATGCTCAAAGAAAATGATTTCATCATAGATTAACACAACACAAGTGTTAACTTGGTTAAGCATAATGAAAAAGTCATGTTTGTTTGTAATATTAATCTAAGATGATGGAGTTATCGCCTTATGAAAAGGTACTATCTCCTTTCATTTAAAAATGTTTCATACTTTTTAAAAATATACTTTGGATACCTCAAGTTATATTTTTTTATATATTTTTCACCAAGTTCACAAATGCATCAAAGCAACATCAATAAAAGGTATTTCTAACATAAGAACATATAAATATTCCAGAAGTACCCTGTTTGCTCATAACTTTCAATAATTTGCTTTAATGCATACCTTGGAATACCAAACGTTTCTACATGGATCATTTTTTCATTTTCATGTGAAACGATTCTTGAACATTTAATTGAATTGTTTATTCGTTTTCAAGCAATTAGCTAGTCATTCTCAGAGATTTCTTAGTTTGTAAATAAACTTTCAAATACCATTTAAATTAATTGGTAATTTGGTATTCTGTGACAAAGTAGCATGTGGCCAGTACACATTTATATTAATTATTTTCTGCAAATGTAAAACAAGAATACTTCTCTTTTTACTGCGCACAATATGTGTTTTAAACAATTTATGCTGAAAGAAAAATGCTACTATTTTTGATTGTAAACAGTTTTTTTTTACATTAGTTCAATCTTCTCTGCACTACCTAAAGGAACATATTAGCAAATGTATAGCTTTATACATCAAATACTTTTTAAATGTTCTAACAGAATTTCTTTATATCAGAATCTTATATCAGAAGTTCAGTTTCAACTAAATTACAATTTAGCAGAGAGAGAAATGTTCTCCCATATTTGAGAAAATTTGGAATGTGGTCAGGTAAATGACGTACAGTAAATCTTGCTTTTGTGAGCAGAACTGTCTCACAATGTATCTATTTTTCTAGGAATTCTGTGTCTTTCCCTAATCTAGACATGTAAAAGGTTCGGACACTTTGCAAACTGATGCAGTCATTAGTTTGTATTTGACATAACATAAAGTTTAAAATGGAGGAGACATAAACACAGAGTAGCTTACATATTATGCATGGCCTGACTGAGATGCTCATGCACAAAGCTCAGATGTGTATATGGATGTTGTTTTAGAAAACAGGACCGTACCACTATGTTTTGGGGGTAGGTGTTTTATAATATCAGACCTCTGAATTTCAGACTTAGAATGGGATGCTCACAACCTCAAGCTCCCCCCCCAAAAAAAAAAAAACTCAACAGGAATATTAAAGACACTTGTCAAAAAAATAGTACCTTATTAAATACAATTTCATATTTTTTAAGCAAACATAGAGCAAATTCATCGACAGAAGCCCAGCCAGACCTGTACAGTATGAGTAATAGAATGAGTTGTCATTAATCAAAATGAGTAACTTATAGGAGTGCTCCCTTTTCAACGAGTATTACACTCTACAACTTGACAACATGCTGCCACATTAGTCCTGCAATGAGCTATTTATAGTGCCTCATTAATCAGGAAAAAAATATCAAATAAACCGGTTGGTGTTTTATTGACCAACAAGAAATCCATGAGAATCAATTTTTTATTCTGTAATATTCTGCCACGCCGTAACCTCGCATTTTACCAGTATATCTGTAGTTTGCAATGCTTTGTCATGCTTTCTCTGTGTCTTTCTCTTACAGAAGCATGCTGTATGCTATGCTGATTTAGAAACATATGCCATAGTAAATCGTGTTATTACTATACATTATTATTGCAAGCATGGTTAAGGAGTACAAAATATCGTGGAGAACTATGGCACCATGGTTAAATAGCACCATACAATTTTACCATGGTAAATTTATTGAGAGCTGGTATTTTAAGCAGCCCAGCAAAAACTGCCAAGTCAGGTTTTACTCACAAGCCCTATTTCTTAAACTTTTGCAATGACAGGGTTTAATGTGTCAGCCAGCTGTTTCAAATTGATAAGCATGGATGACAGGAATTTACAAATATATCAATCGATTGATTAATCAGTGATACACAAAGAGGTTTCTGTGTCAAATAATCTTGAGGCCTATTCATGTTTGGCCAGAGAGACAAAAAGACAGATTTGTTCACTTCAATAAACAGGGCTTACAAAATACTGAGCCATCATCTTCTCATTTCCACATCCTGGGGCAAAATGCAACAGTTGCACAAATCCTAAATAAAAAAAACATAAAATGAATGTAACAGCTGGTCATCTTGCTCTCTCTTTACGTCCATTTGTGGTCATTTTAAACATGCAATCCATTATCCTGTTCAGCTTGATTGCTTTCTCACGTGTATATTCTGTCCTTCGGATGTCATGTCAACAGAATATTTACAGTGTGATGTTAATTTATCTGCTGGATGAGTGGGAACAGAGCAGGATGGGTGTACAGTGATGAGGATTACTGCCTCGCAGTGCTTGGCCCAGTGTTCAATTCCAGACCTAGGGTGCTGTCTGTGTAGAGTTTGTATGTTGCCTCTGTGTTCACATGGAGCCTCTGGGTGCTCAAGTTTCCTCCCACAGTCCAAAACCTTACTGGTAGGTTAAATGGGAAAATTGTCCCTGGTGTGAGTGTGTGCATGTCTGTCAGCCCTGTGATGGACTGGTGTCCTGTCCAGGGTGTACTCTACCTGTACACTCGCTTGCCAGGATAGACCCCGGATTCCAATGACTCTGAATTGGAAAAAGTGGTTGGAAAACGGATGGATTCATGAGTGGGAACCAAACAGATAATAAAGTATTTCCCTAGCAGTGCCAGACAGTGATAAACTCCAACATGTTCCATCAAACCAAGCACACTTAAAGACACAGACGTGTGCATATATGTGTTAAAATTTACATACATATAAATTGGACATCTTGTTGGTGATATTTCTGTGGCTCAGAATGTTTGCAACCGTTGTGAAAACACTTCCTTATTTGCAAGGGGTATGCATTTTTTTTTCTTCCACAGCTGGATGTAATTAAAAAGTAATCCACAATGGAAAATATTCCTAACATGGAGATGCCTGCATTGTGTCTCAAGACTCGAAAGTATATTCCTAAAATTATTTTTTTCTTCCTAGATGTAGTTGGGCGTGCAACAAATAAATAACTAATGCTCTCTTTCAGGTGCTTCTGCTATAGGAGCTCAAATTGTCAGCTTGTGCGAAGCTGGCTACAAGAACTACAGTACAAGCTTAGCTTCACATTTATTTCTTGACAGGACAGTAAGAGCACATAAGACAAGGTATTTCTGTTTATGTCCAGACCCTATAAATGTGTACAGTCTCAGAATGCAACTTATTCTGTAAATAAACACAACACAAACGCACACACCCTCACAAAACAACACACAAAATTAAAAATCAGGAACTGTGTTGGAGTAGAATCCACTACTTTTTTTAACTCATATCACTAATTATTCTTCAGCTTGCAGGAAATGTACTGGTACTAGGAGTTTGTTATCCTATTGTATCACACACTCTCAGCTCTCTGTCTAGGCTAATGCCTCTCTTTAATAAAAATAAACCCCTTCAATGAAGCACACATATAGACACCCATGCGTGCTTATAAAGTCAGAAACGTTTACTGTGTGATCTATAGCAAATGTGCACATGAGCTCTCACCCACTCTCAGAGTCTGAGAGTCTGCACCCTAGAAGACTGCACAATCAGGGTTTCATACCCCTGCTGTTACAAGTCATTAGTAATTAGCTCTGTTATTATTAGTTAAAGGTTGGAGGAGTGAATATCAAGGTACACTGTAACAAATCTGTTCTACATCTCACATTATTTCTTTTCTACTGGCTATGCCTGGAGGACACTAAAGGACACTGAGGTTTTCTTTCGAAACCTCAAGAGTGCAAATGGCCCACATCTCCCATGATTTCTGAGGAATGCGATGTAGTAGAAAAGCAGGCGTTGTCCTCAGCAGTGTTTGCTATGGGAAGTAGCTCCACAATCGACATGATTATTGTTGTGCCTCCTTCTGAGGCTTTGCTGTGGGCAACAGTAGACTTGGCAAATGTGTTATCCCAGACTTGCATTCTGGAACCTGCTTGCAAATGATCCAGATGGTTCTTCAAGAGCGAACACTAGCATTTTATCTGGATGCCAGCAGTTGATTTCTGTCATGTGGGCTTACATTTAACGTGCGCTCTCCCACACTGCCAGGCACGTCCCAGGACCTGCTGTCTCCAATTTTCTGTGTGCCATGCTTCATTTGCTTTCAGCTACCATGGCAGTTTGAGCAGTACCCTCCCTGAATCGGCTCAGACTGTGGCTACACAGGGCATGCACAGGAGATCTTCTTCTGTCACTGGCATCTCAGAAACTTTTGGAATGTTGAGGAGCATTCTAAGCACATACCCCAAATTTATTTTGTTTCAATGTTTGCCTACAGCAACTCCTTGAAAGTTGAAAAAATCTCTGACTGAATTTTTTTTTGCAAGATCTACCAAGATCTGAAAGGAATTACACACCAAACCGGATGTTCCCTGGATGCGTTTTTTCAGAAAATAAGAAAAGAAAACCTTCTAAATAAATTGGAACGAATGAGTTACTATAATCTAAATCTTTCTTAAATATTGTTTCAATTGGTAATATTTCGAATCACCTGCAAAAATCAGATTGTGTACAATGATACCATGATCCAAATGTTTGGGAATTTGTGGAAGTGTCCTGCAAATCTCCCTGTTAAGTTTTAGTTTAGAGTGCACAAAGAGGGGGAAAACTAACTTTAACGATACTTTAAACAAATGGTCTGACACCCCTAAATGTTCTGTAAAATTGTTCAAAATTCAAAACACATTTGGAAGTCTGAGGATAACTCACTCATGAGGAGACATTGCCAGCACTTGAATGATTCATTAAATTTAATACCTTCTTGTTGTTTTAAATATTCAACATGTATTTCCGAGTCTTGGCATAACTGTGCCTCGCTTACATTTTCCAAAATATCAAAGGGGAAATTAAGGCTTAAAAACAAACCACTGCCAGCTTACTTAGAGGAGACTGATCGTGAAAATGTGGAGTGTGTGGGTTGGAGGGGTTCGTTTAATGAACTGGCCACTCCTCCAGTTTATCAAAAATAAAAATATCCAGACTTATTAAAAATATCAGGACCAATGAAAATGAGACAAATACAGCTTTTAACAGCTCTCCTACCATTGCTATGGATATTCACCCATCCAAGTATGTTCTAACCACTTCTTCCAGTACAGGGTCACAGGGGAGCCAGAGCTTATCCAAGCAAACACTGGGCACCCCCTGGACACGACACCAGTCCATCACAGGCCACACACAGACACACACCCACTCCCACCAGGGCCACGTCTCCCAGAAGCCAATTTCCAGTGTGTTTTTGAACAGTGGGAGGAAACTGGTGCACCCAGATAAAACCCACATGAACAGGGAGAACATATAAACTCCACACAGAGAGCACCCCACAGCTGGAATTGAACCCAGGGTCCCAGTGCTTCCAGGTAGCAAGTCTAACCACTACACTGCTGGCACAGTCAAATAATCTCTAAATTAAGGAAAAGAGTACAGAGTAAAAACTTGTTTGTTTTTATTATATGCATGGTTGGGATATACCTTTGAATAAAGGTGTCCAAATGAGATTTTAATATACAGAGTTTGTTTTCCTTTATGTAGGGATTACTCTAATATCCCTAGCAACAGCTGGGTAGTATATTAGCAAAATAGTGTCCAAGGTTATGTCCAGTAAGGAATTCTATAACCCTTAGCTTCAAATTTCATTGACCATCATTTTTTTAACAGATCACACTTAACTGCTCCTGTATTCAACGCTCAGGGTAATAACACTGAGTCTAAAATGGCTTAGAATCTTCCACAGTGATTACTCCTCAAGTATGCTGTAGTTACTCCTCAAACCAGTGTTTTAACTTGGCAGACACCACTAAGTGTACAAGCATTGAAAGGTCTAATTAATGATGTGTGCAGAGGCCTGGTTCTCAGGCGAACTCCCAGCATGCACAACTCAAGCAGCACAGGACTGACAACATCATCACTGAGCCAAAATTAGCTTTCACAGGCTGTATTGTTTTAATTTATTAGGAGTTAAGGACACGGCCAAGGCAGAAATTTGAAAACCGGATTTTAACATTACATACTCAACAAACAAGAAACATTTCAAAGACTGGACCAGTAAATCCTTCTTGTATCAAAAGAGGTTCCCTTCCAAACTGTTTTAAAGAAGGGCTGTCTTCTCTACTATCATGTGGTATTGGGAATTTGGCACCACTCTATTATTATTTTTTCTGTTTTCCACTCTTTTTTTATTTTCTTCACTCCTGTTCAACTGCATATTTAATTATATCTTTACGGTGTTTTTTTTACAATCTGCCTTTTGCTAGATCATTTCCACACATGACTTACTTTGTCCTCCACATTGTGTTTGTGGACAACAGAGATAGCATCTTGAATCACTGTTTATTCCACATATGCTGAACGCCAGACTAATTTGTAAACAAGGCTGTAAACTGCTTTCAAATGTGTTTTATATTGGTCCAAGGTTTTAACAACCTAGAGAGAAGTTGGCGAAGCTAGGTCTGACAAAGCAGAATATCGTTTAAACTCTAGAGACAACAGTACAAGGCTGAAAAATTTCATTTGACATAGATAATTCTTAACATTTTCCCTAAAACAGTTTACTAAGTTTAGATCAACCTAAAATTGGCTCCCCTAAGCCACAAAACCCTCAACGAGCAGTCATCTTCTTTTTGTTATTGTAGTTCCAATGTGTATGCACACTGACTTTCAAAATACCAGGACAATATCAACGACTGTGCCAATCAAAGCAAAACAAATGAATAACTCTTACCAGTGCAACAATCAGGTATACAGTACAGCAAATCCCTTTAACTAAAATATTAATCTACTAACATGTTGTCCAAGAAATATACACTTTTATTTCAACCAATGAAACTTGACTTTCCCACTGTTACAGTTCAGTTTACGGTCAATATGTGAAATAAACCTCATTAGACCTCTGAGAATTAAACAGACTGGCCCTTTTGCAACAATCTGCAGTTATTTCCTAGGCACTGACTAAATTCAACTTTAAAGGTTTGAAATACATTAGTAGAACTAGGACAATATTGTTTTACTTCAGATAGGAAAACTCACATCAAAGGAGGATATAACAGCCGATCAGTTTACTAACCCTAGAAGCCAAACCAAAATCTCTCTAGTCACAATCCCAGTACAGCTAGCTTTGATATGTCATACAGTTATTTTTCCATTTACAAAACTAGCATTTCATTTATTAGAAGTAGCCAGCGAAAACTATGCTTAATTTAAGATGTATCAGATATTTTTTCCAACTAGCAAGTTCACATATGCTGTGTAAGGAAAAGCAAAACAAGAAAAACTGCTTCAGCATCTCTGCTGTGCCCTAGGTTGTGTGTCACAGTGAAAAGACACAGCAAAAGCACTGTTTATATGACATCAGGGCCCACATACGAAGTTTGTCTGCCTGCCGGTGAAGGAAAAGGAAAACATTGGGTTGTGCAGATGGAAAATGTTGTGTGTTCTGGAACTTTAAATGTGATATTTGTCTCATCTGCAGCTGCGCAACTCCGTCGAAGCTCCAGTCCAGGATGCTCGGCTGGCTTGAAACGGAATTTAAAATGCTGGTATTTTTCTTTACGGTCAAGCCAGCTGAGGTCTGGCCCCAGTGTGTGCAATACAGCTTTGGTTCAAGCAGCTGTCTTAAATGTTTGAACTTAACACATCGCATATTCGCTTAAAGTAAAATTTGAGGACCGAAGTGGACATTAATACGTGGACAGAACCTTACAGAACCGCGAGGCGCTTCTTAGTCCTGAACAGAGAATACACAATGCAAGGGCCTGAATCAAGACAAAGAGATTCACAAGGTAAACCCGGTGAACCAGAGGTCAGAAGTGGAAAGTCAGTGGAAGTACATTTAGATCTGAGGACTGGAGGCAGGTATGTACTCAGAGGGTTGTGGGTGTATAGAACAGGCTTCCCAGCCATGTTGTTATGACTTGGCAGCTTTCAAGAAATGTCTGAGATCTTTAGATCGGCTAACAGCTACCGAACTGGGCTAGATTGGCTGAATCTCCTCTTGTTTGCAACCTTTCTTATGAGCAGTTCTTAGTATACACAGGAAATACAGCATATCAACGTCTTCTTCACTACAGAAGGGCAGTCTGAGCCGTAATGTGGTGTGAGAGTGTTGGGTGACCTGGTGTCCAGCCAGGTGACTGTGGTTATTCATGTATGGTGTAATTCAGTCACAGTTTTAATTCTGTAAGTCTAGTGGGTCATTTAGGTTTCAGTGACTTTCCTCAGAAATCAAAGTGTCAATTAAAATGTAATTTGGTAAATGCACGCATGGTGACACATTGTTTAGCATTCATGTCCTGCAGTGCTGGGGGCTTGGGATTAATTCCAGACCTAGAGTGCAATGTGGAGTTTGTATGTTCTCCCTGTGTGATTCCTGATTGGTTAAGGTAAGACATTCCTGATCGGTAAGACATACCAATAGGTTAATTATTTCTGGGAAAACTGGCCCTGGTTCGAGTGTGTGCACGTCTGTTTCTGCCCTGCGATGGACCAGCGTCCAGTCCAGGGTGTATCCCACCTTGTGCCCACTGCTTGCTGAAGTAAGCTCCCCCCGCGACCCAGTACTGCATCAAGTGCTTGAGAATGGATGGATGGATAGTGCAGCCTTCATAATTTTATTCAGTCTTAACAATTTACCCTAGAAAGAAATACGGTGTGTTTAATCAGTTCCAGCAGTCAACAGCTGCATTGCAGTAGACAAATAAGAGGGGTTGAAAAAAGTGCTAATCGTAGCACCTTTGGGTGCAAAATTATTTATGATTTCATCTACAGAAAAGGGCCCTCAGGATTACTGAGATTATAATTGAGCTCTTTCAGTAAACCCCTGGAGTCTGGCCCAGCTTCTGACAGGTTTAGTGCTGTCTGCCTGGAGGAAATCCTAGCTTGAAATAAAGCATGTTGTATTTTTTATTGGACTAATTGAATTATGAAAAAAATGAATTACAGCGCCCATGCAGTAACAGTTTGACAGGGATACTTCTTTACCTCCTGCAGTGAATGGCACATGTTGGAGAATTCAAATTTCTATACATTCAAACTATTTGCAATGTCATGCCACTTCTAACTTGCCTCTCGCTCCTCTTCTCTCCCAGCCTTTGTTCTCCCGCTACATTACCTTTGCTGACTGCCTTGTCTTTCTCGCACCTGAAGAAGGCTCTATGGCCGAAACGTTGCGTTTTCTTTCTTCTTTTTTTCAGCATGGAATAAACCTATTACTTGTTGGTTTAAATAGTGCTGCTCGCTGCGCGGCAGAGCGTGTGCTGATGGATTAACAGGGCGGCGCTTGTCGTTGTTAACCCGCTGCTGGTACTGGTTCGTTTTTGTGAGGTGATCTCCGCTGGCTGGTGGGCGTGACAACATGTGGCTACACACATGATTGTGTCAGCCTGGTGCACGTTGACATTCTGACTGCTGTGGTGCTCGGTGCCTGATCCCTTTAGTACTTCTCGTTGTCTCGCCAGGCTAACGGGTAAGCAGCCTGAACAAATGTTTTGGAAGATCAGAAGTAAACAAATACTTTACTTTTACTAACTGTTCAACCTACCGTCAGAATCCCCAGACCTGGGGAAGAGGTGAACCCTATACACATACTCCCCCAACGAAGGGTGTGGAATGAGGTCAAATGCACTAGAAAGGTCATCCTTCAGCTGCTCCTTGCCACAGTGGCCAAGGTAGCAACACTCAACCCCCGCCATTTTCTTTCCCTTCAGTCACCAAAACCTCAGCTCGGGTTTACTTGGTCGTTGGCTCCCCAGACTCCCTGCTGAGCCTCCTGAGGCTTCATCCCAAAAAATCCCTCCATTTGTTTTCCTTTTTTTAGGTCGTTCTACTCTTCTGTTTTTCTTCTACGACTGTGTTAACATTGGCTAGGGCAGCAACTGTCTGAGTTCAAGTAGAATGCACTTGACCGTAAAGCATAAACAAGACCCCATTTAAAAGAATCCGAAGTCAAGCTGGTTCCAGCCTACAACAGCAATTTGGCAAATTAAGAATGTCCTATTTATAATGGCCAAGATCCCTGAGGATGCTGCTCTGGTATTTTTTGAAAACGCTGTGCCCAAAGTTTCTCACTAGTGCTTGGGAGCTTAGGTGGTCCCAAATCTGAAAGGAAGGGCATGATCAAAATTTGCTGTAAGCGAACTTTTACGTCAGGTTAAATGTCTTCATCAAACTTATCAAATGCCTTTTCAGAATGTAGAATGAGAAGGCAAGAAAAAGAGCAGAGCAAACCTAATAATTACTGTAGTAAATAGCTAATTGTCAGATTAGCTAACTTTTCTTACCTCTTCTCTCTGTTAACTTTTTTCTCTTAGTGTAAAGTGCATTGAGAAGTTACTTTTAAAGTTGCTATATAAAATACAGTTTATATTATTATTCATAATGAACTCTGGAGAATAACACTGGTTGCTGGCAAATATAAATTATTTTATTAAGACATATTCCCCCTGAATTCTGGCTTCAAATACTCCAGGGTTGTGATACCATACTGTGTTCTTGACTCTATTCCTAGGATATAACACCAGTTGCTGGAAATGTAGTGTTTTTTAAAGGATAATGTGAAGACATTAAATTTGATGTGAAGTGATTGTTAGGAATTGTTCACATAAAGGTCTGTATTTACACTTGCAGTTTGTGGCGACTGATTTAACCTTTTGTGCAGCTTTGACTAAACTCTACTGCAGTCTGGGCAAGCCAATCATGTCCAAGGAAATTCATTTGTTTATCCTGGAAAAGAGCTGGAATCTCTTGGCCGGTGTCGGTCTGAGTGAGGTTTCCTGGTGGGACATTTGGAAAAACACGAGCAGCTCTTCTATTGTTACTCTCCAACAACAAAGGAATGGCAATATATCAATACAGAAATCCAGCAGTCAATCAAGATTCCACTTAAGCACCAGCATTTGATTGAGACATACTGTACATGACCACAGGGTGAAAAATAATGGTTCTTCAGAGAAAATGCAGTGGACATATTCCTATGTTATATGGACAAATGAATAAATATTGTAACATTCCAGTATTTGGAAATGCGATAAGATCCTTGCTCAAAGAACTCTCTAATATTTAAGATGGGCTACTGTAATAAAATATAGTACTTGCAAGAAATTTGTGTTTGTAGGCATCTGAAGGACGGCGCCAGGAATATATTTTACAAAGACAACATAAAATAAATAAAACAATGTGGGTTAAGGTCATAAAAATATAAAATTACCACCACTATTCTGACTATTGAAAATCAACTCCTAATGTTAGAAAGTAAAACATTTTAATTTTAGCCATGCTTAAATCAGCACGCTGCCTGAAAGACTTAGCAGGCACTTTGTTGTTTTCTCTCTAGAAAAAAAAAACAGTTGTTAACTGAAGCAAATGTTTTATGAATAACTGCGTGTGAGTGATACCTTACCTTGAAACAACACCAACCAAAGGTTGTGTACTCCAAAAGTAAGCGTACAGCATGTACAGACACCTGAATGTACCTATGAGTTGAGCGTTTTCATGGTTAATAAAGTTTCTGAAGGTGCCCCACTATTTAGTAATGACTGGATCATGCACTGCCCTGCGCTGAGCAAGTTACTTATCACAACGTTACAGATACTCTGCAAACCAGAACATCCTCTCAGGAAAGCGAAGTGGAAAATACTCCAAAGTAATATGATAAACCTCTTCCTCAGATTATGGCTTGGAGTCCAAGAGTGAAGGGGTGTTTTGTGAAAAGCTGAAGTGATTGGGTGTTTTCCTTTCCAACTACAATGGAAGGGGTGAAAAGAGGTTAGGCTGCGGTCAGTCGGAATCAATATTTCCAACTTCCAGATCCTACTGCTTAGTTCTAGGAAAATTAAAGCACCCTTTTGCTATTCACTTGTTTAAAGGGCGGCGAAGGGGACAGTGCCAGACAAATGAAGACAGATAAAGAAATACAATCTGATATTGCATGGATTAAAACCTGAGTCCATAAACTCTGGGACATTGGGTCCCACAGCTTTCATTCCTCTTATCTTAATTACCTAATTGCACTATTTATTTGGATAAGAACTAAGATCACTTGTTGTTTTAGATCTTCATCAGTTTCTAATTGACAGGTACCTGTGAAACGTGCAGGAATCTCAGCATTTGAGAACCAGAATTTCCTCTGGTGAACAAGAAGTCTGTCTGTTTTGTCATTATTGAGCCATAGTGTTGCTCAATGACATGCAAACTGAAGAAGCTACAGTCCTGTTTGGGGAAAAAAAGAAGAAAGAATTGAAACAACACTGCATGAGTGGTAGTTTTATGTAAGCGACTAAAATCAATTGCTTGGCTGTGCAGCAACAGGCCAAAACATTTTAAAGGAGCATTTTGTTTTGCTATTTTCTGAAATAATTTTTAATACTTTTAGCAGGAGGCATTGTAAATGTGGAAGAATTTCCCCCTCACCTTAAAAGTAGTCTTACAAAATGAATTGATGCTGAAATGCTGCAACCCTTTCGACAGCAGCTTTGCTGCCTTCTAGCCTGACCTTGTCGGATGTGTGGGATGTGTTGGTGGCACAGTAGTTAGTCTTGCTGCCTTGCAGAGCTGGGGTTCTGGGTTCAATTCCAGACCTGGAGTGCTGTCTGCAGTATATTCTCCCTGTGCATGCATGGCTTTCCTCCCGCAGTCCAGAAACATTCTGGTAGGTTAGTTGGTTTCTGGGAAAATTGGGCTGGCTATGAGTGAGTGCATGTCTGTGTCTGCCCTATGGACTGGTGTCCTTCCCAGGGTGTATCCTGCCTTGTGCCTGTTGCTTGCTGGGATAGGCTCCAGCTCCCCTGAGGCCCTGAATTGGAAGAAAGTGGCTGGAAAGTGGATGGATGGATTTCAGCTTTAATGTCCTGGAGGCATAAAACCTCTTTAGCAAACCCCTTTTTTCACAGCATGCTTTTCAGGGGGGAAACGGGTGTGCTGTTAGTGTGTTCCAGAATGATGATAGGACATTAACCCAAAGTCCACACTATCTTTCTCACAACCCATGGCACAGCTCATAAGAGCTGGGGAGTTTCGTTCCACTCTGTGCTTACCAGTCTGTCCCTCCTATATTTCTGCTTTAATTCAGCCGGTAAGATAATTTCCCATTTCCCCCACTACAACTAAATATGAGGACTGCTGGTGCATAATGGCTGCAGCATGTCACCCAGTTGGGAACTGCTCTTTAATAATTGATGAGTTGCCTCTTGTACTGTATGTAAAGAGATTTTCGATCTTTCTAATTATTTTTTTTCAAAAGTGTGAGAAAAGTGGTTAAAGCTAAATGATCACAGGAAGCCACAGTTTTTCCAACACAGAAGAATGAGGTTTTCATCACAAATTGATAGTAGATCAAGATGTTATGGAACCTCATTATCTTAATCATCAGGCTAATGTTTTCATCATAGGCTGACTCCAATTAAAAAGTTATTTTTTCCCCTAAACTATTGATGTTTGATTGACAATTGACCCATTGACAGAGACAGACACAGTGAAAAACTAAATGCACCAAAATAATTCACATGTATAGACTTCTTATTTAGATAGCACCAACTGCAAAGTAAAAGAAAACAGGGCTACTGGACTACAATGCACATGGTATTCATTAGGAAAACGTTACTCAGTCTGGAAAAAAATATTAATAGGAGAGGCCAGCTATTATTTCCCTTTAAGCCTTTGTCTTTTATTATCAAAGTCAAAAGTTCATCTCTTTACAAAACCTTTTTTTTTAGGTTTAAGCACAAATATCTTATTTTTTCTGGAAACCTCAAATTTATTTATTTATTTTTACTGGAATACCCGAGACAATCCCGTTGTATTAAGTTTTTTAATCATTCTTTAAATGTTGGCTGTACAAAGTTAGGCTTTAATAGGTTGTAGTTAAAAATGACAGTTTTATGTTTTCCAGGATGTGTTGAATTGAAATGCTCTATTTAGTGCTATAGAACCCTAAATCAATGAACAGAGTAGAAAGAAGGAGTCAGACCAGTTGCAAGGGATACTTTCAACCTATTCCCAAAGAAACATAATTCAAGACTTGATGCTATCATCAAAACATTTCTTTTTTTCTCTCCTTCTCATAATGAAATGAACCAGCCAACAGTTAAAATGTTTGACTGTACCATTAAAAAAAAAATCAACCTCCTTCTCTTGTGGGAGATAAGGGATGAAATATTTCCATGCGGTTTCAGGATACACAGCATAAATTGGCACCCTTTGAAACTATGTTCTTAAAATTCTGCGAGAAGTCTTTGAAATCAAACACCAAGCTCTTTATCCTACTTTACTTCCTCCCTGGAAACCATGTGCTGTGTGCTGACCAACTCTGTTACGCTTTCAAATGTTCATAAGAACTGATAAAAATGTATAGATGTTTGAACAGAGTCCAAGCTCCAAAATCAATGCTGGGAAAAACAGGAAATTGGTTTATACTCCACAGTAGGCTCTATAGTAAAACCCCTTAGCCTACCCTTCTTTGGGTGTACAAGGCAACTCCTCAAAGCTCAGAGAGTTTTTATAAGACAGCAGCTCACATAGGAGATGATATTGGAAGGGCAGATATTGACATTGGAAAAAGTCCAATTTAAGTCAACTTCTTAAAAAGCACAATGTTCTTGCAGGCGTTCAAAAACAAGGTCTGAAGATATTTTTATTTTGTTGCTAATTCAAAGTCTGCTAATTTCAGAATGTGTGGTGTTCCTTACCAAGAATAACAGAGTTTCTCAGCAACTGTTGCATCAGCACATTTTGAGGGAAGCCTTTCCACAACAATGCAAGACAATAGAAAGACAAGGAATTGAACGATGCATCAGGAGAGTGTATTGGTTAATAAGAGGCTGCTAAGTTTTCATTGCATAAAAAGGATGAAATACTCAACCTGTATCATCTAATTAGACATTTTAGAGTAGTTTTCATGAGCTAACATCATCTCCACATTCCTCTTCCAAATCTGTTTTCTGAATGTCACTAGTTGTTAATTATCTTGGCGAAGCTGTCCCGAGCCTCAGGACAGCAGAGGACTGGACATGCTTCCTGCCTGGGTCCCAACGACACATGCATCTGCCACCCCTCTCACTGCGAGTTACAGTAGCAGCAGCTAGAGGAGCGCTATGGCCCTCGCTCACGGACCGCCGGAGAGTCCTGGGTTAGCGCTACACCCCGGGCCAAGGGAAGCCTTGCCTCTTCTCTCCCACCCCAGCTCTGCAGCGCTCAGGAAGTCGTGCGCCATCGCTCAAGAAGCCAGGCGATATCTGAACTACAGGACCCGACACACACACACTCAGCCACTCGAGAGCCCCAGCAGGCTCTCGGGTAACAACAAAATCCAGAAGCCTTCTAAGCATTCTATGTGAAATATTGCACATGTTATTAATAATTAATAAAAAATACCACTGGTTTAAAAGATATTTCTATATAAATATTCGTTGTGGTAAAGTGAAAACATTTTATTTTATTCACATCCAGGGTAGAAACACAATATCGTCCGCCTTTTTTTACTATCAATGGAGAATCAACATTTTCTGTTGTTTTTTTTACTACAAGCCCTCCCAGTTGTTTCTTTTTCACACCGTGGCTCACATCAACAGCCCACTTGGGGACAATGCGGAAAAGCCAGAGGGCTCCTCTGACATGGCCCTCCGTCTTTCGGCACGCAGCGCCGGCCAGGGGGGCTAGCGCCATTTGGAGGCGCTGCGAGGGCCTGCGGGAGTCTGGGAAGCTGCAGGAGCTGCTGTTTGGCAGCGACTGAGAGGCCCTACCCAGAGTGCTGCTGTGCCAGCGGAGTGCCGCCACCTCTGGGGGAACACAGGTCCCTTTGCAGCTGTATCTGAACAGGAATTTGCCACTCTTACTGGAAGACAGGGAAGCACATTTCAACAGCAGAGCTGGTAACAAGCAGCTTGTGCGGTTTCATCTCTTTTTCTCTTGTCCTTTCATTTCACATGGTTTAGCACTAAAGATACCCTGAGCCAAAGCTCTGGGAACCAGCTCCATTCTCCCTCACATCAGCACTCCAATTAGTCAGTGTGGACAGCACACAACAGTCAGAGTGCAGCGTACAGCATAGAAAATGACAGGCAAATGATATATGGGTTTTACGGGTGAGCTGCTTCCTGAACATGAACAAAACTTGGGAGTTCAGAAGCTGTACATGTACAGTACATTGCGAAAAAGTGCGTTAGTTTTACTCAGGTTACAAGGACTTAGAAAATACGGGTTACAGTTTATAAAGCACTTATATCATACACGATGGACGAAACACATTCCCCAGCACAGAGCAGGCATATTAAAGAAACACAAAATTAACTAAGTCTACCGTGAAGTATTTCCTGTTTTCAATTCTTTTCCACAAAGGAAAGTAACCTACTGTACAAAAGGATTTAAAATGGATCTAATATTTATTAGTCATAAGTAAATGAGAAAAAAAATGTGGGTTTTAGGAATTCAGAAGGAAATGAGTCACCAGTGTTCTAAATGCAATATCTGTAGTGTTCAGTTTAAACCCAGTTTTTAATGTAAATGCAGCCTGAACCTCAAATACTCACCTGAGACAGATGTTTTCAGCACAGAGTAAATGTTTTAACATGTATGGAGACGTTCTTCTATGTTGATAAGTGATATTCTATAAACACAGCTTACTTTTTATACCCTTTATGGCTGTACTATCACTGTCAGTCTTCAATAGCAAATGTTAGGCTCTGTATTATGATTATTTGCTTTGTAGACGTCTTTATCCAGAGCAATTTATAATGCTCACATTATAAAGTTGATGACGTTTTATATTAAATGTACAAGGTACTCACACCACTCAAGGTTAAGCTAATAAATACTTCTGTGTTAATCCATGTTCATTTTTTGCTTGGCTTTTATTGTTGCATTAATACTTTGTTCCTTTCAAGGCAGGCTTGAAAGACATTAGCAAAGCTAAACAGGTAAGGTTTTCTTCTAACGATTTAATCTGTTAACATTTCAAACCAGTGCAGTTTTCGCCTTTCAACGTTATCATTGCAAGAGGCAGAAGTCACCATCTTTCAAACTGCAGTGCTGCTATGAAAACTAACATGCAGGCCACCCACACCGAAACTGCATGAGGAATATGACCTTTTTCCCTTGAAAGCGGGCAGTGTGAAAAAAGGATGAGAATCAGACAGCTTTGAGCTGAAAAAAAAATGGAGATAAATATATGTGTTCTAAAATATCAGGAAAAGGTTTCCGTTCAGCCACCGCACACAAACCAACCTCTTCAGGTGTCTTGTGCCTCAAGCTCCCTGTAAGTCGGATGTCTAAGGTGATGTCTGGCTGCTTGAAGTTTCCAGCGCTTCTGTGGAAGCAGAATGATGGGAGTGTTAAAGAGCTCTGGCCTCTGCCCCCGGTCCTCTCTTCACTGTGTGTATTCATGTCGACCTGCTGGGACAGTAGCGGGCTTGCTGCTGGGCAAGGCCTCAGTCAGCCTCAACCTCACAACTGTTTGGGCTTGTTTACTTTGTTTCCCTCAGGTCCCAGCTTTGTAACCCTGACTGGGTTCAGGTTTTTTTCTGTACAACTAACATTGTTTCCTGTACCTTGTCGTTCCTGAGACCAACAGAGTCCTATAAGCTTCCATCATCGGGATCAAAGAGCCAGCAGGGGAGATCCAGATTCTTAAAGGTTTGGATGAAAAAAAGGCCAAAATGTGTTAAAACCTTTGAAAGATCAACAATGCTCCCTTTCAATCCCTCAGGTTTGACCGAGTCTCCAAGAACATTCTGTGGTAAATGTGACACTCTACGCTTTTTCTTTGATTCCAGTAAAAATAAAGAAAAAAAACGTTCACCACCAAAATATAAAAGGTGGACTGACAGGAAAGGAGCAGCAGCAGGTCCTTTTTAATCTAAATATATTTTTCTCTTTTACATCAAGGAGGTCTGGACTTGGGTTCTCACATGTTTAGACTATGAAACAAAGATAAACCGCTTATTATGAGGACAAAAAATGTACATTTCCAATGAAACCATTCATTGATCAGATGGAGGACAAAAATACTGTAGCTGCTACATCCTAAATGCAGAAATGCGATTACACCATTAAAGATTGTGTAGCAAAAAACCCTGGGTATACAAAAAAAATAATTGCCAAGATGTACTTTAATATTAATGAGATCTGTGCACAGAGTGCAAATAATTTTGAAATGCTGGGCAAAAACACATTAATTAGCACACAAACCCATTTAACCCTGGTGCTTCTTGGTCTGTTTTACATCACAGCTTTGGATTCACAGACAGCCACCTCACAGGCACCTTTGCTGCTAAGGTCACCTGGAATCCCAGCTATTAGTTTTTAAGCTCAGCTATGGACTGCAGGAGGATCCCGAGCTGTTGAATTTAGCGGACTTATTGAAAAACGAGGGTCCTGCAGGGAGACTGTAGGCTGGATGCTGGGCAGAGGAGACAAATGTATTCCCACAGGCCCACAGCAGAATCCCCCAAACTCCGGGCTGTGTAGACTCCCTCCCTCCACTACTTTTCTTCCCAAATTTGCTTCTCATGTTATAGTGAACACAGCTGGTGCGGTGGTGGGCACTGTAATATTTGTGATTATAATATTAAAACATAACATAATTTCTACACATTTATTAATTGCACATCATCTCTGAAAATGTTCAATTTAATAGTTCGTGTCTGACCATACAGTACATAGCTTACGTTCACATCAGCAGCTTAATTGTAGGTATAGTATGTGGCGTCACGTAGTTGAAATGATATGTTTATAGATCATTATAAACGAAAGGCTTTATAACTAGATTTTACCTGCTGTGAAATAATTTCAAATGGTACCCAAGCATCATGGAGACACGGTATTTGTATAATTTTCCAGGGAAATAAAAAAATGAAATAAAACTTGCATTGAACAGGTTGGGACAATGAACCAAAAAGGGATCATTTAGAAACACAAAATTTGAAGTGTGGAGGAAATGAATAAATCTGCTTTAAGTTTTCATTTCGTGAATACAGTACCAACAATGACTGGTTATTCCAGGACCTCACTGCTCCCCCTAGTGAAACCTTATTACAATGCAATTTGCTCCCTTTATTAACAGACCTTTCTGAATAAAAACCCAGTTGTATGTATTGAATACATGGATTTTTACTGGCATACTACAATAAGCATTAATCTCCACACAATATTAAAGTGTATTAAATGGAAAAGTTATTTGATTAATTCCTATCAAACCTCCTCACACACTTTCTGGTGTAGGAATGCAAAAAAAGCAAAGATACTTTACCAATGTCATATTCTCTAAAAATTCAATTTGTTAAGGGGGCATGCAAACAAGACAAATAGTTGACTACTAAGTGGCCAAATTTAATATTTCTATGCCCTCCCCATTCCCCATAAAGAAAAAAAAATATTTTGATAAGTTTAGAATGAGAAGGGAGTAACTGGAGACCAGTTTCACAAGGGAAGCAGTAAGTATTATTCAGAAAAAAAACTCCTATAAAACGTCTACTTTAACCACAGCCCCTGTTATGCCAAACTTCCCATTTCCAAATAGACATTAATGAACCTAGTGAAGAATGCCAAAGCACCTGTAGCTACAGTGGAGCACTGTGTTCTACTGAATGAGTGGAAGCTGATAATTTACAGTACAAATTCCATATTGAGTACTCTTTCAATATATGTTCTCAATCCAATCCAATTAATAAAATGTTTATATGTTATATGACGTTTATAGAATTATCTTAAATCTCCCCGCTCAAGGCATTACAAATGGCTTTCTAGAGCACTCACATACATCCAGAAATTGAGCTCAAGATCCAACCAAACATGTGACGTTTCTCTGCACTACACTGGTCTCTAATTGTTAATCACAGTTAAATCACAGAACAAAATCACCTGAGATTTTTTTTGTCTACAATCTGCATGAAAAGAACATTAAACATTTGTATTTTTTAACCTGTCTCCTGCACACTGTTTGGAAAATGCAGTGAATTATTATTACATCAACATTGAATGAGAACTCTATTGAAATTCCTGCCTCTGGAGATTTTATGTTTCAGAAAAAAAAACTGTGTATCATGGGCCATTTTACGCAGCACCAATGTTTGTTTTACAATGTATTTAGTGCAGCACAAGATATGCAGTATATATGCACACACACTTTACTTTTTAGTTGTATATTTAGTTAGCTAACTTTTGCTATTTCAGTAGTTGGGTCAGATCCTAAAGAATGTGATAGAGGGACAAATGTATTAGAGAGTATTTGAAGTAACTCACCTCACTGAGAGAAGAGCAGCCTGACTGTTGTAAGGAATGAGGTTGACCAAACCCTCCCCTCCCCCATTTGTGAGGAATGATTTAGGGAGCTGCTTCAAGGGTGCACGCAGACAATAACACAGACACACACCAGGTCCAGCTCTCCCAGAAGCCAGTTAACCTACCTGTACGTCTTTAGACTAGAGGAAAAAGGGGCACTTGGAGGAAAGCCAGGAGAGCATGGGATGAAAACAGAAACTCCATGCTGATAGCACCCCAGGTCCAGCACTGAAGCTAGGGCCCTAGTACTGCAAGGCAGAAAGCTAATCACTGTGCCACTGTGCAGCCATGTTAAATGTAATATTTGACCATATTTTACACCCTGTCATATGATTTACCCAATTTAAATCTCGATGCTCAGCCAAAAGGAAGCCAAGACGAGGTTCAAATGCTGATTTAAAAAATGCATTTTTAAAAAGATTTATAAATGAATGGCTTAACATAACTCACTTAAACGCTTTGCGTTTGAAGCTAGTCCACGGTAACCATGATGGTTTTTCGTGAGAGCAAGTTTGAGAAACAAAGCAGTTGGCTTTACAACACTTTGAGCACCTTGTCTGTGTTATGATATTTCAATAGCTTCATACAAGCCCAGTGGTACCGGGTAGCTAAGTGGGGCAGCAGCTGGAAATTTAACCTGCTTGATCAAAGGAGCAAGAATCTGGCCATGAAGAGAAGAGTAGTCTTTCCCTTTCCTACGTAGAATGAGCTAAAGTACCACTGCAAGGACTGTCACATGCAGGAAGGAGAAATGCGAGATAGTTCAGACCTCGGGACCTTTCTGGGCACATATCCCAGAAATCTCTGGGGAGCGAGCTGCTCCTCAAAGACAATTGGTCGGTGTCTGCTCTCACAGGTGTTATTGATGCTTTATCAGGCGTGATCGAGGGCTTTACTCTTTACGTCTTTACTCTCCAACTTCAGATTATTTGGGTAAGTGATTTCAGCACATTGGCTCATGATATTCAATTCCTTCCTAGAAAAAGAGTGGATGGCCATCTTTCCTTGGGCAAAACAAGGAATTGGACATTGTCCCTAAAGTGAAAATTCAAATGTTAACATGTTGTGAGGTTGAAACCACTGTGCAGTCATGACAAAAGAACGGATTGTCCTTCTGAATATTCGTTGAAGAATCCTATTTTCTTCCAGTTCAAAAGCACCAAACATTTATCTGAACCAGGGGTCTTTGGCTTGGATATTGGAAGACCTCCAGTTTGGTAGATTTTAAAGGGACCATCTTTCTAGCCTCAGATTCAATTATTTCTAAATTTTTCCAACTATTTAACTGTGATAAATTAAGCAGATGATTTGTCAAAATAAGTTATAGAGATCATCTGGAGCAAACACCCAAATACCTCAAGGACCAGAGACCCCTAAATTAAACAGTACTTACTTACTGTAACTGAGCAATACCTTGCAGGTGCTTTCAATGAATGGGAACGATTGTTTTAGACTAGCTCTATGACTCACTGGGACACTCCAGGTGCCCCTGGGAAAAAAACAACAACTTTAAAATCAGCCTCTAAAAGGCTTTGCTGTACAGTTACAGAGTCCTACCATATTAAGCCAAATGTCCAAAAACACGACAGAATTGCAAACAGGATCCAATACAGGACAAGCTGCTTCAGATTCCTAGAGTCAAACAAGGAAACATTAGCAAGTACCATTCCCCTATCTGTTTCCTCTGTCACTGAGATCAGCGATAATAAACTTATGCTAATGGCCATTTCCCTCCAATCATGTTGCTTTATTACAATGTACTTAAGAACAGTTTATTTTGGTTAGTGTCTTGAAAACAATTAAGAAGATTTATTCCTTCGTGCTGTGGTGGTGTGGCCCCGAGGCGCGCTTCCTCTCTCTAAAGGGAACAGCAAGCGCTGTCTGCTTGTATTAATAACTCCCAATGTTTTGAATAGCAAGAAGGAAAATAAACAAACTTGAACTTATCTCTTCTCGAAAGGCACTTTCGCCGGCACAATGAAGCACATGCAGATTGATGGAGAAGCGCGGTGTCAGTCCGAGGAACAGGCAAAGTCGCAGGGCTCTGGTGACAAGGAACTCGATGTGGCAAAGGATTTTTGTTAGGAGACACACAGCATAAAGAGCACTTCAATTTCACCTCATTGTGCAATTAATCATAACCAGGAGGAGAAGGAGAAATGGTATTGATAATGTTAAGATCTCGACAAAGCTTTAGCTGCTACGTTTGGGTTAAACTGCATGTAAAGGATTTCCTGTTGTGCTGTGGTACTCCTAATTGATGTAGTGGATTAAAAAAAATAAAATTACTGGTCAGAGAAAAGTAAATATGTGCTGCGGACACTCGGACTCTCTCTTGAAAGAAAACATTTCTGCTTATTTTTGCGGGTATCCACTGGTCCCAGTATGGGCAAAATGTGAAAATAAGCATCTGCCCAGGAGATCCTAATCACTTGACATCAGTTCACAAAGACGGGATTATGTCAGAGGGAAAGATTTCATTTTCCTTCATACAAGCTGTCCAATGCACATTGGAGCATTGGGATTAAACTTGTCTGCAAAGGCATACAATTAATCTAAATATTCTGTTGTTTTACTGGGAATCTCCCCAAAGTGAAATTGTATTACCATAGTTGCACATGAATAAAGCTACAGGAAAAGCACACTAGCAGCACATACAACTGTTTAATTTCAAAGGCTTAGTTACATTTTTCCCCTACAAAGCCAGTAATTGGAAGAATGTAAAAATTAACTATTTGTACAGGTTTTTCTTGCCATAGCATGTCACAATTCTGTGAACCTGCAAAAAACTGATGCAGAAGGAAACAAATGGTATAAAATTACACCACCATTCATACTGTGGTGATAAAGGTGTATCTGGAGATTGTAAAAAAAGGATTGTATTAAACTATACAAATCCTCCATCTGAACATTTAAGTGTTAGATAATTCTTGTCAAGCCTTCCTAAGCGCAGATTCTTACTTTGAGATTAATTACATCAACAGCTACTGTATGTATGTGGAAAGCTTTGATGGCCTCCAGCATTAGCTAATCATACATTTCATGTAGCACATCTCCTGTTAGCACACTGTAAAAGCAAATCTCTACGCAAAAGCAGTTACTGCACATGATAGCATGGAACAAACAGCAATTGTATTTATTCCCCTATGGGGCTTGTTATTTTCTGGGCATCTCCGAGTGGCAGCTTCAGAGAGTCAGAGACAAAGACAAAGTGTGTGTCTAGAGCAGCTCTTGAAATACTACCATCCAGCAGAGAACCTTTAAGAGCTTCCATCATCATTTAACCTATCATGTCCAAGGGAATAACAGTAAACCTCAAACAAGTTACTGCTGTTACACTGAATTCTCCAATTTAAAGTTTTTTATGTGATTTATTGACAAGAGCAAAAAAAAACCTCTTGGAATAGGTTTGAAAATAAACACTTTCATCCAGCTCTGGTCCTGGACTTGACCTTATAGGTCACCCTAAATCAAGTTTTCTTAATGATTAGAAACAATTGTAAGTTTGTTATCAGTAAAGGAAATAATTTGTTCAATTAAAGGGAACTCTGGTCTTTGAAGGATGAAGGCTATTCCGACATTCATTCCAAATGATCTCATTTAACCTATCACCTATTTAATTTGATTGCAGTTACATTTTTGCAAGACGTTTAATTGTTTAAATCATCTGGAAAATGTATAAAATTACATAATTTCACAAGATACCTGTCAGATCACAGTTTAAATTGTTCCAGGTCTTTAGAAACGATTTAGTTGCCATCTGTAAAACTTGCAGGATAGGGACTCTGATTTTCATTTTCATTTCAGCAAAGACAATAAAAGGAAAATGTAAAGATTTATAAGGCACATGAACATAATCAATGCAAGACATATACAATTTGTTATATAAATAAAGGTTTGTTAAAAATATGATAACTATAAAGCTTTAAAAGAAACTCCATGTACATTTCTCATCTTATCTAAAAAACAGGGAGAAATGCAGTTTGGTTTTGGTTTTTATAAGTAATGTCAGTTCTCAGAAACAATCTTGCAAATAATGATAAGTAATCTTTTCCAATAACTATTCATTTTGTCTGGAATTCACGTTCTGGAGAAAGAAATTTGTATCAAAATATGATTTGCATTGTGAGAAATGAGTTTTGTTAGAACAAAGCGGGACCATATTTAACACAAAAAACCTCCAATATAATAGTGATTCTGTTTAATTCAAATGCACTGGTAAGGAATAAAAACAGACAATCAGGCGCATAACGAGGCAGTATAAAAATCTGGTTAAAAAGCTTTATATTTCACATCTCGCACATTGCTGATGTTTTTCTTCCATGCTTTGCTTATTTGTAGAAAGAAGTTACTGTATGTAGGGCTCTGAGGCAGAAGTTGGGCCATCAGTCCGTCTGGAGTGAAACCCGAGCCGCAGGATTCCCAGAAGAGCCCCGCGCTGCCTGGCCCTCCACTCTCCCCTCTCCAGGCTGGCTGAGTGCCCGATGTCGGGCTTATCACCTGCCAAACAAGCCAGGCAGAGCTGGGAGTGTCCCCCAGCAGCCGGCCTGAGCAGGAAAGCTGGTCTATCACTTCTTTCCTCTCCTCGTTATGCCCTGGCTCTCACAGGATATAGAAATCAAGATCCCGTTTTTTTTTTTTCCTGCGGACAGATAAATCATTTCAGCCTCACCAAATCTGTGAAATACCGTCAGCTGTTCCTCACGTACACAGGGCAAACCCGTCGACAATGTCGTCTTCTTGCCACTCAGAAAATATCTGAAACATTTATTTAGGAATATCTCAGACAGTTTAGAAAAAATAATTACCCATACACAGAGCCGCTGGCTCTTTCAAAAGAGTTTAAGGACATTTTTGGAACAGAATGCTCCACTCCCCCACAGTGGTAGATGGTGCTAATAATCTTATTGCCCCTCTTCTTTTCTTGAGATAAATCTTTTCATAAGTCATTTGTTTTGAGAAACATAACACCCGCAGATACAAAGATAACCAAAGGGAAAACAGAAAACGTGTTTGTTAAAGGTATCATGTAAAAATTTCAGATGACAGAAAACAAGAATGTGCTCACGGCTCAGTTCTGACAAGGTGCTCCAAAATGTACCAGTAATGTGACTTCCTGTGTAAGTCCATCAGGGACATTCTTGCTTGGGCCCAATAAAAAAAAAAACCATTTAGATTAAATCCCTTCAATTAATGAAGTTTTTCTGCCAAATAATCATTAACCTGACCAATGCCTTTAGAAGAGACCGCAAAACAAAATCGTCCGTTTTCAGTCTTCGTTTGATCTTGACGATCTCAGAATGAAACAGTGGTGTGCTGAGGACCTGTGAAGGCAAGGAGGGTGTGGAGCAGGATCCTGTCTCCCCAGCTCCAGGGCTCTCTCTCCAGGTCACCCAGGGGGAGGCCCACGAGGTGCCCCGCCGGTGTTGTTTCCAGCCATTCCAACGTCCTGCTGCACTTCTGACACGGACATCTGGGAAGCCCATCGGGTACCAGAGGGTATCGGGGAAGGGCAGCAGGAAGGGAGGAAGGGGCTTGCTCCCCAGCTGTGCCAGCGATGGGGTCCGACACCAGTAATCCATGCAGCCAGCAGTAAGACCTGACGTGCTGTGTCATGGTGTATTTTCCAAACACGACTGAAAATACAGCAAATTGGTGATCCTGCAATAATGAGAATGCACACTAAGAATGAAACACAAGTGGCTGTTCAAGCCTATCTTGTAAGGTTTTTGTTTTCTTCTGGTCCGGTTTCTGACAATGTTAAACGGCTGCAGATTTTCATCCCAGAGGTGGCCATACTTTGACTCTCATACTTTTGTTCCAGTAAAAAACTCACTGGCAAGTGAAAATATTAATCATTGTTAACATCTCTCTTAAGCACAGTTCACCAAAAAATGTACTCTGATTCTTTTTTCAAACTGTCACCTGAAATTTTATGGTAGTGCGGACCAAAAACTTAATACATTCCCATGACATACAGTATGACTATTTTAAAGGGAAAAAAGAGTATCGAGCCAATATTCAGATTTAAAAGCCGTTTTAAATGACCTTTCTTCAATTGCTTCCTGGGGACTGGGCTCCTGTAAAATCTGACACTCGCACTGCAACAAATGGCCTGTGTGAGGACTTTCAGTGCAAATACAAGTCAACATATCACAAAGTACTGGGCTACTCATCTGTAACAGATTGTGGAAGACTTGGCCACACATCACAGCTTGCATGTGAAGGGTTTTTAAAGTAGTTTAAATTGCAGGGTATCACTAGACAGGAGATGGATTGAGTTGGCCATTCTTATGGATCACACTCGCTTAACTTGGAAGGAATTGCCAGCCTGCCTCTGAATGACACATGCAGTGCTTTAAGAGCTATTGCATTTCCAGAGGACAGCTGTTGGTGATCTTCTCGCCCTACTTCTGTTTCCCAGAGAGCCTGTACCCTCCTGTCAGGTTTCGGTAGAGGTGAGCTGTCCGCCAGAGTGTGATCTAATTGCTGGGCACTGTGCCACTGTGTATTTTAGGAGCTTATTACTTACCCTGTGGCAACTCAAGACAACTCAACAGGCGATTTTCCAGCTGACAGAAGAACATGAAGGATTGTACCTGACTCTAAAAGCGCCCTTCAAGAAACATTAGAGTGGAGGTCATCATGAAATAAGATTGTGTGATACATCTGCCGAAATGGAGAAAACCAAGCTCATTAACATCAGTGACCTTAAACACAGTAGAACTGTACAAATCTTCTTTTAGTAATTTCACACCCTGGGTATATATATACAGTACATACACTTCATATTCCTTCTCTGGAATAATCTGCATCAAGCCCTGCATGATGCATTTGGATAAGGTATAGCAGACACATAGATTTGTATTTGCTTCCTTTAATGCAAAAGGAATTTCAGAATTGTATTGAGATCGTTTTCCACAGAGCTCAGATGTCAAAGCACAGCAGCAGCTCTCCACAGCGATCCTCTATAGCGCCCTTTCTCCCGCAGCTCCGTCCTTATTGGATCACTTATGTTGATACAACATAGACACTTATGATCTCTCTAAATCTCTAGTGACCAAGGAATAAGGGAAAAGTGTTATATTAGTCATGTTAAGCCCTTAATTATATCAATTTAGGTAATGGAGAACTCAGACAGAATTGGAATGCAAACATGCAGACACTGCAAGCTGTACACCCCTGGTCTTGCTCATCAGGAAGTAAACTACAGATACAAAATTACAAGTATTACATGTGTACTCACGTCACATACAAATAGCCTCACAGCATCTAAAAGCAGCCAATGGCTAACTGTCTGCAAGAAATGAGGTGAATAAAATCAGAATTTACAATACAGAGAGCAGAGGTACCCTCAAGCACCTGGTGAAGATATTTTGCAACACATTTTACATCTGGTCCTATTACCAATGCTGACAGAAAGACAAAGTGAGACCCATAAAGAATGAAGTTTAAATGAAAGTTCTGTAGGAAGTTGAAACCTCATCTTGCCAACTTCTGCCGTCCTGTGTATCAACAGTATCAACATCAGAACTGTAGCCCAGCCCTGGTCCTGGAGGTACCCACCAAGTTCTCAGTTACGCAATTGAGCCCTTAACTGACTCAATAATTTATTAATTTGAACTGTTCGTTTTCAGCCCTTGAACATGTTGGCGGTCACCCTTTAAAACGAAGTAAAATAAACTTCAGAGTAGAAAAAAAAAAAACTTGCAAATATCCCAGCCAAGCAACTTGTTGGCTCAATTAGGTAATGAAGCTCAGCAAGAATGAAAAGCAGCAGGTGTGTGAGCCCTCACACTGGGAACTCCTGGTCTAGAGCCCAGCTCACGGATTATTTTCACCACACCCCCACCTCCATCCCCCCATGCCCTCTGCTATAGCTTCCCGGCTCATCCTGCAAAAAAAGTGGTGGTGGTGGTGGTGGGGAGAACAACAGACTGGTAGATGATACTGAAAAACCTTCGCAGTGGGACTGTGGAGAAGTGGGTCAAAAGCTGTTGATGTGAAGCATTTAAATCAGAAGACAAGTGTACCTTTCTGCTGCAACACACTCACCCTGCCCGCTCTACCACAACCATTGCAAAAAGACAGGCAGCTTAACTCAGTGACAGGAAAAAAACCCTTCCTTTGAGGCTGGCGTATGAGATGTAGGTTTTTTTAAAAGGCCACAGTCTTGGATTCACAGTATTAACAGGGCTTCACAAAGGACTGCGATTTAAAGTACCGTAGGGGGGTATTAATACACAGTGTGGTACCCCCCTACAAAAAAAGACCATTTCCCTTGAACATGCAACATTTCGGTTTGGCTTAGTGATTCAGGCAAGCTGCTAAATAAAAAAAATGCACCAAATTTTCAAAATAGCTCAATTTGAGGGTACAGTACTGTATATGATTTCTAATGCCAAACAACTGCAGCAGACAAAAAAGGAGGATACTTTGGAAAGAAGTCATATTTGTGTCTGGTTAACTTTCCGGTAGAGGTACTGACATCAAATATGATACACAGTATCAAAGCACAGTCTGCCTACAGGACGTTTTTGAGTACCATGGGCTTTTAAACTCCCCTCCTCATCACTGCCCCCCACCTCCGCTAAAAGTCAAGCCCAGTGAGGAATGATATGCAGCTGACAGACTACAGAACAGCAGGTCCAGCACACACTGGTTATTTTTTCCTTTCCTGTTGGCTCACTCCAGTGATTTACGCTGCAACTTTCCTTGCTTATATGAAATTTTAAACTTGTATGGCACTCCCTTCAAAATGAGAACCAATTAAGCTTAATGAGGCCTGTACTGCATCATTTGTATGTGGCTTCAGTGTTCTGTGCAACCAGTAGCATGTTGGACAAAAAGGAAGGATGAAGCTCACAATGTTTCTGACAGAAAACCTTGTTTATTTTCTCTGGGCACATCTGCTACACACACACAAAAATCAGATATAACCAGACTAAAAAAATGATACAGTGGTTTGAATCAAATGTTAAGAGTGTGGCCAAAATAACAAATCATGATTGTTTATTGCCAACTCACTGAGGAACCAATTCCTGATAGCTGAAGATACCTTTCTGGAACAGTGTGGTAAACCTGTTGAGTACTGTTTCCTTACATGCTCTAGAAAACACCATCAGACACACCCTTTTTTGTCGTGAAAAGATATTAAAAACATGCAATATGTGAAGGCAAAATAAGTTTGGACCTTGGATTCAACAGAAGAATTGGGATCTAAATTATGTTTGGGTATATCCTTTAACACCTCCCAGTGTTTATATGACACAGTTCCATTAGGAATTGTGCATTACAAGCATAGCATTCACTCATCTGCAATAAATCTCTCTTAATATTATAGAGGTTTTCATTTCATGTCAGCAGGATTGTTACCCTATAAGCCACGGTACTATAAACAATATATTGTGACAAAGCATTTGTAAATATATTGTGTAAGAGATGAAAAACTGCAGAAAAACTACCACATGTTGTACAACAGGTAAAAAACATGTTCACAGTTATTTAACTATATAGAAAAGCACAGTTAAATCTGTGACAGTTAAATACCCTACAGAAATGCTTTCATGCTCTATAAAAAGGCTTCTAAACGGAATTGGGATATTTGTGGAGACTTCCTTAGGTTATTTTTGTGTGGGATTCTCAACACAGTTACGTAACTAAAATATCCTATTACTGGTTCCAGTTCCAAATGTTCCTCCATCACTAGAAAACATGCTATATGGCTCAGACTTCACTGACCTCAATTTTGTTTGCTCCTCTTTCTCATCAGTGCGTTCACTGGTGTCTCGCATACGCTATACGCAAGAGGGATACAAATGGCGGGGACAGTAAGGTACCCGTGTTAGAAATGTCTGTTTGTTTACTCCAGACAACACGTGATTAGACCTGTGAGCTAGTCAAAATGACTTCTTTCAAAAGCAGAGCGAGACTTAAAAAACCTGATTCAGTGAGATTCTGTTCTGCTGCCAATGTGAGGTGCTGCCATAGGAGATTTCAGACTCCAAACATCTGGGTGACAGATAAGCAGGCTTCACCCTACAATTTACTCCGAGCTGTACATTACTTAAAGGGGTCAGCTAAATAGGAGCTAGCTGAACTGACTTTATAAAACTCACTAATAACATACTGGATGTATGGGTGGATTTTGAAGGGCAAAACCACAACATACCAGCCATTGAAACATATGTTACGAATAAAATTGGCTTCTATTAAGCTGGCTATCATTAAAAGTGCATACATTTTACAAAGTACATTCAATGCCTAACAGTTCATTTAACGACTGGAATCAGAAAGGGAAAAAAATGTATTAAATTTAATTACTTTTACACAGAATTACCTCAAGGATTATTATTTTTTGTGCACAGAATTCATGTCTCAATTTCCTCACATTGGAAAGACCCACAAAACTGACATTGCTGTGGTATTTACATTTGTAAAAGCTCAGTTGAAAAGCAGCTTAGCCAAACAAAGTCATGGCTTTATCAGCACAGTTATAAGCTTTATGGTCTTTCCTTGCTGTCATTTCTGCTTTGTACTTTCATTCTTTTCTGAAGCATAAAAAGGTCATTTATGAGCAGGGGGCTGTTAAAAGTTGTAACTTAGCGGTGAGATTACTGACTTCAAATATATAAAGTGCCCCACTGTGATTCCAAAAGAAACAATGCATGCAGAAAAAATGAACTGTCTAATAGAAAAACAAAACTCACAAACACTAAAGAGGTTACAAAAATAGTCATTAGAATGATCACTTTACTTTGCTTGGTCATGTAGATAACAGCCGGGGCAATGTCCTTACTATGAAGTGTAGAAGGTTGAGTATGTGTTTGCTCAACTAGAGTGCAGTTTGTTAACACTTTTATAAAACTACCAGAAATGCTTAATCCTGTTTCTAGTTAAGGAAGGAGGAGGAGAATGTGCTAAATACCATCGTTAATTATGGAATTGTTGGAGCATCACAAAACCAGCTTTTATTTACCTAATGTGAACCATATTAAATATTTTCTTTTGAATTTTTTGGCAGTTTTTAAGAACAACAAAATCACGTTCATTCCAGTGTAAACCAACTGTTGATATCTGCACAGCTGTACATAATGTTATATTAATAGATTCTCTATTTAACAACATAACAAATCTGACACAATACCGGGTGGTTTCCTTTTGCACAGATCACCACTGAAAAGATACCATTACAGGACAGTTTTGCTCTTGCTTGGCTGGGAGCATGCTTCCAGCCATCTTAAACTGAGATATGTTATGATCAAAGCAGAATGAACTGTTGGATCCCCATTCACAGCTATGCAGAAAACAGGACATTTGCAAGTGCCAGCCAGTTTATTTTCTGGGCGGCCTGTTGTCTCATGGGAAGAGAACCGTATAAACAGTAACGTGTCACGAGTGTCACAGCTGGTTATCATTAACATCTGCGACAGAATGAAGGATGCTGCTGCTTGTCAAAGTCATTATTCAATTAACTGATTGCTATGCTGTTTTAGAAAACGCAAGGCAAGCTGCCACATTTTCATCACCAAAGACTAATAATTCCTCATTTACTCTGCGAAGGAATCAGACACTACATGCCCCAAGTGTAGCTTTTCAAATTTGTAATTGTTCCCCTGTAGTGTGTTTTCTTACACAGACAAATGACACCATTTTTCTAGCACAAGCTACTGAATGTGTCCTTATTTCATCTGAGTTGTGTTAGTAAGAGGCTTGGGTGGCTTAATTTCCACAAAACACCCACTTGGAAATAACAAACTTGTATCATTTTTTGATTAAGTACTTCCTAAAACCTCACTACCAGAATTCATTTCTAAAACTGTATGTGAAGGTCAGACTACTTAGAATGGGCGATTTTCAATACATACATCCAGCTGCCAGTTAAGGACGCGAAACTACTATTACTAAGGCTACACTATTGATATCAGTACTATTGCTAGTATTACTACTTTGATAAAATGAAAAAAGACTCAAACAAGCAGCTAAATGCACAATTTTCCATTAAACAGTGAAAACCCTAATTGTGCAAAATACTCATTTTGACACGGACTATCAAATTAAGAGAGTTGGAAAATAAGGGATTGGACATCAGTGAGAATGCAGATCAAAGTCTTGTTTTAACATCTCACGCTGTGTAGGAACATGTTGACTTTTGACTGCTCATTACGACACAGACTAGCCACCTTATTTGCCAATGTAGCAATATTTCTAAAACAATTCAGTCTAAAAGAACTCATTAACTGTCCTATGAATGGGAAAACTCATATTTAAGAAGACACCATGAATCGTCATGCACCTGAAGATTACTAACACACTAGCCAAGTTGAATTTAAACTTACCAACGATATCATCATTCAGCCGCGCAGTTTGTAAATAATCAACAATGCGTTAATACATCTCTAAAATAGAAGGGCAACTATTTATTTGTTAAAACCCACTTGTATTTTATCTCTTCGGCATTTCCACGGAGATTCAGTTAACAGAACATTAATTGCCCTCTCATCTGCGGAGACTTGAAAGCAGCTCACTGGCGACCCCTACACTACAAGAGTGGAAATAGCAGTTTGAAATTCAAACTCGGTTTTAAGGTGACAGAAGGCCGATTTAAACCTTTTAGAAGGGGAAGATCTTAAAAAAATAAAAATCCAACCAGCTAAAACTAATTTAGCCAAATCAACATGAGAAAGGCAACTGGAAACAGAGCGATTTCGACTATTTAGGAAGCAAGCACGTTTCCACAGACTGTGAGATCAGTCAGTTAATGTTCAGCGTCTCTTCTCTCCGCAGCGCAGTTTATTGGGAACGACTGTGACATGTAAAATCTCATGATTAAATCCAAGCTGAAAAGTATCCCATGTGGGATCAATAACTGGCCTGTAGCGGTAAACTCGAGTTCAAACTCCAACCCTGATGACAAAGGTCAGGCCGAGACTCACAGATTTCCCATCCTAAGGGTACAAGCGTTCTCGCAAAACATTTTTGTTCTCCGTAATTTAATAAGGCGCTTCTTCTTTTATCGGGAGAAAGGGGCAAAATGGAGCCTTCGATGCCCTTGGGACATCTGTGGACCGGGCTGTTTTACTGGTGAACTGTGAGCAGAGTTCAAGAGGGAGAAAAACACCAACAAAAAGCTCCATGAAGGAGCTCTTCATACCACCTTAGCCTGGCTGAGATGACAGGGAGCTGAGTGGTACAGTATGTAGTCAGCAAATGCATCAGGGAAAAAGACGCAGCGCAGTCCTTTTATGTGTGGCTCAGCGTGCATGCCTCGTCTGGAAATCTCTACCGCAAGTACTATAGGAACCCTTATAGAAAAGGGTTAGCAGTTCACTTTCCTTGGGAGCCGAGAACAGTGAAAACGTTTAATCCTAAACCACGCCAAAGCATGCCCTCGGCTCATTTAGTATCTCAAAACACTCCGGAGGAACATCATGGAAGGTTTTTTTTTTCCTACAGCACACCGCACTGCTTTTTTTTTCAGTACAGTGCACAGTTAAATCTAGAATGGGGTTTAGACAGAGGTCAGAAATAAAAGGTATGCTCACGATGAAAAATGTCAAGAGGGCCCGTAGAGACGTCACAAAAATGTAAAGTTTGAGTGGAGTGTCCGAAAAAAAAGCACTATATAAGTTAAAGTAATTATTATTATAATTATTTGCGCATGTACTTACAGTACACAGATATTTACACATGTAGAAATTACAGATTTTGTATTAACCATAACTTATAATGAAATAAAATGACAAAAACTATAAACGTTTTTATTAAGGATTTAACTATGATTCTAGGTACAATTTAATAACATTAGTACATGACCGTTGTCTCAAAGATGAATCAGCTGTGTATCTGAAACATATACGACTTAAAAACCATTTTTTTGTCTTTTTTAATGTGTGAATACCTACAGTACCAGTGTATCACTGCTTGGTATTAATACAAGACCCTTGACCATTTGGAAATTAGCATTTAATTTCGCATTATGTCTGTGCATTAAATACTCCTCATTTAGGAACAAATTCTCACGTAGGGATAATTGATTCACACACGGACCCAGTTTACTCCACAGGCAAAAACGAAAAAACCTGAGACAGCACAGACACCACCCGCCCCAGCCCAGCAGGTCAGCGCCTCCCCTTGAGAAACACAGATAAATTGCTTCTGTGAGCAGTGGTAATTTCACGCTTCGCCAATTGCAACCATTCGCTGCATTTTTTCCCGAAGTAATCAAACTATTATGAGACAACGAGCAACAGATTGTGTCAGTGGGATATTGCGCTGATAGTTTAATCAGTCAGTAACTGCCTTTTGCAGAAACAATATCTGCAAAATACCTGTTACGGATTTTTTTTTAAACCACACTATTCAATAATTGCACCTACAATTGTGTATAATGTTCTTAGTGTTTTATTTTTTAAAAGGTACTTTAACTTTACGATGTATATTTAAATCATAACCATTTCTCATAATTAATTATATTTAAATAATACACGTAATGATCATAACGATGTATTTGTACACGCACATCGCTTAATTTTGTAGCTATTTTGCCGTTTGGTAAATCCTTTAACAACAATGCAAAAAACAATTATGTCAATTATGTCATTCGTTATATTTAAATAATTACTCATCAAATAGCTGGTAAAAAAGGTTCTGTGATAATTAGAACCGACACACAGTCTGTGCTTTAAAACGTTCCTCTGTGAAGTTGGCCCTAACTTTGTTACCTCTTGGAAAAACACGAATAATCTGGAATTAACGACACTTCTGTCTCCGTTTCCAACAAATGTTACCTTCACGTATTTGAAGTCACGGATGCAGAGCTTGCTTCAACTCGAGGAGGCTTGGTAATAGGACAGTACTGCAGCCGTGTCAGCTAGCGGTGCGCTAATGGAGACTTTATGCGGAGTGGCCGTCTTTTCTATGGCTCGTTTTATTTAATGCGCCTTCTCTCCGGTGACTACCCGCATCCCCACAGAAGCAACTGTAACCTTATGTCTTGTGTTACTGATGTTTTATTCAGTTACGCCTTTTTAAGTATTTTGAATTGTATAGAATTATCTGTTACTGATGTGTGCATTAAGGTAAACCTTTCTTTGTTTTCTGATTGGTTATATGGTATAAAGTGGTTAGGAAAAAGATCAGGGAGAGGGAGAACGCAGCAGGTGGAAATATAACTGTAAAAAAAGGAGAATATCCGTCTCCATCTAGTTCCCATCCTTACAGACAGAGCGTTTAACCACCATCGCACGAACCCTACAGTTACACTGCTCTCGAATGACATAATACTAGACAATAAAAAAAAAATCCAGCCAGTGTTACACGCATTTCACAATACGACAGCAGCGTCCTATTACAAAAGACAACACATGTGCTTCATGGTACAAATAAAACACAAAATCGCAGCCGCAGAAATCTAGTTTTCCACATAAACATCACACGGCAGGACACAGACAGCTGTTCACGCCCGCAGATCTGTACTAATTTATGAGCCAGCCATAGTGGATCACACAGTTCATATGGTCGCTGTATTTTAGTGCGTGTTGTTTTAGCACAATTCCAGTAGTGTAACTGCTCTGCGCACAATGTATCCTTTTGGCTCTTGAAATGCTCAATTAAATGTCAATCAAGGCCCCGTGTGAGGTTGTGTGATTCGGATTTCTGTCCACTAATGCCGTTTTGTAAGCATACATTTTATTTTAGCTTTCGGGTGAAGTTTGTAAAAGCATCTAGAAGCAGAAGAATTCTCCCAGGGGAAATTAGAGGGCATGTTTGGGATAGTTAGGGGACTGTGAACTTGTAAACTTGCACACTGGAAGATGTCCCTTCACTACATTGCAGATACATGATATATATCACTCAATTAGCAGATTTGTTTTTCCACAAAACATTTTAAGAAGAATTAAACAGCAGAGTCTATTAAGTAGCAATTAAAGACTTGTCATTTCGAAATCAAATGCCCCTGTTTCAGAGATGTTAAGGGAGAAAATAAGTGGAATTAATTAATTTTGAAGGGAATTTGTCAGCACTGAAGTGTTTTTTCCTTTGGTTCCATATTGGGCTGTTATGATTTGGAGAAAAGAAGTGTAAAATGTAAAGCAGTCACTTGCAGAATAATAGATAGTGCCTTTTAATCAGAAAAATAAAAACAAAGACCACAAGTATATCCACACAGGAACATGCACTGTTACTGTACATCAAACAGCTTCTGAATTGTACAGTGTGTTGATGCTCTCGTTACCCTAAGTGAATAAAAAACATGATACAGCCTGTTCATTAATTTGTAAGATACTGTATAAAGATACATCAATACTCAAAGCATTTTCTTTCTACTAACAATAGCTCACCATGAGACAATTTCCAACTAGAGTAACATGTTTTCTCTTTATTATTCTGGCTAGTTGCCGTTATCTTGAATCTCCTTTTGAGTTATGTGACAAATGTGTTTCTTGGGAATAAACAGGGGGAAATAGGGGAGTGATGCTAATGTGCTATTTTTCCAAGCGCCATATTCCAGTCTAATTTTGTTTCTTGGATTCTACACAAAAATTACGTTCCCTTGCAAGTATTTCTGAAATCAAATTGTTGCTCTCTTCAGTTTTAGTAACGTGTAGTGAAAACCTGTTTTTTCACATTTCCTTGTTTGGTGTATCACAATTATTAGCCTTAAGGACTGCCATTTTGAGTCGGATACAGTACTCGTAAATATTTGCTTGTTTGCAGTGTCTTTTACCAGTTCCATGTTTTTACCCCATCACAAAAGAAATTGTTTCAATTTAATCTTTGGTTCCTGATGTAAACTGTTGCTCCACAAGTGCATAAACATGCAGATAAAGGCAAGGTGCCCATCGGGGTTGCGCTTTAAAGAATTGCCTGTATGTTTTTGTAGGTGGAGATATGTTGGAAAGGACATAGAAACTGAAAATCAGAAGTGAGCGCTGGCGCTAGGGTTGAACATAATGCAGGAAAACAAATGAAACATGATAAGATGACACTAACGTGCCAAACTAGTAGCTTTTCTTCTTAAATGGGCACCTATCCCCAACATAATGATTTTGTATCTTTTATATCTGTTGAAAAATAAAGGCAGCAACCTCCTACTGACCTCTGCTTGCTGCCAAGAAGAATGTTACATCACCACATTTTCTCCCCCGAATGCCTCTATTATTTTCCCTTTTCTAGTGTCCCATGTATTAATTCCAAGTCTTCACGCCCTCTGCTAATGGAAAGCGTTGAAACTTCCAGCCCTTGCAGGCTCCTTTTTGGGTTCCTTTGCACGAAATGTGAAAGGTGCCTGATAACACCAGCTGCTCCCGAGCCCGGGCCGAGCACAGAAAGAGTCCTTTCCTGCTCGGAGCCCGGAGCTCGCATTCCGAGAGGCACCGTGAGGAAACGTGGCTGCTTTATTTTGACTGGAAAAGAGCTAGTGGAAATCCTGTAGTGTTTCTGTCACTCCTCTCTTATCTGTGGCCTCATTCATCAGCAACATCTAATCTAAAGATAGACACATTCAGATGCTTTGGCCTCATACTCCCCACAAGCCAACAATTTGATGGTATCAGTCTGGTCTTCCATTTTCTTGTTTAACCAAGAATGCTTGTATCACTTCACATGCGCTAATCCTTGGTAAAAGCAACATGTAAACCAAAGAAACCCCAATGTCTTTTCAGTCATAGCCTTCAATAGATTCTCTAGCCCTTTCCTGCAGCTTCCCCACTGACCACAGATGTTAACAATTGTGGCGCCTTATCTGCTAATTATGCCTCATTATTTTCCCGGAAGTAGATAAATTCCATCATGTTATCAAAGAAAGCGCTGGCTTCTGAATCGAACCAGAAGGGTTGTTTATGATTGAGAAAAAAAGCTTAATATTTGATACTTACTAAGGCAAAGAATATGGGTTAAAACCCATGGATCTTTTGTACCCTCTTTTACTCTTTGTGGGTTATTTCAAATGGTTCCTGTAGTCTTTATTGCAGGGCAAGATTGATGGACTCTCCAAATATGCTTGGAGTTCCTTTGAAAGCTGCTTTTTGCTGATGAACATAATGTTTATGGCAGAAAGGAAACTATTAAAATGAATCCTGGTTAAATTTCAAAAGCAGGATATGTGCCAAGGTGTCTCCAGAGGCAGTGAGGACTTTGGAAATATTTACATGTACCCAGAGTCTTTGCAGTCTTGTAGACAAAGTTCAAGCAGATAAACACCTTCACACAGTTCCTTACGTTCCTTTAAGACAGGCTGCTAAACGGAACCACTGTGTGACCTGTCAAACAACATTTTTCACCCAAAGAACATGCAATAGCCAAAACAGGCAACAGTGCGAAAATCACTGCGACTTTGCTTTTACTCCAGACAAACCATAGTGAGACCGAGCTGCTGCCAGGTGTCACTTTTACAGTCACACACCTCGTTATATAAGCTTTTATGACCAGGGATTTGTTTAAAGAAAAATAAACACACTCCACTTTCAGTTTCATGTCTCGCTGCTCATTATTTTCCTTCCCGAATTGTAAAGAAGAGATAATACCCAGACTGCCTAACTGCGCTGGGTCTGTGCCCCGGCCTCGGTCAGGATTACAACATTGGCCGAACGCCGTGAACAGTTCATGCCGCTAGGATAAGCCTAGATAAGCCCATAACAGCTACCAAACACTGAACCAATGTTGACTGAACTGCAATCAAAATATTATTATAATAATGTCATATATAATAATCGTGAATCGATGGTTAGCATTTCTGCCTTAAGGAGCTGGGGTCCTCCCTGGGTTCATTTCCATTCCTGGGTTCTTGGGGTACTGTCTGTGTGCAGTTCTCCCTGTGTTTGTGTGGGTCTCTTTCAGGTGCTCAGGTTTCCTTTCACAGACATACCGGTAGGTTAACTGGCTTCTGGAAGAACTGACCCTGGTGTGAGTGTTTGTGTCTGTGTCCGTTTGCCCTGCGATGGACTGGTGCCCTGCCCAGGGTGTACCCCCACTTGTGACCACTGCTTGCCGGAACAGGCTCCCGCCTCCAATGCGACCCTGATTTGGAATAAACGGTGAGAAAATGGATGGATTAATAATAGCAATCCATTTCTTTTATATAGATTTTAAATCCAGAAAGAACCCTTAGAACAGTACATATTAAAGGGGATCCTCGCCTTGCAGCTGGGAGATGCCTGGCACCTGCAGCCCCACTAACAGCAGTGAAGACGGAGGAGGGAGATTTTGCTTGAATGAACGATGTCATTTGCAAGGCCAGAGTGGAATTTAGCCAGGTTAACGGCAGGGGAATTAACCTCTGAAATGGGCCGTGGGATCTTTCACAACCAAGCAGTCATGTTCCTGGTTTGATGTCTAATATAAACGTCTGCAGCACACCGTCCCCGATCACCACACTCTGGCACGGGCCCATAAACACAACTCCATAGGGAAGAGTGCCACCTACTGGTCCACCTCCTGCAGCCACAGCCTGCTTTTCCCGGGAGATTTCCCATCCCCATACTGGCCACGTCCTGATACTCAACCAAATCTTTTCCCTCCCAGAACCGCATCTTGATAAGTAGCTGTTAATGCCTATTGCAGATTTACTACAGGTTTTATAAAGTACTAAGGGTTCTGTGGTAGAATAAGGCTGGTAGAATAAATCCTTACCACAGATTTCTTGTTTTGAACTGCATCTCACCAGACCTACATCAATGTGGTCTGCTGAGGACTGACTCATTACACAGAGAAGCTGCATTTACTACTGATATTTCCAGTTTGTATCATCAGATAAAACTTGCTGCTGTGCCCAGATTAATGATGAATTGCGTTTGGCAAACCCAGGTTCATCTCTTTGATTTCAACGCTGTTTGCTGGACCTCGGAAAACGTTTTCCAGTTTCCACATCGACACTCCCTTGCTCTGCGAAGGCCATAAACTGTGAAACTTTTAATTGCTAACACCTTGAGAAAATATTTCACTTTTTTATTTAAAAACATTTCAAAAGCTAGAAGAATAAAAAGGATATTTCCCCACCAAAAAGCACACAGATCCTTCTTAAACAGGAAAAGCAATATTCGTGGCCTGTCCGATGGAGAAAGTAATTTAATTTGAAACAAAAGAAGGGAACAATGCTAAGATATAAACAATCAAAATTTGCTTTTAATTAACTTCAGAAATGCAGTGATACTTTATCTTTTACTAAACTGACTGGTTCTGCAGCTGCATAAGACCTACAGCATTAAACTAAAAGTACGCTGAGAAATGCTGACGGTTTTACTAAAGCCTAGAAATACCCACTGCACACTAGCCTCAGGAGAGAGAGTGAGCTCTGCTGAAGAATACTTAATCCGATTTAGACCTTAACACAGTCCCACTGGGACTCTGTTCAGGCTTGTTATCTTGTGTTCACCCTGTCAGAGGTCAAAGCTGTCTATAAAAGGCTTAAGCCAATCAGTGTCTTAATGAAAAAATGTCTTTACATGGTAGTTTAAACCAAGTGGGAACTGAATCTTAGACCAACAAACAATTTTAGATTAATTTTGTACATCTCACACTGCTATTGTAAATACATGGCAGGTAATGTTGAAATGCTGTAAGCTGTTTTTTATTCCCTACTATTAGTTTTGTAACAGTAGCCCTCCTGGCTTTTTATGCAAAGGCTTGTCCGAGTCCACAAACAATCTTTATTAAATTTGAAAGAAGAAAGCAGTGTATTCTATGCCCTTCATTTGCACCAGTTAGGTAAAATAAAGCTCTGGTTAAGGCTAAGATGTTTTTTTCCTTTCTTTGAAAGAACTTGGCTAACAGTAGAACCGCGATAAACCGTTTTTATTAAACCGTCATTTTGAAAAATGCACTACAGGGCTGTTAAAGATGAAAGCTGTAGTGCTACTGTGCCATGTGACCCACTTGGAAAGATATTGTTACAGAGGTTATATGTTTATTAATGTGATCAGCACCTTTTTCCTTTTGGGAAATTATCCTACAACACAATACCCTGCAAAATGATAGGCTTTTCCTTTGTATTGTAATGCAACTTGTGCATTTACTTTTTAAATTTTATGTGCATTTTGCGGATATACAAACTTACTGTAACTTGGCTTGTGCTTTTCTGAGCTGCACATATGAGAGAATTTATATTTTGTTCCTTTCATATCCAGGTCAAGCTAATGGGAAAGACCAGTAGCGTCACAAAATTTCCTCAAGAAGAGATTCATAATCAGTACTTTCACAGCCATTGATGCCAAATCTCCTCAGTTGCAACAATTGACAGGAAACTGCGCCAGCAGGAAATGGGTTCAAGGGTCAGTGGGGAGACTCTGTCTACGTTCCTTCACATCGGAACCTGCCAGGAGTGGAAAAAAAGGAAGAGAAATGAAAATGGATGGGTAAATTCAGAGTGACAGGGCAAAGTTCTTTCAGGAAGAACAAAGGAGTTAATGAAGAATTATGATATTGGAGCTGAAGATGAGACGACAGATATAAAAGAAAGATAAAAATCTCTTGGCCAGAATGTGAGGCGATGAGGGCCAGAGGCACAAAAAGCTTCAAGCTGGTCTTAGGCCAACTGTCAGGTAAACTACTCAGGGAACATCTTGACAGAGATTTATTTTACTAATTTGACTGCCAATAATTCAAAGTACTTGTACGGGCAGCCTTTAAACTGTGCTATTACATCATTTTTCTTTTTTACCTTCTTTGTGGCTTGAAATTCATGCATTAGAAAGCATTAGAAGTTCCCTTTTCAATCAAATAATTAAATCATGATTATTTTATCAACATCTCCACTTAAAGTGAGAGGCAACACATTAAAAAGGAGTTTAAAATGTCCCATGGTATGTGTACAATTCATTTCACATGCTCAAAGACTGAGTTGCATAATGATGCTAGGGAACTTTGACTGGAATGTCATTACTCAAGTGAAAGAAGCATTGCTTGATTTAACTGTGAACAACAGAGTCCCGCCATCTTAAGTATCTTCCAGAAAGGAAATCTTTTTTAGAGAGAGAGAGAGAGAGGGAATCAGCCTCACTTGTCTAAGTAACTACAGATGCCATAAATGGGATTTTGATTAAGATGGATGAGGTGTCCATGACACAAATTAAGGATTTTAATTATGTTTTACTTAACGTTGGTGGTTGCTATTAGCAGCACTGGGAGATTCTAAACACCATTTTCTGAGATCTAAAGACCAGTTGAGGCTGCTTTCAAATCGGCAAGCTGCAGGCAAATAGACCGATATGCACATATTCCCCTGTGTGGCTGGATTCCAGTGGATTCCAGTACAAAGATGGTCCTCATTGCACTCAAGTCAATGCAGCTGTCTTTGACTTGCAGAGAGGAACCTTACCTGAGTCTGTGCCTGCCTTCTTTTCCAACAGCGGCTCCTACAGGTTAGCAGGCACATGCAATCTTTTAATGTTAAGCCAAACTCTCTTCAGTTACTGATCCAGCCAGTAACACTCTCAGAATCAGAGCTGTTAAAAGACGGTGTTGACTGTCCAAAAAACAGACTCCTGCTTCATCAATATGAAAACACATTCCACATCTCTTCAAAGCCCTTGCTGCAGAAAGGCATTATCCTCCTGGAACAGACCACGCCTTTTGTTTCAATATTTTTATTTTAGTACTTTTCCTATCTATTGTTTGGGCTCAGCGGCTCCACCACCTTTGTGATGTTAAATTAGGTTAGCCATGGAGAGCAAAACAGATCTGAAAGCAATGGCTCTTTCTTTTTTTAAGGCTTATTGACAGGCTCTCAGTACTTTTTCAAGCTCCAAGTTTTGATCAGTATGGTTAATTGTTTTTACTATATTATCTTTTAAAATAGTAGTAAACCTCTCCATAAATCAATGATATACACTGACATACATCTTAATAATAGGTTTAAATAAGATCTCCACGGGTCACTGTAAGTGGTTGTACATACAGTATACACTGTGTAGATACTGCAAACACATCTGGCAGGACTCAAGTTCCATCTTCTGAGTAGAGCAAAAGATAAAAGGCCATGCTTTTTATTTTGTCTACTTAAGTAGGTTGAACAACAGTACGTATAAATAAGAAATCCAAGTTTTTTTCATATTAAAGAGACAAAACATATTCATTGTTCATTTCTTTCCTAAACAGCTGAAGATTTTTTAAACATCCTTAAACAAATCATTTGATAATCCAACTCTAAACTTTGTGTACAACGTCCTCTTTTTCTGTGCATTCTTATCTCTTATGCGTTTGTTAAATAGGAGCCATGGTACAAGAGCTGTGCTATGAAACATTTTCTTACCTCTTTTGGCATAATGAAAATAATGCTGTTATTTAATTCATGCCATGTTTTTTTTCCCCCCATAATTGTTCTGCTCAAAATGAATCCTAGACAAACTTAAGAGTTGTGAAAGGGATTACTCATGATCATTATCAGGTCTCCAACAGTACTAACTTGATTTTCTCCTACACAATACAACTAGAATCCAAACTGCAGTCAGTTCTCACTCCCTTCCAAAGCATTTAAAGAAGAGAAAAGTTTGCTCTGGACACCTTTAGTGCCAATACAAGCAAAAGTGTGCCATTACCCTGAGCTATCAGATCAAAGTGTTTTTTATTGCTAAAAGTCCCAGAGCTGATTAAATATGAATTAGGGCCTAATTGAGGCCATGTCTTCTGGACATTAATCTCAGGCCACAGGGAGAGGTGCACAGGCGTGGCATGCACTGTACTGGCAGTTCAATTAGAAGATGATGTGAACAAGAGAACAATCTGTTCCTCAGGAAAAACATGCAATCCTGGCCCCTTTTCAGTTTCCCTGGAAAGAGGAGTCCAAAAAACATCTCTGCAGCAAATCTCCTAAAATCAGTAGATGATCTCCTGGCTCTATAAATCACGACTACCCGCAACTGGTTTTAAGTGTAATGCTTAGAAAGAAATCAGGCAGCGTGGAGAGTTCATAAAAAGAGAACTGTTTCCGTGGAGAACCTCAGAAAACAGGCGGGTGTAGCCTCGCTGGATCAAAAACCAAAACAAACAGCAGAGGAGTGTATTAAGAAAGTCGCTAAAAGTGAAAACTACACCGTCACTGGGAAGGAAAATACACCATTAAAACATGGCTTTACACCAAGGCCACTGTAACTTGATTTTTTTTTCATTTAGGCTTCACTGCAGTGTAAGCATCTGTTAGAATTAGCCTTGAGGCGCTTCAGTGCTGAAGCCAGTCAATATGTCTTAGAGTGGATAAGGCCATAATGTCAATGTATAAGACTTTGCACCACTGATTGAGCATGTTTTCAGGGGGGGTTTCCAAATAAAGAATATATTAGATTAAATATATTTTCTGTCTGCAAGAATAAAAAATGAAAGTTTAGATTTGCCTGCTCTGTTTTACATCTAACTTTGTTATATGTTCTTTCTTTTAGGTGAAGATACTATGTGGGGCACAATAAAAGCATAGTCTTCCGTGTTTCCAGTCTCCTTAGTCAAAAAGAGGTTTAAAATATATTATGAATCCATGTTTTGCCTCCAGAGCTTAATATTTCATGAAGACTGAATATACATCACCTGCCTTCTGTGTTTCTACAATTGCTTTTCCATTCAAGTACAGCAAATGCTTTGTGCCATACCATGTGATACACTTAAAGTAATAGTAGCACAAAAATGCACTACTTTTTGCTGTCAAGATCTTTATTGTGATACTGTACAGATACTAATGCACAGCTGACATACTCATTGTCTGTTTTTCATAACCTCACAATCTGGTGATTTCAGTACACCTGTGGACATTAAGAACATGAGACTTTCACAGCAAGTAGCTGATTGGGCACCTGTGTGATCCTTAATAATAATTGCTTACACTTCTACAGCACTTTTCCGGCCACTCCATTTAAAGCTCTTTACAGGTAATGGGGACTCCCCTCCACCACCACCAGTGTGATTATTAGGAGGCCATGATTGATAAAGGGCAAAGGGGAATTTGGCCAGGACACCAGAGTTACACCCCTACTCTTTTTGAGAAAAACCCTGGGATTTTTAACGACCACCGAGAGTCAGGACCTCGGTTTTACGTCTCAAGGACGGCGCCTGTTTCCCCGTCACTATACTGGGGCATTAGGACCCACATGGACCGCAGGGTGAGTGCCCCCTACTGGCCCCACTAACACCTCTTCCAGCAGCAACCTTAGTTTTTCCCAGGAGGTCTCCCATCCAGGTACTGACCAGACTCACACCTGCTGAGCTTCAGTGGGTTGCCAGTTGTGAGTTGCAGGGTGATATGGTGATATCCTTCTACTCTAAATAGTGAGAGGCTAGTTGCCTTGATCATTGGAGTGGTAGTATTTGGGATAACAACATACCGAGTTCCAGTTATGTGATGTCGTATAAGGTGACACATAAGGTGCTCAGTGTTTGGTATTTGAACACACTGTTACATATTTGGTATCTTACCAAAGGAGTTGATTAGGAATCTGTATAAATCATAATAATGATACTCTGTCCCAAAAAGACAGATTAGCTGGTTGGCAGGGTCATGAAGGCACCACGTCTGTCACAGTGTGATGCTCTGGTTCAGCAATGAGCCGACTAGTCCACAATTAGCAGCAAGCAGGAAACCAACTTTGAGGGAAAGGCCAAGTCCTGAAGGGCACAGAGAGTAATCACATCCGACCCAACATTGCGACAACCCAGTCTATATGTCAATATTCCAGAGATTGTGTTAACATTTAGGGATACTCTACAGCAGCTTAGTAATAGTTTTTGACTGTGTTTTGACATGTTTCTTACAACCCATCATGATTCTTTAATCTATATTTTTATTTATCTTTTCTGTTCACATTTTGGATTAATATCTACAGTGGCCATGAGCGTAGTGTTTGTAACAATATAAAAATGAAAAGGTACCAATAAGCAGCCTTGTTTCAAGGTAGTGATTTAATTTCAAATGCAAAAAAGCTTTAAAATCTTTTTTTGTCTCTTTTTTTGTGTTTTAGGAACAAAATATGCTGAAAGAAATGTGGGCTTATAGCATGGTACAGTAACCAGAGGTGAATTCTATTTCCTTCATGGAGTTTCAAGCAGAAGTTTGGGAGGAAAATTCAAACCCTTGCACCCTTCCAGAAACCAGGGGATTTTTCTTCTGCCAATAATTCAAACAGGTTATACTCTATGCTGTAGAATGAATTGTTTTGCTTTGGCTACAATCATTCCTTTGTATTTAACACGTATATCTTACTAATCCTCCCACTCTCCACACATTGCAGGATGATAGCATATATCAGCCTCTTCACTAATTTGGTACATTTTCCAATGAGCGACAGCGCAGGAATGTAAACGATAAAAATAAGAAGCACATGGACGCAAAACTGAAAGAGAAATAAACACAGAAGATCAAAATTAATTACATGCACATGACTTTCCATACAGGTGCATTGTCATGCTGCCAATAGTTGCAGGGAAAAGAAATTGCTTGTAATTGGAATGTTTATTGAATCAGTGGAAGGCCCTGCTCACATGTATGAGCGCGTTTTCCTGGGCATTGCTGTGCATAGCAGTCAGCCCCACTCCAGCTCCAGAACATGCTCCTAGGAGGCAGATGGGCCTCAGAAGCGTCTGCCATTCTGATCTCAAGCTCTGCCTGAACACAAACAGATTTACAGATTCTTCAAAGGATTTGCATCAACCAAAGGTAATTAAGAAAATCTAATCCTTCTTCAAGCCGGCTATGGTCACTCTTTTTTTTTTGCCTTGCAAAGGATTTGCATCCAGAATGGTGTTTTCTTACAGCCGTTCAACACATGGCACTAATCTGTTTATTCAATGTGAGGTGAAAATAAATCAGCATGTAAATTATACTCACAACATGTAGCGTTTCTCCAAAATGAAATTAAGGGGCACTGTTGTATCTGCAGCAACATGCTGACCCACAGAACATGTGGTTACAGTAAATCTTTTCTGTTTCTTAACAGTTTTATTCACATATACTGTATAGATTATGAACATAAATTAACAGGAAATCTTGAATAACAAAAGAAAATCCAAGATTAATTGTTGCATGTAATCATTGCAACAATGTATATCAATATATGTATAGCACTATATGATTACATCAATTATTTAATTACAGTGTGACTTGTTTTCTGATCTCATTCTGTTCATTTGTAGGTCCTGATTGGTTAATTGAATCAGATATTCACAGTGAATCACAGTGGGTCCTCAGTGATTCAGAGCATCCAAGATAGTATCAACGTAAAACATTTTAATTCTGTTGTTAAGCCTTCATACAATTTTCATTTTGTAATGTCAAGATTACCATGTCTTTAACTGAGCAAAGGTTTAGCACTGCATTTACACAGTGATTTATTTGAGTTTCAGGAAAACTGAAGGGAGTTTCTGTCTCAAAGTTTGGATATTAGGTGTCAGGAGGCAACTCATTGTTTTTTGATTCAGGAGGGACAAACAAGCCTCTTTCTTCCCAGCTTTTTTAAATCATAATTGTTCCAGACATAATTTCTCTAAGCTTTATATCCTTTCATTTTCTAACCACCATCCAATTCAGGGTCACAGGGGAGCTGAAGCCTATCCCTGCAAGGGACAAGGCAGGATACACCCTGGATGGGATGCCAGTCCATCGCAGGGCACACAGACACAAACAGAGATACACACACACTCACACCGGGGCTAATTTTCCCAGAAGCTAATTAACCTGCCAGCGCGTCTTTGGACTGTGAGAGTAAAGTGGACCACATGGAGGAAATCCCTGCACACCCGGTGAGAACATACAAACTCCACACAGACAGCAGCCCAGGTCTGGAGTTGAACCCCGAGCCCCAGCCCCGCAAGGCATCAGTGCTAACCACTGTGCCTACTGTATATATCATACGCAATTCTCTTTCTCTTGACTGTTCGTCTCGTGCATCTCTCTTCCACTCTAGAAGTACACCTGTGGGGGGAGAGCACGCTGTAGGTGGCAGTCGTAGTGTCAAGATCATAAGAAACTGCTTAAAAAGAAAAGAAACTGAGAACATATGCCTCTTGTCCTCAGTATTGAATGCACCTCCTCACAATTTCGGTTTGAGTCCTCTGGTTCATGTTTCATTGTGCAAGCTGGATTGACATTGTCCATGCCCTTGAGGAGTTTGAACCACTTGTATCACTTGAATCAAGTCCTCTGGTAAAAATATCCATCCCTTTTAGAATATCAGAGTTTTAGACATTCTCTTAATCACAGGAACCTGCTGTTGCTGTTTTTAAAATAAATCCTGCCTACTTTCTATAATTTGTAGGCTGATTTGTGAACTTTTTTTGTATGTTGAGCTGTTTCTGAAGGATATTTTCCGTGAAAGGAACAATATAAAAATAAACTGAATGAATTCTAAAGAAGTATGATTTTTTTGTAGCAGGGTTACCATGACATAATTGTTCTACATCATTGAAATTACTGTATACTTCTGGCAGGAACATGTCCTAAAATGCCTGAGCTATCACTAGAAATAAATGAAGAATGGTCATCTTCATGCTGAAATGAGCAACACCTGTTAGAATCCATCAAATGGTATTTGGTCCAATAAACCAGTATAATACATGCAAATAAACTGTTTCATTTGTTGTCATTTAAGATGATTATTCTCTTTTATAATTTCAGAATTTTCTGAACTAATGCACAAATGAATAAAACATGGAGATATTTTTTTAAAGTAAAGTCATAAATGGAACACATCTCATTTACAGACTCTTAACCTTAAGAATATTCCTGTACAGTATGTACCTCTAAATGAGTTGTTTAAAGGTATGACCCAAGTGTTTTGTTTTATTTAAGCAGTTGTTGGGGTTTCAAAAGTGGAGTACTTTTGCTGAAATCACTAATTCCATTAAACATTTTTTATCGCTCAGACAAATTAGCTGTTAGAAATATAAAACATATAGGTTCTGCAGACTTGACATTTTTTGAGGAGATCCACATTTAGCTGAAGATTAGTGGATATCCTCATCTGCTGCAAGTGCAGACTAGTTCAGAAAGCTCAAGGTATTTCCTTCACAGCCTCATTCTCTGAGGGTTAGAAAAGCACAGCACAGATTTTGGTAGCAAAGGAGCTCAATGCATTTTCAACAGATAATTAAAAAGCAATATATTCAAAAGGATTATATACTTGTCAGCTGAGCTTGTATTTATAGTTTAAACAATATACTTATCATCTTTATAGCCCTCAGAAATGATTTAATCCAATAAAAAATGACTTTTTCTTCTATTTAATGAAAGTCTAAATATTTTGAAGTCAAACATACAATACTTTGATTAGTTTCTAAACACTTAGCACATATTTTCTGGTTTGCAGTATCATTAAAAATCACCGTCATTTTAACATTTGTATAAATTTTATATTGCTCAGCCCTTAAGTTTAGCATTTCTTCGAATTATTATTACTCATTCTTAGTAGTGTTTGTGGCTTCTTGAGTAATACGTTAAGGTGGATTACCAGATACTTTTTAAATATTGTTCTATGAATATTATACACTAAAAGCCACATCATATACAGTACAACATAAAAATGTAAATGTAATGTATCACAACAAAAACGTTTTTTCTTTTTGATATTTTTCAGAGGGAATTAAGCTCTACTTGTTTCTTTGTGCCCTGCATGTTAACATCACTTCTCACTAAAACCTGGATAAACCTTATCAAAAGAGCATGTCTATTTGCTCCTTTGCAAACGCAAGCCTATATACAGTACATTATATAAATAAGTCAAGGTGTTAGAGCCTTTTATATTTGTATTTCTTTGGAATTAAAGAGGGGGGCTGACCATGTGCTATACTGTATCCCCTTGCCTTGAGACACTTCTTGCACGTCTCCTCTCTCTCTTCCATGTTACTCTTCAGCTACCTGGAAAAGTTGATTCATTTTAAAGCAAGGCATTTACTGGGTGCTCTCTTCACCAAAGGAATCCGCAGAATTTTACAAATTTCCTTCCTCGGGCTTTTCTTCATACAGTTCGAAGATTGTTGCATTAAATTGCATTAACTCAAACTTATCTGTCATCAGAATTCAGGCTAAAACTTCCCTCCTCTTCCAGAAATAAAATGCACTTCTACTTTATTGGAAATATAATTTTACCTTTGCATGATGAAATCCCCATCTAGTCTTTAAAAGGTGTTTTGTCTGACTAGACATATTAGGTTCTATGTAACAATGGGGAAATCACATACAATATATTAAAATATGCTTATTAACATTAATATATTTTACTGCATTTACAACGACTATTTATTTATATAACAAAAACGAATAATTTATAATAGTTATTTTTGTAGATTTTAAAGGAGCAGAGCCAGAGGAAAAGACCTATAGGCTTACATTTCTGAAAACGATCTTGATTGCTTGTAACTCAGCTGTTTTTTAGGACAGGAATTTTAGGCATGTCACTTGTCACAGCTATTCCATTTTGTTGGAAAGCTGAGACAAAGGAATCCACAGGTAATCTTTTAATTCTTGAGATAAATGTTTTTTAAGATAAATGTTTGGACATCTTTCTGTCATTGACTGTTTTGACAGTTCTTACTCTACTGAAAGTCTGATTTGCAGTGATTAATCCAGAGCAAAAACATATTATTTCGACTTTCCTCATATTAAAATAAACCATCATTAATGTCAACACACAAGTAATTGATTACCATGGCCTTGAACGTGTAAGTTCCAAAATCTTACAATGATTTGTATTGCTGATATTTCGCAGGATCATTTACAAGAGAGGCATCCGCCACTTAATCTCATTCTCTTCCCTCCTTATTTTTTTCCAAGCCATTGAAGCCATTACAAATGATTCTTTCATAAAACCTTGTGCCCACAATTACCTTGAAGCAATGCAGAAATTAGTATACTTAAAACTTTTACCATATGCAGAAATGACATTAACCAATTTCCTCTCTTATTCTTTACAAAAAGGGCCCATTTTTTCATGCAAATATTAACTAAGCATTTACAGTAACTCGTGCGTCAATGCTGACTTAAGAGATGTACTAGTCATATGAATCTTTTTTTATTGCTGAGGGGCATCTGGCCCAAAATCTGGCCTTTGTGGATATCCTGGGAAACAAGATGTAGCTGCTCAGCTAAAACCACTAAGATCACCACTCTCCCTCACTGAGGAAACAAACCGATCAAATCAGCTGTTAGTTTCACAGCTATGCCACTGCAGGTGATTTGGAGAGTTTCCTGTTCTCAGCAGAATGCCCCGTTTGAAACTCTCAGAGTCGAACTGCTGACTTTCCCACAAATATTTAGTCCTGTGTCTCATACAGCAGGGGGATGTTGTGACTAGTTCAAAGTAAAGGGTGATGGCTTTCTCCATAGCAGCCAATCAGCCATCTGAAGAATAAAAGAAACAGTTGCCCCAGGTCCCCGACTGAGATAAACAGCGGCCGTCTCTTTCTCTAGTGGGATGAAGATCAATGTAAGATAAATTATTGCTCAGAACTGGAGCCAAACACTGGTACAGTAGTCTCACTGTTTGCATTGGCTAAAAACCCATTTTTATTACATTTTCATAAACATCAACTACTCATATGTGATATAAAACACATTTAGCTGTCACTGAAACAAGGTGAATTATTAAAACGCGTGGTCCCTCAGAGACTAACAAGACTTTGAGCTTATTTTGGCAGGTGTGATAAAGGCAGCACACACAGCAACAGCTGAAAGCACTGGAAATGAAGGGTGAGATGTTACCCATATTAATGTTTTTCAATTAATATATCCATTAAAGTTGCTTGCTTTTGATACAAACAAGCTAAATAATGAAGAGTGTTTGAATATAAATACTGTATACAGAGATGATAACTGCATTGGGACAATACTGAAAAGCAATGTACAATAGCCTTAGGTTCAAAACACAAGATCCGGAAACTGTTTTTTTATTCTTCTTTGACTTTTGCAAGTTAAAATGGCCTTAGCTCCAGACGTAATAAAATCAAGAGCCAAAACCTCCATTGGATCCAACAGCAATGATTCAAACAAAGAGCAATATATATAGGCTTGAGCTCTAGTTTGAACTTAACTTGAACACAAATATAATCTTCTATTTAGAACAGACCGAGCCCTACCAGGAGAGAGAAAAAGGAATTGGTCCATTGCCAAAGTTTCATGTAATTACAAGTCCTAACCTCAGCCTCTCTTAACCCTGGTGTGGGTGTCCGTGTGCCTGCCCCGTATCCAGGATGGATCCTGCTTGCTGTGTGATAGGATCGGCTCCGGCTCCCCCCCCCACCGCCACCCTGAATTGGAAGAAGTGGTTAGAAAATGGAGGGATGGAAAGTTTTGTTTGTGTTAATGTTCCATCAAAGTAAAATGTATACTTTAAGTACGATCCCATATATACAGTACACCTTTAATGGCTAGATAGTCCTATCTTGCAATTTCGTGTGGAATTTTTGGGGACGGATTAACTTTAGGGCTAGAAATGGATAGGGACCTAAAAGCTCAATTTGCATTTCACATTTTCTTACAATAAGTGTTTAAGGCACAGCCATGTTTTTTTTTATTAAAGAGAGGTGGCTTGTCTTTTACATCCTAAGCATAGAAAAAAGGCATGGGCAAGCGTTTCTTTAAGTAACAACAACAATCTGCCTAGAGAACTATAGACTAAATATCAGACTGCTGTTCTCATAAAATCGTATGGGAAATGAACACTCAGGTGTTAAGATTTCGACTGTGTTGAAAGTGACACTGAAAACAGTCCCTTACAAGAAACACAAAAACTGAAACTATAGAATAAAAGGCAAAAATCCTCTGAAACTGGAATATGATTCTAGTTCATGGCTGTCCAGTCCTGTTTCTTCGTTGATCTGTAGATCTTCCAGGTTGACCTGGATCAGTTTTTAGTGTCTTAATTAAGACCCTTGCCTTCCAGGACAAGGAAATGAGACTGCTGATGCGAATTGGTGCTTTGTCTACTGATTCTTGTCAATGTTTCCAAAAAACTTTAACACGGACGTTTTGGTATAGAATGTTGCATACTAAGTAGTTTCCATGATATTTTATGTACTAGCATTGAAAAGGTCTTTCACTTTCTTTGTAAAACTATATTTCTAACAGCACCATGCAATGGTAACTGGCTACAGTATGTTCAAAGGGTAATTTTATTGATAGACTTCAATTTACATACATTTATTCCCAGTCAAATGAAATTGAGCTTGTTACTGGGGGCTGAAAGAACAGTAATTTGCCTTTGTCAGACACCAGAAGTTTAATATTAGTGCCATACATAAAGCTGTTTTGTTAAAGTAATAAAGACTACATTTACTGCTATGACAGATCTTTATGGGCTGTACAAAGAAAACCCTCTGACATCTATCAGCATTACTGTCTGGAACCGATTATGTCTGAAATCCCACAGTCACCAGTGTACAGGTTGAATTAGTTACAAATTCATTTCCGATTAAAACTTTGCTTGTCACTGGGGTCAATTTAGTAATGTTTCATGAGTGCCTGGACTGTTTTAAATGGGTACCACTTTCCACATGTAAGTATATATTTTAAGGCAAAGCAATACTGTTATTAACAATTAAATCCATTGCAAGTCAGGACTGTTCCAGAAGGCTGGAAAGCCATGGAATTTACATTTACCCCATTATAATACCCAGATTTATACATGAATTCAATTTATGAGTTTCGTATTTACATTAATGTATTGCTCTATTTGGGCTCAGATTTTATTTTTTAGGAATACACATTCTGAAGTGCTCCTTTTTAAAAATATACTTATCAAACAAAGCCTCAAACCAGTTTAATCTGACATTTTAGTTTAAATTTGTTTTAAAAGTGTTTTTAATTAAAATGCTTCCAAAACCTTCAGAACTTGAAAATTCTGGAAAAGGTTTGAATTTCCCACAACCACATGCTTTCTCTATATAAAATAAATCTCTTATTATATATTATATGATGAAGAGATCTGAGCACAGAGCTATATCAGTGTGCAAAAATCAGACTACAGTATATCAAAATCATAGAATTTTAGGTACACTCTCTGACCATCTTAATGTATTTAAAGCAAAAAAAAAAGATACAAATATATGCACAAACACATACATATACAGTATATTAATGTTATATATTTAAGCAGACATGTGTCACTATTAAGTCCAATATATTTGTAGAAAATCCAAACACAATCCTTTCTAGTTCACCGTAGAACACTTTTGAAGAAAGTACCAACTTCAGATAGAACGAAAGACAAAAATAATTCTGCCAGCAAGCACAAAGGGGAACAAACATGAAATTTAGGACCGGAATATAATTAACATTTAAGATTTTTGTATGAACTTTAAGATGTTTCTCTTCTTTTAGATGTATACTGTAGGTCACCATCATCCTTTTTAGAATAACACTGCCAGAAAAATATTTTTGACTCTCCAAGTTCTTTTATTAACGGGATTACCATTTTCAAAAATACAAATTCAACACAAATCAATGTTGTATACTATATGCGTGTTTAGATTGTTTTTTTTTTGCATTGAAGACTTAAAATGTATTAATGACATTTAATTTAAGTAACTGAAAATGAAGAGTACAATGCAGATAAAAACAGCTTTTTAAGAGAATAACAATAGAACCATTGATAAGGCGAACAATGTGGGGAAAAAAAGGAGACATTTTTGCTGTAACTGTTGGAAATCGCTGAAGACGGACAAGAGTATCGGTTTTCATGGAGGGGTATCGTGTTGTATTTTAATTGCAACAACTACGTAAGACCTCACAGAGTCAAGTGGGACATTATTGTGCAGTTGCTGCAACAGTTAGAGAAGGCAGCACTTCATCTGTTCCAGACAGATGCCCTCCCCTCTTGAGTTAGCCATGGGCCTGCAGCTCAGGGTGGATTAAGCACAACTCGGCTCTCCCTTTGAGCACATATTTAAGGTGTTATACTTTAGCCCTTATTAAGCTCCAGGGTGGCAGCTAAGCCAAAAGAAAAGAACATTCTGAAGGTCAAGAATAGCCTTTTCTATTAGTAAATAATCAAGGAGAAAGAATTTACAGATGACTGTTCTAAAGGGTCCTCAATGCCAAAATCCCGCAGTTTAGTATTAAGTTACTGCAAATGAAAAGCAATGCCCACCTTCTGCAAGGACTCCCATCTGAATACTTAACGGGACACATTGCAATAAATCCAAATTTTACTTACATTGTTAGCTAATAGTATCTATTTCATAGCACCTACTGTATAATAATAATAATAATAATAATAATAATAATAATAATAATAATAATAATAATAATATTGTATTTATAATGTTTGCTTGAAGAATAAAGCAAAGAAAAACAACAAGTAGCACCAGTTATGGCAACTTAGTGAAAACCATCAGTGAAAAGTTACTTGTGGAAAATTTTTGTAACTCGCCTCAGGACAGTAACATTCCTGTAGATAACAGTGAAAATAAATCTTTAAAAAATACCTTTTCTTGAAAAGCAGCATGTCTAGGAATGCACATTCTAAAATATGACAATGAAAGAATAAAAAATGAAGCTTCTTATCCTGGCTTAAAACAGTGGATCTGAGATTTATATTTCTCTTGTGTGATATTTCTCCTTATATACCCGGAGACCCTAATGTTTCATTAGCAGTGTCACATATATTATGGTGTGATGAGCTAAAAGGAAGATGTTGATAAAGCTCAATTAAAAAAAAAAACCTTGGAAAAACTAATATACAGTATATTTAACACAATAAATAAAGACTGGCAACTTCAAGGCTGAAATCACTGTATTTCAATACCACTAAGGCAGGCAAAATTAAATTACATGGACACTTTCTTGCTACATGTCCTAGAAGCAGACCTCTTAAATGAGATACATACACAGGCATCCCGCTGAGTGAAATCAAGTAACAAATTTCCCATCAGACAAATTATCTGAAACCTCAAGTACATAAAGCACCCTGCCAAAAATATATTCAATAAAAACACACAACGGGCCTACTTTAAGAAGGACTGAACCCTTTTGCCAAGCTCAATAGTAGCCTGAAGGAAAAGCAAGTTTTTTTATTTTTCTTTTTTTTTTTACATCTGTGTATTTGTTTTGCTTTTACTCAATTGGAACGTTACGTATTATATTAAATGTATCGACACATTTCTGTGTGTTCTGCACGTATTTCTGTGAAAATAATACTGTGCCCATGGGCAGCAGAAAGCATTGTTGTAAATGACCAGGGACAGTCCCAGGTGTTAAGGTCATCTAAAATGATTGCTCTTGAAGCCCAAGGTGAACTAAAGCGATTATTCATAAATTCATATCAGCCGTTCATAACAGACCTCGACCTCAGAGTGCTCTCCCAACATACACAATCGCCCTCGTGCTGAAAACTGCACCCCAGAAAACAGAACTAAAAAGCAGCAAAATAAAGTACCTGTGTCAAGCAAGTCAGAAACCACAAATGCTGAAAAGCGTTTTACATTCAAAAGCTTTGGTGTGTATTAATATTTCATGTACTGATTCACTTTATTTGCTTGACTTAACCTGCTCGGTACAGTTAAGCTAAACTGTGATGGAGCAGTTAGAATATTTTCCTTAAAAAAAAAAAGCTGAATGAAATTAATGAACCGAAATGGTGGATAAGGAGCAGCCCCTCAACAAAGTGCTCCATCTGTGGATTGCAGAGCTCTTAAGGTGTTCTCATAACGGAATACAGCCTTCTTCAGGATCATCATCCATTTGTTTTTCTATATTCGTACTATACCTAATGTTTTTCTGTTTAAAATTGGCCCTTAAATTTCACAAGAACTAGCCTTCATTAAAGCAGTATGGCTAATGGCTCCCCACGTTAACATACAACACCCTCCAACAAAATAGGTCCACCGTGTTAAAGGCAAAGTATCACGTTTCAGAATTCAGACACTATACTGTGCTAACATACTGTACGTCAGAGGAATATTTCTCTCATCTGAATATAAAGCTAGTCACAGGGAGGAATAGTACCAAAATGACCAAAATTCTCAAGCTATTAGCATACAGTATATGCTTCGAGTGTCCTCGAATATTGTTTTACAATGGGGAACGTTTAAATATTATTCCTCGGATGCCGCAATCTTTTTTTAAATACCCCATGGACTCTTGTTTAATACAGGATTATGCAGCCACCTGTGTTTGATAGAATACTTTTTATTTGTTAATGCCCTGTTATTTTGCCCGTCTGGGCTTCTTAATTAGATTACTCACTGATGCTGAGTGTGCTGTATTTTAACAGTACTCTTCACATGATCGTCTAACGCCATTTTATTCACCGCCCAGCGAAAGCCCCGAAGAAAGACCTCTTCTCTTTGTGAGCTCACCTCGAGGAGTTGCTGACGTTCAGTTCTTTTCCAGTTGTGCCCTCTTCCGATTGACTCAGGCTCCATTCTCAACTGAGTGGGACTTCAGATCTCCTCCAGCTGTTTCTCATTTGGGTTGATCTACGTTAACTTAATAATGAAGAAAAAAAATCATTATCACTTTGCATTCCATTCCACACATTCCGTTCCATCACAAAAGTGAACAAAACATTTTTTTAAAAAGCATTTAAAATATCCTTTAAAAATCCTATAAGGATGAGATGGAAAGAAAGATGTTTCCGGGAACTGCAAGATTTTTAATTTAGGAGAACCAAAATTATTTAATTAGTCATTCTTATACAAAGAGCAAAGTTGCCTATAATTTATTTGTATTAAAAAATGGAGAGGCTTATCAATTATGCCAGCATGTTAGATATTTAAATTAATTTCTGCACATGTTGACACACTACTCAAATATGTTGTACAAATTGTATGTGGGTATATAGAGTGAAATGTGCAGTAGGTCAATACAAATGAATGTATGCAGTGAAATATAGTTTTTTATGTTGTGTAATATATTTAGATTTAGAGCATATAAGTGAATGAAAGGCAATGACTAATATGAGCTCAAAATTAAGTAAAATGAAGGGTGGTTTTCCTGTTATTTTACAACATCATGGTGTAATTTCCCTGGGCTTGTGTGATCCATTTGTACACATTAGCCCAGTGCTCATAATTAAATTGCCTTTGGCAATAGCTGGCATATTATATTTTCAAAAACGTACAAATTCTGCATTGTAGTGTTTTATTGTTGTACTCCCTTATTTTTCTTTAAACTAAATTATAGTTTTAATTTAAGTGTTTAAGAGTTATTATTAAGTTTGCATACTGTAATTTCTACAAAACATTATTTTGCATTGTTTGTATAATTTGCCTTAGACTAGACTTAATTGGTGTAAGTGTCCTGTGAGTGCCCAGTGGGATCTGATCTGGGAGTGTATGATATATTTTCATATGCAGTTGTTTTTCTGACTAAGTACAGGCTCACAGATAACCATGAGACGAGACCGTTCCGCTCAGTCACAAAACCGCCTGAGCTTTCGAAGAGATACAAACACAGACACATTCTTAAAGTCTTATTTTCTTTTTGTGTGACATGACTCTGGGGTTTACAATATTGCCACTTGCTAAACAGAGAACTGCATGTCTTCCTGGTCCGGCAGCTGTTTAAAATCTGTCCAGCTGGGGACAGAGCAGTGGGAGTGGGGACTTCTTTTGGGGCACCTCCAAAATTGTCAGCCCTGGTCTCTGACCGCTCTTTTAATAAAAGAAGACATTTAGATGGTCTACACAATGCCCAGTGGTTGCAGATGTTGAAATGGCTTTTATTAACTTGGCATTTAAGCTTTTTTGGAGGATTATTAGGTTCAGAAATGGGGAACATCTGTTCTTAACTGACCTCTCCTGCTTCCATGTGACCTCTGCTGGTGTAGCTCACATTGACCCTTGGTCGCAGCTAAGCTGTAGTCACTGCCATCCTTCTGGTGCCTGGCTGCCAACACAGCTGAGAAAACCTGCCCTTGCAAACCCAGCTCTGTTATGGTTTTCCTCACGTAGAAATTCTGCACAGAGATAAATGGCTGCAGCAAGTGCACTTCTAATTATCCTGGTCTGAGCACTAGGACCGTGTCATCTGAGCTCATGAACTGACAAATCTTTTATTTTTTTATCCTCATACTGCTGCTTAAAGCCAGCCACCAACTGGCAAAAAAATATTGATTCAGAACGACCAATCTAAATAGCCTGTTTTGTCTAAACATCAAACGTAAGCTAACTGATGAGCTTTTAACAAGTTGTTACACTTCTTGGAAAGTTCAGTCTCATGTTCCCATAGTTACTGTCACACAAAAAGACTACATATGATTAACTCTTTCCCTTCTTCAAAGTGCCGTGTAAAGATGAAAAGTTACAGATATACAGGGGATTTGTCCTTGGAGGTTTAGATTAAGCAATTATTGTTTGCGTAATTACTCTATGTTGCTTGGGAGAAAAATTAATGTGATGAATTCACGAGAAAACTGGAACAAAAGAAAGCAGATTTCATTTTGTGCTTCAACAAGACGCTGGTGTTTAAAGTTACAATGACTTCTTAATCAGACTGAAGTACAGGCTCACTGATGACTCATTGGAAATCGCTGCATTATATGAAAATGTACTTTTGTTTTTAGAAGAGAATGTGATAAAGTATGCACTAACAGTAAACATTTATCATTAACATAATCCACTTCAAAATAATTCATAGTTACATAGAGTGTAGATATTCTGTCACAGGTTTATTGAGATCTATTGCTTTTCACTCATTCCTCTTCTTAATCTTCTGCAATCATCTCTTAAGTTTATTCTACAATATTTCAATGGAGTTAGTGTCAGAGTACTCCTGTTTTCTATCACATATTATGCCATAAAGAAATTAAGCAGAGCTCAAATGATTTGCTTTCCAACGTAATAATGACCCAAAGCACACAGCCAGACTGAAAGGTAAATTGGTTAAGTAAGGCACATTACAGACTTAAATTTCATATAATAAACGTGATAGTTTTCTAAATGTGATAGTCCTCCATGAGTTTAAATGTTATGAATAGATTAATTAATAGATTAATTTTAGTTTATTATTAGTAAATTACTAGTTTTTGCTGATTCTAACTTTTGTAACTTATGTTTCAATATAGTTTTCTTATACTGTAGATCCAAGGCTAACATTGCACATATCAGTATTTTTAGATGCAATAATTAATCCAGGATGTTTAAATAAATTTAGTATGTAAGCAATTGATCATTTTACATCTGAAAATATGTCAAAACAGCACATCTGCACACAGTCTGTCAGGCTCTATTCCACTTCTGTGCGATGCATCCTGTAACGGCTTCATGTACAATAACAGTCTGATCTTTAACACTTTCAAAACTGATAGTGTCTCGCAGTGGGACAAACCGTTAAATACAGTTACTTCAACCTCTTCAACAGCAGCACTTAGTGCACCAGTAATGAAAACCTACTGTATCTATTTACATAGAGTATGCACATATGGGTATAAACATACAATTAAGCACTGCTGTCTTCATTAACCCACTTCTAAAATGTGTATAATTATTGACAAATCATGAGCTCTTTCGGCTCTTTCCTTATGACAGGGAGTGGAAGGGTCATCTTTAACAAGTGGCTCCAAAAGAGTGGAGCTCAGACAGTGTGGCAGGGAGTCTGGGACAGGAAGGCCACTCCTGTGTGCGCTGCCTGTCTCCAGGGCCAACAGTCAGAGAAAACAGGACAGGTGGAAAAGGGTGATGCCGTTCGTTCCCCACCCCCCTCCCCCTGGGATAATGGCACCCTACAGCTGAAAACACAAAATACCCCACCGTGTCAAGCCTGCCACGCAAGAGGAGCTGCTTCTGGAGAGATGTCAACAGCCAGCCTACCCATCAGTCACAGAGAATCTGGATGTGACGAAGCCTAAGGTCAAAAGTATCTCCAGGATTGCCTGCAACACACCAAGCTGCACAAACACACGTGAGTTAGGCAACAGAGGATACACGCCAGACCGTCAGTTACTATTAATTATATCAGCCACATGCAAGATAGTTGTCATCCTTGCTATAATGTTATGCAACCTCCAACATGCCTGCTTCACATGAAGAGCTGTTTAGTTTTAAGAAGTCGTGAAGCCTATAATGTACAGTATATGTATTTAATTTGTAGTAGAAATATGTGGTAAGCTCTCAGAGTTTCAGAAAAGGACCAGGGATGAAGCACGTGTAGATAAAATGCACACTGAGGCAGTGAATCCAAACACTTGGATATGTTAGAGGCTTGCTCCACATGTTTACTCCTACATTAATTGAAGAACAGCGCCACAGCGCAGAGCTGAAAGGGATTGGCAAAGCTAGCATTGAGAGTATGGCAATAGCTCAGAAAGCTGACATGCAACGTACTCTGTACTTGTATAAAAATGGATTTGAGACCAAAGATAAGAGGCTCGGGACAGGGTGTACATCATAAATTACCAACACATGTTGAGGATGCAAATACATAAGGATTCAAGGTCATAAATGATGAAATGCTTGGTTAAATAAGCTGCTAACAGCAGGATAAACATGAACTGGCCAAAGGCCTCCTGGTTGCAACTGCTTTTATACATTCCCAATTCTTATCAGGAGGCTCAATTGCATGCTATTAAAAAAACATGCAAAAAACCGATGCTGTAATTCATGCTGACTTGTGGAGAGAATAAAAATAAAAGCTATCAAGAGAGTTTGACATCTCTGGATGATATAAAAGGTTAATCTTTTTAACAGGATATTGATGTTATTGTTGGATTTCAAAAGAATCTTAGGAATTGTAAATGCTTGGTATTTCACAAAAGGACCGATGGCTGGGATTCCTGTTTCATTTTGTATTTCTATTACATTCCCGCTGCACAATCCCCCAGGAATCTGAGATATTTCAGACATATCGTTAAGAAATCCTATTTTTATATCTAACATTTCCAACAACCATTGCACTCAGTAGCTTCAGGTAAATCAACACTGTAGTTTTTGTTTAACAATAATCTTTATAATATACAGTTACCACCTTGAGGGGGAAGTGGAACGGAGACATTTTCCGTCACATTTTCCTTTGATAAGACAGTTCTGATCCCGGGCAAAAATGGTTTACAGATCTATAAACTGGATTTCACCCAGTCTGTCCCTCATGGCCTTTTCAGGATCAAAGATCAAAGATTGGGACAATAGGAGAGGAAGATGAAGGGAAGACTTCAAGGGAGACTGCTTTAGGGACTGTGCAGGCTTCTCCACAAGGGGACCATTGGTACCATCACAGCCCCGAAAGGGTTCTGCAAACCCAATTACAGGGACAGTCCACCGGAACACATGCTCCTAAACTGGTGATGTGCCGTCTCTGGGTTACATGTTGTGGGCTGGGGGTTAGCAAGCACCACACACACAACATGGACTGGTTGTTAATAAATGTAAAGGTATTCCATGCCGGGAATTTTTGTTGAGGACCCAGGTGCCTAAGGGTGGGTTCTCCAGCGCTGGAACCTGAACCTTCCACTCTAAAAAAGGTAGGGGTGTAAATGTTAGATACTTCGGATTGAATCATCAGCCAAATAAATTAGTAATGTTAGTAAATGTGAGCAGGATCCAAGAACATACCGCGGGAGATTTTCAGCCAAAAACATCATACACTTCCTTACACTTCAAAGAGAGGTAAGCTCTGTTGTAGATCTTGAACTTACCAGAATCAGGGTGATCAGGTGCTTAGACTTTAAACAAAGTAAAAAGTTAAAGGTTTGCATTGTCTTTTCTGATGTTTGGATGTTGGCTGTGATCTTTCAGCCCTTGAGAAATGAATTGAGAGCGTTGCTTATTTGTCGGTGTTATAAACTTGCTTCAAGAGGCATTCTTTGACCACTAATGACAAAATGATTGCAAAGGAATTTTTGAACTCACACATTTTTAGTTGAGTCGTTGAGCGCTGCTTGCACAGCCTATAAAAGGCCTAGTGGATCTCATTACATGTCAAGTGGCTAAACAAATAAGCGGAAATTGCAGACTACAATTTCTGTTTAAGTTCTGTACTGTCTTGGCAAATTGTGAACATTCTTGTCAGTACCTCCCTACCTCCAATTCCAGATCCTTAGTTATATCAGATCACAGCAGTGATTTATTTTTTCAAAGTCTCCTCCCCGCGCCTGACCGAAAAACTAATTACAGTACTATGTGTTTGACGTGCAGCTTTGGTAGCAGATTTTGGCCCACTTTCTACAGATTTTACTCCTCCGATAGAACAGTCGAAGAGTGCGGTGTGGCATAATGGAGGTACCAAAAATGTTCACATACAGGTAGTTTAGATGGAAGACGGTAGGAACAAACAGCATTTGTGAAATCCAAACCGTAAACCTGGGATAAAAGGAATAAACCAGAGAAGAGGAAACACAGAGTCTGAAAGCAGATAGGTAAAATGTTTTATGGGTTTTTACTTTCTTTAATTCTCTTTTAAGCACTTTGTGGCTCTAATGCGAATTCCTGCCTTTTATCAATAGACAACATCTTCAGAGTGTTTAAAAGAAAAATACGGCAGGAAAGTCATTAATTGGAGCCAAAGTCTCTCAGCAATAAGTATATCATCTTCCCTTCCTCCCACCTCTCACTCTTGACTGACAGGGCCCCAGGGAGATCTGGGGTTAGGCCTCTGTCACAGGCTAGGCCTCTACTGTGGTGTCAGGCCCCATATCGATAATCAGCACCATCCATTTGGGACCTATCTTTCAGCCTCTCTGACAGAATCCCAGAGCCTTTGTACAGATGTATAGATGCATAGATTGAAAGAGAATTATTTGTCTATCAGTGTGGCCTTCTCTATGTACATTAACCTCATTCCTCCGGTTTCCTCCCCTCTCAGTGAATGATTCTGGACCAGCTTGTTTCGTCTCCCGAGGCCACTCAAATTATTTATTACTTGGCATATCTGTCTTTTATCAGTTTGAAAAGAAAATTAGGGGGAAGAGCTGACAGTGGCGAAGAGACCTATAACTCAGAATAGATGGCGAAACTTTACGGTTCTCCTTGTGGCATCACGTTGACTGCACACATACTGTGCTTCGTTTTATGTGACCATTTCTCACGGTGTCATGTGATAATTAAAGCTACAGCTATAGTTTATGTGCCATTTGCCTTGGTGAGCCATTAGGATGTGAACTAGTGAAACAAATGTTTACAATTTATATACTGTATAGAACTCTGTCTTAAAGTGATTTAATTTATGAAAGTTCCTTTTCAAAATGATACTGTGGAGACAATGCATTCCCAAAAGGAGCGAGATTTCATTTTCAGAATGATCAACCAATTTGTGGTATAGTAACTCATAGTCATTCTGTGATCCCAGCAGCAACTAGGATATATTAAGAAGCTGCTTTGTATATTTCAGATACATATTCTTATTTTCCCTTTTGGATTTTCTTTGTAATAATAAATATCTGTATATGACTAAAACACGTACAGCTTCCAATTCTTTGTATCACAGATGATTTAGTTTGCCCTAAATAATGAGAAAACACTTCTAAAATTCTTAACGTCAATCGGAGGTCTGAACAGAAAGTGATTAAGTTCTATGACAAGGCCTCAGTGCACTGAAAAAGAAGCCTTGCAAAAATAAACTTGACAGACGCAGTTCTGAAACATTGTCACATAAAGCACAAGAAGCAATTTGGCACCTAATGTGAAAATGATGTAGAACCTTTTTAGGGCACTTTACACTCTTTGCGGATTTCAATGTAGTAGTTACAGTGGTCAAGGCCATTTGCTGCCATGGCACTCCAATGGAAACAAACCCTCAAATATTCTCTCTCAATGCAGCTCAGTAGCAAGTAGCTTGGGAGTAATTGCTTTCAGAGAATGCTGGGTAGAAGGTTTCTGCAAGACACAAAAGCATAATAATACCAACCTGATTATAAAAACATTTGGTGGCTTTAATCTGAAATCTGTGCATAACGTTGCTCACCACAGCAAAGAAGCTTCTACTGCAAAGATTACAAGGAATATCTAGTAGGTCAGCTACAACACCACCAGTCCTGAGAAGTACAACAGTAAAAGTAAAAAAGATCATTTTTTAATTTATGAGCTACACCTCACCTATAATTTTTTTGTATTCAAAAATGGAGAGGCTTATCAATTATGCCAGCATGTTAGATATGTTACCAAACATCCAATTACTAATCTATTTTCTAACCACTTCGTACAATTCCGGGCCACAATTCCGGAAGCCAGAGCTGATCCCATCAAGCAACTGGCACACGGCGGAGTACACCTCGGACAGGACGCCAGTCCGTCGCAAGTTTCCCAGTAGCTAATTAACCCACCAGTATGTCTTTGGAACGTGGGAGGAAACTGCAGCACCCGGAAGAAACCCATGCAAATACGGGGAGAACATACAAACTCCACACAGACAGCACCCCAGGACTGGAACTGAACCCAGGGCCCCTGCAGTGATTCTAATCACAGCACTACTGGCGCGCCTTTGTACTCTGATCCTCAATTCACTCTAAAGAAAAACTGGGCTGTTTTATTTTGCACATATCTATTAAGTCAGGTGGGGCTGCACATTAGTGGTGGTGGAGGGGAGTCCCCATTACCTGTAAAGTGCTTTGAGTGGAGTGTCCAGAAAAGCGCTATATAAGTGTAAGCAATTATTATTATTATGTCTGCAAAGCCCAAGACTGCAAAAGTGAAAACTAGTTTCTTTGCAGACCTGAACATAAAAGGGTGGCGAGTTTTCTGAGCTCAGCTGTATGGATCTGGAGGAGGACCAACTTCCGTGGAAAGAAATCTGTGAAGGATAAAAGTTCAACTGACATACAAACGTGCTGCAAGCAGCCCCTGTAGACACACACAAGGAAGAGCCCCAGATTATTTTTAAGTTTAGAAAAAAGGAAGAGGAAGCAGTGAGATGGAGAGATAAGATACCATCTTTTATCAGAAAAATTGCACAGTACTCTTGGTTTTGAGGACTCAACAGGAAATTGGAGTAGGGGTCATTCATAGCAGAGCAAGACCAGACAAAGAGAGAATTAATCTGGCTCAAGATAAATTAATTTCAGAAGCCCATTCAGGATTTTTGTTTCGCCTAGAGGCACTAAGAGAAACTGTTATACTGTAATTTCACTTAGCTCTGTAATCCACTTTAATCTAAATGTATATTTTTATTTATTTTACACTGTCAAGGAAACAAAATGTTAAAGCCAAGCTGCATGACAGAGCCTTTAAAACTCTATAACACAGAACACAGATAAAAACAAATAGAATGATTAATATTCTCTTGCTGCACTAGTTCAACACAAGAGTAATGTAGAGTGCTGTATTGCAACCTCTATGGAATACTTTAAATGGAATAAATCTTTTATTTAAAAACACAGACATTCTCATTCTGATCTAACACTATGTTGAAATTAAAATCAGTGTAGAAGAACATGTTCTTGTCGTGAAAAACTAGGAAACATAACTAAGAACTTAGGTTGCTTTACCACTAACAGCATGTAAACAAATGGGAGTATTCACTGAAATGTACTTATTATAAGCCTTTGGCAACATTGCAGTGGTAACAGAAATCCCACACTTCATCGATTTCAATACACTCAAGGGCTAAAATGTAACAGGCCGTAATGCCACAAAGCATATTTAATAATAATAATTAGAATATTTTTTTATTATTAATTAAAATATATATTATCTATAATACAACTTTCAGTCACATCACATGAAGCAGTAGTGCTGCATAAATAGGCAGAAATCTGGGCATCATTGTAAATGGAAATGAGAATTTGGTATAGGTGAAGTAAAAGTATTCATTAAAACTTTTTTTTCTTAAAATTATGAACTAAAAAATTCAAATGAAAAAGACAAGAAAGGGCAAACAACAGCAGCAATTGTAACATGCAGTTAAGCCAAGAATAAAAGAGAAGTTACATTACCAATTAAAAGCAAGGATGAAAATATGTTTTTATTTGTGAGTTAAAAATCTGAATGCACTATGACTCTCTAATTATGTGTTTTATTTTCTTGTACCTGCAATGTAGTTCTTTACACTTAATGTAAATTTTCTCTGTTGTAAGTCACCTGGGGTGAGCACATCTGCTAAGCTAATAAGAATACTGTAATTGCTATAGATAAAGAGTTCTCGTCACACTGCAAGGCCTTATCACTCATGCATGTGAAATTTAGGATCAGATGCTCCTCTAAATAGTCCTCAAGATAAGATGGTCCCAGGCCATTCAGAGATTTGTATGTCATCAAAAGCAGCTTATTATCTATCCTGTCTTTAAAGGGTAAGCAGTGTAAAATTGTCAGAATAGAGCACTTATGGTAATATGAAATTGTTCTAGACAGCACCCAGACAGGTGAATTTCGGACATGTTGTAGTTTGTGAAGAACTCTTGATATTTCATTGCCAAACTGAAATTAAATGAACTATTTTTCCTGCATGACTTTTGTATAGTTTCAGACCAAATATAATTGTGTTTTCTATACTGAAAACAAAATCACTGAAAGAGTGTATAGACTGTTTTAAAACAACGATTTAGCTGAATCCATTCAACACTTTTACACTCTTACACTTTGTTTTGTTTGACACTGTTTCTGTTCCAATGCATTTGATTTGTTTCATTACATACACATATAAATGAAAGATTTTTGTTTTCGTGCGTTTAATTCTGGGTCTCTGGTGCTACCTGTGTGGAGTTTGTATGTTTTCCCTGTGTACACATAGGTTTCCTCACACAGTCCAAAAACATACTGGTAGTTCAATTGGCTTCTGGAAAAATTGGTCTTAGGTGTGGGTGTGTTTGTGTGTGTGTGCCCTGCAATGGACTGACGTCCCATGTGGGGTGTATCCTGTCCTGTGCCCTGAGCTTGCAGGGACAGCTTTCAACTCCCCCACAACACCGAATCGGGAGGAGTGGTTAGAAAAGGGATTTTGTTCTTATTTGAATTACCCCCCTACTTCTTCAGGGGAAAATCCCAAATGTTAGACATTCCAATTTGTTGACCATTTTTCAAAAAAAGCCAAAGTCTGATACACTGTACCATAATTGTGTGACTTGATTAAGTGTTACTAAATCAGATCATAAATAGGAACTTATTTTTGGAATGAAATTAATTCTGTCCTGCTTAAAATTGGTGTGTTTTTCCCGGTGTTCTGTCTTCTCTACTTAAAATGGTTTAAAATGAGAATTATTATCTAGGCTGCCATAATTAATAATTAATTATTATCTATTACTGAAATATATTTATTGGTATAAGTGATAGAACATTTTTTATCACATTATATACAGTATGTGTATCACTCTTCATTTTTAGTGTTTTTTTCTTTTCTGTCTACCTGACTGAAATCTACAATTGTCTGTAACTAAGCTGTCTCGAAACGATGTCTGTTAATAGCAAAAAAAGCTTGTTTTTCTGTGGTATAGATTAGATGAAATTCATCTTTTACTCTAAGTGCTGCTCATCTGTGATAAAACTTTAGAAAAATATGAAGGGTTCCCTTGTGGTGCACTAATGCCAAGCCAAAGCCAACATCCTGAAATGAGGAACATAAAATGGAGGCTGGTATAATTGCAAGAATGGCTTTTATATAAGTAGGCAGAAAAACCTTCTCAAAAATTTATTTTCCCCCATTTGCCTTCTCATTGAGAAGGAACATCACTGAACTCTGGCTGGTAGTTTTTTCTCCATTAATGAAGAAACTCAGTCATCTTGCACCACACAGTTTACAAGGTAGGTAGATAAGCTGATAATCTGAAAACCAAGTGCGATTGTGGGGTTTTAGTGCTACATTGCAAAAGCCTGGTCATATTAGCACTAATGTGTTATCTGCTCCTGAAGGTGAAGAAATTGAAGCAAATGCATGTTTATTTGTAAAGTTGCTGGAGTAAAGATTGCAGAAGGCAAGTTAATCCCCAGTTGCTGCATGCTCACACAGACGTTTGTGTATCTTTTCAGGAAGAAACATGTGAGAGAGCCAAGGCCTCCCTCAGTGTCACTCAGTGAACTCTAATTTCATTTCATCAGAGGCTAATTTCTTTTGCCTCTTATTTTGCTGACAAGAACCAGCCCTGCCACTCATGAAGACTGACAGCCCCCAAGCTCCACACTAAAACAGATGTTTGTTGTTGTTTCAGAGGTGAGAAAAAAGCGGCCTGTTTTGCATTTAAGTCCTCCATTCCTCAATCCGCTTCAGCCTAACCTGTAAATTCCCTGAAAGGATGTCTTGAGCCAAACCTGAGACAAGTCAGATGGGCTTTCCCTTTGTGCAAACAGTGTGTGAGCCTTTTAAAATTTGATCCATGTGCCATTCCAGGCACAAATTTAGACCATGGATTGTATCAAGAATTACCTGCATGAAATCTGAACTCTGTGGTGCTAACCCAGGCATACACACTCCCCTTCTCTAAGAATGGAGATGAATGCAAAATATTTTTGAAACAAACACATACTGTACATAATGACGACATTCCTCAATATGTTACCTCAAAATCACCAACTGCTTTTCTTCATGGCATTGGAATGGATAAATGTACAGAAACTGTACTTTTTTAAAGCAGAACTTTAACTTCAGTTGCGGTTTTATCGTAAACTATAAGTTTTATTGTTGTCATAACAGAACATTCAAACAGAAACAGAAAGTAGAGTAATTAATGCTTCAAAGAGGTCCTTTATTTCTTTTATGACAGATAAGCAGCTTTCTTTTTTTTAACCCACCTCCACTCCCCTGGAGTTATTAGACAATAACAAAAAAAATACATTCACAGAAAGAAATAATTCAAAAACTTCCGACTAATATTCTTAACATCCAGTGCCATCCAAGTATGTCTCTAATGGGCCCGAAAAATTCCTATACTCATTAAGTTTTCCCTGTAAATTATATAAAAACTTTTCAAATTTAACTTTTGATACAGCCTCATTAATCCATTCTTTGTAAGCAGCTTTCTGATAAAGGATGGAGAATGTACAGTTGTTTTACAGGTAGGCACTTTTGTTAAGGGAGTCAACATTGTTTTCAGTATCTATTTGGGAATTCAACATACTTCCTCTTTAGCTTCAGTACAGGAATCTTTAACAGTACAATCCATGGCAATCTTTATGGGGAAGAATGGAGAAAAGTCTTTAAACTCCTACAGTATGCGTATGGACCCGTAGCAGGGATTTCTGAGTACTACACAAGGAGTTTTTGATTGACACGGTGAAACTCACTCTTCTGTTTCACCGTTCTACATGGAAAATCCAAACATGACCTAAAGTGAAACTTCTAATACAGTGAAGCTGGCTACACCGCCTCTCCCATTACCTTTTACAACAGCTCTAAAAGCAAAAAAAAACAACAGGCACTCGACACAAACATATACACACCTGAAAAAACACTGTCCTATCACGAAAACCATACTGGTATGAGCAGCTATCCTTTACAAGTGACAGCACCTGTTAAACCCAACCTCACCAGCAGGTTTTTAACATTTACTGCCTGTTTCCTCTCTCGGCTTCTTCCGTATTGGGCAGGAAGGTCCAAACACATTGTGCCGTGCTGCAGCTGCAGGCCCTCACATACAGTATTAACAGCTTACGATATTGTAAAATATTAAAAAATGGGTTCGTTTGAGACAGGCTAATCTCATCAAGGCCTCCCTCCAACCCTGGCCCTGGTAAACTCAAATTACTATGAAAGTCGTCGCCACCCACGCTGATGTCTTACTGGGAATCCTCCTGCTTTCTCCCTGTACCGCTGACCGCCCTCCCTCTCCGCCCCCCACCCCCCCACACACACACTTCAATCTCTCCCTACTGAGTTCCCACACCACCATACATCTGGCCAGCGCTGGGCAGTTCCTGCCGTTAAGACAAGCAAAACTAAGACCCAGCAAAACAGGCGGATTGCAGAACACCCAAGTTGACACAGTGTGAGAGGAGGCTCTAATCCATACCATATGACTGAACACTACGGACTACTGTAAACCCAGCGCACTAGCCAGCCCGTGCTGGGGCTTCAGTGGAATGAGCGCAGGAATCTCAAGGTTCACCCCTACGGCTCCCAGGGCTCCCAGTTTTTCCTTTTGGTTATTTACCCCTGACCCGCCTTCCCGTCCTTCAAACTTTTGGACACGGCTCCCTCATTAAATTCAAATGGCCGCAATTCATTTTTTGGACTTTTTTGGTCTGCCCGCATAAAGGGCCCATTTACCTCGCACGATCCGCACAATCAGGACAGACACTCCCCGAAGCCCAGCCATGAACTGCTGGTGCCTGCTTGAAAAAACGAAAGCTGCTGGTGCAGAGGAGCCATGGGGTCTCTGGGCCTCATTACTCCTGAGCTCTGAATGACTTCATTGAGCCAATTTGTGACCTACAGTAATTGCTGCAAATCACCAGAGTTACCAAGCTTTCAGCTGTTGAGGAGCTTAGGTTACCTCTGGCTCCCCGGGACTAGAAATAAAGAGTTACTGAGATGAGCATCAGAATATAAGAAACAAGAGGAGGCCGTTTTGCAAATCTTTTTCATTTGGTTGCTAGTAGTATAGTGTTGCAGGAACTAAACTACCTACATATCCATCTGTAATAATATGACTAAGCATGTGGTTTCAGACTCCCACAATCCTGTACATATTACTATTCAGTACCGCACGAATCACTGTGAGTCACCTCATTGTTGGATTGTTAAGATCACTCCTGCCCCTTCCACAACACAGCATTAATTAATTGCGTTATGTAAGTAACAGGATACGTGTAGTGAAACATGACATGAATACAATGCGATCCATGAATCTCTTAACAGCACTCTCCCACCTGTGCAGCTGATATTTAGTGTGGCCTTATCAGAGAACATTGGCCGTGAATGTGAGGTTCTGCGAGTCTGAGTCTGTGTGTGTGGCCTGTGATGAACTAGCGTCCCGTTCAGGTGCTACACTACCTTCCAAACACTGCTGGTCAGGATAGTCTCCAGCTCCCCTGCGAGAAGCAGTTAGAAAATGGGTGGGAGGTCATCCGTAGAGCTGAGGGGTTGTTTATTAAGTGGTTGGCATGTGCACATTCAGAGACAGATAAGGTACAATTTCCTCTGTTCACCACACTAAAAAATGCTGCACCACAGCTCTTGGGTTCTGGGTTAAATTCTGGACTGCAGCACCTTTTGTGTAGAGTTGTCATTGTCGCGGCAAATTCACCTGGGTTTTCCCAAAGAGCTGTTATTTCCCACGACCTTCCTAAAACATGCTGGCTAGCTTAAAATGTGGTGTGTGAGAACTGTGCTCATAAGCATGTCCTGAAACAGACTGGCCTACCACTGGGAGAGGCCTAGGGGCGTAGTCCTGCCTTGTGTCCGGTGTTACCCCAATAGGCACCAGGCTCACTCGAGCAGAATTAAGCAATTCTAATAATGGATGGCTGGTTTAAAGACCTTATTAGGAACCCATCTTCAGTGTCTGTATTTTGCATCTAAAAGAAAGGTTCAGCTCAGAACAATGCAGCATGCATCTATATGCTGCCAGACACTGCAATGTCTGATGACGAAGAAATAACAGACAACATCAGCCAACACAATGGAGTTTCCTGATTTCCCACCAGGGCTCACAAGACAGCTTTTATGATTTTTTCACGGGTTTTATTGTTCCTGTTGGCGGTTTGTACGTCACCTTTCGTGATTACCGCCACCCTGGTTTTCAGTGTGGTACCTTTTTTTATTAAAGAAAAAACATGAATCTGCCTTTTTAAGGCTCGCAGCTGAACAAACTCTGAATGCTGCTCCTTTACGAGGAAAGCCTGCCAGTATTGTTCTAAACAACTTAGAAATAGTGGCTTTTTTCTGGAGGGGGGGGGGGGTGTTAGAGTCAAATCTTGGAATTTCCCAACCCGAATATCAAATTTTGAAGACAGTTTAGCCCACGACCAATGTCCTGGAGAATTCAAGGAACGCGAAACCTGATACTTTTTGGGAAGATTCTAGACATCCATGAGGGAGTGGAGAGGGGGAGGAATGCTGCTATAAAGGGGTCACTGTCCCCTGGAGACGTCTCAAGGATGATGACATAACTAAAAGTACGAGTTATTTGGTGTTTGTGTAAAACGATTTGTTATGAGAGGCAGGAGTTCAAAAAACGCAGTGCATTGCCCATAGCAGACTCTGTGCAGTGGATCTCCATAAGGTCACTATGCTTTGCTGGCAATAATAACAACTGATACCTGATACAAGGGTGTTGACAGAAAATGCCAGACTTGATTTCTATCTTTTTATCAAATTAGGGACTTGCCTAGGAATGGCTGCTGCATCTTTCCTGGTGCAAGTCTTTCTGAATTCACTGCACATGTGAGAACGAAAGGATTCTATATTTTGATCCTGATTGAGGCATAACCGTGAAGTTCTCCTGTCATGTCCAATGCCTACAGAGACATTTTGGAACCTCTTTTACTTAAAATATATGCAAACACGTCTAGTCTTATGTACGCTGTTTAAATTATTTTATCATGTCTGGCATAGTTAAATCCAGCAAACATATTTATCCACTCTAATATTGTTTGTCATAATTGTTCCAGTGCTTCTTCTCTTTTTGGCTTGGCTTAAAGAGACTTTTCATCTAACAAAGAGTTTTGATGCAGCAAGACGTGAATAGATGCCTAGAAACAAAATAATAAAAGCTTGCTGAATATTGTTCTATAATTTTGTTATATTGAAGAGTCGAAAAATAGGTCAAGCAACACATGTAGATTTAAAAGTTGATATTACAAATTAAGACAGAGTGAGTCCAATTTTAGTTCTCCCTATTAGACGTGTTTTTTTGTGTAAGTCAAGAATGCAGGCGACAAGTGTTCAAACAGATTTAAGTTGGAAATAGGTCAATTTTTATGTATTGAACTATACTACAGTACGGTTTTTATTGAGTTCACAAACACTTCAAGGCTGGGCTAGCAGGCTTTGGTAGTATAAGGCCACTGGGGCTTTTAATTTTCACTACAACAAGGCTGTTCTAACTGGAATCACTGTAGCACGTCTCCACAGCTTGAAGCAGGAGAAGATAAAAAAAAACCTGCAGGACTATGTGTCTAAAGCACCTACTTTATCTGGTGTTTTCCTCTTTATGCTACCATCACTGGCTGGAAACTGTCTCAACTGTAATCTTTCTGTTAAAGTCATTGAGCTCTCCTAAATTCGAAAAACAAACCAACAAAAAAACACCTCTTCTTACACAACAGCCCAGATGCCGTAAAAAGCTGACAAACTGGGTTTTATTCTTCCTTGTGGGCATACTGCCCAGGAATTTCCGCTCTGCAGTGTCAAGCGCCCTGCCACCCTGGGTAGTTTGCCCACAGTGAGCACTTCTCTGGCTGCAATGTTTAGTTCCTGTTCTTTCCCCCTTATCGAAAATTGCAGATGAGGAGTGGATGCTGACAAATGAGGCCCTAATGAACTTTGCTGTTGAAAGGCTGTGCTGCTCCCGGTCTTCAGATGCAGCTGAGCAAGCCACCCTGCCTATTGAAACCGGACCCCTCAGCCCTGAATGACTGGTAACATATGGAGCACTGTCAGGAATGATAAAGAGACGCAGAGTAAATGTTACAAATAGGTTAACAGAGTGGAGCGGCGCCACGCACCCCATAAAACCCCACAGGCCCTGTCAAGTCTGTATAAATCTTGACTCCGCACTGGCAGAACCCTCAGCAGGTCCGTGCATTGGGTTTCACAGGTAGGACAGGGAGACTCACTGCACAGACAGCTGAATACCCCATTCTCCAGGCAGACTGTCTTTCCAAATCACAATCCCTCCCTCTGCGCTACACATGACAAATATGCACGTGTCTTCTTCACCAGCAAGGCTGAACAACAGAGTGGACAGTCCAGTGTCCAGTAATGCCTTTCTGCATTGTCTCACGGAGTTTGAATGTACTCAGACAGTTTTAAGCTTTCCCTTTGAGTTAAATACCACAGAGTGCATAAATGGGAAATTCCTTTAACATTTCATTTGATCTGATTGATTGAATTCAAGCTGAGAATTTTTAACTGGGAGAAGAATAATTTATTTCGATTTTAAAAGGTCCCCCACAATTAAAGGCCGAAGAAAAAGCAGAAGTATACTTCTGCCATGAAGAGGGTTAATGGTTTTCAAGTTTGTTTCTGGTGCCCTGTCTCCCATTAATCATAATTAGACTTACTGCATTTCACTGTGTACTTTTTTTCCCCGCAAAATGACAGATTCCAGGCAAGACGAGGAACTGGAGACGGTTGCAAAGTAACCCAATCCGTGCGCTGAAATTAACGCAAATAAAGGGAATTAAAGAGAAAAAAGCAGCAAAAGGTAGCAGAGAAAAAGAACAGATAGAGATTCCTAAAATCAGACATGCTGTGACAAATGGGCAGTTTGGACCAGATGGAAGTTTCTGTTTGGATGAAGCAAGGGGCCAGTAATTCTGGTGGCTTCGAGCAATCGCTACCAAGCTGTTGGAAGTGCACATAGTACAAAGTCAAAGTCCTAAAACTTTGATTCTGTATAAAAGTCAACATGATGGTCAATACAGAGGTGCAGGAGGAACCTCAGGGGAAACCCATAAGCTTTGTTCTACTACTTTACTTCAAACTTCCACAGTCTGGTATACAACTTTCATTGCAGTCGCCAAACTAAAGCAAAGGGTTGTTCCTTTTGAAAAACACTGTCGAGCTCCGTTTCTCGGTTAAACATTTAATATAGTGAATAATGCAGCATTTGTAGGTTTTTGTTTTCTTTCTCAAATTACACCAAAAACTTTCCTTTATTTGGAAGACGATCATTATGTTCCCTGCGTTTCTCTGTTGTTGTTGTTTTTTTTTCAAAATGTATGTGAAAGAAAGATGTTATTTATAAATCCTAAAATGTATTTCAGGAAGATGTGCTGAAACTTGGGTGGCGAGGCGGTTAGGACTGTCTCACAGCTGTTGGATCCTGGTTTCAATTGTTGATTTCAACCAGGTTGACTTTTGTGGGGAGTCTGCATGTCAGTCATAAGGGTTGGCTCCATGCATTTCCGTTTCCTCTTCTCTTTTCAAGGACATGCTGGCTAGGGTAATTTGTGTGTTTAAATTGTACCTGATGTGGTATTTTATGCTTGTGGTTTCTGCTTCAAGGATAGGATGTGTCTCTGAATTGATGCCAACCACACCAAGGATAAATGACTGTCTGATAAAGGATGGGTGCAGTTAGATAAACTTTCATTTGCACTCAACCCTTATTTGTTGTATATCTGCACATGAGTTTACATACAAAATATCTGGGTTTCACTAAGCGGGAGTATAAAGATTCTTCCGAATATGAAAGAAAACCCACCTGACAGGTAAAGTATCACTATAACTCCTCTACAGTGGCAAAGCAGGAGAGTGTAAATAAATCTTTGCTTGTAAAGAGACTGATTTCAGGACTAAAGTGAGGTTTGAGATATTATGTGTACGACATCTAGTAGCTTTTTGGTTTATAGCAGATTGGGTTTACAAGCTTTAATAGTATATTTTAACCACCACAGCGGGTGACTTGAGAAACTTATTTTTTTATATTACCCATAACCTTTACAGGATGTCTATAAATGTCAGTGATGAAAGGTGAGGCAAAAAACTAATGCTGAAACATTACTTGCTTCAAAGTTTCTCCAATCTCCTTTTATGTTCACTGAGACAAGGATTTCCAGATACAATAATATTGCAAGCTTAGCTGCCACTAAGTCACTGGACACACAGCCACAGTGGGATATTCATAATCATAAAATGCATTACTTCAATAAATGAAGAAAACCTCAATAAAAACTACAGCAGGACTACAATACAATAATACAGAGTCTAAATAAGAACCAGGTCAAAAAGTAATTTGTAAAATATCTTTATGTCATTGAGAAAATATGTTTTTCAAAGGATTTATACAAAATGAGTCGTATAACTTGTTAAAAGCTGAACTTTTAAAAAATATACAAGAAGTGATTTGGTTACATAAATCAGGCTTCAAAAATCATTTGGTTCATATTTTGCCCCGTTTGAAAATCAAAGCTGCTAGTCAAAATGGATCATACATATGTTTAAGTAAAGAAGTATGCCATTTCAGACCAAGTAGTAAAATCTTTTTTTGATTAAATAAAACGAAAACTTGAGAGGAATAGCTAGGAGCTGTTACTACAGCTCATTAACTTCTTTAGAGAACTTTACACAGTTTCATATGCTCTACAATGTGTAACAGGCATGCATAATTTCTTTGTAAATCTGTTAGGTCTTTAAACTAAGCTGAGAAATGGGCATTACCCTGAGTCATAAATGTTCATTTAAAACACAATTAAACCCCTATCAAGTTAAAGTTACCTCAAACAGAAAAAGACCCATTTGCTAGCACTTGGCTTCTGAAAGGTATTTTGGACCATTGTGGAAAATTAATGAAGTCATTTACATCAAAGGAGTGCTAATTTTTGCTAATCAACCAGCTGCACTGAGAACTTCCTGTGAAAGAGGGATAGCATACAGTCATTTCTTGAAAGAATGTACTGAACAGTATCAGGATCACCAGCATGACAGGACAGCTTGTTTCATGCCCCCACATCCCTTTGTGTAAGGAGCGATCGCCTATTTTCAGTTTTAACTACACCTCTAGCACTTGATCTCGTCCTTTGACTCTCAGCATTTTTCATCATCTTACTGCATGCTGTAATTATTCATTTGCACATACTGTAGTAAGTTTCATCTTTACCTATGCTGTGCCATGCTGTAATGTACAGTATGTAAAAGACAGTACAGTAGTGTGAAACACGGACAAATGAGAGCATTCTGGCAATGCAAGACTAGTGAGTGCAGAAGAGTAACAATGTCAGACTGGTATGCTAATGATTACTGCTAATCATTAAGAGAATTAAGTCATTAAGAGAATTCATAAAGAGGATCAGTAAGAGAATTATTTTCATTTAATCACCTACAGTATATCATAACAGAAAATATATATGCTTCTGTTGTTTCTAGGAAATATCTCTCACAGATACATTGGAGATCTGTAGACACCTGCTTCTTCATATGCAGTATGTTCAACACTGGAAATGTACCACCAGAACTTCACACATGGGAGGACTTTCTGGAAATTTTTACATAGTTTTACTTTATTTCATATTTTTCCCCTGAAACAAGGATTGCTTGTGTTGGATTTTAGTTTTAAAAGAGAATTACATTGTGCAAAGACACATTATAGAAGGCAGACGGGTTACAGTAAGTCCTGAACAGAAGATATTATGAGTGGACTTGATACAAGGAGTCAAAACGTTGAAAGGTCTTGACAGAGTCAATTTAATGGACTGCTTCGTACTCAGCAATGGGAAGAAGGACCTGAGGGCACAGCTGGAAATTACAAGGAGGTGCTTTTAGCCCTGGCAATATGCTCTTTACATTCGGAGTGTCTAAAAGAAAATATCCAGCAGTGTAGTTGAAATCAGTTCCCCAACATCCATCAACAAACATCTGTAGGAGATCCCTGGCTCAACAAGCTACTGATGTCCATAATAGTGTGATAGTTTGAATCACCATCTCATGTTTGTAATGTTTTTCTTTATGTTCTGAAATTCTTTTGCTCCAATGGATTTAAATGATCTGTAGATGTTGTACAGATGTTGTTTAGCAATAACGTTCTATATTTACACATGAGGTCAGAATGCTGTGCTTATAAGTCCAATTTTAAACATTTTCACTTCGAGTTATGTCACACACTGGATTACTGTCATTACAGTGCTTTTTGAGCTCACAGTCATAACACATCATTGAAGCATGTTACAATTTCCGAATCCTTCTGATCTTCAATTTGAACACCATAAGTGCATAATTTTTGGGTGAAGTCATGCAAGATTATTAACAGAGAATCAGGGTGGAGTCTGGAGCATGAAGATGGAAACTGAATTGGGGGAAATATCAGAGTAATAGGCAACTGACTACTGAATCTTAAAGTTACAGATGCCTGGCAATTTGCAGATCATGCTGAAGAATTTACGTAATAAAGCTTCTGGACTATGGAACCAAAGCACTGTTTCCTATGAAGCCCCTTTTCATGATATATTAAATGTTCCCAAATACTGATATTCCCCGTACTCAAAATCAACCATTACCTTCACAACTTAGTCAGGAATTAACCTATACTGGCCTGTCCAAACCCCACTGGGGTTAAACTGGTTGCAAAAAGAAGGGCTCCATTATCAAGCGACAGGGGCTCTAACCTTTTCTCTGGGTAAAAAGAAAGCTATTTATCTTTTCATGGTCTGGGCCTGATTTTCCTTGAATTTATAAGGATTTGGGACTTCAGAAGCCAGTAACAAGATCCCTGTAGACAAGGGCTAACTGCATTTTGGGGAGGGAATATAGGCTCCCTGATGGGTTTTGCACATGCACCAAATGGTTTCAGTTGGAGGGGGGGGGTGGGAGTGGGAGTGGGAGTAATTGTTGTTGGTGGCAGTACTGTGAAGAAGAGAGAGAACAACAGTAATGCTACACAAAAGCTAACCTTTCACCCCCTCCATGGCAATCCTTGGTGTCCAATGAAAAGCCTCAACAAAAGAGCGAGATGAACTTAAGCGTGCCCATGTTTTCTGTTTCTTTCTCACTTCTGTCTTTTTTACAGTTAGGCTTCATATGAATTTCGAAACAGTTCCAAAACAATATGACCATAACAGTTAGTCACGTTTGCCCATGTCTTTTGTCCATTGATGACTGCCATTGCAGATTCTTTGACAGCAGGACCTCAGCTTCCTGTCTCAAAGAAAGGATGGAGCACAGGTGGGGTTAGGATACCTCTCAGGACAAAAGACCTCTATTGCAGGAAGCCCTTTAACTGCATCGCGGCACAAACTAGCCACGTCTAGCAGTCATGAGCAAAAAGACGATGAGTGGGAGAGTGTTTGAGACCAGTTATCATGCAGCTACCAACCAGAGCTGGGTTCCCACAAGCCAGTTGAGACTCTTTGAGTTAATTGATCCCCTCTGTTTTGTAAGACATACGTCTCCAAAGCATAACTTCAGGAAATAAAGATGTATTTTCCTTGTTTGTTTAAAACAGTAAAACAATAACATGGGATAGGTTAAACATCCCAGTCAAAACCATTATTAGTACATGTAAGCTAATATTTTTTTTATCTGAAACGTTTACTTTTTTAATCATTATTATTTAAAAGGCAGTGAAGGTAGTGCTGTCAATATATTTGTTATTACTGTTTGAGTTGTGGGAGACAACTGGCAGAAAAGAGACTAAAATTAGGACATTCCTTGATCTTGCCAAGATTTTTAACCAGAAAGAGATGAAAACTACAGGTGAAAACTTGTTCAGATCAGACTGCAGCACAGATACTAGATGAACTGGATAGTGAGGCAGAGTTCAACGTAATTTTACCTATGTTTGAAATATACATCCATATTGAATATATGCTTCCTTTTTGCTTTACTATTTTTTGACTGGTTTAGTGAAGTTAAAAAAGGCGTTAGATATTTCATATGTTGATATGTTGTTATTCTTTGTCATTCTTCACTCTTCTAATGTAGAAACTCTTTGTCTAGGCTACATTTGGAAGGGACTGAAGTCTGAAAAACAGACACAAGGAGGAGGCATGCAAAGACGGTTCTTTGAGCTAAAAACCCCAAGAGGAAAGTGACCGTGAGATGAAGCAAAGGCACAATATCAAATCAGCAAAATTACAAGTGCATGTTCAGTAAATCTGAAATTCAGCAGACTTCCAAAACACTCCTTACCCATGGGTGGTGAATTTCAGAAGACAGGAAAAAGCTGGAAATTGAACAAGATAAGCCCTGGTCGGACTCATTTCTAGGGGAGATAGGTAGATTACACTGGTACATTCGATCACAGTACAATTCAGTTATTCTTCACTGTTGGAAACTGAATGTATTTAAAATCTGGTTAAAGAGTCAGTTCTGGAAGCAGTGTCAAGTCATAGACTCCAGTTCTATTCGATTCAATTCAATGTGGTTCATACTGAACCTCAGATCCATCTTTGTGCCCCTCTCTGAGCTCATATGATTACATAACAAATACCTGCTGCTGAAGGACATATTGTATTCCCAATAAAGTCATTACAGCAGTGGAGCTGCATTTTTTTGCTAAACAATCAAGATTACAATCCACTCTTTGGAAGGGTATACAGTTCTAAGCATTTCATTAAACACTTTACACAATGTAATAATAGGAGACTTCTATTACTGTAAAAATATATTGTAATGCAATCATACAAAGTAAAACTGGTGCAAGAGGATAGTCATTTATAACTAATTGGACCACCAAAGTCGATAAAATCTTTAGCCATACTGTGTTTGAGCAGAGTTTGGTTTTTTTGGGCCATGGCTTTGGCCAATGATAACAGTTTAAGTTTCTTATTTTGTTCTGAGGTTGGAAGGTGGAGTGCCCTTCCAGAAAGTGTTGACGTTTGGCTTCAAAGGACCTGTGCTACTTGTGGAAAAAAGGAAGCCCTGATTTTGGATGGCAGAGGGGACTTGTGCAATTTGCACAGCTCTTTCATACTCAAGAATGCATGAATTAACATCGCCGATCCGCTAAAATGAGCTGGGGATGGTGGGGTGGAGTGGGGGGGTGACACCGAGAACAGGATTTAGGATTAAAAAAAAAGATTGGGGTTTGCAAAATTTAAATTAATAACAGGCACTGAAATAATGAGCGCATTCAGAGCTAGGAATAACCAGAGGATTGAAATGTTGCCAAGCTTTAAAATTTCAATTGAGCTTTTCAACCTAAGGAAGGGAGAAAGTGAGGACTGAAAAGGATGGTGACAGGCCAGGCTGACTGCTCTGGCGACGCAGACTGAAGGGAATTATTCTTGAAAGAAACACGGCCATTAACACAACTCACCCACATCCACCTGAGCATATGCTATTCCCAATACACAAACGGGCTGATTTTCAAAACCCATTGCTCCAGAGCCAAGTTTTTCCCCCGTCTTAGAGTAATTGTAGATGCCTAAAGAGCAAAAGGCAATTAGGTTCTGAAAAAGGAACAATGCTTTAACTTTACTGCAGTACGCCTTTTGAGCTTGAGATTATTCATATACAGAAAAGTACATACATTTTTCCCTGAATGCTGTCTTAGAAAATTAGGGTTTCATTCTTACCAGTTCAGTTTTATCTATTGTACACAGATTTTATATAATGTTTAGTCCCCACACAGTACATATGTCTTGCTCACATACAGGTCTCTCTCGAGTGGATCATTAAAGTTAATAGAACGTGTCATGTACGGAATTTGGGCAAAACCACAGATTGGTGTCTGCTTCATATTATTTCAAAAGGAAGTACATGTGTCCTTAAGGAAAAGTACTGTAAAGTAATTTCACTTAAACTGATGCTGTTACCATATAGCTGAGCAGAGAAAATATCTTACAAGTTAACAAACCTTTTGTGATGCTCTCAGTTAACACTCCGAGTTTAAAGTGTGGGTTGGACAAGGTCGCTCAGAAAGTAAAGGAAGAGTTAAATAGTCACTAAATATCTAAGGACAGAGCAGGGTTAAAGTGCAGGGAAAGCTGTAGAGTCAGAGGTAAGAGGTCACTGGTCACCTCCTCACTTGTGAAATACACACCGCGACACGGCACAACTGTCTGTGACCTTGTGGCTCTGTCATCGCTGTGGAGAATTCAAAGCTTATGCAACTGTCTCCTCCCTGTCGCTGCCCTTCCAAAGGCAGAGGTACGGGCTGCGAGCCCAGCAACGATAACCAGACCTGTTCACTGTCGTAAATCTTCTGGATGGAAGCTGGTTGCCACATTGAAGTCAAGCAGTAACATTCTTACATTGCAGAAAGGCTGCATTTTGTAGTGTTCTAAATTGATCGCAGCCTTTTTCGCTCTCTCTCGCAAGGTGTTAACAGGCCTGAACTATGCAGCAGCAATCTGTACTCTCTGGCTGCACGGCCCAGAAAATTCAGTTCAGAAAATAATGCGAAACACGCAAGCTTAATTCTAGAATGTTTCGGAATGAGGATATTTATGGGGGAGGATCGTCAGTCAAATACAAACTAAGCACGGCCACAGACATGTCAGCTGCGTCAGTCCTGAAGAGACCCTGTAAATCAGGTCTTCAATTAATAACAGACATTAATTAAGCCAGAAAGTTGTTAATAGAATGAAAACCAGAAAAGACTGCAGGTAATTGTGACCAAGACAGAACACCCCTGCTACCCTGTCTATTCATATATCTATGTAGGTTGTAGCAATAAGGTATATTTAAATAGATATTCGTATTATTTAAACCTGCTGCCTTCTCACAAAGGATTCTCATAGCTATAAAGAGAAAATCTAAATTGTATATCTTTCAGAGGAGCTACTACTAATTAAACTGCAGTTACTACCAATCATTTTCCTTTTCTTGACTACAAATCTTCATCGAGGTACAACAGGAAGATAAGATCATTTTCTTCTGCATTTCATGGGCTTTTAAAATGTCTCTCTTTTGAACAAAGATGCAGGGTTTATCCCTAGATAGTTATGCATTGGAAAAAAACATTTTAAACTTATTTTAACGATCATTACAGTTACTCTTGTTGTGAGTGACACATACAGTATGACGTTACCTTAGTCTTGTGTGGCCAGTCAGCCCTACGAAACAAGTGCAGGCTTTTCACAGCCTGGGGCCTGTTACTTATGTTGTGCCACATTTACAAGTCAGAATTTATGGCTCTGTTATTATTATTTTTTGGTCCTTTTTCACAGCCATGCCCATCCCCTCCGGGTCCACGAACACTTTCTCCAGGACGCGCCACTCAGGATTCCGAAAAGCGCAGAAGAGGAAATATTGAGAACGCTGGGAATATCCTGTGTAACGCTGTCTCTCATCCTCTCGTCCCGCAGGTAGCGGCCAGACTTTGTTTGTGTCTGTGGTGTGAGGAAACAGATAAAAAACGGCAGAAGTGGGAAGGGAAAGATTGATGTGCTCAACAGAGTGTGTCGCTTGTGGGAGGCTCTGCAGGAATACTGTCTCCTTCTATGGCACACGTCCTGGTTTCCTGAATCAGGGCTTGTTTCCCTGCCCTCTGTGCAATGATCGTTTACGATATATGTGTGTATTAATACATCTCAGCTCCGCTGTGATGTGGAGCCAGTTGACCTGGAGTTAATGGCTTTCCCTTCACTGGGAATGTGGCTTCCCACACTCCCCTAGCTTCCATAAATCTCTTAATTGCTTAATTTTCATGTTTGAAACAACAATAGAGAGGCAATGTGAGTCAGAGCTGCTCCTGACATTTCTGCGACATGTTCAATAACCGAGTTCTTGCAAGTTAACTCCTTCTTCTCTCCTTGTCATTTTGAGCAGGATCTCAGAGAATTCAGCTTCTACTGGCTCAACGCATCTATTCCCTTGATTTGGTGTCAGTATTATTGTTCAGTGTTGCCTGCTGTCTTCAATCCATCCATTTCACAAGCCTTCATCCAATTCAGGGTTGCCTATCTCAGCAAGCAATGGCTGCAAGGCAGGATACACCCTGGATGGGATGCCAGTCCATCGCCGGACACAGATAGACGCACTCATACTGTACAGTACATTCACACCAGGGTTCATTTTCCCAGCAGCCAATTAACCTACATGAATGTCTTTGGACTGTGGGACGAAACTGAAGCACCTGGAGAAAACCCACTGGGACATGGGGGGAACATGCAAACTCCACACAAGTATTATCTTTTAGTCTTAAAATGAACTGAACAGTAAATTATCTCATGTCATGATTGAATTTGCTGTTATATTATGGATGTCTCACACCCCTCTCCTTATTATAGTATTACACAGGCCAAAACCTACAGTAACATAATAATGGTTATAAAAAAGAAGAAGAAGCAAATGAAAAAAGCTCATCGGGTTTTCAGGAATCTATCCCCGGATCTCATTCAGCAGTTTCGTGAAAGAAACTAGAGGTTTCAGCTTAAACAACATGAAGCCTGTTTCACACTCCCACAACTCTTTGTGTAATTAAATGCTTCCCTCTAAAAATCCGATCCACTAGCTTGGCTTGGATTAAGTATCCAGTCTTTGATGGTTAACAGAGAACCACTGTCAGCTCACACATCAAGCAGATACAGTACATGATATCTTTATTTTATCTGGCTCAAGATGTGAATTTTCTAAATGGCTATGAATTTTCAATCATTCTGCAACATGAACAGATGACTGTGTCTATACATTATGGGTTGGAAGAAAGCCCACAATAATATATTGCTCATGATGCTTTTTTGCTCCTCTTTGGCACAAAACAAATTGTAACATTTAGCAGTTTTGAACATACAATCATTGCAGTTTTATGTCAACAATACTTTGACATTATCGGTTCTTTCTTTCCCGCGGCAACTATCCAATCTAAAATCAATTCAAATAGGAAAGATCAGAGTGAACTGACAGCTTTAGAACCAGGTATTGGCACCACCGCCCTAATTTACTTTAATTAGTATCTTAATTAATGCCTGGTGGGACAAATGAGTGTTCAATAAGAATACAACTGAAACCATTTCCAAATAACTGCAGTTTGATAAAGCACCATTTATTACACTTTGTAAATTAAGAGAATAACATAGCTAGCTATGAGGGGGTGCCAAAATATACACTAGCATGTATGCATAAAGTTGCGATAAAACCCAGTAAGGTCACATTTGGAATGATTTACCACTGGAAACTCAGTCACAGCAAAGAATAAGGCCCTAGTCAAGGCGAGAAGACTGCCAACCTGTAAGTCTGACATCTGGGATCCATAAGAGAGTGTGAGAAGAATGGTGTTGATGAAAGAAGACAAGGCAAGAATGTACCGAGCAAGTGGTTGCCATGACAGCTGGAGGGTGGGCGAAACTCTCCTTACCACGCCAGGCGACTCCCAGCCGTGTCATCCCAGGACCAGGGCTTAACGAGGTGAGGCCAGAGCCCACTGGCAGACACTCCTCTCGGACTGTCAGGGCCACGAAAACCCCCAAATCTATGAGGTGTGGAAGCCTCTAATTATTCATCTCTCAGCCGTGCGGGAAATTAATCAAGAGCCCGGCGTTTTGTTTTTATTGAGTATGAGAGACGTTCCCAGTGCTGACTGCTTTCGCAAAGATCAGGGTGCACTCAGCACTTGCAGTTAAATCACTCGCAGAAATCTGCTCTCAAAATGAGTTCAGGGCCTTCCTGTCAGAATAATGTATGTTAAAGTTCATCTTGTGTACCAGATGACATAAGAGGCGAATAAACAGGTTACTTTTTGCTAAGGTTCTCAGATTGCTAGACTGTGGGAACCAGTCTAAACCAGGTCTTTTGAGATGTATTATTGTGAAATGGGTTCTGGCATTAAAAGCCTTGCTTTATTTTCACTCCAAAGAGAGCAAAAAAACAGCTGTAGTTCTCCTGTAATTAGTTGCTATGCATTAACATGGAGATTTAATGTTAAACATGTCTGTTGATAATGCACGTATTATATACATATGGATACAATTTGATTGCTTTTGCTCCATTTAATAAAACAGAACCATCCATTTTCAGTAGAATTCCAAGTCTCTGAGGTTAAAATCCATTCCAGGATATACTTTAATATTTCTGAGCATTAAATGTAATATCATATTAATAAAACACATTAACATATGGTGAAAAACATGTTTTATTTTCAATATGTAGTCAATGGCCCTTTTACTCGTCACATTGGTTGGTCTTCCTTGATGAGATGAAATCTTTGAAAACTCCAAAAAACTCACAGTTTCTTCTACTATATTATTTTATTGCATTCTTTTTACTGCTTACTATGTAAGGCTCTTTTTTTAAGGGGGTATTCAGTATTATAATTCTTGTAGAGTAATAGCATTTTTTACTTCTATTTGTTCGGCACAAAGGGGGGCAGGGCACCGCAGTGGTTAGCATTGCAGCACCAGTGCAGGGGCCCTGGGTTCAATTCTGGGCTGGAGTGCTGTCTGTGTGGAGTTTGTATGTTCTCCCTATGTTTGCATGGGTCTCCTCCGGGTGCTTTGTCTTCGTCCCACAGTCCAAAGGCATACTGGTCGGTTAACTGGCTTCTGGGAGAATTGTCCCTGGTGTGAGTGTGTGCATGTTTGTGTCTGTGTGTGTCCTGCGATGGACTGGTGTCCCTCCAGGGCTGTATCCTGCCTTGCGCCCATTGCTTGCCAGGATACCCCCCTGACCCTAAACTGGAAGAAGCAGTCAGAAGATGGATGGATGGATGAATACTCTGCTCAACTACGGAAAAGAAGAAAGCCGATGACGATGTTTGAATGGTTAATTCAGAGCAGTGTAAAGTATATGATTACAAAAGCAAGAAAATGTTACTTTCCTTACCGAATCCTATGATATTTAATCATCTCCATTCAACCAAATGACATTTTCAATGTTTCATCTTTTAATATTTTGGAGATGGTAAGAATCTCCTTGGACAGTTGTTCAAAGCTGTGCATCCATTATATTTACAGGGATACAGATGTTTCCAGCAACACTTTTGGTTACAGAATACTTCGGGATACAGACCACTCTACGAACAGGCCTTCAAGACAAGTTTCCTGTGATGAATGTGCGAAAACATACCTGACAACAGCAATTTCGCTCGAGTGACAAACAGTTTTGCCTTGGAGCTTTCAATCCAGGAAGGGAACTTCAGTCTGACATCAGTACATTTAGCAGTAAGAGGAGGGGCAAAGGGTACATTTTAACATGATTGAAATGGACAGTAGATAGTGTGCAGCAGTGTTTATTTGCCAGAAAATGCATTGCTAGGGAAAATAAATTCTGCACGACTGCACCAGCCAAGTCAGACCTCCTTTACCAGGGGCTGTAGCATGCTCTTTCTGACCCAGCCCCGCTGACTCCAGAGTGTGGCAGAGCAGGGTAGGAGAGAAATATTGAGATGAGGGTAAGCAGTGACAGACCAGGCAAGTATGTGAGATTCAGCAGATGGTGCAGAATCAAGAGAGACAGAATTATCGATTTGCTCTCAAATAAAAGAGACACAGTTATTTGAGGGTATTTACACTCTTAGTTACTATGACCTGACTCCTGCAAACACAATAAAATGCTGCAGGGTTCCAAATCACATGCTCAGGGTATTATCATAAATGATCTAGTGATCTATTTTAAAAGCTACAATTGACAATTCAGTGTCCTTTCTCACGGCTAGTTAATTACAACAGTGTCATATATCCAGACTGATGAGACTACGGACAGTCAGGCTAATCAGTGATCCAGCTGGCTGAGTTCCTTCACTAAATCAAGGTAATGCAATGTATTCTGAGAAGTTAAGGCTGTAAAGCCATGCAAATGGAACTCGTAGGACAGGGCTGTCCAGCGCTGGACCTGCAGGTGGTTAAAGAAGCAATTCCTGAAGAGCTGGGAGAAGCTGTTGAGCTGGTGCGGGTAAGCCCGAGTTAGAGTAAAAACCTACAGATGGACCGGCCCTCCAGGACCAGGACAGGACACCCCCGAATTAGATCTTAAGCTACCTTTTGTCTATGATGAAAATCCAGTTCAGCACACTACGATATTAATTATAACAATATTATAAATGACACTAATGATACTCTTTATTTAAAACAAATTCTGTTGTAGGCATTGAAATAACTTGAGTATGAAGCAAGGGAAAAGCATTGCATCATATATTGTAAATCATTCCTCCTATATTTTACCTAAAACTGTTCTTTCTAAAACCTGGTCTCATTATGATTGTATAACTACACTTCAAAGGGTACAAGTATCCCCACAGGAAGCAGATCTTTACTCATCTAAGATGAAAACCAAGCAAAGAAAAAAAAATGTATTTATCTTTTTAAAGCAATATGACACACATTCCTATTTATCAATGTATTTAATGCAAAAGCTATCCATTTACAGTGGAAAAAACACAAATGTGGCAGTAAAATAGTAGACCTTTCCTAAATCACACTCCATATTGTGCACTTTGTATTACTCTGAAACACACATCTGGTTTAAAACACCGAACACAATTCAAATTAGTTCACCCCTTCTAAACTTGGGAGTATATTATCTTTGACTTCAGTCAATTACAGTACTTCACTTGCCTATTGTATATGATACAAGATATTTCTATGGACCAGTTACTGAAGTACACTCAATGTCCTATATGTTAAAAAAGCAGATATGTTCACACTAGAGTAACATGTAGCAACAGTAAAATAAAACCAAATTAAATGTGTAAAAATTATATAATAAATTTCCTGCAGTGAATACATATAAAAGACGTCCCTAACAATCTGTGTGGGACTGAGGTCAATGCTCCCCAGACCAATAAATTATATTAATCCCTGTTTCACTGTTTAGTCTTCACACATGCAAAAAAAGGTTAAAAGTATTTAAATGTAATTGAATGTGCATGGAAAGACTTACGTGTTAATATACAGGAAGCAATTAGATACCTTACCTTAACCACAAAAGATAAATAAAGAGCACATTTCTTGTAAAGACTGAGGACAGCAGTAATTGAATCCAAAGGCTGGCACATTACACCACAGAGGTAAGCACTGAAAATGTTAGGGTAAGCAAGAGAGGCTGAACAATCAGGGCACTTGACACACACTTTGAAGTCAAAAGAAATGAGCTTTGTTTAATAACTTTTAGAAATCACAATATAAATTAAAAATATTAAATATTTGTAAGGATTACGATCATCTCTAGTTGGATTGCAACACGTTGACAAGTACTGCTTGTTCGGAAATGTTCGTTTTTAAATGTTAGTAATGAATAAAATATCTGCATAGTTACTCAGAAGTCAGTTAATTAAGGTCTTGAAGGTTTATCAATTAGTAACACTTTGTGACCTATAAGGAATTATTCTTACAAGAGCTGCAGCAACAATCATACAACATATTTATTGGGACAACAGTTAAAGGCAATTAAAAACAAAATTAATTGTGCCTGGTCTATCTGTGTTTTGTGATTAGTTTCTACAATCACTTTTAAAAAGAGTTAAGAACACAAGTATCATGCACATACTGAATGAACTCCTGGAACATTAACACAATTGTGGCTTCATTGGGACATAGATCTCAATATCCTCATAGATAACTATGGGATGTTCTGTCACGCCTTCTGCCCAACTGTAGCTAGCTGGTGAAAGATGATTGATCAAAGTTGTTTTCTGTTGATGGTATTGGCTACTTGGTCCTGTTGGCCTACTTGGTGTATAAGGCTCAGATCAGAAGAAATAGTCCTTGCACTGAAACAGTGCAAATCCTTGCACTGTGCCATCTCACATTGTCCTGCTGAAGAGTAAACAGTTCCAGACTGGCTTGCAGGAGCAGACAGAAAACACAAGAATACTCATCAGTGTATTGCTGAGCAGTAAAGCTGCCTTCTATATACACCAAAGGTGTTGTGGTATTGAAGGAGATTCCTCCCTACTTCATCACACTTCTATTGAACAATACAACAGTGAACTTCAGACTTGCTACGTGTGCGTTTTTACAAAAGCATATGATTTGAGCTCAATGTTTTGCTACACAAAGGAACAATACTATTTACTAGAACATAAATAACATTATGCATATGCCTAAGAAAATACTGTAAAATGTAGACTGTTTATTGTCATGGGACATCAGTATATGAAATTATCACTGTGCTAGCTAATAAGAGTAGATTTCAAGATTGAATAAGGAAACCAGGAAGTATGAGGCCGCATTCAGCATATGAAAGACTCCATGACATGCAATCTAATGTACTCCAGGGTCGGCTACAAAGAGTTCACTGGACTTTTTTTTCAAACATTCTGCAGAAGGCCATGTTCAAAGGACTGTAAGTAAGACGGAGCACTTTAAATAAGGGGAAACCACAAATATTAAGGACAGTACATACTAAAGGACGAGTTGCACATTTCTGAAGAATTTCGCTCTTTTCCTGCATAAGTATTTTCTACCTTTCAAAATGTACTAAAGAAAGATGAAGACAATCGGTTTGAAAAATGTATAACTAGAGACTATGCATTTCTGTGTCTTTCTGTTCTGTGTGGCATCTTACATTTGCTAGTGTGAATAAAATTAGAATTGTGTGCGATCCCATTTTAAATGCTCCTTTTTATGGTTCAATCCTTTTTTCAGTGTAGAACTGCATGGTGAGTGAAGCTAAAAATAAAAGCAAGGAACGGGACCAAAGGATACAATTTAAACTGTTCTCCCATGACAGTAGCAAGAAAATGGGTGTTTTGAAAGTTAGGTGGTCCTTTCAAACAATTGTATTATTAAAACACTGTAACAAGAAGTAATAAAATGTATTAGAAATATAAACTGGACCTTCGGGACTATATTTGTTTAATCACAATGGGCACCCGGGCAGCTCCACTCAGATATGTGCCATGCCGTTCTCTGTATCCTGGCTATCATGGACAGAAATGGTGGGCACACGGAGACAGTGTAGTGTCCTCTGGTGTGTACTGCTGGACCTTTATGGAACACGTTCCTCATTTGTGTGTGCACCAGGTATCATTGCTTCACAGTTTTCATAGTACAGTTGCACGAAGAGGAAAACTTATATAAAACAGGGAAACCTTTAGAGAATACCACTGAAACCACTGGGAGATGAATTTGTTGTAGATGAGACTGTTTACGACAGTGACCCCCGCTTGACTGTGAGGAGTGTCCCCAGCTGGAATGCTGGGATTAAGTTTCGGTCGGAGCCTGGACTCATTTGGAATGCTTTAGTCAATGAACAGGGAGAACTGAGACTGAGAGGGAGGGGGGCAGGAGAAATTTATTGTCCTGATATCAGCAGTGACAGCACCTTGGAGGAAGATGGGGCTGGTGCTGGTGTTGGGGGGATGGAGGGGTGTCTTTGCCTAAGTGAAAAAAACAGCTGTCAGATTTAAAGTCTTAATTACCAGTGCGCATGAAAGGTGCTGGATTCCATACTGCAGCCCAAAGAGTAAGCTGGTCTAGAGGTCTCTTAGCACTTAATCTGATTTTATGTTCAGAACTGAGGAATTGGGACATTTCCCATGGCACATTCTGATAGCTTTCTGGAAGAAGCAAAAGCTGAGACCGATCGTTCAAAACTGTTTTTTTTTTCCCAATAAAAGTAAACATCATGAGTCTAATGTCAAAACGTGCAAACAATTTCAATTTAAGAGGAAATTCATTAATAACAAAAAAGTCATTTGAAAATCATAACAATCCAGATGTTGTCTGTACTTCCAAACGTTAAATTCTTTAAGAAGAAGTTTTTGCAAAAAGTGAAAAAAAGTTGAAAAAGTGAAAAAATTGTAAAAGAGTTCCATAGCTTGAATTCAGAAGATATGACCATGTCCTGTAGAGGTACAGATGCTTGAGATTTCCTCTGGATTTAACCTGCTTGGTTGGAGGAGCAGAAAGCTGGTCTTCTGTGTGAACCAGAGAGCTTTTACTAGGGTGGTGAGGACAAATGCAAGGAAAAGGAAAGTCTCCTGCCTCTTAATTATATGCAGGAGGAAGTAACGAAGAAAAGGTAGACTTTCAGGGCTCCTGAACCTGCTGATGTCATTTGATAAAAGTAGGTAACATAATATCCAAATCCAATTCGGGAAATAATTATTATTTCTATTATTGAAAAGAATTATTATTGATTAATATTGAAAAGATTTACAACTAATCAAAAAACAGAGTCATAGAACGCACATGATAATGCAGGTTAACAGACTATTAAAATATATAGTTAAATGCATACAATTTAAACCAAGGGATGTTACATTAAAATTGTACAATGTACCAGTCATGTATTGTACATTACTGCACGTGATTTTGGTTACCATGCTTCATAGAAGATATTGCTACTTTAGAATCAGTCCAAACAACAGCAACCAGATACTTACTTATGATTCAAAGAAGGTCCTGTATTAACAAGCTGTATTAAAAAAAGAAGACTATGAGGAACCCTGAATGAAGTATGTAAATAATCAAAGGGACAGACAAACAGTCCAACAGGACTTCAGAACCAACAGTGAAAATGAGGACAAAAAGTTAAAAAAGCAGGGGACAGAAGTGAAACGTTTCAGGCACATTTAAATAAAACTAAGAACGCAATGTACTTTACACAAAGGGTTGTGGTGGTCCTCAACAAGCTACACTGCCAAATGATCAAAGCTGAAGACTTCAATTATTTCAAGAACTGGATTAAATCAGCAATTAGCAACCAAACCCAAAAGCCTTCTCTCATCTGAAAAGTTTTTTGTTACTATACTGTAGATCATTTTCTTTTTTTACCTCCCAAAACACACAAATGTTGGACACAATCCTGCATTTGAAATCTCTTTCAGAAAACTTTGTTTCCACAGGAATTAAAACTACAGCACCAAAGGTTTTGCAGAAAAAAAAGAAACTCTGCTTTTATTCCAAAGTGAAATACAACCTGCTAAAATTTAAGAACTGGGTAAAAAAAACTAGATAAAATATTATTTTATTTCCAAGTTATTTGGACTTGCTATTGTAATACTAGCTTGTATAAAATGCCTCTAAGGGAAAAAGGAGCAAACTTTGTTCCTGGCAGAAAACATAGGAAAGGAATCCAACTGTGTTTGGTTAAAAACAGCTGAACACTCTCTTGCAATGAATATGGCAAACAATACATTCAAAAATGTAGTAACCAGGAAGATATTTTTGCAATAAAAACAACTGCAAATCTAACCTCACTTTTGCTATGATCCCTGAAGTGATATATCCCTGTCATCCAACAACATTACAAGTACAACTCATGGGGAGGGGTGTGCGGATTTTGTTGTCCACAGCATGAAAAGATGAAGATTGTTGTTTATATCCTATATATGTATGCTTTCTAATTTATATATATATATTAATCCTTTGAAATCGCACATTTCGCAATGAGATACATTCTGTAATCAACCGAATAAACTGAGATATTACACGATGATATTAAATAGTGTTATTTAACAGAAGTTTGGAAGGTGAATCAAATTCTAATTTCCCACTTCCACTAGTCTACATATGAATACTTCCTGGCTGTCCACAGCTCTGCATGCATCTTTTCTAGTTTCTCTCCCCACCTGTGCAGCTGTCTCCCTGGTTCATTCCTCATCAGTGATCTTCAGCCAAATGCCATAATGTCCTTAGCCAGGCAAGCTACCCTTTACATTCATCGTAATTAGAATTTGACAGATGAATTTACAGTATATAGTTGCAAATAGCAGAGCACCGTGGGATTGGGTACAAGGCTACATTACAGTTCTTGGGACCCTGGAGGGGAGTTTGCATGGTTTTCCCTGTGTTCATGTGCATTTTCTCCAGGTTGTCAGGTTTCCTATCTCTAACCAGAGGCTAGGTTTGACTGGCTATCCTAAATTAACACCTTTTCCGTGGCCCTGTGATGGACTGGAATCCCGCCTGCGGTCTTATGCTCTCAGTCCTGTCTTGCACTGTGCTGTGGGTTGCTCCGGTCTCTGTCAGGTAAACATCTCTCTGTTAATGGATGGATGGACGCGAGGGATTATTTTTAAGCACTGACTCTTCCAATGCATTTTTTCAGACTTTTGCAGTCTACTTATTGACAAGCAAAGGTTTGTGTGCAAGGGTGTTGTTAGGGGGGTTAATTTTCTGGTTAAGACCTGATGACGGCCACTTTTCATAGCCCAGTTAATCACTTCTGTCACCATGTTAAGTCCCCGAGGTGTGAAGAGGACACTTTTGAGGGCAGCTTCTGTTTTCTTTTCTGGTGGTACTCTCTTCTGGCTGTTTCACCAGGCTTGCACAGTGACATTCCCTGCTGCCACGAAACAGATGGTGCTGTAAATAGTGCCTATTCATGAGCCTGGGCCGTGCGAGCCTGTTGTGTTTTTCCACATGGCGGCACTGATGTGTTTTACAAACCCCGGCCCTCTGAGGAGCAAGACTGATCCCCTTGGCGATAAACACAAGTAGCATTTTCCAAATTCCTTGATGGAATGCTTTTCACATCAAAATGACATCAATAAATCTTTGTTCCCCCTTTTTTATTTCAGAAGCATACTCTTCAAGGAAAGAAGAGATCTCTTGTAATAACCTAGTAAAAAAATGTTTCTGTGGCTGTGAAAATGAAAAACAAATGGTGCTTGTCAGTTCAGAAAAAAATTAACTCATGAATACAGTGTATCTCCTCAAAGCACATTTTAACAGAAACTACCAAAACTATCTTTTATATGTTTAGAAGAGACTAAATAAAGTCTTATTAGTTTTCAAATGGTGTAGACACTACTGCTTAAAATCAAAAAGGGCTGGAAAATTCTACTTTTTTGTATCGGGTACAAAAGATAGTAAGATCAATGTTTTTCAGTTTCACTTCCACATCTTGTTGTACCTACAGTATCTGCAGTGAGAACTTGGGGGCTCCTACTCCAACGTTTAAAGGAGAATACAGAAGCGGTGGATTTCAAATAAATACTTTAAAGACTCCACTGCTTTTCTTACACTTCTTCACTTTCTTGAAGCATTTGAATTACCTGAAATGCTTATTAAAATGCTTTAAAATGTTAAATCAGTATTAAATGCTCTTGTCTCAGCTTATATAAAATAGAATTTATTTCAACCATAAATCTCAACTAATACCCCTCAATATCTCTTCAACACCCTCCCCCCATCCAGCTCAGAAGCACACAATTTTATCCCTCAATCTTTCCAAGTCAGAGCAGGTGCTCTCAATAAGAAGAACTATTTTCCAGAGATACGGGTGTTATCAGAGATTCTCTTGGGCACAGAGCCATTACCTAGCTGCTTATCAGGTTGAGCTTAGGGCTGGATCTTTGGAGACAGTATTTTCTTGCACTAGTTGGGTGGAGGGGGCGAATAATAATGAGTTAAAAGATTAGAAGATGTGGGAGTGCGAGTTCTCACTTTTCACTTTTAATAGCTGAATTTCAAATTTTTTTTTTTCAGTCTTGTGGGTCACATGCTGCTCTCAACAGGCAATACGTTGCAAGCTTCTTATTTCCAGAACACTGTAGGGTGGAAGGAGAAATACAGAATATTCCACTCACCAGCAACTACGTACCCTGCTTGAGTGGCAGGTAAAAATAACTATTCAAAGATTAACCTTGGCTGTACTGTTCTCAGTATCTCTTCTTTACCACTAGTAATAAGATGTTGCTGCCTCAGTCCGTGCTGTGAGTTTGTGTAATGCCACAGTACTGGACAATAATGTTACCATTTATTCTTGAATTTTTAAAAACAATTATTTTTTCATTTCCAAACTGCATTCCTTCTTTTGTTTACAGTGGAGAGGAGGAGTTCACTCAGCTGTCTTTTAGGCTTTGTTGAGTATTTGTGTGGCCATTCAGAAAATGAAACTTTAGTTTGAAACACAATCTCAGGACACTGTGAACTACTGAAACAAACAGCAAAATATCATTTACTTCGTATCAAGCACTTCAATTTTCACTAATTGTGATTATTATGAACTACAGTATGTGTCTAGAGTAGACAGCTAGGGTTACTATATCTTTCCAAATGTTAACAGAAGGAGCAAACCTGAAGGTTCTCTTAAGGTCTATGAGTTGGTTAACAAGAAACAATCATTTTGAGTAGCGTTTCCATAGAAAACTAATCTTGAAGGTGACTTATCTACAAAGACAAGTAAAGCAGTCCGTATCTGACAGCGAATTTGCTGAAACCCAAGCAGAACAATGATATGTTTACTTGTGATGAGGGGAACCATTGTGTACAAGAGGTAAGATTACAGGCATGGCTTTGCACAGCCCAATAAACAAAAGGATGAGACCACTGTGCAAGGTGCTCATTTTACCAGTTAACACAAACAGATGCAAATAGACAAAGAATGCAGGATTGAGAGAACCATGAAATTTTGTGATATGAGAACCAGGACATTGTAAAGTGCAAAATGGCATTTACAGCCTTCATCATAACACCCCTCAGCATATGTTGGAAATTCCTATTTTATTTGCATTTCTTAGGGCTAACTATAAAAAATGAACACCCTGTATAGTAGTCATTGCCTTGGATTTCCCATTTTTCACATTTGAGAAATTGCTCTAAATTGTTACAGGCATTCAAGAGAAAGTTTAGATCTTAATATTGCCTACTGTACTTCCACTCTCCTATGTACAGTACAGTATATATACATCTTGCCTTCCGGCCTTCTCTTTGCCCAACTCTCTTGCACCTGTCCTGCAGCCCTGTCTGCACCCTTGCAGCAGCTCCCTTGCTCGTTCCCCACACAAGTGTGTGTCAGGGGGTTCTTTCAGCCCCTTTGGGTGAGTTACTTCAAATAATCTCTAATACATTTGTCCCTCTATCTCACTGATAAGAATCTAAACACACTCTGATCTAAGGAAAGTTATTTGTGTGGATGGGTTCATCAGTCTACATTCTCAGTTATTGATTCTGCTGTGGTTCTACCGGCTCATACTGACCTACCCTCAAATCTGTGTCTGCTTTCTCAAAGTTGGCCCTACTGCTACAGGTGCATTGTGTTTCCTTTGGCAATAACTATCGTTTCTGGCTGGGAGGGAATGTTTGAATGCTACTTCAACCTACAAATACATGGGAATCATCACAAATGAGAGAAGGCCAGTAAGCCCACTGAGCTTACTTGGTGGCAGGTACTGTTACTATTTGATTTCACCCTCCCAGAATTCTTGAAAAGCATATTCTCAAAAATGAGAATATCCGTCAACCCTAGCAGTTACAGCACATTAGGGTTTGTAAAATCTTGGTCCTAGAGGGTTGATGTATCTGCAAATTTTCTAGGTCTCTTTAAAACACCTCAAGTTATTAACGTGGTCCAATTAAAACAATAATGGTCTGATTAAGGCTATAGAAACCTGTGGGTGCTGTGGGACCAGGATTGGACAGCCCTGTGTTATATAACATCCTTATTGGGGTCTAGGGACTGCACTGGCACACAAAACACAAGCACTTATAATTTTACTCCTCTACTTCATTTCTTAAAAATGTCCCCATCAGAACACTTCCTTATTATAGCATCTATAGCAAGTTGAACCTCAACAGTTTTAAAGGACAAGGACAGAGACGTCTGAGATAGCATTTATTTTTGACACATGATTCAGGGTGATTTTTTAGCATTTTATAGTCTGTGTGAAGGAGCAGACAGTGTCTGCTAAACTGTTCTGGGCTCGAAAAACAGCCTCAGAGGTGAAAAAGGCAAAAGAGGAGGGTGAAACAAATGGGCCATTCATGAAGGCATCACTGTATTGCTTTATGACATTTAACGCTTGCAAAGAAAGTTAAAAAAGTAGTCAGGAACTCCTGGCTCAGGTTGCACTGTAACCCCTGCTCAGCACAGGCACAGGTTTTGAACTTTGCAGTCTTCTTCTGTTCTGTGCTTAAAGATGCAGGGCAACAGAGCCAGGTTTTCATCAAGAGACATCTCGTAAGCACTGAGCTACATCTAAAAAAAAAGGCAAAGCGTAATGTAAATAGGGAAATGTAACCTGGAATTATTTAATCTGCCTAAATAAGTATAGCATCATAACCAAGGATTCTGAAGCATTAATGATTGGTCTCGGCTAATTGTCCTTCAGGCTTTCTGAATGAACCTGGATAGGATATTACCACATTTCTAGATAGCCAAATGGCCTCCTCTCATTCGTAAGCGCTCTTACATGACTTGTGATCAATAAAAACCTTTTGGATCACTTTACAGCGGCATCCATACAACTCTGGAGATAAAATCAACAGGACAAGAGAAAAACGAGCAGGAAAGGAGGTGACTGTGCAACAGTTACTAGTGTGTAGTTTTACCATCTAGAAGGAGAAATGCGTATTTTAGAAACATATACTGTATATAAACGTACATTACAATTTTCAAAAATATCCCTCATCCCCCTCAGATTTACAATAGAACTCTTTTTCACAAATAATTATTACACATATGGTCTGTATTTCAACCAGCATAATGATTGGAGACACTCAGGTGCAGGAGACACTATCCCATGAATGAGATGTGAAACCAAGGTCCTCACTACTTGGCCATTAAAAGTCCCACAGCCCTGTCTGTAAGAGCAGAGGTACAGTATGAACCCTGGTGTCTCTGCTAAATTCAACTTAGAGCTTGCACAACCAGACTTCCCTTTAATTTAATCAGTGAAGCAATTTCTCACTCCTGAAACTGATCTGCTGCATAGTGACGGTGCTACTTTTTTTTTACTTGTTAACCTTATCAAATTTTAAATAGTGTTTCTAAAACACCATACCTTTTTGTTGTAATCCATTCATAAAGCCATTAGCCAAATATAAGCAGACAGTGGCTCTCTGGCCCAATAGTTCACAATCTGACATAAAACATTATCCAGATATATACTGTACAGTAGTAATTTTCTATTTGCCTTTTCCATGTAGCTCTTCCTGGAATGAAGAAAATATTCAGTGGAAGGCACATACTTTGCTTCAGTATTTGGAGATCTAGACATTTTTCCTATTCTACCTTCCAGGCACAAGGTGTTACTGAAATTTCATGGCATCGCCTAAGGTTTTCATGTATAGAACTTTATTTTACCTTCACCTGGAAGTTCACCCCTTATTGAAGAGATGAAATATGATAGTTTCTGTTAACACATACAGTAAAAGCAGTAGTAATGTACATGTATCACTGCATTTTCTTTCTAAAAATCTTTTTAAAGACAATAAATATACACATTATTGTCCAGTCTATAAACTGTTCCGGAGATGGTCCAATCCATTGCTTTACATTATAATGAAAAATTACCAGTGCGCAGAGGCAGTTTTATCAGGGCTGTTAACTACAAATATTTAAGCTGTGCTTGATCATTGCAGCAAGTAAAGCAGTTTCATAAAACAATTCTGGTGCTCTTTGTGATGAACTCAAAGTACAGAAAAATAACTATATATACAGTAGCTAAATACAACAGTGTAGTAATAGATGAATGTGTAATATAAAGTCATTTCTTTTGTTTGATTATGCTAAACAGGTCGAGGTTCATGGATCTGACTAAAAATCATTATCATGGTAAAAAAATACTGCCTGTAGTGCAAACGCTCTTGCACTGTTTGTACAGTTAAGAAAGCAGCCAAGTGTAGCTTTCATTGCAGTGCAGATGAAACTGGCAAATATCACTTTTGAACATAAACATTTCTGCCATCTAAATTGGGTTTCTTACCTTTTTTGATCTGGGAAAAGTATTATAAGTCTTCCAAATTGCTAAACAATTGTGCCTGGAATGATAAAATATGAAAGCCTAAGCGCACGTCAGCAAACCCACTGCAAGCGTCTCAAATAAAGATCCATAAATGAAGCAAGCTAAACACCATTTAGGAGTGCTGATTATACAGTGCCTTGCGAAAGTATTCGGCCCCCTTGAACTTTTCAACCTTTTGCCACATTTCAGGCTTCAAACATAAAGATATAAATTTTTTATTTTATGTGAAGAATCACCAACAAGTGGGACACAATTGTGAAGTGGAACGAAATCTATTGGATTTTTGAAACTTTTTTAACTAATAAAAAAATGAAAAGTGGGGCGTGCAAAATTATTCGGCCCCTTTACTTTCAGTGCAGCAAACTCACTCCAGAAGTTCAGCGAGGATCTCTGAATGATCCAATGTTGTCCTAAATGACTGTTGGTGATAAATAGAATCCACCTGTGTGTAATCAAGTCTCTGTATAAATGCACCTGCTCTGTGATAGTCTCAAGGTTCTGTTGAAAGCGTAGAGAGCATCATGAAGACCAAGGAACACACCAGGCAGGTCCGTAATACTGTTGTGGAGAAGTTTAAAGCCGGATTTGGATACAAAAAGATTTCCCAAGCTTCAAACATCCCAAGGAGCACTGTGCAAGCGATCATCTTGAAATGGAAGGAGTATCAGACCACTGCAAATCTACCAAGACCTGGCCATCCCTCTAAACTTTCAGCTCAGACAAGGAGAAGACTGATCAGAGATGCAGCCAAGAGGCCCATGATCACTCTGGATGAACTGCAGAGAACTACAGCTGAGGTGGGAGAGTCTGTCCATAGGACAACAATCAGTCTTACACTGCACAAATCTGGCCTTTATGGAAGAGTGGCAAGAAGAAAGCCATTTCTCAAAGATATCCATAAAAAGTCTCGTCTAAAGTTTGCCACAATCCACCTGGGAGACACCCCAAACATGTGGAAGAAGGTGCTCTGGTCAGATGAAACCAAAATCGAACTTTTTGCCCACAATGCAAAACGATATGTTTGGCGTAAAAGCAACACAGCTCATCACCCTCAACACACCATCCCTACTGTCAAACATGGTGGTGGCAGCATCATGGTTTGGGCCTGCTTTTCTTCAGCAGGGACAGGGAAGATGGTTAAAATTGAGGGGAAGATGGATGCAGCCAAATACAGGACCATTCTGGATGAAAACCTGTTGGAGTCTGCAAAAGACCTGAAACTGGGACGGAGATTTATCTTCCAACAAGACAATGATCCCAAACATACAGCAAAATCTACAAAGGAATGGTTCACAAATAAACGTATCCAGGTGTTTGAATGGCCAAGTCAAAGTCCAGACCTGAATCCAATCGAGAATCTGTGGAAAGAGCTGAAAACTGCTGTTCACAAACGCTCTCCATCCAACCTCACTGAGCTCGAGCTGTTTTGCAAGGAAGAATGGGAAAGAATTTCAGTCTCTCGATGTGCAAAACTGATAGAGACATACCCCAAGCGACTTGCAGCTGTAATCACAGCAAAAGGTGGCTCTACAAAGTATTAACGCAAGGGGGCCGAATAATTTTGCACGCCCCACTTTTCATTTTTTTATTAGTTAAAAAAGTTTCAAAAATCCAATAGATTTCGTTCCACTTCACAATTGTGTCCCACTTGTTGGTGATTCTTCACATAAAATAAAAAATTTATATCTTTATGTTTGAAGCCTGAAATGTGGCAAAAGGTTGAAAAGTTCAAGGGGGCCGAATACTTTCGCAAGGCACTGTAAATACCACTAGACCCTGAGGTGAAAAGCTTCCCTCTCACTACCTCCTGGACAATTTGTGAGTCCTCAAAGAGACCACTTGTGATCTCTAGCATAAGGAAACAATGAATGCAATAAGGAGTCATAAGCTAGAAAATATTTTGCAAACATATAATAGTGTCATACCTTAACAGTATTAATTAACAATGCATAATGTATTGGGCGAAGCAGTGGCTCTGTGGCTAAGGATCTGCGCCTGTGGCTAGAAGGTTGCTGGTTCAAATCCTGCAGCCAGCAGATGAATCCTACTCAGCTGGGCTCCTGAGCAAGGCCCTTAACCCCAACTGCTCCAGGGGTGCTGTATAAACAGCTGACCCTGTGCTCTGACCCCAAGTTCTCTCCCTGTCTGTGTGTCTCATGGAGAGCAAGCTGGGGTATGGGAAAAGATAATTCCTAATGCAAAAAATTGTAATGGGTTAATAAAGTGATTTTATTTATTTATATAATTAAAAGTAAAGGGGAATTATATATTAAATCTCTGCCTTCCTTTTGTGACACTGTAATTATATTAGAGCTTGGAATATGAGGTGTAATATATAATATGTCAGAGTACATAGACATAAAATATATGTCACTATGAACCTGAAATACCTCTCCTAATTTCTTCCTTTACAAAATGAACAGCTGTAGTATCTGCACACAAGTATTTTTATGAATAGAGTTATTAAGATATCAATCATATTTACTTGAGACTTTGATATATAGTACAAATACATTTAGAAAATGAAGGCCTCTGTCTTAAAACGAATGCTATTTTTTTCTGTTTCTTCAAGGTTGCTGAATTTCCTTTTTAAAAACATGTCTGGATTAAAGACGTTACAAAAATCTGTAATGTAAAAGTCCAGGAACAGACAAGCCATAGGTGTGGAACAGCGGTGAATGAATTTGGCCTTCATACAATATACAAAGAGGCTAACAAGCAAATGGGTTGACATCTTCCATTGTATACAGCTGACAGTAACCAGATCTGCAGAAGTCAAATCTACAGGCTCAGATCAGAACAGACAGCAGTCCAGATTTAGGTTTTATTCTCTGAAATTGCCCTTCGGCGTTGAAAATCACTTCCTGAACACTATTATGTTTTACTTGGGTAGAATAGATCTAATTTGGAAATTATGATGCTTTAACGTTTGATGACAGATTACTTCTGTGCTCTTTTAACCGTTTTTGTTCCAGAATCCGGGAAGTAAGAACCTAAAGCAGGTCCCTGTTGTGCTAAGCAATACCATGGGATCCAGGAATTCATCCTAGCTCAAATGTAACCCATATCTCATTACGTTTCTGACCTGACTTTAGTCACGGCTACCACAATGAGAACTTCATAGAAGGTTGACTAACATTTGATGACTAGCAGATGAAAACTAAAACTGAGAAAGTGCACTGTGTCATTCTCTAGCAAAACGTCAGCACTTGACACTGCAGTTAACCCCTCATCACTGAGATTTCTATTCTGTGTGCCACAAGCAGCTGCTACTGCAAACTTAATTGTTTGTCAATCTGAATATTGATATTAAAGTGAACACTAGTTTCTCTTTTCTTAGTTGTTTCATGATGCGTAACCTCACAAAAGTGGCTGCTTCCAATCATTTCTTTTCAGTGGAAAAGAGCAGTTTCTATGCATTTCTTTTTCTGATTTCCTATACATAAAATGCTGTGAGATCCTTTGGGGTGCTATACGAAATACAGCAGTTAAAGTAAATTAGTCTATGTTCCAGTGACTGGAACAAATTGAAGCTTGGCAGATAATTTCAGATAGCCTAGTGTTACCACCGAATTACTCATTAATTGACCAAACAAATAGGTCTGCAGTTGTGCCCAAGTTTATTTGTGGACCCTAGTGGACTTAACCATCATTGCCATTTGCTATACTGGACATTACAACCTCTCATCATGGTGACACTTTAGATCAACACAGTCCTTGAAACATGCTTCAGGTCTTAATACATGTATGTTGTTTTGTGTTCAAACAACCCTGTTCACTTACACAGGCAAAACAGATTCCTTTGTTGTCGCCAACTCTTTAAAAAACCGGATCTTCTCTGTTAGACAACAGCAGAGAAGCAAAGGCAAACGACACACTTTTCTCCCCCGAGTGAGAGGTTCCAGTAGGCTTGCTGATGGAACACAACAAAACACAGCACATCTTCTCTTTAAAATTACTTTTTTAAATGAATGCTTTTTCGGAAACAATTGAAAACAGTAAAATCCCCATCTTAGTCCTTTTCCTGTAGTTCACATAGGAGGACCTTTTATTTTTAGTTTGAAGCTTTTGACACTAAACAGTAGCTGCCGTCTACTGGAAGACCACAGAATGCCCCTGTTGGCTCTCCTCAGTATTTTAATGGGAAACACAGACACTGTATGTAATTAGTAATTGCAGCTGTGACATGAGTTTTGCTACAAACTCCACAAACAGGTTTTTAAGAGGCATTTTGGTTACTCTGACATGCCATCAAAATGGAATCCTTGGAGCCGCATTTAGCAAAGTCAAGCCCATAATGACTAAATTACACTCAGAGAGCAGTCCTCCGCTGCAGCAATAAGGACACAAAGAAACTCTTTTAAGGGATGGCTTTTGTTCATTTAGAAATTGAAACCAGCACTCTCCCCAAACAATTGGATTGTCCAATTTCCACAACCCTCATATAAATAACAGTGCTCGTGGCCCTGAATGGCTCAAAGACCTTTCCAGAAGCAGATATGTTGTCCTTTTTTCCTGATTTAAGTATTTCATTGATCTGTGTCTGTCATATTATCTCAATGTCTACAAATATGAATAAACTACATCTTTAGCTACCTCTTTCACTCTATATATTACATCATATATATACTACTTTAATATAAATGCTGCATATACAGTAGTACATATTGTATGAATTTCTAAATGTAGTTTTTTAAATTTGCCACACGTTCCTCCTGCCCTTTGATATTTTATAAAATCTGAATATTCTCTAGATTTTGTAGTGCTCTTTGTACTTTGACATAACTAAAATGCTATACTTATATAATAATTAAATGTTATCATTTTGTTAAAAAAATCTGCATCATGACAAATGAATGTCAGCGTGTTCCTCCACTGGAAAAATTGAATATGACCTCCTATTATTAGTGCCAACAAATGAAAATCTTCTCTGCATTCCTTTTTTTTTAAATCTGACTTTGGAACTTTGCACTATATTTAGCTTTTGCATTTCTTAAATTGATTATTTTCCCATAGGCCAATTCTTCGCCCGACTCTGTAGCTGATGAAAGTTATACAAGACTGAAATATTTGTATTGTGATTCTGGAAAATGTTTATGAGAGAGAAGATTCATTGGAGACCGCTATTGTGGTGGTTAAAAATGTAATACAATTCATCACTCGTTCCCTGAAGACCTGGTAATGAAGGATGTATATTTCAATAAAACTGGAACCGAACTCGAGTCTTTGTCAGGGTCACTCCACTGGGCCTGTAACTCCTTCCTCCTAGGCCTCTAGCATGAAGACCACCTTGTTGATATGAGCCTCACACTTAATCCATAGGAGGAAACATGACCTTTGAACCCCCAAATGTCCCTGAGAGGGTACCAAAAGTGCAGTTGCTCAAGGGGGGGTTGACCTTCTCTCGCTCTTCATTTGCAGCAGCTAGCTAGCTCTCCTGCTTGCCAGGTTTCAGGTTCAACAGCCCTGCAAGCGATAATGCTGTTGTTTGACAGTGTTTGCTGCTCAAGTTAAAGAAGCATGCAATTCCCTAATCATGTGCAGCAGAAAACTCTGTGAGACAAAAGCCTTCATTGCTCATCTGCAGTCTCGTTTTCAATCAGCCCCATTAATCGGAAGCACCACTTATGTTAGTTACTCTAGGTTTTTTTTTTGAATTTTCAAGCAAACATGAAACTTCGAGAACCTACAAGAAAGGAGCTTCGGAAAAGAAACATGATCAAGAATGCTCTAAAGCCAAGGCTATAAATTGTGCCAGTACAACAGTGAGCTGGCTCCATGCTCAAAGTGTTTCACACAAAATGAGTATTGTCTGATGGTTCTTCTAAAAGAAATACATTGCACAGTTTAGTATTGAACAAAGAAGACTACGAGGGGACATTACACAAGGCAAGGAGCCACTTCTTTACACACAGGGCTGTGGGAGTAGGGAATAAGCTACTCAGCCACGTGGTTGAAGCATTCTTTGGCTTTCTTTAAAAAAATCGATAGATGATATGGGCTGAATCCTCTCGTTTGTATCTTTTCTTATGCTCCTATATTAAAGGAAAGTTAGAAAGCAAGTAGTCTCATTTCATCCTATTAATTTCATGCATGCTGTATATAATTAAGTTATTGTTAATTAATGTGATGGCACTTGTGGATGTTTATACTGTAGCCTTCAGATGAAACAAGATGATAAGACCTGACTGACAGAAAGAACATCTGAATAAAGAGCCCAGTGTGTCTCAGCCTACTATGAACGTCTTTATATCGTCACTGGCAGGACTGTGTATGATCACTCAAAACTGCAGCACCAGGCCAACGAGCATGAAGTATCGTCCCTGTCAAGGTGCTGAAAATCTTGCCCTGATCCAGGGCAAGCTATTTACCAGCTGTGGTATACTTCCAGGGATGTGTTGCCAGAAAGCAACATATACAGTATTCTAAGCACATCCCTGTTATTTTCAATGGGGTCTGGATCATGTTGGCTTTGAGACCAATCCTCAACAGTGATTTGAATGTCTCATTGTAAGGGGATGACTCACCTGGATTGAGCATGGATTATCACAAATTCCAAATTAAACCTATAGATAGAATGTCATCCTCTTTTCTGGGTTATACTTTTTTCTTAATAAAGTTAGAATTATCTTCATTTAATGAAGAATAGTGAAACATAGATGATTATTCTTTAAATTAGAAAGTACAGTAATACAAACATGTCTAGTGCACATTATCAAAACCATTGACAGGGTCTTTTCTCTTTAAAATGACAAGAAAAAACAAAAACTTGCAGAGAAAGGTTTAAAAGTGCAGAAGACATAGGGCGCAAACAGTTCTGTTCAGTATGTTTTCTAGGAGGGCACTTTGAACAATGTAATAAACAGAGCTCCCACATCACTGATGACTTTCAGAAGATCCATCCATCCATTTTCCAACCACTATGTCTAACACAGGGATGCGGGGAAGCCGTAGCCTATCCCAGCAAGCAATGGGCACAAGGCCGGACACAGCATGAACGGGAGGCCAGTCCACCACAGGGCAGACACAGGCACACGCTCACACTGGGAATGATTTCCCCAAAAGCCTACCAGTCTGTCTTTGGACTGCGGGAGGAAACTGGAACACCCAGAGGAAACCCACTCACACACAGGGAGAACACACAAACTCCACACAGATCGCACCCCAGGAACAGAGACCATGGCCCCAGTGCTGCAAGGCAGCCATGCTTACCCCTGCATCACTTTCACAACACAGCAGTCTAAATAACAACCTCATCTTTTCCTGCAGGAACTGCTTCTGTGGGACACGCGGATCTGATTTGCACTGAAAAACAAGTATCACTTGTTTTTCACATGCTGTAAAAATATTGATAAGATCTGACTGCAGATGTCATTAGCACACCTCTGTTGGGAAAATGATTTGTGTTTTGACACCTGTAAAAATGACGAGGAATTGGCACCGGAAAAGTCTTCAACGTTTTGGGAAGCAAAATAGTCATGGGAATACCTGCAGCTGTTTTACTTGAACAGCCAACCTATGACACTAGAACAGGCACAGTGCAATGCCACCAACCCAAAAAATGAAAATAAGAAGGTCCGAATAATTTAATTTTTGTGCTTGACATTCGTTTTGGGTTTGCTGTTGTGTTTTACCTTTTACCTTCCCAACCCCATAAAACCATCTCATGTGCTACAACATGTCTGTGAAAACAACTGCCAAAGTCCATTACAGGAACTCTGCAACATCTCCAAACTTGCATCAGCACTTAGCGTTCCACAAAAAGCTTTTACTGCGTGGTTTAGTTTTACAAACGTAGGTTTCAGAAACTCAGTTCTCTGGGCTTTACACACTGTTTCTTTTTGCTTCTGTTTTATATTCTGTGTGTGTTAATGTAATGTAAGAGATTATTGAGAGTTTCTTGAAAAGCAGTCAGAAATTAAATGCTATTATTATAGTGTTTCTTTTTAGGTTTCTCCACTTACAGTATTTCCATTACATCTGCTTCAGTCTGTTTACATTAAAAAGCACTATCTTCCTAAAGTTTGATGAACTCTTAAAAAATAAATTAAGAAAGGCATTGTAAAAACAGCCTTAGTGCAAACTATGGATGGCCTCTCCTGGACTTCATTAGCATGTATATGTTAAATTGACTATGCAGGCCATTTAACATAACTGGAAATCACCACGAAAAGCCTTCCAAGTACAAATCATTAGCAATCTCTCCATTCATCCATGAAAGCAAAGGGCGGAATACAGTAAGTTTATTTTTCATCAGAATAAATAAAATACAGCAAACTATGCTGAGCAGACAGGCCGTGAGCTCAGGTCCTGTTATCCTAGTAGGCAGCTTGGGTGAAAATGGGATTTGTCAAGGAGATGAGGTCAGGGGACACTAATTAATTACTGTACCTCCTTGATCCAACATGTGGTGCATCAACACATTGGAATTTCGTTTGGCCAGTCAAACCTGGGAGCCCTGCAGGGGGGAAACTGGATGTGACATGATGACTTCTCACAACAAACAAACAACAGAAACCATTATTAAATATTTAACATCTGATTCGAAACATGCGGCCAAACGAACACAAGCTTTTTCCCCGAAGGTGTTAACTTGGTGGGAAAGTCTGTGAGTCACTGTTATTCAATGTATCTGTTGAAGGCAACAATACCCACCCTAACTGCATTAACTCAAGACCGCCTGTTTTTCACGAAGCTAATAATGTATGAGATTTATCACTGTTTAAGGTGGAGGAATATCTGTCACATACTTGATTCCAATTCTACATTCTGCTTGCTGCACTGGAGTTTATTAGCTGTTCCATTGCTTTTTCAAAACATTTCTGAAACTGGAGCAAGCAGGAGAGCGAGGCTATATTTTGTGGTTGTCTCTGTGGTTTCCTCTGCAGGAGTGGGTAGACTTATGAATTTTGTTCCTCTTGTTTCTCATGGTGTCCACATTTCACACCCCATCTGAAAGACGCTCTCTCGTTTTGGCTGACCTGCTTAGGAAAGATGTGGCGGTCCACTCCATACCGAGGCTGACATGGGAGTTTGAGCCGAAACTAAAAATAAAACAGGACATTCTTCTCTCATATTACCACAGTCCTTCCCTGGAAGGCAGCAGCTACAGACCAAAGGAATGCTCTCACTTTTTCCAGGATTTTTGTTGAATTTCAGTTTTAAATGAGATCCAACGTCTCGGTGATGAAAAGGGGAAGGTCCTGCATGGCTGTACTTTTTTTTCTTTACAGGCAATTGAGAAGATCTGGCACAAAAGAGGGCCAGGATGCTAGCACAAGCGAGAAATATGACCAATCTGTGTTTTCTTTTAAGTTGTGATCATGAACTGATGGGCTGTGGGGACAGTGACATTACTCATAAATGCCAGCAGGCACATAGAAAATCATCACTCAATGTTCTTTAGGTCCAAGCCAGAAAAATACCTGCCATTCAGTCTTATTAAGCTTCGGTGAAAGCCTGCCAGTCAGATCTAATGTTGTGCTTTTGGTTTATATTTGTTGGTGGCTCAGCCAAAACAACTAACCTCCATACATTTGACCCCAGCTCAAAAAGTGAAAAGCCGATGAATGATCTGTCTTGTCCCCAGTCCAAAGGCATTAAGATTTGAACTGCTAAAATAAGTGTATGAATGATTAATGCGAATGTTTCTTAGATTAGGCTTTAATGTGCTATGTTGCTATTTGGAACATGATTACATTTTTTACTTTCTCCAAAACTTACACACATAAGCTTGATAGCTACTTTCTCCTGAGCCCCCAGTTGTATAAAAAAAGGAAGTCCTTGTTGGTAAGGAGAGAACATCCAGTTCAGAACAGTCTCATTAGATGTCAGTTGACATTCATTCAGTGAATCAGGGTACAAATTAATTGATACAGAAGGATGAATATGTTGCCTGTTTTTGTACAAAATTAAAACTTTAAAAGTAATTTAAAGTTTCGCATTTTTGTATTAATTGACCTGTTGTTGGTGAAGGGAGTGGTATTGTCTGATAAAGTTCTGATAAAGGTTTGAGTACAAATAGTCATCTGAGATAAGTCTCAGACATATCTGCTTTTGAAATGTATGTTTTTTTTAAACAAAAGAACAAATCTGCACATTAATTCATCTTTACTGAGACAAAAACAGAAGCTGAATAATACTTAAATCAAGACCCAACTCCTGTGAAATGAAAATTATATATAGCAATTTAGGCTTCTGTACACAGAGATACAGTCACGTTTCCTAATAAGCACAACCACCAATATTCATCAGTCCATTACAGAGGAATATTATTGGAATAAATCAAAATCAATTAATATGTAAATTACAGAATTACTAAACCAAGAATGTGAAACAAATCATCCAAAACCTGAACACCTGAGTACAGGCCTGAGTGCTTGTGGTTTTATACTGTTTACATTACGGGTAAACCTTTCAAACGTAACTTAACAAACCCTGGCTCTAGAAATGAGACTTTCAAGGCTATTGATATTTCAACGTTAGATTATAAAGTTGTATTCTTGCTAATAATGAATAACTTACATCAATAAGGCTCAACAAAAGTTTCAAATATGTGTTGTTTTGTATGTGTTTTGTCTATGCATCAAATATGTGAAAGATGGAACAAATCTAGAACTTTTTCAGCAATATAAAACAAGCTACGAATCACAGAACTATGTGACTTTATGTGCCGTATCCAGTAGTGTCCAGTGGGCCAGAGAACTTGCCTTCTCCATGTACAGTAAATCTCAAATGGAAAGTTCAAGGATAAAAGGAGAATAATTGGTCATAATATATCTGCTTTTATTATTACACTGACCCTCTTTGCAGCATAGTTATTATTTTCAAGATATGCTTTCAAGATATTGCTTTTTTTTAAAATAGCCAGCAAACATAACCTCAGTCAGACCAGTTTTTTCCCGATGGCAGAATCCTGTTTGTTATCAGATCCCCGTTCAGAAAGGTGCAATACAATTCACATGGCCATTCCTCTGAGCTCTCCTCTGTTATCCCAAATCCCTGACAAAACTGTGATGCATGAAGTAGTGGTGTCGCAATCTAGACCTGGAACCGAAGTCCTGAGGACTCCTAGCAGTGAGCCTGGCTTTCTCGGGACCTTGAGCATCAGCCCCAGAGTGGAATTCAAATTGTGTTTCAGCCCACTTTGCAAGTGATTCAGCTTGACACCACAGGGGCAGAACGCGCACAAAAAGGCCTTTATTGTTTACACGCCAGGAGCTTGATTTCTGTGGAGTGTTCTCCGAAAATGAGCATTTCGTCGGGGTTTTTTTTTTTTTAATCACCTGAATGCCAGGCCCGAAACCACAGCACGCGATGCCGACTGAAGTGGGGAAAGGCATTTCGGCATCTGCTTTTCCCCCCAAACTGAGAGTTCCAGCGAGCTTAAAGAGGCCTGTATTTAAGACCATGCAGCTGTACGGGCTCATATTTCATCAAGCCACTAATTTCCTTTTTCTCTGACAAACAGCCCTTCAGAAATAATGCAGAGCAGGAATTCTCCACGTTAGCGGAACATTTCCTCTCCTTCTTCCATTAACATTATTATGCTGCTCCAGGGACAAGCTTGCATTTTCAGTGCTGGCAAAGTGGTTTGGGCCTGGGCAGAACAGGAGGAGGACTGGGATTTTTTTTCATTTCTCTCTTTCTAATTTGACGCTGGTACATCTCACGCATGTTGGCTTCAGATTCCAGCACAGAAAACGTAGTAGAGATGCAAGGCCTACCAAATCTGCTGACAGTCCCAAAGCCTGTCTGATCGGTGGTTCCTAATAACTGTTTATGAACCACTTGACTGTAATTGTGGTTGGGTTCACCACAGATCTAAGTGAAGCCAGTTTTCAATGGTTGTGCCTGTAACTGGTTAATGAGAGAGAGTCTCACCCTGTCATTTTTTCCCCTTCTCAACATCTGAGTTTCAACATATTTATACTTTCGCCATTTGACAACATGTCGTTTCTAATAAACACAAGTTACCATTTTATGGCCTCTAACGATTTACAGTTGTTGGAGTTTATGTTGTATTACACCACTTCTGTGCCTCTCTCATATTTATAATGATAGGTGTTAAGGCCACAGGCTTTCACAACAAGAAAGCTTACCAACCAAACAAACGAAAGCTTGGGTACCTTCAGGGCAGAAGAGTTTTGCTTTCCATTGGCCCTGGTTCTTCCCAGTCCTAAATAAAAACATCAGATCAATACAGAAATATGCCTGACTGCATGCTTTATCTTTAAAACGTACTACCTAATAAATAATTTTGAGCTATTATGGTTTATCTTCCACACCTTATGTGAATATTCAATACAACTGAATTATATTATAAAAACAATAAAATGTGTTCATTACCCACTAACAGACCTAAACAGTGACTGATAAATTCTAAAAATGAATTAGCTCTGATTCAAGCATTTTCATTTCACGTACTGTACTGGAAATGACTATTCCTGAAACTTTTCTTTTCCTGTATTTTGTTGAATACATTTCTGTTACACAGTGTTTTATAGCAAAAATATAATAGCCTACATCATCACACATATTCTATGGAGGAAATAAGGGGCTATTTAATTTTTCTTTTAGGTGATCTCTGTTCAGTTTAATCTCAAAGTTCTTTGGCCTTCTACCTGTCTAAGGGTCCATTTAAATCAGGCACTAGGAACAATTAACATTTGTTTGTAATTTTACTTCTGCTTCCAGTGTAATGGCACCTACATCACAGAAAGCTGCTCTCTTGGCTAATATCCAATACAAAATTACAGAGAACTCTTCGGGTCGTGACTGAAGCATGGTTGAATGGTTGTGAAGGATCGGTCTCTTGGTGATGGAAGACTTTGAATGGAAGGCGGAGAAGGTGTTTCTCCCTTTTTATAAACATCTAAATTCATTTTCAGTAAGATATAAGACAGTTTTAGGATTTAAATTCAGACCACAAGTTGTTTAAACAAGTTGTTTCAAAATGTATTTGTCAAACAATATCAAAGCAGTTAAACTGTACTGAAAATCTTTAAAACAACTAAGGACTCTGTCGGTTCCCAACATTTAACATCCAGCTGCGTCTTTATAAATAGCTGCCATTAGAGTCGCAATCTACAACTACAACATTTGGTGCTAAATAACACTTACTGTACCAGTAAAACTATATAAAGAGTGTTCCTGGAGGTTCAGTCCTATAAAGCATTAAACTTATACACACAAGGTTACAAGCACACATTTTACAAAGAAGGACGACTGGTGGGACTTCAATATGCTGACAATGTTGCCTGGACTAAGCAAAATGCACTTGGTCTCATTAGTACACCTAGAGAGGAATCAGCTCAGGGCTAGACAAAGCAAAAAAACAATCTATTCTCTGCAAAACACTAGACCCTTACAGAGACCGCAAGGCAAGAAACCACCAAACATGGCTGTGGGATTATACTAGTTCACGACTAAATGATTTTTTACTGTTGTATTTAATGGAGAACGCCGACAGATCACAAAGGATGAGAAATCCTCTTTTAGTGTGTGTTTGTGAAAAGAAAACAGGGTTGGCAACTGCCCTTTGAGACATAAAGGCATCAGGCTAAGGGATCTGGTACAAGTATTCCAAATCCTCTAAGGACGGACAAAGTCAACCCAGAAGATATCTTCAGAACGAGCAGTGAAAGAGGAGCCAGAGGGCACAGGTGGAAAGTGCATGGAATTGTACTCCCCTCCCCTGCTTTTCCCTCTTCCCAAAGATTTCTTACCATGAATATAATAGATTTTAGGCATACCACACATAGAAATTCAAAAGAACTAAAAATAACAGTATTCCCTATTACTTTTTTGGGACTTAAGAAAAATAGTGGAGCAGTGGCAGAATGAAGGGACACTTTTAACTGCCAACATTCAGAAAGTTACATTTCCCTCAGATCAGGGTTTCGGAGTGTCTAGGTGTTCCTTCTGCCTGAGTATTAAACTGGTGTAATTATTTAATTGGATTAAATATTTTACCGAACTTGCTTCAGAGTTGATTTAAAGGGATATATAAATACAGCCACATGCAGGCTTCAAGGATTGGCCTTGAGGAACACAGATGGATATAGCCGTGGGCTTGATGGGAGGTGCACCTCGCTCCTGGTCCCGGAGAGCCAGGTTTTAATGGGAAACCAAACGCAATGACTAAACACTTGGAAGCACTCTAAATTCTGATCAATTAAGTCAATAATTGCCTTAACTAAAATATCTGCAGGACCAGCAAGGAAGAGCAAGGTTGTAGGTAGAGTGAACTATGCTGTTGTTGTTGTATCAAGTGTATTTGTGTGGTTGTTTTGAAGAAGTATAGTACACCAACATTATTTCATTGAGCAATTTCTAAATACAATAATGCTCTATTAATCATCACCATACTCCTTGTGCCACAGACCACACCATGACAAGCAGACTGAAAATGGATGAATGGATAGATAATCCTCCATGCCACCATTTAACATTGATTTCTGAATTATTGTTTCCTACAGTCTGTTTCTGCTTAATCTCTCCTTTTTATACAGCTGGAGTTCATGTAATAAGAACAGTAGCAAATCTGTTTTTCTTGACTTTCTGTGAGTGAGTTCAGGTTATTTTGATGTAGTAATTAAAATATCTTTGGAACCTTCCATTTATTTATTCTACTCCTATTAGAAATGGTTAATTGTGGTTGGAAGTGTTTGAATTTCAGAAATCCTAGGAGCTGGGCACCAGGAATGGAGGAATACAAATGCAAATTATGTGCCTAAACTAAATTAAGGCAGAAACAGAAGTCCATGGAGAAAGGAAATCTGAGGGTCGCAGGCAGCTTCAATTAGACAATCTGGTTAATTCCTTGATTATATCACAGAAATCTAAACCGTTTACCAAATGGACTCCTCTCATTTGATTGAAACCAGACAAATTGCCTCAACAAAATCCTTGACTCAGGGCATGTTTTCTTAACATAAAGCTTACATCGCTCATGCTACCACAAAAATGACAAAGACTGTTTTCTTACACAGGATTCTTCGGATGAATATTAAAGAAAAACGTAGCATTAGCACAGGCTTGGAGAAGAGAGAAGCCACAAGAAACAGACCTACTACTACTCAGCAGTATTATCAAGCTGGTAAATAAGGTTTTCCTTGGAGGTTTCAGTTGCAGTTTTGAGCAGAGAGCCAGCCTGTAAATGGCTGTCTGTCTGGTGGTTTCTGGAACAAACTTTCCATCACTCCTACTTGAAGCCCATGGGATTTGACACTCAAAACCCTGTCAGCATCACTGAGGGCTCCTATGTAACAATGACCAGACTGTAAAACAGTTTTCAAACATAAACGGTGGGCATGTGCTCTATATTTAGAAGCTGAAGGAGACTCTGTGACTTGGTAGCAGTGTACTAATAATATGATATGCTTTGAAGTGCATTTTGAAATTGTACAGTCCAAAACAAAAGTTTACAGTTTCAGCAAAGCAGACTGTGATGGAATGATACACTGTTTACAGGAAGTAGAAAGGAATATGACAGATATGGACTTAGAGGAGAATGGATAGCAACATTTTCAAGATATTATGCTTGAAGCTGAATCTATCTATCCCATGAGTAAGTAAACCAAAGTCAACCGTGCCCCAAATGGTTTAATATATCAATTAAGAACACATAAACAGGAAGAACACACTTCTGTAAATATAAAATTTAAAATATCAGAATCCAGTTTAAGACAAGGAATATAAAGAATTGCAAGAACATGCAAAAAATGATTTTGCCAAAGTGAAAGAGGTGGATATAAATATTGCATTTGGGACTAAAATGAAAACTTTATTCAGTACTGCAACATGAAAGGAGCAATAAAGGATGAAGTAAAAGATCAGTAATGAATACAAACAGATCATACAACATGATGTATTTAATGTAGACTGTCAGAAGTATTTTGATACTGTCCCTTGTTAAATGTAATTTCTAGAATAGCCTGCATTAGGCATACTGTATTTAGATGGTGACTGGTTAATGATTAGAAAACAGAAAGTACAGATAAGGGCTGGGTCCTTCAGTAGTGGTGATGTAATTAGTAGGGTGCCTCAGGAATCTGTATTAAGACAAATTCTGCTCTTAAGTTATATTTCAGTAGTCCAGTCAATATCAAAACAGGCTGACACATACGAGAGAAAAGGTTACCTACAGTAATACTTCAGAACTAATTCATTTGGCTGGGGCAATGTCAGCACCGCCAAAACCAATAAATACCCCAAATATCAAAAATCAATAAATACTCAAAGAGGAGGATTAGCAAACGCTATAGAAGTGGCAAGGAAATTCAAAAAGATCATGTAAAATTCAAGACTTGATATTGAATGTAGATCTAATGAAACATCTAAGCAGACAGCCTGCAGCATTAGTATTATTTATTTGATCAACTGACAGCCTCACCTAAGGTGAAACAAACTATTAACACGAGATGGGAAGTACTGGACTTGTACTGTAGAAACTTGCTACTGTAGAAGACAACCATAAGAAGTCAATGACACAAAGATGTTAATTGGATTTACAGCCCCTGGAGCACAGATAAAACATTTTTCCAACATCAATTTGAAAGCAATTTAGTCATTGTATTTATTATATTTAGAACTAGACAACAAAAATATTGCTATATTTTGAGTTCGTTTTTTACTAAGATAAAAAACTCATGTCTTTGATGTGTGAAACGTTGCTTATGAAAAGTTGCCCAGACTAAGCCAATCACTTTCAGAGAAAATCTCATTTTATACAATTTCTATTGCTTTGGGTATTTTGTTCTGCAACGAATCTATTCTAATTGAACGCACTGGGGGAAAAAAAACAGAAGTACAAAATTTGTGATGCAAAGCAACAACACAAATATGAATATGAACCAGAAAAAAACAGGTTTGTTCCACAGCTCAAGAAATATGTAAATCATCAGTGTTATATGGCCCTTTTCTAGTATTTACATCTGCGTGGATGTCATCACTTGTAATTAAGGGTTCAAATAAAGCCTTCGAATTAGCTTTCCAGATCTCAGCTGGAAAAAAGAGTGCTAAATCAAGCCTGTTCCTGGTATACATCCATGCTTTCTTCTGGGTGGGCAAATGGAGCTCCTCTTGGATGGAGCAGAAAGACAAGATGGCTGTCCCTGCAGACTGCTGTTTTACTGCACACATCTGGCTTTCATATCAGGCCTAATTAATCCCTAGTGGCTATGGGGTACTGGCAGGCTGGGAGGGCAGACTGTGATTACAGCTCCAGCCAGGCATGGTGACAGGGCAGGCCAAAGAAGCCCGAGCCTTGATTTATAACAACCCCTTTATCTGCATGAAGGAAGAATTGGCTAAAGGGGTGATTGTATAAAATTAGCATCCTAATGTCGTCAATCTGATAAGAAAACAGAATTCAACCTGTCGAAAACTGAAAAAGTGCTTCATGTGTTTGGCTGTTTTGGAATGGATTGCAGAAGCCTCGCTATTTCAGACCAGGGAAGACACATATGTCCGATCACTTCTGTTCCAGAGCTTTCTAAACCTGAGCCAGATATACGATGAGCAACAGGGAGGTAGATGCCATTAGAAAGCTGGACAGGCCTTGAGTCTTGCTGGCCATTTGTCAGAGTTTTCAATTCCCCTTTTATGGCTCCACGAGCAGATATCTTAAATCTATTCAACCTGGTAGACCAGAAAAATCCTCCCGCAATTTTACTCCAAGGATCAGCTATTAGGAAGTGCAATGGAGCAGAAAAAGACATGCCAGATGTTCTGTTTTCTTAATCTCTGCAATGGTGTTTCTTGTAGTTTCCTGGGTTGTGGCGTTCAGTGAGCTACCAGATTAATCCAACAAGTAAGAAGGACCTCTCATTTGCAATTTTTTATGTTTTTTTTTTCATTGGCATAAAAACACTGAGCACTGTGTCTTCCTAATTGCAAGTATTACACATTCTGTTTCAGGCATAGAACAGATTTTACATCTACAACAGAGAATCCACAAACAATTTAAGCACACTCATGACACATTAGAGCTGAACCTACTTACAGTACCAGCATTGCCAAATCATGCACTTGGGGAACTAGAAACTGCTCCAGTAATTAATAAACTATAACATCCAAGAAGGAATAAGGAGGAGATACTTAAAATTACAACATTATATAGTTACGGTATGAAGTTACTTTCACTGGCTTTTTTGAGTTAATTTGATCAGGTTATGCGAATCAGATGCTCAAAGGCTAACTCTGAAAAGGACCATGAATCTAAGGCTGAGGGCCAAATAATACAAAAATATGGTTTTTCAGTCAATTTACTACCAGTTCAAAATTCGTAGTCTTTTAAAGATGCAAACCTGCCAAGACAGCTTGTTTAAATAAAGCACACTTTCAAGTTTTATTTCCAATGTTGTTGGTAACCCTAGCTTGGTGCTGTTCTCATGGCAACCAGTCAGACAGCGGGGCTGACAGCTGAGAACTGCATGAAGGCTAAGGGGTCTCTACTGTATATCTCCATATCAAGTGCTCTCATGCGGTGAACAGAGAATCAGTTTCGTCAGCATAACAAGAAAATATGTGAACCTTGAAGTGCTACAGGCGAACCTAAGGGCAGCAGTAAGTGGTGAGACAGACAGGTGAACCACAGACGTACAGTACGTTTAGTATGTTTAATGTCAAGTAAAGACAGTAAAAATCAACAGTCATTTGCTGACTTTCATCAGCCTATGTACACACATTAACTGACATCAACAGTCAAAGCACATATTCTGGAAGATATGTGCTCTATTTTATGTAGCACCTGTTTTTTAAGCTGTTTTTATGCAGTTTTTGGAGGTTTTGAACAATGAAATGGTAAAAACTATAGCATGCTATTTGCTCGCTCATATCTAGCTATGTGAGTTCTCCTTATAGGGACATATTCAGCTGGAATGCTACGTATTCTGGAAGCAAACAGCATGCTATAGCAAATTTAAACTAGGGAGAAGTGTGTTTAAAACTGCCAACAGGAGGAACGTCAGTACACAAAGAGTAGTGGGTATTTTTTAGAAAACTCCTCTGCCACGCTGTTAAAGCTGATACCTTGCTTACTTTCTAGAACTAGCTGGGTATATTCAAACCGAATGACATGATATATTTGGGCTGAGCAGCCTTATCTCATTTTTACAACCATTTTTGTGTTCTCATCCATCTTTCATTTTTGTAAGATTTCATTGTGTACCCTATTTTAATGTGTGGGGCAATATCCTCCTTAACCTTCCCTTTTTTCTGTTGTTCACAGACCCCCACACTGTGGATGGACGAAAAGGAAGGAGACAGAATTTTAAATCACACCCCCCAGGATGTTATCACCAATGTATTTTGCTCTTCCTGGATGCCATTACATTAAACTAATGAAAATACTGTAATTTGTATATATTTTAATAAACAAAATGAGGTAACCATGAATCATCTCATTTCAGTGCAGCTTTGGGGACTTCCTCTAGGATCACTCTTCTCCTATAGTAAACAGCATCAAAATCCATTATCAGTGTAGACTGGCTTAGGGCTCTACAGAGTCTCACACCATGAGATTTTTTTTTTACTTTTACTCTGCAGACACTGCTGTGAGAAGAGAGGAAGCAGATGTACTGTCTTAGGTTTGTGTACAGATGTTAAAGAACTTAACACCTATTGAGAAGAGCCTTAATCCATCAGCTGGTTTTGGCAGGGAAAAAAATCCTCAGCACTCAAAAAATACTATCCCACTGGTAAACTCTGCTTTCTTATGTTTAGTCAGAATCTTTAAAAAATGGGAAAGCTTCACAATGCTGATTAAAAAAAAACGCACGCAGGCAGCCATACTGCCTTGTGGCTTAGGTAACATACGTGAGCACGGTCTTAAAAAATCATGTGACAAATAAAATGCATTTCAAACTCGAAACAGGCAAGCAAACCTTAAAAGGATTCGGAGGTTTTAAATTCCCCTGTCTCCTTTTCCAGTGAGTAAGTGCTGCCTAATTTCACTTTGTTGTGATCATTTTTTTCTGATGTAGAAAGTCTTACCGTTTAATCTGTGTGCATTTCAGACATGCGAAGGCCTTTGTTACAAGTGGTTTAAAGTAACAGGAAACCTGGTCTGTGTCATAAATCAACATTTTCTGACTAGGCGTATTGTGCTGAATATAACAGATTACATTGAATATCATGCCTGTGTACAGCTGCCCGGCAAATAATTTTCTCAGGCTGGCTGTAGAATAATACAAGTGTAAGAAAGGGTTAGCATAAATTATATCTAATTAGAAGGTGGAATGTGTTTATATTGGAAAGTAGAACATACATGATGGGGGGGGGGGAGTTCTTTGGTTCTTATTTCTTGAAGCAGAAACAAGCGAAAAATCTCACATTGGGCTAGTTCATTCCTCTAGCACTGTGGTTCTCAAACTGTGGTACGTGTACCACTGCTGGTACTCGGAGCGCCCCCAGGTGGTACGCCAGATGACCCTGGAAATTTGTTGTGTTCACTGAAAAATTGGGACGGGTTTTCATATTTTCTATTTTAATAAAATGAGTTTATGTCTCAAATATGCAGCCTACATACTACGATACAGCGCGCTAATACTTGAGTGGACACAAGATCTATGTAATTCTATACCATTGTATAGGAATGCGTGGTACGAACGTGAGTGACCTATTATCTCTAGCAAATAGGGAGGCAGGAGAATGTGCGTGATTTTGGAACAATGCCAATCTTGTGAGCACATCTTGTGTTTAGTTCCCAAGCGCATGAAATAAAAACTTATTTTAACTTCTGAGACGGACTCTTGAAATAGAAACGGGGGGAAATGCAAGCCTGCGGATTGCTTAAGCAGGTAAGCCCCACACTATTTGTGAAGAAATGTGTTTACCGTTGGCAAAAGAGCTGACACGTATTATGTGTGGAAAAAAGCTGCTAAACAGCTCGATCTGCTGCCCCCTTCGAATGACACAGTCACTCGTAGAATTATTGATATGGCAGATGATGTCAAAAGTACGATGATAGAGCAAGTTAAGATGAGCAGATGCTTTTCACTGCAATTAGATGAGTCTGTAGATGTCGTTAATTTGGCCAATTTGCTCATTTACTTTACATCCGCGTTTGAGGGCACGTCCCATGAGGACTTTCTGTTCCGTAAGCTGCTACCTACAAAAACTACAGGAGAGCACATATTCCAGCTTCTGAATTAATTTATCGAAGAGAATGGCATCGACTGGGAAAAATGCGTCGGAGTTTGTACAGACGGTGCTAGAGCGACGACAAGCCTACACAGCGGTGTAGTTGCACGAATTAGCGAAGTTGCTCCAGATATGAAGTGGACGCACTGCAGCATCCACCGCGAGGCCTTGGCAGCCAAGACAATGTCTGAGGATTTACAATCTGTTAGACTCTGCTTCCAAAGTTGTGAATTGTATCAAGCCACGATCAATGAATTCACATGTGCTTTGCTCGACTAAACAGGCTCAACCCCTCTCACTGAAACGGCAACTGCTCAGTGCTATTTTTATTATATGTGTGAGTGTGTGCGAGCGCGCTCATGTTGGTCATTGAGGTTTTCTGGGGTTCCTATGAGAGGATGACTTGTAGGTGGTACTTGGATGCTTTGGTTTGATCAGGGGTGGTGCCTGGTCCAGAAAGTTTGAGAACCACTGCTATTATAACGAATGAACCAAAAGGCTGGAGCCTATCCTGCCTTTTCAAATAAGACCATTTGTATGTACAGTAACGATGGCGAGAAAGAGCAATGCACAATTCCAATTACTGTATAAACAAGTATAATACTCCTAGGGATTAATTGTATACATAGAAGAACAATATTAAAAAAAAAATATTTACTGCTAAGCTTAGCGATTTGAAAACAATATGTGGAGTTAAACGTCTTTAATTTTGTTTACATACTGTATATATTTGCTGAACTCATCGCTCTGATGTGTGTGTATATAAAGAATCTTACATAATATAAAGAGTGACCATGACAAATAGAAGAACTTAAATAAGTACAACCAAAGCCCAATAATAATAATAATAATAATAATAATAATAATAATAATAATAATAATAATAATAATTCCTTACACTTATATAGCGCTTTTCTGGACACTCTACTCAAATTATCCCTACCTTTTGTATTTTCACAACATACAATTTATATATATATACGTTGCAGCTGTAAGTATTGTAATCTCGTCTAAATTTCTAGAACAATCATTCATCTTATCAAGCAATAGCTGGGATTTCGAGAGCATTAATCAAATAAGTCAACATACAGAGTGTTAATTGATTCCACTGTTCTACAGATGTAGTGGTGCTTGTATAAGTGTATAAAGAGATAGAAGGCATCAAAACTTACAGTATGTCTGTGCCTACAGTACATTTATTTGTGACATATCTGGATAATTTTGTCATCTTGAGCATGCTCAAACAGATGATTGCGGTGGTAGATGCATTTCAGAATGTTCTACCTCAGAACAAACTCTGCTTCAAAGGTCAGATAGATCTTAGCATCAGCCAGGAGCAGTAACCTGGTCATATTTCAAGGGCAAAAAGTGACCGCACCTTTTATTTCAAAATACAGACCAATCAATTCCATTCCAATGGAAACACGCTGGTTGAAACCTTTCTGAAATAAGGTGTGATGGGATGTATGAGAGATTAGCTAGCACATGTTCGGTTTCCTCTCGTATGTTTGTGCATATACAGTAACTCACTGGCAGGCTGACAATTCCCTGGAGTACCGTCACTCTGCACCAAAACAGGGCAGACATTCCAGTTTAGTCTGGTGACATGTTTATTTACTTAGATATCTCTTGGTGTTTACTTGTTCTTTTTAAAGGTGATTTTGTTTTAAAGGGTGGGAACGGGAATCATTGCTGGGGGCAGGGCAATTGCAACAGCACCACCTACTGGTCCACTAGCTCCAAGAACATGCCTTTTACTTGACCTGTCCCATGCAGGTCCTGGCCAGGCCTAGGTTCTGGTAGGTCTGGTAAGATCATGCTTCAAAATGAGATACAGCTTCTGTGGATGTCCACACAGTCCACCTCAGAAGGATGTCAAGTCCTTTCTCTCGCATTGAAGGGGGAAAAAAAAGGGCAGGCATTTCTTAGCTTGCTCTAAGACCATGCAGACGTGATTTATATCTAAAATATTTATAAGTACGCCACAGGAAATTCAGCTGATTCCATGCCTTGATATGAATACATTCACATTGGCGAAAGAGGAATTAATGACTCACATCTTTTCATATTAGGTCTGGAAACCTGGCTACCAACACGTGTTAAGCTAAATGGCCCACCAAACCAGTGTGGCTCATCTAAAAATAATCTCTAAGCTTCATATCATCTTTCTCTAGTGTAGTCTTTAAAGCCTTTACCATCCGAGCCCTTGGTGAGGCGGATTATGAGGGATAAGGAGCCAAGACCTACCAGTCATACTAATGTGCTCTGACTGTATTGGATTCCCTTGTAAGATCAAGACTTAGAGATACAATTGCACTTGTGCCAACAGTTGAACTCTTACAGTAGGTGGTCTGACCCTACTTTTCTCTTGTATAAAAAAATACAGTACTTCTCATATATTGCTATTGTATTGCAATGTTCCGTTTTGCACAGATTCATATTCCACACATGAACATGAACGGGAAGGAGCACTTTTTTCTATCTGTGTTTTTTTGTGTGTGTGGTCTACGTGAATACTGTAAGCCGATGGAAAGTTTGGTTTGAAGCAGAGCTTTATACGAATGAACCCAGCCCAAACAAATGAATTTGCAGGAGATGCGTTTCTGAGCTGGACCTCAACGTCTTAGCATCCAAACAACTGTCAAAACAGATCATTATATCCCACCCCCCTCCAAAACTAGCCAATTAACCTGTCCCTGGGAATCTCTCTAACAATGTCAAGAATGTTCATGCATCTCAGTAACTGGGACAGAGGTGCTGCAGACCTTTCAGTCCTTTCAGTCCCATGCTGTACTTTGTTGACGTTTCCCACTTGTCCTTGTGATCACTTCCAATAAAACTAGTTGAAACATTAAAAACAAAAATTGAAGTCATCTGCCCCCACCATTTTTCTTACATTTCCTAATGTGCATATCATGTGAGATTCGATGCAGTTTGGCTTTTGTGTGAGCTACACCACCCCTAATATCCACTGAAAAAGGTTTTTCAAGGTGGGGAAGCAAAACTAGCATTCCAAAATATCTTCAAGGCCAGGGTTATTCAGATCTTGCTGAGGCATCACCCCTGACTTGATATTTTTCATGTGCCATTTTTAATGGCACAGTCATGCAGGATACCAAAGAAATCATGGAGAACACACAGATGTGGATATATTGAATTAACCGATAACCGGCAGTGCTGTATCTGTATCTTCACTTCTTTAAATGAACTAATGTCAGACACTAAAAATATTGATACACAGAAAAAAAAGTCATGCAATAATCAGTATTAAAAATTGTGGGTTTTTGCTGCTGGGAAACAGCGTGAAAACTCTCCACTTTATTCCCACAGGTGAAATAACAATATGATTGTAAAAGTGACAGTATGCTAACGGCACTATGCATTGGAACTTGGCACATTGGGAAAAAAGAAAAGGAAAATATCACTATCACTTATTCACAATGAAGTTTCATCTTAATCTAGTGAAGAATAAACTGTCAATTTAATTTTACCTGTCCATTTCTAAAGTTCCACTGACGTTTTACTTTTGTATTACCACTTATTGTAAAAAGTCACTGATAAAGGTTTACTTTTAAGGTCCTTTTAATAAAAAATTAAACAAATTTCATGATTCCTGAAATCATAATTCAGTGCAATAATTATTTTTATTTTATCACAAACTGAATGGGGACACAGAAAGGCACATTTAAAGGTATTGTTGAAGTTTTATCATGGTCTTTCATCCTCACAGTGGAGACTGAAACTTGTGTAGTTTGGTATTGAGTTCCACATTTTATTTGTATGAAACCTTTTTTTAAAAATTGAATGATTTTTTTTCTATCTATACTCCCTTTAAAGATGATTTAAGTACTATCCAGGGCTCTGAGGGCACATGAGTGGTCACAGTTTATTTTCTTTAAAGCAAGGGTCTGTTTATCAGTTAAAAGAAATATATCCTCAGCACAAATATAAAACACACATGGAATATGAAAATGCATGCAAGGTCAGCATGGACACATTCTAATAGTTTTTTTTGTATTCATAATGATTATTTAATATTAATAATGTGTATTAAATTATATCAATATTAAATTGACCTAGCATTATTATATGGTATTAATATTTTATCAGTGATATTAATCTTTCCATTATTTGTTATTTTAAGACTAGTAAGAATCCAGCAGTAGGCATTCATTCATCCACTTTCTAATGGCTTCTACAAATCAGTCTTAGGAAAGTCAAAGCCACCAGTCGATCTCATGGCAGATAGGCACAGACACACAAACAGACATACACACACTCACAACTAGAGGCCAGTTAGCCTTCCAGCATGTCCTTGGACTGTGGGAGGAAACACGTACAAGCTAAACTCCTCGCAGATAGCACCCCAGATGAGGAATTAAACTATTAAATATGTGACACAGCGATGCTAACCACTTCACCCCTGTGCCACAGGTGATACAGTACATTCAACCAGTCACTTAAACTCTGTGTGAGATTCTCTGTGAAATCCTGAGTACTCTGCTCACTGCTGAACACATGCTCTCTTCCCCAAAATCATAAATAAGCATGTTCAAGCATGTTTGTTTAACATGTAACAACATTCTATTTATATGTTAAATCTATTAACATGACATTTTGAAGATATAACAATGGCTTTGATTTGGGGAAAAACATTGTGATGATACAGCATTAATTAAAGTTTACAAAGTGCAGGGCATTTTATTTTTCTAAAAGATGCATTTTGCATTTGTTTCAGAGCTGTTGTAGTCAGAGACAGCCTTTCCCTATAGAGCTGGATAACACAGGATCAAGTAGAACTGTGGAGCTAAAAGTAGAAATGTATGAACTGAAGAAAGGGCTCAAGTAGCAAGGCTACGCTGATAAATGATGTGCAAGACCTAGAGCGAGTAAGATATTTCCCATTCTTCTTCGCTCTAATCCCTGACTGACCAACGTCTTGTTATCTCCAAACATATAACAGTGTCCTCTTTTAAAACTAGACTCAAGATGATGTTAACAGTTGTTTAATGGAAGCTCAACATGCCTTTAGATTTCAGGGGCAACTTTACACATAGATTGAGTATGTGTGCTGCATGAGACACATTAGCTCTTGGCACTTCTAAGTTAACCATATCACTAGGTGTGTTTTTTTTTATAAATGTAGAGTTGAATTCACAAAACCTCCAGCGAGGCCTTAGCTACAATCCTTTAAGAACTATTATAAAAAGCCTGGGGAGAAGATGGGCTTGGCATTGTATTCTCTTAACTTAAGAACATAAGAAAGGTTACAAATGAGAGGAGCCTATTTGACACTGATCCAAAAACCAGCCATTTCTTGAGAGAAGCCAGGGTATCTCGCTTCAGCAAACTGGCTGGGTACTTGTTCCAGACTCCCACAATTTCTTTTTTTTGCAAGATGGTGACCAAAATTGCACACAGCATTCTGAATGTGGTCTTACCAGTGCATTATGCAATTTTAACATAGCATTCCTGAATTTACATTCTGCGCTTTTAACAACATGCCCTAACACTGTTTGCCTTTTTTATTGCTTCCCCACATTGTCTAGAAGAAACCTCCTGCCAAAAATACGATCCGCTCCATGTTGCAGCAGTGACTGTATTATTGTCTGTGGCGTTTCTTTAATTTAATTCTGCTGGGCGATTGCTTTTGACAGTTAAATAAAAGTTAGATTTTAATGCTGCGTTTTCGGCTAGCATATCATATGGTGTTTGGTTTATTGAGCCATCTGTGGAGAATCTGCTGCTGTAAAGCTTTTGTATCATTTTCCTAATGAAAATTGTCCAAAACCTAGGATGATTCCCATGGATGTTTTTACCATCAAATGGACTTTTTCATTATGAATCTGCTAAGTGCAATTTTTAATACCAAGCACTTCTAAAAGGGAAACTCTATGAAGGACTCCTGAGTTTACTTTGGCTAGTATTGTGTTTAGTCTCGAAATGTTTTTACACTCCTGTACAGTCCTTTTATTTTTCTTAAAGGTACTTTTAATTCAATATTTAATGGTTACAATGCTGTGCAAACGATTCAGCAGAGAGGTGCCTGGTGTCTGAAGAGTAATAATCGCCCTTATGGCACCTCTGGGGTTAATCTGGGTATGTGTGAGGTGGAGGAGGGAGCTCTTTGAGGACTCACTCAGACTTTGCAACCTCAGACTTTTATCATCTCAACTCTGACATGGAGGTCTCGCATTTCGCATTTAATTACTTGTTCGCCAATCACACCTTGGAGAGATAGATGTGTTTCTGTGTTTTCCCCCTCTGCAGCTGTGAAGTGTTTATTTACTTTTTGTCAGCGAAGGAATGGCAGTAATTTGGAAGGTTTGGGGCTACTCTGGGTGACTGTTGGTCAGTTTAAACATTTCCATATTGCGGCATTGCAAATTACAAATTAGACCACCAGAGGCCCTCTGTGCTTTTTGTGATAGAACAGCTTCTGATATGTGTATTGAACAGGTGCTATGAATCGTGGCTTCATTTTCAGCATTTAATGGATAATAAAGGCAAAGCTCATTAGGTCTGTAAGGCTCTAACTCATCTCTATCTCAATTTTTTTTTTTTCCATTTCAGCACATACAGCACATTTCCTTAATAACTCGGCAGCACTACAGAATTACATAAAGGCTATGTTCCAAAATTCTGTTTCATATCACTATAGCTCTTCAAGTACAATACAGATATTAGAAATATTTCAGTAATCTGTTGAAAGGAACCAAATGACGTGTTTATAATACGGAATACGGTGCTCTATATTCAATAGAAATCTTTCATTTGTCTATAAGGACAGCAAGGCAGAGGAACATTTTTGCCTCATATTTGATAGATTCTGTGTGTGATTAAGTCATTATTCACTCATTTAACAGCATGTGGGGAGAATTATAGCCTTCAGAAAAAAAAACACTGCTGACACTGAAAAGAACTAGTGCATTGATCTCCTTTTAAACCTAGATAAAGGAATGAGAAATGCCCAATATCAAAAATGATCAGCAATGAGTGGAGATGCTTATTTTATCCATCTAAATCCATGCCCCGAAGGTCTGCACAGCATCATTCTGATTCAGTTAACCCTTTAAAAAAGTAGACCTCCTGATGAAGATCTGACAGAAAACAAAACCATTCCCCACCCCATCCCAGGAAGCAGAAATCTGAATTTGACAGCACGGTTCAGTCTCCATTTATGTGAAAAACAATATGTGGAGCAGAGGGACAAGCGATCTTGACTCAGTGTCTTGTGCAGCACGCTTGTGTTCCTCCTCTATATGTGTTGATCACCCCAGCACAGCTGCAATCGGGGGGGGGGGGCTCTGTCCAAATGTTGTCTTAAAGTACAACTTCCAAGCCGCCATCTATCTCCCTGTCAGGTTTTTTTGGGGAATGAGTCGCAGCTTGTGTGGCAGCAGGGCTGGTCCTACCCGGACCGACCTGCGATCCTGTGAAGGTGGGACAGCTGTAGACCATTAAGAGGTGTGGAAAACCGGGGGTTCTGCCCTTCCTGCATCCCAGAGGAATTCTGGGCTCTTGCAGCCTGTCTTCAAACACACCCCGGTGCAGACTGACCTGCCCTGACCCCGTTTCACAGCCACCCCTCCCTTCAAGATTTTATTAGCCATCAACATCTCAACCCTGCCGGTCTCTCCCGGCACAGAAGATGCCATTTAAGTGGGACAGGACCAGATTTCGGCAAATGCCAATGTGTCAAGGCGGAGACGAGTCATTAAGAGGAACATCTGTTGTTATGTGCCCGACATTACGAGGCACTGATTGTATTTTTACATGAAAAACATCCTCTATTCACACACGGCTGAGAGGTGCATCGTTGCTCAAGGATTAAATTTCCTTTGAACTTGATTTAAAACCAGGTCTAGAACATGAAACTACGGGTCTCCAGGCTTTATGAAATCATAATCGGTTTTGTCATGGAATTAAACCGCATGTCATACTTGTTGAAAAACAAGAACAGTAATGAAAAAATGTTCTTTTAACTTTACGCTAACAATTACTGTACTGTATTTGACTGTATGTGACTCTAGCAGATAGCCTCGACTGTAAGATGTTCTTTGTAGAGCCTACTGAGTCACAACCTATTGGAGACTAATGTTTTTTCAAATTGAATAAATGAAATACAAGTTGTCACTAACCAAGTACATGATAGGGACAATTCAGTAATAATCATAAGAACATCTGGCAATTATTAAGCTCCTCCTCTAGCTATTATTATTATGTTTGTAAAAATATTGGCTAGCACTTTATGGCAATTTAGCGCAAATTACATGTACAAATTCTTCATCAATGTTCATGTGTTCATACCTTATAGAAACTCCCCTACTAATCATTAACAGAAGTCAAATTGCTCTTGATGAAGCTGCAGCATGAAATCACTGAAAGATTAGCGTTAGGTTTACAGGAATTGTTTTCATTGTCTATAGCACAAGAAGAGACCATTCTGGTCAAACATGGGTGGCCTGTTTGAAAAGAATTGACACCAAAATTACAGTCACACACTGGGCTGTGGTCTCAGCCATAACTATCGGAGCAGCTCACTCCGCAGGGACCTGGAGTTTGTTTTTGCCACAACTGGTTTGCGTTTGTTTTCAATACCTTCATGGCAAACTGCTGACCAATCACCACTACCGAACCCAGGGCATTTACTGGTTTGGCTTGGTTATCACTGACAAAGGGAAAGCATTTACTGCTGAAGCAAGAATTTACCGCAAGATTACCAAGCCTGGTGGTATATTGTATTCACGGAGCCAGCAGGGATGGTAAGCAGTTTCCTTCTTGTCACACACAATGGCTCACTGGGCCGGCACTCATCCTGGTTTCTAGGCACGAAGCAATCGGAGAGCATGTGACTCCCCTATGATGGGACACCAGGATGTCACTGTGGTCCTTTGAAGGGCCAACCCCCAGCAATACCAGACCCTCGTTTAAACAGCTGGGTGGACCAGAACATCATGGTGAAGCTCCTCGCAGTTGCAACAGCAGTGCCTGCAGTTGGAGCTCGAACCCAAAACCCAGAAATGAGTCCAGAGGCTTACCCACTGTGCTATATCGCCCACTGCAGTGGCATGTACTGTAAGTGGCTCAAATATAACTGCTAAGCAAGTCCAAATGAGGGAAAAACTGACTTCCAATGGTCTTAACTCCAATGGTCTTAATTGACCTAATACCAGTGCTAAAAAAAGCATAATAAGCTTAAGTACGCAATGGTTATGATGTGGAAAGACACTGAAATGCTGTTGAATCTGCACTTGAAGGCTTTAATTGGTTCTCCTATTAGCTCAGATGAATAATGAATCAGTCAGTCAGTATGCCCTGGTCATACTTACAACAAAAGCAAAACAGAAAAAGGATATAGGCAAGAGGTGATCTCCCTAGGTCAGGGATTAGGCATATGAACAAATCACTTCTGAAAAGCTAGTGTTAGCTCATGCTGTGCCATCCTTCAACAGAAAAAAAGAACCAGAGCTCTTTTGTTGTCCTACGTTAATACACAAAGCAGTTGAAAAGGATTTAATTTAAATATATCTCATGCAGACACTTCATACATTTTGGGTATAAGTTCACACAAATCCAGGAATGATAACTGTTATTAAAATGCTTAGAGTTCTGAAATCATTCATCTCTAAAGAAAAAAAACCCGAATGAAAACAATTTCCCAACAATTATAAACAAAGAATTGTTTTTGGTAGGGCACAGAATGTGTTATATGTAGCACAGATGTTCTTTAATACATAGTGTACATCATTTTGTCAACTTCATGAGAATCTAGACTAACTGATTTAGTACTGTATCTTCATTCTGAGACATTGCACTTGAAACCTGCTGCTTCACGTTACTAAACTTGTTCTAAATTATATAGTGAGTAACGCCACCTAATGGCCAGTCAAAGCTGTAGATAAGGCTTAGAGTTAGTAAATGAAGAGAAGGAGTAGCAGCATTTGATCTTTCAAATAGAAACTAGGAGTAGCTGAATATATCTAAAGAACTTTCCTGGACTAAATACCTAATTGGATTATAACGCCAATATATTTTGTCTCTTCAAATGGGATGTGAGTTATTTGATTACATTTTCAGCACCGCTGGAGTGTGTGAGAACATTTATCAGTTTCTCCATTTAAAGGTGATATCAATGGACTTTTTGTCACAAAGGCATTAGGAAGGATAGAGGTTTAGTTGACTGACTATAATCAGATATTCCAGATATTCCAGACAAATGGATACATCCTTCAAAAAAATGTGCAGCAATGTGAATATTAAAAATTGAATAATGATTAAATATAATTATTAAATTATGGGAACATGCAGCATATATTTAATGACGTATGAAGACAATGAATTAAATAATAGCTACAAAGAAGTGTTTAGTAATTTTAAAATTTAAATATACTGTATACATGCTAAGAAGAATTAGATGACCTAAAATGCAATCAAGTTTTAACCCACCACAAATGCTGATTCAGATGAAAACAGCTCACTAGTTTCTGAACAATAGCCACCTTAGCCAGAGTCTGGGAACAGTACATAAGGAAACCTCACACTCCGAGTGAGTCTGATTACAGGAAACAGCTCTGCGGATTCCAGGATCTACCTTCACGATTTGCTCACAGAACAATAAAGGAAACAAGGCATAAGAGTTTAATTCACTGCTTTTCCTCTTTGAGCTCCATACAGGAAATGCACACTGAATCAGACACAAGAAAATGAAAGAATCTTTCATTGTTTTTTTCCAGTAATGACATATTAATTGAAGTCACCTGGCATTTCAGGGTGAATCTCTCCATGCGGTGTATTTTATCCACTTGGAAATCAACACAACATGTTAAGAAACTTTAACGTGAATCCAGTTTTCTGTTAACTCAATATCTTGTGAATAACACCTTATTTTTGTTTATCTTAATCATTCTGATATTTTTATGTCAGTAATATGGTGCACACATGCTATAGAGGGATTTTTGAAAACAGAATCAATGATTTTCTGCAAGTATTTTATTGCCGATAGAACAGTACAATGAATATTGATTTACATCTATCCTATTTTCACTCTTTTGTTGCTCCTTAAAACAGTTAATGAAGTCTCTTGCCATTTTTTGCGAATGACAGACATGAGAGATATTCTAGATAAAAATGATTTTTGGATTGTGCTTTTCTGTATCTGCTCTACTGAGCAAAATCTCTTTAACAGCAGTGTACCCAAGAAATGTGATTTAATTTTTATATGATGTTTAGTTTGTTGTTTTGTATTGTGTTAAGACTGTAAAAGAAATCCATGTATTTTCTCCCTTCCCCCCGATAAAGCATGATTATTTAAAGACACCAACTCTGTAATCCAGATAGCTCCCACACCCTCTGCTACATGCTGAAAGTGTCAAAAGAAATATGACATTCAGGGACTTGTAGATGTGGTTCCTTGGATTTGCTATGGTTTTCATATTAAAATAACTCCTAGCTCTCCCGGGCCCTGGCTAGACTCCTTGAAATTAATAATGGAGTTAGCTGCATAAACACTTTATGTAAGATTAACACTGGTATCACAACCTCATACAGAGATGTGCTGCTGGTGGGATATTTCTATCTGTTTGATATATGCTTATCATAACATTTCTCCTTGTACGCCTTTGATGCCAAAATGACAAGCAAGAAGTCTTCCAATCCTTGTCACACCCTCGTTCCTTGCCACTCCAAACACATCACTGTCTCGCGCCCGCAGCCTCCTGGAGCTGTAAATATTGGAGTGCGAGATGCATCGTTAATATTTTCCAAGGCAAGGGAAATCTGAACAAGTGAATTCACACTGTCACCAAGTTCAAAGGAATGATTTCTGAAATCTACCCGGAGTTTATAGTTAATGGTCTGTTGTGAAAGCTGCTGTCTGGTTCACATTAAACCATATATTTCAGGAAAACAAACCTTTGCTAAGTAAACTCTTAGCTCTGCAAGGACTTCTGGGATACTCGATGACCTCCACAACCTTCAGTATTTTTATGCAGACTTTTCTTCAGTTGTATTATAAAACCGGAGTTTATTTTTGGAAGTTTTAATTTTAAACATCATGGTTTTTGGTATGCTTTACTATGGTTTTTAAAGTCATGCAACTGAGTTATGAGTATGGTGTAGAAAAAGTGCAAAACGTTAAATATTTAGACTGTAGAGTAATAATTGTAGGTAATGTTCATTTTTTATTCTCCTTTCTGACAAATATGTTTTAAGTGAGATGTATTTCTGTCAAACCTACCAGGGTAAAATGGAATTATTTTTATTTAGATCATTAGTGCAAGCAGAAGAGTTTTGTTTTACTAATATCTAGTTATACTTTTATAATAATAGTTTATACCATTTGGATAACAAATAATACTCCTAAAAATAATACTTTCATTGTTTTTTAAATAATTTTTTGATTATACTCTTTAGATATACATATTTTTAAACTAAATTCCGACAGAATTTCAGAACACACAACTAATCAGGTAATATACTGTATATATGGCTTCTCCAATTAAAAAGTTAATATCACATAATATTAAACAATGGTTCTAAATTCTTGCAGAATTTTACCAACTGACATCTATTTGATAAAGCTTTTAAAATTTAAAGAATATCAAATTGTGTGAATTTGCAATTTCAGCTTATTTAAACTGCATGCCAGGCAAAATCTAATGTTTTCCTACTTATTTATTTTTCAATATACATCCTAAATCAACAGACATCACCAGACCTCACCAGAGATCAATTTCAATAGACATCTGGTGTATTTAAAGCACAATCTACTATTCATAGAAATCATTATATTTTCGGATTTATGTGCAAAAAAAATAAATTCAATAATATTGAAACCTTTTCCCATTCATACACAATCCAAATAAGTTCAGAACACCAGAGGTGACAGCATGTATTTATATTATTATGTAACAATTATAGGTTGCTGAAATTATTATTAAATTATAAAAACTGCAGGAACAATATTGAATATAGGAATATCAGAAGAAACAAAACTTTCAACAATTAACAAAGCAAATAAATAAACTGACTTAAATTGAAATAACTAACAAAAACATGGTGCTATTACCATGATTTGTGTTTATTGGAAAAGGGGGGAATGCACTTCATCATTCGCTATGCGCTTTGTTTCTTTAAAAATGCAATTCCAATGTTATTCAAACAAACAATTCTCTCAAAAAATACTTCTCAAATTATTTGGCCTTTCATTTTCCCTTGGCTTTCTCTTGGTGACCTTTTCAAGTTCAAGACAAGAAAAGACACCAGTAATGACCCATTGTTTTTCAATAAATGTTTTCCATTGAGACTCCTAAAATAGTTTAATTGCAAGAGACACCGAACAGGAGACCAGTTATACCACTGTTAAAGAATGGTGACTGAATCATTAAATGTGTTCTGTTGAGTATGTGAGACAAAGTCTGCAATTTAAGTAAACTGGTTTTAGGACATTAATTGCTTCTACATTGTATGGCATTCTAAAAAATATGGTTTACCCTGTAAATATGTTTTTTGGATATTATTGTCATTTAGTCTTTAGCATTCACCAATTACAAAGACCCAGTAGGTACCAATATTTTATTAAAAATTAATCAATAAAATTCAATTTTTTCCTGTTAGAGGAAAATAACATTTTTTTAAAATAATGTATTTTTCTATTTCTTTGATAAAAGAGAAATTTAAAATAGAATTGGTACACATACATTTTATTTTTATTTGTGTTAAGGAATTAAATAAGGAATGAAGGAGGACCACAAGTGCTGTTAATTATCTGTGCTAAACTTTTCTTAAAACATTGTACGCATTTGTCCAACTACCAACTGGAAAATTAGTGTTCAGCACACAGGTTAAAATGTCAAACAGTGCAGCAGTGTTTAAGAGCTTAATAGTTTGATTATCACAATGAGTAAACCCAGGATTAGCCTAGAACCCAAGTGCTGATAAGCACTGTTGAAAGTCCAGTGTCAACTTGTTAAATGTCTTAAACCTTTAATTCTCCACAATGTTCTCCTTTTCATAACAAAAGTGGGCAGTTGTCCACAGAACTACACTCACCTCCTGTCAATGAGTTGAGTAGCAAGCAAGCAGACGGTTTCTGGCTATTGTCAGCAGTGGGGATAGCTGTTAATTCATTGTTTGTACCAGGGGGAGCATTTCTTGCCCTTGAAGCAATAAACAAATTAGGGTCTTTAAGATAGGAGTTGTAAAACAGTTAAGAGTAATGATATGGCCGTATGAACAATATTGGTAATAAAAAGGGCACATTGAGATAATTATTTTAACATATTGATAACAATTACCTGAAACAAAAGCAGTACATCATGTTTTTTTGCATCTGACTTTTTTATTGTAAATAAGCAAAGAGAAAACTTAAAGGCTGTCATATTTTTTTCCTGATATGTTATGTGATAAAGTATTTCTCTGAAAGACGATATGAATAGACCATTTCCACAAAACATTAAAGGAAAACGTTCAAGATGGGAAGTTTACACGGTTATACAGTGAGCTCAAGAAAATAAAATGTCTTACACTTACTCTTATCACCTCAGTAGAATCAAATAAACCTGACGCAGTTCTTGTGTTCTTAAATTCTACTTTTGATGCAGCTTTTCTACTTCCACCTTGTGATCTGCTATTCAAATGTTGTTTTCAAACGATTACATTTAGGAAGAACAGGCGATTATAGCTTACATGAAAATGATAAATAAATTCTCTAGTCCTCCACAAGCCATTTCTGTTTTAGTAAAATATCAACATTTTTTTTAATTCACATTAAAAAAAAAAACAAATCCAATTTAAATGGAAAACCTCTTGTGTTTTCTATCACTGAATAAATACGATCTGAAAGAGACCAAATATTCCAGCATTTATTTTTTAACTGATTACACGCAGGAATAGGAAACCAACCCAAACCTTTTTAAGCGTGCTGTATCATTGAGGGTTAGATGTGTAAGAGTACAGGGTTGGCCCAGGTATTTCTTGGGATATCCAGAAAGGGGGCAGTCTAATTACCAGTAGCTCTGCATGAAGCAATTCCCAGACCCTGCGCTGCGCTTGCTGGTAATTTCATTTCTATTGCAAACCGATTCTGCTAAGCATACCTACCAATTATCTCTGTACACTTTGCCAGTAATTACGTTGCTACAGTAAAAAGATACAGCTGTGTAAACCCGGGACGCAGCTGGTCGATCCCTTCTGCCAGGACCGGCGTTTTGTTAGAATCCGAGAAGGTCTTAAACGCGAGGGTGTCTTCACTGGCGCGTGACCCGGCTCGGCGGCTAGCAGCACGCGGAATGCGGCGCCCCGTCTTTTGAAGAAAGGGGTTTTATAGCAAGCCCTATACAACAGCCGAGCAATATTTACAGTCCGTTTAGGAAAAAAAAAACACATCTGCATTTCAAAAGAGTCAATCGCGGTTGTAAAACTTCCAACGTTTTAAATCCTTCTTTGGCAGAAGCTATGAAAAATGACCAGTTAAATGTAACGCTCTTCCGCTGGTTTTGCAGGCGAGGAAGGTTCTTGATTTACACTTATTTTTATTCTAACAGGGGCATTCTACAGGCGATAAGCTTAAAAGGATATGTGAATGGTCAGAAGTATAAAGTAACAATCTCTTCACAAAGATTTAACCTCGTCAAGGGCGATTAGTACTATAAGAACTTTAGATTGATTTTGTCCCTTGTGTTGATTTGTCTATTTTATTATTATTATTATTATTATTATTATTATTATTATTATTATTATTATTATTATTATTATTATTATTACAGAAGCGTTTCTTTTATTATACAACAGTTTAGGTGCAAAGTGGTGCCTCCCATAGTTTTATGCTATGAACGCGTTTTTCTCCATTGTTTGAATCGGCTTTTTTAGGGCTCGTTTACAGACAGACAGGGGGAGGTGTGACCAGCCTCACGAAACACCGAACATCTGTAAACGCATGACCAGACATGTGCTTTCAGAAGGATGGCGGCGCGGTTTGTACGCAATCACGGCCTGGCTCTGCCAGGGGGCACAGCCTTACACTTGAGTCCCCCCAAAGCGTCTGGCCAGCTGTGCCAGGCAGGAAGGAAGCAGGGGGCAAAGGGGTTCGCAGCACCTCGCTACGCAACACGACACAGCATCACAATGAACACGCACTGGCCACTTCCACAGGCCTGCTACAGAAAACAATCTAATCCACGTGGGCACGGAGGGCCTAACGTTCATCGTCAGACGCTTCTGGGCCACCCATGCAGATGATCGCAAACTGCTTTCAATCCAGAATTCAGCTGCTTGACAATAGTCTTGAGCTGCTTTAATTCTGCTAGCCTAAAATAGAGAAAATGGCACTCTACAACACAAAAAAATAGACAAAAACTTTAAAATTCACTTGTGAAAAAATTGTAGAGGATGGCATAAACCTAGTGGACTAATTCGATTTTATATTATGTGAGGGATGTATTACAGTACCCCTTTAATGTGTAGGTATGAATTTAATATTAGCTGTGTCTTTGGTTAAAGAGACATTTCTGCTGAAAGAACTGACAGCAGAAAATGTCTTCGTTGCGACCAATTAGTTCTTCAATGCGTGGCTTTGCTGAGGCGAGTGGTTTAGCTGCTGATCGATTTTGTAACCTTTTGTTGTGATGGTCCGGGAAGCAATGGGAAGAAAACCAGATCAGAATGATTACAATAAAATCCCTCACTGTGCAGCAGTTTCTCACCGTTCCTGGGACACTCTCGCATGTCCAGTTGGTCTGCAATTTAGTACGGGCGACAAATTGCCTTCCCCTAACACATGAGGGAGCATTAGTGCTGGTACGTTAAACAGGGCACAGCAGGTTTAATAGAAGCCAGCATGAATCCTGGTTATAAGGTGTTTCACTTCCTTTATGCTGAAATTTATGACAAGAAAAGACAAGTGTGAATCCTGAATGGACACTAATTAGTTTAACCTTTGGGAGCCTAAGAGGCATTTTAACACCTTTATCCACATTAGAGTTGGAGGTATGCTAAATATGCCACTAACATTATCCAGCCCATATGGCAGCTAAAATCCATTAACGAGTCCATCTAGAACGAGGCGCTCTTTATAGCTTTCCTGCAGTCTGACACACCCTAGCTTTCAACCGAGTTCCTGGAAATGCAATCTGTTGGACTGTTCATATGTAACTGTGCATCTACTACGAATCAACATCATTGTTGGAAAATTATTAACGGTGCAAAACAAGAACCAAGTCCAAAAAACGTTACATTACTCACTCGTTTCATCTGCGCGGATAAACCGGACTCCCTGGATAACCCGAGAACAGCACAGACGCGTTCCAGGCAGTCCTGAAATATTCCATTTTAAAGCTCTTTCGAGCGTGCAGACCTGCTCAGCTTTACTCCAACACTTTATATGATTCAAAGGAGGGGACTTAGGATAGGTTTGGATAAAATTAAAACTTGCAAATGTACAACGCATCAGTGCGGTTATATGTCTGAAGGACTTAAATGAATCGTGTTATGTGGTTATTTCTTCTGGAATTACAATGAAGTTGGCTCATTTCTCATTTTTTACAACCATACCCAACTCTTTTTAACAGTGGCATGTACTGTAACACTACAAAATGAACTGTTTCTTTCAATATGTTTCTTTCAATATGTATAAAAGTCTGCAACCAAAAAAATAATGGAGTGGTAAAGTAACCAATACACTAAAGAGACAATACGTACATTGTAGAAATTAGGTAAATTATTTTAAAATTAACCCTGAAAAAAATATTTTTCGTTTCCTTACTTTCAGGGCTATTATCCAGTGTGAAATACCAATTAATGAAGACCATTATTAATTACCCGTTATCCGTAAAATACAACACATACCTCTGAATTCTAGGTTCTAATTAAACCAATGTAAATTCTCAAATGTTTTTCAAGGATGAGTTTCAGAGCACTGCTAAAGATCTTGATACACGATACCTTCACTTGTTTACAACAGGATTCTGTGAAATGTTTTTTTAAAAAACAAATTCGCACACTACATTACTGCTGCCAGAAACCAGCAGAATTTACAAACCAAGTACTACTCTAGTACTATGCATAAATCTACTTTATATACCACCAAATAAATATGCCACTAAATAATATTGTAATACACTTAAACAATAATGAACATTGTCAAAATAATAGCTTGTTGATCATTTTCCCATAATATAAGGTTCTTACTTATATTGTTGCAAATACTGAAACGTTTTCTTCCATCGATCAAACAAACTGTATAACAAATTAAAAAGAATGATGTCTTTACTGCTATAGTATCAGTGAATTGGTCATGGAATGTCCATTCCCAGTGTCAGATCGATGTACAAACGTCAGATTTAGTTAGGGGTTGCTGTTTTAATAACAGGAGTTTTTTTAGAGTACGAAATGTAAAATTTAAAGAGTAAAAATATCAGAAAGCAAGATTCAGAAAGCATCCGCTTGCGAATGCAGAGTTTTTCTGCGTTGAAGTGAAAACCATTTGACTTTGTGCCTCTCCTAATCACGTCATTAATTGAAGTAAAATTCTTTTTAAAATAATAACTGGCTCTCAACTCAAACACTAGAAAACAAACGCAAGATGCATGTACATTTGATGCATCAGCGAAACGGACTACAGAAAGCAATTTACGAGAATTAAATAAGAAATCGAAAAAAAGGGAAATCGATGTTTTACCCCAGATTTTCCTTGGTTATTCATAAGCTGTTTTTATTTACACATATGCATAATTTTCACTTGTACTTCCAACGAAATAATTTATAAAAATGTTGCTCTTTTAAATAATGTATTAAAATCAATCTCAAACATCAATAGCTTTAAAAATATGTATAATTCTTAAGGCATATATACAATGTACCTTGGTCTAAAACTATGTAGTTCCGGGAGAAATAACGCCACCAAGAAGAAATGACTACTGTGTGTTACAGCAAGATGAAGCAGGAAAGTCGAGTAGACTATTTAGGGGCATTTTCCTCGGAAATAGGTACTGTCGTACCAAGACAAGATGTGTGATATCTCAGCACGGAGTGAACTTATACTTCCTTACAAAAATAGTTCTTAAGACTTAAGATTTTATTTAACCAATCATAACTTCAACCGTCTATTTCATATCCATGAAAACAATTAGAATTTAACGGGGGCGAAAACGGCAAAATAAACGTCTCTCCCTACCAAGGGTTATTTTTCAAGCTTTTTAATACGCTCTGCATTGTTCTTTGCGCTGTATTTGAGTAACAGCGATTTCAGATATTAAAATCAAGAGCCCAAATGAGGACTGCATGCAAGTAAAGGCGTAGGGTTCAATTGGCAAATCATAAACGGATTCATTTTCAGTGCGATTGCTGTGCGTGTTGCGCTGTAAACAAACTGTCATAAAGCGAGATGCTGTTGGCAGAAAAAAAAACTTCCTCGCTGGGAATTTTGCTCTGATCTGATGTAATAAACAAATAAGCTCCATTTCTTATCCGAATTCCATTTTCCTCAAAAGTACCCCATGGCATAAAATATGTGCTTCTTTTTCCAATTGGGAAAACTACAACCCCAAAGTACTCCCACGTGAGAAAAAATTTCAGAATGTAACAACGAGAGGAGACCATTCAGAACCTCCAGCTTTTTCATGAAAGATGCCAGGATGTCAGTGTTGACAACATGGTTAAGTAGCGTGTTCCAGGCTCCCACAACACTTTGTCTTGTGTTTATAGATTGAAAGGCACATCCTGTTCCATTTGTGTTCTCTTGTGTGTTACATACAGTACAACGTTATCATTAGTAAGTGGGTTATTTTGTAAAACATGCAGTTATTCATGTATCAAGACCCTGCCTCCTATGACTGATGGCTACTGACAGCGTGCTGCCTGAAGTCACAGGATATACTGAGGAAAGGACATTCTGAGATGTGAATGTCCATCACCCTATTTAGCCCTTCTCAGCACGTTTAGTCAAATACCTGCAGCTTTTCAAGTCTTCTCAAACACACATTCCTGCTCTAAAAGAAGGGTAGAAAACAAGGTTCTTTATAGTGGAGCAGGGACAGCCTTGCTGTGGCCTGACCCGCGGGCTGGAGGCCTGCAATGAACCATCAAAGCCTTTTCAGATCTGGAAACAGCTGTGGGGAAGATACTCTCACCATCCCGACGCCTCCAGAGCAGGAGGGCATGGGCAGTTGTACTCTGTCGCAAGCCCTGTTTTTCGGACCACCTTCTGAGATTTGCCCGGGAGGAAAGGCCATTTTAAGAGAGGGGGGGGAAACAGGGCCCTGACAAGGAAAGATATGTCTTAAAAGTTGGCCATTGCAAGCGAGCAAATGCCTCAAGGATTACATAGCAAGTGAATCAAAGCCTCCAGGAGCTGGAGGAATTAAGAAAGAAAGGCCCCTATTGTTCTGAGACGTCTTCCGTTTTTGCTTTGATTGGCAGAGCAGAAGTCTCGAGGTGACAGACTCAAAGTAAATACTGTCTAACTGAAAAGCCGGGTGCACTGGATCCTTTTAATATTTTTTCTTATTTATTTTGCTTGTTTATGTTCCTCCCGTAACAGACCTTCCCTTCTTTATCTTAAATCCGATGCACGATTTGGAGAACTAAGATTTATCAGGTGTGGAATCAAACTGATGGTCTTCTCTTTTAATGATACTTGCCAATACTAAAAAAAAATATCCTGTAGTTAATGGCACAGTCTTGTAGTTAACACATGTCTATTTTCATTTAAATCCCCATTTTGGGGGAATAAGACTGTGTATGCACTGAATCTTACATTAATAAAAAACCTTCTGTTTTTCTTTTGGTTTTGAACAAATCTATCTTGTAGGGAAATGTTGTAATTACACAAGCTTAAACTCCATTGCCATACAGATGTCATATCCTTTTAACACAAGTGTGTGGATTTTTTTACACAGCACATACTGCTGATCTAATGCAGAAAAGTGAAACGGGAGAATAGAAGCTTTCTTTTGGCTTTTTAAAGCCAGCTGTTGCACTCCAGTCCAGAAACATTAGAGGGTCTCCTTGTTTTATTGCCAACCCCCTATTTTATTTTGTTTTATTGATCTAATTAGTGGTTCAAGTGGACACAGTAAACATCTTTTTATGGTCTTTTAGAGTTGGGAATTGAGAGAGCAATTGATTCAAGGTGCATTACATGTGAAAACTTTATTTAGGATTGGAGAATAAACGTTTAAATTATTCCCATTAATCAAAATAATGAGACAAATTACATAATGAAGAGAACTGATTGAATTAATGCCAGTAGACACTGTGCCCCTCCAGAAGTTTAGTTAAACACCCCCTTTTCGAAGCTATTTTCAGATTTATGAACAGTGCTTACTTCTAAAAGTCGAAATAGCTAATTGACAACTAGAAACCATGAAATTATTATAAATACGTTGTCATAAAGCAAACTTTGATGAACACAGTATGTAGGCAATTTATATGAAACAAACTACATTCTGGAAGAGATAAAAATATTCACTTATACCACATGGCAGTGTACAGGTGAGGTTAAGATGCCAAAGGTCTGAGATTAATGGAACCAAGTTTACTGTAAATATGTTAAGCAGTCTTCTTTGGTTCAGTGCGAACAGAAACACAACACAAGTGGGAACTATATTGAGGTGCATTTAAAACCAAGAACAGGAGGCACTTCTTTACACAAAGAGTTGTGAGAGTGTGGAACAAACGACCCAGCCATGCAGTTGAGGCCGATACCCTGATTTAGAAATGACAGGATGAGATCCTGGGATCATTTAACATGTAACTACCCAACAGGCCCTCCTCTTGACTGTAACTTTTCTGATGTTTAAAGCCAGCGGAAGGCTAAGTTTGAGGCTCCTAAGGAAAGGTATAGAACCCACTGTGTTTTTAGAAGATGAAGAAGAAAAAAAGAAAATTACATGTGACCTCTTGTGGGTGGCCGGGAGAATTTTTTTTTTACAATATGACCTTTGCCCTGGCAGATGACAAAAGAAGTTTGGAGCTAGAGCACTAATAGAAGTACAGCCAGCTTCCTCCCGAAAACAGCATCTCCAGGGAAAGGCTGATACAGTGAAAAAATGCTTACAATTTCATATAAAGAAAAAGGCAGAGTGCCAGAATAAATACATCTGCAGAGCTCTGTTTAATACATGGATTTCTGGAGTCTGGGAGTCCTTCGCTCTTGTGGCTGCCTACCCCACAGCCAAACTCAGCATCTCCTGGAAATGGACTTAAACTGCACCCTGAAAGCAAGCTTATATTCCAGGGGTATCTTTATCCCGAGCGCAAAATTAAATTAGCCATCAGTGCAAAATGACCTCTAGATTTTTAGAGTCTGTAATGGAGACAAGCCTTTTTCTTTTTTCCCTCGAGTGAGAACTAAAAATATATTAAATGCTAAAGGAACATAACTTCCAAAAGATGAAAAAATATGAAAGCTCTGGAATGTCTTGATGCATTATTGCAGTTATTATACAGTAATGATAAGTACAACAGGATCGGAAGACAGTTTTAAAAGTGAAGATACTTTCTATTTGGTATTTTGTGTGTGTGTTACAAGATGCCTCGGTACAGTATAATTTGAAAAAACAGCATTGCACTGCCTCTAGAGTACTTTTATACAATGTCTTAAAAATATGAATTAATAGCTATTTTATACTATAAAGGACATACTACAGTGTTCTGATGATGACTGAAAGGTAAAAACTAAACTACATTTAACCAGTTTCAGTCTAGGGAATAAATGATAGCGCCTTTAATAAGCTCCTAAACTAATGGTGAAAGGTGTTGTTTTTATTCCAGTTATTAAGAAAAGACCAATGCCTTAAGAACGGTTAAACCAGTAAAATATTACCTAAACTAATTAGAAAAATACTATTATAATATTCTCATTTCTTTTAAATGTTTTCTCTTATTGCTGGGGCACTACAAAATGCTTCATTGCTTTAAAAAATGTTTTTCTTATGATTGACTTTTAGTGGGGGATTTTAATGATAGTAAATAGCTTTTATATTTCAGGTGGCATTCAGTGTGTAATATGTTTTGCTATCATTATTGTTTGGATTCATATAGCACTTATTGTCCCAAAGGATCCCAAACTCACGTCATCCATCAGCAAAGTGCAGCACCCAGATAGATGACTTGAGGCAACCGTCCTGCAGCAGAAAGCCCTCTTCAGGGCAGAGCAGCTAAAGAAGTGAGAGACCGATTCATCAAATGAATCAAGGAGGAAATTTAGGAAGGCCAGTTTGAGCAAGCCCAGAGTGAAATTAGGCAGAACAGTGGTGTTAGCACCCCATGTCTTAAGAACCATGCCCCGGGATCTTTAATGACCAAGTATCCAGGACCTCCGTTTAATGTCTCAGCTGAAGGATGACACCTTCCAAAGCACACCATCCATGTTGACTATACAGCAGCTTTGGCTTTGGAAATTATGGTCTAGAAGAAAGAAAGAGCACCTACTTGTCTACAAAGATGATTTGTCGCACCGACCTGGTTTTCTCTAAAGAGTTCTCATTCCAGTCCTGATCAGGCCCAGGCTTGCTAAGTTGGTGACCACATCAGGCTACACTGTGACAACACTCCAGCTATTCAAGTTCTTATTTTTTTAAGAACATACAATTATTAGAGACATGTGTTGTATATTTCAAAGATAAACTGAAAAAACTGTTTTCAATTTCAAACACCACCACTGACCTAACATTAACAGTCAGAGCTAATTAATATTCATATGTCTCATAACTCATAACAGTTTCTTCCTACTCTCATGAGTACTGTATACCTCAAAGCTTCTCTGTCAAAAGAAATTGAATAAGTCCTCTTCCCTGAGCAGTTGTCATGTGAAGGAGCACTCGTGTTGAGTTAAAACTGTTGGGAGTGCGTGCGCGCTTGTGTCTGTGTCTGTCTGCCCTGTGATGGACTGCTGTCTCATCCAGGGTGGACCTTGCCTTGTGCCTGTTGCTCAGGCTCCCAGTGATCCTGTATTAGATAAAGCAGTAAGGAACTGGATGGATGGAAGACCATAAACTATGGTATTCTTTTTCTTATGCTGACCGCGGAAATAAAAAAAAGGAAAAAAGATTTGAAGTAATGCACTTAAAGGATGTAACTCAAGCCATAACTGGAAGAAAAAATACTAGGTTGCCTTACTTAGAGGAGTGGGTGCAGGGATTCCACTCATGGCACTGATGTACATGATGAGTCACAGTGGAAACAAGGGGTTTGTTATAGTCTGTCCAGAAACCACTCACTTTAACCTTAGAATGTGGCCATAGCTGCTCTGTCCGCCACTAAAATATATGGGCAATGAAGTTCAAAATGCATTTATTCTTTGATACTTTCGTTTTTTTTTTAAAAAAGTAGAATAACAATTTTTTTGTTCAATTCGAAGTCTGGTGCAACTGATGCAATTGCATATGAAGCCTCTCAGCACAGGCTGTCCGTGCTGCGATTAATCTGGTAGGAACTTAGTGTGGTAAGAGTGTCCTCTGCTGGTAAGGGGCAGTAGTGCCCGCAGATTAAAGTGCTCATGATGGACTTGCAAGGGGGTCCAACCCCTCTGTAATGCGGTGACATGATTTTTGCTACCGGAGACTCAAAATAAAACTCCCTCAATATCTGATGTGCTGCCAATTGTTAAGACCCTAGCTAGTGAAAATACACTTGCAGTAGTATTGAATTCAAATGTGAAACAACTACCCCTCTGTGCTGTGAATATTGTGTCACTTTATGCCCGAGAGAAACTGGACAGCACATGCATTATGTTCAGACAAAATTGTGTGGTCAGCATTGACTGACAGAGTTCTTTCATATTGCTTTGGTGTTGGGAAAAGTTGATGCCTTTTCTACCGGCTGCTGTTCCAGCACAGGAAAGACTGAAACACCAGTTCACAGAATTAAAAACAACATAGTAAAAAAGTGTGAATTTCAGATCCCCTTCAATTGACACATTCTCACTTGACACAGGGACAGCAGGAAAAAAACCCTGGAGGTTCAAGTGTTGGGAAATCAAGGGCAGTTTTAAACTGTCAAAATGTATACAACGATTGGCCTCCATTTCATGTGTAAAGAAAGGTGATTGTGGACTGCTCTATCAGGACAGGATAAAAAGGTAAAGAGTGCCTTGTTAACAGGCCAAAGCCTGATGTAATAACTGAAGGTATCGTTGTTTTGTCATATCTGTCATAACAGAATATCTCAACGGCAGTATGACAGGTTTATATAGCCTGCACAAGGTCTGTGAAAAAGAGTAAACGGGAGATCTGGGATGAAACCTAAGCTCCTTATGGAATTCATTATGGCACATTTGACAGAATTTCATGGATCACTAAAATGATAAAAAAAAAATATATTGTTCACGTACCAGACATCAAAACCATTTGATTGATTTATGTTTAAATTCCCCTCTTGAACATGTTGTCAATTACAAAGTAAAACAGTTAAAAAGTATGATCAGGAACTCTTATGGTGCTTTTAAAATAGGCAACTTTCATTATAAGACAGATGAATAACACTCAAGTTCAAAGAACTTACACCCCTTTTGAAAATGATCCTCAAGACAATGCTGTAAGGAACCAAGAAAAGGATCTGTAAAATGCAATAATTGATTTTACAGTACATTAAGGTCCCGCTCGAAACTGATTTATCTTATCAGCAAGTATTGTTAAATTACTGAAGTGCTCATCAGAATATGCAGCATGGCAAATATGGATTCTCAGACAATTCAATTATCTATCTACAATGGGATCTTATGATAGTGGTTAATAAGTGGGCATACTGTAAGTCCCCTGATTCACAGCACTGTCTGCATGCCTTTAAAAACACTTGAACTCTGAAGAACGTTTCTTATAAGAATGATCTGTTTTCCTATCTGGCAATTCACCAAAATCGAAAAATTACTGCAAATCCTAAGCATCTCACACATAAGGAAGTCCATATATCCCATTTCTGTATTTAGAAAGCTATTATATACGTAGATTTCCACAGGTTAAAACTGAAATCCATGTGCTAGTTAAAATAAATTAAACTTAAAGATACAATCTTGCTTTGTGTGTTTGAGTGTCTCGCAAAGTGAACAGTCTGTGTTCTGCCAAAAGGCCTTTTGTTGAACAAGGCCACAGGAGCTAAACTGAATGTTTCATTGAACTCAAAGCACTGTGAAATTAATTCTCCAGTATTACATTTTGGCAAGGTTATCTGACTTCTGTTAGGTGGTCTCAGGCTCTCAGAGCTGTCCTAATTTGGAGTGTCATGCCAGACACCATCACAACCGGGTCTGTTATTTTTGTAATGGGTTATACAAGAATAATGGGCCACTGAAGAGACTGTGAACGAAACCTGCAGCCTACTTTCTACAGTTACTATGAGACTGACTTTACAAACAGGCACCAACATCTCTCATCCCTTAGTTAAGTGACTCAAAGGAGTTATAATGTGGGTATTTGGGAAGTGGTCATCCAAGGTAACAAAGGACACAGCTCATGCCAAAGTGTGAAGGAGCCTGTGGGGATATACTTAGCAATTCAAATCAAGGATGTGGATTTTATGACTGGTGGGGCATACAAATAACATAACTATATTAGAGACTGCACTCCTTTGTGCATGTGATGTCAGTCAATTTAAGAGCATAAGAAAAGACACAAACAAGAGAAGGCCTTTTGCCCCATAATTTTGTTTTCATTATCAGACTTATTAAAACACATTGAAATGACAGAATAATTGAAATACCCCTTAAACCGGTATGTGCCTCCCTTTACAATCCAAGCACTAAAGGTTGAGAATGCCTTGTTTAGCCAGAAAACCAGGATGAGCATCCACACTAAAGCACAAATAGTGCTGTGGTAGTCTTAATGAGGACCACTGGTCAGAACCATCAAAGTTCTGCCTACAGCATAGTCTTCAGTCAGTCCTCCCAGAAAATGGCTTTCAAATTCCTGCTTCAGAGAGAGGAGAGCAACCTACTGGTCTGGCAAACAACCATTTCTAGCAGCTGCCTGGTTTCCTTGGAGGTCTTCCATCCAGAATAATGAGCAGGCCTACCCTTTCTGAGCTGCAGGGATCTGACAAGACCAGACCTCAGAGTAGTGCAGCTTCATCACTCCAGTCATCTACTGTAGGTTAAAAAAGAGGCAATTCATTCTCATTGCATCGGTCTTAAGGTTTACTCTTATTAGATCATTTGTCCTTCTTGATAGGTTCTACAAGTACATCTATAAGCCGGTGCTTTGGGGCCTATTCATTGCTTAATGTTTGCAAGTTGAGAGTCTCCATCAGCCTAGCCAAAGGATTACAGTGAATAAAGCCTGTGTCTTATATGTCTGTTCAGAGTTGATTAGCAGGCAGTTCACTGCTTACTTTAAACTTGAAGTCTCTTTTGTTTCTCTCTAGCCCAGGTTGTCGAGATCACTCTAGTAATGGAGGATCGTGTGACCCTGACAAATTTTGCAGCCCATATCATATAGCTATGTACGGGGCCTGCAAGCCACAATTTGAGACTAATCATTTTGCTCCAACTACAGTTTTTGATGATGGGGAGTTGTTTAAAAATAGAGAAACTAACCTCTGTCAAAGAAAGACTTTTTTCCTGACTGAGTGGCAGACCATTTCTTTGAGTAATGATACAGGAAGCCAATTAAAATGATATTAATTCAATTGGCTTCCTGGAAAAAAAGGAAACTAACTGAGGAAAAATATAAAGCAAATACAATATTTTCTGCGGCTGGCAGCTCATTTCTTAGATCAAAGAAGAAATCTAATTTGTAACATGAATAAACCAAGGTGCTGAAAAATCCCAGTGGCATAAAAATTACAACATCTAAATAATGTAATTAGAATCCAGCTGAAGTAGAAGAGAGTTCTGAGAATTTTACAGTTAATTTGCACCTCAGTGGAAAAAGAAAATTTTGTTTATTTGCTTTTAAATTTCAGAAACCTGATGCTAAACAATATTCTTTTTATACTCCATTACCATGGAATCAGATCTTAAAGGGAAGTATGGTTGATTTAATGAAAGCATCAATATTTTCTATGCAGATTTACACATCTTAATCTGGTTTCAGTTCAGCATTAGTCAGACTTCTGTTAATCATGTTGTACAGTATGCACTGTATAAAAGTACTTAGGTAATACAAAATATTATAAAGTAAATGTCCTTCACATTGGTGCAGTGGGGACATATTATTCTTGATTTCCATTTACATATTGTCAGAGGAACCCAGGACATAAAATCAGATACAAAATAAATACTGTACAGTGTATATAATGCATGCCTTTAACAAAAGCTGTGTTGCCCTGTCTGGGGCATAAACGCCTACCACCCCTGAACAGGAAATTGTCCAGTAAAGAAAACAATCAGAAACTTCCTTTGGTGAACAGCTAGGCAATTAAGAGGGATGGTTCAGAGTGAATCTTGGAATCATTTTTGCTCAGAATACAATGTCTTTTGGAAACTGAATGATAGCACTAATATATTGGAAAGGCAGACTAGTTTTCAAAAGTGCCAATACTTTTGAAAAAATGCTATTACATTCTGGTCCATAAGACAACATATTAAGCAATAATTAATGCTGCTTATTTTCATAACTGAACAAAAAGTCAGTGATGTTGGTCTATGCCATTTAAAATCAAAATTGTGATGCTCTGGAAATCATACCAAAAAGCACCCATACCATACATTTTCAGATTTTATCAACCACGTGGCTCAACAGTTAAAGATCTCTTGTCCCACTGCCCTGCAGTTTCACACCTGCTGTGCATCGTGATCCAGCTACAAGAAACCCATGTGAGTTTGCTGAGCACACGTGAGCTTGCTGTGCTAACAGTGATAGCTGCATCACTCCTCCATCCAGTGCTTGAACACTGCTGTTTGCACAGTGGGGTTGAAGTGCAAGACCCAGAAGAGAACAATTGCATACTGGTTCCATCTCCACTGTTTGTACATGGGCTGCAGCGCTGATCTGAGCCCATTAACTGCAGGCAACTCCAACAATGGTGGGGCAGAAAAGAGAAAAAGAATTGGCCCAACAGGATTTCAGTGCATCGGTCAGTTTCATTTGCATCCATTAATTTCCAGTTACATTTTCCATTACATACAAAGATCCAGTCCCAGGAAAGTTTCAACAGCTCTTCCTGGTTAAACCTCCAAAGCTATCAGACACATTGAGTCTGCTGCTGCTACTGTATGTGAAAACCCCAACCAAGCCATCTGCTTCACCTGGTTCAGCGATCCTGATCACCTTCTGCGCAAATGGAAGCCAGCCATCACAGACAAATTGTCTGATGGGTGCGTGTTCATTCGTTGAGCTTCTGAGAAAAATCTGTTGCTCACTCACTGATCTTCCTCACTGAAGCCTGTAATACTAAACAGAACACTGCTTGGCATTTGCTAAGAAACCGCATGAACTGAAATATTTTAACAACCCAGCCAGACTCAGAATCAGACTCAAGACTGCTGATATCCAGGAATCCTTTTTTTTCCAGCTCCCATTGGCTGAAAAGTGAGGTTCAATGCAAGCACACTGTGCTGGCACAAATATGAAGCTATTGTGATGCATTACTGGACACAAATCAGTTTCTTATATTAATTTAACATGTTTTGCCTACACAAAGATTCAGTAGGTTTTCCTATCTGCTACAACACATTTACTATGAAGGAATAACGCATTTCACTTCAAAATGACAACATGGCATTAATATACTACTCAGACAGGAGCCAGTTTGACTAAAAAGCACCACAGTATTTTTGGTGAAGGAAAGGTAGAGTACAAAAAGTCCAGTGTAATCTAATGATGACCAAGCCTGCATTTACTGAAGAACATAAGTTTCTTTTGTGAGACCCTGGCTCATGTTAAGTTATGAAGCTGTACTAGATTCCACATCATGCTTTGGCAAATTATCTCACTGAAGTTACCCAAAACACCCAACACGATTCTTCACTCCTCCACACGCACTACACAGTTTAACTTCCAAGACACATTCACACTGGAAAACGTTTTGCATGCAGTGTAGTTTTGTACACGTTAAAGCCAAGGAGTTTTTACAGTTTGTGTTCCTGCAAAGCTCAGTCCATTCCACTTCAAAACCTGCAGGAGCAACACACAACAGATGGGCTTTTTTTATCTTCAAGATCCCCATTAATATCTCTTTTCTGCAATGATGATGTGAGTGGGTGCTGCAGCCTCTTAGGAAGTCACATTCCTATTAATGTTGAAACCTTTTTTGGCTTTGATTGACAATGGTATTCGTGACCCATTGTTGGCAGGACAAAAGCAGAAAGCACTGAGCACCTGGGCCCACCTTCTACCAATGAAGCATTCCAAACTGAGTGACACTACCTCTCGAATTAGCTGCCAGCGGGTCACTGAAGAAAGGGGGGTTTGTGCTAAGAGCTGACCAGTAAAGAATAGCCTTCATCCTCTGCTTAATTACAGAGCTGACAGGTCAGGTCTTAATCAAGTAGGTTCAGGAGTCAGGGGGTTTCTCTTCTCAGCTAATGAATGAGTAAGTGAACCAAATGAGCCCTTCAGCATGATGGAGCACAGGGGGATGGCAGATGGGTTCCTCTGTTTTCCGCTAGACACTGGCCGCTTGATTTCGCAGGAAAAGAAACATTCAAGGTTACGAGAATAATTCAGGAAAGAATGCAAAGAGCAAACATTTTAAAAGTGCCAAGTGAACCTTTTTGCTGAGACTGATTACAACCATTTGCTGGTTCTGGGTGGCTGTGGTGGTCTGTGGGCATATGGTATTCTTAGTATCGCATTCTGGTGTTTGTATCCCCCTAGTGGTCATTACGTAAATACATTTCACACAGCTCGCAGGTCCAGTTTTTCAGTGTTGATATTAAGCCAAAGGTTTTTGCTCTCTTCTAAAATAACTTTAAACAATCTTAAGAAGATTCTCCATTAGAGCACACTTTCTAGGCAATTAATCACTCATTTTTCTTTCCATTCCTTTGCATGTCTCATCAGAATTGTACATGAAAAACACACATTTTAGCCAGTAGGTCATTTGTCTTCGGGAAACCACAAGGGTTTCAGGTTTAACTTTGGAGAGATGTGGAGCCCCAACTACCAGACTTCCATTTGCTGGTGTATTTACTTCTTTTTTCATTGACTTGTCTTAAGAAGCTGGACTTGAACATGTGAATGTTATCTAGAATAGTGAAGATAGTAGCCTATTGTATACTGTTTTCAAGCATCCATGATGATTGCAAACTAGTAAAAGAAGTTGAACAGTAAGACAACTGACAGAAAACATGCCTTTACATTGGCAGTGAGACTCACAGAGAACAAGATGGAGAACACATGAATGTATGAGATTCATTGAGCCCCTAAAATTGCAAATGCAATTTTATATTTGCTGCCACTGAATTGCTACAAAAATCAGTTCAAGGCAGATGGAAACCACCTTGCAATGCTAGCACTTTTGCTAAAAACAACATAACAAAAGAACTACAAGTAAGGACCATGTAATAAAACACACCAAACACAATAAATCTGAGAAATTTCTCAGTGGACATGACAGTGTCAAGGAAGGAAACAGGTGAAATAAAGGGAAATCCCTTTGTCCTAGACAGGAAGAAAGGAAGTCTAAGACAGTGTGGGGTCTCCAGGACAGGAGTAATGTGATCACTTGCACAAGACCTGGTCAGGATTCTACCTGCTGAATTCTGAACATACTGTAGTTTGTTCAATGTGGATTCTGGCAGGGCATTACAGTAATAAATTCAAGATGAGAAAACAAAAGTGTTGATCAGCTTTTCAGAAACGGTTAGAGACAACAATGTTCGTCTAGGACATAGTCCTTCATATATAAGCACTGGCTACATGTCAATCATATTGCTCTTTTACAAGGCCCATTAAAGAGTGCTGGCCAAGAAAAAAAGATCCTTGAGTCCTAAAAAAAGGAGAATTTTCCCATGTAATGAATCCCGTGGGATCTTTACCATAGAATTGCCCCCACCTGAAAGGGCCTTTTTTGCAAGGGGCATCCCACAGCATACTGAAGACATGCTTACATTTAATGCTGGTATAAGTGACGTGCAAGAAACGTGTAGATAAGAAAACATGCATAAGATTAAATAAATTCTCACAAAAACTCAAATCAAACACTGACGCTCACTCGGTCTCCCTGTAGCACAAACACAAAGCTAAGTCATGCTGGTGTCAGACTATTGATTTGCAGTGAGGCGTGCTGGGAGAGAAAGCTTGTTCTGTCAGGGGAACCCCGACCTCCCCCCCCCCCCCCAACAGACACACACGCACACACATACATCCTCCCTGGTGAAGAATGTGCAGGAAATGCCAAGGAGCTAAAGACTAAATTTGTCTGGGCAGACTGAGACAGCTGATACAAAAGGGCTAAGAGCCTGCCTCTGCTGCCTGTAACACATCCCCATCCGGCTCCACGAGCTCGGCGATCAGGTTCATGGCAGACTTGTCACGGCTGTGTCTCTCAATAGACAGAAGACAGGTCTCAAAGCACATTTACTCCCAACAAAGAAACAATAACCTGAAATACACTTTCAGTTTTTTGGAAAGAAGCTTATGTGAAACTCTGGTTTTCATAATTTAGAGACACAAACTACACTTACAATAAGTATTGAAAAATTATTAATAGTAACAGAAAAATACCATTTTCCATTATTATGACTGGCAGCTTTGCCCATGATGATTTATCTTACAGGCCATAATAAAAATGTACTACTGCGAATCAAACAGTATAAAAACATAGGAAAATGTAAATATGATATCTAGATCAGTACTGAGAAGAATGGTCAAACCAATCCAAAACTTGAAGGAATTAAAATGTGGGTCTACTCAGCAGGCAACTTCCCAGCAAGCTAAGGGTACAAGGCAGAATACACCTTGGACAGGACATGAGTCAATCCCAGGGCAGACACACACACTCACAACAGGGCCAGTTTTCACAGTAGCCAATTAATCTACCAGTATAACTTTGGACTGTGCAAGGAAACTGGAGCATCTGGAGGAAACCCACACAAATCCAAAGAGAATATATCAGTTCCACACAGATAGCACCCCAGGCCTGGAATTGAACCCAAGACCCCAGCAATGCAGTGCAGCAATGTTAAGCGCTGTGCCACCCCTGTATGATTCAGTGAGAGAAGAAGATAAATCAACTGTATAATGTGGGATCACGGTATAAAACACACAGTCAAGGAAGTGTTAAAAAAAACATTTTGTCACACAATATCAATATCAGGTAGCAGCACAGCTTGTGAGGTGAACAGATAGTGACAAGCTTCGTTCCGGCATGTGCTTTTGTTTTTATATCTGGTATCTGGAAAGCGCTGGCACTGTGGATATTGTTTTTGCAAATGAAACAAGTCAGATAAAACTCAGTGCTTGGAAGAAATCATGAGGGATCCCAGATGAATCATGATGCTAAGGCGATTCCTTGGGGATCTGAATCTTGTTATCAATCATTTAGCACAGGAAGATCACTGTGGGATGATGCCCTTCCTGGGTTTGTTGAAAAAAGAAAGAAAAGGTTGACACAGCAGTTTGTCGAGGTGTTTAATTACACTATATGCTGTATTGTATCTTTGCCAAAAACAATTTTGAAATCAAAACACGAGGCAGTGAAGAGAAGGTTATCCTGGACAAACTGATAAGATTATATTTGCTCGTGTTGTTTCAAGAGGAACTCATCCCACCTGTTTCCAAAACTAAGGCCCTTTGAGCTCCTGAACTGTAGGATTTGCTTACACAACTTCAAAAGGCTCTGGATTGAAGTACTCTGTGAAACCCTACAGATCCAGAAAGAAAGCAAAGGTCTTTCGGAGATATCAATAGAACGTTTACACCCTCTTTATTTTTATAAAAGCCAGGAATGCTTTATTTTTAATTTTTGGGTTCCACTATAAAAATTCAGCCACCCAACAGAGGCCAAATCCTGCTGTCTTCGTGTAATGTATCCTTGCTGTTTGAACTGATTCAGGGTGAGTAGAAATGTCATAACAAAGAAAAATCCACAAAACAGAGAGGAGGGAAGAATTGTGACAAGAGTTGAGGGAAGAGATTTTCACCGGGGGGTGGGAGCTGTAGTTTTGGAGAGTAAGCAGACATCAAACAGCCCAGTGAGATGAAAAAGGGGCTAGCTGCCAGTGGGAAACTTCATACTGAGCCTAAACGTAGGAAAGAGATGAGAGTGAATAACTCATTCATTGCAGTATTTTCTTTCTCGTTTGGATCTCCAATCATAGCATCTATTCTGATGTGAGGACCTTCAAAGGGTTTCCAAAATTTGAAAAGTTTATGTTGAATGCATGATTACAGTCTTTGCAAGCACGTTCATTTTCCTTTGTTAAATGAACCAAAGAACAATGCAACACCCAGAGGTATCAGGCAGATTGAGAGGTTCTGCTGTGAGAATGGCTAGACGTCTTTCTTTGTGGTAGCAGTGGTCTGTAGTTGGTGTGCATAGCCTCACAGTCAAGGCCTCCAAGAGGTAGCACGGTATCACCCCGCAGTGACACACAAGTCCTTCAGGTCTCACTGGACACTCACTGGTCACCCAGTCAAGATCCAGATAGTCCCTCGTGTGTCAGAATGAACTGGGTTCATCGACCGGTCCAATCTGAGATTTCTAGAAGTGCACAGACCACTGGCATGTTGGATGATGAGTCAACAACATGAAGATTGTAATCAGATCCAACTCACGACTACACATATAATCATATACAGTTGGTTACGATAACTTTCTTGAAATCTGTGCTATTTTCATCCATACCGCATCACGGCTCCTGCTGATGTTCTTCAGTGCGACTGCTTTGGTTCAGGGTTTAGGAGCAGAACGGCTCTTAAAGAGATCAAAGGGCGCCACCTGCAGGGGAAATTGAGGTGATTTTTAGATCCAGGTTCTGTGCTTGGCTGAGGAGCCAAGTAGGGCGAAGTTACCCAATGACAGAATGCAGCTAGGTCTGAATTCCCCCTGAACGAGTGGCCCCAAATGTAACTGTGCCGTGGTACAACCATTTGGATATGTTCATGCTTAGCAATACCCAGTTCAAAAGAACCAAAAAACCGAGAAGTGCACAATCAAAAATTAGACAAAACTAGTCTGTGATTTCAAAAAAGGCCTGTTAGTTTATCCGAAAGGCTACTAAAAAGACAAAGTATCATCTCTGTAACAAAAATGCCTAAACATTTTTTTAATAATATTTTTTTTGGCATTTGCCTTAAAGACCTCCTTTGTTTTTATCTTCAGTTAAATTAAACTGCTTAATTTTAATTAATGTCATTTTAATTTTGTTCACTAAAGATTATTTCATATAGTTGAAAAACATTTTGAGATGCTGCAATTCATGGAATGTCACTATATAAAACAGAAATTGATTATTTGATGTATACATTTCTCAGGGACTAAGTTCTGTAGATAATACATGGAAATATACTGACATACACTATGTGACACAAACCTGATGCTTTTGTTAAAACACTGGGCTATAGCTCAAAACCTTAATACCGTTTTTTAACGTAATAATGTTCTAATTTAATATCAAGCATTTCTTTCTTGAAGCACTGGTGACGACAGTATGTCTGTTTGGCTTTTGCTTTATTTTGTGAGGTCATCATTGGCAGCAGCTTATAAAAGAAGCTGTTTGGAGTGGCACTGATCATTGCACTGGCGCTAATTTTCCCAACAAACTAACCTTAACTAAGAAAACAATCCATTTTGCCATAAAACCATTAACTGCTGCATGTGATCAACTTCCTGAAAGAGAGTGAAAAGAAAACAGGTAGCTGAAGTCTCATTTAACCCTCCAGTGGTTTGATAGTTCACCTCTCGTTGCAGGACAGTAGTCTTGTAAAACAGTGCAGGAAAAGGCCAAAAGCTGTTAGATTGGAATGTGCTGGATGATCAAGCCACGTGCAGCACTGACATATAGAAAAGTGCTGAAGAAATGGAGAGCCTAATCTCCTTAAAAGGTGCAAAAAAACCCAGCCCCCAAATAAAACAAAAATAGATCAAAGAAGAAAACACAGGTGTTGTGATGCTTCTACCATATGCTAGAGGAGGTCGGGGGATATCAAAACTGACAGGCAGTTCCACAATGCCATTAGAACCCAAAGCTCCCTGATGCCTTATGATAATCTCTGATTGTGGGGAGGGCTGTTATCAGTGCTCACTTCAGCAGTGGCTAGATTGATGTCCTGTGCTCAGTTCACAACTGTTCTACTGTGCTTTGATGGGGGGGGAGTTTGGATACTTTCAGTGGGATCCATCAACTTCCAATTTAACTCAACAAAAAGCAGCTCCCACAGGTTACCTAGTGCAAAAAATGTGTGTAAGAACTTTAATTCCATGCCATAAAAACAAAGGAGAAACACAACTTCTCCTACAGCAGTTTTTCTATTAGCTTGATCAATAACGATCTTGTTACCATGAAGATTAGAACTTCAAGAAATAATGTCTTTAAAAACAATTGGGAGAAAAAAAGGAAAGCAATCAATATGTAAGACACATAGTGGGATAGAGATCTGGCAAAGTGGTCTGTGACTTTAAAGATTCCCACCAGCATGAGGACAGCAAATCAGATAAGGGGAAAAACAACTGGCAGACAAATGTTAAATGTTAAAGAGGACATTTCACACCTTTGTTGAAAAGTAATTGCTCTCTAATGCCTTTAATGTGTTGAGTACTTTCAGGGCCATTTGCATTTCAAAGAAGCTGTTAAGAAAGAGCACTGCTAGTCCTCACTAAACTATTCCAAAAGCCTTTAAGACTCTCTCTGAAAAAGATTGTGGGGTTCCTAACTGGTCTCATTTTCTGATAGAAAACTGACCCTTGTTAATCACTGTTGAAGAAAAAATAACACTTTTTGGTTTATAGGAAAAATAAGATTGCCAACTTGGAAACTAATTATTACTATTATTATTAATAATAATAATTATATGTTGTTACCAGGAGAATCAAGGAACACAGTGGAAACAATAATGAAATCCTTTCACCTCTATGTAGTGATAATCTTACTGTGCTAAACCAAATGGTGAGAGTTTCATCAAGTAAAAAAAGTATTTGCTCCATATATTTTAAGATTCATAAGTCTGTTTCAGAAATGTTATCTTGGCAGGACTAAGAGAAGTATAGTAATTGTGTTAAGAGAACAGAAAATACTTAAGATGATAACAGGCAAGACGCAATGAAGGCTTGCTGGAATCGTACAGATATCTGCTAAAACTAAAGAATATCTATCAGCCCAGCCGCTATCAGAGCTGTTTAATCCTGCTCAGAGCAACTGGGGGCCTATCTCAGAAGCACAGGGCCTACCCTGGGTCTCCACCACAGACCAGCTTGTGACAGGACTAATTTAGAAACATCATCTAGCCCTGTGTTTCAGAGGAGAGCAGAAAGCGGAGCATCTGGGAAAATCCCATGCATATTGGGGAAAACATCCGAACTCTGATAAACTTTTAGAACAATAAGAAACGTCCCTACCAGAAAATAGTTCAATAATCTATGTTGCATCTGTTTAAGATTACAAAAAATAGCACTGATACCCTCTAAAGCAGTGGTTCCCTTAATATTCTCGCATCCCTAATCCAAAATCATTGAAGTAGACCTGTTTGTAAAACCTAGAATATACTTTTAAAAATACTAAGTTTGATGAAACAAAGTAGCTTTGTTTGTGTGTCCGTGCTTGGTCTGTGGTTTTGATAATTCACCTTCTAAAAAAGTCTAGCCTGTCTCGCACCCCCAGAAAGGGAATCTCGAACCCTGGGAGGTGTGTGCACCCCAGCCTATGAACCCCTGCTCACTGAGGTCAAAGAGCAGGTGGACATGGAAAGCTCACATGTGCTTTACCCATAATATTATTTTCAGTAGTTTTTAAATTACACACACTGTATCGGGCTATGTATTTCTGGCTCAGTTTGCAGATACATTTTAAAAAAATAAAAATGACTTGTTTCACTAAGAGGTGTAGAAAAACTTTTCCATGGCTCAAACCCAGAAGTATTATCAGAGAGGGTATGGGATGAAGGCACCGTGCAAGCCATTTCTCCCCCCCCATTAAAATGAACTTTAAATCAACAAGAAACCAATTAAAATATGGAGACATTTGTAACAATTTGAAGTTTCATTCACACCCGACGTTTTAAAAAAACAAACTCCACTTTTAATGTGTCCATGTACAAAGCAAACAAACGTGGAGCTGTCCAAGTGGTGCAGAGAAATGAAGATTGCAATGGCATGTTTGTTAAAGACAAAATATATCTCTTCAACCACAAACCCACCAAAACAATAGAGCTGTAATTACAACATAAAAATGCCCCATCAGCACGAAGCCTCTGCAGCAGCCCACAGACAGTGGTGATAAATGATGTGTGCGAATCTTATCACAGTTTAATGATGGTACACCGTGTGCTTCCCCCCGGCATTGTCTTCTCTGACTCCACAACAGGAAGTTGCCTGCTGAGTAGACCCACATTTTAATGTGCCATAAAACTCAGGAAAATATAGGAACTCATCACCTCCCCCCCTTCAACCCCTTTCCCACCCCACCCCACGAGCTCCAAAGTAAAACTGTCTCTGGCAGTGGGAAACCTGTCACCACAGATTATCCATGTGGTGTTTGGCACCAAACCCCCCCAGGGATGAACATGAAGATCCTGTCTTTTCCAACTCACTGTTTTAACTGGCAAGGCTTTGTCCTATAGCCCTAACTCTCAAGCTCTTCACCCTACCTGACAAATACATAGATTTGTGTTAATAAACATATAGTATCAAACTATCAGGCACTAAAATGACCATCAACATTAGTTCCAATGCTAACAGGTGCATTTGCAATGGTAATGTAAAATAATTATCATGATAATGCAAAAAAGAAATTGCGTATAATCATTTTTAAAGTATTTTAAACAAAGATTCCATTTAAAATCACAGAAAAACCGAACAAAAATATACATCACAGAACCCATTAAAATTTCCCTGATATGAAATGCGATACCCTGCAAAACTGTGATCATGTGTCCTGCTTTCTGGGAGCATGAACACAATCCTGGCAACATCAGTGCACTTACAGGTGTGTGGAAAGGCAGCTGTGAGGTGTTCTGCCACTCTTCCTGCACAGCTGCAGCTAGCTGGCGAAGGCAGACGCAGATGCGTCCTCTCTGGGTGATGGCACTGACGAGCTGGTCCCACAGCTCTGGTCAGAAGAAAAGCTGGCACAACCTGGACATTGCTCTCCTGAAGTTACGCCACTGTGATTGTGCAACTGTGTGGACCTGCACACTGTCCTGCTGGGAAAACTGACACTTTAGGATCAGTTTGGACAAACAGAAAACCTGTTGGCTCAAAGTCTTCGTCAATGCATTCCTGAGCAACATCTCGATCTGCACCAATGGTGTTCTTGTATTTAAGGAGACTCCATCCCAGTTTCACTGCCTTAACATTCTACCACTCTCTTAGCATGGAGACACAAAGCTTAGGTCTTGATTAATTCACGTTACAGTTCTTTGAACAAAGAAGAGGGTATTCCGACCATAGTTGGTATGGTAAAGTCTGAACATGCTACAGCAGTAAAGGAAACAAGCAGAGCGAACGATAATGCATACTTTGGTATTTATCAAAACCCTCCTGAAAATCATTGTAAATGATTATTTTTCTAATTAAAAGCAGCAGCCGCTAAAGTAAGCACACATTTAGATTGAAAGATGGTTTTTGGAGAGAAATCAGAGAGTACAGACAAGGCATGGTGTAGATTACCACAGAGATCTCTAATGACCACTGCTTTTACTCACTGTGTACCTAGAACCTAGATTCTGGTATAGTTAACTAGTCAAGTTCATAGAGGATACTACCTATTATAAGTAGGCTATTATAAGTATAGCATTAGAAATTCTAAATGACCTCCAAGTACATTTTAGCAGTTTTAACCCAAATGAAACACCAAACACTGAGTACATGGTGTTCTTATGAAATTAAGATTATTTGAGCACAGCATTAAGCTGCTAGTACCAAATCAACAAATCTATATGCTTTCTGGTTAAAATAAAAATGGTATTATACACTATATGTAGCCTGTTGAGCTAGTCAAATAAAACCTGAGACTTTTCAATGTGCTTCAGGAAATGCATTTGCACTTCTAAGATTTAAAGTTACAATCGATCGCATTCCACCTAATTTTAAAACTAGTTCTAAGTAAGGCATTCTACTCATCAAACTGGTAATTACTGTTCTAGAGCTCACACAGCAGTTCTTGGAAAAGAAGAAAGGCTCAAGTCTAAAAGAGTCCACAATGTCAGGCAGTTACCGGATGGCATACTGACCAACTTTAATTACATAGCCCTCAAAACATATTTATATTTTCTTAGAGTGCTGATTCAAATGCCACAAGAAGTGATTGTCATTGTGCAATGTTGCTCCGTCCTGGAACAACCACAGTTTTCTTGCACACACACGCTCCACAAAAGTTTGTTCCCTCATGTGGACACACTACTCATTTTTATACAATCTTTAAATTTCATATTAGCCTGACTATGCAGATTTAGGAGAAGAAAATGGAGGCAGGAATTCAGAGCGCAGGACTGTGTGCACACCAATGTCATGTGCTCAGAAATGGAAACTGGAAGGACAGTGTCTCTCCAGGATAAAAAGCAAGCTGGGTTTCCAAGGGGGTGTAAAGGTAGAGGTTTGAGGTAGAGACACAAACCCAAACATGGAGGCGAAGCAAGCGATCCTGCAGCAAGAAGGTTAGCTGTCAGAACAGTACAAATGTACATGTGACACCAGAACATGTGCATCCTGTGGATTCCACACAAGGTAATTTGTGTCTTTTGGCCCTGACTAACGCAAACCATCATTTGCAATCAGGGAAACCTTGAAGAACTCACTCACTGATTTCTTCCCTTAGAGCAGATGCCAGTTCAAGATTAGAACGCTCCCAGAAGCATTTCACTGTGACAACAGGTTCTCCACACCAGCCAAGTTTGAAATAGCAAGACAAGGTGTCTGAATATTCTTGCAATAAATTTGCTAAGCCTAATTTCAATACGGGCAGACTGGCCAGTATCCTTTTTGGAAACCATAATACTTTAAAACTCCTACAAAAGGGCTAAGATAGACTAAAGTACATTTGAGTTATTATTTGTAAGTTAGGTTAAATGCAAGTGTGGCGAGACTGAATACTAAAAATGAAACAGGTCAATTTTTGGCAACCTAGATCTCAGTCTGAATGAACAGTGCACTTGGGATTGACCACATCCTTCTCGGCAACTAAACTTAAACTACCATGTGCCATTCGTTCTTTTCTTGATTGCTGGCTAGCTTTTTCAGGATCCTGTATAATCATCTCCTGCTCTCAAAGTGCCTCTGGCAGCAAAGGAAGAGGGAATCCATAGCCAAAAAGTAGCATTTTAGTTCTTGACACCTTGATTGTACAAACACACCAAATGATCAAGTAAGTCTTGAAGGTGTGGAGATGTCCTAACCAGTCATTCTAAAAGCGCTGTGAGCTTTTCCGGATACACTGGTCTTCAAAAGGTGAAGGCTTCCTGGTGTCTAACTGAACTAATCACTTGTTCCAGGAGTACCTGTAAGGACTTGGTAGAAGTAATTCTTGCACTGATATATTTTCTAAAACATTTTTTGCAGGCGCAAGAGACCACAACCCAAAAAGGAAGACAAACGATACTTAAACGTTAAAAAATATCTTTATTTGAAACATTGTCCATGGGCTTTTCACAAACTGGGTCGGCAGTTTAGACACAAAAATACATATTTTTCCTCCTTTAGAATCACTTTAACTCAACCATGCGGCATACGTAATTACACTACTATGAAATATTTTACATTTGCAACAACACCGTATTAACACACTCCACTTTTTTCACAGTTTTATTGCCTGTAACTAAGTCTCTATGGAGGTTTTCTACTGCACCCACTGATTTCCATGGGCTGCCACAAGACTCCAAGTACAAAAACCAATATCCACATATTGGACACACATTTCAAAAGAAAAAAAAATATATAAATGAAATACTTTACTTTCATCATATCACCCACCATTACCTGATGTGAATAGGTATAGCACATGTGCGAGTTAACATAAATGCTTATTTAAATACAACAAAACATGACCCGAATATACTCAAAAATAAAGTGCCACGTTCACAAATATAATACTTCATCTACATAATTCAACCATCTGCCAGTACATGGAGAATGTTAACACATAGGAAAGGCAGTTACAGACATATATACAATTTTACCACTTAAATACATGTTTGAAAGATCAAACATGTCTCTCTGAAGGGAAATGAAATGTGCTTTTCATCTGTAGAAATCTGTACTTTCTAATGAGAAACTAACAACAGTATCTGAATTAGTACAAATTTTTAAAATAGTCTTTTTGGGAGTTACTTGACAGTTCATTATCTATGCTTTTTCCTCCCAAGCATGAACCTTAGGTCCTGCCAGAGTATCAGATGAGCTGATCAGACCTTTTCCACAAGCTGAACTAATCCTTCACCTATGGTGGACCAGAGAAATGCTGTGGTACTTTACTGATCGCCTAGGTGTACCAAGCCGACACTCAACATTCGACAAAGAATGCTTCGTTTCGAGGGACACAAAAAAGGGCCACAGGTGAGTCTCAGAAAAGTGATATAATGTACTAATAACACAAGCTAAAACAGGAGCAACCATTACGAACCCCTGCCTGAGGACAGATCAAGAATTCTTAAACACAAATTTTGTAATGGACCACTATCGCCCCTCTTATGAACTCTGGTGCAAATAGATAAATGTAACATCTCATTCTGGAGCCTTTTATATTACCATAGTCCTGGAGGACACTTAATAGCACTAAATCGTTCCCCAAACAAAGGGCCCGCTTCTTGGCCTAGTACTGTTAAAAGGGCCATGTGTGCAAATTCGAGACAGGAACACAATCCCATCAGGGACACTAGCTTCACACAGCACACAAGCTACCTCCTGGTCTGATTCTCCACACAGCATACAGCACTGCCCATCTGAAAAGCATTTAAATCTCTTAGGATTTCTCTTAAGGAGGCTACTGAGCAAGAGAGGAAAAAGCTGATTAGATCAGTGTTTTTAAGCAGAACCAAGTTCATTAATCACACAGCCAAAATATGCATCTAATACAGAGAAGTTTAGAGATTTCTTATTAGATCCATTCTGGTGTAAAAAAAAAGCTGTTGATAATGTATCTGAAAAGGGATGAATAGTTTATATGGATTTATATAGTGTAATACTTTAAAAATAAAAATGCCACTAGAACACAAGACACAAATGTAGTCTCCCATTTATGGACATAATGGGGCAGGCCTGTATAAAGTCTGACAAAAAATGAAATACAGGAACTATATTTAATATTTCTTTTCTTTAGTAGAAAAAAATGTTGGTCATGACTTGCCCTAGAAATTAGGACTGTAGTGACCAATCTTACTATTGCAGAAAGACATTTTTAAATGTCTCTCACAATAATTCCTCTACAGAGCACAGGGCTACAGAGCATGATCTATTAATTCCAACCTTTGACTGAGTTCACATCCTTATGCAGACTGAATATTTAAGAAACGAAACATACAAAACAGTTTTTTTTCTTCATCTTAAAATCTCACTTGGCATCAACTCATTTTTTAGATATAAAAACCTTTCACTTAGAATCTGAGGGCACGTCAATGAATGGACATTAAAACCCATTTCAATAATAAAGGAGCTGCACTGCTAAACCGAAACATGCAGATTAAAGAGAAACAAAACAGCTGCATCTCCCACTCCTTAATATCGGCTGAGGCTGAGGTGATTTTCTCATATCTAGCTTTGGAAATATCACATACTCAAAGTATGAAGAGAGCTGCTAAACAAAACAATGAGAACCTACAGAAAATTCCCCACAAGAGGAAAAAGTCCAAAGCCAACTGTTTGAGGGAGGAAATGAAAATGACAGTGCACCATTGCCACCTGGTGGCTGTGACTGCACACTCAGATTCTTCTGTAGCTCAATGTACTTCCTTGTTTTTGTCATTTGAACATTTCATTAAAGCCTCTCTGGCAGTTTCTCACATATGATAAAAGGTGCAGATCCCATGATAAATGGAAATCCTGTTGCTCCATCACAAATGGAGTGATGTTGCTAGGAGCAATCCATCCGAACAGGACCAGAGAGCACCTCTAAAGAATTTTTACGTCACCACATTCTTTGCTATGGTAAATCAACCCCTTGTCCATTGCTTGCAACAGATGATACATCACTGATACATCAAAAAATGGCTTGTGATAAACGTGCCTTTTAGGATGTCTGAGATAAGACACAGTAACTGTCCTGCCCACAGGGTGAGCACTTCAGTTTGAGCTATGGTCTTAAACAAAACAAGATGACTCCACAAATCTAGTCAAATTAATGATCAAGTGCCACATTCTCAAAGCAACTAATCAGAAAGGCTGTGTTAAATGTAATAAGTCATTTCAGCATCTCAGACAGTGTCAAAACAACGAACAGCTCCTACATGCATTCTTTGTAGTCTACATTACTTCAAAGTTAATGCAATGTGAAACCGACATTGCCATAGGCCTCCTGTCTGTCACAAACCAATGCAGAGGAACATCTTGAGCAAACTTTGAGCAGATTATCAAGTATCTGTTTAGGCAGAGATCAATGCAGCATCCCATAAATCTGACCCTGAAGTAACTCTATGGGATATGATTAGAAGTCATATTTTCTACTGACATTCCATTTTTATCATTAAATCTACCACTATACTATACCAATACTGTTAGTATTACTGTGGCAGGAATTCTAACCTATCTGCTAATAGAGCATGCTTTAATAACTATTAACCTTTGACCTACACTGACATACAGAGCATTAATTGGCAACTCCACTTCTCAAATTCTTCAGCTCTTGAAGCTTTAAACCCTGGTCTTTGTGAACACCCATCTCTGCTGGCTTTCCCTCTAACTGTGTTGGTCATCACTGGTGCTAACTGACGCCCTTAATTGATCTGATTGTTTAGACTTTTGGTTATCAGTTTCTGTATTCGGACATACAATGTACTTCTAGTTAACTGTTCCACCAACCTTAGCATAAAAAAAAACTTTATGCTGCCCCTCCTCAGCTTTTGAAATGCTTGCTTCCATATTGCTGTCAAAACAGTTCTGAACAGGTGACCGATTCACGATGAGCAGCTGGGAATGGTAAGAGATGAGACATGATCACAGGTGTCTTCACCTTCTTTACCAGAAGGGTTGGTATGATTACCAGACATCTAAATAAGGGCAATTCTCAAACTCAGAAATCAGTACAGGGCTGATACCAGTTACAATCCCCTTCAACATTTTAAAAGCCAAAAGCAATTAGAACCAAACAGTCAGAGAGTAAAAATAAATAAAAACATATATGGTTTCTTAGGAGCAGGAGTGGGAATCACTGTTTAAGAGGTATCAATCAACACCTAAATCATCTGTTTTCAAGATCTTCATTAATTTTTTAATTATAAAAACGCGAGGCATTAAGTCATTAAGAGTCGAGATGGAAAGAACAGTACAAGTGCAGGACATACAGTACTGTATAGACTGGAGTTGCAATCCTCAGCTATATGCTACACTGAACAAAATTACTGCCTGCTTCGGGGGTTTTCAGCCTTGCTGCTGGAGAAACCCAATCCACCAGGTTTCTATGAAAACTCTCAACCTTCAGTCCCTAGTGATCTGGGACAATTTTGCTATGCTCTATTGAACAGTTAATTTGTGAAGTAGATCAAAGATAATTTGGAACAAAATACAGAATACCCTTCTGCTGTAAAAGATTTCCCTTACCTGAAGAAATTACTTGCTTAATTCATCAGCATCTTATAAAGGGTATGTTTCATGTTTTTTTCCCCAAAAAACACAAGGAGCACTGAACAAATAAAATTAGGTTTTTGCTAGATCCTGGTTTTCCCAAGTTCTAGATTTTTTTTCCTGGGATGATGTGGTAACAATGGAGGTATTCTGATTTTAAAGAGCATCACAGAAACTGAGAATGCATCAGGGCAGAAATGAAGCAAGGCAAAAATGGAAATACAGAAGTTCCCTTTTATAGATCTAAAACAGTCTCTTCATTGGTAGAGTCACTTCCTGCACTATTCACAAGACCCTACATCACAGTTTTGTCTGCTTTATAACTATACGAGTTACTATGACATTTTCTTCATTATCTCCATTTTGAAAATAGAAAACTAAACAGATTTCACCAGGCAAGACAGAGATGTCAGCTGGTTACTTCATCCTGTACATTTCTGAAACGAAGCCGACATGCTGCTCGGCGCCTCGTTAGCCTGGGGTGATGACACAGCTTGTTGTATACACTGCACAGGTGACTGGGTAACACACTGCATGCAGGAGGGAAGGCATGCGTGCAGTTTCCACGGTTGCATGTTGGGAGCTAACTTACAACAGTGGGGAAATGGTGCACACAGGCAAGGGATCTGTACGGATTTTTCAGAATGAACACTTTGCAGGATCTATAGCTGCAATATTTGCTAGGCATGCACGAGGGACATCACTAGCCTCCGAATTCCCTTCCACAAGTTCAGCATTCTACTCCACTGCCATCTGTTCAATGTGATCGCTGAGCAGCTTGTATTGTTCTGAAAGGGAGAACACACAACATTTCTTAAAAAGGGTTATATAATTGACAGACTGCCCGTTTATAGTTTATCCAGACTGAATTCTCACCAAGTGTTTTAAAGACTGTCAATTAGCCTGCCGCCGAGGCTGAATTTCATTCATTGTAAGGGTTGCATGTACCATTACGATTCACACAGGAAGGCAGAGGATCAAACACTAGTACTTTAAATGTTATCCCCATCCTTTTCCTACCCCGGAGGCACGCAACTTAAAAAACACAGGATTTGCATAGAGAGTGGGAAGAGCAGTCAGGTGTACCCAGACCCCACGTTCACTGAATAAAATGAACGATTCGTGCTTGGAGTTCACAGCCGGTTTCTCACCAGCTTCAGAAATAAGACGACACAAAAAGCTTTTCAAATTTGACCATAGTTTTTCTGGGACTAAGGCTGGTGTGTATTTGAAGAGATCTCATTAATCCTTTGGTTGTAGTTTGTGCTCGTTTTTAAAACTGCCAGTTATTTTATTATATTCTACACTGAGCTGGATCACCGATGGTTTAAGACAGGAGTTTAAGACAGTGGCCCCTGTATGCGAAGATAAGGATGCACAGACACCAGGGCCAATTTTCTCAGAAGCCAATTAACCTCACTTAATTATACAGTATGTACAGCATCTGGAATATGGAAGGAATCCGGAGCACCCAGAGGAAACCCATATAAACACGAGGAGAACATAAAAGCTCCACACAGTTCACACCCCAGGAATTGAGCCCGGAGCAGAAGGCACCTCATGCTGCCCCCTTCTGTTAATGTTATTTGCAGTACTCAGATGTACTTAACCAGACAATGCACATAACCGAATAAAACATAATGCTTTCATTTACTGTTAAATATAACATATAAATAAATGGAAATTAATACATAAAGAATCAAATAGGTGACATAAATATAATTGGTATTCAACAGAATATTGATCTTGAGGAGATATTTCATCATATAAAAGTTATCAAATTAAACTAAAGCTGGGTTTAAGTTTAAGGTGAAAAGCCATTTTACTTGGCCCACAATTTCTTATTGAAGCTTTAATATTAAGAATTATTTTGAAAGAATATCAATGGAAATTACGGGGAAGTGCTTTTAAAAATGAGAAAAGGTTTCATTACACAAAGAGTTGCAAGCATACTGAACAAGCAACACATTCATGTTATTAAAGTCTATACCGTGGTTTCTTTCTAAAAATGTATGCGAGAGTTCCTTAGACCAAGCCCAATGGGCTGATGGCCTGCTCTCATTTGTGAACTTATGGCTACACAACTAAAACACTACTGAATTCACTACACTAACTTTCTAACCTTTTAACCTCATCATGTGTTAAAGAGTCATTATTAGCTTTTTGAATTATGGCAGTTTAATGTGGCTTTGAACCCTTTTTTTGTTGATCCAGATAGAGCAAATGAACCATGCTGTATCTACCTTCATTCAGATTGCCAATAACAGCCTGTTTCTTCAGAAAGTCATTGCACAGCTTCTTGCTCAGTCCAAAGGCCAGCATGTTATGGGTAAATGTTCTATAAGCAAACAAAGAGATGTATTAGGATTCAAGCTTTCTTTAGATGCCATGTGAAACATCCAGTAAATAGGCATCAGTAAAAGAACAGGACAAATCTAGCAAATTGGCAAGTGGTGGTCTCCAGCAATTCCTTACCTAGAAACAGAAATAAATGGACTCACCCCAGTTGCCCAAATGTGATATTTTCATTAAACCGCAGGCTGTCATCTTTCTCCTCCTGGGTCATGTGACACCACTTCTCCCTGAAAGTTTTTTTTAAAAGAACAGGTTACAGGTTTTACCATGTTACAACACTTCCTTACAGAAACCCCTTCTCACTATAATGATTTCATACTTTCTCACGAATTAACGACATTGCCCAGCAGGTATTTCTGGGGGTCAGCATGCCATAAAGGTAGCATGATCAAACAGCATGAATCAAACACCATTCAATTAAATTACAGACCAAGACCTAAGGCACCATTTCTTCTTTCTAGATTTAAAAAAAATGTTTTATAAATGCTGTTGAACTTTAAACCCAAAATCATATTTCACTAAACCTACACAAAGCCACATATCCAATAATTAGATGCCCTTGTACATTCTACTGACATCCAATGGGATTTAAATACCACTAATCCTGCAATTTTCAACCCAGTTGCAAGCTGGAGCAAAGCATACATTTGAAGTTGCCCCAAAGCATTTCAAAAGTAATGCTAAACCACAACTAAAAATGCAAAAGCAGACCTGGCTAATTCAGACAAGCAGACAAGTCGGGTAAATTTAGACACTCTCAATGATTAATGGGCAGTGGGTGTCTGATCTGACATCAGCAGAGTGACACACAGGTCCACTGACATCTACGTACACCAAGTGGAATGCTGAAGCTGTAATTGCCCGTGAAAGAGAACGGGCTTTATATTAGAGTCATTCTGTTCATTAGGGCACTTTGTTCCTTTCCTTTTCTGCTCCAAAGTAACAAAGTTCACTTTTCATTAAAATAAATGTTTCTTTTGAATTATGATAGATGAGGATACAGATCCACTAAGCAATGCTCTTTCAGGACTTCTTACAGGTGAAGGCTGACTAAGAAAATGAATCACAATTTCAAAAAGAAAAAAAAAAACAAGTCAAAGCTGTGACAAAAAAGTGCAAAAAGAACACAGACAAAACAAAAACAAAGAAAATACAGTATGTATATGAATGTGGCTTTCAGATGGATACATTTTCTTCAATTAGAGCTGTCATAACCATGGAAGAGCAATTCTGCATTAAGAAGGGTGAGCACACCAGAGAGCAGCAGGAGAGAGGGCTGCATTCCCCTCCTGGCAGGGAAGTGGAAAATGTCTCGTTTTCCCGCATACTTGTGTGCATGAGAAAGCACTAAATTAACCTAGTTAAAACATATTACTTTGAACACTAAGAGACATCCAGATTAAAGAATGTGATTATTAAAGTAATTATGTTGTGCAAGCCTATAGTGACAATAATAATTGTTAAGTGTACCTATGAATGCAAAAAAAAAGACATATAAAGAAATCATTTTAAAGAGATAAACAGATCTCCAACAAGCAGAATGTCCTTAGAGATCTGAAATGGCAAGCGTGACAGAAAATGAAGTCTCTGAATGTATACGGGGTTCATCCTTATCTGTTCTCTTACAGGAAGGCTTCCTACAGGCTCAAGTGGCAGGTTGGCCTTCTCTAGCTTTATCTACAATCCTATGAAAAAAATAATCCCAACAGTGCAAAGAATCTGTTTTACAACTGATCACATGACCCCATTGTCTCCCCCCCACAGGGTCTGTTTCTAAGACAGTCGATATGACTGCATGGGCAGGCAGAAGCATAAAACCCACAGCTTTGCCACTGACACTACAAGTGCAAGCGAACTGTTTGAATTCATTTTTTTTTTACATTTGTGTCAATAAGTAAACACTGGTTCAGTTTTTTAAAGATTGAATTTTATACGGTTATATACCAACAAAACAAGGAAAAGGATTCTGAGAACTACTAGCAAAGCGAAAAGCAAGACACTACTACAATGTGCAGAGAGAATGAGACAGACACACCTCTCTTCTTTATCCTCCCCAGCAGTTCTCCTGCAGAGGCAGCAGGACACAGGGAAACAAAGGGTTAAAGATGCATGCAAAGTGTGATGCAGAAACTAGAAGAAGAAGAAGCTGATGACAAACAGAGCATGTAAGAACAGCATTGTCACACTGTATATTAGGTGAGCATCCCCTATTACCAGCACATAGAGGGTGCAGAAACCAAGAGATTCGAGCCTGAGGTGTCCAGTTAGTCAAGCCAAGCTTTATTGTATGCACACAAGGAATAATACAATGAGGATTATTGTTGTAGTTCAAAGAGGATATGGCCCTCCACAGTTTATATACACTTTTCTCTACAACCCCCACCCTCTCCTGTCTTTGAGGTACCTTCTCAAGAAACTCAAGGACTCAGAGAGCAATTAAAACATTCCTTCCTTATCAGGGAGTTTGGTACAGAGAGGGAGAAGCATCTGTGCTACAGCAAGCGTGAAGGTTAGAGTTTAGCAAGTAAATTCAGCGGTTGTTCACAGCTCCTACCACTATATGGGTACAGAGTAACATACAGATTCTGCTAGCAGACTCCATCAAGGGTAAGCTGTATGAGTAGTGCACTGGGATTGCAGTACAAAGCACAGGATAGTAAAATAAATATCTTGCGTTTTACATTTCTTTTATAGAGAGGAAATGGTGGCTTCTGAAATGTGTAACACTACTTTGCTGCCATGTGCAACCAATTATATGTCATATTAGGTCAGTATTTCTGTATTTCTTTTCGAATGTGACAACATGCATTTCTATTTCAAGAACAAGATGGACCTCATCTCACTCTAGTCTACCAGCGCTTTATGGAGTGCCCTTGTCTTTGGTACAGGGGTCGTAGCCTGACATGCCCCTGTCGTATGTGCAGTTCGCTCCCACTGGGATTTGTTTTCAAATGTCCTCCCAGTATGGGGATTCCCGATCTCCACAAACAGCATCACTGTAATTCTCATCTTACACACTACAAGATCTGTTACAGCCCCACGGTGCCATGTGTCCTCTTCCAAAACAAAACTACAGGATCTGTTCTCTCTGTTTTTTTATTATTTGTTATCTAACTGATATCACACCACATGTGACACGAAGTTACACTGAATACAAAAGCCAAAGCACCTATTTTATTTTTCAAAGTGCACTTCTGGAAGTGGTTCAAGGGCACATTGTAACCCTCGATACTGAGAACTGTCACTTGCAAGAGGATTCGTTGGAACCAGTGACAGATGACAAACATTTCCTGCCCAGAAACATGACAGGAAATTAAATTTTGGTAGAAAAATAACAGGTATGTTACTCATACAATTCTAGTGACGTGCGACAGTGTTACCTATTTAAACAGCTAAGGTCTGTCAATTTACTCATAGTTTGTTTTTCAGTTACAGACATTCTCATGTGCCAGAAACACAGATATTATTTAATGTCTTGGCAAATATTACTGAACTAAATTATGATTAACATCTGTGAGTCAGTCACACAGAGGCCTGCCCAATTTTAGGAGTCATTAAATTAGTAAACAGATGTTAATTAAAAAAGCTTTTTATGGCAAGTGCCCCTAACCTTGAACACAGAAGTATCAGCGATGTTTTAGGAGGAGACATTCCATCACTTCTGTAATTTTGTAGCAGTTTAGAAAGGTAATAGTTGATAAAGACATTAAAAAACAAACATTACTTTCCCTCTTTAATTGTTGTGCTATATGACATAACCCAAAGCAATCAGAATGCTGTCAGATGCTTTATACCTATTCTGTATTAATATTAGCCTCCCTACATCTCCCACTTGGAATATGGTTGTCTATTGTAATATGTCTGAAGGCTTCTAGATACTTCGGTACTGGATTATTCAGTCCAGCCCCTGAAAGCCCCTGTCTAGCAGGTATTACACTATATGTAAAAATTAAAAAAATAATTTCTTAATAGCACCTTAATAGCAATCAGTTGCAGGTGATACGGTAAATGAAGGAGTTTAGAAATCCTCAATACAAATCTAGGCCAGAGGACTTCAATCAAACACATTATTTGTTAAATTAATTAATAATTAATGAGCGATCTCAGTCTTTAGAAAGAGATGATATGGGGGGAATGTAAGACAGGATTGGGGCTCTCCAGGGCTGGGGGTGGAGACCAAGGTTTTAGTACAACAGGTGATTTTCACCAACTCCAATGACCACAAACCTCATTCACCTACCTGGTGCATAAAATGCACCTTAACAGTACTACTGCATTTCCTCATTCCATGGGACAGGAGGAGGGGACCAGGGACGGACCAGCTCGTGTCCCTCTTTGCCAGTGCTCTCCCTGATGGTCTGATATGCCACTTACCTTGTGGTGGGTGATCTCTTCCTTCTCTCGCAGTGCACTGCGTCGAAAAACGCCGCATTCCAGAACCGCAGGGTATGCCTGAGACCAACAGGACAGAAAGCCTTTCCTTCACTTGCACACAATGAATAAAACCACATTCACATGGCCTCATAGCATGCAAAATGCCTTGGATTAAACAGAAATGCCACAATCCAATTCAAACACAAGGGTGCAGCAAAAACCCATATAAAACCAAATATTAAATTAGTTTACAAATGAGCTTGGTTGCTATAGCAAATTGATGCTAGCTGTTCCCTGAAAGAATCTAGGGTAATTTTCTGGGCAGCTTGTTCCAGACTCCTTCAACTGTTCTTGTAAAGAAGTGCTTCCTGTTCTCAGTTTTAAATGCCTTTCCCTTCAATCTTCAGTCGTGTCTTCTGGTTTGTTTTCTCCTCTTAGTTTTGGAGAAGTCAAAAAAGTAGGACAGGTCTACAGTACACATATCTAACAATAAGGTAAAAGAGTGTTCAGAGATGAGGTGTTTATAAAGTTAGATGGCATATTCAAGTATCTGTTGAGCAATCCAGTATGGAAAATATACAAAATGAAGATCATGAGGACCAGCAGCCCCTAGGACAGTGGCAATACACACTGGAGGATGCTATATTTCACCCAGCAGTCCCATGAACAATAATAGCAGACACCAGACAGTGCAATACTGGGTTAAAGGGACCACTACACGCGTGTAAGACCACGATGACTTGCATGTGGAAATGAGTGACGTGCTCTCGTTTTCAGTTGTACTTTACAAACCGATTTTCTATGTACAGTAGGAGGCATTTCTGTAAATGACTTCATCGTAGTACCATAAGCCCTGTATAGTACACAGTTGTTTTAATGAAAAGTGCCCAGCTCTTCAATGGCAGAAAACAGGGTTGAAAATAACCGGGTGCAGGAAAATGTTGGTCGACTTCAAATGACTTTGAAAGCGCTGTACTATACGTGGCTGCGCTAATGGTATATCATGCAATTAAAAGACAGTCAGACTATGCATATAAAGGTTGAAATAATTTTCTTGTGCTTGTTCCCGTCTTAATTAAATGCCTTTACACTAATAAGAGCAGAGAAAAAGCAGCGTCAGTAAGAACCGTTAGGCCTGAAAGAGCAATGTTGCACCTACCAGATGGGCTGTTGTTTTAAATGGGTGTACAGGTAGATCTTCTCCCCCTTCTTTTCTTCAGGAGACTCAAAGACCACTATGGAGATGAGTCATAAAAACATTACTGTCACTCTAACGATGAAGGACAGCTGAATTGAATAAGTAATAGGACAGTCTTTACGCCAGTTTACAAGCAAGTCATGAATTCAGTCTATTTTGACTTAGCCCTTCTTCAATTCATGTTTGCATGAATATTTCAAAGCATCTGTTTTTTGAAAAATGCTGCGAGTGTCTAAAAATCAGGTTTGAAAGAGTGCTTGTGGCCGACATCTCCGAGATTCCACAAGGGCAACAGAGGAGGGCAGGTTGATCAGTTTAAGTGACGAACACTCTTGGTCTCTCCCTCCAAGGTCTTTCCAGTGTTAGTGGGTTAACTTCCCCGGCAGGCAGCTTCCTTTGTCCTGCTTTAGTGCAGCAGCAGTTTCTCCCATCTCTCAGGGGCTGAACAAGGCGGGGGGCTGAACGACCGTGTTCCTTGGCCAAAAGGGGTACTTCGTGGTTTTGAAATGTGCCAAAAACCCCATTAGACTTTCTGCCACCCACACAGACAGTGGGCACTAGTCCCGATGAACTGAATACCAAAAAAACAACATGGTAGGTTAAAGAAGTAACACTTGTTTCTACTTTTTGACAATTCAATTTTTCTATTCCTATTGTGTAGGAGGGCTGTAGCGCAAGCAGTTTATTGCCTCCTCCTGAATTTCCCTCACTGGCTGCATGGCTTTCTGAGGACCTGACCTGCCTGCTGCGTCCTTTGCGTGTTTGTCTTATTCCGATTTGTTACTGGGATCTTGGCATCTGTCTGTCTCATCGCCTCCAGTGCCTTCCGCTTGGCAGCCCTTGGCCACAAGCTCAGCTGACACTCGAACCCACAAAGACAAAAGACGAAATTCTCACATACCCATCTTTTTCGGCTTCCCATGAGTTTTAGCCTCTGCATCTCTGTGAAAGAAAATGTTAAGAAAAAAAAGCGTAAGTTGGGGGGAAAAAAAGAGCAGGCAGCCAAGAATACAGGTTTCTCGAGATGGAAATGTGCATCAGCCACAGAGACAGATTTTCTTGCTGTCGTCATCCTTTTTTTTCCCATTGCCCTTGTCAGCATTCTTCCAACAAGAATTCTTTTTGCCCTGTATAAAACACAAGCATTACAACTGCACAGTCAATGCAAAATGACTTCCGCGCATTTGAAATAAAATTGACTTTATTGGGGGAAAAAACCTTTGAACAAAAATCTCAATATAGTATGTTGCAAGCAAGAATTAATAATCATGCACCTATCAACAATCATTATACCTAAGATAAATAATACCAATTAGAGGCTGCAAAAACATTAACAGAGATTAATTCCGCATTCGAGAGAGTTAAATACACAATAATCCAGTGCAGATCTACTATCACAAATCCATTCTTTACTATTGCAAAAATGTTTATTTTTGGATCTCGTGAAAAGTAAGCAACTGGAGGATTTTACATAACGTACACAGAAAAGGACAAAGCATGCCACCCCCCCCACTGAGCTTAATAAAGTTAACTCCCCACCTCCTACTGGCTGATGAAAAAAATCTTTTCAAAAAGATGTGCCAGTTACATGCTGAGCTGATGGCAACACAATCAGTGCTGAGGATATATACTGGCATAATGAGGGGAGAGAAAATCATTATTCATAGTGGAAGCAAGACTGTCCCTCTGCTCCCCTGGTGTCAGACAATGATGAGAGAACTTCGGGTAGCCCACATGACTGAAGCCAGCAAGTACTTTGATGAGGTACCTTCCTTTTCCAAACTTGAATTAAAGTGAAATGCAGAAACTACGTTTTTGTTTTTCATTTTAATCTGTATAAATTGCAACTGTACCTGGTCTCGGATAAGGTGCCCAGCAGCTCGGATGAGGGAAGGCCCTTTGCTATCAAATATAAATATAAAAGGCACAAAGCCCTGCTAGGCTATAACAGACTCCCATTGTAGCTGTTGGACCATTGTCACAGTCCCCCTAACTAAAACAGCATTATAATACAATGGCAAGTGTGAACTCTTCTGGGAATAATGCCTCTAGCAAGAGAGATCTAATTGTACTTTAGAAATCAGTAAGCTTGCTTATACACTTTTTTTGCTCGTTGGGCTTACAAACCAACTGGACTAAAAACTGCTGCCAGTGTTATACCAAGTCTTTCTCTAGAAAGCTCCAAAAGTCAATGCAAAGCGCTCTCCTTTGAGACGCACTAGATTTATCCTGGATCTGTGCGGCACCGGCCTGCTAATTCGCGTGGCAACACTTCGCGCTGGTCACTCCACTTACTCATTCTTCTTGAGGACGGGCCCCCGCAGTTTGCTCTCCAGCCCCCCGAAGAAGCCTTTGACATTCTCCGTCTTGGCAGAGGTGTTCTTGAGTAACCGCTCGGCGATGTCCTTCTTCCCGGCGAGCCACGTGTTGGCCGACTTCAGGTAGGAGTCTATCCCCGCTGCAGGTTTCTCCAGCAGCTCGGTGGGGGAGAGCTGTACCTTCCCTGGAAGAAGGAACAACGGAGCTGTCAACCGCACACTTCCAGGGTGGAAGAGGGAAACGGACATCGGCTCATCTTCAAGGTTCTAGTGGAAGTGCTTACCTGTGATGTGGACTGTATGAAATAATTCATGGAATATGTTAACATGTTAACTGAGCAGCACACTGCCTGTATCAGCTACCAAAAGGCCTCAGGTTCTGTTAAAGTGAGATAAGAACTGACTTTGCAAAAACAGCAGTAATTGGTTTTACTCCTAATGAAATTAGGAGCAGACATGTTCAGCTTCAAATGAACCACATGAAGCTGTACTGTATAAAAGTGCAGGGAGACCTTAGCTGTCTTGTCTGCCTTGTGGGGCAGTCTTTCTGTGTTTATTGAGGCCGTCTCCTGATCTTGTGCTGAAGAACCTCCCACAACAAGGGGGCTTTGTTCAACCCACAGACCATAAATTCAAAAATCCCAAGCCAAAACAAATTTGCTAGCTCTTAAGTAACTGAGGTAATTAAAACTGGATTCATTCAAGATGCATGGGAATCAGGAAACACCTTTCAGAACACATGGATCCTTAAGTAATGGAGTTCATTTCATATAACCGAAAATTCTCAGAATTCTTCATTTTTTGTTCACATTACATTGAACCATAACTACGTGTTCACCATCAGAAATTAAAAGCAACAGAAGCAATGTCATGCTGCATGTTAACAGTTGCTTCAAAATGTACCAATCTGGTAATCAACAACAGAAAAGAAAGATGATTCAACAAATGATTCATATTAGAATGACTGGCATGTATAAAGAATCAAACATGTTTTATTTATTTCCAGCCCTCCAATGGGATTTGCTTGATTGCCACTTTGCAAAGCATCTTTTAAAATTGCCTCTGCATGTCATATTACAAAGAAATTTAAGTACGTATTCTAATATGCTCTAACATTTGACAAGGACTCTTCCTTTCAAAAGTTGTTCAGTGTATTTGGACCCTGTAATATCAAATACTCTGATCTTACAATAAAGCAGAGACACTGCTCATAACAGGGAAAACGTCAAAGCACTCAGCAGCTGTCTCAGGAGTCTGCAGCTTCAGAGGAAATGTCTTTTAGCAAACAGCCTCCACAAGCACAAGAGGACAAATCTCTTGCAACTGACCTGAAAATATTTACCGTTCTCTGACAGTAATTTGAATCTGTCAAAATTTTTAATTTTTTTAAATCTCTTAACGAAAAGGGGGAAAAGCTATGTTAAACTTGATCAGCTAAAAATTAACTCAAGTTGCAGCTTCCTCCAAACTCAACTCTTGGCGTCTTACCTATGTAGAAGTAAGTGAAGCACATGGTCATGAGATTTTTGGCAGGAGGGTAATCATCCATCTGATAGCACCTGCAACAGAACACATGTTTGAATTCGTGCTTATCACAGCCTCCCTGAAAACAAGGGGAGGAGACATTTCTCTCTGCCCTTGATAGGTCTTCAGCTGTCACTGTTAACACCAGCTAACGGTCAACTGACATCCCAACATGTGCCTTAAACTGATTGGCAAGCCTTTGCAGTTAAGAGCTACGATAACAAAATGTGTCAAGTGCTTTAATAGTGGCAGGCCCGGGATTGTTTAAAACAACAGGAAATTCTCCAGGGGACAAACAGTAGAAAAGGCTTGAAAAAGAACACTACAAGGAGACCCAATTCAAGTATCCAAGATCCTCAATGAATCCCAGTGACTTTCTGGATCAACAGTGAAACAACCCAGGGGACACAAATGGAAACTAATAGCGCATTTCAAACCAAGGAGGCAACTTTTACCAGGTCATGTTGTTGAGAACAATAACCTGGAATGACCAATCACATGCATCCAATTAGCTACAAGCAACCACACAAGCAAGATGGGCCACATGGCTCTCCATCATTTGTAATCTTTATGATTATTTACTAATTCTTTTGGAGAGCAGTTTAGTACATCAGACTTACAGCTATTTCTTTTTAATCTGTTTAATTGATTACAACCTGTATTACATAGTTAAAAAAAACTTACTTTTATGCAATTGATTTAATTATTCTAATAGCAAGGCATACTGCACGTTCACAAAAGGTCATGTGCCTTAAAGCAGACACAATCTCCTAGTCCAAAAGTCTCCTAGTCATTTACAGGTGGAAACTTGTGTGAGCATCATGATGGTCCTGATCTGCCATTTTATAACTAAGCGAGTTAGAGAATACAGAATTACACCTAAGGAGAAGTTCTCAGCTTAGCTGCAATCTCAAAGTCCCTAAAAGGTCAAAATTGTGTTTTTTTTTAATAGTTTTTACACTGTCAGGGGTTTGGTGCAGCACAGAATCACAGGTGAATTCCTTAAATCCTAGGTTCCTTAGAACCTTTAGCGGCCTATTCGAATCAGCTTGCAATTCAACAGGAACACTAACCACTCTACAAGAAAAACAGCGCCCTGACAGCTGCTTCCTGACACAACTGCTTTCTCACGGAGTGTGGATTGCAGATATTTTTCCTTACAATTAAAACTGATAGGAGGCTTTCGCAGCCAAACAGATGTCTCCACATCTTGCATCCTGTTGTTTCAAGTCAAAAACTGCATTCATGGAACAAACGCGAATAGAATAAAATCCTCTCACATTACACAAGTCTTGTGGTGTGTTCAGCTAATGTTTGACTAATAATCATTCCAGCACTACCGCTTTAGAAGAGGAGGTGCTGGAATCAAGTGGTACTATATGCTAATTTCTATTTTAATTACATCCTGTTCCACCGCATTTGAACTGCTGAGATGATGTACAACAAACATGACAGGCACAAGACGATTTCTATCGATTCCATCTTGATGACATTCAGGGGCTTCTATTTTAAGCAGACCCAGGGACAAAATGCAAGTTAATGCCTGTAATTAATGAACAGCAGGCTGAAGTGTGTGAGTCACACTGCTGCTGCTGCAAAAAGCAGACCAGGCAATATGCTTCTATTGAACACTGGAGCTAAGTACGGAAGATATCCACCTAACGATGTAGCACAATTATCATCCATTCATGCATTTCTAACCACTCTATCCAATACAGGGTGGGGGGAGGAGCAGGAGCATATCCCAGCAAGCAATGGGCACAAGGCAGGATACACTCTGGATGGGACACCAGTCCGTCGTAGAGCACACTCAAACTCACACCAGGGCCAACTTTCTCAGAAGCTTAAACCACCAGTACAATGCGTTTTGGGATTGTGGGAGGAAACTGGAGCACCCAGAGAGAAACTATGTGAACACAGACTCCACAAAGATAGCACCTCAGGAATTGAACCCAGGGCCACAGTGCTGCGAGGCAGCAATGTTAACTACTAGGTTAGTTTACCTAATTACTGCTGACTAATTAAGCGGATAAGCTACAATGCTGCCCATGGAAAATTATCATACATGTTCTTTTTCAAGCCAAAATATTCTATGGAATTTTTTAAACACTAATAATTCCTTACACTTACATAGCGCAGTTCTGGACTTTGTACTCAAAGCGCTTTACAGTTAACAGAGACTTTACCATGACTGGTTAAGGCCAGGGAAACATATGGCGAGGACACTGGGGTTGCACCCCTACTCTTTCAGAGTAAACCACTGGATTTTTAATGACCACAGAGAGACAGGTTTTACATTTCATCCCAAGGACGGCACCTTTTTTAAATTAAGTGAACTGGTGACACAGAACCAGCTGGAAAATAAGGTAAATGCAGTTTCATTTTCCATTATACAGAATCTTTCTGCCTGTACCCATAATTTGTTTTGAAAGAGCCAACCTGATTTGAGTGCCCAACCCCCTTCCTCATAGGATGGACAGTTTAAAGAAGCCGACCAACCTATGTAACAAGTTTTTCTGTGGTGCTGTACAGAGGGAGAATATGCGTCCCGTGTTCTTTATTGCCATGTTGCTGAACCACAGGCTTCGTCCCCCTTTCCTGCACACGGTAGCCAACAGGACTATCCCCTGGCAAGCAGCTGTTTCCTAATGACCTCTGCAATAAGCCTTTACAATGTTCCTGCAGTTTAAGAATGTCCATTCGTCGGATTACATATATATTTTATCCTCCCTAATACTTTTCATGCTTTCAGCCCAGGGCCCTCTTAAGTGCAGAGCCAGGCCTTATGTTGAGCTCTAAATATAGTTTTAGTTCAAGTTGGATGTCTTTAGATCTGTCAAAACAATGGCAGGAGCGCTGACCCACCATGATCATGGCGAAATAATGTTCCTCCCCCGTGACACCTGGGCAGCAAGCAGCAAGCGGATGTTGGAAATGCTGTGCTGCGACTGTTCTCATGAGAAACGTGGTGTAATGGCAGTACTGGAAAATGGAATCAGATCAAGTCTGTTGGGCAAGATGGAATGTGCACTAGCCTCAATTCCATATCCTTCCAATAACACAGGGGTGTGCTGTGGTTTACCCGTGTTCATAGAGAAATCCCATCTGTTCCCTTAGTGCAAATATATTATTCTTTTCTTATCGTTGCTCTGCTAATTATCCATCCCTATGTTTATTTTATTTATTTTTTACAAGATGAACATCAAGTGCACCTTACATACACTTCTCAGATTTTCTCAATAAAATTACACTTTGAGCCCTGTAGGGCTTTTTTGTTTTTTTGGGTGAAAGCTGACTCAGACCCCTAAAGGAGAACTTGCAGAAACAACCTCATAATTGTTATTTGCTTTGCTGCCTGAGCTTTCTGAAGGGCTGTTAGTTTTCCCTTCGAAACCCTTTTCCCAGTTACTGGAATAGGAGTGCGAGTGGCCCAGCTGCATTTTCCTTATTGCTGAAAGAGGTGGGGGGGGAAAAGTTTGGAACTTACTCGAAGAGAACGACTGCGAAAGACTGCACGAGCCTGTAGAAGGTTTGCTCCGAGACGCATTTTGAATGGCAGCGCTGCAAAAAGGAAAAAAAAAAATGTTCTACATCTACATTGTTTATATGCATAAATAACATCTTCTTAATAATCCACAGTATTCACAAACCAGAGTGAGGCACTAAGGCATTCATTAGCTGAACAGCAAGAACAATACATACAGTAAGAGAGTGTAATGATTCATGATGTAAGACTTCTTACCCCTGACTGTCTTTACTTCCCATCTCCTGACCTGTGGAGAACAATACTGCGCAGTATATCAGGAGACTGAATTTCAGCACAAAGCTGACACACTCAGTATGCCATGTATCCATACCCTAGGGCTCTCTGGCCGAATGAAACGCCATTTCAGAAAATGCTCAGTAAGCTGAACAACAGGACAGAGCAGAACAGAGGTCTGCCTTTACGGACACATGGGTTACAGGTCTGGTTCTTCTGTAACAAGATGCCGCCGCATTTTCTAAGCGTATGCATCCCCTTGCAAAATTTAATTTTGTTAGCAACAGAGGTCTCTCACACTTGCTCCATTTCCCCAGCTTTGTACAGGAAATGTTATCCGATGTCAGCAGCAGTCCTTATATGTTTTGGCTTCACTTTCTATGTTTCATTTGTTATACCTTAATATTCATTAGTTACTGTAAAAGATACCCTCCAATCTCAATTTCTCTACATTGGCTATCCCCAGGCTCAAATATATTTACTCTGAAATGAGCTACAGTACATCCCATCAGCCAGCAATGAAGTAGCTGAAACTGGCATGGCCCATAATGAGACATCGGTACCCAACACATTAACAGAAGCTAGCTCAACAGAGTGACAATATGTGCACACATCACAAAGCGCAGATTGGAGAATGCACAAGCACAGCAGAATGGCAGTGCAGTGCAGATCAAGTTGCCTAATGCAGAAAGCATTATACCATGGACACATGGTACTGTTGGAAAAGAGGACAATTCTCCTCTTTAGGGGTGCTTATGGGGGTCACTTTGCACGTCATCTGTTACAGTAGAAATTTGAAACCAGGGTGTGAAAACAGTGAATCTCCCTGGAAGTTGCAGACTGCAATTTGCAGTACGGTGGCCACATTTCCCTGCTTTTACTACAGCTTAATTTCAAGAGGAACGGACTCTTACCTGAGCGCTGACGTATTTGGAGAACCACTCTCTGCCTTTCCCATTGTCCCCGCTGCACAGCTCCCCAAAGCGTGCCTTCTCTTCCTGTTCAAACTCATCCCTGGGAAGACAAGGATGCACCTCAAAGCGTCAGGCACTATCCGATTATTTCGGTGAAATGATGATTTGCTTAAATGTTTAAAAAAAACCACAAAACTTAAAAACGAATTAAACTGAAGATAACAAACTACCCATGCTTAGTTGATGTTAGAATTGTTAGGTTTTTTAAAGCACAAACAATTGTGGCAAGTTTTCAAATGCTCAAGAATAATGCAGTCCATCCTAAAACAAAGTTTGTAAATAAAAACAAAAAAGCGATTACAAATACTGAAATTTATGATAAAAGTCACTCAATAGATTACAGCTGGATGCAAGGTCATAAAAAAGCCCAATAAAATGCATATTACATCTGTTACAACTATCAACTGTTGGGATCAGTAGTTGATTTCTACAAAGATTTGGGAGAAGCTGTACGAATGCCTCATTTTCATTTTTAATAAATGTAACCCTTATATAAAAATAATATTACCAATGTTAAGTAGTGTGCGTTATGACCAAGGTACAAAAATGGTAACAAAAGGCAAATTAGTGATTGTGTAAAAGTGTTTCAGGTACCCTGTTCCCCTCAGGAATGCAGCAATAAGATGATGTACTGTAGCTGCAAAAGCGTCTGTAGCAGCAGATGATGTGGCTTTCAAAAAGGATCCAAATCATCCAAAAAGTAGGTCAGCAACTGCAGTTCTGAGTATGCAAGTAGCCCACACAAGCATTGAGATACCTCACTGCAGGTCCAGTGAGTGAACTCCAGCACCAGGAACATAACTAGTGTCAATGTGGAAGGTGTTTAGATCACAAAACAGCTGGAAGAACCTCTGACAAATTTCTACATCATAACTGACTCCTTCTTGCTTGCCAAACTGTAATGTCACATACAGTAGGTATACAACCATATAATGGCTAGTATATACATGCGCTACAGTATTAGATCACGAAGTCCAGCACACAGATCTTCAAGCAGACCTAAATTTTAACAAAGCAACAGAAAACGAAAAATACAATGTTCCTTGCTGCTGCAACTGAAAATACAGTAATAAGAAATATACAGTTTGGTGGAGTGATGCTGAGTCCCAGCTGCTTAATAAGAAAACACACAAACACCTCTTGAAAAATGCATATAGCTTCCTTTAAAAACTCTGAAGTTACCCGAAGTGACCCCCAGGAGGGCTAGGCCTCTTTTCAATCAAAACCTTCACAGTCTTTAGAAAACCTCCTAAGGAATTGTTTTCCTTCCAGCAACTCATTCGGTCATAACAGTTACACTGACACCCTCACAAGTCCAGCTCATTAAGCCCTATCACAACTTGAGTCCCAAATGCAACCTGACACACATTTGTTCAGCATACTTCCATATCACAGATTTTTCCTTTAAGGAAGCCAACTGACCTTTTGCTGAATTGGGTATTATCTCTGAATCCTTCACAAATGTCAGAATTCATTACCCAGGAAGCCCTTCACAGGAGACAGCATTTCCCCCCCAAACATGCTATGCACACAGCTCTTCTCCACAGAGCCCTGAGAGGAGGTGGCCCAGTGCAGAGGCTCATGGGTAATGCCAGTCCAGGTCTTAAGGGTTTCCTATGGCTATTTCCAGACTTCCAGATCACTGGCAATTCATAACTACATATTACACCGAGAACAATAACTGGTGAACTTAACTACAGTGCATTACTGTCAAGACAGACATGCAGAGAGCACCAGCAGACTGAGCCGCTAATGACAACTAAGGTTCTGAAACCCCTCTGAAGACAACTTCACTCTTGGAGAGCCACAGGCTTGCAGGTTCCATAGGGAACCCGAACGTGAGATGTAGAAACAGTAAGTGCACCTCTAATGAATTAGATCTACGAGTTTCATTAAGTCGTCAACAAAGCGGGTGAAGCGAAAGACCGAGTGCTTCAATCTGGAGCCAGGCGAGAGGATCATTATCCAAGTCTCTTCCTAATGTTCTTGCTTTTGCAAAACTGTGGTCATCTGCCACTACTCATATCTTCACCCAATCATGAAGGAGACATGTATGTAGATGGTGAGGTATAAGTTTAACTGCAGCTTTGCCATCACTTTTGATTGGATGCTCTCAGTTTTTTCCCCCCCAAGTGCTAAAGGTGCTTACAAGATGTGAACATGCTCTGTACCACAACATTGAGGCCAAAGAGAACATCATAAAAATTAAGACAGATTCTGAAGAGAAACTGAAAAAGCCTTCTTCAGAATAACAATAGATGGCTGATGAAAGGAATATAATGCTGAAAACCAAACCAAGTAAGACAGCAGTCAAAGCACTGAATTTGCAGTATATAAACCAGGCACTATCACATATATATTAAATTTAGCATGAAGGATATATTTACAAGGCAATTCACAGAATCCATAAAGGAAAAATGGAGTGCTTGGATACATACAAGAGGGCACAAGATGAAAACCAAGAGTGGTGCAACTATTTATGTCCCCAGTAGAGTGTTAGATTTCTCACTTGCAAAAAGTCTTACAAAGCCATCCCGAAGTGTCGGTACCATGAAATGCAAGAGAGCTTTTGCTTGAGGTTTTAAAACTCTTACAGAGTTTGAGCTCTTTCAGATTAAACTTCAGCAAGATGAACTTCTCACCTCACTATCAGAAAACTGTTTTTTTTTTAATTCACCAAACACATTACTAGACCATGCTGGCTTTAACCCAATAAGCTTAGGAAATTCATAGGGACTGGAGTCAACAAGGTGCTTCAGAAAACCAACAACATTGACATAAGCACAAAGTAATGATGCTGCTCACAGCATCTTCATGTAGAAGCATAAATTAGCAGAATGATGAATGCTGAGGCTCTAGCCCTATCCTCTATCCATTCTAGACATCCATATAATTCACTAACTCGAGAAACGGCACAAACTGTGGTGAAGGAGAGCTGAAGGGATCTGGACAACATCTGGAAATGGACCAACGCTGGCAAATGAGGTCAACGGAAATATTTCACGGAAATGATTCTTACCGCCCGTGAAATATTTTCTCCACGTAGGCTTTCATGAACTCGCGGCGCTCGGCCGTCTCGGCGTCCTCCGACTCGGCGCTCTGGCTGGAGGAGAAGGACTCGTTGGAGGAGGAGCGGCGGGAGGCGCTCCAGTCCTCGCGCGAGGGGGAGTGGGTGGCCTCGTTCTCGCTGTCGGCCGACTCGGTGGCCTCGCTCTCGTCGCCCGACGGGTCCTCGCCGCCTTGGCTCTGGCTCGGGACCCCGCAGCCGGCGCTGGGTTCGGCCCAACAGGCCTCCGAGTCCAACCGGCCGTCTGAGGCCAGGGCCGTGTGCTCGGTCACCTCGGCAACGGAGGCCCCCACCTGATCGGGCCACGAGCTGTTCGAACCCAAAGCCGGCATTTCGTCAGGGGCCGCTGCTTCCCCACCCAAGAAGTCCAAGCCAAAATAATGGGCGCTGTGACTAACTGGTGCGGCGGGTGGCGACTCCACCAAGCAAGGTTCCGCGTCGAAGTCTATCAGGGTGCCTACGGCAACATCTTTGCCTTCCATGATGGCAACTGCTATGAAATAAAATGAGCAGCAGGGATAAAATTGTTCAACGGTTTTGAGCACAAAGGAAACAGCAGGTTGTCACTGGATCATGCTGCCACAGTGCTTTATCTTCGGGCGCCTTTCCCCCAGCTGTCTCATCGTGGGCGTGGTCCCTGAAAAAGGGCAGATAAGAACAGTGAGCTTGACAGAGGCCACGGCATTAAGAACCTAACACTCGAGATTAAAGAAGCAGCAATGGGCAGAATGCAACCCGGGTGAGGCTGGTATATATTGCCATTCATGAAGTCACTTGAAATTTCCCCGCAATTGCCATTTCCAGAAATGTGGTGCGCTGCCTGTATTGGATTGCACAATTCAGTAATAAGACATTGTAGAATCTTAAATGTAACAGATCACGCAAGTTTCCTAAAAAAAAAGAACTCAAATCGCTCTTACACATAGAAAAAATGAAAAAAGTTCTGGCTCTAGAAGGCCACAGCATTTGCCTGTGTTTGTTACCAGTTAACTACTTAACAAATGTAAAAATGTGCAGAAGTGGTTTCCATGAAAGTTTCCATGCGTAAATGAGAACAAACATCAATTCGACACCAAGTTCAGTAGACATAAAACATTCAGGGGTCTGTAAAGAACAGTCAACAAAATAGATCTGAGAGAGTAACATTTCGATCAGCCAGCACAAAAGCAGAAGTTGAACCCTGAACTTGAACTCGATACCCTAACCCAGCTATTTAGAGAAAAGCTATATGAAAGCATCAGCCATTGTTCAGCAATTAGGGCTACGATTTTAAAATGGAAAAACCTGTCCTTTCTAGGTATTTTGAATTGCGTTTTCCCCAGTCACCAGTCTTGCATGGGTGAGGAGTATGACTCAGAATGCAATTATCGCCGATCAGCAGCAGAGGACATTTTCTATAAGGCAAGTGCCTCCCTTGTGAAACGGCTACTCCTGAAAATGTGCTGAAAGGGGCGACTCTCATCTGTGAAAATGCTGCAGGACTGTAAAATGAATTTGCAGAAAGCAAGTGGCAAATAGAAACACAAGGACGGGAGATGTGGCAATTTCAGCTTTTGAAACACTTCTGAGCTTCAGGGAAAATTCAGACTGAAACAGGAACGAATATGAAGAGGGATGGGTGTGGAGACAGCAGCTGGGATTGCTAAATAAATAGCCTGCAGAGTGGTCTGACCTTTTGATAATAACGGGATATTAGAAGAAAGCTGAGGTTACTACACTGTAATTTTAGAAGAATCATGCATTATCCAACCCGAGAACTGACAAGAAAATGAACCTCAGACTGGATTCTATATCTCTTAATCATGGAAGGAGGTGTTGTGCCCTCATTAAGATCAGCATCTGGTAAAAAATTAACACTTAATTGCTAATTATCTATGTAAAAAGATGGCCATCTCTCACATGATAAATCAGTGAATCAGTAAATCGAGGGGGCTAGCATTTCAAGCAACTACTGTCCAGATTGAGTTTTCTCAGATTTGTAGTGTAATTGAGTTTATTAGACCAGTGTGTCTGTCCTTCAAAGTCTTTAAAATAGAAGCACCTGAAGAGATGGTAGTAACATTTTAATTGGGGCAATTAATCTAATAATAAAGTAGTTGGATTAAAAATCCAGCTGTAGACACATTGGCCCTCGAGGACATGGACTGGACAAAGGCACCCTGTCTTTGGTCACTATAGGATCAGCAAATAAAAAAAGATTAAGTACATAGTTGGTGATTCCCACAGGGACTTTCAGCAGCATTTAATTAACATGCACAAACACCCCAGGAGTGTAAGAGCAGACAATGTCAGTATCGGAGAGAGCTGTGCCAATCTCATCTCAGCTGCTATGTTTGCACTATGCACAAGCACTGTAACAGGAACTGAATGGTTTGATATTTTACGTTATGAATACGCATGCAGAACATGTCGTCTTTAGCTCTTCCAAGCTTGCGTGGGAGTTGTAACATTAAGCCAGGCTGAATTTGTTAGTAATAGGTAATTTACTATTGGCAGAGCATAACAAATGGATTCTAAAATTGAAAAAAAGCCATACAAAAGGATGAGATTTCTCTAGACACAAAACAACCACACACAAAATGCATCAACTTTTCTATAAACTTAGTTGTAGTTGAACAGACCAATTTAGGTCTTTCAAGGCAAAAAATACAGAGGAAATAAAGTTTTGCAGGTGGGGTGGGTGTTGGGTTGAAGATTAAGTGGGGCGTGAATTATAGTGTGTATTTGCTTTCCAGATCTACAGGAAACCTTTTTCCTGAACTCTAAACCATCTGTGCGGAAATTAAAAGTAAATGACCAGTCTTTGCATAATGTATACAACTAAAGGAGCTAGCTACAATTGCATCAGTGTATTAGAGTGCAACAAGTATCGGGAATTAAAGAGAGCAACACAGGTTATGCAACAATAAAAGTCTTAGATTACCACAGTACTGTATACATAGCATGCACCCATTTAATACAATACACTTTAAGGCAGGGGCAAAGAAAACACCACTGCAATATACTGCAGCAACATTCAACATCAGGTATTTCATCTCATCCACAAAAGCATATTGTAGCCACTATAACCCCTGAACCGCAGCTTTATACCATCACAAAGTAAAGAAAGGTCACAGTGGCCACTCTGCTCCTTTGATTGGTAGTAGTTTGTTGATTTAAAAAACTCAACTAGTTTCTTATAACAGCTTGGGCCACATAAATAGGGTGTGTGTGAAATAACTACATCTTGCGTAAAAAAGGAGAATTGATTTGTCTGATAATCTATGCATCTTCGTATGCACTCTCCTGGCGTCTTCACCTTATTTTCAGGATGTCTGAATACATACTATACACTATACAAGGGTTCTAAGGAAAGGCTCTGAATTGGCCACAGTCCCTGTGTCCATTGACCCTCATTTCCTAAAGGCAAACAGGTTTAATATAAATTCAGCTATTTAGGAAATGTCTACCATACAGTAGACCTTACAGTATTTTGGGAAATTTGACTTCAGAGTCCTTGTAAACTAACGCACTATTACACACATTTACCCGACAGAAAGCTGTATACTAGATGCCAGACACCTCCAGTTCTACTTTGGTGTTCAGACATTAGGAACAATCCTAATTTATTTAGATTTAATTGGCATGTACTGATCAGAAGAAAGCTAGTCTTACAATAGGCAGGAATACGTAAGCTCCATCAACCCTTGTTTTAAAAGCCAATGCCATATCGCTTTGGCTTGAAAGAATCGACAGGAGCCAAAATGGGCTGGACAAGTCCGCGGAGGACTACTAGGGCGAAATGGAAAGCTCAGCTCTCACTTGAAAGAAAGGGGAATCTTCCAAAAGGAGTCATAGCCGTTCTGAAAGGTCTTTTGTGGAAATCAAGCCACAGAAGGAAATAACAGGAACTGCTCTATTACTGTATCTGCAAGCTTGAATTTCAATTGCGTGTTTAATAATGGGGCTTTACAGTATGTGCAGCAAACAAATTTACTTTGCACAATATTGCACAACTCGCACTTGTGGCAGTGTAGACACACCTCCTGTATATTATGAATTGTTTCCGAAAGTGGATGAGAAGACAATGAGAGATTTCTTCCATTTTAACCATCTATTACAGGTAAGTGCCTGCAAACTCTGCATGGCTTTCTCATCAGCACCCTATGAAACTCATTTTTTCTTCTTTCAACAGTCCCTTCAATTCTAGCATCCTTTACTGAGACTGAGTCATATGCCTTTGTTTTTATTTTAATAGAATAGTCACTACTTCACTCATTTCTCCTAGGTCTTACAAATCAAACACAGCCAATACAGTAGAGAAATTCGGAATGCAGACCACAATGAGAGAAAACATTTGCAATCCAACCCAACATGCCAGTATGAACGGCGGTCTTCTCTTCCTCATAGTCTTAAACTGAAGCAGCTTAAAAAAGAAAATCGACAAACCAGAGTGAGTTAAAAGCAGTGCTATACACTATAGCTGGTACACTATATCCAGCCACCTCTCTCTTATGCTTCTGCCAGGTGTACAGCTTGTCAAATGGATATACACCCACAGTGTCCTTTTAACCTCAGTATGAGCCGAGTTGTGCCTCATGTGAAAGACAATCCAATCTCTTCAGGTCGTGTTATGATCGGTCTAGCGTGCCAAGGCCTCCCTCACTCAGTGATCCATCCTGCCAGCCAGCTTTCGATCACTACCTTAGGGCTTGACAGTTGCTGAAGATATATTGGGAGTTATTAAATGAAGAGCAATAAAACTGCAATCCATAAGAGAGCTAGTAAGGGAGCCCTTCCAAACAGCAAGGGCAAATCAACTCCCCATCTCATCTACAGTAACTACCTGGCTTTCCTACAGACATGGGAAGGGAATATTTACACCTCCACGAACAGCAACACCCTCTTGGATACCCTAGAAATAGTAAAAAACAAATTGCTAGTTATAGTGAGGCAAGAGAATTAAAAATGTGATTCATAGTCTCTGTATTCTAACACCCCAGGTAGAAGACCTATAGAGTGATTGCAAAACACAACAAATAAATTTGTTTTGGAAAATTCCTTCTTCTCCATGACAGTCTGTGGTCTCATAAACGGGTGAGGTATAGTTTCTGTTCAAACCTAATTTTACAGAAAGTAAGCTAGCGTCTCAACCATGACAATGAAAATCCCTGTCACCTTTAAACACAATACAAAGCTAACAAGCATTCACGCTGCTTCACAAGCTGTGACAAATAAGGCGCACAGAATGTAATCCAGGTCAAAGTGCTCTCAAAATGAAAAATACCAAATTGTGTGCTGTGACCAGGAAAGAAAGTAGAGTTCTCTACTCCTCACTGCCTGCCACTGGGAATCTGCTCTTTTCGGGACATTCGGAATGCATCCCAAACCACAAAACTCAAGATGCACCAATTTACACAAAGAATGCAAACATTCTTTAAATGAAGCAAACATGCTAAAACACAGGAACCAAGAATTACTGAGGTACAAGAGAGATGCAGCTGGAACTCAGCCCAGTTCAGGTTGACCAAGCATCACTTCACGAGGCAAAAGGTACATTAACACTAACAGACTAACAGGCATCCAAGCATGTGGGTCAATGTTCCAGCCGGCAGTCACAAAAGCCCACACAACCACATCCACACCGTGCCAAAATCATATAAAAAGTGCTAGACTGACTATTCTATGCTCCATCGTGTCAAATCTGCAGCCATTTGTAAGCAGACGACAAAGTTCACACCATTAAACAAGAAAAAAATCAGAGTTACAACAGAGGATAAAGTCGGATTGCTGTTCAATACTTGTCAACAAGGCAAGTCTCATTAAGAGTAAACAAAGAAAAAAGGTCTCCGTGTCACAGGGCTCAGGCTAAATCCATATTTAGCCATGTGCCAACAGCTAATTCCAAAAAGATTCCAAAATCTGGCACCCATTTTTGGCTTTATGATTTCAAGTTTTTTTTTTTTTTTAATTTCTATCCATGAGAAGTTCCAATTTTACTAAACGTGCAACATGCAAGACCTGAAATGGCTCTATGCGATACTCAGCTGGAATTTTGTCTATTGGCGCTGAGATTCTTGTGTGGTGCCCAGCAAGAGTCAGTGTCCACAAGATATTTTTAAAAACCAAGGCCTGAGTGCAGAAAAAAAAATTAACAAGAAAGCAGATTAACTGGCAGCAATTAGCACTGGTGATTGAAGGCCCAGCTGGAACAAAACCCTGCAGACATAGGGGAACTCCAGGATCAGGATGAAGAATCACTGGTCTAGAAAATGTTCCACCTTGTTTCTCTGTTTCACTAGCCAAAACAGTATTGGCGTTTGCACAAGGAAATTAAGGAAGCAAGCTTCTACATACGGGAGCGCCAATACTGAAGGCAGATGACGGAGATCAGAGGCTGGAGATAAGAAGACAAAAGGAAACAGAGGAAAGGGATCAGCCAGCAAGCGGACTCCGAGCCAGTAAAACAAGTCGGAGAGAAGGAACAACCTGCAATCGGAAAAAAGTTCCGACCGGGCGGTAAGGAAAATCCGAGCACGAGCATTCTGTTCGGAAAAGAAAATCACATGCGCCTCCCGACTGCAAGAAAAGAGTCCGACGTACCTTTTGGAAATGGCCTGGGGAGACACCATCTGATTAAAAAAAAAAAGATATGGAAAAAAAGTCACGAAGTGTAAGACCAGGACAATGTAGAGAAACAGCCTAGCACAGTACATCTGAAACTGCAGAACACCACACAACTGTCAAAACTACGACATCTCTACCAAGCTCTCTTCTCCATGGTAGTTTAAACCACACATGTAGATGCACTGAGTTTCAATTTAAATTTAACGGATAATCCCCCCCACTTTTTCCATCACAAATTGCTCCATCTTATAAATCCAACACTGAAGCAACAACATACTTGCTTCAATGGTATTGCATCTCAGACTGGAAAACAAACAGGGTTTAAAGTGCGGTTAACTGATTTGTCTACAATGAGAAGACCAACATTAGGACAAATACCTTCAAGGGTAATTTTTCTGCAGGCGTTAAGACTTGTCTGGGCTAGCAGATCACATCCCACACCTTAGGTCAAACACTGGTATTACAAATCATGCAATCTCAGAGTGAGATTGAGACAACTGTAGAGTCAGTCTGATCGAATGAGCTGAGACAAGACAAAGGACTTTCAAGAGATCTATGTCAACACAGGGCTTTAGAGAGTAAAACATGGTATAATTTGGTATAATCGACACCTGCTGAATACTATACTGTAGGAGTTTGAATCCTTTTTTGAGTATACATTCGCATAATCATAGGTGTGCGAATGAACGAGAACATAGGCCACATCATTATATGCATGGAACTTAACTTGCTTCTCTGCGCCACCAGACTATTTTTAAGGACAGCCTATTGCTTGGTGAATCTTCAAGGGATGAAACTGCCACAGTTCACAACAGGAATCTTATCTTTGAATCTGAAGTGCTACCTTTTGGACTGAGAATCCCAACATCTCAGACCACCAAAAGAGCTGGCAAACATGTCTGTGTTCCAGTTTGGGCTCAACTCCATTCAGCCACTGTATTTTTTGGCGATTACCTTGGATGACCAATTTTCTGTGATGGGGGTTAGAGGAGGCTCTTTGCTACAGCTTGTGAAAGGACCAACAAATGTCAACCCCAACTCAGCTCATCAAGAAGAATTTTAAGAGCATTTCAAGTGAGAGACATTGCCACCTATTTTAAAAGTGAGAATGAAGCAATGACTAAAATAGACTTGGTTAGCAACATCGCCTGTACATGCTAAGTTTACACTAAAAGTGAGAAATATTTGTAGTCAAACACTTAAGCAGCCTATCCAGAAAATGAAATTCAGCAAGCTTGTATTGTGGCCGATTTCTCTCAATTGAACACTTGCGTATTCTAGCTAATTTAAACATCTTAGCTAATACTTTCTAGGATGAACATTCATTAAGCTCAGAAACTACAATACTGAAAAAAAGTAGGCTACAGTTTAACAAAACTGCGCATGGGTTTAAAATATATACACACTATATACTGTACAAAGGATTCTGCAAACAAATTAACCCACGCAAACACTGGGAGAACATAAAAACATAAAGAACATAAGAACATAAAGATGTGCTATTTCTCTGTTCCCTCTTGCAAAAGTACAAAGGGATTTCTAATTTAGTTTTAAACAGTTCAGGATGTTGGATGTAACCTTTGTGATCAGATTTTGTGCTGCAAGGTTATACTGTACATCCATTTCAGGGCTTTTGTTGGATTATTTAAAAAAAATCAACCACATCTATTCTCTTCTAATCCCTAATACCACACACCCAGCTTTTCTAAACAAAGATTTGCAGGAAAAAAGTGGTGCCCAATATACTCAAAAATGAAGGACCAACTATGATAATCACAGCAGAAAAAGATTTAATCTTTGCAAAATGAGGTCCAAATATTTTTGTGGTCTGAGTGGTCTTCAAATGGCTGTGGAAATGACAAAACAACTAATGATTACTCCTCTTTTCAAACCATCTTCACAAATGATTTGCATCCATCCCAGAATATTCCTTTTGCCGTTTTTTAACTAATCGTTAGCGACAGTATCTAACAAGAAGACCGCTGTCTGCACAGAATCCTCTGTTTACAAACAATTCAGAACAAGGAGGTTGAGAAATGTCTGGGAAGTTAGGCAAGAGGCTGAGATTGCAATATTCACAGCCAGGACCTTTAAATGCCGCATTTTAAATGAAAGGAAGTTGGCTAAAAATAAAAAAAAATGTTTGAACTCTTAATTCATGACGTGAGCACCCCTCAAGTACAGCAGTGTTGCTCAGTCCTATAGAAAGTTAACAAAAATCAAGAATACAATTTCTCTCTTCCTAAAGCTACATGAGAACCTGCAGAACTGTTCAATTGTACTAAACTTCTATGCATCAGTATAAATATCAGCTTTTAACATAAGTAGTGGAGTCAGGCCCTGCATGGGAAGTTAGCAGACACTGTTTATGACATTCCCAGTTTGAGATGACCGTACATTCTAGCAATCTGCAGGAAAGTGGTATTCATTCCTGGTATTATAATGAAGCGACTTAATCAAAACTGCCTTTTCCATCAGTACAAGTGGAGAATATCCTTGGATTTAAGAGAAAGTGCAAGGTTAATTCATATGAGGCACAAGAGGGTCTCTCTGCAGAGCTCAGCTTGACACAGAGGTATGTAGGGCAACTGGTAACAATGCTGAGAAACTCCTTGCCAGCTGACTGCAGCCAGAAATTCACAGTGACCTTATCCGAGCTACTCTGGGTCCAGCAGTCCACATCGCCCACGCTACTGCTGACCTGACATCTGGAGATTTCTCACAGAGCAGTATTTACTGTACCTAGTGCCTACTGTACCCTGATGAGTCAATTCAGCCATATGGAGGACCAAGGGCTCTTCTCCATGGACAAAAAAGACAGCTTACTTTAAAAGAGCAGCCTCCCTAACACCATGCCAGACAGTACAACAGAAGAGCAGTTTGTCTACCCTTATTACTATTAGATATTACAGAAATACATCGGGCAATAATGCATAACTGAAAGGCAAATTAACAACCAAGAGGGAAATGTGTTTCTATTAAAACAAAATTGCTTCCAAGTGTACCTTAGTGATTTCTCCTTCTCTCTTTCAAAAGAGTTTAAGCAAAAGTGGGTTGCGTTTTGCTCCTTTTCATGTATTTTTCATGCCTACATTTCACAGAACAGGGTAAACCAAATATAGGAGCAGCTACTGCCGAGCAGGAACACTCCTGGCAGGAGAAGGACACCGGGCTAAGAGGATAGAAGAGCATTATTGAGGATTAAAGATTAGGAAGAATTTCAGAGTAAAGTCCCATCACATCTCTCCTAGTATAATATGTCAGACATTCCAAAAAGAATAACAGAGATGGTAGCATGGACACATGCTTACCAAAAATGTTGAGTTCTTTTGTGCCAAAACTCCAGAAAAAAAAGACATTCTCCTGACAGCTCTTCAATGCTCCAAGCCTAAAAGCTCAAGGCTGGATATTTTAACTCCTGCTCAACAGACGGAAGTCTGCATGTTTGGAGTAACTCAACAAGGAACTAGGGCAGGCCTCATCTGGACAGCACTCTGAACAACTCCTATCGTCTTCACTTCCCTTACGCAGCAAGCATAACGAGCTAAGTTTAAAAAAATAAGATGACCAAACAAAATTCAGAGGAAGTTCATAAGAGCAAGCTGCAGCCCAAGATAAAGACATTGGAACATCCCCAGAATTTTTTGTTAGGAAAAAATACAGGTTGTCTCCTAAAATGGCATGTAGCCAGATACAGTACAAATCCTCAGATTAAAATTAGGACACTGGGTTCTTGTAATAGCCTTGGCAGGGTTTATGTGCTGTGCCGATATAAAGCATGGTTGTAAGTGCACAGGAAAACTTTTAAAAAAGGTTTTGATTTGTCTTAACGAGTCTTGTGCTCAGGAAGGTGGATCACACATTAGCTAAAACAATAATTTGCATTTCGTACACTGCAGAGCCTGGCTAGACTGAAAAGGTCTCGATACCGAGAGACAAAACACAAAGCATGAAAAAGCAGAAACAATCAGCTGGTAGCTTGGCCTCATGTGTTATGTCGAACATGCAAAAGGCCTAAGGAGTGGTGCGTGATACCTGGAGAGTAACACTCGAATGAAAATGCTGCATTTAACAAGCCCAGTGAAAACATAAGCCCGCTGGTAAAAAAAATGCTCCGGCGATTATGAGCTTTCCAAAGCTTCTCAAAAAGCTCAGTAATGAAATATGAACCAGCACCACTTACTCCATTTAGCTAGTGAAAGAACTGCCTCAGTATTGATGGCTAAACCTAGTTTCCTGCTATACTGCTCTATTTAAAACCGTACATTTTCATTTGTTGGGATTCATCAAATAGGTTCTGGTGTGGAAGACAACACTAAGAAGACACAAACCCAACCTCTGTCTCGAGGATATAAGGTTACAGTTAAATTCTCAGCACGATCCTTTCAAAGGGAATCAGCTGGAACTGGAATCGTGTCCCTTTGTCCGAGTCCGATTTCCTTCTAGAGTTGTGGCAACCTCAGGATGTATATTTAGTCACCCTTTGAAATGGGCATCACAAAAAGAAACACTTTGGAGCAGCACTCCTGAATGGCAGATTTTAGCTACCTGTTACATTTTACAACACCAATTCCAGGGATTTAGCTACTTAAAACTTCAAGACGTTGGTATGAAACAAGGTAATGCTTCACTTGAATGTGACAGTCATAACTGCATCAAAAACACTACACACCCACAATATGCAATGTCCTTTACAATCATTTGTGCAATTGGCATTGCAGGCACACGATTGTTTGCAAAAAGACTTTGGAACTCGGCAACATAGACCTTGGTAAGTTTCTGTAAATTTTGTTTACTTTATGTTTTATGTGTGTTTTTAGCATATCATATTAAACACAAGAAACATAAGAGGAAAACTAAAGGGGGCATTTCATTTAAGGAAATGTGTGCCATTGTCCATGAATAATGTTTGACAGGAGGCTGACAGGGAACACAACCTTGAACACGAGAAGATTAAGAAAGCAGCATTAAGTTGTGTACAACTGCCCCTATACTGAAGGAACTTTATCTGTATCTAAAAGCCTACTACAACAGGAACTATTGACTACTTTTACTATGTTTGGAATACATCACTGTAAACTAATAAAGTGGACTTGGAACCACTATCAGTAGTTTATACAAAAAACTAAAATATGAAAGAGTTCAAATTGCTGTGTAAAGCAGGTCTTTTTTCTAACTTTGGATTGTCATTGTTCCTTTAACAGCTCAAAGCACGCTACCACCAAATGTGTTTTTATTGCAGTCATTCCCACTCTTGGTCCTGTAGTACACAGGTCTACGGGTTCATTACAACTTCATGTGGTGAATTTGACCCCTATTTCATTTTTAATTCTGCGCATAGGATTTACTTTCAGAAAATTTGCTTTATTTGCATAATTTTTCATTAATGCAGCAAAACGACCGGTTTCCACTTTCTTAAAAATTGCTGCTCCCCATAGGTTTTTTTTTTTAAAGCGCTCCTAACTGGTAATCCATTACAGATATCCAGACCCAGAGGGGTCATAATATGGTCAATTATTCTAATAAGAATGTCTTTTCAGCAGCCTCCAGGTGCTTAAACTCTACAAAGTCACTGAAGGAATAAACCTAATTGAGTAGTGTTTTAAAATCCCACAACTTACAAAGTGTTCACACTAATTTTGTTTTTTAAGAGGAGTTGTAAAAACAGACACACGACTAATTGAGAGGTAATTACAGCTCAGTTAGAATGAAAACCGGGAGTATTCCAGGAACAGGACCCTGCTCTTAAAAGACAAACACGCAGTAAATCATTTCAGTAACAACAGCCTCCCTTTAGAAACAATGTGGAGTTTAACAAGGACAATAAAAATAGAAAGGTAACTCATTTTATTTTCCATTTCCTGTATGGCTACAATGATCTTTGAAAAGGTCGATGCTTTAATGCAGACCTTGGGGCAGCAGATAAATTGACTGACTGGAAAGTATTCAGCTAAGGAGCTTCACAATCTTAAGAGCATGCCTGATGGAGACTGGGCTCCTACAGTCAAGAGTGAATGGGCTCAGATCGGAGCAGCTCGTGTAGCCAGAGGAAGAGGGCCATGAGAGGTAAAGAGAGGTAAAATACAGACACCACTTTCACCACAAAGTCATGCCCATCTAAAGCAATTCTCTCTGGGTCCTAATGGCTGTTAATGTAGCCAGAATACATGCCAGTATGCCTCCAATACCCACCTGTTGTCCCTCACTAAAACCTTTATCACTACTAGTAAAACATGCAGGCATATAATGTGTGGTACAGTGGGATACAGGCTTCTCACAGTTCTTGACTCCCGGGTTCAATTATGGGCCTGGGCTCCATCTATGAAGAGTCTGAATGTTCTCCTTAAGACCACATGGGTTTTCTCTGTGTGCTCCCCCAGACAAAAAGACAACACTAGGCTAAAAAATTGTTCTACGCCTTCAGGAAATCCACTGTACACCATGACATCTTCCACTGTGCCTTTTCCAGGCCCTGTTCAAAGGAGACAAAAATCTCTTAAACTGCACTTATGTTTTTTTAGGCAATTTTTACAAGACCCATAGTGATGAAGTGGCAAAATAAAATTCTGGGTGTATTAATACATTTTTATGCAACACATCAATGTAAAGTATAGAACAACAGGCTTAGATAGGCAGGGTAAAAAAGTCAAAAACAGTTATCTTGAAACGTAAAGAGATTGGATAGCTCCTAGAGCACTGTCTAAAGGAGTTTCATGGTAAGTGAACAAAATGCCACAATAAAATGGGAAGCAAAAATGCCTTTCACCACCCATAGCTTGCAAAACCTGAACAAGCCCTTGGAGAGAGCAGTGAATATTTTAAAATACAATGCACATCACCCAAGGCAATCAAAGTGCAACTAGGTATGATAACCAAGCTGTGTTAATAGGTCTTGAACTAATTCATTTCACAAGACAAGCCTTTTCTCCAATGTAAAAATCATTGTCCAGATTTCCAGCCTTCCAGTTCAACCAGACATGTCTGCCTGACTGGTATTCCCGAGCTTCACACTTTACTTGGGAAACGAAGGCAGGATTTCTGCCGCAACACAACGTACACAGTAAAGAAAAAGGCTTTTACCTGTCAGCTTTACAGCCAAAACAAAACATTTTAGGACAAAGGGAATTCAGTGTTAAAAGTGTAGACCAAATCAAGAGAGGTTATGCGAACAGATTAAAATGCTTTGATAACACCAACTTTCTTTAGAATAGCATGTGAAATTTTGCTTCAGATTTCTAAAATGACATTATTGCTCTGGAACCAGTCCAAAGAAGGGCAATAAGGTTAATTCCAGACCTTTAAGGACTCCCTCTTTCTGAATCTCTTTAGTGTTGAATGAAAGGAGATTGTGAGGTAACTGGATTCAAACAATTGAGATCTGCAAAGGCAACACAAAGGCCTTTTTCAAGATTACTAGCAAAACACAAACCAGGGGTCACAGGTGGAAAGGACTACCTAGGAACTGGGAAGAGGAGGCTTCTTACATTTGTGGAAATCTGGAACAAGCTACAGGAACGGATTAGCAAAACTGGTGTCTAGCCATTTCTTGCAATGGATTAACTAATTGAAAGCAAAAAAACATTAGCTAGATGAGCCCAATGGTCTCCTCACATTTGTAATCTTTTTTATGTTCTTAATTACTTCAATCACCCCCACACCCCCCCAACCCCACACCCAGAACAGAGCCTTAAAAACTGATAACCACTTCACGAGGCTCCGCTGAACACCAGATCAGTATTATAGAAAATACACAGAAATGAGTGGCACATTTCCATAAGCAGGATCACAAAGCACAGCTCTGCTAAAAATACATTCTGACGGTGCACAACTGCAACATTCCTGAGGGGCACTTCATTCAACAGCCAGAACGACGAAGATTTTCATGCATGTATCAAAATGTAAATAATCTGCCTGCGATGCTAAAAGCCTTGTTAGTAGAGCACAACTTAAACAGATTTAAGGAAAATATTTCTTCTAGTGTCCTTAATTTTTTTATACACTACAAACAGCCTTAGTTCTCCTGTATATTTTTAAATAACTTGAACTAAGAAACATCGATTCTGAAAGAGGTACAGATCTATAAAAGTCTGTCACAGAAGCCAAGCTACTCAAAATGTAAAAGTCAGGTATAGACTGGTTCTGAAAGGTGTCACTCAATCCAAGAAAATGTTACTAAAGCCTAGTTTTCTTACATGCAGGACAAGTCAAAGTAACATATTAGCTCCACTATAGATCATAGAGCCTAGGTAGCAAAGTTTAAGTTTCTTTAATGAAATGAAACCCTGGGTTTTCAAGGATACTTGCAGCTCAGGCAATCTAACTTTCCAGACTATCCTCCCTGTCACTATTACTGGAAAACTCTGGGAAGAGAAATTTGTTTACCCAACACGTCACAGACAGTCAAGCAGGCTACTGTTCCTATTGTATGAACCTGTGAAAACAGGATATGTAAATACTGTATTCCAATGAATCTGATAGTCTTGTGTGAGAAAGTCACTCTCTTCTTCACAGTGATCCCACAAAACAAATCCTCCTAAAAATCACTAAAATTTGTGTGAAAGAGAACACAAACTTTTTAATGTAAAGTATTCTTAGGTTGGAGAGGAAAAGCTCAGTTTGTGGTTAAAATACATTTCAGCTTACAATGTAGTAACAGTGCACTACCATAAAAACAGCATAAAATTAAATCAAAGAAAATGTGTATGATATTCCACTGACTGAACAAAATAATGTTCACTCCGCTCAGTTTAAAATACTTGTAGCACACACAAACCCACAAATTAAGGATACAAGAGGACTCAGTAGGTAATTGAAATTCTCTTACATTTACAGTGCTTCACCTGAAACCATTTATGCAGTGCACACACTTATCAAAAACAGTAAACTATCCTTATCCATGTTATCACTTCCACCTTTGTAACAGGGGCCATTTCAAGGACATTCACATACACATCCTTGAATTGCATCAACTCTAATTACTTTGGATATAGTGTAGAACCCATCCAACTATCCATTTTCTAACCACTTCGGTCAAGTCAGGGTGGCAGGGGAGCCGAGGCCTTTCTCAGTACGCAATGGGCACGAGGCAGTGCATACCCTAGACAGGACGCCAGTCCACTGCAGGACAGACGCAAACAAGCACATGCTCACACCAGGGCCGTCTTTCCCAGGAGCCAGTTAACCTACCAGCGTGTCTTTGACTCTGGGAGGAAACAAGAGCACCCACAGGAAAGCCATGTGAACACTAGAAGAACATGCACACTCCACACAGACAGCACCCAGGGCCCCGGCCCTGCAAGGTAGCAGAGCTAACCACTGACCCACCATGCCAGTCAGACATTGAGAGCATCTAACAATTAGAAGCTCCTTGACAGTAACTCCAGGCCATTTGCTTCCAGAGCTGTGATGCTACCTCTAATAACCTTTCTGTCACATTTAGTGTTTTTTTATTAAGGAAACACTACACCCAACAGCCCCTAAGGTGTAAAAAGGGGAAAGAACCGTCTGCGATTAATTGGTAACCATTATAATCTGTTTTATGGTCACACTTAACGCCTAGAGAATCGTCATGGAAGGAAGAGATCTGAAGCTGGCTGGCAGGATGGATTTTCATCTGAGTGCGCCTGAACATTGTGACTCCCTGACACAGTGCATTTAATCAGCCGTCCATAACCACCCCCTTTAAGCTTCAGAAATGTCCTCCAGCAGCATTCGCCTGGTAGAGAGCGGACCTCTGATCTCATAAATAACACCCCTTCACGGCCGCTATGCAGCAAATCCCCGTCTAAATTATTTTAAAAGAAGAAAAGCAAAACAAAACTCAAAATAACAGCAGCACTTAATCATTTCAGTGAAACCATGAAGGCAGATTTCAATCCTTCATCTCTCAAACGGGGCAGAGAGAAAGCCCTGTTAAATCTTACTGTGAGTATCAAAGCAATTTCAATCAATGGTTTTAAGACTCTTAAATCTTTAATTATTTTATGTTTTATACAGCATCCCATTTGCAAAGTATTTTTTTATTCTAATACCACAGGACTAAGAGTAAACTCGTTTTACTGTATTCATTTTTCAAGCTATAAAAACAAACCATTCACAATGATGATACTGCATGGTCTTTACTGGAGCGATTTGAGTGAGATCAAGGGCACAACACCTGTAATTTGAACCCTAACCAATCAGCTGCTTTTATTTTAATGCCATATTTTAGCAGTGCGGAACACCTACAGTATATTGAGATAGCTGGAAACGTGTACATAAGCTCCCAGTATATATACTGGTGACGAGTTTTTTTCCGCCAATATAAAAACAACCTACGACATGCAAAACTGAAGCACATTAGTTCAGACCCTAAAGCGTTTATTAACTTGTGCACTACAGGGTAACAGAACGCAAATTAAAGCAATGATGCATACGCGGTTTAAATTAAGCACAATGACCGATGTCTCCGTAAGAAAATAATTAAGCTTTTAGTGGTCTGTGATAGAGGACAAGAGAAAATAAAACAGTTTGGTTCAGTTAAAATATCTGAAAACATTTTTTATCCACAGAATGAAACCAAGAAAGATGATCTATTAATACAACCCAGGAGTTCTGATCACGACAAGAGTCTGAATTTAGAATAAACTGAACACCCCTGATAAAAAAGATGATTAAACACTGGCGATTGGTTTTTTAACTTGCCTTCGGTTTTACATAGCAATTCAGCCATTCATTAAGTAAACACAGCTTGTCACAACTTAAAGGACGGCATTTGGTCGACTCGCCCGGATCAGGACGTAGCGGACCCGCGCCTGTGAATTTGGAAGATTTTGCAAACAGAAATCCCCACCAGCCTAGCTGGGATGTGGCTCCTGCTGGATACGAGAACGAACTGTACGCACAGTGAAAACACGGCATTAGCGAAGCCTTTAATTACACATCATCCCAGCTTCCAGATGGCTCAACATGCCTGGTTCGACTGGGGCTTCTCGCAATGTCAAGATCAAGCCGCCCTCAAAACATCAAAGCAAAAACATCCACAGTGCATTTCAACTAAAAATAAAACAACACAGACCTTGTTCCCAGTTCCGCATCAACCCCGCAAAAGCTTAAAATTTCCAATTGTACTTACCGGACTGCTCTCTCCTTACTTTCGCCTCTGCTTTCTGTGTCAAGCGCCTACCTGCTAGCTCCTCCTGTTATTAATGCGCAAGCGCTGACACGGGCTGCATAGTTAAAGACGAAGGTGGGGACATCCCGAGCAATTGCCCGAGCGCAAGATGCGTCTTACTGCCTGTGCTATGGCATGAAGTGAATTCTGGAAGCTGATGCGCAACTGATTGTGCTGATTTAGTGTTGCAAGGAAATCAACAATCTGTTCCAATAAAAGCGTAAATTTATGCTCTTATAGTCTCTAAGTAAAACACCACTTGGGAAATAATAATTATAATAATAATTGCTTACACTTATAAAGCGCTTTTCTGGACACTCCACTCAAAGCGCTTTACAGGTAATGGGGATCCCCTCCACCACCACCAATGTGCAGCCCCACCTGGATGATGCGACAGCAGCCAGAACGCTCCCCACACGTCAGCTATCAGTGGGGAGGAGAGCAGAGTAATGTAGCCAATTCATAGAGTGATCCACCATAGCTTGAGAACTCTCTGGCCGATTTAAGTAAATGCTTTATATATATATAGATGCATTTAAATAACTTACTTCGAGCCCTGTGAGCAACAAATAATAAGTAATAAGAGTAGTAGCTGTCTTAAGGGGTGTAATTTAAAACAAAGGCGTTGGATTTAAAATCTGAACCCAGAGGAACAAAATGCATTTAAGTATAAAAATAATCCCTGCACTCATATAGTGTGTTCCTGGACTACACTCAAAACTCTGGACAGGTAACGGGGATCCCCTCCGCCACCACCAGTGTGGAGCCCCACCTGGATGATGCCACGGCAGCCAGAGTGGGCATTACGACCCACACAGATGAGCGCTCCCTTCTGGTCCCACAAAAAGCGTTTCTAACAGATATTAAAAAAAAGGATCAGTTGCTCATAGATTTGATCAAAACCCCCGTTTTAAATGACGCCATATTTACAGACCTTTGAGAATGCTTTGCCTTTATCACAGTACTTCTGCTCAACAGGCACGGTCAAATTTCTTCATAACATTCCATCCACTTTCCTACCGCTTTATCCAATTCAGGGTCGCGGGTCCCAGCATTCTCAAAACCAATCTATTGATCAGGTGTGTTACAATTGGATTAAAGGCTCGTCTTGCTCGGCGCCAGTCTGTGATACACAGTTTGTCCACAAGAGGGTCACTTCAAATTTAGAAAGGGCTGGATCTAACCCTAAAAAGAGGTACAGTACGTTATGCTAAGGGGCAAAAACATGTATTAGTAAAATCTGCTCTCCAGTTGCTATACTCACTGTTAACCTCTCAGTTGATTTAAAAAGAGCTAACGTGAGACAGAATTGTCAGTTTTGTTTGGGCAACATTCAAAACGTTGAAGAAGCCATCATGTTGTCATTTTATGTGTTTAGTGTGTAGCTGTGAACTAAGCTACAGAAAATTGTTTTGAGGAGTTTATATTTTCCTGGAAAAGTGATAACGGAATAGCTTTATTCAACTATAATTTAAACCTTACAACTAAGATCACATTACAACCAGTTAAACACTAGGCTTAAGGTAAACCGGGCCATAAAAATGACACTGAAGAGAGCATCTCAATTATTTACAGTAAATCACAGTTTATTTTACATTTTGCTACGCTTGTTCCCCAGCTCATCAGTGTCTGTAGTTTTTCAGTTATGAGTCACTCTGGCATGATATGTAAAAGTATGGGTTGTAGCAAAAACTTCAGTAGTGCAAAAAGACTTTGTGCAAAATATTGTTACTTTCAAGCTATGCTTATATTTTTCAGGGCTCAAAAACAAAATACCCATTAATAAATTCCATAGTTATTAAAATTAAAATTTATTGTTTTAAAAACTTGAGTGATGAAACAATGCAGGTTGTGCTCCTTTTGGAGTTGTATTATTAATGTGTATTGTTATTGTTCAATGTATGTATTGAAGTTGGAGATCTTTCCAGTTAAACCCCACAGATCTACAGTTCCGGGTGTTCGGTGCTCTGCTCCCTCAGTGCCTTCAGTTTTGCAGGCAGGGTTTGGGTCATGAACTTCACTCTGCCCTCCTTCAGTCTCCTGGCAGTCTTCTGCTGCAGCCCAAGGGCCAGGTACTCCTCATCCTCGCCATACTGAGGCCAGGGCTCCAGGCCCTCGCCATTGGGCGACCTGCGGGAGATTGTAAACAGTTACTGCTGCTGTTCACTTTGATCAAATCTGGACAAAGTATGATGATTCTTTGCAGTTCTAACACAGAGCTTCATACCCATTACGAGCAAAGTTAGCCCAGTAAGCCATCATCGTCCTGCACAGCTTAACTTCTTCCTCAGTCACAGTGCCTGTAGGAAAGGGATTTTATTATTTTTAACTGCTATTTACCCATTGTTTTGGCAGATGCGCTTATCTGAAGTGATTTACACTTGGAGCCATTTATACTGGGTACTTCACTAAAGCAATCTGAGTGATTTGCCTGGCTCAAGGTTACAAGACTGTTGCCACACCTTTTATGTGGACACACAAAGTTCCAGTGAGGAGTCCAAAGCTCTAAGCACAATTCCACTGGGTTTGAGTTAGTAAGAGCATCCTGATGCTTAGACTTCTGTCACATTAATATTCCCCCAAAACCGAAAACTGTCCGTTGCCTCCTGTATACACAAAATCCTGATGCTTTATAACCCATTAAAAATGATTAAAAAGACAACAGTATTTTAATATATATATATACAGTATGTATTCATATATTCACATATCTTTTTGTTAGTGATTCATTACTTCAACAGTCCCCTATAAAATACCAGCACAACAGTAAAACAAAGTAAATGTGTTTTACATCAAATTCTTCTCACCTAGGGAAAAGAAAACTTTACAGAGCTACGCAAGTATTTTCTCATCTACTACACTGCAGATTCTAAAATGATTAATTGTTATTACCTTTAATCTTAACTTCTCCATTCCAGAAACAGCCTCCAAAAACAAACCCAATTTCATCAGAGTGGTCTGCTTTTACAAAGCTGGGTCTTGTGTCTTTATACAAGCTGGGGCGATGCTGATATTCATACAGGTATACAGGCACCCCAGCTTCTACAAAAGCAGGGTAAGAGGTGGACGTCAGTGTGAAAACTGTGCGAGTAGCAGCTGATTGATAAAGCAGGTGCAGTGAGGGTTTCATCTTAGCTATAAGCGAGGTAAAACAATTCACGATTGTACATTTTCCTACTATCTATGCCAGTTTTAAAAGTCCACAGAATCTTTCAATGGATGGTGGTGTGGCAGGTTGTGTGTTTGTACAAAATATTTTCTCAGCCAATCATGGGATTTCACTTGTTTAGGAAGTGTAAGTGGTCATTCGACAGGTTTGGAGTCGATGCAGTGTCTAAATTAGAACAGAAAAGAGTTTTAATTATAGTTTGGGTCCATTATTTAGAACAAATATGCCACAAACAAAGTAGCCAATCAAACAAAGTCAACTGGACTCTAGAAGGAATAGCGAGCTAAAAACCATACAGACACAAGGAGAAGGAGCAAACTTCACAGGGACAGATACAAAAGGACATGGCATTCAAGGCATCGAGCCCAGTGTAAACAGTCGTTAGTGCAAGCGCTTAAAGTTTACACGATGCTTCATTTCTACATTGTGCCTTTGATTATTAGCATTTATAAACATTGTAAACATTTTTTACACACTAAAAAAGTCAACTTATTCCCTTTTCTACTTACAGTAGAAATTGTTGCATGATTTTGAGATAACATTGTAGGTATCTTTACTGCAGCTTTAAAGGTGAGAAAACCAGCAAACATTTAAAAAATGGCCTCTCATCAAACGTACCTTTGTGGAAATTAGCAACTTTAACAGTTGGGACAACCATGATCATATCTCCGAGAATCTCAGTGAAGGCGTTTCTAATTTCCTCAGGGTCTTCGGTCTGTCCCAGATATTCATCTGCAATGAGCTCAAGCATTTCTTGACCTGTAATCTAGAACAAAGTCTGAGTCACTGCTCTCCCAGTCTACATTGGCAGCGATCACTGATACATAATTCTAAATGCAGATGTACTGGCATGCATATTTGCTCATTTGCATGGTGAGTGCAACCACTATACTTAAACCACAATCTTCTGAAAGTTGAAATAATACGTGTAAAATTTCAACAGCTGCTGTGTTCATTCAGCTGAGTGCCTGGGGCATCAGGTTTGGCACTCATGCATCTGATATTTCCTGCAGTATATGACCATTACAATGAGAGAGCATGGGTCTGTTTTATTCACCTCTGATCGGAAGATTTTCTTCAAGATTGCCATCAGCTGCTCTTTGTCCAGGCCCTTCTCCCAGCCAGGGGGAGCCATTATCTGCATTTAACACAAGAAGTACAGTCCTACATGAAAATTGTAGCATCAACAATGATCATCATCATCGTCCATCAGACGCGTGGAGGCTAACTTGTTAATGAATGGTAAAGAAAAAGGAACAAGTCGTATGTTTTTATCATTGAGCCTTCATTCAAAGGATTCACCATTAAACCAATAGTAAAACACTTTAATAAACCTTACTGCCTACAACAGGTGGGTCCAGGAATGAGGTTAGGTAATGATTACGCAGTAAAGCAGCAGGACAATGTGACCTTGAAGAAATCTGCATGTTTTGAGATGTTTTGAGAATGGCAAAGTGTGGAAGCACATGAACAAGCAGGAAGATGATGTTTCCAAGACTGCAGTCTCGGGATAGCAGGACCTAATTCTTAGTCACAGTGCCTCTACAGCTGAGTAACCCAAGAGCTTCATACTTACGTTGGGCAACAACCAGCCTCCTTCATGATTCGTCACTCCCAGCAGGATGGGCACCTTGTGGAAGACTTTGTCTTGGAAAAGATTCTCCACTGGATGGGGCAGAAACACTCCGTCCACTGTCCCAAATATTACATTCTCCTTAATGGGAAAAGCACAATGGATGTGTAAAGTAAATTAGATAATTGTGATCTTGATTACTTTTGACTTTATCTCACTAGAGATCTACAGTACTCACCTTCATAAAAACTTTGCTTTAGACTACACTGCTCTTGTAATGCTCATTGAGGAGCAACTGAAATTGTCAACAGTGAGAAATATCTTGGTAGTACTGCAGATGAGAATGCTAACCTTTAAGGGAAAAATGACGACACATTTAATTGCTGTTAGAACCAACAGCAATTGCTCTTCTTAAGGAATCTCCACTCTTTTAATGTGTATACTACACACGATGACTTTATGCTATAGAAATTTAATTGCATCTGTCCTAACATTCACTGTGGTAGCCTGGTTTGGTAACCTTAATACATGTAATATAAACAGACTGAGCAGAATTGTGAAGGTATCAGCATAATTGGTGGACTACACCTACAGCTGTCAGACATCTATGTTAAACAAATAGTGCAGAAGGTCAGTATATTGATCACCCCTTGCACAGTGAATCTGAACATCTGTATAAACTAGCATGATTCAAATACAATAGAAATAAGATATATTTTGTTCACACAGCTATTAACTTGCTTAATTTGGACAACTTATTGTGTATTTTACATAATTTATATATCTTTCTTTCACCTCATCCAAAATGCCCAGTTGTTCACAAATTTTCAACAGTATTGCATAATGCTTTAGAGAAAACTCCCAGATGGAGGACCCAGGGAGTAGAAATTACGATAGGACCATAAAGCTCTTACTTCTCCAGGGGCTTTTAGAATCTCCTCTTCAGTCTTCTGCATCACACACTTGACAATTTGCTCAGAGTCACTGTCATCACAACCTAGTCCTTTTGCAAACACCTAAAGAACAAGTATCAGACAATCTCTCAAAAGCCCATTTGAGTTGAGCAAATTGTGTAGGGTCTGAAATTGAATGAACTGAATTCTGTCAATTCTGTGGGCATACGATGGTATGGGAATGGCCCAGAATTTGAACACTTTTGATAATGCAAAGTGTCTCACACCTGAAGTGTCTCAAAGTGTCTCACACCTGAAGTCAACAGCACTAAGTCCTTCACTTCAAGGGAATCTCCTACTAATAATTACTGTACATAGAGAAGAGTGAGTACAACATACAGCTCATTGACACCCTTCTATAGATTTCTAACTACGCAAAATGGTTAAAACCCTTCCTTTACGGACATGCAGGAAGGACTAACAAAATCGGTGAGGAGGGGTGTTCAGTACCTTCGTACCAGGAAGAGGATTCGAAGTGAAAAACATGGGTAACAGTGCCACTCCACTTTGAGGGATTGCTCTGTGAAAGAGCCCTGATGTCAAGGGAGACAAAATCTGACACACAAAGAGTGTTGAAAATCGCTTGAGAAATTAGTGCATCATTAGCAGTAAACAGCAGCATTAAACCCACAGTCTGTTTGCACAGCATTTCTCATGGTGAATTGATTTCAATTGCTATACAAGGGTTTATCTTCCACATTAGACATATAAATGTTTATCATGAATCAATAAAGGAAAAACACAGCACTGTATTTAGAAGCAGATTCAGACATTCCATGCTCTTATATACTGTATCTAGTCAGTTTTCCGAGGATATGTCCTTTCTATCTCATGGAAAAACACCCTTTCAGATACTGTATTAATGACATTAGTAATGTTAGAATGATAAAGAATATTCTTTTACATTCCACAGTGAATAATTAAAATTCAGAATATTAATTAGCAGCAAACTAAGACATTTGTCTCCAATTTACTGCAAAACACTAATTCAATGAGATTGAACCCAAAGAAAGAAGCAAAAAATTAAAAAGGCTCAGATGTGACAGAAGTTAAAATATGTTGTTTATACTAATTTCATAATATATTAATTTATTTTTCAAATTGATTAATTAGCCACACTGTACTGGTGCTGACACGCCCCTTTAAGCCCCATGGTTGCAATTGCAATCAATTTGAGGTTCACTCATTTTTAGTCGGTAAGAGAACAACTGAGTTACGTACAAGTGTGGAAACACTGATCCCCCCAGCAGATTCTCCAAACAGAGTAACAGACCCTGGATCTCCTCCAAAACTCTTTATATTCTCTTGAACCCATTGAAGGGCGGCGATCTGGTCTAAGAAACCCCAGTTCCCTTTGGCATGTTCATCACCTGTGCTAAAAAGAAATAATGTCAATTATTAATGGAGTTTGTTTTTTAAAAAACATCAGATTTGTATGGCGTCAACTCAAAATTATATCCATTCCCGTATCCAGGTCTGTCCTCTGTATTTTTGTTTCATGTCTGATGTCATTGGATAGCATGGTGGCGTGGCCTCACAGCTTGAGTCCTGGTTTTGATTAAGGCCTGGGAAACCTTCTGTGTGGAGCCAGCCAAGCCAGCCTTGGGGGTTTGCTCTTCTTACCTTAAGAACCCAAGAGGTCCGAGACGATACTGGATCACAACCACCAGCACGTCCTCGTAAGCAGCCAGCACTGAGCCGTCGTACAGGGAGGCAGCCCCAAACCTGAGGCCGCCCCCGTGAATCCAGACCATGACCTGAAGAAGGAAGAGCACAGAGCCTCAGCAGAGCAATCAGGCCCCCGTGGCCACCAGCTGCACACAAACTGCTCAGAAAAAAAAACCTTTACTCTTTGAGCTTTATTTAGAAAAACCGAAACCTGGTTTAACAGCAATATGATTCTGGTACGCCACAGTCCATATTTTAGACAGCAAACTATATTTACAACCAAAGAAGGCTCCACAGCCAAAACATTGTGTTTTCTTTCTTCTCTTTTCAGCATGGAATAAACCTATGACTTGTACTATATTTACTAACTTAACCCCTCCGCTAAAATATGATAAAGAGATTAATTCATTGCTTACAGGTAACTTGGCCTCTTCAGAGGGCTTTGCTGGAGTGTGTATGTTGAGATACAGACAATCCTCCGAAATGCCAAGCACAGGGAAATCTATGAAGATTTCTTTTAATCCTGTTTTTATATTCTCCACATCTTGAATACACCTATAATCACAAAAAAGTCAATTTAGTCCAGTTTAATGCTGATGTTTTGTATTTCTCATAAATTTAGCAACAAAAAAAAACATTTAGTCAGGTCTGAACTGTACAATATACTGATGAAGAATTTATGCTGATGAAGAATTTATGCTGTTAACACATAAATCAAGCTCTATTGCCTTAGTAATTTCCTAATGCCATCTTGAGGTCAAATTCATTGTTTTGGCAGTTTACATTTTGCAGTAATTTGAGTTCAGACAAAAATGGTGTAAACACAGCATTGCGAATATGGGTATTATTTGTAAAAGACGTCTCAAAATGATCCACATACCCTGCATTGTTAAAGGTCAAATTTTAAAACATTTATTTAATCCAGTGCAGTAGAAAGATAATTGAAGGTTATTTTAATTATTGTTACTGATTTGAGTAGTTTAGTTTTGATTTGAATGTACAAAGATTTGAACAGGATATAGATTCTTAGAGGAACTAGGACACCGATTCAGGGAAGACTGAGCAAACCTTAAGCGATAGGCCTGCTATATAGAACATAATGCACTCTAGTTCCATGGCCTTCCAATTTAACAGCACAAAAATTAAACAGCAAACTTATTCTGGGCCTGCACATATGGCACATACTGTAAACTTAAACTTGAAAACTGGTATTTCAGCAAAGAAAACCAATGCTACTAATGCATATTTTCACCTGCTCCCTTGGCAACTTCAAGAAATGATTCTGAACCGTAAAGGCTGCAAAATGAATGGGACTATGTTTGTAACAAGGGAGTGGTAACTGATAAGATAAGTACTTTAGATTATCTTAAAGTAGGTACAGGTTCACTGTTTCTAATCATCACTAAAACTGCAATTGCTGCAACTGTAGCTGCAGTCATAAAAAGTTCTCAAAAGCTCCTCCTCTTCTAGTTCTCGTAATTTACCCAGTCTAACTGTTACTGTTCACCATTTAACCGTTACTTCTTACCCAGTTTCACAACTGCAGCCTATTATGCAAGAGCCCAAGAAGTGTGATTTGTTGGCAATGAAGACTGGCACTTCCTCTCTGAATGCCAGGGGCAGGGAACCTAAAATGAACCTGTCCTAAAGACCACAGCAAAAGATGCTGTGTGTTTGTGGGCTTACACTCCACAAGCTTTCTGATGGTTTCCCTGACAGAGGGACATTGCACTGTGAGCTGCATCAGAGCACTCGTTCCAGACAGGTCTTTCTGCCCGGCCTCACGTCCACCTCTGCTCCATGGAGAGGGGGACCAAAAGGATGAATGTCATTCAGGTGGGTCAGAGGCAAAACCAAAGCAGCTTTAGAGAGGTGGAGAAATGGATCAGCGGACTTCCATCCCACCTGACAGAATTGGAAGGCTGTAAATGTAGTCTGCACCTTCTAAGCCTACATGAAGGTGTAGAGATAAATGATCCTGTTAACTTCATACAGAATTTCCTGATGAAGTAGCTATCCTTGCACCTCTTTAGCCCACAAGTTTGACTGCATTCATTTACTGGAATTGTTTCGGCAGATATGAGTACAGCCTCATGCTGGTGTGGAGACTGTGTCAGTCCTGACAGGTGTGTTTATAGTTTATGGAACTTATCAGCTTTTTACCCTCTCTTCCTTTTTGTTTCTGCTTTCTTTGTGTGAGCTTCACCCTTTTGTGTTGTTCTACTGTTCTTTATTGCTATGGTCGGGAAACAAATGATATGGGTTGTGTACAGCAATCTTCAGTTGCTCTTCCAATTGTCTACTGCAGGCAAAGCTTTGACACGTATAAACATCGGGGGTTTCGATCTGGGTTTCGGCATTTGTCATCTGTCTCTCTTTTAAATCATGGATGTTTGGAAATTATTTTAGCTATGAAATACAAATGGAAAGGAAGTGTCCTACCTTAGCAATCAAGGCGAATAGGGGAATAAATGGAAAATGCTCGTGTTTATAGTAAAAAACAACAACTAAAATATTATTTCTGAATTGCATTGTGATGTTACAACATATACACTCATGCAGAACATCTGAGTATGATTAAATGACACCTGAGGACCTTGCTTTTCTCAGGGAAGGGTGGTGACGTTACCGCACAGGTAAGCCAGCTTGCACAACCTGCAATGTCGTTACAATATTAATACTTATTTACATTTGCGTCTTGCTCCGTTACGTAGGGATCGATACTTATTTCTGCCTCGTTCCCACCTGCTTAGGTTTTTACCGATTTACTTTTAACACAAAGTACTCTACCAATGAAGAAGCTATAACAGTGCTGTACTGTATTCTATTCTCTTCGCAGGACAGCTGTAAATAAGATATTGGCTGCAGGCACGACAAGAATGAAGGGTTTTGCTTTGGTAAAGCAATTAAAATGGTCTTACATAGAGGGCTGTTTGGTTGCATCTCTCAGTCCTTCCCATGGCTCTGGAGGCTGTGGTGCCGACAGCCTTAAAGCCCCAACAGGTGGTTTTGCAAAAGGAATCCCCAGGTATCCGTGAACAACTTTGTCTGTGCCCTTCACCCTGGAGTACGTCCCTTTCAGACTCCCGTATCGGGTGGACACGACCGGACCTGAAAACATATCAATAAAAAAAGATTTTAACAGACTATTTGTCATTCCACCTGGAAAAAAATATCTTCTCGATCACATGCACGTTCCCTTGCCTCCAGATTCAGCCGAAGACGTCCACAGAAAAGCGAAAGTCAGACAAACGCGAAACAGCGCTTTTCTCATTGTGCCTGTTGCCCCCCAGCACATTTCAATACGGAAATAAAATAAAGACTTTGAGCACAGCAGTACGAGAGTTGGATAAGAAACTGTCGTGGAGTGTCCACCCCGTATTTCGTAATCATGAAGCTCTCACCAGTGTCTAGGCAAGCTGGTGTAAAGAGAGGGAGGGATCTGATCGGAATGGTTCTCTATACTAGTGGTTCGCCGCCCTGGTCCCACCTAGAGCAATCCTGCTTTCTAAAGTTTGTTCCAGCTGAAGACCTGATCACTTTGGTTTTAATCTCTGATTCTTTTATTTCGGCAGTTATGAAACTTGCCAAGACCAACAAACAGCTTTTGGGGAATCAACAGTACACATGGAAACTAAAGCTAAATGATTTTGAAAAGGAGGCTCAGTCTGCTCACTTCTTTGAAGCTGATACCCTGGCTTCTTTCAGAAACTACTGAATGATATTCTCACGTAAGCAGCTACTGGAAACCGAACGAGTTAGAACAATTTGCCATCTGGGCAGATTCAGAATCAGTTATTACTGAGAATGTAATAACAAAAACCTAAAGCCACTACTGCTTTTGGTGAATCTAAAAGCCTGTAAAACACATTTAGGATATCAAACATCCATCCAGCCATGTTCAAGCACCGAGGGCCAGAAGCAGAACACAACTCTTTATCCCAGACACCTCTCCTCCCCACCAGAGCAAATTCTCCAGAGCAGAATGCGAGAGTGTGTGACCCATTTCGGTGTGCAGCAGGGCACGCTGTTGACAGAGCAGCTGGTTCTTTGTACGGAGGACAAATCTCCACAGTGAGAGCAACCAATCAGCAGTATAAAGATGTACTGTTCACTGAAAGAGAATCTCATTAACAGTGACAAAAAAAGCTCAGCCCATTTTTTCGAGCATGAGGGTTAAGACGTATTCATTCATTCACAATATTTTCTTAAATGACAACTGGAGTTTTTGAGCCACTTTGTTTCATTTTTCTTTCTCATAAGACAATTTAACCATTTGAAAGCAGCGACGCAGAGGAAGACCTCAGCTGAAAACTTTTGAAGGAAATATCTTTGTAGTGCAAATGGCAAGACAGCAGAAATTCTTGATTCTTCCAAAGCCCACATTGAAAGGTAGGTCTGACAGGATTACCGTTTCTCCTGTTTTTGTGATACTGATGTGCAAAAGCACAATTCCTGTTGTGAAATAAAGTTTGGTTGGCTGATCTTTTCATATTGGCCTGCTTCCAAAATCGACTGTAACTGTGTGAAAGGCCATTGGAGAATGAAACAAAATAACCACATGTAGCGATCAAAGTTCAGACATTAATCTGTTTCTGTGTATGAAATTTTAATCTATTATACATGAAATTCAGCAGAAAGTGCAAGAAAACTGGACTCTGCACTGTATCTGCAGAGCCTTTCAAGGCCAGTGAAAGCTTGTTAAGTTCAGGCATGTTCAAGAAGGTTATTAGTTTAAAAATAGAAGAAGGTTACAATTCACCAATGACAAAATGAGAGGACTTGGTAGATAAAAATATTGACAAAAAAGTGGCAATTTTATGGGTACACATTTCCAAGTGGTATATCTACTGTGGTGTTTTAAAGGAAGGTCACAGAATGAAGTTTTCAGTTTATGTTTGAGAGAGCTCTTTGTTACAGGGGCTGGCTCCCTTCTTGAATAAGATTGTAACATTAGATGAATGAAATTCCAGAGAGTTACTATTGAAATTAATTAGTGTCAGACAACAATTTAAAGTCCTTAATGGCAGCAAAAATAAGCAGAAGTAATGAGCCCATAAAGAATCAAATATTGTTAACAAATGGTTAAGTTACATTAAACTTTTAGATATAGAACATGACAGGTTGTGATTAATGTGTTTATGATACTGTTTGGCAAAATGAAATACATATTACATCATCTGTATATGAGATCTCTTACTGTAGTTCTCTTCCCCTTGTTTCTTGGTATCATCCATTAGCTACATATTTCATATTTAAATAAATGAAGATCTGAGTGTTATTATTTTATGTTGCTATACAACTTGCATGTTATGATTTTTGCTAGTCTATATTATATAAGGGTCAACCCACCATTGAAACAACTATACACAAAACAAAACAAAACAAGTAGTAAAAGTTCACTTTGGTTTACAAACTGTACAACTGAACATTCTATGGTTTTCTTGTGAACTGCTTCATGGGTAAATACAAAGTTAAAATACATTGCAGGATTAACTGTGGACCGTAGGTTTCAGTATTGAAGGTATTGTCAAAACTCATGGAAAATACACTAATAAAGTACCACTCAGCTCTAATGGGGGTTCAGGGATCCTTGTGTTTCTTTAGTTTTATAGTCTTTTACTTCACGGTGAACATATTTCCATTTGTTAGAAGAACTTTAGTGGCTTCTAGCGACAGGTAGCTGTTACTACAGTCCCTTCATGGCGCCGCATTTAGGTGATGGTCTGTGTTTTATTCTTGGCAGTTTTAGCCAAAGCCCGTAGTGCTATCAGGAACAACAGCAACAAACTGCAAGACCTTCCCATGAGCTTCAAAGTTTCTTCCTAAGAAGTAATGTGGACTGAGTGTCAGTTAATTACAGTTTAGAGCATGATGTATTTGACCCCTATGGAACATAATGCAAAGAACTACCCATCATTCCAATACAATGATACTCAGAATAGGATACTCCGCATTGAATTCATACCAAAAATATTTGAAGTTGGAAATCATTCGTGGTGCTGCCCCCAGTTATTCAGATTAATTCTCTAATTCAATTGGACTAGTAGACAGTCCCTTAAAAATACTAATGCCTCAAGAAATGTGATGTAATTTTTGCTCTTTAAGGGTGAGATTTACAAAGACGACGATATATTATTCTCGTTATTCTCGATATTAATCTATTATTTTGCCATTTAATGTATGGGTTTCCTGACAGTTCCGTAAGTATTGCACTTTAATCGTTTTTCATTTATTTTTTTATTGGACGATGAGCTGCATTCTTTGTAAAACGAGGATAAAAAAGTCAGACTTTAGTTCCAAATAAACTGCAAAAAATAAAAATAAATGAAATGGCATATGGCACCATCAGATTACAGTGAGCACAGATTCTGCTGTAGATTGGATGCTTTGCAACGTTTTTTTAATTGCAGGTCAGGTAGGGATTGTTGAAGATACGTGGAATTGTTTTTTTGTTGTTATTGTCTCTCCGTCGCGAGTATTACAAAGGGTTAGAGGTACACCCACAGCACAGTGCACAAGTCAGTGAAAGGAAGACGTCAAGGTCTTGAGGTAAAGAGGTCAGGATTGTATTAAAAACCAGAACGACGCACTTGGTGATCAGTGACGGAGCTGTGTCGTGTAGGAAAGCATGGCTACTGTCCACAGGGGCGATTCGCCTCTGTTAGGATTGCGAGACGCCCCGATTGATGGAAAAACACACTCGTCCTCGTTTTTTACGAATAAAATTGGAGGTCTACCGGTAAGAAAATGCTTTATGAAAACGAATTACGCCTTGTGAAATAAATGACACATTGCCGATTTTATTTACCGCTAACATGTTGTTGGTAGTGAGAGATACAGCTTTCATTTTTAAACGCAGAAGCCTCGCATTACGTTCTTAGTTGAATCTGGGGTTGTTATTACTGTTCGTACAAAAATCACTTTCTTTCCCCCTACTTCAACTTCAGCGCACGTTTTCCCAAACTACCAGCCGGTTTGTAGGAGGAGAAATGCCGGCAACCCCCCAAACTCAAGCCCGCGGTTGCAAACTAGCGATTCGCCCCAGTGTTGCCGTCTTGAACAGGCATCTCATTGGATCGACAGGCTATCCACAAATCAAATGTCGAGCACACTGGCCTGTAATTCTGCTGGTCTTGGGTGATTTTTAACTTCATATTTCCGTGAAGACACAAACCTGCAGAAGTTGGCCTCTGGTGTAGCTAGGCTACAAAAGTGTCTCGTACCGTTTCCCACGTGGATAGACGTATCAATAATATGTTGGCTGTGTGAATGTTTCGTATAACAAAGAACACTAGGGTGTGCATTTAAAAAAAAATACATGCATGTCGTTTGAATAACCGTTAATATTTAGATTTAAGGTTGCAAACCTAAGGCGTTATGTGTATCTGAACACCCATAGAGGAATTAGTGGTGGGTAAGTCGTGTGCGGGCCAGTGGCGCAATGGATAACGCGTCTGACTACGGATCAGAAGATTCTAGGTTCGACTCCTGGCTGGCTCGTCTGTTTTTGCGTTTCAGCTTACTTTATTTAACACGACCCTCACCGCGCAGACCGAATGATAGCGATGATTCAGTGGTAAGCCGAAAGTAAACAATTTTTGAACAAATCCTGAAAATGGATCAATTTTTAAACAGAATCTGTTTTCCTGGCGTGTGTGTGTGTGTGGGGGGTGATCAGATCTGAAGTAAATCTTCTCTGTCCTAAGCATTCATATTTTATGTATTAAGTACTGGCAAGGTTTAAGGGAACAACTAACTTCGTTAGTGTAACAGTTGCCCCCTTTTTTGTTCTTTTCAGGACGTTTTCCCTTCCTTGACAGTGCACTATCCGCGCTGCTCTGTGTGCAGCGGAGTACTTGCTCACGTTGTGCAAGTATACTGCCCCCTGGAGGGGTCTCCCTATCACCGCACCATAAATGTATTCGCTTGCCCGAGTCCAGCGTGCTATGGAAACTCACTCAGGTGAAGAAAATTCAGATTTATTCTTTTAACCCCTATTGGTGGAGTGGTGGTTGGGTTTGTTTTTTAACAAGATACTCAAAACAGTATAAAAACATCATCTTACAGTCTTTAACCTTGCCTTTTTTTACTTCAGTTCTGGTGCAGGATACCAACACCGGTGTCCCACCAGCTAGAGCACGTACTGTATCTTCAAAATAAAGACCGACCAAAAAAGAAAATAATACACATCTTCACACATAAGGCGTTAGGATCAAAACTGAATAATTTAACAAATTTAATTTGAATTTAACTGGTTAAAAGCACTGTTTTGACCCAGGTGTGGGCCATAAAAATCGGATAGTGATTGCAGTTGCCATAGTGACAGAGCTGCTCAAGGCCTCACTCCGAAAGCCTGAAACAGGTAACACTGAGGTGCTTTTCTAGCTGCACCAGGGGTAAGAGCCAGGTAGACACAAATGATGGAAGATTGTTTCTGATGATTTACTCTGGTAAATTACCTTCATGGTAAATCATTAGAACCATAATAAAGGATAAACATTCAGCCTCCAGAGCAAAAGATAATACAGAGGAAGAGGAAAGGGAGACAGGGAGACAAACAGAGGAGAAGACACAGATAAAGGAAGACCATCACTCTTCTCTTCAGAAGCTTGTGCCATGAAAGAGGACCTTGTTCTGCTCAGTCTTTTGAGAATAGATTATGGCTAGTTAATCTACATAATCTCTGTTACTGTAGAGACCTTGCTGTTTTATTTTGATTTTGTAGATTGTGAAATTCTCTTAGTTTGACTATTAATTCTTAAAATAGGTAGAATTTTTTCCCAGTGAATTTATGGGTATTTACATTGTAGGAAGGAAGATTTGGTTCTGAATAGTATTTATTTGGACACAAGTTTTTATTTCTTATTTTGGTCACCATAGTTGCATGCTGTTTTGAGATTATTGGGATAGAACTCTGTATTTCTAGGCCTGTAGGAATTATCCCCCTGGCACACGTCGACTTGTATATATTGTGTAATGTTGTGTAGCTGTTAATTATTGTTAATAATCTTAACCATACAGGTTTGACTCTGATTAATTATGCTCTCACCAGAGTTGTCCTGAAGAATAAAAAGAACTGTTATTTCCTGACCCAGCTATTTTGCAACAGTATCATTATTCCAAAATCTTTATTCAGAGACAATGAAGAGATGATATAAAACCTTGAACACTCCAATACTTATTATTTCAGTCACTGTAATGACATAATCATTTTACGTGCAGATACTTTTGAGTTACACCCTGGCTTGAAATTTCTATTAATGCTAAAATACCAAATCAGCTGTCTTCTGTTTTGGTTTTGTTTTTAGCTGGAAAGTGTTGCGCTCCCAGTGTTTGGAATCAGAAATTAAACCAGATCGAGACTGCGAAGCAAAGAAGGCACCGCTTACGGTAGGTGTTGGTACACACACACACATTAACTCCTTGACCTCAGGTTTCACAGAATGGGGACTTTGGCATTGTCTTTTCATTTGAGAACGGGCATGGTTAGCAACAGATCACTTACGCCGATTTGTAAAGGAAACAAAGCTAGGCCTTCGGGTTGTTCGTTGTCAAATGAACAAAAACCCCAAAAGCTACAGAGACTTGTAGCATCTGCAACCAACAAAACCAACGCCGCAGCTCCAGGACACCTTCTACGCTCGTGTCTCCGCCTCTGCTCTCGCCCTAAGGGGGGGTGTTGTTTCTAACGCTTCACCTAGGAGGTGCCCATGGCAAACAGAGACTGGTGTGAAGGAGCAGATGACTGGGGGGTGGATGAGGACCAGGGCACCACAGGCTTCTCCCCCAGCCTGCCTGCTGGTGCTGCCCCAGCGCCGCCCCAGGCCAGTGCCTCTGACCGCAGTGTCAGCAGCAGGCTGCAGGGCCTGAGCCTGGAGGAGGAAATGAGAGAAGGGGAGGGCCTGGTTCTCTCCGGTCCTGTACCTGCTTTCCAGCCCTACTACATGGATGTGCTGGCGGAGGAGGGGCTCTGCGCTGAGGATGACATGGCGCATGCTCAGGAGCTGCTGAGCGAGTACGAGAAGAGGGAGGGCGTGGTGCTAGAAGACCTGTTAAGGTATGACCTGCCGGATACAGAAAGGTGAAGGTGCTTTCAGTCATTTTGTTAATATTTCCCTATATTGGAGTTTTAGACCACAGCTAGAAACATACAAATAATAGTTGGACTGTGCATTGAGCATATTAACTGTGGCGTTGTTATAATAATGATGGCTTGCATTTGTATAGTATTTCTCATTCCAAAGGCACATATAGAAGAGGACCCATTTCATCTACCACAAGTACAGCATCCATCTGGGTAACATATAGCAACCATTATGCAACAGCAACAAATAAGATGGAGAACTGTGAGGGACACAAAGGGGGAACTTTAGGCAGGACAGACTAGGCAAATGAACAGTGCAATGGGATGATCAACTAGTCAGGATTTCGGTTAAATGTTTTATCTCAAGGATGGAAACCTCCTCCAGCACAGTCTGTGCACTTCGCACACTGGGACATTAGCTTGGAAGTCGAGGTCTAGAGGGAAGAACTCACATTTCTGATATGTCAATATGTCATTTACAGCATCAACTTGGTTTTCCTAATACATGAGATATCTTTTCCCCCTGCTGGCCAATCTCAGTGTTGCTCTGCTTTTGAGATCTGCCTACACGGTAATAATGTTGCTGTCTAATTGTAAGATGGGAAAAGGGTCAAAGCGCTTGACCTGACCTGACATTTATAAACAATCTCTCTTCCCAAAAAGTACAGAAATAAACATAAATGAAAAACTTCTGAACAGATTAAGATTCCACTGCAAATATCCATTTAAAAAGTCACATTGATTCCTTTCTCACACTGTTAACTGCAGCTGATAATATAAGTCTTAAAAAATACCATTAAGAACCGAAGTTGAAACCGTGTTTTTCTGTGGATTTTCATGTCGTCATTTCAGCTGTGATGCTGGAGGGGAGGTAGAAAAATACGAGAAAACTAAAGCCCGGCATGGGGACAAGGAGTTCTTCAGGTTCATGAAGACGATCTCGCTGTGTCCAGGGCAGGTGTTAAGGTAAAGAGACTTTTCCCGCATTCACACTTTTACAGACAAATGAAAATACAACCTCAGATCAGAGAGGTTTTGGCAGTGTTGATGGCTAACTTCACTGCATCATGTACATCCACCATTATTCCATGAATCAATGCAAACATCACTTAATTTTCACTGGATGTCATGAATTCCATAATCCTGCGAAGTGCAGCACTATTTTCCAGTCACAAAACATACAAATGACTGGTAAGAAGATGTATGTGAACAGTATGTATATTTTAGTATTTTCAGCTTTGGATTAGTGCACAATTTAACACTTAATTGTCAGAAGAACTATAGAGGCGTAGGGTAAAAAATGGTAGTTTTCAATAGGGCACCTTCACTTTCAGAGAATTACATTAATTTAGATTTTTTAAGCAAAAGCGCTTGCCAGTAAATGAATTACGGTAGGAAGCACTTACACCCATGAGTCACTTTCAAAGCTGTTTGACTGTGGACTCCCAAGATTCCAGAGCAAAGGTACTTCTCTCAGGCATCTGCCAAATAATAATTATATGGAAAGTAGTTTTCCTGGAAATGTCAGGCCTGTAAAATTACAAAGCACAGGGCAGTAGTGGGTGGGGACAGAGTAATAAGGATCCTTGCCCGTTTGTCTTTATCAACCACAGCTGTCCTGTTTTGCAGGTATTGTTGGAATGGGCAGCCCGTGTTCATTACCTGCCCTCCCTCCCACATGCAGAAGACGGTCCCCCCCTGCGCTCACTGCGGGAGCCCCAGAATCTTCGAGTTTCAGCTCATGCCCGCGCTGGTCAGCATGCTCCGCGGCGCCAATGAAGACGGTGGGTGTCGGATTAAGAAGGAAATCTTTATCCAAATTGGCAAGCAGGATTTCATTGCTTGGGTAGAAAAAGATGCATAACATGCAAGTTTCCAATGAAAATTCAGGAAGGGTGGCAGCAGCCAACTTCAATTAGCCTAAATCTTAATCCTGATGTCATTTCCTCAAGTTAAAAAAACTGGAATAATTATAAGTCCCTTGTCTCATTTGCATTAGTCTTTTTACATCCTTTTACCCCATTTCTACATTCGCAGCTGCTTCTAGGTTCACACCTCCTCTCTACATAGGGGGCTCTCTGTCTCTCAGCCAGGCGGGTTAGGCCAAATTTACTGTGACTTGCACTCGGTATTTTTTCAATATACTTAATGCTCGGGTGGTGTTATTCCTGATGAATATCAAGCAAAAGCACAGACCTCAGTGAAAAGTAGTGTAGAGAAATTACAGAACTTGTTCATTGTTAAAGGCAGCTTGTATGGTTTGAATTTCATAGCCAATCCTTCTATTCTCCTGTGGTCAGCAATTGCAAACAACTTTGTCCCTGAGACACTGGCTCTTCTCTTGCTCCTCTAGACTGGACGGTGGAGTTTGGGATTGTGCTCATTTACACCTGCAGAGACAGCTGCTGGCCATCCAGAAACCAGACACCAGTGGAGGAGTTCCCTTTTGTACAGGCAGACCCCGATCAGAAATTGTTCAGATAGAAGTTAATAAAAAGAAATGAAAGTCCAAAGTGTTGTGTTTTGACCTGCTTGGAAATTATCACAAAGGTCAAGTGACCTTTGCAAAGAAGCAAAGCAATTACATGCATACATAAACATTAACCTTACATTCAGCAAACAGAATTATAAAACAGATGCTCACGATGGGAGGCTTAATAACTGAAGCAGGAGAGTTCAAAGTTCAAACAGCATCAACGGTTTGGATGTAGGATCTTACAAGATTTCATGTCTGATCTGCATTGCTAACCCTGTTCAGCCCGGGGTTCAGAAACCTAAACATTTTCAAAGTTAGAAAATTAAGAAATCATGAACACATGTTAAAACTAATAAAATTAAGCAAGTGTGAAACTGCAGAGGGAATTAACTAATTTATATATTCATTGAAAAATGTTAAATGATTTCACCTAAAACAAGGCCTCCTGTGTTGCTATAATAAAAAAAAAATTTCAGTCTTTTGTTCAAAATACTAGAATTTGTCATGAATAATTGCACAAAAATTGCAAGCGAGTAAATGATAAGCAACAACCAAGTGAAAAAAAAAATTCTGCAAATAAAAATAGAATAACTGGATTGGATAAGAGGACATCCCCTGCCAGTTCACACCTGGAAGCACCTTTTGCTTGGTTACAGCCTGAGGTCTGTTTGGATACACCTCTACCAACTTTGCACACCTAGAGGGAGGAATATTTGCCCATTCCTCCTCACAGAATATTTCAAGCTCAGTCAAACTGCGTGGTGACTGTTGATGGACTGCCCTCTTCAAGTCAGTCCAAAGATTTTCGATGGGATTGAGGTCTGGGCTCTGACTAGACCACTCAAGGACATTCACCTTCCTGTCCTTCAGTCACTGTATGGTTGCTTTGGCGGTGTGCTGTGGGTCATTGTTACGTTGAAAGGTGAACCATCTTCCCATTTTCAACTTCCTGGCGGACGGCCGCAGGTTTTCTTCAAGGATTTCCCTGTATTTTGCACCATCCATCTTCCCTTCTATCCTGAGAAGCGCCCCTGTTCCAGCGGAAGAGATATACCCCCACAACAAGATGCTGGCACTACAGTGCTTTACTGTAGGAATGGTGTTCTCTGGGTGGTAAGATGTATTGGGTTTTTGCCAGACATACCATTTTGTATTCTGGCAAAAAGGTTTGATTTTGGTCTCAGCTGACCACAGCACCTTTTGCCACTTGGCCACAGTGTCTTTAAGGTGCTTTTATGTGGCTTTTTTCTCGCCACCCTTCCATACAGGCCAGTTTTGTGGAGCGCTTGTGATATTGTTGTCATGTGCACACAATTGATCATAGGTGGGAGTCAATTTTGTTGTGTGATCTGCAAGGTGATTGGTTATACCTGAGCACGTTTACAAATGCAGTTGTAAAGGGGGTGTTCACTTATCCAAATAAGGTATTTTACTGTTGTTATACTAATTAATTTTTTAAGAATGCTTTAGAATTTTATTATCGCTTGGCTAATGTGGGTTACCGTGTGTAAATAAAAAAAAATGGAACAAGCCTCGTTTAATTTGTTTTTATTTTCAGTGTCATGCAACAAAAGGTACAAATTGTGAAAGGAGGTGGTGCCTTTCTATACCCACTGTATGATGTTGCAGAATGGTAAACGTATTTGCAGGTACTACAACCTCAGTATAAGCTTTTGCGTGTCTTTTTTTTAAAGGAATACGAACTTACGACGAGACCTAGAATACCGTTAAGTACTCAGTAGTTGATTCTACCCCAGTACACATACAATCTTCCACATCGCCTAAAACAGTAGCCCTTGGACCTGAACAAAACTCCGAACTTCTGGTGGACACAGAAACAAATCCCAATGGTTTGCTCGCATCACGGTACGAGTCCTTGTCCCCCACAAAGCACCTTAACGTCACTCGTTTTCTCCGCTGCTCGTCTGCCGGGCTCCGCGCCGAAGTCGAAGCAGTGTCGGAAAACCAGAGAAGTTAACAGGGCCCCTTTTTTTTTTCGTGGAAAGGTGTCGTCGTCGTCGTTGTCGTTGTCGTTGTTGTTGTTGTAGCCACACAGGAAGCAAACGGAAGGCGCCCGAAACGGACCGGCTCGCCTACACCCGCCGCCGCTGCCGCCGGCCCCGCCCCCTCCCCGCAGACCGCCCGAGCCACTGCGCCGCCGCAGAGCAGGCAGCGCGAGGGGAGCGGAGCGCGCAGGAGCCGGCCTGTGCTCTTTTTTTTTTCCTCTCGCGAGGAAGGACGCCATTATCGGAATCCTTAACAAACAACACGAGAATTCATCATTCACACGGTAATATAAACCGAACTGACGCTGCTGGTATTGTGCTGCCGGAGTCGGGCTGGAGACGGGGGTCCGAGCGATAGTCATTTTCCGTAGAAATATTGTCCCCCCCCCCTCCCCGCCTTCCATGCAGAATGCATGTATGCATTTTAACATTGTGTTTCTGTTTGTACCAATAACCTTACGATAGACATTTTAATGTCTCTGTTCATTGCTAAGTGCACTGGAGCGCCGGGGCCTACTTCAAAAGTCTCCGTGTAGGCGATCTTCCCCCGTGTACGCTTGTTGTTGATTTTATTTTGTGAAACCTGTGTCTTCATATTATTATTATTTACTCGATAGGCATTGCTGTCAAATAAAATGGAGTATTTCAGCTGTTGCTCCTGAAAATATTTTTCCGCTTGTTTTGTATTTTATACGAATGTTGCTGAACTCCATTTGCAACCATATATGGTTGGTATTCCTTCAGATATTTTTTTTTATTTGTTAGGGTGATATAATTTTGCAAAAGCAAGCGAATTTACATGCTTTTGGTCATGCCAGGCAAGTGAGATTTTGGTGTGTAAACGACTTTGCACGTCGGCTACGATGGACGTTTTTGGTTGCAAAGTCAGATTGGTATGTCTTGATTGATCAGGTCTCTACAGACCTGCGGTTGCTCTAAGACACTTTTTCGTTTTTAAAACGCTTAGCAAAGACGAATCGTGAACACATTTTTGACAAGCCACAGTGTACGCTTAGTAGCAAAGCAAACTACTGTATTTCTGGTATATCCTACCAGTTGAGTCGTCGTTTCATCATTATTAGTCGATGGCACATTTACAGTGATGATTATTTTAAGATACTACGTTTCTTGCAGGGGTGACTTTCATTAACCAAGCTTTTATTAAATTATCTCCAGTGGTGTTGAGATGGCTTTATAACTTAAATAGATTTTTTTTTGTAATGATCGTGTCAAAAGCAAATATCAAATATCATGTTCTGTAATATATGAAGTGAAGAACTGCAAGTTCGTGACACTCAATTTCAGGCCCTCCTACAATAGATTAACCTGCTGTGTAAATTATATCTCAGAACCACCTGAATTTTGAAATATTTTTTTTACTACTGCTACTGGTGTGTTCTGTATATTTGTTTTTCAGTTATTGCTCAAAGCCCTCCAAAATTGTATTTCCTGATTTGTTTTGAAAGCAATTAAAAAACATTTTATTCCCCATTATGGCGCTGATAGATCAGTAATATTCAGCGTGTACTTACAATCACACACGGACATACTGAGTGGATACAGATTTTTAGAATATCCTGTACATTTGAAGGCTGGGTGGAGCATAGTTTAGATGCTGGAGAAGACAGGTTTTGCTCCCTTTTTCTGTTCTTTACAGCGTGGAAATGCAGCTATACACATGGTAAACGTAGATCTGAATGAAGTGGTCTTACTGCCTTTTGGTTTAAGGAAGATGGCATTTGATTTGCAAAAAATACATTCATTTTCATTTTGTGGACTTTCACGTGTGGTGTGTCAGGAGTGTCCACCTGTGCCGGGGCAATTTCTCATATTTTGTCCCAGATTGAGGGTGATACGTGGTCCTTGTCCACCCCACACACACACACACAGCAGATGTTTTCCATCAACACACCTTCTGGGTCCTGCTCCTTGATTCTCAGCACTGTCGCTCCTTAAGTCTGTGCCATGTGCAACCACAGGAAATGATTAAGAGCAGAAGATAAATTGACTTGTGTCGAGAGAATGTTTCAGCTTGTAAGGTGTCGATGGAAATCAGGTTTTTGTCTTATTTCTGTTTGGAATATTACTTTTGATGGGGCGCCATGGTGGTTAGTATGGGTCCCCTATGGTTCCTGGGCCCTGAGTTCAGTGCCAGTCTGTGTAAAGTCTCCCCATGTTTCCATGAAGGGCGCTCCACAGCTCCACATGCCCTCCAAAGACGTACTGGCTTCGTTAGTTGGTGTCTGTAATTTGTGCCTGTGTGTCTGGGCATACGTTGTGATGAACATACATCCTATCCAGGGTGAAGTCTCTTACCACAAATATGTGCTTTTCTGATGATGGATAGATGGATGTTCCTGGTGTATGTGGAGAGCACAGATTACAGAGTTGTATGAACAACACTACATAGTGACGCATGACCTGTAACTACAAGCCCTTTAGTGGCCTGTTAGGATCACAGAGATGGAACCGATTTTGACAAAACAGCAAGAAGTGATTTCAAAGTATTGTTTTGCTTGATTGCAAGCTGTCCATTGTCATAAATGAAACTGATCTGGCTAAATTTTGGAATATTAGCCCATGTAGGCTTGCAGCAACAGGACCATGTGTTGTTCTTGTGTGAAAAAGGCCTCTAGAATTGTCTTATTACACAAAAGTTATGTTGAACTTTGCCTTAAAGAACATCAGCTGGGTGGAAAGTAAGATGCACAGCACTGTTTTGTTTTTAACTCTGCAAAATATTCAGACACAGGTCCTAACCTGCATTTTATCATTTCAAATAAAGCTCCTCACAAAGTATTCTGCTGCAACATTCATTCTGCTTGCATTGTAACTGTTCTTATGTTGTTATGGATAAGCAGTGCTTAAAAATAGAATGTTATGTAAGTCACGATGATATTGCTTTTCCTAGTGGAAAGTGTCACTCAGTACTGGAGAAATAGAAAACGTGCCAGGACTAAATAGTAACCATTAAAGAACTGTCGTTCTGGAAAAGCATTTCTGAAGTTGCGGAGACAGGCAAGTGGGCAGGTTTAAGGAAAGAGAAGCTGAAAGAGTGGTAGTGGTAAAATTAATTAAAGAAAACTTCCTTCAACAAGTTTAGCTAGTCAAGATGTTTTTATAAATTGAGTAGCTCTTCAACAGCTCAATCAGTAATGATGCCTGCATGGCAATATCCTGTCTTTAACTGTGGATAACTGATAACTGATAAATAGAGCATTTTGTTATCCATCTGTTCTAGGGCATATATGCATTCATAACTGAAGACACAATAATGAATACATTATTTAATTTTTAAAACATAAAGTGATGTACGCTTCTCATCTTCCACTATGTACTTTAGTGTTTATTATTTATATTATTCTAACTTTCCAGAAAATCAAATTAATGCAGCTGTCTGAAATTACAAGCAAAATACGTTCTTCACTCACATCCCTCAGATCCACACAGGCTTTTTTTTTAAGGGGTTTAACAATTTACAGTTGCTTATTGTTTCCCATAAGTTCTTCCCCTCTTTCTCTGGGATCTCCGAGGTAAGGATGGCATTGTTTCCTGTGAGGACTTGCTTGACTCAATGCACGATTCGTCCCTCTGAGCCGAAAGAATCCATGAATCGGGTGAACAGTTCATCTGGGGGAATAGTGAATCGGTTCACTTGGCTCGCTGAAGGGATTCATTCGAAAGGAGTGAATTGTTTGCGAACCGCACAGCTCTGTCATGTAACAACACCTCGATTGGTATTATACTGGTAGTATACAGTGCCTTGCGAAAGTATTCGGCCCCCTTGAACTTTTCAACCTTTTGCCACATTTCAGGCTTCAAACATAAAGATATACATTTTTTATTTTATGTGAAGAATCACCAACAAGTGGGACACAATTGTGAAGTGGAACGAAATCTATTGGATTTTTGAAACTTTTTTAACTAATAAAAAAATGAAAAGTGGGGCGTGCAAAATTATTCGGCCCCTTTACTTTCAGTGCAGCAAACTCACTCCAGAAGTTCAGCGAGGATCTCTGAATGATCCAATGTTGTCCTAAATGACTGATGGTGATAAATAGAATCCACCTGTGTGTAATCAAGTCTCTGTATAAATGCACCTGCTCTGTGATAGTCTCAAGGTTCTGTTGAAAGCGCAGAGAGCATCATGAAGACCAAGGAACACACCAGGCAGGTCCGTAATACTGTTGTGGAGAAGTTTAAAGCCGGATTTGGATACAAAAAGATTTCCCAAGCTTCAAACATCCCAAGGAGCACTGTGCAAGCGATCATCTTGAAATGGAAGGAGTATCAGACCACTGCAAATCTACCAAGACCTGGCCGTCCCTCTAAACTTTCAGCTCAGACAAGGAGAAGACTGATCAGAGATGCAGCCAAGAGGCCCATGATCACTCTGGATGAACTGCAGAGAACTACAGCTGAGGTGGGAGAGTCTGTCCATAGGACAACAATCAGTCTTACACTGCACAAATCTGGCCTTTATGGAAGAGTGGCAAGAAGAAAGCCATTTCTCAAAGATATCCATAAAAAGTCTCGTCTAAAGTTTGCCACAAGCCACCTGGGAGACACCCCAAACATGTGGAAGAAGGTGCTCTGGTCAGATGAAACCAAAATCGAACTTTTTGGCCACAATGCAAAACGATATGTTTGGCGTAAAAGCAACACAGCTCATCACCCTCAACACACCATCCCCACTGTCAAACATGGTGGTGGCAGCATCATGGTTTGGGCCTGCTTTTCTTCAGCAGGGACAGGGAAGATGGTTAAAATTGAGGGGAAGATGGATGCAGCCAAATACAGGACCATTCTGGATGAAAACCTGTTGGAGTCTGCAAAAGACCTGAAACTGGGACGGAGATTTATCTTCCAACAAGACAATGATCCCAAACATACAGCAAAATCTACAAAGGAATGGTTCACAAATAAACGTATCCAGGTGTTTGAATGGCCAAGTCAAAGTCCAGACCTGAATCCAATCGAGAATCTGTGGAAAGAGCTGAAAACTGCTGTTCACAAACGCTCTCCATCCAACCTCACTGAGCTCGAGCTGTTTTGCAAGGAAGAATGGGCAAGAATTTCAGTCTCTCGATGTGCAAAACTGATAGAGACATACCCCAAGCGACTTGCAGCTGTAATCGCAGCAAAAGGTGGCTCTACAAAGTATTAACGCAAGGGGGCCGAATAATTTTGCACGCCCCACTTTTCATTTTTTTATTAGTTAAAAAAGTTTCAAAAATCCAATAGATTTCGTTCCACTTCACAATTGTGTCCCACTTGTTGGTGATTCTTCACATATAAATTTTTTATTTTATCTTTATGTTTGAAGCCTGAAATGTGGCAAAAGGTTGAAAAGTTCAAGGGGGCCGAATACTTTCGCAAGGCACTGTACCTCGACAAGGCTTTGACTAGAAAACCTCAAGAGCTAACAGAGTTCCAGCTGGGGGGGGGATTGGGATAGGAGCTCTGTTTTGGTGCCTTCAGCACGGTAGTGACACCAGTGAGGGCTGCTGGGTTCCTCCTGTTGGCTTGGCTGTAAGGCGCTGTGGAGATTTCAGAGTGTCGGCAGGTGGAGGGCATGATGGGAATGTGTTGGAGCAGCATGTCTGCCCTTCCTCTTCCTCCCTGTCCAGTTCCAGAGCTGTGGCCGAGTGTCCAGATCTAAAGCAACAATTGGCAGTTCCAAATTGCGCTGGTATAAGATGAAAATTATAAATACATGTGCCTTTCAAGTAATCTTGCAATACAGAACTTGAGCCAAATAACTGGAATGAAAGGAATGCTTTGTTCTTAGCTTTAGCCTGAAAAACACCAAAGCTGCCATATTGCGTTAAGGTTAATTTTTGATGAGCAGCAAAATTTGTGTGATTTCCTTTAAGGTGGCTGATGAGAGAATTGTAGGTTTATCAGTTTGCGTTTGTGTTTAAACACGGTAAATTAAGGTAGCCTGTAGTTTTCATTGTGGAGATCTCTTAATAATTGCAGTACCATGTTTGTAATGGTTGTTAATATAGGAACCTTGGTGAACTGTTGTACGTAATTGGGAAATTTAATGACCATGGTATGTGAAAAATGACTTTATGAAATCCGCATTACACATTTTCCATTCCCAACGTTATTGCCAAAGGTTCCACATTTTTCCAAGGCTATTCAGGCAGGTTGATGTACACTCTTCACACCTCTTCATATCTGTTTCTTTCGTTGCTTACTACTTTCTCCTCGTCAATCTTTGTGTTGGCCTCTGAGAAGCTGAAAGAGAGAATATGAGGTAGGAATGTATCAGTGGTAAACAGAGCTCTTCCTCAGTGGGGGAAACTGAAATCTATGCTGATTTAAATGAATTTCATAGGGCCCTTGTATTACATAGTTAAAGCAAAGTGTCATACAGTTGCAAAAATTCAAATGCATTGTTTTCCCCCAGCTGCAGGAAGAAGGAATATCAATGGAGGTCATGTCTTTCTAAATCTCTTGTGTAGGTAAAGATTGGTAATGCTAGAGGATGATCATCTTCCTTCAGTGGGCTTTTCAGACCAGCACTGTACTAATTTGATTTCCAAACACACTTCCTAACAATGTGCCCAAACGTTCACCTGGTGACAACATTCCTTGTGCCAGAGCCATTCCTTGTCTGTTCACCTCATGCCATTGAATCTGGGATAACTTCTGGATCGATGAACCTCTTGGTTCTTTCATACTGACTGCTTGTCATACTCTGATGAAATCTCACATCATTTCCCAAAGTCATACTAAAATGACAAATTGATTTTGTTTCCCCTTTCAATACCTTCCTTGTCCTTTGATAGATGCTTATGCATAAAGTTCAAAAGTTGCAACTTTTAAATTACCTTAATAAAATATGAAGCTAGTTTTGCTCTAGAGCACAACAAATTTGTAAAGCTTTAAAGTGATTATGCTCTTTGTTACAGAAAAAAAAGTTATTTTTAAGTGAGAAAACATGGCACAGAAATCATCTCACAACAGGAAGCACAAAATTGAGCAGGCACCAACACAGCAACACCTATGAAGAAATCTTGGACCTAATGAGTTTCAGATGTTCTAGGGTGTTCATTCTAATCTTCCAGGCTTTTTTTAACATAATGGTCATACTGGAAAAAAAAGTTCACATCTATGCAGTGAATTCCACCTTGGATGTGACAGCACAAAGGGACTCGGCAAAAGTAAACAGATTCATTGAGCAATATTTTCACAATCTGCTGTGCTTGTTCTCCTTGCAGGATGCCTTAAATTAAGAAGCCAAGTCAAGAGACTCGACTGCAGTCTTTTACTGCAGACGCTACTGCCACACACTGCCAGCTTTGCTCCGCCCTCGCCACAGCCAGCTGATGATTGGTTGACTCCTCAGGAAGTGGTCTGCGATTGGTGGGTTTCAAGACAGCAGCCTGAATGATGTCGGAACAGGACCTTGCGGAGATGGTGCAGATAGCGGTGGAGGACTTGAACCAGGATCACCCGGGTAGGGCGATGGCGCTGTTCGCAAGAAAGGAACCCTCTTGTGCAATAATCTGAGCTACATTTTCTTCCACTGAAAGGATCGCAATAGTAAAGAAACACATGTGCCTTTGTTTTTATGCCATTGCTGACGAGTGCCAAAGTTCTTAAAATGTAACAGTTGTGTTAAAGGTAACAAGATTATAAAGTCAAGTGCCAAACTGCTGGGTTGTATAAATAACACCACAAATGGATCACAATGTTACCAAAACGAGTTTGGGTTTTGACATCAGAAGCTCAAGAAAGGGAAGACATTATGAACATCATTTTAAACCTGTTACTACTCACAGACCTTAGTTAATAAGATTTCCCCTGTCCACCTGATCTTCTGCAAACTCAAAAAATATTTTTTATGACAATAAACATATTCCTGGGCATACAGATAACCTCATGTTTACTTAATCTAAAACACTTGAAAATGATTCCGGGTGTTGAAGTACATTTAACCTATTGGAGATGATTCAATTCCAAATTCCCTTTGTGGTTTTTGGGTGCGTGTGTGGGTAGTTTAAAGTTAAAAGGGAGGAATCGTTTCTCAAACGTACATGTGTAGATGGCCCTGAGGGACTGCACAAATAAACTGCTCTGTACTCTGTGTGAATTTACAGTCCAGAAAGTTTGCTGGTTTCATTTAGAATTGAAACACTCAAATATAACAGAAACTTACTGTCTGAGTTTGTGGGACAGCCTGCCATACTCACACAGTACAAAACCTTTAGTAACAAGGTGTTGTTGTGGTCTGCCCCAGCCATCAACCTCTCTGTCATACCCACATCCGGTCTGCTATCCCCATGTGAAAATCCACATGTTTTATTCACTCAACCGATGAGACAGTTATACAGCAGGTGAAACTATTTGCACATGCTAGTTTTTTATGCCTTTGTGCTGACCTCTAGTGGTGGACTGGTGGTCATTAACAGGCCTTCGAATGGGAATCAAGCTACAGTACAGCACACAAATGTTCGTGTATGTAAAAGTAAATGAAAGTTGATATTTGTTTTATTGTTTATTTCTTTGATTTTATGACAAGATTTAGTCCTTGTTTTTTGCGTAAATGGCTCACTTTACAAAGAAGAAGAATTCATTATTTTGCATGCAGTTCTGCATTCATGAGCCACTTCATGAGACTTAGAGCCTGTCCTTGAATAGTGTTGTATCTTCCTTACATACTTTTGATCTTTTTAAGTGTGAGTCTCTTTGACTGGAAGGGATCTTTTAAGAAATATTTTGAAAGAATGGGTTGAGCTTCTAACAAGGAGATGAATGGCATGGTCTGAATAACATTTGCAACCTTTCTTATGATGTTAATGAACAGATTTCATGAGGTGGCTGTTAATTTGATTGTCTTATCAGTGGTGCTGGAAAACCACGAAGAACCCAATGAGTGTGACAAACCAGAGAGAAAACGACAGAGGCTGGAAGTGAGCTGTCAGGACACATCTCTGAAGGTAATGTGGACACAACAGGAACAAGATCCATCCATCCACCCCTCCCTCCATTCCTCCATCCCTCCATCCCTCCTCTGACAGTTTGAACAGTGTGAGAACATGCAGACCCCTGTCAAGAGAAACGTTTCCCATGTGTCAGACGGGTTGGTTGCAGGGGTTTATAAACCTGGTTCAGGAGTGCTGCTATGTGGTGTGTCTGCAGCGGAGAGCTTGATGACCCAAATGGGCTCCTCCTCCTCTTATCCGGACCATTGCAGCTTCTCTCAGCTCTTCGGGGGGTGCCGCTTGAAAGGGTGGCTAAAGGGATCCCCAAAACCAAAAAGCAGATCTTCCCAGTGGCATCTAAAGACAGCACTCTTACAAACTGGACCTGCTCAGATAAGCTGTAGTTGATGTGACCTGTAATGCTATTAATTTTGTAAAGATTGACAGTGGTGTTTGTAAGAGTGTTGTATTGCAGTTTTATATGTTTCATTTCTGGTCCATGTTGAGACTGATTCTTGAGACAGGGGGACCAGAAGCGGTTGTGAAGCCCTGTTCAGTGACTAACAAGAGCCTTATGACTGTGGATTTTTCTTGTCCCACTAGGTGACAGCAGAGTAGCATAGACTGTGTCTTGGCAATATATACACATGGCCTTCTGGTTGGGAAGCATTTCTCTAAATGCTTAACAGCACAGTTCAGTGGCTTTTGTGTTGGTTGTGGTGGATGTAAAAAAGTTTGAAAATCATTTTCAGATGAAGAGCATCTTATCTCATAAACATATTTTGTATTTGTTAAAACTGCCATTGCATACCTGTTTTTAATGGATTGTTAGACTGCATACGTTTTTTTTCAATGATGGGCTGCAGTACTCAGTGTTCATAATTCAGTTATGAATTAAACAAGATTATGAGATTGTATGTAACATATAAAAGACTTTATGTTTACATTGCTAAATAGAAGGACTTCAACTTGATAGTGCTAATATGATGTTCAACACTGATGTGTGAGGTTTCTTTTTTGTCTATTTACTCTCGAAAATCTTTAAAGATGAAGTCTTTATTTAGTGACACAAGCCTGATTTGATAGATCACCAGTCTAATTCATTACTCACCTGTCTCCATTATATGTGCCTTTTTGTTCTTCGCTCATAGAATATCTTAAGCTCTTTTCTTATCAGAAAGAATCATTAGAAGTTTTGTGTACTTTTAAAAAATATAGTACAGTAGATTAAAAATATAATTGGATAATGAAAATCATCATTGCCGTTTACTTTGTCCTGTTAATGTTATTTGGAATTGGCCCCAAATTACAGATAATCTGCTGATGTCTTTCTAAATGTCTCGTCAAAAAATTTACACCACATCCTAGAATGTCAGCCCTTTTGTTCTTGACATTGGGCCAGTCCTCCTAATTCAACGGCAGCTTCCCTGATTAGTTGCTGTTTAGTCTTGAATTTGGTTTGTACTGAGTTGCAGACAGAATTGTGTTTGGAATGGTAGACTTGTTTTCTTTTGGTCTTCCACAGGCTGTAAATCAGGTGTGCTGGAAATCTGACAATAAGGACAGGAAAACCAAAAATGAGTGGACTATAATGGAATTGTGGTGTGAAAACGTGTCTACATCTATTACTGCAGTCTTAAACAGATTTTTCATTCATGGTACATCATCACAATGAGCTGCACAAGAAGACAGTTTAAAAAAGATATGAACAAGTTAAAACGCATAAATTAAAAAAGATAATATATAAATGCTATATAAATAGTGTTTTAAAACTGGATTTGAAAGTGCTGATGGAAAGGTGGGCAGCACTATTTTTCACCATATTTTGAAATCCACTGGATTCCCCTGTAAGAAATCTAAAACTAGATATATGCATTTCTTTTCTGTGCTAGACTGGAAAAGACATGCAGATGTTTTGGAAAAGATACCTTGATATCACTGCAAATTAAAATTGTACAGGAACTGGTTCCAAGACTAGAGATAGCCTAGCTAAGACTGACACTTTTTAATAAGTTAATAGTTAATAAGTTAATAAGGAGGTCCAGTCAACACGTTGTTGTCAGTGCTGTAAAATGTTTTGTCACATCTTTTGTTGACATCACCTTAACCAACAATGCAGAAGAGCTATTTTTTAGATCGCTCTGTCGACTTAGCACCTCATGAGTTAAATTTAGTCCTCTGATTTAGGCCGGTCTTATGTTAAAAGAACATATACTATCCAGTTTTTTAAAAACCAAATCTTTCTGAATGATCAAATGTCTGTTTCCCCTCTCTCAAACCATATGGGGTTTTGGTTTAGGGCATTTTGTTTTTGTATATTATTAATTGCTAAAAAGAAAGCTATGAGGGCTTTTGATCAAAGACGCTGTTGTGAATTAATGTGCTTACTTTGGCTGTGAGTCCTGCCTGGTCGGTCTTTGAAGTACAGAGCAATGAGAGTGGGCTATTTTAATTCAAACGAAAAGCATGACTACCCACAGCTCAAGTGACCAACAGATATAAAGCAGACATCTGTCTCTGAGGTGAACAGGGATGTTTCCCTGAAAAGCACAGTGCACTTGCTTGTTTTTGTAGCTACAATATTCTTAGTTTTTCCTCATCCATGTGTCTGGCAGTGTATTCAGGTCCAAGATAGCCCTGAAACAAAGCAGTCTTACTTTATCCTTCATTCTGTGTTAATGCACAGTAGGGGATATGGAAACTGTAGCCACTGTACATGGTGATATTTGTGTTTCTTCTGTGTCCACGAAGCTGGACATTTTCATTCAAGTAAGGCTTAATGGTTCCAATTCTTAAATTCCTAATTATTTTGATAATAATAAGGGTTCAGTTCTGGTCCTGGAGAACTGTCTGCATGGAGTTTGTATGTTCTCCCAGTGTTCGCATGGGTTTCTCTGCTCTGGCTTCCTCCCACAGTCCAGAGACATACTACTACTACTACTGATACTACTGCTACTAGTGCTACTACTAGTGCTACTACTAACAACCATTTTTACAGTGTAGTGCCCAAAGCACTTTACTGGGTCATTAGGACCCACACAGACCCCCTACTGGTCCCACTAATACCTCTTCCAGCAGCACCCTTAGCTTTCCCTGGAGGTCTCCCATGGTACTGGTCAGGTTCACACCTGTTGCGCTTCAGTGAGTAGCCAAATGTGAGTTGCAGAGAGAAATAAAAGGATTCAAAACAGGTCTCTCACCACAAGCAGGCCTGCTTAATTCTGCTAGCATCGATATTCCTTGTTTTCTAAGACCACCAACCATATTATCCAGGTTGTAAAAGCGTGGTGCTTGCTCTGTTTGCAGTCGCTACTGTACTCCATCAATCAGACCATCTGCCAGCGCCTGGACAACATAGAAGCTAAGCTGCAAGCCCTGGAGGCCACTTCCAAGTCCCTGGAAGAGAAGCTGGACATGGTCATGAACAAGAACCAGGGGCCAATCCAGGTGCCCATGGTGGCTGGATCTCCATTAGGAGCCACACAAACCTGGAACAAAGTGCGCTGGTAAGCCTGGGATAATTAGGTGTTGGGTCATCGTCCCACTGGCCAGAGAGGAACATAGTGTATAGTGTATATACATCTGAAAAGATACACTACAGACCAGCAAATGAGGATATTTGTTCTTAAGCACCGGAGGAGGTAATAAAGGCTTCCTTGACTAGGTCCTGGCTGGGGACAGTCAGTCACATATTACTGACTTTTAAGGTTCAGAAGACAACTGAAATAAAACAAATTGGCCACATTTTCAAATGTACAGGATTATATGTATTGCATTAGGCAGATCTTATTGAAAGTAAGTGGTAAAATTCCTTCATTGAATTAATTCGGGCTAATACAGTACTTTGACAATGTAGCCTATTTCTTCATTTTGAAATCTCTCCTCCACTTTAAAGGTAGTGATTAATTACTAATAGAGCTCTTTTTGAAATGTGCTATCCTGGAAACTATGTCTTTGTTCTGTCTTTGCAGTAAACTGATGAAAAGAAGTTTGAAAGATGTGGATGTATGATTATTATGTCACCCACAAAATATGGACATGTTTAATCCAGACTACCCGTCTCTTCCTTAAATTATGGACTTGATTAGCTATTTTGTCTAAAAACAGCATATTTTATACTTATTACTGAATTGTGGTTCATTTATTACTTCAAGATGCAGAATATGTTGCAGATTTGAATGTTCTTTAGAGCTGTTCTGTACCCATCTGCAGGTAGCAGAAACTCCTGGCCATGACCCAGCTAATTGGCTAATGGCAGTGTTATTTTCACTGCCCAGTGAAATTCATAGGCTTCTCTAGGATAAGACCCCGTTCTGCTTTCAGATTATCTCTAATTAAAACCTGAGGAGTTTGCTGTTTTTGGGTTTGATGAAGGCTCTTAGGATTTTAAAAGCCAGGTGGGACTGGAACTTAGCCAGTCTTTTCTGGAATTTAGGACAGGGATTTAAGAAAAAGAAGCTAAACACAATCCTACCCTCAGTAATACCTCCATTTACTAGAGAAGTAGCCAAACCACCTGGTGATGCTCAGATAGCTTTTCTCATTTAAATCCTAGATCTGGACCTTCCTGGCAAGACTGATGTTACTTTTTTTTCTGCATGCACATTTAGTTCTCTCTTTAGTTTCTCAAAACAAAAAAGCAAGGAAACCCAGAGCCCGGAAAGACTTTTTAAAGTAACATTGCTCCATTTTACCTTCAATTCAGGCACTCGAGCCCCAGTGAAAATCTATGGCAAAATGTTCAATGTGAGCAGGAATCGCGAAGCCCAGAACATTTCCATACGGCCATGGAAGGTCTGACCCAAGTGGGGTAGATTTCTACTGATAATTTAATATGGTCTCATGATGTAATGGTGCAGAGGTACTAAGAAGGAAAACTAAATGTTCCATTTCTTATGGGTGTAAATTAGCCTATATTAGACAATAAGACACACTTCCTGTTGTCCCTGAATAAAATCACAGCTAGGAAAGTGCAAAACCACTTCTGTGCGCTCTTGCTTTATGCTGAAAGAGTAATAGTACCAACAATACCATCTAGATCTGTAGATCTGCTGTTCTGTTGGACCATGAAACTGATGGGCTACGTCAGGCTCAACAGAGAAACAAAGACACAAGTTAAAATAAAGAGAATGAGAGTGCGGTTACAATTTAGAACAGGAAGAAGTTCTTTAGGAGTCAGGGGTTGTCTGAAACAAACTACCCTGTCATTTTGAAACTGACTACTTGGGAATCTTAAAAAAAAAATGGGTCTCTGATCGATTAGCTGTAAGTAACCAAGTGGCCAAGATAGGCTAAATGACATCCTGCCTTTCTGATGCACGTATATGTACAGTATATAGCTTCTAAGATTAGTACACTGAAAACAGAAGAAAATAAGAGATGTTAGATGAATTCGCTGTTTACTAATTAAGTGAGATGGATTAAATGGCATGTTTTGATCGCAGCCTTTCTTCTGTTCTTAGATATGCAGTATCATTTAGCGTTTCAGTTTGGCTATTCCTTTGCGAAGAATGGTTGTTCTTCTGAATACATTTAAATTGTCTGCTATATGGAAGCCAAAGCAGGAAATCACATGCATTGCTTTGTCACTTCAGCCATGTACCTTTCAACAAGCAAGCAAGCTGAAAACATCCACCTAAAAAGCCAGAACTTAGCCGATGACCATTTTACCTTGAAATTAAACTTTAACTTTAAATTTGGAATCACATTAACAAATGACTTTTTTGGAAAATCAGGTCCATGGGATATTATACAGTATTGAGGTGTATGCTGTATAGTGTGTTTGGTCTATATGGTCTATAGAACTTAAGTTCAGATGAATATTTTCACTTATGCATACTTACACTTGTGGTGTGTTCTGAAGGAAAGCTATTTGCAATTAAATATCTGGATATTCAAAGTCCAAAAAACTGCTATGTGCAAGGGAGTTTACAGACACATTCAGAGAAATGCTGGAGGCAGTGAAGTGTAAAATTGCAGCTCGATTCCTGACAGACAGGTCAATGAGAAAGTGAGGACAGATAGCTCTGAAATGGAGAAGCACTCTTTTTAAACACAGCCTTTCACATGCTTGTGTACCCTAGTAATGAAAAATGAGACAACTAAGATCTTATTTGTGATTAATTGTTCTTTTCTCTTTAAAATTGTCTTTGTGCAGCTGGCTGGTGGTTAAGTGTTTATTTTAAACCTCAGGTATGGGCTGGGTTCAAGAACTACAGACGTTTATATAATCATGAGACCCTTGTTTCTGTTAGGTCTGCACCTTATTCATCGCTGGAAACAGTTACTCAAGACACGTCGGCAATTTGCAGGCCTATATCTTAATTCGTTCCAAAGCTATCACTCATAGATAATCAACTCCACCTAAATGATGAATACTTTCATAGGCACCTCAGCATGAGCAAGTGGAAAACCAGCCAATAACTGACACACCATATTGTAAGGTCTGAATTGTTCTTCAACTTTTTTGTTATGTATAAGATTGCCAAGTTAATGAGTGGCTACAAATCAAGTCTTACTCAGAGTTATGTGTTCTTTTCTTGAAAACCAATAAAAGCTAATAGTTTTCCCATTGCTTTCATTGACTCAGAAAACTGTGATTTTAACAGGCTGTTTTGTTGTGTTGGCTGTGTTTATTTACTAGGGGAATCCCTGTGATCAGGCTATTGTAGTAGTTCCCTTGCAGACGTTTTGTGGAACGTTTTTTTTTCCACTTTAACAAGTAAGTTAATGGTGCTGTTGGAACAAACCAGCTGAGAGCTATCACTACACCATCCTCTCTGCAGGTGTGCTTTTGTCTTCTGTGGTCAAACAAGCATTTTTTGGTATATTTAATTAAATTTAAAAATTACACGGCTGTGTTTTAGAACATTTTGTTTTACGATGTCACCCACTTTCTACTAGACATTGTTTTAAAAATGAGATAAGCCCATCCTGGGTTAATTAAGCACATTTTGTTTTATTCAGTAACTTCATCATCTGTCCAGCTGGAGGTATGAGTCAGAAATTAAACCATGTGAAATTAACTTTTACAAAAATGGGATTACTTGTATTATCCAGTATTAATTTTTCTTTGAATTAGGCAAAAGGATTTAAATTTCCTAATTATGTTTTTTCTTTAGACATTTGAATCCCCCTACCCCCTTTGTAATTCCATCTGCAAGCACATTTTGGGGAAAGGTCAAAGTTCCAAAGAGCAGTCCTTTATTTTGTTTTCCTCATGAATCATCTGTATGCCAGTCTGTGTGGTACATTAGAACTTTAAAAAGACACCGAACTATGGGGGTCCTGTGGCCCTTTCCACTCAAATAGTTGGAAGCAGCCAATTCATCTTAAGGCTTTGTCAGTCTGCTTCTTGAAAGGTTACGCTAACCCATCTTTCAGAACATGGCTAGGCAGATTGTTCCAAACATTCGCAACTCTTTGTGTAAAGAAGCACCTTGAATATTCTGTCCCAAATTGCAACTACCATCTGTGACCTCTGGTCCTGGCCTCCTTGCTGAGTTTAAAATAGATTGGATCAATGTTGTCCTTTCCTTTCAGGGTCTTGTATGGAGGTTTAATGAAGCATAACACCCCTGCTCTGCTGTGTAGTTCAGGCATTCAGACCTGGTGTGAGAACCAATGGCTGTGCCTTCCTGTATATTCTTCGAGTTTGTTTTATCCCAGTTTACTTAAGAATCTTCTGTTTAATTCCTTCTTGGGTGTCATTTTCTGTAAGACCTCAACCTCTTTTCTATCCTTTGCAATACGTGGTGTTATCCAATCCAGAATTAGGGCTGTTTTCCCATGATGGTTACTCTACAGGGAACTGTAGTCCTCCTGACAGCTCTAACAATAATAAACCACAGCAAACACATTTCACCCTTGACCGTGCTGAAGCCAGACGTTGTCCAGATCTGTGCAAGTGGTGTGTGTGGTGTGGGGATATCAGTCTAAACAAGTGCAAGTGTCATTTGTCCTTTCCCTGAAGTGTATTAAACCCACTTGCAGAATTTGCTAATTATTGTCTGCAATAGTTTTATTTCCCTTCTGTAAAGTTAAAAAAAAGTTATCAGTCTTAGTACTTATTCAAAACTTAATTCAAATGCTACATTTCTCCTCCCCACTTTGTCCCCATTGTTCCCAGTCCACATGAAAAGGAAAGAAAATCAGAAGTTGGCAGAAAAATAAACTTGGTTATAGATTTATAAAGCAACCATAAATGAAATTCATTTTTTTAAACCAACAACACGTTAGAGTGGTGATGGATATTCCAAAACAATACATTTATATACTGTAATAATAGTAATGTTAATGATAAATAATCATCCATTTTATGCCCAAGTAGGAATAAAAAGGTGTTCTATTTCCTTAAATTGACAGTATCCATTATCTGAGCTATTTCTAAGAGTATTTTCATAGAAACATGTTGGGACAACATATTTAGCCACTGGGGAGTGGATACCTCAACTTGTTGGGGCTATATGTAAGAATTTTTGTTTCGTTAAAGCAATCTTCAAATCACTAGCAATGACATTTTTGTATGTTTGATGCCCTCTGCTGCTCACATTCGAGTGCTTTAAGGCTTGCAATGTAAAGAGAGGTAGACGGCTCAACCATACATGTTGTGGGGGACTCGTGCACATTGTCTTCGGTTCTCCTGTGATGGTACAGTGAGCCAAATGTATTGATTGCTAGCCCTATCAAATTAGAAACCTAAAAAATGAAAAGTGATTTGGTTATGCCAAATATATAACAATATGCCAAGTTATATAAATTGCTGAAATTTGTTTTGCTCATATGGGGATGGACTCCATACAGTATAATGTATATCCCAGTATTTTTTACTTATCCCAGGTGTTAGAAGAGTTTACATTCAAATGTCCAGGCAAAGTGCTAGAACCTAGTGAATCTGCTGCACAGGAACTGCAGAAAGTTTTTGCTTCAGTGTAAATGTGCACCAATTTTCTTGGCTTTCAAACTAAATGTTTTAAGATGTTTTTTTTTATTGTTTAAAGAATTTAAAACTGTTTTTCTGTGCACAAATCATCTCTTAGAGAGTTGTTTTGTTTCAATATTTCTTTTGGGAAATGAGCTTCTGGAGCAGAACAATCTGGGATGTTACCCTGTTCTTGATAGCTGAATATTTCTGGCTTTCTCTCTGGCTGCAGTGTGGTCCCCCAGACCAACGTCATCGTCAGCAGTGACCGGTCGAAGGTGGCAGGACAGGATGAATCTGTTGCTCGAGGGACAGAGTCATTGGAAAACCTACTCAGCAAGTCAGTGCCTGCAGCAGTTCACAAGACCTGTAACTCAGAAAGCCACTGGCATACAGGCTGCCCCAGATTCTGCTGAACCTGGATGTTCCTGTATACCACACTGACAGAAACAAAAATATGCAAAAAGCAGGGCAGTTGTTAAATATATAGGTCACATTGTCTTATATCATTATATATATATGATAATATTCTGTTTTAAATTAATTATATAGATTGCTGAAAGTTGTTGTGCTGATATGGGGATATACTCTATACAATATAATGTATATCCTGGTATTTTTTACTTGTATCTAATTAATTACTGTATTCAATTTAGTTTTATTTTAGATTTCAGAATTCTGTAATATAAAGAGTGCAATACGCAATATAGTATTCTCTCATTTTTTTAAAGGAAGTTTTACATGCTACCTGTTAAAATTTACAGATATAGAGAAGAATATTTATGAATCTCCCCATTTAATTTACCTGTAATAATATATCAGCACCATTGCCCGAGCACATTTAACACAAATGATAGGAGGGGTAGGAGACAAACATTGGTAGAGAAGTCTGCAATTTGATAGTTCCATTACCTTTGGAAACTCTCAGTTAAAATACAGTAGAGGTCTGAAATTCACAAGCCTTTGCTTGGTCAGGGTTCCTGATCTCCCTCTCTCCTTGGCAGCACTGTCAGCGGACGCAGACAGAACACTATTCTTGTGAAGGTCCCTGCGCCAGAGGACAGTCACAACGAGGATGGCGAGAGCGGCTCCGAGGCCAGCGACTCGGTGTCCAACAGCGGTCAGTCCGGCAGTCAGGCAGCTGGTAACAACGTCACCCTCATCACCCTCAACTCTGAAGGTAAGGGCCATCTCACCCTGGTCCTGCTGCAGGCCGCTGACACACGGGTTCTGCTGGCCCACCTGCATGGAGAAGAACGTACAGTAGTGATGCACACCTCCTTAGCCAGATCGTTTTTAAATGTTTCTAAATATTTTGGCAGTTTAACTAGAGCACTGGGTCAAGGCATACTTGAGTTCCTGTTTCATAACCTGGTCTAGTGTACACTTCCCACTCCAGCTTATTGAAAGTGATACATGTGGTTTTTTGATTGTGTTGCTCATGTAGAATGCTGAGTTTTGTGTGTTTACATGAATTACAAAAAAATCTAAGAAATCTTTTAGGGTCTGCTGATCTCTGTACTTTTTGATGCTTCAGAATACCTACCAGGTTCCAAGTTTATTTCTGTTTGTGGGCCTTAAGTGATTTAAAGGAGAAGCTGGTATAATTAAAGAGTCGAATGTTCAAAAGCGGGGGGGATTAGTTTACTGTTTAATTGTGTGGGCCAGCTTCAACAAGGATTTTGCTGAACTGATTGATATACGCAAGTTGATCACAATTGTTGTGAACATACTTTTGTGCTGGAAATGGGCTTTTCAGTATATTTTTCATATTTACAGTTGTCTTTTCCTTTGCACACAGTTATTGAATGTTATATGTGAAGCATCTGAGTTGTGTTGTTTCTGTATTTACTGTCTTATACTGCTACAGTAGGATTTAGTTGACGAGAATACACATTCCCTGTTAGTGGATTATATCAGTATCATAAAAAAACAATTGTTACCTCTTCTTTTGATTGTTTAAAGAGGCTACAACATCTGACAAGGGCAGTGGGTTACTTGGTGATGTTGATTGCTGGCCAGCATATGCTTCATATGCACTGCGGCACTTGAGTTGGCACATCTGTATCTTCTTGTGTTTTTTGTTAACTATATTAAATGGGGTAGAAACAGAGTGCTGCTTATTTTGGGTGAGTGCAAGACTTGCAGTATGTTCCAGTTGTACTCTTCAAAGTGCATTAAAACTGACATATTGACCTGCTGCATTTGATAAATTTAGAATGGTGCCAGCAGCTTAACACTAATGTGCTTGTTGGAGCTGTCAATCAGAAACTTACTTGAAGCATAATCTCAAGTAAAGCTCTTCTAGCAAAAAGCTTGTTCTTTATTTCCTTTATCAAGAAGACATTTTTAATAAATGTAAACAAAATAATAATTAAAATTCAAATGCCTGTGAATAAGACATCATATGAAGATGTATATGCTCTCTGCCGAAGAACAAATTTTAAAGCTCTGAAAAATCCAGTTGTGAGTGTATAGTCCCCATCTAAACAAAATCCAGTTTCCAGAGTTTTGAAGCACTGCCCCAGGAGCACACTAGCATCATCAAGCTTTCCCTCCCTAATCATCAAGCTAGAAGTCTTTGATCAACGAATAAATTATCTTTAGCAAGCCATTTAGCCTCTGGAGAAGCTATTAACTTGAAACAGCACATTATACATCACCTTTTTTATTTGCATCAGTCAAAATGAATTATGCATAATTCTTTAGTTTGCACATGGATCCAGCTTACAGATGTTAAAATATTTTATGAGTAGTGTGCAACAGTGTATGCCCCCTAAACTCACAGCTTCAACTGAGGCAGAACTGGCACGGTGAGCTTCATCTCAGTTAATATATTTGGCTGCGCTAAGAAACGAGCATAATGAACCCGTAAAACTCGACCTTCAGTGGCGTTACATGCACTGAAGGTGCCTGTTCACAGTGCTCAGTCTCTCTGAAGTGTATTCAAAAGTGTGTATCTCTGGGTGTCCCCTCCATTTTGAGATACTGTGTAGACCAACTGTGAAATCAGAGGCAGAACAGGTCTTGTGTAGCTGGAGGACCGATACCAGATGATCCCTCTGTAGGCCACTGATCACACCACAAGTTGTGCAGATCTCCTTTCCTTCTCACAACTTACTCAATGCACCCAGTGTCGTCAGTTTGCTGTCTTTGGCAGATTGTTTTGTCTGCGTGGTTGTGAAGGCTTGTGGTGACTTATGTGGATTTAAAATGAAGGTGTTCATGTGCTTTCGCTGGTCTGCTACACAGTGCAGCAGTCAACATGATAACCTGTTAACTGTTGCTGGTTCATGCAGGAAACAGGATGAATCACTTTTTTGTGTGGAGCAGGGGCACTGAGCTGTTGTTCCTCTTCTCTGTTATGTTAAATGGAAATTGATTTTTTTGTGGTATTTTTTTTTTGGTTGGTTTTGAATTTTATATTCCTTTTTCTTGCTGTCTGTGTAAAACAGCAAGTACAGGCTGAAAAGTCTGGATGTCTCAGGAAGTAGAGAGAGAAAACAAATTTGAATTGCTCTACTTCATTTTGTCCATTTGTAATATACAGTCCGGGAAATTTCTGACATCCTCATGGTAGACTCAAAGGCAGAGAATCAAAATAGAGTGGATAAAATACTCAAAATAATAAATAATAATAAAACCATTAAAAAGAAATAATACAATAGACATGTGTACAAACTTATTTAGGCTGCTGTCAAATGTTTGAGTAAAGCAGGCAATCTTAAAACTGTTTCTGCAAAATCTAGATATATTATATTTTTCTAGGAATAAATCCACTTAAAATATTTAAAGTGGGGAATTTAGTTTTTTAGCTGTTTTTGTGAACACATTTGTATTATTTCATTTGAACATTGCCTTTTAACTGCTTATCAAAACCATATTATTATTTTTTTAATGATTCTTTGATGTCATAGGGGTGCTTTAGTTTATAACAGATGAGGCTTCACAAATCCTTACACTGACATTTTGTAAACAGTGAGTCAGGCCAGGATATTCATTCCACTTAGATTTGTAGTTGACAAAATATGATGCATGTGCCCAGATACATACAGACTTGGAAAGGGCAAGCAGTTTAAACGAGCCCCACAGTGCAGTTTTTATAGCCCATTTAATGCTTCTGCAGCTTTGCTTTGAATAGGGTTTATGCTATTGTATGCTTAGATTTTCGGTAAGCGTTTGATAAAGCTCATGGAAAAATTGCCTCTGACACTTTTTGTAGAGAGCAGTTCTGAGGCAAACCTTTTCTGAACTCATGCAGTCATAACTCCATAACGTTGGGATCCTTCTTTAACTGATTTGGCATTCTTCACTTTCACTAATAGGTCTGTGTGAGCTTTGGTATGAAGTGGTATCTCTCCTGCTTGGATATTTGTCTTAAGCATAACATTTAATTTTGATAAATGTAACCTATTTAATTGGCCCTGCTGAATGAGACACAAGAGTGACATGCAACTAGCAGGGTATGGTCAAAAACAGGCGGATGGCTGGACATTACAGATGCAGAACCTCAGATGGTAGCTGTCCATAGTGCTGACCTCCATTGGTTTATCTTACAGGGACAGCTGTGCGTGTAGCCCCACCAACCCAATTTCACTGGCACTTTCGTCCTATCCCAAAACCGGTGTGATTCTAGCCCATAGTGTCTGAGCGTGCTGATGCAAAGACAACGTTTTGTAACTGGAGTACACGGGGGTGTGTTGTAGTGTAAATGCTAAAGAACACAATGCTACAATGAATTGTTTTCTTCTTTCCAAAGCTGAAGTTGTGTTGCAACGCTGCTAGAATAATGCAAACATGCAGATGACATACGATTCCTTCAAGTCAATGGATCTGATCACCACTAGAAACCAGAAGGAACCAAGATATTAACATATTTATACTGAGATGAGGCAGACCGTATCTTGTGCCTGAGATGCATGCTAAAAAGCGTGTCATCTTGAGTTTTCATGAATGTTTTTGTTACTAGTGTGTACTAGTGCTTCTTTCAGATCAACATCTTTTTAAGATTTTTCTGCTTGGGTGTGTGTGTGTGTTTAATGTGAGGTCTATTCAAGGGCTGTTCCCTAGCAGAGCCATCAGGAGGTCTGTTCCTTTGTTTCCACCGCTTGGAAGCCTAGGCAGTATTGTGTTGCTTGCTTCTATTCCCCAGTATTATTGGCCAGGAAATAACTAAGCGTATACAGCAGTGTTGAGTGAGGTAGTCTTATAGTTACTCCACGCATGTGGTTTCTGACGGGTGCTCTGTGTGTTTGAAAAAGTGAGACCATAATCCTGCAGTTTTGGCATTAAAGCTCAGAGCATCAAGCTTGGCCGGTCCTGTGTGAGGCAACAAATCAGTATCACCTGTGTAAAATACCGAGCTTAAGAAACTGTTGCTTTCAGAAGAAAGAAGCTCTTGTCTTATATTTTTCCCCTCTAGTTTAAATTCCTTTTATGGAGAACATTCAACTTGAACTTAATTATAACAAAAGTGCTTGCAGAAATCCTGCATGACACATCGACATGCTCACCAACATTCGAAAGGCATGGGAATGAGCATTTCATAATGGAAACACATCATTTCACTCAAGCTTCAGTAACTGTACTTCCAAGTGGCTGTGCTATGCAGACCTGGTAGAACAGACAGAAAAACAGCAATGTATAATACCAATATACTGTAAATGAAGTAATCTATTGCTATTGGATATAATTTAAATTTAATTTATTCATATAATTTAGATTGAGTAATTACAGTGGATAATCTGTACCCTAAAAAGATCTTTTTTCCCCCATAGAAAATCATCATTGCAAATATTTATTGAGATATAGAACATGATCAAGAGCTGAGAGGAAGAGCCTGCTTTAGCACTTGGTTATTTCCATATTCTTTCCACTAAAAATCACAAAGTAAGATTTAATTCTAAAAACAGTCATTACTAAGTTTGTTTGTCATAGTCTCTCTAATTGTAAAAAAAAAAACAGTTCATAATTATTTGAAATTGTCTTCCTGTGCACCTATATTGTGTCTTATTAATGTGATATTTGTTTTCAATATAATGCTTTATTGCAGAGAGCAATAATGCATATCTACTGAGCAACAAAAGAAATAGCATCATACAGTAAGTATCAGGATAAATACAATGAGCTGACATGCAAGGTTGTAACAAAGGTAAATCAACTATGCTGATTAACATTTATCTTTAACAAGGTTAGTTATAATTATAATAATAATTGCTTACACTTATATAGCGCTTTTCTGGACACTCCACTCAAAGCGCTTTACAGGTAATGGGGACTCCCCTCCACCACCACCAATGTACAGCCCACCTGGTTAATAAAGGTTAATCAACACAGGGGATACTGTGAGAGTGGTATGTGTCTTCAGTGTTAGAGGTGTTACAAGCTCTACATGTGTGACACTTGATAAATGCGTGATAGGCCGGGCGAAAAGTGATCTCCAATGTCACTGTCACACTCTCTTCTCACGAGACAGAGGCTGTTACACGAGCAGCATGAGGGCGTTGCGTTGTCCTGCTGCAACGTTGTCATGTCCATCAGGAGGGCCCAGGACTTACCGTCAGTCTAGCGCCGGGCAGTCAGGATGTGGTGACATGCTGCTAAATCTCAGCTCTAGATTAGAAGCTCCAGATTCCCTGCAAAATGTGTTCATTTCGTAGAAACAATGAAGTGCTTTTACTTGTTCTAAGAAAAAAAAAGATATTAATTTGTGTTAGTTAAAAAGTATAAAAGTTTGGGCTTGCATCCAATACTACATAAGAATGAAAGAAAAACCTTTCTCCGTGTAGACCATTTCTTGACTGCACCCTGCGGTGATTCAGTTTCTCTGTATATTTTCACTAAATTCATTTATTTTAAATGTGAGTGTTTAGGTGATAGGCACCACGCAAGTTTAAAAAAGCCTTACTTTGTATGTCGTCATATGTCATTATGTCTTTTTTCCAGACAGTAGAATGGGTCTGCATTTTGCACAATAAAACAACTCATTTCTTTGTAAAAAGAATTTCATAGAGAAAATAAGAAAGCTTTGGCCACTCTAAGACAGACCATTCTTTTGTTCTACCTGTCTTTCAGAATCCCTTCCTCCCCTTTTTCATTTGGTAGAGTAAATCCAGACTCCTCATTGATTAAAGAGTCATAGAAAATCCATAATAAATGGACATGTTGGCAGATAATGGGATCTTTCTGGAAAATCCCTTTTCTTCTTTCCAAAATGTGCACACACTTTGTCAATTTACTAACGCTTTTACATAAGCACTACCTGTTAAAGCAGAAGAGACTTACACAAGGCTGGAGTGTTTTTAAAAATATGTTTCTTTGTCCATCTGGAAGAGAAAATGTGTTTCTCATTTTAAAATAGCTGAGCTGATCATTGGAAACAGAAGATGGTAAAATGCCATGTTGCATCTTGGACAAATCTCAGCTTATCTTAGCGGTATAAAGTTGGGAAGAATGACTTATGTTTGCACTGATTTTTAAATAAAGCGCACGCAGCATAAGCTTGATCAGGGGAAGGTTTTTCTGTCATTATGAGACATGCAAAGGACATACTGTAGCAGCAACTAATTCAACTGATGACACACATTGTGCATTGTGTCCTTTTGGTAGATGTTCCTCTAGGAGGACACTCTTTGTAGTCTATTTAAAGATCTTCACATAAAGCATCTCTTTTAACATTGTCAGCTTTGGCATTGGAAGTAACATTCTGCACTACCTTTTCCATTTTTGAGAGGATCTCGGCAGCCTGCAGAATGATTGTCAAGTGTTGTTTTGGTGCTAAATCCAGAATGCTCCACAAATTCTAACATCAGTTAATATCCCTTTCTTTCCCCCTGTAACTGCATTATCTAGATTTTTACTTCACTTATATCAAGGATGTTTTCCATCTTTCTGTTTATCGTCTACCCGTCCATATGTGCTAACGAATTTTAGAAGTAAAAAATGTGAGGATTGTTTGAGCTCAGAAAACTATCCTGTTGTTTTTGTGGCCGGGGGATATTGGTGCATTTGTATTTCTGAGGATTATAAGCCGGTACTTCTTCTGCTTCAGTTGTTTTTTTCTTTAATGGAAAACTGGTCTTTGCAAGTCTATGACCTAAGCTTTACTGAGGCTCTTGCTGCAGTTATTTCCCTGAAACCATATAACCTGTGTTTTTTTTCAGTATCATTTTTATTTTATTTTGCTTTCATTAATGCAGAACGGCTGGCTTTTTATTTTCATTTGGAATCGGCAGTTATTATTCTTCTTTTTCCCTCCTTCCCCGCACCACCACCCCAGTTCTGGAATGGGTCTTTGGCTGTCGGCCCGATGCTACAACCCCTCGTAGCTGCACCCTTATCACTCACTTTTATTTTCTTGCTGAGAACCCACAGTCCCGACTGCATGGGGGGCAAACAGAGCTGCCACCCAGAGAACTGCAAGCTCTCGGGGGTCTGAGGAAACCTTGAGTCACTGCAGTCCCAGCTCACGCTGCCAGTCTCCTGCTACTTGTCTGCTGCAAAGTGGTTTTCTGATTCAAAACCAACAATCTCTAGGGTGCAGCCCCCAAGCTCTGGCCCAAGCAGAGACCTCTAGAAGCTGGAGTTCTCAAGCTGTTGCATTGAAAGTCTTTGACCCTCTCCTAGGTCCATCAAAGGAGTTTTAACAAACCATCTTGATTGCCATGGAAGTGCTGTTTTCAAACACAAAGGTGAAGTTTTGATTTAAGAAAAACAACAAAATTTGACTTCTTTCAAGGCATTGTTCTAAAACCCCCTTTTCCTAGATTTTTTGGTCTGTATGTTTTTAGAAAATTGCAGTACTTGCAACTTAATATTATGACAAAAGCTGACTTTGGTCTGTTTTTAATATTACAAATATGAAGAGGATTACTAAGAATTACACATCAAACTTAGAGGCTGAAAAAAAACTAGTTGGTCAAAAAATTGGACTTTTTAATACAAACCACTAATTTGGAAAATCTGGCCATGGTTTGTGTTTGTTAACCACATTGTGTTGTAAAATGTCTTTCTCAGACTTTTGTTTCTCATGTGTTTAGAACACATGCACACACAGAAAGCAATGTAAGGCTGTTAAAGAAGTAAAGTATATCAACATTGACGAATGATTTATTAGGCAACCGAAGAGGAAAATCCAAAGATACTGCTTTGTTTTGTTGGTATTTCCTCAAACTATTGAGTGTGGTTCCTGTGCTTTACTACTGGGACTCGGGGGCAACAGAGCAAGTGAGTGACATTTTGTCTTTTGTTATTGCGTTGTTAAAGTCCCACTTGATGGCTGGCTGAAAATTTGGTTGTAGCCTACCCACTTAGCAAAGGCCACCACGCACAGAGCCACATGTTCACAGAGCCACTAGGGGACCAGACAGGGAGCTGCACTTTCTCAAGCCAGAAAGACCTTCTGGGGGTCAGATAGAGCGTCCCCCTGTCGCAGCTTCACCGGTACCCAGTGAGTAAGAGCAACAGCAGCTTCCAGGAAAGAAGTGTCAATGGCTACTCCGCGCCGCCACGCTTGGCCCTCTGACAGGAGTCTGCCATAAGGTAAACAGTGGAAGTAGAACTGGCCCACTCCCTTGGCTTATCCCTGCTCTCTGCTGCTGGGTCTGCAGTACTCCCCATGTGCGAAAAAGAGATGTTTTCCTTTTCTCTGACCCAGGCAGTTATAAAGACTTGTGCTGACATTTAGTCCAAGGATATGACATTAACCCTTGGCTTGGGCCTTATGTATTGCTTTTCTCCTGCTGCAAAGCTAGTTGGAATGTTGCTCGCTGTGTGACCTCACTCTCTGAAGTTGCTCTAGGCTGATAACTTGCTTGTAGTTTTGGAAACTTTCCAAAACAGATCCTTTAGGAGCTGGTAAGACAGCATCTGTCCATCAGAACACAACAAGGTGCTAAATGTTTCTAATGGACCAAGATGCAGGACAGCAGACAAATGCGAAGCTAGATGCTATTTGAAATAGTCAAATCAGGAAATAGCTCTTTATAACTGTGGCAGCTTTTATTATTAACAAAGATAAAAAGTTTTCACTTACTGATGTGCTTACATTGGATATAAGGATATAAGGCTTTGCTAATTTGAAATGAGGTCTTTAGATGTAGCAAAGGTATGTTAGAATTCATTATTTTAATAAGTACCTAAAGGTCATGGAAGGAAATAACATGTAACAGAACATGTACTAGTGTGGGTGGAAAAGGATGATTGCTAAGACTCGGAAGGATATAAAAAAGTGGAATTTTGGGACTTGCACCTGCCAGATATTCAAGTATCCATGACATCCAAGTGTCAAAATCCTGCAGTCCATAGGGTTCTAGCAGAAAAAGAAAGGAAGGAGACCAGTTTTTTGCAACAGACTGAGACAGATGAGACATAAAAAAATGGGCTTGCTCATAGAGTCTGGCCACAAACCCTGTTGTGTTTTACTGTTGCTGCTCCCAAGTGGGAGTGATGTCTTTGACTTGCCTTGTTTGTTTTGGACACGGGGCGGCATCATCTGCTCAGAACCACACTTCGGATTTTGAAGCCTAGAGGGGAATCGGCCCGCAATCGTTTCAGTGAAGCGGGGAGAAAAAAAAAACAAGCGCCATGTGCAACTCTCAGAAATGCAGCCCGGACTGGACATCTGTTTCTTGCATGTTGGAAGAAGTCAAAGGTCCACATTCGGCAGATGAAAGGCAAGAGTACACGCAAAAGATAATGAGGTGACCTTCTGTTTGTTTACATGACGAAACCTGTATACATTTTACATAAAGGAATTAAACTGCTTTTCAGGAAATATGAATTGCAGGAAATATGAACTCCTCTTTAAAATTAAGGCCAGGTTATTGTTTGTGCATCGTCTTTTAACGGGTCACTTGCCACTGTCGGACTCCTGCTTGCGGTTGATCTCTTTATTTTTCTGTTGGGTTGAAACATCGTTGTTCAAATTGCTTTGGACAGAAGTGCCACTTGTCAAATGTGGCATGCAAGTATTCAGCCTCTGTTCTCATAGGTCATTAAAAGAAAATGTTTCACGGTATCTGGGCAAAACATGGCCCTGGGAATGGAATTGTTCTCCCTTTCCTGAAATATAGGGTTTGGTGGGTTTGCAAGGTCAAAGATAATACCTTGACAGATGTATACTGTGTCACTACAGCTCTGAGCTAGTGATAGCTTTATCAAGCCAATCCTCTTTCTGTCTGTGAGGAGCAATGGAGTGGAGCTGTGGTCACTTCTGAAGGCACAGACCTCACGTGCATAATGTCTCTTCCTCACCTACAAGGATTTATGATACAATTGTGAAAACAAAACTGATGGCCCGGGCTTATGAGGTGGAGTTAGGTACATTTCTTCTGATCGGTGCTGTAGGCTTCTTTTAACTTAAAAAATAAGATAGGCCAAACAACACAAATTCTTGTGGTCCTGTCCAGACAGCCACTGGAAACATTACTCCTGACATAGATGTTCAAATTTGTGGGTATTTCTGAATAAGGATGTTCCCTGCTTTTTAAAAGTGTGCCGAGGAGAAGAACGACAGGGAAAATTTGAAATAAAACACAAGAACGCAGAAAACAACCAGCCAAAACCATAGAGTCCAGTGAATTATTGACATCTAAGGTTCAGGCACGCACAGGAATGGGATCAGTGAATCATAGTGAAGAAGAAAAAACAATTTAAGTCGTCTCCCACAGTGTTTCTGTACAGTTTTGTTATCCGCATTTGAAGAATAATGTAGACCCCACCCATCTGCTGGACACTCCTGGCTGATTTATTTTAAGCACCACGTCAGGGCCATTTGATCATAATTGGGCATTGGGTTTCATCATGCTCACTTCTGTTGGTTTTGTTGGTAAATCATACAGCTTGCATTCATGATAAAAACATACACTGAGGCCTGAATTCAAATTCAAATTCATCCTAAACAATATCCTTTATTTTTCTTAAAGGTTTTGTAGTAACAAATAATTGAAAGAGATCTAGGTTGTGTTTTGATGTAATTAATATATATATATAATTTCAAGTGATTTCGTACATAAAGACCATTCGAAATGGTTATTAAAACGACCAGAATTTCCAGCTTTTAAAAATTCCACCACATCTTTCCACATGTGCTTGCTTTCCTTTAAAATAACACGGGTACTGAAGCATCTCTAAACTTTTTTTGTTTTGAAATACGTGAAAACCTCCAGTCTTAACAAGCCGTGATGCGTGCAGTGGACTGCAGTTGGTAACAATTGGTTTCACCTCGGCTCACATCAGCCAGTTGCCACATGGTATCGAAACAGATCTCAGCTTCCCAGTGGCTCCTCATCAGGACCTGAGCCTCGTGAAAGGAAATTAATACGGCAACCTGTTTCCTTTATTTCACAATGGGCGTAGTTACTTTGAAAAGTTCATTTTGTGAATTTGCATGGGGTGAGAGAATTCCATAGTGGAGTCCCACAAGATTGAAATCTGAGCATACTGACCACATAATTGCTCCCCAAAGCCTCTTGCTGCCTTGCGGTAAAATGTATCAGGTTGCTTGGCATTAGAAGAGAACACCAGCTTCCTGTCAGTACTTGATGTCACATTTCTTCAAGGTTTACCAACTCTGAGCAATGCTGATCCTGCCAGAGTAATATCAGAAGATGTATCCTTCAGAAGAATGTATCCCTGAGGCTTTTCTCTCACTTATGTGAATGAGCTTAGGTCTTGGTTATATAGGCTTTTGTACAAAGGCATCTTTTTTAACCTCCATGACTTGTCTTTCAAAGCCCAGGGGCTGTCCAGGGATGATGTCTGTGTTATTTTAGAGCTGGCTGCCTGTTGCCACAGCCCCAGGAACTGTCACGGTGACAAAGCTGTTTCTGTTTACAAGGATGTGAGTGTTGTGACCGAGATGAGCCCTTTGACAAAAAAACATTGGCTCGATCAGTTCTCATTCTCTTAAGAAGTCATTTTTCTGTTCTGCTCGAAGATCATTCACATCTGTGAAAAGTTTACAGATCATAATTTGATTTCAGTGGACAGGCCTGCCATCCAGTGTGTATCCCTCCTTGCTGCCGTTGTGTGCTGGGACATGCTTCGGCCCCTCCGAAGGCCTGAATTAGTGGTTAGAAAATGGATAGATAATGATTTCACCCGACTCAATACCGTACACCATAGACTGGTTTTATATTACTGTAGCTCAGATAAAACCCTACTGTTCTTATGCAGTTGTGAGTGACTCTTACAGGCAGCATTTATCAAAATAATACTAATTATAGTGATTAATTTGAATATAATGATAAGGAAAAGTCATGGAAACAGCCTCTTAGTCCCACTGATCTGTTTGAGGCTTCTTGTGTTTAAATCTGACGCTAGGGGGAGCTCAAGGTCTTTTCAAAACATTTCAGCGCTTCCTGTTACTGTGAAGCCTGCAGACCCACCTGTCTGAGATTTCATTGCATGGAAACATTAATCATCCATCTGCAGTCACAAGCTGTGTGGCGATGAAGCTCAGGAATTCCTGAGCAAGATATGGATTTTCATGAACTTTGTACCATGCTGTATGTTGTTAAATATTGCTGCGTTTCATACATGTCTAATAAATCAGGGAGATTAAGCTGGAGCACATCTTGCCATGTGGTCTACAGAGACAATTAAATCTTTATCTGTTACATTCTCACTTTGTTCAGAGTGTTATGAGAATAATACGGATTTAAACATCTGCAAGACTAAATTGCCCAGAGCTATTTATTGTATATTAGTATCTCCTGTTCTTGAGCTTGAAAACTTAGGTGGTAAGTAGGTTTTAGGTGATAGGGGTCGTTGTCTTGAAAGAAAAAAATCAACAGTTGGGTTAAGAAAATATATTTGCAGTGATTCCAGAATATATTTACACACCCATTTTCATTGTTTTTGTGGTTTACTTGGACCACTTTTTCTTTTCATCCAATAAAAAAACTCTCTCTTAAGAACTGTCAGTAAGCCTCAAAAAGAAAGTTGTTTTTTTACACCCCCTGACAGCAAGGTCTCTCTGTAAAGGAAGAATGGCAGACATCTTACTGAGCACCATGGCAGAGTACCTGACATGGGGTTACTCAGTAAGTGATCAGACAAGCTCATCCATCTCTTTCCTGACAGAATCCGGGGTATCGTCTTAAACAACATGGCAGAGAAGCTTGTTCCAAACCCTCACAAGTCTTTGTGCAAAGAAGCACCTCTTATTGTCACATTTTCATGGACTTCCTTGCAGTTTCCAGTTGTATCCCATTGCTCACAAGTCATGGGTGATTCTGAAAAAGTCCAATGAGTTGAATTTGTCTGTGCTTTCCATGATTTTGAATATTTGAATTGGGTCCCCTCTTAGTTTTCTATGTCCAAGACTAAAAACATATGTTTTCTTAGCCTGTCTGTGTAGGACATTCTTTTTTTCTCTGGACTGATTCCAGATTAACAATGTCTTTTTTTCTGACTCGGTGACCCACTTAATAAAGAGTCAGGGTTATTCTAAATGAAGTCTTACTAATGTGTTATATAAATATGACATAACATCCCTCGATTTAAATGGTAATTTAAATTCTATGCTAAAGTTGGTTATTTTACCCAGATTGTTTTAGCAAGCTCAGTATAAATGGATATCAAAAGGTAAGAAGAAAAAAAGATCATTGTAAACAAAAAATGTAATAATAATGTAAGATTTTTTTTTTCTCCGGTTCAGTGATAGTGAAAATGGCAAATTAGAATATATGTTTTGGCTTTGCCAGTCTATGGGTAAGTTATATACAGCTTTTCCACATTTCTGAACTCAGGTGGGGTTCTCATGTAGCAGTATTTGTTGCTACAGATGTTACAGATGTTAGAGTTGGAAAGTGATTTAGCAGCTTTGCATGTAAAAGGCATGCAAATCCTCTGGTCTTAAAACGGATTAATTTGTTGAAAAGATTAATCGGTTGTGGGAAGAGGAATTTGGAAAACCTTTTGGTGACTGAGGTGAAGGAATGCTGCTTTCTGCTGTAGTATTCGACCTAAGACATAGCATCCCAGAAGCATTAAGGTCATAGTTATTTCACCAAGCTGAAAATTACCTTTCTTTTTATTTTTTATTTTAAATTCCTGCTTATTTGCCAGTTAACCTTATAATATGTGTTTAAAATTTTCCTGCAGTAGTTTCCTATATTTGGTGTTCTTTGTGATGCATGACTAAAATGAGTTATCATGTGTACTGTTCAGCCCATTTAATTTAGTATTATACAACATTCCAAGTGCTCTGAATAAGTAATATGGGTGACTGATATTCAAGCTTGAGTCATATCAAACCACTTTATGAGCACCTGTGCTATATACATAACTGCATGTCATCCAGTTATGCATTATGCTAATAATCTGTTGACATTTCAAAAGTATGTTGACAGGAATTAAAATGTGAGATACTTCTCTGTGTATGAATGAATGAATGTGTACCATATCTAGGCCTTTTTAATCATTGTTGTTTTGACGATAATGCAAGCCTTCTACGAAAAGTTATTTTATAGTTAGATTTAAAGGTGTGGACAGCCTCCTTCTACTTAATTCTCTGGTAGTGAGACTCCCCGAGGGGACCTTGGTGAAAGAAAACATAATTTTTTGGAACCCTTAAAGTTGCAGATCTAAAGAATTCATTGTAGTCTATCATTGTGGTCACAGATAAAGACACACTTCTTTTTGCAGGAACTGAAGTCAGACTGTTTCTATTTTGTGCTGTCTTTGTTTGAATATACTTAACTCAGGCCTTTATCCCAGGTGACCTGTATTTACTGATGTAAATGTAATGCATTTCCATTCTTGTATATGGTGTAAGTCAGATGGGGGCAGAATGGGATAGAATTGTGCACAGTATAAAAGAATTTCAAGCAGGTGAGCTCTGAGCAGGTTCAGGAATGTTGGCCAGGGATGATGCAGTGGTGAGGACTGCATGGTAAGAGAAAGTATGAGACAGAGATTAGTGCTATGTGTTTTCCTGTTTACTGTGTTGTACTTTTTTAACCTAATTGAAACATCTTTTCCTAGCAATTATAAGGCTAAGTGGCAAATACAAGCTTTTCTGTGCCAACATATGACAAGAAAAACTGACAGTCACTCCACTGCGGGTTAGCATTCGGTCAGATTTGTTCAAACTTAACCAAGCTGTTATTCAAAACAATTATGCATTTCTTCCATAAGTCTATTGTGTATTAAAAGCATTACACTTCAAATGAAAATCTAAATATTTTTGTAAACAAATGTAGTGTCAAGAACAGTAATCATTTTGCAAACAACAGGTGGTTTTTAAAGTAAAGGGCTCAAAATCACATCTTGATAATGCAGAACATAGGCAGTCCTGCATGAAGGCAATAGGCACTGTGTTTCACCCTACTGGATTGGGTATAATTAGGAATGTGGAATACTTAGTGATTGCAAATTCCAGGCTACTCCTTAAACAGTCCTGTAAAGCTAAAATATCAGCATCAGAGCTGACATAAAAGACATTGTTCCATACAATTCTCCATGCTGCTAAATTTAGCTAGCTTGAATGTCCGCCACATGCTGTGGTTTGGCACGAGTCTGAAAGAAGGGAGTGGCAGCTAGAAATGAAAGGTGAAACTCGAGCGGAGAAATCAAGGGGATTTAAACACCATCCAGCATGATGTGCTGCAGTTTCCAAAAACGTAAAAAGCATTGTTTTAGGTTTGCCGCCACTTGCTGTTTTGGAATCATATAGAATAAAATCAGTAAAAAGGCTATTTTCCATCCCTCAAACAGCTGCGAGGGGGCTTCTGTATTGAAGGTAGCCTGGAACACTTACAGTAATTGCAGGGCATATTTTTTTACACTGGCATGCTGTGGGCTGTTTAGTGCACCTGATTAAACTGAATCAAGGACAAAAACTCCAATCAAGAGTGCAATTCTAGAAACTCCAGCCGTGCCAGGAATACAGGGTCAGACGGGGTCTTGGCTGACTAGTGTGACTCTGCTCCCTCTTTCTTTCTCACCACCTTTGTTGCCGTGCAGCAGGAAAAGGAAGAAGTCTGTCTCCACTGGCCTCAGCTGAGGGGGGTTCATTGGTTGATGATCCAGTTTTCAGGTTTCATATCGCATGCGAATGGGTTAAGATTCCTTGCAATTTATTGCTGTGTGGTTTCTTGCTTGCTTGTTTTCAGTACATCAATACTGTGTTGTGTACAGGAGGTACACCTGGTCTTAAGGGCATATTATTGCACCGTGAATTTTGCAAAGAACTGAATATTCATGAGACATTATGAGTCCGCGCCCGTCCAGGCCCACATTTTGGAACCACAGTCTAAGGACGTGTCCTGTTCTAGGGACTGAAGTTCCCGGGTTCAGGACCTCATTTTAGATCCCAGATTCTGGTTTGTTGAGCTTGTTTAGTTACTCCCAGAAATGGCAGGGTCTCATAGCTTTGATGACTATATAGCAAAGCAAATCAGCTTCACACTCTGAGACAAAGTGCATTTTTAAATTTGCTGAATGCTTAGTGCTGTGCACCCACTGTACCATGTACAGTTGCAAGAAAAAGTTTGTGAACCCTTTGGAATTACCTGGATTTCTGCATTAATTACTCATAAAAATGTGGTCTGATCTTTAACTAAGTCACAATAATAGACAAACACAATCTGCTTAAACTAATAACACACAAACAATTGTACTTCTTCTTGTCAGTATTGATCACATCGTTCAAACATTCACAGTCTAGGTTGGAAAAAGTATGTGAACCCTTGTATTTAGTAACTGGTAGAACCTCCTTTAGCAGCAATAACCTCCACCAAACATTTCCGGTATCAGATCAGACCACATTTATATGAGTAATCAATGCAGAAATCCAGGTAATTCCAAAGGGTTCACAAACTTTTTCTTGCAGCTGTAGTTGCCCTGCCCTGCTGTCTGCTCATTCAGTTCAAGGAGCAGTGTTTCTTAACTTGGTGTACACATACAAACCTAGAAACCTCAAAGGGTTCTTTAATCTGCATTCCTGTGATTCCCATGTCTGCTGTTTTTCATTCCAGATAACATGTCAGTTGCTCAGCCCTTAATTGTGACAATGAAAAAATTCAAATCCAGTGATTTATTGGTTCAAGGATTAACTTGCATATCTGAGTGCTCTACTAGGGAGGGTGAAATGTCACAGACACTGTGTTCACAAGGACAAGGATTTGGAAGCCCTGCATGAAATGAGCAATGCAGAGCCCTGCCATTGGGCGTTTGTCAGCTGCAGCTCCACAGCTTTTGTAGGTCTCTGTGTACAACTGTGTTCCACGGACCTGGAACTGATGCCGGACTTGTAGAGTAGCATGACGTTTTTAATTGGTTGGGAAATACAATGACCACTGGTATGGAATGGATGACCTGAGTGAAGCAGTAAACAATTAAAGCTCAAGAGAGACCACAAGGGAAAGAATTACAATTCACCTGGAGGGAGAGGATGCTTAACGTGCTAGCATTTCAAATGATGGTACTATTAGAATGAACTAATTATAAGTACGTGCAGTAAATCAACTCTCTCCAGTGAATCATTTATTAGTTCTCCTATTAAAACCTAGACCTGGATCACAAATTTACTTCAATCCACCTGAGAATTGAAAAATACATTCTACATCTGTGATTTCCCTTGGGTTGCAGAACTAAAAAAAATAGATTTTCAGACTAAAAACCTCCTTCCCGTATCAGTTTATTATTGGTGGGTGGGAGGAAATGTTGATTTGGACCAGGGCTTAGTTTGAACAAATGAATAGTTGTTTCATGCAGCTCTACTAAGTTGTTCAAATAATTGGTTTAATTAAGTACTGCAGCTGAGAGTGTAGATGTAGTCAGAACTTGCAGCCCTTTTGGAGCCTGGATGCCTTAAACTCACAACTTACAACTAGAAGGAGACAGAAATTAAATAAAAGCAAGGTAGCAGCTGTATTACCTTTTCTTACTTTTGGTTGATGGCTGTCTTTACAGAAGGATTCTGAACAGCTGTCATTTGAACGGGAGGTTATAATAACAAAGATCATGAAGTTTATTTTCTTTTTCTTCTTCGATGTCTTGATTTGTTTGGAGGTGTTCTGTTTCAGAAGGATAGCAGTGGAACTTCTCAAGTCTCTGCTAAAGCAACACATAGACATAATAATAAATCATCTGTCAGAGTCAGGAGCACGGCCCTCTGGAAGAGCAGCACATTGACGTGCCACGATGGTACTTTGGGGAAAGAAAGAGCAGGCCTCAAATTTGAATGTATGTTTGTAGTTTATTAGTTGTAGCAGGCGAATATATTTTTGTGGCTTGTGAAAAGAAGCCTGACCCTGGTTTTGGAGAGGGGGTGACTCAGTGTTGGAGGCCACACAAAATCATCTGTTTCTGAAGACCTGGAGCGAATATTAGGACTTTTTTTCCCCTTGGGAAAATGGTACAAAAGAAATGTGTGAATTGCATATTGTTCCCATTGCTCAGTTCTCAGCTTTTCAAGCCCATACGTTCAAAGTATTGTTCACATAAGGGATCAGGGTTTACCACAGTACTCTTGAAGTTACCTTGTTTAGCACTTGAAACATACACTGGCTTTGTTTTTGGTTAGCCAGCATTTAACGGTTGTGCAAGTGAGGAATAAGCTACCTAGCTATGTTGTTGAATCCGATTCCCTTACTTTTTTCAATAAATGGCTGCATGAGATTCTTGCACCAGCTAATAACTATCAAACAGCAAGCAGTCATATCACTCTGCAACTCACAACTTGCAACCCACTGAAGCTAAGCAGGTGTGAGCCTGGTCAATCCCTGGATGGGAGACCTCCTGGGAAACTCTGAGTGGAGTGTCCAGAAAAGCGCTATATAAGTGTAAGCAATTATTATCATTATTATTATTTAACAGGCTAGGGGGGCCAGCTGGCCCACTCATGTTTGTAACTATTCTTATTGCAATTGAAATAAAGAAACTCCTGAAACTGATTAATTGGTTTTCCTCCCGTCCATCCATTTTCTAATATAGAGCCGTGAAGGAACCACGGCTTGTCTTGGCAAGTACTTGAACTGGAGGAAACCCACAGGAGCACAGGGAGAACATACAGTCCACGTGCAGAGAGCAGCCTAGGGCAGGAATTGAACCCAGGAACACCAGCACTGCTGACCACTGTGTCGCTGTGCTGCCCTTAATTTAGTCTTAATTTACAGTGAGATTCTGTGCAATGTGTGCTAGTTGCTTTGCTGTACGAAAAACAGGAGTACAAAAGAAGCATGGCGGCAAATTAGTGAATTTGCCTTCTTTATTTGTTCTCAATTTAACAACCCTACCACCTTTACACAAGCAATACAGTTAGTTTTTGCCATTGGCTGAGTAGCCATCTAAGCTTCAAGTGACGAGAACAGCAGAATGTTTTTCTTTCCAGCATCACTGATTAAACATGTTAAAATGGCAAGAAAAGAATCTGCATTTCATTGAGCCGACAGCCCTTTGAGTTAATTAACCGAAGCTTGTTTTTTTTTTATTTGTGGGCCAAACTGTTCTGGTTAAAATAAGAACAAGCAGCACAGTGTGGTGAGCTGAATACACACAAAAAAAAAAATGTCTCAAGGCGTCTTCCTAGTCATATTTCCTTTTCCACTGCAGCATACTAGGGCTGGTTTGCAAACACTAACATCGCACCATGCCAGACCAAAGCAAGAGATTCACGCATTCGTGACAGAGACAGCCATTGTAGACCCCGGGGAGCTTTGGTTTCTGATACAGGTCTACACGTTTTAATGAATAGAACCCTTACATATGAAAACGAGAAGCACTGATGTAGGTAAGAAAGTTGTGAGACGTTGTATCTGAAAATGTATAAAAGAATATATATCAGAAGATATATCTGGTAGGTTGACTCTTAGTATTTAAAAAGTACAGAGCTTATCTGAACTGTATCTCGCCTCCGCAGTATCTGACACATATTCATGATAGACAACCTCAAAATGGAGATTTTCATACTGTACAGTACGTAATGTTCTGATGAGTTAAAAGTCAAATTAGGAATGGTCCTCACATGGCGTCACATAAGAAGTTGGATATTTCCAACATTTGCTCCAATCCTAAATAAAGGTCTGACATTGAGAAAAAGCACATTCTAAAAAAGTCTCGTGGCTTTTCTCACGTTATTTAGTTATATAATGTTTACTCTTAAACACGTCTGGACTACTGCAGCTCTACACGGCTGTGATGTATGAGCACAAATGCGTTAATGACCTTCGTTCTTTAAGCGAGCCATAAGCTAATGGCGTGGAGGGCTTTTGATTGTGTTGGAGGCGCAAGCTTCGCGTCAGCCTCGTTAAAGGCTAGTTGTGCCTGCCACAACTGTTTAAAATCAGATTAGCTCTTAAAAACACTTGGGTGTGTGGAAGTGAGGTGTTTTCCATAGCCTTTCATCTGCAATCAGCAATATTTACAAAATTGTCTGGAGCTGACTGCTGAAAGACAAACTTTCTCATAATATGGTATTACATAATATTGTGCGTTTTGCTGTGTTACAGGATTGTGAGGTGACATATCTGGTGCAGCTCATATACAGCCATGACAACAGGCTGTTTTGTAAAATAAATGATTTCTGTTGAATAACCTTCTAGACCTTCAGTGTTTGCACTGTGTTTGCCTGGCACTGCAGAAGTCCTCGAGACGGAGTGTTTAAAATTGTCAGCGATCAAATAAACAGACGGATGATCCGATGCAATTTTAATTGGAAGTGCATTCCTGTCTTCCTGACCTAATCAGTGTCTTGTTTCGCAAAGGGTGATGTCCGTTCCTGTAATCGCAATTAAAAGTGAAGTTGCTTCAAGCAAAGAAGGAAGAGTGAGGCTGGAAAAAGTGTCAAACAGACAGGCATCAAAGCCAGGGAGGTGACAGATGAGCGGTTAACCAGGTACTAAGGACAAGGATCCCTCATAAATAAACCGTCGGAAGAAGTAAACTTTGACCTCGTGGCAAGTTTAACAATAATATACAAAACGGTTTTCCGAAAGATGTAATGCACTGACAGTGATTGCCGTTGGCTCCATAGTGACTGTTCGACTCCTGGGGCAGTTTCTGTGTGTCTGGGAATAGGAAGAAAATAAGTGATCTTTTTACGTGTTTTCTGAAATACACATGTATGTTTTTAGAGCTGTGCAGATGTATAAGACATTGTAACCCATCAAAAGTACAGTATTCAGACTTTGGTACTCTTCTTTTAAGAGAATATTTGACTCTGTTACAATGCAGGATAAATAACCTTTGTGTGTTTCTGAGAGTGCTCCAGAGGATTACAGATTCAAGGTTACAGTTGAGCAATAGGCAAAGGAGAATAAGGGTATTGAAAGTCGGCTCTCCACACACTGTTTATAGCAAGTGATTTGGATTTGGACACAATTAATGTCTGTTCTTATTTTATTTGCTGCTTACTATCAATTTACTATATTTGAAAAGGTTCAGTGGATCTGCATTTACTTAGTATTCAGATAAGCCTGTAATTTTGCGATACCTTTTTTTGAGTCAGTCGACCAGTATCTCCTGAATGAAGACAGTCTTGGGAAAGGAATAAACCCCAATGAAACTAGAATTCCTAGAATTTTAATGCTTTTGTGTTTGGTGAGCTGTCCTCTTCAAAGTCAGTTTTCTGTCATATTTTTTCATTGTCACTTGCAAACTCTGTTATTGGAATAAGAAAACAATTCTGTTTTTTTGTGCAATCAAGACCATAAGCCCTGTTTTTGGTTGACCTGATGAGGAATGGCGATTTTTTCATATTCTTACTGTGTTCATCAGTCGTTATGTAATGGAGGGGCAACCCTGTCAAGTTGACTAATGGGAAGTTGAGTTAATTGAAATTGCTTTAATTGACAGAAAGATAAACCTATTCCGATCTGAGTTCAAGCTTAATTTGAAGCTGGCACAGAATCCAACTTAAAGTTATCTCACAGGACCTGAAAATGACAGCATGTCATTTTATAAACAGTATTTCGGAAAAAGAAATCAAATGCAGGGGTGTAAATAGCAGAATGAATGATCACCAGGGGAGGCCATTAAGCCCATCATGCTGACCCTGTTCTGTTCCTCTGTAGCCCCAGGAGGACCCAGTATCAGAAGTACTCTGAACGTACCCCTCCATCCTAGGAAAGGTGTGATTTAGAGTAACCAATCAAACCTAACCCATCTGTATTTGGGAAGTGGGAGGAAACTGGAGCACACCATATTATGGGAAATTCCATCTAAGCTTGAAGAGAACATGCAAACTCCACACAGACAGGCACCTCACGATGCAATCAAACCCAGGGCCCTGGAGCTATGAGACAGTGGTGCTAAGCTCTTTACCACTGTGTCACTAGAGTGCACAAAAACATCTTACTGCAGCTCTTTCTTTTAAAGGGTTAGTGGTCTGAATGCCCTTCTCATACAGTTCTTCAGGCTGTACTTTCTGCAAAGAATATGAGATTGTTTTAAAACGTCCTCTTTTTATCTCTTGATCTCTTTCATCGCCTGGAACTATAAGGCTTCCGTGCTGAAATATGCACCAGGAAATATTTCATTTTGCATCCAGCTTTCTAGCAAACCAGGAAAGACGGTGGAGTTAAACCATTTGGCTGACATTTTTGGCTTTGAGTTAGAGTTATTTGTAATCCCAAGAATAGGTAAACCGTCATGGGGGGAGAGCAGGGTGGTAGTTTCATCAAAAAAAGAAGGTCTGAGTTCTGGTCTTTATAAAAGTTTAATATATTTATTTTTTCATTTTTCCATGAAGGTGCTGTTTCGTGTGTACTTCAGTAGCCACATCTTGAAATGTGAAGCTAAGGCTTTGAAGTGAAGCCAGCTCTCAAGGAGGGATCACTGAAGCAGCTTTGCTTCAAACCTTGGGGCCAAGACTTTATCATAAGCGGGCATAAGCCGGGTGAAGAAAATAATTTTCTGTATTTTTTCCTCCCCTATACAATCCATTCGTCTGTCATTAGTCCTTCCTTGTTAATATTGCACATTGAACCAAATTCCAATTCCTAAATGTAACAAAAGCCAGTGTTCGCAGAAAGCAATGAGTTGATATAAATCTCTCACAAGACCTTATATTGAGGCAGACAGCTGTTTTTTTCCCCTCAGACAGCCTTTAAGTTCCTGATGTTTAACCCTCACATTGATTGGATTGCAACATTTCCTGCTTGTAACACGGGGGCCAAATGAGTCACTCTCTTTGTTTTCCGGCTCTACAGAAGCGTTGCTGAACATTTGACTTTTGCCATGGTTTCGGGTCGTGACATCCCACTGGTAAACTTTTTCTCATGGTTGACAGTTTTTATTTTATATTAATCCCACATACAAAACAGCAGCAGCAGAATCGCACAATGGGATGTCATCAGTTTTCATCCCCATGTTCCTGATCTCCTCTCCCTCATCGCAATGGTGACCCTAAAGACCCTTGAACAATGTCAGCTTATGTCTCTTTTCTTTAGCTTTCAAGCTGTGATTCATGATGCTGTCTGTATGATGCAGTCAGCTGAAATTGTGTGGTAATGTCACATTACATCCGGATGTAACATTACATCAGACAGGGACCCTTATATTTTCTTTCAAATGTCATCATTATATTATGTTAGCTTTTGGTCAGGCCCATCAGAACCTTCTTAGTAACCCTAGTGTGGGCAATGCATTACATGCAACAAAGCTGAAAACACTTTGATAGAAGACATTGCGTGGGTTTCAGTGAAAATGAAAACCAAGATATAGGGGAATTTTTCTTTACTGTTAGAAAAATACTTCGAAATAGACCATATAACAGCAAAGATCCCTGGTAAAATAAAAAACAAAACATCTCCATTGATTTGCTATTATAATCTAACTCTGGACTATGAGTAAAAGGCTTTAAAACTGTATTGGGTTGACACATTTTATTAATAAAATATCAAATTAAAATTTGCCTGCATTCTAGAGTGAGCAAACAATGCTGTTATACATTGCATCAGGTTGAAATTTACAGAAAACCTGAGCTGATTTCCTTTAAACCGAGGCCAGTGGTCCATTATCTCTCTCACTGCAGGGCATTCAGGGAACTGCAGAGTTATTATACTGACATGGATCCCATTGCTTTACCAATGGGAATGAATTTGCAATTGGTTATCCTGATATTTCTGAAAATACATGTCCTATTTCAGTACAATAGCCGGTGAACTTAAAAAAATGTTATAACATGAGAGGGGCTGTTCATTCTGTTAGGCATGTAAACATGTAAGCGAATGTCCACGCTGATCCGGTGTAAAATGTACAGAAAGTTGTTGAAAGAATGCAGTTGTTTTTTTTTCCCGACCAGGGAAAGTGCTTTTGATTTTTGAAAACATCCTTACTCATTTGAATGGAATTTCATAAGTTGCAACATATCTATATCGGGTATCTGCATCAGCAATAAATCTCTAATGTAAGATAAATATTAGATGTAAAGCAATACTTAAAAGCATCCACAAAATTAAAGTGAAATATATTCACTGTAAGTGTATTCTGATTTGTATTTAAACTTATTTCAAATGCCTAACATTATAGCACTTTAAAATATACATCCAGCCTGTTGTGAGTTAGATTAGAATGTAATTCAGAATGACAAGAATGGATATGTTGGAGACCTATTTTGAAAGGTTATGTGAATTGTCTTTCAATTGTTCCACTCTATATCCTAAAATAAAAGAAAACAGTAAACAGTTTCAAACACAGTTACACTGTGGCTCCAGTTCTCTCCCGGAGCACATAACTCTGTGGAGTATGCATGTTCTCTGGGTGTTTGTGTAGGATTTTGGCAGAAGCTTGAGTTTTCTCCTGTCTGTCACCATGGTCTGGGCATCCTCCAGCTCAGGATTTCATAGTTTGAAAGGGATGGTTGCAGTTCATCCAGTTTTACGGCTGGAATTATAGAGCATAGAATGAGGTCTTTGGGCAGAATGGCCTATAAACATGCTTAGACTTTAAAAGATAAGTCACCATTTTCTCAACATCTGTTTAAATTCTATGGTCATTGAAGACATTGCAGGTTGCATGTTACAGTGGATTATTGAAAAATCTATTTACTATACATTTCTCTTTGATATTGGGGCTTTGTCGGTAGCATTATTTTGGGATGAACATGATTACGAGTGTTATTGAGAGCTGTCCTTCATATACAGAAGTGCTGTGAGGAGGAAGGGTCAGCTGAAACCAACAGATCAAAAGGATTTTAATTAATAACCTTAATAATGTAAAATCTTAGCTCTTCTGTTCTCATTTTAGGAATCAGAACTTAACAGATTTTAGAACTAAACTAAATGGCAAGACTGAACTTTTCAAAGGCAGAAGTACTGTTCATTCTGCAATTTTAGTATAATTAAGTTAACAAACAAGAGAAGGCTTATTCAAACTAAAATGGCGGGTGGCAGGCAAGCTGATTGCCATAGAACACTTTGGCAATGTCCTCCCAAACTGCTTTGTGTAGAAGGAATTGACTCCTTTTCCCATACCTACATCTAACTTAATTTCCATTTGCATTGAGGTCCAATTATTATGGTTGTTTTAGAAATGCGTCACTCATCTCCCAGAAGCGGAATACGTTCCAGGCTAAAGAGATTAATTTCTTCTAATCTTTCCTTATATAATCTACCTCTGGATTGTTTCCATGAAGGCAGTACCCTTTCTTTCATCTAACATGTCATAGCAGAAGGTTCTGTTACAGCATACAAGATCATGATATCTAAATGTCAATCACAGGACATGCACAATCCAGAAAAAAAGCCTTAGTTGTACATGAATCATTTTGAGTCCTGGAGTGAAACAATAATTGTCCTGCAGACAGGGACATTTTATAGTTTTCACTTCAACAGTTAAATTTATTTTTGCTTCACAAACAATGGGCTTTTGAAGACGTATTGCTGGCTGACCGCTCGCTGTGCTCATATGTAAAAAGCCCACAGCGCCTCTTCATTTTACACTTGGCATTGTTATCAACAGAATTGAGTTTCCTAAAAATCTTTAATTGATTTTCATTCAAGGGTTCTTAAATGGGTGAAAGTCAGTGCATTATCTTCAGAGCCTCCAGCTTTTTCAGAGAACTATTATTAAATTTGCGTGTAATACAGAAAGTTGAGTTAATTGAAATAGATCTGTCCTCAGCCATCATCACATTTGTCTGAATCTGAAACTTATTTTGGAAGCAAAGTTTTAAGGAGTATAGAAAGAAAAAGCACATTGAATTGCAATAAAGGGTTATGATTTTACGGTATTTTGAATTTGCCCATCATATACACAGTACATTTATAGAACGGAAAACCACATTGCTTAAATTAAAACCACTATCCAGACCCTGGGCCTGGACCTTAAGTAGTGATCAGTGTCAATGCTTATCATAGAGGGCACTGGCTCTGATGTTTCCAAATGAAGATCCAAATGCATTTAGATTTCACTTTTGTCACCCCTTATTTCTCTTCCTGCAGCAAGAAATTATATAAGAAAGCTGTGTAATCCATCCTGCTTTCTTTTCAGGCAGGGATAGGCCACATTCAGGACACCATAGAGATATGTGCAAGAATGGAGTTTGTAAGACATTCACATTTATGAAGGACTACAGTAGCCTCAGAGAATCAGGTGGCACCTTCACTATTGTCTGACATGCCTGATGTCCAAAATGAGAACAGAATGTTCTGCAAACTGCAGTTCTGCTGTATTCCTGGTTCATTGTCACTGCCAGTTGCCCAAGGTTTGAGTGAGCTTGAGTCAACTACTATCATAGCGTGCAAAAGTAATCCATATCATTTACTGGGCATCTCAGTGTGACGTGCTTGTCTTGTCCTGTTGATGTTCATTCTCCTGCAGAGCACTATGGATTTCATGGTGTATAGATGACTGATTTTCCCATTTCCGAACAATGTATTCGTGCAGCATATATCTACCCAGCGTACTGGACGTATCACTGATCTGCGACAACTTACCGTGGAGGAGGGAATGTAAAGGAAAATGACAAAACGAAGAGGACGGTCCCCTTTAACGTCACTGCATTCTTGTTCTCCCCACTGTCTCCTAATGTTTCGTCACGCTTGTTGCTTGTTGCAGAAGACTATCCCAACGGCACGTGGCTGGGAGACGAGAACAACCCGGAGATGCGCGTCCGCTGCCCCATCTCGTCCAACGACATGCTGCACATCAGCACCAACTGCCGCACCGCGGAGAAGATGGCCCTGACCCTGCTGGACTACCTCTTCCACCGGGAGGTCCAGGCCATCTCCAACCTCTCTGGCCAGGGCAAGCACGGCAAGAAGCAGCTGGATCCCCTCATGATCTACGGCATCCGATGTAAGTCCTGCGCGCTTTCCAGTCGGGGAGGCTGCGGAGCGGATCGCATTGCTATCCTGTCTGATCGCAAAGAGTGGAGCTCAGTCCATCTCCCCGTGTGTCCCTGGTTAGATTGCCCCTTTTACACAGCTCGTGTGCAGAACTGCGGAACTTAAACCTGTTTACACACAATTGGATTAATGAATGAAGCAACCTTGATGAAGAAGTGCTTTGTTGCCTTTCCGTATCATTGCTTTTCATTTCTTCCCAGAGAGATTAATGGATACAGGCTCTTACAGCTATTCATTCGTTTTAAGGGTTGTCCCTCAGAAAGCATCTCTCTGAATAAACGGGTAAAGGTCTCATTTGGGTGTACTGCCGTGTTCCTCATTTTTCAGGAAGCATTTCTGCTAACAGATTTATATTCTCCTGCCCGAATTATGTACACTGTTTTCTGTGTGCCCCAGCCTCCAATAAACATTGGCATTGGCAGTTTATTTAAGTTTCTCTTAAATCATGAAGAAATTGATACTAATAAGCAAAGGCAAACTCTTTCATTCCTGAATTAATAAACAGTAAAATAAATCAAAGGCAATCAAAGAAACCATTCCATTATTCATGAAAGATTTACTCTTGTTATCAAGTAACATGTATGCTGAGTGCAGATGGACTGACAGACCTAACTGCATGTTAGTTTAAAGGGCACTGCCTAATTAAAAGAGACAGCAAATGCTCTGACCGTGTTAGAAAAATTAATTTGTTACAGTGCAGACAAGCAGGCCTTTGTTACATACTGTATACTGTAAGTTGGAACAAAAATACTTTTCCTCTTAGCTGTGTTAAGTAATCAAAGATAATGGTCTCTCTTGCCTGTTGTCACCACCCGTTGATTACTGATATAGTGGTGACTTCCAAGTCCTTCTCTGTCTGCATCTGGGTTGAAAAAAGCGTGCATAATTCTGGCAGATTGAATGCAGGTTATTGCTATTTACAGGATTTACTCAGCTCAAAACAAAACATGAGCAGCTGGTTCTGTCATCAGTTGTAGTCTACCTGGGACATATTCCCTTTCCTATGGATATGTGAATATGTCTAATGTTGTTATGTTTTCTCTGGATGTGTCTTTCTTGTTAATTTTACATTTGAGTTAGGCATCTTGTTGTTACCCATTTAAGTTTCATTATCATTTCCTTTCATTTGTCTGCACTTGAAATCATATGAGGAGGTTTCCTAATATTGCAAGCTGGTGTCAGTTTCCCATATTCATGTCCTGGCGCAGAGAAATCAGATACAACCAAAAGGCTCTACACAAGTTGTGTGAAATGCTCATTTTTGACATTTGACAAATACCCCTAAGAAAACAGACACCTTCGTCCTGGTGTTCAAAATACAAACTTGCATTTACCACTCTGAAATACCTGTGGTATCAAATATGTGATCTTTAAAGTAGAATTTGAGCACGCTGGTACAATTTGAACAGAAATTGAAGTTCTGTTGCTGAAAAAACGTGTTCCCCTTTAAATGCATGACATGTAAGTCTTTCATTTTATTCAATCTCACTCCTAAACTTTATTGGACTAAGCTGTTTTGAAACTGGGTGGATATCGTTTTTTTAAACCTGTGTTTGTGCTGCATTAGGATTCTAATTGGACCTTACTCACACACTGTTTTTGAACAGTACTGTTCTTGTTAACAGTTGTACAAAACGGTTTCCAAGATTTGGGAGTTAAAATCAGAGGTGGAACAAGACAATGTCTTGTACTCTTAAGCCCTCTTAATGTTATAGATACTGGGGTGTGTGTAGGCTTGAGAAGGACTTTATCTTTCAGCTGCATTTCAGATCCTCTCCAGAACAACTGAATGAACCTGAATGAACCTAGTCTGTAACTGGATGACTGATGGTAGTTTGTTGAAAACACTGGTGGTGACAGATACATTTATATTCCCGGCTGAGGCAAGTATGAGAGCAAAAAGTAAAAATTTCCAGTCCTTATTTGGCTCCGATAAATTTCTTCTCCACCCCGTGACGAGCAGAGTATTAGCTGTGATCACTGCAGGGGCCTACGTGAGACCCGCAGGCAATTTCAAATGCTGTCGAAAAGTGTTGGGGATGGAACTGCATTTAGCCAGAGATGCCTGAAATAACAGTCGTCGGAAAACTGTAAATGTATTGATGCCCTGTCCATATTCTTGAGCCACCTATTGCGTCCAAACCCACAGGCTTCTAGGGGAAGGACTGAAAGCTGGTTGTTGACTCACAAGGGTGTTTGCTTTGGCTTTAGCTGGGTGTTGCCAGGCAGAAGGATTCCTGCTGGTCGTCCGCAGAAAGAGGGATAGTGAGTTAGGTAACGGTGCATCGCGATAGACAGCCTCCTGTTTCTTAAAGAGACAGAGCCTCTATTATTTGGTCTGTCGCCTCTGATTAGATCAGTATCCAGAAAATGCTCTGCATGGCAAGGGCAATTTATAAAGGAAACTTTTATGCAACAGACTGAAGGGATTTGTCAAAAACTGGATTTTTTTTTTTTGCAAGAACTGGTCAGATGGTGAGAAAGCTGGCCTCCTAGTAACAGGAAAAAAAAAACATAAACAGAATGGCCGTGAAAGGCTGCTTTGCAAAAAGGGGGTTTGGTTTGTTCCTGAATTCTAACGTTCTTAAGTTATTCTTGAATGCTGAAAAGGTGCTAGAATTACTATATGTGGTGACTGTGGATTTAAATGTGACTGAATGAGATGGAAATTTGTTTCTGTCACATGTTTTTATGCAAAACTGCCCCAAACGAATCAAAGCTGTTTCTTAAGTTTGTGGTTAATCTCTGGGAACTGGGAACTCTGGCCGAAACAGTTACCCTACATTTATTAGAACAGTGCTGGAAGGACGCTGAAACAAAGATTTTTCACAGTAAATCCCCTAATTTCAGCATGATTTTTCAGTAGAAATTATTGAAGCCATCCATCCATTTTCTAACCACTTTACCGAATCCAGGGGTGCCAGAGTCTCTCCTGGAAATCAGCGCGTGAATTTAGGATGCACCCCGGACAGGACGGTAGTCCATCTCCAGGCAGACATGCACACACTTGCCAGTTAGCTAATTAGCCTACTATTATGTCTTTCGACTGTGGGAGGAAACCGGAGCACCCAGAGGAAACCTACATGAACGAGGGGGAACACAAAATGTCCCAGGAGACAGCTGTGCTAACCACTGTGCCACCATGCCACTTATCATCTAGATCCTATCTGAAGTTTCTTTTTATAATTTATTTCAGAGGTGAGCTCTACTCACTCTGTGTTGTGCATAGTGCTCATGTATGTGAATTTGTTGTTAGAGCTTCATATAAGACACAAAAAATATTGCATGTTCATGATGGGCTTATGATTTAATATTCAAAAGGTACAGCCCTAGTGTTACATAGTGTCCATTTCACCATTTTTGTGAATTGAGAAAAATAAATGTAAACTGGAATTATTATGAATTCTTGAATTCATTCTAGTTAATGGAAACAAAAAAAAAACTAAAAATCATGACTAATTAAAGCTTTTGAATATCTTTCCTGTCAAAATTGACATACTGTTTTTTTCCAGATACAGATGTTGAAAATTAGCTTTATTTCAATGGAACCACCATCAGCAAACTGAATCTTCTTTTGGCGGAGATCTAAAATATAAAAGTCTGTTTTTGAATGAATGTAGGTTTTTTTATTAATTTAGAGATGCTTTACAGGCATATGATGATAAATTATGATAATGTTTTCACGTGGAACGCTGTACCAAGGTGAATATTTCATGCCCAGATAAAGACAGCACCCCCACCCCAGCAGAACAGATTAATCTACTGTGACTGACACTGTCAGTCCTGCCGTTCCTGTGTAAATACACTGTACAGCTCACCTGTTCTCTGTGCCAATATCAACAGGTTGGAGTTCAGTTAAGACAAGCTTTCTTAAAAAAACGAAATTTATTGCTAAGGAATTGCTTGGCTTGAAAATTAGGCACAAACGAAATAAACAGAGGTAGTAATTTCATGTTTCCAGCGACAGAACTCATTGAACGGTTAAAATAACATGGAATTAACCAAACCATGTCCTGATATCTAAATTAGCAGCGGATGTCTATGGTTTATTTTGGAGTTCTCTACGGCTATTTTTTTTTCTTGTTTTCCCCCTTTTATTTTATTTTTTACAAATCTCAGTCTATTCATATGCTGTCTTCCCTTTGGAAGAAATATGTTAGTTGGGTGGTACAGGGTGTTAAATTGGAATCCACTCTTTTGCCTCATCCTCTCACCAGTTTTTAACATCATTTAACCTTTATTTTTTTCATCTGTCGTCTCCATGCGGACCTCAAATATCACTGATAGTGTGAAGAAAGTGGAAGAGAATTTGAGATGATTTTAATGGCTTGATAAAAGAAATATAAACCCTTTTTTGCTACATACCTTGTTTTAGTCTTAGTCTTTGTGTAATATGTGGACACAGCTTCACATGTTTAAAGTATATTCTTTTATTGAACCAGATAAAGTCAGACGAAAACAAATTGTTATTCACAATCACAACTAAGCCAAGAAAAGTACACTAAAGTTGCATAGAGGACTAAACGGTTAAAGAAACAATTGACAGAATGTAAATAACATGTCAGGATGCGTCATTGTTAACAAGTTCAAGTGTCAGGCAGAAAGGATTTAATCAGGCAACTGATTAGATCAGAAATAAGTGCATATAGTTTTTAAAGAGAGGAAATTAATAAAATCATCTTTACTAGTTGATCGTGCTTTATAGGGAATATCAATTTCCTGTGAGTGTCTCTGGCTTTAATCTAGTGTCAGAGCAATTAATTCAGCCCTCGCTAACCTGCTACTACAGGACCAGTCTTCATCAGTCATCCACCAGCCTGGCTGCTGGATTTTCACTGGTTGTCAAGCCCTGTTCATACCGGATGTAACACCAAGTGTGCCTGTGCCTAGATAAATAGCCAGTACTTTTCAACAGGAAAGGCCAGAATGATGCTGATTGGGCAACACAAACAAAACGGAGACAACTCTGTGAGCTAGGCAAATGTAATAGCTTTGGTGCCTGTCGTTCTAACAACCAAGAATTCAAAACCATAATTTGTGCGACTAAGGATGACAGGTCATTCTCTACAGTACTCTGGGCAGTGTAGTTCAAACAACCTAACAACTCATCTGAATGTGCTGCCCTATCACACTTTGCACAAAATAAACCCTTTCTTCAAGTTTATTAATACTAATCCGTTTATGTACATGTATGATTATTAATTGTGTATTACACCCAATTGTAAGCTCCAAGAACAGACATTTTATGTCAATAATGTCACATTGTTCTGGTACTGCATGTTTTAATGCACAGTTGTAGACATCGCTGTTGATATAGCACCCTATATATATTTTATAATATGCTATTTTAGAAGTAATAAGTGTAGTAATAAGTATATTTAATAAGAATAAGTATAGTTGAATAGATAGCATTTTATTGCATTTAATATATTAGTGAATAACCTTGTTTTAGCTACAAGGCACAGATACTTAATGCTGGCAACAATTTCTACAAAAAGTAAAAAAGAAACAGGAAAAAACATTTCTAGACACAGAATGAGAATATACTCACAACAAGAAAATGTTCTGTGTCATTGTGCTGCATAGCTATGGCTACAGTGTAGCACAGTGTTATTTGGAAATCTCTATTGCAGCCAAACAAGGCTGTTCTCACAGCACGGTGTTATCTACTGTAGTGCTCTCCAATGAGCTGTAATGAGACGAATTGAAGAGGCTGCACTTTCTGATGGAGCAACACAGTCTGCAAAGATACTGCATTTATTCATTTACATTCTACTATTCTGTTAGGAGTCCAAACTAGTACTTTTGAGAATCAGCCTACAAAAATATTTATAGTTTTTGCGATTAGTCCTGGAACTCACACTTAAACATATCAACAAGCTACGTGCATTGGAAATATCTACATGTACAGTATAATGAAAATGGACATAATACCCCTTTGTTTATCTAAAGCATTTCCTCCTGCACTCTTAGCTGTTTATTCTTACTTCTTGTAGCAGGCGTCCCTTATAAAGACATCTATTGTTTAGGTGTTTTCATAAAGAAGAGCAGGCTTATGTCTTATTGTTCGCATGTTCGTGTTCATGTTATTTAGAGCACATTGTCATTTATGCTTAGCAGCTTCAGTATACTTGGTTAGTGATCAATAGGTTTCTTAGATGTGGTGGTGTGAGGAGTTTAGAATTTCTCATAATAATTCTATGTGATACCTGTCTTTTAATAATAACCAGACTTCAGTGTTCAGTTGGGTAGAAAATATAACAGATTAATAGTTGAGATTTCCGAAGTGAAGGTTTACAATTGCTAGAATGCTGCCAGTAAATGGGCAGGATAGTCATCCAGGGCAACACAGCTCAGTACATTTGCTATTTATCTTTTTCTGACTTAGTTCCAAAATGACTTTTGGACCATGCCTTTTCCTCACTTTCCTTCAGTTCAGTTATTACAAAAAATGGAGTCTTGATGGATCATGGTATGCTATGCAGTCACCGCAGGTGGAAAACAAATTCCAGATTTTGAAGTGTTCCAAAGTCTTGTGTGATTAACAAGTGTAATTGAATGACAACACTTTGGAATAAAGGATCAGTGTTACATTTAGCTGTTTTATCAAATTTTCTTTTAAAAAATATTGTCTTGAAATGGAGCTGAAATGAACAGAATGCAGATCATAGAATCTCTTCCTTCCAGTTAAGCTGTTTTCAGTGTATGAAGTGCAACTTTATAGTTTAACATTGTCCCATATATTTTGCTCCTTAGGTTTTTTACGTTTAGACATTTTTCTAGAACTTTAATCGTTCCGTTGGTTACATGGCTCATATTAACATGGAATATGTTGAAAGTGTTTCTTCTTATTTTGTAGTACTGCTCTGCCCAGCAGTGTGCTTGTAGGTTTACTTTGGCTCCTCTGTAAGACATTACAAACTCTCAAACGAGCCAGTCTTTATCACAGTGACAGTAAATTATGAGGATGATATAAATGTCTCTGGAAATTGTGCATCACTTCTTAATCCCCAGTTGTAAAATCCATTTTGTTTTACAGAGATCTCAAGGCCGCTATAGTGACATAGTTTGGGTCTTTTTAGGTGATATCTTGCATTTTAGGGGGCTGTGCCAAATTGTTGGTCTACAGGTGTTGTTTTGTTCTTACAGTTATTTCTGGTGAGAAAGAGCTTGATGTGCTTTGATTTACCTCTGTAGGTCTATAGCCCAGTAAACCCAAATCATTTTGAATCTATTGAGACCACACAGAGGTCAAATAAGGGGAACACTAATCCTGGTTTCAGAAACTTGGCAGTGTGTGTCGATGAAGATCATCGGATGGATCGAGCTGTAGTTTTGCTATTCATGTTTTCACTTGTAAAATACACCCATCAGTCTCACATTAGTTTAAGGCTCGCAAAACTTCGCTTAATGTATAATATGACAACTGGTAATTGATTTTTTCTTAAATGTTTTAGGTGGTTAACATTTATCGTTATAGTGTAGGTTGGTTACTATGACGTTTGAAACTTTATTTTCCAGCGACCCTGTATTGGATAAAGTGGTTAGAAAATAGATGAGTGCATGGATGTACCTTAATTAATGCCATATGAATATACTAAATTTCTGAAGTTTTTATAAAGGCCATTTGTACATTTTTAATCTGCAAAGATTGCCAATACTTCTACGGAACCAGAATTTAGAATGTGTTTTTCTTTATCCATATATATTAAGCATTCAAAACTACAAACTACCAGAGTTTCCGGAATGATCAGTAGCTTTTTAAGAAAAACAATTTAATGACACTTTGCAAACAAAAGGAATGTGTGTTTACAGAAGGATGGGTGAACTGTGATGTGTTTTGACTCAGTTCTGGTTCATTCTGAGCCACAGTGCTGCCCTCTGGAGTTTAATGTTTTTGCACATGAGGTTGTGTTCCCCCATTGGTTGGTTCCATTTGGATTTGAGATCCCAGATTGCGTTGGCCCACAGTGCACCTGGAGTAGAAAATTATCATTTGAGGAGCACCCTCGAAATAAAACCACTCGAGTCGGCACCCAACTCCTTCCTCCTTCTCGTTTGCTGTCAGGCCACCTGTTCTACAAGTTTGGCATCACAGAGTCGGACTGGTACCGCATCAAGCAGAGCATCGATTCCAAGTGCCGGACGGCGTGGAGACGGAAACAGCGGGGTCAGAGCCTGGCGGTCAAGAGCTTTTCCCGGAGGACCCCGGCCACCTCCTCCTTCTCGGGCACAGGTACGGAGTTTCGTTCAGATCGGCAGCCATGTCGCCCTGCAACTAGCAACTGGCACCCCACTGAAGCTCAGCTGGTGTGAGCCTGGTCAGTACCTGGATGGGAAACCTCCTGGGAAAAAACTAAGGTTGCTGCTGGAAGAGGTGTGAGTGGGGCCAGCAGGGGGCGCTCACCCTGCGGTCCATGTGGGTCCTAATGCCCCAGTTTTGTGACAGGGACACTACACTGTAAAAAGACGCCGTCCTTCAGATGAACCAAGGTCCTGACTCTCTGTGTTCATTAAAAACCCCAGGGTGTTTCTCGAAAAGATTAGGAGTGTAACCCCGGCGTCCTGGCCAAATTTCCCATTGGCCTTTACCAATCATGGCCTCCTAATAATCCCTGTCTTTGAATTGGCTTCATCACTTCGTTCTCCTCCCCACTGATAGCTGGTGTGTGGGGAGTGTACTGGCACACTATGGCTGCTGTCGCATCACCCAGGTGGGGCTGCACACTGGTGGTGGTGGAGGGGATCCCCATTACCTGTAAAGAGCTTTGAGTGGAGAGTCCAGAAAAGCGCTATATAAGTGTAATCAATTAGATCCTCTGGCTGAAACTGTGCCCTGCATGGGCCCTGTAGGGTTCAGAGAAACTTCCACTGCTCGGGCTGTACGGTCAGGGCCTGAGCATGAAGTAGCTATTAGGGGCATTGGGCTCATAACAGAAGGGCTGCAGGTTCACACCCCAGCTGGGGCACCGTTGTACTCTTGAGCAAGATATGTCGCTCATATTGTTGTGCCAGCTTTTTAAAATGGATACAAATTATTAGGGCTAGGCATTTTAGCAAAACAATGTGACTTTTGTCACATTGTATATGATGTGTGTACAGTAAGTCAGTCAAGATAAAAGCGTTAGGTGAAAAATAAGTTGGAATTTGTTCTAGATGGTGGCTGACATAATGTCATGCCATGCTGTGCTTTTTGAAGGCAGCTCTCCCCAGGCCTCCCATTTGAACATTGCAAACATGTGGAAATGCGGATGAAATGTAAAACATCACAAGTTATGTCCAGTGGAAACTATGCTTGCGTGCTCACAGTGCGGCATGGTGATTTAACACACGCATGGAACTTGGCTCTTGATTTTTCAGGCATCCCTACCTTTGCCATGCCCTGCTGGGGAAACAGGAAAGTTTGACATGTCTCAGTATTGTTTAATCTTATGTACTGCTGCCATTGTCTTCCCCCTTGTATGCTGTATATCAGATCACCTTAAAGTAGACCGTGACTCTGTGATCCAAACCACTTTTTACTGCTTTTGTGATTGGCTTTTTATGCAGCAGGAAAAAAGGCCCATATGACTCCAATAAAAACACAGCATAGACAGTTGAGACTGTAAAAGAAATCTCTGTAAACACCTGGTTTTTATTTAAATCCAGGAACTATTAGCTTCATCCCACAGCCAGTCATTGGAGTTTAGCAGGATCGAGAGTGTCAGCTGCAAACACACAACAGATCAGAGAACCTGGAGGAGCTGTGAAAGGTCTTACTTCACGTATTTGTGAGCCATCATCATGTTTTATTGGAGCTGAAGAGGAGAGAAGCAGCTGGTGGACAGAGGAAAACATAAAAGCACAGTCAGCATCTTCTCTGCAGATCCTCTTTTCCTCTCGCAGCCCATGTATTCTTGTGATGGGTCTCGTCTGGGACATACAGAACGGGGATTATTCATTGTTTATGGTGTCCTCATCTCAATCTGCAAACTTTCCCTTGGTCCTTAGCTCAAAAAAATGATGTTCTTTCAATCTGAGGGCCTGGGGCTGTCCTTAAAGATTTATTATCATCGTGACCAAACACTACACTCTGGATGAGGCTGAACTAGTATGTTGCACAGTTTAGCTCCCCCTCCTCTCCCACCAGTGCCCCCGGAGTTCCAGCCCACGGTAGACTGGTGGAAGGTCAGTTCTGCACTCCAGTGGGAGAACTTTAATGAATGGGTTACTCAGGAGCCACCCACCCTCTCATCAGTACGTAATAATTCCCTTGATCAAAACAACGGAGGGTGGATTACAGCTCCTCAAGCACTGTGAAGTGTGAACACAGGACAGGCTACCATGACCATGAAAGCAGCCTTTTATTTTCTAACGGATCTCCTCCAGCTGTGTTCCGTTGTGTCCAACATAGGTCTTTTCTTTCTTGTTCCTTCATGAAACACATTATTAAACGTTGCAACAACATTGAGGTTGAAAATAATTCCTACCCTAGTCTTGTGGAGTAGGATTGCTTCTGTATGTGGAGACTCCCAAGACCAAAGCAATGCCTCTATTCTTAAGTCCAACATTCCACCATTGTGATGCATAAGAAGAATATTCATCACGTTGAACCCTCAAACCCTGAGTTATTCCATCTGCAGAAAGCCTTAAATAAACTTAGGATTGTGGTGTGCATGGCAGCTATCATCTCCATTAGTATCCAGAGTGTATGACATTATGGGTAAATTGCATTGCACTGTGATCTCTGCTGATTTGCTGCCAAGATGTGGGAATCTTGATAGGCAAATGTATAAATATTTAAATCTGTAATGTAAACCTGGGCTTGCCAGTTTGTATGACTGCATAAGCTTGAGTTTTAGTTAATTCAAGTTCTCATTTCTTGACATCTGCAGGAAAAGAAATGTACCGTATGTATAGTATATATAATGTTTATAAAAAAACGTTTTTGGTGCTATCAAGAGATTTGTTTTTTTAAGAGAAAATTAATACATTTCTCTTAAATCAACTGGGATTATCCATGAGTAGAGGAGGATAATCATAATTTTGAATAAGGTTCGTTTTTTATATTTGATGTTAAACAAGGTTTATTTCCTAATCAAGATCCCCCTTTTTTCCATTTTCCTGCAGCCAGATCTGATTCCTGTTAAACATTTTGTGTTATTAGGAAAAGTTTCTCTTTAGCTCAGCTTCCTTGGGATTAATGGTCAACTGCACTTGTTTGGCAAGGAAGTACTGTAGTTGCCTCTCTTTGCTTTAACAATGGTTTTACTGCAAAGCTGATAACGAGTAAAAGTATATAAAAATGCAGCTGTAGAGAGATGAATTGATAAATACCTTAGCAGTCTTAAAACTTGCACTCACTGTCACAAAGAGCAGCAGCTGGGGTATCAGGAATTTGTATTAGCACAACCCACTGTGTGAGGTAAAAGCCTGCAGTAGTACTTGAAGTTGAATAAAATAAAAGTCAAACTGGTTGTCCCTCAAACCAAGCATGTTAAAAGCAAAATATTAATATAGAATCTCTCAGCAGCGGCAGTAAACTAATTAAATTAACTTACTTCAAGCTTTGGAAATTACAAACTGTGATACAGTTGTGATTGACAAAATTTTAGGGAAGTATATAATGAACCTTTAGCTTATATATGCTAAAGTGATGTAGCTTTTCTGCTGTTAAGTCAGCTATTTTATTATTAAGCACAGTATAGTAAAGGCTTTGTTAATTAGTTTATTGCAATGATGCTAGAGAGATCTATGCTAAAATCTGTATAGTATTGCTGTGGCCCTCATTTCACCTTTACATTACCGTCTAGGCCTAAGACCATTCCATGTTTTCAGTCTCATTTCTTTCCAATCTGCTTGTCTTCACGAATGTGAACAGGGTTTGCTGGATCAATCAATAAATTCCTTAAGTCCATACATAGCCTGCTGGAGACTGGTCAGGGTATCCTTGCCTTGCTATATACAAGTGACGCCTTGGTCTATGCTGAGCACCTGTGATCTCACATTATGATCAGTTACAGCTGTATCACCCCTCCAGGTCATGCTCACTCACCTGTGGAGACTGCGGGTCATGTAGTGTAGAAGAAAGGAGGTGAATGTCAGTAGAAAAATTAGGTTCTTATAGTACATTATAGTACATTTTGGAGGAAAGTGTGCTGTCTCAATCCCTCATATGCTGGTATGGGAATCATAGTGACAGGCTGATCTGATTAATACTCATGCATGCTCTTCATGATTAAAGAGGCTTGTTAAAACTGTAGTGTCATGCCTTAAAACTCCAGTAAACAGCCTTTAGTGCAAAACTGACTTAGATCCTAAATTTTTCCATGATGAAGTACAGCAGAAAGAAACCCTTACAACTGCTTTTCAAACCTTTTTGATATTAATAGTGTAACTTAAAGCTTAGGTTTTTATACAGAATACCATAGTCTCATTTACATGAGCGGTTATTTTCGCTGCTCTGCACTTGTGACACAGGATGCTCTTAGACATAAAACTCTTGGTGCTCTCAGTCTGTGGATCAGTGTTTTGAACAGAAAGGAAACATAGAATCAGTAACGAAGAATCAGACCCACAGCATCCTTTACTTTTTCATTAAGGAGTCTGCTTCAAATCTCCTCTAAAGCAGGCCAGCCAAAAATAATACAAAAAAACTCTGCCATTCATTAAAGGGTACAAGAGAAATTTGTATGCTGAAGACATAATTATGTTTAAAATCACATGCTAGGGCATGTATACAACAAAAAAGTTTGAAAAAAAAAAACAATTCCTTTTCCATATGTGAGGATATTGCAACAGCTGGAAAACCAAGGGGTCTGCATCCCAAGTCTGACACATTGATGGTTGCTTTGGTCATTACGTCTTCCCTTGATTCTCAACAGCCCTACTTATCAATGGGCTGTTATTATTTTTCAAACCTCTGGAAGCTGGGAAAGAACCGGGCTGCCCGACATCACAGAACGTTTTTCCAATCATTTCTGAAACGCAGACAGAGCTTGGAACAGTGGTGAGAGAGACTCCTTGACTGGGGCTGAGGTTTCTCCTCCAGCTTCTGAGTCAGAGCCTTAATTGCTGTCGCCTGCAAAGGATTACTGTTTACGGGTAATGTGAGCGACTAGCTGGGATTCAATGGCTGTCGGAGATAAAAATGGGAATCAGTGTTTAATAAATATGTCAGCTGGTAGCCCCGCTTAACACATTTCACAGTGCATCGCAGTGTGTGAACAAGCTTTAAAACAATCTACAGGCAGCTAAAGGTCAGCCTGTCTCGTTTGTATCATTAAGAGTAACTTGCTGGAGGAATTTGGATAGAACAGGTCTCTGCAGATTTTTTTTTTAGAACAATGAAATCATCTCGCTGGTGCTCCTGTAATTAAATCCTTTGTGTATTGCTGAGCAATAGGGTTTTAACAATTTGAAAAGGAAATCTAAAAACATTTTGAAAATATGTTTACAAATATGCATTTTTCATTTAAAAAAGGATGCTAAAACATGTTTAGAAACACATTTGAAAGCTTTACTTGTATTTATATATACTTTATTTCAAGCATGCATTGGCATATTTATTAAAATATAATGCTCTTTTCCTCTAAAGGTACCTTGTGATTTGATTTTCATTATTAATATTAAAATTAAACGAGATAGATCTGCAACCTTCATCAGGTCACGTTTTCATCAGGTCACGTTTTACAAAAGATGTAAAATTAAAATAATCTTAGAAGGTAATGTATGCTAATTTTCCATTTTTTAAACTATCCAAATCCAAATATATTTGCTTTAAAATATAGTATAGATTTTAAAATGTTTTTAGATGGAATTTTGTGGTACTTTTAAGTATTGTAACATATTTTTCTCTTTCTCCTCCATGAGACTTATTCTAAAATTCTAGCTCATCCAAATTTGTCAAACAGCAGTAATGCCTTTCAAATAATAGGAAGGCAAAAACAGTACTGTACTGGAGACCCTGAAAGACATTTTGAAAGACTTTTGTCAGTTTGTCATTTTTCAAAAGATAAAAGGTTTAGCAAGCATGGAATCTGTTTTACCAAACTAAAGCATAATCATGACATGGTCACTGTGTAATCACCTTCAACTGGGGCATGAGGTATCTCCAGGCGATCACTGAAGCTGCTCTTACCAGCTTGAGCTTGAACATAATTGTCATATTTTTGTCTTCAAATGCCAGAGAGAGATCTGGGGTCAGAAGGATTGCTTTCAGACAAAGATGTTTACAGAACACAAAATGATCAGGATCAGTTCATGCAAAACTTTGATTTATACAATGATTGAACCAAAAAAAAACTTTTTACTATGAGGGGTTAGAGCTCTGGGTGTAACATGTTGTAGACAATATACAGCTGTAATTCTCTTGTTTACAATAAATGAACTGTTTAACTAGGTTTTTTTTGTGTTCAGCCCTGAACACGTTTTTTTGTTTGCAACAACAGTTACAGTATTTGGTCAGAGCAAATAGTTCAGCAGCATCTCCTAAAACTGGCTCTGCCTTCTTGCACTGTCTCAAATGAAGTGGGAAATGGCTAATATCATCAGGTTGCCACAATCGAGCAGATAAGAAAAAAAAACAGGATAAAACCGCTTGATGAGCCTTACATTCATCTGACCACACAGTTTCTGATGGACTCCTGCTCACTGTTTTTTTCCCAGTGTCTGCTGTCTGTTTGCGTCTTCTCAGCTGTCTTTCCTTTCCTGCAGCATAGCATGTACTGTACAGTTCTGCCCTGTTTGCTCCTGGAGGGTGAGACAAAACGAACGCGTACTGAAGAAGGATTTTCTTCATGTGTGGCCAGTTCAGTTCAGAATCTGAGCCGTCGTACAGCTGCTTTCCATGACCAATATTCAGTTAAATATTCAGTTCCTGAAGACCAGTGACATCTTGCAGCCCTGTTCACTTAAATGAACCCCTTTCTTGCCTACAGAAAAAGTACACATTCATCTCAGCTACTAACCAAGGTACTCTCCACCGAGATAATTAGATTTGTCTTGTTGCTTTTTTTTGAACGTACGTTTCAAAAGGGGTGTGCTAGTGTTTTATGGTTTTTGGGAGGACATTTTATTACCTTCTGAAACTATGATAATATTGCAATAAAAACCTTGATTTCTATATTAGATCCTTTAACTGATTTTCACCCTCCACTTTGTATCTTACATCTGTCCGCTCTTATTATATATGCATTGAAACATGCGCACCTTAATGTCTCTTAAGAGTTAATTCACTTATTTGCTCGTATTATTTCATGTATTTTGGTAGTTTCGCTTTTTTGATCTTGATCAAAAATAACTTTTGATTGAGGGTCGTATCATTTTCTTTCACAGCTGTGTTACATAAAGAAACATTAAATGATAATGTGGAAAGCGGTATGCAATTTATTCTGACATGCTGTGGACCTGCTAATGGAAGAACTTTTTCCAGAGGTATTTAGAAGGAGATGCATGTATTACATCAGCTTAATTGAACCTGTTCGAGCTGTACCTGGTAATAGCCAATGATGATGCTGTGTGACAGCCCAACACATTTCTGTGTAATTAAAACGTCTTCGCCATGTTGGCACCGATGGTGCTTGATCCGTCCAGCTGTTTATTCTGAAAGCTTTCTGTCTGTGTTCCAGCTGCACAACAGAGGTTCACATCCATTGCCCTATACTCAAAAAATACAATTTTTGTTTCCAGGACATCGGACATGTTTTTTTAATTAAATCTTCATCTTTTCTCATCTGATCACAACTGAATAATTTCAAGATACACATAGAGATTTAACCCAAGACCCGTTTTATTTGTCCAATGTCTATTTTGATTAATTAAAAAAAAAAGCCTCAGAGGTCTAGAGCTTTCCAAGACTGGAGTTCATTATGCCAAGAAATCACTTTTTCCAGCATGTAAGCGTTAGACATTGACACATTTGGGGGGGAAGATACTGCTGACGAGGGATTAAATATTAATTATTTCAAAGGCTGTGTTTACTGTTTTATGATATGCAGAATATGTGCCTAAGAAAATATTTTTGTATGATGTTGCCACCAGGCTCCATAACGCTAGATAAACCTTAAGATGCTTTCAGGTTTTTAAAGTCAAGTTTTAAAACAAAAATATTGTTTTGTAAAAACGTTTTCTGAAGTTTTCCTGATTAAATTACTTAAATTGAATTACTGGTTTCCTTTAGGTTAGATCAGCCTTAGTGTACATCTTACAAGCTTTGTTTCTTCTTCTTAAAAGAATTAGAACAGTATACTAAATGGCAACAGATTTATAGCTGGCATAGTTATAAAAGCTTTGAGGTAATTGATCACCCTCAGCTCCATGTAAGTTATCACAATATTTGTATTGTAAGGAGTATTGAAATTAGTTTAACTTATGGATGGGCTCTTTTCAGAGAGCAATAACAGAGATGCATAATGTACTGTATCTTCTCCTGCTTGAGAAGGTACATGAGCATTTCCAAAGTGTTTTTATACTGCAGAAAGTCCTTCGGTGTTACCATAAATGTCACATATAGGAGAGAGAAACTCCCGAGCATATATTTTAGGTCCAGCATAAAGGCAACTATGCACAGTACTTAATACAATAGTATGTTTGACACAGCATTTTCCACCATCCAGTTCCTCTGCAATGTCACATACTTTCTCTGCAAGAATTGACCAGGTGTCTGCCTCTTCTGCTTGCATTGAACTTAACCACATTTAGCATGAACCCTTTCACACAGATCCAACCCTATATTAAATTAGAAAAATGTAAGAGAGATTAATTTGATTTTGTTCTAATGGTGTTAGATGGTATTTAGGCTGAACACATTGAATTTTTATCACTGGATGTACACGTTTAATGAAATCAGGGTGGATACAAATGTGAATTTTCTTAATTCAGTGTGTTCTGGAATTGTTGTGCCAGCTCAGAAGCCTAACATTAGGCCTGTCTTGTAATCCATGTGTCCTGGCTGCTTTTGTTTGTATTATGACAAATTTTAAATCTTTAGACACTTGTGTGTTTTTGAGAATGGCATTTCATTATGGAGACTTTCTCATGAAACTGACAGAGCGGTTTATGCACTGATACAGTACAACCATGTGCATCCACCATTTATTGGACTACTTATTCCTGCTAAGTTCCCAGGCTCATGGCACAGGGTTCGAGGCAGGACTGCACCCTGGACAGGGCTTCAGTCGTTCACAGAGCACATACACACACACAAGCACACAGGGACAATTTAGACACATTAACCTAGCAGGCATGTCTCTGGGAGGTGGGAGAAAACTCTTACAAACGTGTGGCTAACCTGTAAACTCCACACACAAGGTGCTCCAGTCCAGAAGTGGACTGAGCAACAGGACTGAGCATCATGTCCACCTCCATAAATGATTCAAATGTTGTAAAATAATTCATATACAATACATTTTCTTGAACCCTGGTGCTTTTATCAGCACTTTAGTGTTTTCATGTAGTGCAGATTACTTCCAGATCCCTAATTTTGCTGGCTCTGTCAGTACAGATGCTTGCTTTGGGCCCAGATGGGCTGTATGGATCAGGCACAGCGAGTTTTATTCTGGGTCTTCACAAACCTAATGTGATCGGGACTGACTCAGGTAACAAGTGGCTTTCTCATCTCACAAAAAAATGCAAAAGTAGTGCCTTTTGTGCCAGGTGCAAATAAACCCTTTAGGGTTTTTGCATGTATGATAGTGAGAATACGTGAAGAGACCTGATGAAGTGTTTTGGGTTTTTACAGAGGGGATACAGACCACAGCAGCATCCCCTACAGAAGGCCCAAGCCAGCAGACGCTGCACTACACCTTGGCCAACACACAGCAGGTCCAGATTCACCGCATCGGGGATGATGGCCAGGTACAAGTGGTAAGTGTGGCTGCTCTTCAGTTTCCTCCACAAATCCATTGAAAATGTGACACCTTCACCAACTCAAGTATTTCTCAAGCCCTTTCTTCCAGAGCTTAATTTCTAAATCATCTCCCAGTGTGCTGAAAGGACATGTAAATATAATGTGCTGGCCTATATCTCCACTCCTTGTGAACACATTGGAACACATTTTGCACCTGAGTAATAAAATACCAACTGCCGTCATTGCTCATATAGTTTTTAGGCTTCCAGAAGCAAATCTGTTCTGTTCAATCAGCCTGATTCATGTGTTCAGAGATTTCCTGCAGTCTGGGAAAGGCAAGACAGATAGTGATGATTCTCCTAAAAGCTTTGCCTTGCCCGTCAGGAATGTCAGATCTAAAAGGAAGCTTTTGAAGTTAAGGGGTTTGTTGCTGTAACTGATTCCTTGTGGTCTCTAAAATGGTGATTTTTTTTTCTTATTCCAAGAATTAGGCCTCACCTGTTTTTTTGTAAAGTTAAAAAAAAATACATGTTCAATGCATGCTTTGCCGTTGACCAAGAATTTGACACAGCTGAATTTTGGCTAATTAAAGCCTTGATTACTAGATTTAAGAAATACCAAACTGCAGGTTTGCAGGCTTCCCTCATCTGTGTTTCTGCAAAATATAAAGCTATTTTCTCAGTGTGTAAAGCTAAGCTTTTAACAGGCCGAGGAGCACAGCACTGCCACTCGGGGCTCCTCTCTGTGTTGTAGATTGTTCAATGGCAGATGGTACTATATCACCACAGCACGACTAGCCCAGAGAGGAAAGAAGCCCACGGCTGTCTGTGTACTCCCGGTGACCTCTGACACCGCTGATACGATTCTTATTGTCCGCTCGATGCGCACGGCATGTTTTCTCTTCCTTTAAATAGATTGTTTCCTTCCAGAGGAAATGAAACCGTTTGAAATAGAGAGCTGTGTCTCTTTTGAAAATTCCCAATTGCTCCCACAAGCGGACACAGAGTGGGGGGGGGGGGGGGGGTGGTCATGGTGGGGGGGGGCACTGACAGGCTTCCAAGTCAGAGCTCTGTAATGCACTTTGGCTTTTATTCCAGAGAAAAACAGGAGGTTTCTCAAGTACTTGACAAGGCTGTCCATTAAAGCCATAGACCATTGTTAATTATTGTTAACTGCCCACGTGAAACAAAGCTGGACTGATTGAGAGTGATCACTCAGTCCCATTACTGTGTCTCTTACACTCTAAAGTGATTTGTGAATGAATCAAGCCACCAGGTGACAAGAAGGACTAAAGGGCTTTAATAATGCTATAGATCAAGTTTAAGTAAAATACTATTTTTGAGCTTTGTTTTCATGACATGTACTTGTGAGGTCTTTCACAGACATACACACACACTACTCACGTGATCAGGACAGGATCATCATCCCAAAACAGATGGAAAACTTCTAAGATGTGATTAATACATGGCTATTGTTATTAATCTAATTGTCCATGCATAGCCTGCCTCTTGCAGAAAGGTTGTTTTTGTGGCTCGAGCCCAAGGCACTTTTCAACAACCTCCCATCCGCGATGTTCTCCTCGTGACATTATTCCCCACTTCAGCCTGAAGATGCGCTTATCTTTTCCCAGGCGCTGTCCTTGGGACACTCTTCTGAGCTACTTGCTAGTTAGACTAATTGATTCTCAAGGCGGAAAGCAAATGGAAAAGCTTAAAAGTGCCATGGTTCTCTCATTTGGAGCTGTGTTGCAAAATCCATTGACCGCAGTAACTAGCTAAGCACTTACATGCAGACTTAGAAGCACTGAATCTATGGCTTCATTTTCATTTTTATTATTAATACCACTGAAACACAGCACTGGCCCATAAAGGCGCAATAAAAATATTGTGTGTTGTTTAGTTTTATAATTGTAACATTAACATGTTTTGTTGTCCGTGCCAGAAGCCAATGTCTTGCACTGCTTTCTGTGAAATATGTTTTTGTTATTTTTCAGCAAGTGGTAAACTTTTTTTTTTGCGAGCTGCCTGTTTGATTAAATTTAATTTCTTACAGCCCGAGTGTGAATCCATGATGACTCCTGTTGTTTTAGTGCATTACAGCTGTTATTCAGTATGTCACTGAAGCTTATTTCAACCACTTATTTGTGGCTCTCTTTAGTTTTGAATCCCTTTTCTTTTTAAAAGATTTCAGCTCCTTAATCAACAGGAGTCTTTTAATTTTTCCATGTCATATGAGAGACAGGAATATTACTACATTTGTAATCAACTTCCATTTGATTTCATGTACAAGCTGACTTCGCTTGTGGTGTGTCAAAACAAATTCCCGTTTCAATTTCTTTAGCCTGAATTGTGGGTTAAATGATACAGAAACATACACGAGCTTAGTTCTCAGCTCCTCTTTCCATCAGTAGTAAAGTATTGTGGTTATGGTTTATTTATAGTTTGAAATCTATGGAAAAAGAAGCTGGTGAGGAATTTTCTCAGGGAGGAAAGGGCTTTAGCATTTTATAGATTGGTTTTCAGCCTTGTGCCATTCACTGTTACTGCCTTGTGTTGCAAGTGCCAGTGGGAAAGTGCTGTTGTGTTAATGTTTGTGATTTAACTCCTTTTACACAGATCCCTCAGGGACATCTCCATATTGCTCAGGTTCCCCAGGGCGAACAGGTGCAGATCACACAGGATAGTGAGGTGAGATACTAACAAAGTCTTCAACTTCTGTATCCATTTCTTCATCCAAATTGTGCCAGCTGCTTTATAGCTGGGGGCTGTTGTAATTTTCATAGTATTTTCTCAAATGAACTCTTCTTGTCCCTGCTCTCTGCTCTGTTTTGTGACCAAGGGTATCATTGATCACATCACATCTTTCATTTTCTTCCGCATCACACAAATTGCACCACCATGGCAAATGTTTATATCAGAATTTCTTCAGAGTACCTGCTTACCACGTACATGAAAAGCCATCCACTGCACTCATTTTTTAATGTTTCATTTTCAGAATCATTTAATTCATGCAGGTTGCTTAGCCAACAGAAATACCAAAAATATGCAAGTTAAAACACCCGTTCATCTAGGCATTTGAGTTGTCATTTGAAACATCCTGTACTTTCACAAATTTAAGTTGAAACTGTATGTTACTTCAGAAATCACTTTCCAATTTCTCCTAATTGACTAAGCTTTTTCCTGGCAATGGTATTCCATTGCCCATTTATTTGATAAATAATGAACTTTAGGTTAGTGTTGAAGAGTTCTGCAATCATCTAAGATTGTTAGGTTAACTAATTTTAAAATAATTTTTAACACAAACCTCAATGCCCTTCAGCAGTTTCTTTAATTTAACACATGGCTTGTGTTGGCTGTTTTTTTTTAAAAAACTTGCTATACTGGGGCTCTCCAGGACCATTGTTGAAATCCTCTTTGTAAATTGTTTCAACTTCTCAGTATTTGCAAGAATCTTCAACATGTAAGGTTTTAGAAGTGGCTCAACAGCACTTTGTCCCAGTCACAAAATGATCTGTAGATCTGTGGTCCAAAATGATCTTTAGATCTGTGGTCCTTCCTTGTCCTGCTGAATACGATGGTTCTAATAAATCGCATTCCTTATTGTATTATATATTTTGCATGAACTTCCCCCTGGATCTCAGATGATTAGAGTGATTTCATTTCTGTTACTTAGAAACGTTTTAAAAAAGATCATATAGTTTTGGAAGCCGTTTCACACACTTCATCCTGAATTTGGCATTGGCCCTCTGTTTTTAAAGATCAAGGGAACAGCTGGGGTAACAAACGTGAGCTTTGTAATAACTAATATTAAACTCATTATTTAGAAGTTAATTTTACCTCAAACATGTGTGGAGTGTTATTACAGTTGTTTTTTTTGTCTGTGGACCACAAATTGGTATCAATTGGTCATACAGTTTTCCTTTCTCCTTTATCGGCACTTAATCGTATAGTGAAAGTAATTCTTCCCGGTGAAAAATGAAAATGTCAGTGCATTCTGATAGCTGTGTTTATTTAAGTGTAATTGCCGCATGAAAAATGTTTCACCTCGAGAAAATGGGCATAATTTCCGGATGCATCTTTATATTTAAAATTTTGCTGCCAGAAACAAAAAGTTCTTCATAAAGGCTCCAGATTTGGTTTTGCCAAAGATAATCACAGTTTACTGTTACTGAATTCCTTTATCCAAAGGCTGGTTTCTACTTAAAGACATATAATTCTGGCGACAATGGCCTGTGCACCTTTCAGGATGTGAGGAAGACTCCTTAGGCTTTCCTATATTATGTATTTCCTATTATGTATCTTCAGGGTTAAGGTTTATTTTGTTTAAATATCAGATACTTTTGTTGTTCTTGTCACTTTTGGGTGATGCAGTGTGATAGAAGAGGGCAATAGCATTGCAGTATTAAGAGCCTCACCCTGTCTGTTAGTTGTCTCGCTTGAAATCTTTAATCTGCAATCCTGATAGAAACTGCAGAAGGCAAAAACCACATGAAAATCTGAAAAAATCTCACCAACAGAAAATTAAGACACTCCATTCTTTCCACGGGCTTCCTTGAAGTCACCTGACTTTTCTGTAGCCATATAGTAGTTGGATACTCTTTAGAATCACGTCAGTCAGGAATTACTTCTTGAAAGTTTGTGATCCCTAATCTTCCTTCTCATTACTCTGTAACCATCCCGAACAATACAACCGTTTCTGACATATATTACACATACATAGCCCTGACTTTAATCCTACCCTCTAGGGTTTTAAAAACTTAAGAAAAGGTGCTTTAAGAATGTAACCAAGATTGACACAAATACTGATTGTGAAATTTCTCAGCTAATACATGTATCAAAATTTTTTAAGTTGTGTGCTTAAGAAAACTGTAAAAGGCTATCATGCCACACATCAAACATAGAAAACCCATTCCAATGAAAAGTAGGCTCATCTTTTGATGAATAAATGTTTTTTATACTAGAGAGTAGACTGCTCAGTTGGCATGGTGTAAACTACTCAATTCAGTTTGAAGCCCCAATTTCAACAATTGAGGGATGTTTTTTTTCAAAATAGGTTGGATGACCTCCCTAAGTTTTCAGCCTCTGTGGCTTACATGTACTACAAAGACTGAATGTATTACTTGTTGCAGATTCTTTTGGAACAAGTCCACAATCCTTCAATATAACACACTAAATAATAAGGTTGAAAGTTTTTTTTTAAATATGCTTTTTATTTTTTCCCTCTGTAATATGCTGCCGCCCTTGGAACACAGTAAACACAGCATTGAGATATTTTTAATGATGTCTAAAATACACAGTACAAAAAATCTTCTTAAACGTTCTGGTGTTCTCTTAAACAATTCACAGATATACCAATAAATGGAACCATTTGTCCTTCATAAAATGTGTTTCAGAAGAGAGAGGGATCAGTATAGACATGTTAAATCACAAAAAAATGAGTTTGTGTTTTTTTTTCTAATGTGTTAGATTACTGCCCATCACCTTTGAAAAGGTATGCTTTCCTTATTTCGTTGATTAATCAATGTGCAGATAATGAACGCAGGGAGCTCCGGAGTCATTCTTCTCTTAAATATGAATGAAATGAATGACATCGCCTGGAGGTGACTTGTTATGTAATCACTCTGATCATTTGTGGATCAAAATTCCCCACAGCAGAAATAATTGACTGACATGACTGGGGTTAGGAAGAGTATTACCTCTGGGAAACTCTCTTTTTAAAAGCTCACTTTTGTTAGCCAGCATTCTAACTATAAAAACCTCCTGTCAAGTAAATTCTTAATACCTGGGGGCAGTATTACCGAATACGATTGCAATTAAGATTGAATGCACACCAGTGCTATACAAAAGGAGAGAAAAGTCCATAGAACACCCCATTGGAGTGCACTTATAAAACTAAAAAGGAGAACCAAAAAGAGTGAAAGTAAAGAAGTTTTAGCTTGCCAGAAAGTGAATTGGGCTACAATAAACTGACCAACATGGTAATGTATTATGAATTCAGCATTAAGTGCCCCACCTAAAACAGTCTAAATTATGATCCTGTTTAATGGAATTACTGTACCTCCAGTAGCATGCCAGTTTCCATAATACGTATATACTGAACCTCATAATTGTCAAAAAACATTTTTTAATATGAAAAAGCTGTCTACAGAGTTAACACCGGTCAAATGGCAGCCAGATGGCTACATATTATTAATTACACGGTCTCAAATTATGCTTTGTGTTCAAGCCAATGTCCACATTAGGGATGTGATGTAACGTTACATACCTGTAGCTTTATGGGCAACAGATTTCCCCTTTAATGTCATCCAGTGCTACAGAATGTTCACAGCTCAAGGGTTTGATGTTACATTGCAAATGTTGTATCACCGTGCATCCTACTTGAAGCAGGGGGAAAAGAAGTAGGAGAAACATAAGTGACAGACTGTAAGGGGATTCAAAACTATTTTCATTGTATACGCAAAAGCATTGTCTGTCTCATTTCTGCAGATTTTTAAGATCCAAACTTGGTAGGTGATTGATTTTTTGCAGTGGCAGCGACTTTTCCCTGTAATTCTGAAATAGCTCTTGTTAATTATATTCTTTAGTGAAGAGTTTTTAAAGACCAAGCTTACCCAAAGCCCAATACCAGAAATGTCTATGTATCAGTTCCCAGAGAATAGGAACGCATGCTAAACAGCTGTTCTTACAGAATTTGCTATCTCATTTAGAAGAGAAATATTAGCAGCGCGGGGGCCCTGGGTTCAGTTCCAGAGCTGGGGTGCTGTCTGAGTGACGTTTGTTTGTTCTCCCTGTGTTTGTGTGGGTTACCACATAATATATTATCTTGGAGATGTAAAGCAAATGTACAGCCTAGAGATCATATGTCTTTTGTCACTGTATGAATTCCCAAAGAAATTCTCAATAATTCACAACGATTTCACAATGCATTTAAACACCTTGCCAACAGCAGATGTAGGTAATTATAAGGTATATGACCTCACATTAATATTTTTTCAAGTTTGCACAAAGTGTTGGTACAAAACCCCATTTTAAATTCATTCTCTTTTATTAATGCAATGATTTTCCATGTTACTGAATTTTACACAACACACTTTTACACTAATTGGCCTTGTGAAAAACATGCATCATCCTCTTTCTGCCATTTTATGTGTTAGCTGGTCAAGTAATATAATTCTCTTCCTTGTGGTATTTTAAGCCAGGGCTGTTTTTAAATATGCTTTGTTGAAACTAAGAAACCTTGTTTGTTGTTTTTAGGGCAATCTGCAGATACATCAAGTCCATGTTGGTCAGGATGGACAGGTAAGTCTTTAAGTCTTCTCCTTTATATCAAGAGCTGAAATACAGTGTAGGAATTTTGATTAAATCTACACTCAGTTTAAGATTAGTTTTTTTCCTTGATGAGTAACATTTTCTAGTAATTGGCTAAGAATAATTATTTGTGTTTATATAATGTTTTCCATCTCAAACCAACACCAAAGTGCTTTAAATATAGGAAACTCACTACGTTTTCGCCTGGCGCACTACCACTGCACAGCTAATCAGGTGCAGGAATGAGAAATTGCTTTGGCAAATGACTTGAGGAGGAACTTTAAGGAGGCCAGATTGTACTAGCCCAGAGTGGAGGTTAGCCAAAACACCACAATTACTCTTACGATCAGTGCCATGGGATGTTTAATGACCAAGTAAATAAGTCTTTGGTTTATAAAGGAACCTTTAAAATGTGATATTCTGTATGACTGACCAAGTGCAAAGGGCATGTGCACGCTAAGGTTTGCACAGATCCTCAAATGAAGTCAAAAGTAGTCAGATGAGAACCAGTGATTGAGTTTTCTGCAGGCTTGGACTTAAAAACATGAAACAGGATAATCTTGATCTCTGCGCCACCATGGCCTAGTGGTCCGTGTTGCTGCCTTGTAGATCCCGGGCCCTGGGTTTAATTCCAGACCTGGGGTGTTCTCGTGTGGAGTTTGTGTGTTCAGCCCTCATTTGCGTCGGTTATCTCCCACAGTCCAGAGACATGCTGGTAAATAAATTGGCAGGATTGGGAGTACATGTGTGGGTCTGTGTGTCTCCTGCCATGAAGTTGCGCGCCGTCCAGGGTGTAGCTTGCCTTGCGCCCCTTGCTTGTCAGCCTCACAACCCCTAATTGGAGAAAATAGAAGGAAGGACGTGAAAGGGTCTTATCTGGGTGAAGTGAGAGTTCGCCTGGTATGGCAGAGCAGTCCCAGTGCTGTATTCTAAAACATAAGTGTATGGATTTGAAAATAGGGTGGCAGGTAGTGAACATCTTGATAGTTTGATAATGAAAAGTGATATCTGCCTGCAAAATTCAAAGCAGATCATCTGTGAAATCCACTCTAGCAGATACTGTACATGAACTCTGAAATTCAAATTAAAAAACGATGACTGTAAGTTTTAAAATGTATGGCAAAAAAATGGGTGTTTCTAAGGATATAGCTTATTTACAGTAGGTGTAAAGGCAGATTTATCATTTGTACACCTAGGAATTGTAGAGAAGTAATTATAAAGGCAAACAGTGTGCTGGTTTACATATATTTACATAAGCAGGCAATGGGATGCATGATGGTAAAGCTACCACAACTTTCTTGGTGACTTTTTTACTTTGAACATTCAGAGGGAATTGAAATGATTTAACCTTGTGCCATAGGGATAGCAGATGGTCTTATTTTTTCTTCTTTTTGCCCAAATCGTATTCCATCTGATATACTATAAATGTAAGAAAAGGATAACGAGGTGATGTTACAAAACTCCACTGCTGGAGAAAAAAAAAAGTTCCCTTTTCCTGGCCTTTACTTTTCATACCCAAAAGGCGGCAGTATGAACACAGAAAAGAGGTGAAAAAAATCCTGCGAGAGACATAGTGTCTCTCTCCCACTCTCTCTTTCTCTCACTCCTTGTTACTATCTGGCAGGAGTGGGCTTGGTAATGATCAGCCCCTGTGAGACAGCTGTGACACAGGGGCACAGAGGGATGCACAGCGAAGCCTTTCCAGTGGCCAGTGGTGTTAGGGACACACCACTGCCCCTCTCAAGCCCTCTGCCTGCAGCTGTGAAAGGGACTGTGGCTGTCTGTTGTCTTAACAGGGCCCAGCTGCTGAGATCCCCCTCTCAGCAGAGACCAACACTTAAAGCATTTGTCATGATCGCCCCATTGCACAGCTGGAAATGAAATTGTTATCTTGCTCCCTTTACTCTGAGTCTTTTTTCGTGGTTTCTTTTCCCATTGTTTCATAAAGGGGTGCACGAGGACTGCCCTGGGCTTTCTTTTGTTGTTATTCTTTTCTTTTTTGTCTCCATCCATACATATGTGGGTAATTGTACTTCTGCGTCTGGAACTGGACTAACGGGGCAGCATTTTCTGTCCGCTTGTTGATGCTGTCTGTGTGAATTAACAACATGATACACTTAGCACACATAGCTCTGATGATGGGAAAATATTTTCTACAAGAAGACAATTTTTTATGTCTTTCATCCGACTGTACTCCTGCCCACCCCTACCACTCCATGAGAACCCATTACTCATTGCTATTGTTTTATTGGCCAAAACACTCAAGTGTGTGTCAGCAATATGTGTCACGGTTCTTTGAGCTGTGAGGGCGGTGTCTCTTTATACTGCAACTAAACAAGTCTGTGGTGGAGACAACATCCCCTTCCCAGACATGGCTCGGTCATTGATGGGTTTAATAAATTAGCACAATTCCTATGCCTATACAGTTTTTTTAATTAAGTGTTCTCGAATTTGACCAAACAGAGCAGACTGTTATCACGGTTGATACAAGCCCTCCCTCTTTTTGATTTGTTTCACTGGGAAATTGCGAGGTGCCGAGTAGCTTGTAATATCAAAGGAGGGCAATTTGAGTATTGAGAAGCACCAAGGAAAAACAAAAGAAAACCCGGTTCAATTTTTCTCATTGTGGAGTTGGAAAATGCAACACATGTAAACCCAGCTGTAGGCATTTGCAGAGGTTTATGGCATATTTAGCTCTTGTCTGAGTTCAGTTTTTGACAATGTTCTAGAGACTTGGTTATTTACCTTAGCCTGTATCCTCTAAAATCCTGTGTGGTACCAGTTCCTACTTTAAAATTTGAGCAGGTTGTGCTGTAATTTCAACTAATATGGAAGGAATCCGTGCTCTGGAGAGATAATTTCTTTTGTGATAGTCCTTGAAAATAATCACATCATCACCGACAATTTGGGGTTTACAGTTTTGATGCTTGGGATGCAAAGCATCCAACAACAAATCATACAGTAGATTGCATTTCAGTGAAGGTAAGTTTCTGACAGCTAAATTTCCACTGCCACGTGGTAGCAATCAAATAAAACTCTGAGAGGTTATATTTCTTTACTCTTTTCCATTTCATAGGTTTATGGCATGCCTTTACTTTATAATATATACAGTATATGTTCTTAGCAAAACTATTGCTAATTCTGCTTTTTTTATCCATTCTGCCTTTGTAATCTGGCAAAACTGAAAACATTATTCTAGACCAAATAGGACAAAATGAAATAAGGAAGTGCACTATATGAGTCTTACTCAAAGGCTGTGACAGCCTCAATCTTACAGGCAGCATGGGCATAATGTTCACTGTGAGTGCCTTAAATCAAACCCCTTATTGAATCTGCCTGGTTTAAATAGGGAACTCTAGAAGACAGCTAAGAAGTTCGACTCAGGGCAAAGAAGGGCTGTTCTGTCATGTGCAGCATACCTGCCAGCCAGTCTTCTCACACCTGCTGTAACTGTGGTGACAGAGCTCTCACCTGAGTGAGAGTTATGTTTCTCTAGTCAAATAGGTGGCTCCCTTCTTTTGCCACTCATTGGCGGTTACTACCATTTCAGAGAGCTAAGCCTACTGTAAATACAGCAGTGATCTTGGCCTGTCATCTTCATTATATCCCCGACAAATATCAGAGATTCATTGTCATGCAGCTTTCCTGAATTTTAGATAATTGCCAGTGCTAAATACATGTAATTCCTATTGTTCTCTAAAGCACCTCTAAAATTTAGTTTAAAACAAATCCCCCAAATAAAAATTTTGCATCTGTCCCAGAGTGCATACACATCTCATGAAATTGAAACTTTCTAATTTTAAGTTTATATTTTGTTATCCCAAGGAAACGTAGTATTCAGACAATCATCAATCCTACCTTTGACTATTTAAAATGTGATTAAAATCATGCACTATATGCATTGAGTGAGCTATAGCTGTAAAAATGTTCAGTTTTTTTTTTAAATGTGCATCTGTATAGGATTGCTGTATACTGAGGTTGTACTAATTGCACTACATTGCACCATGTCCTTTCAGTGAAAAACCTGGGTGGCCTTATTTTCCTGTGGTAGGTATGTTTACCCACATTACACTTAATGTGTCTCTGCATTCCCTGCGATTTTTGCAAACATCTATTGAGCTTCGTAGAAGTAGGATGAACTGGGGGTCGTTTTGCAAAGAATAGTGAAATGAATAATTTAGGAATTTTATACTAAAAAATCAACAATTACATCTGATCCTGTTTCTAATTTCACTAGTTTGTTTTGCTCAGAGAAAATTTGTCTTCATTAAAAAAATTGTTTCCTGTTTAAATTGGCAGTGTCATTAAGTGAATGGTGTTTTATGGTCAGCCGCTGTGAGCTTCTTGTTTAAGGTAATATAAGGCAAATAAAGATTAACTGGCAGCAGACGTTACACGAGACGCTTTCAACCTATCAAAAATGGGATCTGATCTGAACCAAAAACACGCAGTTACCTTTTCTATGTGGAGAGATCCAGTTACCTGTACAGCCTTTTCATTCCAAGCACGGTGGTGCTCTTAAAGATATTTTGTGGTTCTATTAAAATTCCAAGTCAGCAATGTATAGCAAAGTTACAGACCAATAAAACAGAAGTCTTAAGAGTCCTGTAGCTGACTTACACATGAGCTTTTAAGCATGTTTGCACCGTATGCCTAAGTGATGTTTTTATCTTAAATATATTCTTCAGTCCTGTATGAAATGTACATTCTTTCACGCTTTTGAATTAAAGTCTGTGTTGGAGTGTCTAAAGCCATTAAAAGTTTAATAAAACAATGGAATAAACTAATTGACGACATATTAAGGGATAAACTCCTCTTCTAATTTTGGCAACAAAGGAAGCAAACAATAGATTTGTGAAAAGATGCAGGCTGACAAGGTCCAGCTGTTGGTTATTGAAAGTAGACTTAGACTGCGCATGGAAAAAAAAAAAAATTAAAAAGTGCACTCTTCTACTTAACAGAAAAATTAAGAGAATGTGGTGACACGATACACACAGGCCGGTATAGAGAGAGTAGAAAATAACAGGATAGCAAAGAGCGTGATAGAGGTCAGAATGGTAGTAGTGGAAGTAAAAGGAATTTGGATAAAGTGAAGGTTTGCAGTGTCGGCCAAAGATAGCCAATAGACATGTCAAAACAGAACAATTGAAAAGTAGCTTGTTCCGTTTGGTCAGGGAAGGCCTTATAGCTACCCATACATGAGAACATAAGAATGGTTGTGAGCAAGAGGACACCATTCGCAACGTTTGTCTCATTTGGTTGCTAGCAGTTAATTGATCTGAGATCGTATCCAGCTGTTTCTTGGGAAAAGCCATGTTCCATGATGCACAGCTCTTTGTGTGAAGCTGTGTCTCCTGTTCTTGGTTTTAAATGCCCTTGCAGTAACACTCCTGAGTCTTTACTTCTCTCTTCTCCCCATCTTCCCATAAGACGTCCAATATACAGTACTACAGAATGCTAGTGGGAACTTTGTACTTGTTCTTCAGCACTGTGTGTCCCAAAGTTGGAGGTTTCTAAAAAAAAAGTGCTACTGTCTCCATTTGTTTTTTCTCAAATATAAAATTTGCTGCTTGAAACCAACAAAGTAGGGCGGATTTCTTTAAGTTTAGTTACTGAAAATGATCTCTTTCTGTAAAGTTACTGTAAGTCATATCCTCCAAACATTTTAAAACTATGTGTAACTTATTTTACAGCAATAAAAAGCAATGACCTTAGTAATACCATACTTTCTAGTGTTCCTTGTAGTGTGTTAAACTGTAGTGTGAAATTGATAGAACTAGCATGTGTTTTATACAGGCAGCTCTTAATTGAGCGAAAAAGACAGAGTAACTCCCTTGTTGCAAAGGTGATTATGTACCTTGATAGAGGGAAATGAAGTGGTAACAGAAATGAAAAGGAAACAGATGTATTAAAGCAGTATGACCTGTTTTAAACAGTCTGGGTTTTGATGTCCAGCCAAAAACTCCTTTTAGCTTTCATTGGGCGAGGGTGAAGCATCAAGGTATGTGAACCCACAGGCTCAGAGTGATGCGATTTCTGTCTGTAGATTCTCATAAACCGACCTTTGTTTTATATAAAGGTGTGAATTGGGACAGAGCTCTTTTTGTCATTGTCGTGTCATAGACAGCACATTTACTCGAAAGCAAAGCCTTTTCTCCTGCGGTCATATTCAGTCGTCTTCTAAAATTGAACCCCCCTGACGAGGCCTGTACTCACAGCTTTTGTAGTGAATCTCCAAAGCACGACTGTACAATTTACTGTAGTTTTGTTTGTGCAGAACAGCTGGGCTGTTCGATGTCTCGCACAAATGTGAAGGCTTAGCAATGACACGATCTGCCTGGTTTTCAAAGGAATTCCTTCAGTTAAACCAATGGAGAGCCTCTGGGCACTGCTGCCCCACTCTGTACTAACAGCTCTGTGTGGGTTTGTCTCCATGGCCATTAGTGGTACTGCAGCCAGAGTGGAACAAGACTGGAAATCCAGAAGCCTCGAATTCTGAGGACAACTTTAGTGAGGATCCCACTTTAGTCTAGAGTGAGAGCAACTAGGCACAGTCTCTGTAGGCTCCCTGGAGTTACTTGCCTTAAAGTTTCTTTTCTATAGTACAGTGTTGTTATATTGTACTGTACATGCTTTGTAAACAGAATTTTATTTGCGCAGTCATGTTAGGTTTATGGTTATTTAGTGGTAGAATGTTTTGTTAGCTATCTGTTCAATATCTAGGAAATCTTGTGTTATCTGCATGATATCTTTATATGTGCATTACATCTGTGATCATTATTATGGTGAAGACTATTGCTAAATTGAGCTGGCATTGTGCTACAATAGGCTTGTGTAATTCCTTAATTAGCATGCTCTATATTCTTTCAGATTTTTTAACACTCTGCATTTGAATTTTTTACCAGCTGCCATCATTTGCTCTAGACTCTTAAAGCATTAACCTTGTGTTAGGTTTCTGGGATTTCTATACTCGTCATACTGGGGAACCCTGTCTCTCAGATGCCTTCTCAAGAAAAAGAACAGGGGACTGTTCTTGAAAACCCCCACAAACATGGGCAGAACCCGCAGACTCCACCCAGGCCTGAAGCCTGACTCAAACCCAGAGTCCTGGAGTTGTGAAGCATTAGCATTAAGGGCTTGGCTACTGTACCACCTAGATACACACTGCTTATACTTGATATGGTACTATAAGTACATGTTCTGTTCTGAATTCATCACAGATACCCTGCGCATTACTGAAAAGTACACGATACATAAAAAAACAACTCAAACTTGCTAAAGAAAGAAGGGAAAGACTACATTTGTATCAATTCATAGATTCCTGTGTTTCTTCCAGTTTAGGCATATTGAAACTGTGGACAGGTGGTACTGTATATCATGCTTTCAAATGAATATTGTTTCAATTTGTTCTTTTCTCATTTCAATCCACAGAGACCCCCAATCTTATTTCTGCCCAGACCCATGTCTGCTTTGTTTCTGTTATCTCATGCGGTCCCCATCATAGTTAAGGTTGAGGAGAGCCCATAGCCCATTGAAATACCTTCAGATTACAGTTTCCCAGAAGGTACAGCTATTAGAGATTTGGATAGTGGATTTCTCTGGAGTGAAAGCAGAGCACAGAGGAGGAAATTGGCTTCAAAACCTGATTGCACTTTCTCTCCAATGTGGAGTCTAGACACGCCTCGTTCAGCCCTGAACTCCTGAACTTTTTCCCAGCTTCCTCTGCGCTTCAGGAACTAGCAGGCTGAGTGACAGACTGGCATTGTGAGGGCAAAATCAAGCCCTGCTCGAGACACTGCTGTTCAATTCACTGTGTCCCCAGGCCATTCAGAAACTGAGGGGGGATGAGTTGCCCACTGCAGGTCAGAACTATGAGTCACTCTGCTAAGATGTGGTTTTACTTAAGCTTGTTTCCTGCACTTAATTCATAAAGCATATCTGCAAGTCAGCTGCAGCCAGATGGTTAATATTGAAAACAGAAGTTTACTTTTTGTTTGTCTAAACACCAGATCAGTGGGTCAGAATTCTGGTATTGTGCCTAATTTTATACACACACACATACAAACAAGCGCACGCAGCTGTGTGCAGGTTATCTTCAAGAGGAGTTTTGCATTGACACTAATGAAGTGCTGATCTACTGTTCCCTGCTCCACGGGGCTTTGGTACTGGCATTTGGAAAGCTAAATACAGATCTCTAAATTACAGTTTTTCTTTCGGATTTCAGAGCTTCAAAGCAACTTGGGCCTTTGGAGTGCAGAACTGTTTTGTAGAGTTGCAGCCCTGTGAGACTAGTTTTAAGGCTTAATGCTAATCCTTTGTGGACGGTGAATCAGACCTAAGTTCTAGATAGTTACGTCCACACTGCTGCCTTTACAGTATCCCAAAAGAGCCCATCAGTGGCACTAAAACAATGCAAAATGATGTTTCCAAAGGCAAAGACAACACTGTGCCCAAAGGAAACAAGAAGACATTCAGTTACATTGAGGGTACACAGACATTCTTCATAAACAGGGAAGTGCAGTCCTGGCATTTGATGTGCATTGAAATACTTCTGTCATGTGTTTTATTTACCGTTTGACAACGTTTAAGGTATTTAAACTAGTTTTGCGTTTTTAACCAAGTAGGTATTGAATCTACTCAGTGAGCTAGAAATGGCCTCTGCAACCACGTGTAGCACTTTTGTAGCACATGTCTCTTGGTAGTCATGGTTTTCAGTGCAGTCAGATAATGGCTTTGTTTGGTTAAAAGTTTGATTGTGACATGAAGGTCTGAATATTTTTTTTCCCCCCATTGGCTCTGGTGTGAGTTTTTTCAGTTTGCATGGATTTCCCATGGCTCCTATATCATAAAGGCTGTGTTACACACTTCCTCGCTGGGAACATCGTAATACTCGAGGAAATCTCTGGTTTCGCCTCTAGTTACAAGACAAAGACCCGTAAACAGCAGGAGGCAGAGATGCATTACAACTTCATGAGAATGCCGCTGTTGCGAGAGCGAACGTCTTGTTTACAGTAGCTCTGCAAGCTCCCGCCTCCCTTGTTCAGCCGTGTATAATTCATCTATAATGTTCAGGAATGGTAGCCAACCGTAATTAAGTGGCTTCACCACAACAAAACTCTTGCTCTGGTGAAATCATGCCTGCAACTAATTTTTTTCATTAGGAGAGGAATCTCAACCGCAGAACAGATGAGACCATAAAGCTTTTTAGCTGCAGGATAAATAAAACTCAGTATCCCCCCCACATGCTACCACAAGTGTCTGGCTAGCTTTTGCAATAACCCCACCCTTGACCCCCCAAAATCCAAATGCAGGAAGGCTCTATCAGTATTGTTGCTTTGCTGATAAAAAGCCAGCAGTCTATCTCAGTTTTCTGGGTAACGGCTGCATAGCCATGCTGTTGCTTGTAGACAAATAAGCACCTCTAGGCAGATGAATCAGCAGGGCTTAGACAGGACATCACAAGAACAAGTCAATGGAAAAGACATGTCAGCTGGGCTTTGTTGGAAGACTCTGATCTTTGACATTTAGCTGATTAAAAGCTCACAGGCTCAAGGCGTTGGCCCTGGGCCGGAACAAAGCATTTGAACTTGTTGCACAGATGCAAGTATGGCAGGGACTGAGAGAGAATGGTCTCGGGTCAGAGTTAATCAAACCTCTTTATTTTTTCATGCTGCACTGAGGTGAGAGCAGGTTGACGGTGATGAGTGCTGAAACAATGTGATATGGTTTATGTCCCGGTTTGAAAACATACTGAAAACACCATGCAGTGCTTAGTGGCGAAGAGAAAACATGCAATCCTTTGTACATGATGGGAGAAAATAAACAGTATCACGAACTGATGTATTGTTTATCTAGTATTGCAATGTATAAAATACAGTGGAAGCTGATAACGTTTTGACAAATATTGAATGCGTTATCTTGGCTTCTTTCAGACTGGGTGCATGCATTCATTATGGCTTATGGTTATGGAATGCCTGTAATATATCTGTGCAGTGATAAACATTGGATTCCAGAAACAAAGTTTCATTACCCAATTATGTGCTTTTTTAAGAAAAGTGCTATTAATTTGTGGTGAAGCTGTAAAAATTCCTAGACCATACTTATTCTTAAGTTCATTAAACTTTTCAAGTCTACCATGTTCAAGTGAAAGATCATTATGTTCTTTTTGTTTATTCAGCTTGGTGAAAAATATGTTGCCAGTTTCCTTGAGGAATTCTTCAAGTTTATACCCAGAGATATCTGCTTTTAATTGCCCCTCTGTGTACTTCACTGAAGCATTGTAGGCATTGGTTGCTGAAAGAGAGCAGGGTAAAGCCACTATTGAAAATCAGCAATAAGCAGTAATCAGCCAGTTGTAATGTGAAGAGTAACTCCAAACAACAGGGCCTTCAAGTGACCACCAATCTTACCAGCCTCTCAGAAAAATACTTAATACATTTCCTCCAATGTCTAACACTGAGGAAGGCTAGCTGAAGAAATGCTCCATCGTTAGTCTTAATGGCTATTTACAAGTAGCTGTTTGGAACAGTTAAGAGGCAACATTTGGGGTCTTAGCCACAGGATGCTCTCAGTCAGAGGCCGCAAAGCATATACTGTAGCATGTCAAGAAATTAACAGCTCAAGGAGTGGGTCAGAGGTGCCCCATTCTCACCTAGTAATAAATAAAATAGCGATTCTCATCGGGGTGGATGTCAAATGTTTTTTTTTTATAAAATTACTTTATTATTCAGAATGAGTGTTTGTGTAGTTAAAAAAAGTTTGTCAAGAATCAATCCAAGTGCCGTGTTCTACCTAAAAGGAAACATTGGATATTATTCTGCTTCTGGCAAGGAGCTGTAGGTGAAACAGGGGTGGAGTTTCTCGTTGCTGACGATAGGGCAGGATAATAAATGGGGAATTGGGATCGATCAGTTCCAGTATAGTTTGAACTAGTCTTGTCAGTTATACGGCCCTGTCTTCAGAGATGTAAAGCTTTAGAGAGTTCAAAATTTCTGCAATTCTAAAATAAACTGGATCTGATAATAAACATGTCGACATCTGGGTCCTGGTGGAGATGTAGGTGCTGTATCTGTCAAAGAGTGTAGCCAAAGATTTTTCAGTTTAATTGGAAACAGCGGTCTGAGATTAGTTTATGCCACTTGACTCTTCAGTTGATTTAAGCAGTGACGGGATTGATGAGTTACTAACGTGTTTTATTTAAAGAAGACGCAGAGGAAAATGTTTGCCAAAAGAGGACTGAAATCACACCAAATGTGCAAACCTTTGAATGAAAGGCATTCATCAGCAATATAAAATTCAAATCTAACTTTTGAAATGATGTTATTTATTATTTTAATAAAATGTTTAATTCAGTTTATTCATAATTATATGTATTCAACATTTATTAAGTACCAATTCTACTTCATACATCAAAGCTCCATAGTTATGTATAATTCACCTGGAACCTGCTAATACAACTTGCTAGAGTAATACTACACCATTTAATAAACTTAAAAACAATAAACAACTGTTTACAATTTTATACAACTGATAAAAAAGAATACATTAATCAGTACTGAGCTAAATTAATAAGTGAGAAATGGTCAGTGTCAATGTCAATGTCATTTTGTTTTGGTCTGCAGTTCCAGAAACCTGCCAGGACAGTTGCTTTGCAGTTTATGGTTTCAAACGCAAGTTCCAGGTTTAATTTTTAGATACTGACAGTTCGGTTAATTCTGTTCCCTTCTTGTTTATTGCACATTCCTCATTCTGAACTGGCCTTGGCTTCTTCATAATAGTGTTCTTGGAGGTCTTGAACGTGACATAAGATAGGTTTATTCCATGCTGAAAAGAGAAGAAAGAAAACACAACGTTTAGGCTGTGCAGCCTTCTTGGTTAAAATAATATTAGTCTCTCTGGTAGTGCTGCAGACATATTTTTAGAACTGTTGCCTTAAAAATGAAAAAAGTGTTAAACCTTCAGCCAGTAACAGTGAAAGTTTAGTGCGATTTAAAAACAAATTGCTGTAATATGCTGTACTTGGGCATTCAGATCTATTCACAATACCAATGAGATTTTTAGGCCCTGTTGCACATTCTCCATTGAATAAATCATTTTTAAGCCTTTTTCCTCATCATTTAAAAACAGCATATTCAAGCTTGAAAGGGGGTGAGTCTTTCAAGAGCCTCTGTGGGTTTTACTAATTTTTTTGTTTAAGTACTGAGTTTATTTTTATTTTTCATTTGAACAGAATTTAGGACGGCAGAAAATGTTTTATGTTTATGCCTTGTATTCAACTTTTTCTCCATGAATCAGTAAAAAAAAATCTGTATGTGTTGCTTTAAGCTTGTTCTTTAGACCACTAAAAAAATCAACATTTTCTAAAAGTGCTTATGCAGCATGTTTAAACTTTTGTGAATAAATGTATGTAAGTATGATTACCTTTTTTGTTTAATCTTAATGTGCTTTTTAATCAAAACTATGATCTACTTTAGGCAGTAGTGTCATATTTATTTGAGAAGTTTTTGTTTTTCATCAGGAAATCACTTAGTGTTCAGCAATATGCTTTCTATTAACGAAACAGTTTATATAGTTTTGATTTCCCTTTTATGTTCTTCACATTGCATATCTTTGTGCTTTTTTGAGATTGTTATGGACTCACTAATTAACCATTCAAGCAAAAAGTTTGAAATACTTGGATATAAGGGAAATGTGGCTGGAAAGTAACACAACTCTTCAATACATCTTTGACAGACTTTCTGAGAGTATAACAACATTAATTTACCTCGCCTTCTGGTAGTCGGCCCACAAAGTCTTTTCAGAAGTTATTTATGCCAGAATTACTAGTTGCCATAGCAAAAGACAAATTTAAGCACAAACAACAACAGAAGAACACATGCAGGAGCTAAAATAGTGCAGTACAAAATGAATAAATAGGAAACTCTTGTGAGTAAGAGAGTATCTGAGCTTGTCTTCTTGCTATTATGTCTGAAGCAGACAGCGTTTGTTCTCTTTGTTGTCATTATTCCTTTAGGAATGTCAGCTCTTGAAATAATCTCTACTGTTAGCTCAGGGTTCGAATCTGACTTGGGTGCCTGTCTGTGTTGTTTTGTGTGTGCTTAACCCACATCTTCTTCTTTGGGTTCTCCAGTCAACTGCTCTGTAAAGCAAGCAGACTAGGTTCAGTGGACTAGTCTTAACTGTCCCTTTCCTACGGTGCCAGGGTGTTATTCCCAGTATGACCATAACTGTTCATGTGAGTGAAACAGAACTAAATGAACATGAAGTGCTGAATGACATCCACTGATCTGTAGCCATTCTGATGCTGTGTAATAACGTGGCTTAGAATAATCTTGCAAAGAAAATAATAATAATAATAAGAAGAAGAAGAAGAAGAAGAAGAAGAAGAAAATAATCAGTCTGACTACCATTGGATCAGGACAGCATAGTATAAATGGTAGGGTCTTCATACTGTGTCTCAGTTCAGTGTGACCTACAGACTGTTAAAGACTGTGTAACTGGTGATAAACCAGTAAGGTATGAGTGGCTGTGTTAGCTAGGGCAGTGAAACACCTTATTTTGAAAAGTGCCCTCACTGTTGGAAAAACGTCTGAAAGTACCCTTATTGTCCATAACACAAAATGTAGGTACTTTAGCATCCATTGCTCATTTTGTTCCCTAGATTATTGGGCTCATTATAATTTATAGAATAATTTGTCAACTTGAAAATTTCTCTGGATCATGGAGTTTGATATGTACTGCTTTTTTCATCCTGTGATTTTTCTGGCTTTTTGTGGTGTTTCTCCCGCCGGTGAAGTACTGCAGCTAATGTTTACAGGCCTTACATTTTCCACTTTTTCGTGGAAAAAATCAACTAGAGAGTGACGGGCCTCCAGGGTTGTTAACGTGTGTTTGGTGGTGACCGGTGCGCCTGCAGTAATGCGCTCTCGTGCTTGGCTGATTGATAGGACCTGTGTTCTGAAGGGAGTGCGCTGCAGAGTGGCGGTAAGTTGAAGTGAAATTAAAATCATCTGTGAGTTGTAAGACAGCAAGATGCTCAAAAAGGGCTTGAGCTAACTTGATATGTGCCTTGACCTTGGCTGTGTGTTTAGTAAACAAGTCCAGAGTTTAAGCATTAATCCCTCAAATCTCAAAATTTCTTCCCGATCTGGCCAGCTAATAGGAGTGACCAATGTAGCTGCCATTTTATTTGTCATATTTTGTCAGCTAAACTGAAGTTCTGTGCCTACGCAGGACATGAATCAATGATAAATAGCATTTGCCACTATCCAAAATACTTGTATTCTTTATGATCCTTGGATCCTTGAGTACAGTTAAGATATATATTTTCTGGTTATGGTTAAGAGACAAAATGCATCAGTCAGGAGGCTTTACTTGTCTCTTATCTTTTCTGCCTTTCCTGCCTGTCTAGTTTAATGGTTTTGAAGTTCTAGATGTCCTTATATGTTCTCCTGATGTGCCCTTTTGTATGCATAACGCAAAAGCAATAAATGAAAGGAAACACAATAATGCCAGGATACTGTTGAAGGAAATCACGTCAATTAGATACTGTTTCTTACCAAGGGCGGTTGAGACAGATAATACATCTTCAACCCTGTAAGTCCATCCTGAGATTGATGTTTTCCAAGCCAAATCTGTATCGAGTAATTTAACAGTGCTCACGTTCCAATTTGGAATGTAAAAAAAAATGAAATAATGTGAAAGGCTTGTTTTATATTTTTAAATTTTATTTTGTCTATAAAACGAAATTAGCTGAAAGCCAAAACAAACAAAGAGCAATTTATTCTTTTAACCTTGTGTTCCAGCAAAGTATTTTCACACACTTAAAAAAATACCTCCTCTTTACTACATTCCCATGAATTACAAAAAGAAAAGGCTGATCATTTCTGAAATGCTGGCATTGGGTTAGATTTTGGTTTGTTTTTTGTTTCACTTCACTTTAAAAGGCACATCATAGCGTAGGAAATATTGGAACTCTTTAAGACACATCGCTGTGGGATGAATCTGTAGGAACTGATGCATTAGTGTTAGTTTTGCTTTAAAAATGAAAAGTTGTCCTTAAGCAAGATTTCAGATATTATAATTATTTATAATTACATTACTTAATTCAACTTAATTGCCTACATGGAAGGAGGATATGCTTCTCAAGTCTTTTTTGCATGCTAGAAGGTCAATCAAAAGGGAACAAAAACAAGAAGGGAAGACTAAGACCAGAACAGCGATATCGCATTTTTCTTTTTTTCCCAGTTCTACAGCTTCTAAAAAGGTTTCTTGGAGCTTGAGCGAGGGGATGCATCATCCGAGGGAAGTGATTCGATGTGACAACGTAATGCTTTCTTTGTAGGTTAAAAGGCAGGATCACTGCTACTGTAGTACACTGAACACAGTTGAGGTGAGAGGCCACCTCAGAATCAGATCTTGAGGAAAACATGGAAAATGACTCTCTGAACAGGAAGAACCACAGAGAATACGCCGTAAAGCATGTTAGGTTGTGTCCAATACTTAATGATGATCCATGCAAGGAGGCACCTGTGTGGCACAGAACAGGGGGTTTCTCCTTTATGACATACCTTTCTTCTGCCTCCATTTCTCTGCTGGAGTCAGCCCCTTCAGCTACTATATGTTTGCCACCTGTGTTTCCCTCCACCTGTCACAGGCTGGATTTATTGTGCAACTCAGTCTGCACCCCATGCTGTACGCTCACCGTATATCACTTGCAAAGGAATTTAATATTATTTCTCCTCAATACTTTTGATTTATGAATGTGGCTTTGATTGGGTTTATTTTTTTCAATCCTGTGCTAAACTTAGACTTGCATTCCTCCTTTCATCTCTTTGCTCCGTCAGGTCCCACTGAGACATTTAACTCGCCGGTGGAGCACTAGAGGAGTAGCCTTTGAATTATGTAATCATAGACCATTACCTAGCCTGTAGAAATGTGTTGAATCGCTTTGATACAGAACTTGATGCAGTATTCCTAATCTATGACAAACACATACTGTATCCTTTCCAAGGATCTTGCTCACAGTCTCTATAAGCAATTAAACTTATTGAAGTCATATATTTCAGTGTCTTCCATTCTTTTCCAGTGGGAGTACTGTCTCTATTTTGTACGTTATTTTACAAAAATGTAACATTTTTCATTGTTTTTTACTCTTGTCACTCTGGGTCGATGTTATCAAAGCTTCATTGCTCTGTATCCTTTCTTTGGGGAAAACATGCAGTCTTGATTCTCAGAATGGTTTCAAACAACATTTGTTGATGTGCGTTTGGAAGTATGCTCACCTGTCTCAGTGCTGATTGCTAGCATGTTATGAGAAGTTGACCAAAACCAGTGATGACCCAGGCCTGTGAGTAATTGGGAAAACCTGCTTTGCCAAGTAAGTCAGGGCCCTTAGTCTATAATAAAATCCTGAACTCTTAATGACTTTAATTTCAACTGAAACGCATCCAAACGTATTCAGACAATTGCTAATGTTTATAATAGCCTTGACAGAAGCAAGGAGGAGGGGGACATTGGCTGCATTTTAAGACCCAAAGATTTCCATTTTCCTAGGCAGCTGTTAAGAAGATGTTTGTAGGCTCTAGAAAAAAATGCCGTGTTCTATTTCTGTTTATGATTCACCTACAGCCACTCGCTCTTGTTAACAGCTGTGTGTGTTTGCCGTTTGTCTTAATCTTTCCTATACCCTATGTGCTGTTCTTTGCCAAATCTGTCCTTTTGAAGAAACCCAGCACTTTTATTTCTTGTGGTATCAGGACAGGGAGAATCAGCAGTAAAATGCACTCTTCATCATCTTGATTTTTACATTCCTTTGGATGTGTGACTGACACTAATGAATTATTTTGCATTGTAGTATTTCTTTAGAATTAGAGAATCCTATTCAATTTGTGATATATTAGATGATGATGGCAAAATATAACGCTGCCTTTTGTTTTTATCCTGCCAAGCGACTGGTTTAGAGAATAGAGTTTTAGAAAGCATACATAGTAATTATGTTCCCTCTGCTTTGGCAAGTAGTCTATACCATGTCAAATATGTTCTTAATAAATGCACCTTTTGTCAAAAATGCACTTAAACAATGTGTTTGATGCGAATACAGGATGATGCAAAGAGGTGACCCTGTTTGAGTTGCATGAAGTCCAAATATTTTCAGGCCCCATCCCAAATCTCTGATTAAACTTTAAGTCTCCTGGGTCAAACAAGCCGTGAGAAAGATGCTCACCTTCTCCCTCCCTCTCCAGAATGTGAGCACCATCTAGCCATTTCCCCACCACTTTAAGCTTACAAATAAAACTTTGATTTGGTTGGGCTCAAGTCCTAGAAGGACATTTAACATTCAGGAGTCTCGAACTCTCGATCTAACACGCAGTATGTCCCATATGTCAAACATTTATGAAACAGGTAAATATTTCATTTCCTACTGCTTTGGTATTAAATACAATTTATTAATAATAGATTAAATGGAGGGTGACATTTTAGAATTATTTTATTATGTCAGAAGAGAAACAGCAAGTGCGCTCAGAATTGAACTTTAATCCATCCGTGACATAATTTTGCTTTTACAGACAATTTGATACTGTTGTTTTTCAGTGGCTACCAAAGGCCTGTTTCTAAAATGAAATGGTTCACTACTTTTCATTCTTTTTTCTCCGCCATATGGTTATTACACCTAACAGTGGAATACAAGGTAGCGAATTGTTTGTGAATCTGGCAACTTGTTCAAAAGACATCCATTGGTTTCAGGGGAAGGACAGCCCTGTGTGCAGTGAGAGTAGAATAACAGGAGGAAGTGTGCTAACACTTTCCCACACTTCACCATACTGTGAAACTGAAAGGAGAAATCAAACCAGACCCCACTTTTATTTGTTTAAAATCTGCGACAAGGGAGGAACGCAGCGAGTGTCATGTGCACTTTTGCTAGCCAAGCGGCAAAAAAAAAAAAGAAAAAAATTGCTCATGTCAGAAAGATCGCGGAAGAATCATAAATTAGACGATGTGTGGATGTTTGCAGAAAAGAGATTTGGATCCCATTCCAAGTCAGTGTGTTGAAGACAGACAATGACTGCTCGGCAGGAGGGAGCTTTTAAACCCCAGGTGTCTTGTTTTGTTTGCGTGAACGTTTTGTTTTTGCTAGAGGTGCTTCTTCTTGGTGATCACCCACTCCATCTCTGTCCACACAGTTTGCTTCTCACAGTCGAGCAAGGTCTACTGCGGGAGGCTGCTGCACTCAGCAGACATCCTTTGCTTTCCACCATGGATTCTTAGTGAGCTATTGAACTGCTCACTTCAGGGGATAAAACTACGATTTTCCCAGGCTCAGTTGGGTTCCTTCTCTTTAGGAGACTATCAGGGAAAAATATTAGGTGAAACGCAGGTGACTGACTATAACCTACTTTTTTCACCCTCTTTCACCTTGAAAGAAACTTCTGTTTGTATTTGTGATACTTTTCTGGCTTTTGTCCACCTAAAGCCTCTTGGAGAATGTCCACACACCTATGCACAATCCTAACCCAAAATTTAACTGAATCCTTAATCCTACTGTAATTCAAAACCTGAGATCCTAACTGAAGCCCCAGCCCTAACCCCAGAACGTCATACAGATCATAATAAAGGGGTTCAAAAGATCAGATTTAACTCCAAGAGATTGCCTTGTTTATCCAGGTTCCATGACTTGTACCTCCCATACTTAAATCAAGGCTTTTAACCAAAACGTCTTGATAGCTGATTTTCTGAATTCTCATTGTTTGTGTTTTGCTTTTGTTTTTTAAATTAACGTGTAAGGGGATGGATATTTTTTTATTCATGAAGGAGAATTAGTTGGATAACTGTAAAACTGTCGAAGACATTAAGTATGGTCTCCTTTGTAGATTACCTTCATAGAATAATATGTTAAAGTATGAAACTTATTTTATGTAGAACAGACCTCACAGAATTTTTATGTAACTCTTGAGTTGAGTTGATTTTTTGTGAATAACTGCTGTTTCAAATTCATGTTTCAAAGTGTTTTCCACCACTCAAGAAATTGAAACCAGAGGCAATCTAGCAATTTGTTACCAGATTTGTAATGTGTTAAAAGCAGTGCAAGATTATTTTTTCATTAAACATTGCTTGGATGAACATAAAGCCAAAGTGCCTGAGAAAAGCAAATCACAGTTTTTCAAGTGGATTGAAATGAAGTCTGTGCTGAATTTGGAGTTATCTTCTTAAATCTTAAAATAATAACTATAGTGTGACCTCCCACTATTTATTATCTGTCTTGGAATGTGAAGCACAAATTGTTCTACAAATTCAAGCACAGGATGCTTCCGGAAAACTTTGCATGTTTTAAAAACTTAAGTATTATTTTCACATCATTATCTGCCAACTAAAGCCCAGACATAGACTAATCATTGAAATTCAGAACCCACTTTTCTTCAGAAGCTTCAAACATAGTAGCAGTACCCATACTGTCATAACTCTCTCCTGAAGTCTCCTTAATGTCAGCCCCTAGAGGTCGTGGTGTTGGAGGAGGAAGTCCGAGAATCACTTCTGTTATAATAACTTCATTTTTCCGCCATATACAGTATCTGTATCTGAATCGGTTCCATTGAATTTCAAACAAGGGATCTGCAGATAAAAAGGAAATAGCAAGGCAGCCAAAGGAGAAGGAGGAGATACCATAAATGAATAAGGTCATGGGAGTTTCCTGCTGTTCGGCTTAAGGATCTAAGTTGAGGTGTGTGAAGTGCAGAAGAATCTGGTATTGGGGTGCAAGAAGGACATTGTGGGCATTGCACAGCAGGGCTGAGTGTAAATCGGAGAGTTCAGAATAACAGCAAAATCATAGTGGTGCCCTGTTCAGCTATTGCAGATAACCCAATAATAATGTGTTGCCTGAAGTGATGTTTCATTCCCAGCAAGCTGAATGCACATCCCCAATGTATATTAGTAACTGGAAACTGTGGTATTTCTCATTTTCCTGTTTGTCCAGACACTCACTGTTTGGAAGTCCTGTAGGCCACTCTTGTCAGCATAGCACAGTGTGCAGCAGGACTGCTTCTTGAGAGGCTGACATTTATCCCTTGTCTGCCCTGGGGACCCTATCCATTATTTCTCTGAGGGGTGCCGACAGTGCCAACGTGAGGTACTTGGCCCGATGAAAAGCTGCCATAACAAAGCTGGATGATAGAGACTGGGAAGGTCCCACTGCATCTCTCACTTTGAAGAAAACTCCTAGAAGTACATTTTTAAAAGGCATGTGCAAGTTTCTTATTCATGCAAGAGAGCCATATATTCTCATTTCTTATTAGCTTCCTCGATTGCCCTTTGCCAGTGGCTTCAAGTTCCCACTGTTTTATTATGTGGAGGGAAAGCCAATGCTAACAGCAGTTCATGGTCCTGAGCCATTTGTGCATTCCTAGTCAAAGGCCATTGCAGCAGCTACTTTTTAAACCGAAAAAGGTGATGGATTTACCCTCACTAACCCAGATACAATTCCATTTACAGGTATATTATTTTTTTATGAGGTGGTTTTGTTATGCGGTCCTTGCTAACAAGTATGAACAACTGCTAGTGTTTGTTTACACTTACAATTGAAACCCTGTATGTGATATGCACTAATAGATGTCATAATCATAATCAGAGACGTTTAATAAGCTTTTGAGCTTTCACTGAAGTGAAAACCTTCTAATTAGAACTACGTACTATACATCTAAATGTCCTGAGTTAATTGCAGGAGATATGTATGGGTGTCTAGGCTCTGAGTTAATCTGAGGAAGAAGGGGATGAAGGACATCTGTCGCAATGTTCCTACTCTGTCTGCCCTGTGTTCCTCAGTGAAACAGACCACATCTGTTTATATTTCTGAATCAGAAGGAAAAATAAATCATCTGCTGTCTTCTGATTACTTTGTCCTTGGGAATCTTTTTTGTCTTGTTCCTGCAAAATAAATGTTTATTGAATATCATGGTACAACAGGGGTCATGTGTTTTACTTTGTATGATCCCGTATAGCTGCTGAGCACTGTTCCATTTTCTAGAACAATAGTCTGTATTGTATTGGGACTGGGCTTGGCCTGCTTGCTTCAAAACACTGGGAAGCAAAACATCATAAAGGCCAGCCTGTATAAAGCCAGTGACACCACAAGTAGGCACTGTGGATTCAAATACCGGACAGCTTTGCAGATTTTTGGTTGGTTAGTGAACGTTGCCAACAACAGCACATCATTCACCACTTCCAAAGAAAAGTTGAAAGCTGATAGGAAATATATAGAGATCTACAGCTATGAGTTAAGGTCATCTGAACCGATGATATTTTTAGTAATTTCAATTATTTTACATATTCTTTACACTGCCAGAACTGTACATTCTACTGTTCTGAAAACGTCTGACGTTTTTTATTGTTCTGCTCTTTGAATTAATTGTTTTTGCATATTTGCACAGAATTGCAATTTTAATGTGACCTTCGGCTGAAATTTTAGCCATTTTTAACAGCTAACCTTGATAGATTTGTATTTTTCAATACAAGAAGTGTTTTTTTTTTCAGCTTTGTGGATGTGCAGAAGGGAACAAGTGTAGTTAACGATGTGAAACATCTGACAATGAGTCAATTAGATCTAACAGGTACTGTAGATGTGATGGATTAGCTATTGCAATACTTTGCATTGGTTACTAAACTACAGTTTATCTTAAATTGCTCTTGTTTTAAAAAATGGTGATCAATGTGAATTAAAAACTGTGACAAGACAAGGTTGCTCTCCCTAACTAGGCTGTTTTAATTACACTCAAGGTTATTAAAATAGCAAGACACACTAGTGGAAACACTGGTAATTTGAGTAAAATGTTGATATTAGCAACATAACTTTATTGTGACTCCTGGTCCTGTCTGTGATGTCTAAGGCCTTTGCACAGGAGTGGAACTGTCTTTGTTTTTCATGATCTACGTATTTTGACACAAGGAACAATTTAAAGATGTTCATTTTTTCCTTAAGGGTTATTTATTTTTAAAATTGGTGACCGTGGAGTTCAAAGGAGTGCAGAATAGCAAGCAACAAGTTTTTCAGTGAAAATGCAGATAAAACCCGAGACGGAGGGATGACGTGGGTAGGGAATTTAGTCATGGAGGATAATTATATCTATTTTTTTGAAGTAAGGACAAGTACAGAACAAGCATAAAGGAGAAGCGGTAGCTGTGCGTCTTTACTCATTCCACCAAAATATATCGTATATCAGCTTTTAAATACACCATGGTGGCCAGTCAACATGTCCATTTCAATAAACACCATGATCTGTAAGTGCCCCCCTCCCCTGTTAGCTTCACAACCATTTGCAAGGCATCGGAGCAGTCGATCTCTGAAGATTTATGTTGTTTAAAATGAGTTGTGTTTCCATAAACCCTTTGGTATTTTTTTTGTTCCACATTTCATACCGTGATGTATTGATAGCGTAAATCTGTTACCCAAGGGGTGAGTGAAATGTCTCAGACATAGTGTGCCATGACCTCTCGCAGAGTTTTTTCAAATGGCTTCAGGCTTCTGAAAGTCAACATTAAACTCTGTGTGACCTTCCCCTAGCTGTGCCTTTCCTACTTGGCTGTTCCTTTGAAGTTTTTACAGTATTTTGGCACTCTGAGCCCAAACAGGACTGCATCAGTAATGCGTCTCCCAGTCCTCTTTGGTCTGGTAAAGGTTGTATTTAAAGCAAGCAGAGGAATCGGCTGGAAGTCAGAGAGTGGCAGGATTGGTGAGAGTCAGAATGTGTCATTTACAGCACATAGACTTCAAACACTGTTAGAAATATTTGGCTTATGTATGACGAGGTGTCAAGTGTGCTTAATGTACAAAAGTAAACACGGTTTGTACCTTTATCGCTTCCTTCCTCTCTATATAGGACCATATATAGTTTTCCATAGTTCACAAGACAGGTAGTGATGCCCCTTGGCAGTGAGTAGTTTTTAGAACTACAGTATGAGTGTCTTTCAATCCTGTTAATTACTATTGTTATTTTATAAGGTTTAAATATTGTTTTTTTTTCTTAAACGATCTAAACAAAATGCTGAATTCTGCTTCAGCGTGCTGACTTAAAATTAGAATAGTACAAAAGTGGAAAGAAAATGACCTTTTTTAAAATGTCAGGCATTAGGATAATGGTGCTGTCAAATGTGTTTCTTTAACAATGATACATTCAACAGAGTCCGTGGTCAGGATTCCAGTCCGTTTATGCTGTTCAGATTTCTAAAGCCTATTTCCAGGATACAGTGCAATCATCTTTTCACACTGCTAAAAAGCAGGAGGAGAAAGATTTTTCACACTACTGTACCTAGATTTAGTTTTGAGTACTACACTTCCAATATATTTCTTTGCATTTCTTGCAAGGGATGGCTAGCTGAATAAGACTGATGGAAGTAAGATCATACAAAATTTCACAAACCAAGGGAGGCTGTTCGACACATACTGCCGGTCTGATACCGAATAGCTTTTCAAACCAAGTGGCTTTGTCAAGGCGTTTTCCAGAGTACAGGAATAAGTACCCGGGAATGAGAGTGTGCATCTATCACGCTTCCACTTGCTCTTTCTCTTAAAAACACTTCTCCTTAGTTTATACTTGTGCTCCCTGATTTGTGTTTAACAGTTGATTCTGGAGTTACCAAAGAAAAGGACCTGTATTTGTTCATTAGTTTTATATGCTTTCTCTTAAAAATAGATAGCTTCCGTAGATATTGTGTCAAATGAAAAGCCCAAGTAGCTTGTTTAAAACAGTACAAGAGAAATACAGTCTAAGCCCGAAATATTGTAATAAATACAAGCACGTATGGCCCGGATGTATTTTTTTTCAGTTAACATGTTTCACATTGTATCATACCAGTCATTAAAATACATGACCACATAAGCATACAGTAGGTGTTGTTTTATGGATCATGATCATGTATTTTTTGCTTCAAGCTAAAGTGTGTTCAAGAACTGGGAAACAAAGTCCACAAATCTCTAATATTTGTACATAGAAATTTTATAAGACTTTTTGTTTGTCTTGGGCTAGACTGCTGTAACACATCAATTTCCCTACAGGATTAATAAAGTCTTATCTATCTATCTAGAAGTAACCCTTTCAGCCTCACAGCAAAGAACCTTGAGGTGACAACAGTAGCTTTTCTTTCAATTTCCCTCTTTTCCCCACTTCTCATTCTTTGCTTTATGCGTTTAACATGGGAAGTAACATTTCTAGATCCCAGCACACATAAGGAGTATAGATTCCAGAGTAGGCCAATAACATGTCTAACAGAGCAATATATTGTTAATCTTGCATGTTAGATGACCCCTCCCATGCACTCTTTTTGGAATATATTCTTTTCCTCTTTGTCTTCTACAGATGTCCTGCTATAAAGATTAAGAGAGTATCTACTTTCTTTATAACTAAAAGCTTTCACTTGTCAAACAATGAAAATTGTTTGCAATTAGTTAATAATATTCTTGTTATTATAATGATTGTTTTTAGATTCTTTATAAGCTAAATATCTGTTTTTAATCTTATTTTGCTGATACAATTCTGATTGAGCATTTAATGTTGTTTTGTATTATTGTTGGTGTATTATATATAGTAATACAATACAACAACAGATATTATACTGTTCTTGTATTGTAATACTGTCATATTTGTAGACAAATTCCCTTAGGGGCAATAACGATTAATTCAATTCGATAAGGAGAGACTGCGAGTTTCGGTCTTTTGAAATTGCATGGTTGTGACTTTTGCAGAAGATGTCATGATTTGGAATCCTGCTCCAGTTAATCATTTCATTGTTTATCATATTTAGCATTTTTGTATTTCTATGCAACTCTGTTCATGTGCCTTCTCTGTATCCAATGTTTTTTTTAATAATTAATCCAGAACCACACACTGCAAAATAAGGTTTTCATCCATTTTGAATGGATGAATCACATGTAGTTTGAAGTTTCTTGATGTATTTTTGTCTGCTAATTTCTGCTAGCTTATCTGCTAGCCAGCAGCCATATCACCCTGCAACTCACAACTGGCACCCCACTGAAGCTGAGCAGGTGTGAGCTTGGCCAGTACCTGGATAGGAGACTCCTCCTTGGAAAAACTAAGGCTGCTGCTGTGAAAGGTGGTAGTGGGGCCAGCAGGGGGCGCTCACCCTGCAGTCTATGTGGGTCCTAATGCCCCAGTATAGTGATGGGGGCATGATGGGCGCCGTCCTTAGGATCAGACGTAAAACCGAGGTCCTGACTCTCTGTGGTCATTAAAAATCCCAGGGCGCTTCTTGAAAAGAGTAGGGGTGTATATATAAGTGTAAGCAATTATTATTATTATTATTATTATTATTATTATTATTATTATTATTATTATTATTATTATTAATGTTTTCAGGCATTTTTTGACAAAGTAGTTTTCGGCTGTCTCTGGGCGAGTACTTTCTACAGGCTTGTTTCTATAAAAGAGGGCGGATGTGCGGAGGGTATACCCAAGTTAAAAAAGTCACCATCCCTTTCTTCACATGGGCTGTGTCACTGGCAAACCCCAACCCCTCCTGCCCTCCAGTCCTCTTGCTCTGGTTTGTGTCTGAAGAGAAAAGAAGCTGTCACTTTGGAAACATTAGCAGTTTCTTTGGGAACCTGCTATACTTTATATCCTCTCCGACGCAGGAATTTCTGTGTCAAGCCCATCTGAAAGAAATGGGGGGGCTGTGTTACTGTGTTGTGCATAGCCATAAATTACAATCAGCTGCTCACACACATTGCGAAAGGGATCCCACTTACAGATTTGGATTGTTTAGTAATTAATTCTATGTTGTTGTCTGCTGTGAGTTGTGGGCATGTTGACAGTAACTATACTCTGTCTAGTCTTACCTGTAGTAACAGTGCCTGTATGTTGCCATACAGTGGTTAGGTCTGTCTCACCACTTTCAGCTTAATGTCCACTTGCATTTTAGCATTGGTTCCACAGGAACTAATCCATCCAGTTATTAACTGTAATCAATGCTAGGTGCTTAGAGCAATTATAAAACTAGGAGCTCATAAATGATGTCCAAATAAACTCCAAAAGGGCGACATTCGTTTGCATGTGAAAACATGGGAACTTTGCCGTGCAGAAAAGCATCTACTGTTTCCATTTCTCTAAGGAGCCTTAGGGAAAAGGGGATTCATTTTCTGAGTTCTGTTGCCGTCACTGAAATGCTAGACCCTAAGACCTAAGACAAAATTGCAGCAGTTAGTAAACAGAGTCAGGGCCGTCGTCTTCTGACCACAGTGATGAATCACGATTGGAGCTGGAAGAAGCATGTTCTCCTTTTTAAATAGGACAGATTTCGCCATTCATAGGACACCACAACAGACAGAAGAAATCTGTGGGAGCAGTGTAACAGACTTGTCCGGCAGGCAGGAGCAGCGTAGTGAGCGTGTTTCAGATCCTCGGTGCCCTGAGACCGACTGCGCTGCTCAGGAGACAAGAGAAACTTTCTCTGTGGTGGTCCAGAGCCTGCTCTGCTGTTGTCTTTTAGAGGGTTTCAATGGCGTGGGAAGTCCTGGGGTTGGGGCTGTCTTGGCAAGCTGTCGCAATCTGTGATTTGTGAACTTTACTCTAAACTTCATCAAGAATTTTTATTCTCAGAAAAACAGCATACAGGGCTCTGTTTTTAAGCACATGAATTACATGCTATCATGCACTTTGATTCGCGTTTTTCAAGCATTGACACAGAAAGAGACACTGTCTTTCTCCGGCTTATGTGAGCTGTGGGATCTGATTTGAAATAGTTGTGACCATCAAACACACATTGAAATCACACTTCTTCAAAATGGTTTTAGTTGCTGATATGAACAATTATGTCAATATTATCTGTTTACGCTCATACCTCTAATAGTGTGGAATACACTATATGCTTATGTTTTCTGCGTCACTTTTCTTTCTGGAACTGTTATATTGTTCACATGAACACAGCAAAATCATAATACAGAATTCAGCAGGACAATATGGAAAAGTAAACTACCTCAGGACTTCTTGTTCTCATCAGTAATAATGTTTTTTTATCATTCAGTAAGAACCCATTGTTATTCAGCCAAACACAAGCAGCTCTTGCTTAGACTTCCTTGGAGTATTTACAGCTTTATTGTGCGTTCGCATTTACCATTTACCTAAGGATGATGTTTTTCAAATCGAAATATTTAGTACAAGTAATGTTGCTTTTTTAATCCTGCTTGCCAAACATATTTTATGACATCATAAGGGTTTGGCATAATCTATTTAAGAGAATTGGTCTGGTATTTTGTGTAGGAGAGTGTAACAGGTTTTGTACTTCAAATACAACTCTGGAAACAAGCTTGTGCTCAACAGAGTATTAGCAAATGGCAAACATTTTTAATGAAAAACTGTAAATCATCATAACTTTAATGGCAAGTTATTTACTTCATTTTACAATTTCATTATTCCTGGTGTGTACAGTATAATGAATTTTAGGAAAACATTGATTATATTTCAAGCTGTTTCCCAACAGGAATGAATGTCATCGATATATCCTCAAAAATTAGATACGGCTTTTTTCTCTCTCCTGTCAGGGTACAATTTTTACCTCAGGGGTGCCAAAATCTGTTTGTCATTGTTCTTCAAACATCTCCTGTGTCAAGGGTCCTGCATTTTAAACAAAAAGGGATTTTTGCCCACATAAGAGACCACAGAAGTTTTTGTCTTTGAAATTGTTTGCTTTGAATGCAGCTGGTTTCTGTCTATCTCCATTTTGGTGTGCCTGTTTGCATGTTTCATTGATTGTAATATGCGTTGTGGGGAAACATTTGCAAGAGAAATATTAGAATCTGTAGAAACCAGCATGTTGGAAGTAAAGGATACTGTTGTTTGCAGTGTCTTGCTTTGTGAGATGCAGTTATATCCAGACAAGTTGCGAGTTACCATTGAAATCAGGATGCCTGTGCAAACGAGAGGGTCTGAAGACAACTTAATGTCAGGTGTTAGCACATTGATAGTATTCAACATGGTACTGTTGTTAGAGATGAATACTTGAAGAGGAAGGCTTATTCAAACATTGGATGATTTGGTTTTAACAAACAACAAGGGTTTGGTAACAATGAGTCATGAAAAGAAAACCTAATCTTTCCCAAGATCTTGTCGCATTTTCACTAAGTATCCAATTTCTTTCCTTTTAGTTTAGTCTCGTTTTCAAAGCTTTGCTAGGGGGGGTTTGCTCCAGAGCATTCCAGGTAACGAGTCTTCTGGGTCATCTGGGTAATAACCAGTGCTGCATATGTAGATTCAATTTCTGAGCGTGTGTTCTTTGAAACTACTGTTTGTCCAAGTTTTGATTATGATGGAAAGCAGGCTCATTAATCATTTAACAACTAGAAATGACCCAATTAAGAGAGAGTATTATGAGTGCTTGTGTTCTTGTCTTCTTAACACTACAGTGATTTTAAGTCTAAAGCTGCAATATTGCTCAAGTCTTGGCAGTGACAACCTAGGAAATACATTTTCATAGGGGGCGGAGGGTGGTAAAATAAATAACAAATGTTCCACTTTGTCATTCCAAACCTATTGACATCACATCTGAGATAATGACCGAAGTGCTCAATTACCAGTTTTAATGAGTGGTAGAACTTAGTAACATGGAAGACATTCCACAGTAGAAAATCCAGCCACGGTCATTGTGGAGTAGTAGGAGAACTGAACCTATAGACTGCGCTGGTGAGATTTTACTTGGTTTTGCTTATTGTCTTCTTAATCATAAATTACAGTTTGGCTCGTAGTTTAACGGTAATGAATTGCATCCAGACTTGCCTTGGCATGGGCCTGTTTCGGCAACGTTCTCCTCTTTCTTCTGTACTGCCTAGTTGTGGTTCCCATGGCTCTGGAGAGACATCTTCCTGAACCAGCAAGTCTGCGCTCTCAACACAAACAGATATCTGGTACACAGATGGGCTGCTGGTATAGACCTCAGTATTTTTTCCAACATGCTTGTTTACTAAACCTAGGCATTTGGAATATGTCCTAATATCTTTACCCATAACAAAATATAGGACTGGCTTATTTGGTGTTCTTTAATGTCCTTTATTCATTTAATGTCTTGGATTTCCAGCTCTGACTGTTGTATAATGGTAGTCACATGTTCTCTAAGGTATCATTATGCTGAGTGCCCTCACCAGGAGAGGTTGTACCGCGTAGCTCATGTGTTTTTTAGCAACTAATTGATCTGAGGATCTTACCCAGGCATGTTGTGTGAGACACCCAGGGGATCAGCTTGAACAACATGGCTGACCAGGGTGTTCCCGACTCTAATGCCTAGGCTGGCAGTGTCAGGTGTATGTACAGATAGCCACTCATCTCTGACTCACCTTTGAAATCATCTGAAGATTTGAAATCCCTTTAAGAAGTGTCACGGCCAAAGTCCAGAATGTGGGTCACATTTCAGAGCATTTCGATAGGGCTGAGACAGTGTACTGTACAGTTGCAGTCATGTGGTGACAACTTAAAATCTACTCCTATAGCTTCAGATCCCTCCCACACCCTGTTGCCTTTTCTCTAGATGGGATGGAATGATGGAAACGGGGGGCTGTAATATAATAATATGACTTGAGGGACATCAGAGCATCCTGCCATATCGTGTCAGAACCTGTTGGCAGGATCCGATGGATGGATAAAAGAAGAAATTTGGAAAACCTTTTGTGCACGTACTATACGTTTTGAAAGAAAAAGCTGAAAAATGAAGGTACTGCTAATAATCCAGGTAACAAAGGTGTTTGACATGTTAATGAAACATAATTGAAAAATAGTTGTTACTTCTTTTTAAAGTGTGTCTGTGTTTCTGCCTGTACTCTCCCACTGAGTCTTTCTGACTCACATTCACAAATGTGTGGATGCTTGTGCAAGTGAATGCAAACTCTTTTGGGGCTATTGTTCTGTGTCAGGATTGAGTGTGGTCTATTAACCCTTAACTAAAATAAACTGCTAATAAATAGCAGTCCAACATCTGGAGATGCAGCTATCTGGATGGAAGGAGGTTTGGAATAGCCAATGCAATCGGTTAGAGATGTTGCATTCTTCCTTAGTTGGATGGAAGTTAGGAAAGGGGAGGCATTGAAATTTATAACTTTGTCATTTCAAAGTCTTGTTTTACCTTATTGAAAAAACAACAAATTCTGCCATGTCCTTGAAGCAAAGTCCATTATGTTTTTGTAGATTGGCTAAAACTGTCAAAATATTGCTGTGCCATTAACTAGCATCAACAGAATATCCTTCTTTACTTTGAATGTTCTGCACTGCAACAACAGAGTTTTGATATTCTTTTATAATTAGGTGGAATATGATGACTGCTCAACACGGCACATAACAGGTACCACTGTTCTGTTGTCAGATTTCCGGAGGTCACACAGAGGCCTCTCGCTTGGCTGCCAAGAGGAGAGAGCCTTGTTGATCTGATGTCCGGGCCTTCATTTAGTTTCTCCTTGCCAGTTCCCAGGCTTTAATGATGATGTCACTTTTCAGTGAGGATAAATACAAGTTTCAACCCGTTTCACTCGTGTGAAGAGGTATTTTTTTAATTTCCAGATTTATATTTAGATATACAATGTCCTGAGAAGCCTTGTAATGACCTGTTTTTTTCAGATCAGAAGACGTCCTTTTACAGCCGGTCCAGCTAGACCAATAAACAGACAGTCAGGGTCTGGGTTGTGTCAGAAGGAACAGATGTTTGGGAGTAACAGTGACTTAGGAAGCACACATGCTGTAAAAGACTATTTTTGTGTTCACCTCAGAAAAAGTGCGTGGGTCCTCTAGAGCTTACATTTATTCGAATGACGTTTTACTGGATGCTTTTCCTAGCCTATAAAATATTGGAAACAAGATTTTATTTCTCCCTTTTCTCTATGAGTGAGGGGTTTGTCTGCTGGTTTGTTTTGGTTTTCCCTCTGAACCATGAAAAATGTTTTCTGTTTGGTCCTTTGGGTTATTTTCCTGTTTATATTTGCTGATTCCAGTTTAAAAACATTTGTTAAAGATACATAAAATGTCCCATATGAGACATTTTATGATGGTGCTTATGTCCACCTGTTTGAGAACCAAAGTTTGATTATTAAAAGCTGGTAATCTGTCAAAATCATAGTTACTTCAGTTGAGATGGATCTGGAAATATTAGCACACATTCATGATGCATTGTGTTTCTAAAAATAAAATCAAACCCTGTTTGCATTCTGTTCCATTTTATTGAACTATTCCTGTGGTTTATTAATATTTTATAAGCGTGTGAAAGGAAACATTTAATCTGGTTAAATCATCTGATTTGAACATTATTCATTGTTAACGTAACTGCTGGCTGTGAAGTCTGTAGTGCTACATGACTTGTTTTCTCTCATTAAATTTCAAAAACTTCAATTAATTTTATTTAGAATTTTTTACCCTGGTTTTAAAAATTGAACACTAATGAGGAATTAACTCTATATGTGCACATTTTCCCCCCTTTACTCTGTAACGAGAGCATTCAAATATTGAGTCTTTAGTGACACTTCAAGATTTACTGCTGACATTCACTGCTCGTGACTAACAAACAACCCAACTAACTGGCCATTAATTTCACATAATGGCCAGTTTTTCTTATCCTCTCGGACCTCTGTTTGTTTGTGGTACAGCCAGAATTCAAACTAGCTGTCTCCAGTTTGTAGAAAAGACATTTAGTGGTGAAACCAACAACCAGGTGAGATACTCAAGATACTCTATACTATAAGTCTAGAAAATAATGCAAAAGGTCAAGACCTTCAATGCCTGAAACAGTCTGGAAGTGCTAAATTTAGAGCTGAGTTATTGTTGGGTTTCTAAAAATACAGTGTTATGCTCAACTAAATTGTTTGACATCCATGGTAACTGCAGAATTGAGCTGTGGTATTGCAGCTTACCCCATTTCACCTTTATTAAAGGTAATCTTTTTAATTGAAAGCAGGGGTAAGTTATAGACTAAGTGCCCATAAATAAACCTTATACACTGAAACTAAAACTTTTGTACTGAGCCATGAATGTTAAAATAAGTAGCAGAAAAACATTAACAGGTTTACCCTGCAATTATGCTTGCTTAATTTGAATGGTTAAAAAGTACATTTATAATCTGAAACAAAATGCAGTGTAACTTGTCCTAGGTTATTGGAGTATGCAAATCAATCGGAGTCTTTTACTAAAGATTGTCCCAAATTCTGTTCACTTAACCTCATATCCTTTTATCACCAATTTTTAATCTTATCGCAGGATAAAGAGGGTCTTTCACAAGGAACTATCTGTTTGAATCCTACTAAATAAAAAACAACACCCAAACTCAGAAGAGAAATGGTCAGAATTTTAATTTACAACTCGGAGAACATTGTAACCTTATTAAAATGACTGTATGTAATGTTAGTACAGCTTCATAAAAAACAGAGCAGTATTTGATTTGAAAATGTCTTCACTTTTTATATAGAAATCAATCAGTTTCATAAAAACTAATGCACAAAAAATGTTGACATGCTTTAATAAAAAGTTACAGGTGTTGACACATCATCACATGTATTTTCCTCTAAACATGCGTAAGACTTAATTTACATGAGCATATTTATTACAAAAGATTTGAATCTGTTAAAAGATCAAGGAAATGCTTCTAACTGGGTCCTTACTGGAGTTATACTGGATGGGCCAGTACACTCACAGGAAGACAGGCTATGATACACAAGATGCCCCAATTCTCCAAGTCTCAGGATGTATAAAAAGCCTGGCTCCCACAGTCCCTCATAAAATAAAACAGATGTTTCTTGTAATTGTTGTGCACATCTCTCCCCAAACAATACCAGCCAAGTGGAAATACTGAGATTTCTAAAGGGATTCAGTTAAAAAAAAACACACCTTCCTCGACAGACTTCTGAGATAGCATGCCCACTAACTGAGGGATGGGACAATTTTCAGGTTTTGTTGAGTCGTATAAAAGTCAATCTAAAACGGTCATAAAAATATCAGCTTTTGATTTAAGTAGGGCTTTATTCAGGTGCTTTGACAAAAAGGGTGGAAAGCAAGGAATACGGGCATGTTTTGGTTTTGATCTTCCACTCTTAGGATTAAGGTGGGAAGAAATTTCCTATTAACAAGTTCTTTCTTCCATTCTGTCAAATTTTGGCAGCAGTTCATTTGGGTTATTCTGCAGACATGCTGGCACCCAGTTCCCTTTACTCCGTAGGTTTCATCTTAAGAGCCTTGAGGGACGAAACACAAGAATTACCTTTCAGCAAGATTGACATTAACGTCTGTTATATTTGTCCCTACAGGGCTAATAATTGTTCCGTTCTTAGAATTTCAGAACAGTGCTGCGAAGCTGTAAAACCAAATCACTGGTTTACCAGCCGTTTACTTGTATTAGTGACTCCAGACTGCTTAAGCCTTTCCATTCATTGAAGTCTTTCCATTATGGACATTTTGACATAAACATTCTGTGACAAACAAATTGAAGACAGTTTGTAGTTTGGGGTTTTATTTTACAGAGTCAGAGAGGGCATACTGAATAACTATAAACCTCAAGTAGTAGTGACTCCAGTAATCACTCTTCAAAAAGTGATCATTCTTCGATTTCAGGGGGCTTGTGTTTTATGGTGTGTTTGATAAAGACTTGTAGTGTAAATACGCGGTTGTGTCAGTCTAAAGAAACCCAAGAGAACTGCTATTGAGAGACATTGAGAGACAACAAACACCTAAAGTCATTCCTGCTGTGGTCTAAATGGTCCCATGATTAGAACATACAGAAGTGATTATGGGTGGTGATTGATTTACATCAGTAGGTTTCATTGTACGAAAGCAACTCAGTGAGCAAAGTGATTTTGTGAAATATCTACCCTCTTAGTGACTGTCCCAGGACCACTCCGAAACTGCCACAGGGATCTGGCTCTTACCTAGGAAGTTCAGACTTTTGGGAGAGCTTTGTTCACCCCGTGGTTGTTGTCTTGAAGAGCAGGTCAGTGCCCAGAGGAAAATGACCTTATTCTGCAGCACAACACAAAAAGCATGCTTTGAAACTGTTACCCCTGCCACCTCACTGTCCGGTTATTGCACCATCACAGTTTCACCTGTTCTTTCGCCCCAGTGAAGCGAGCTCTTTGAAATTCAGTGTTTGTCCAAATGGCTCCACAGGAATGGTCTGGGGATGAGCTCAAGCCATTTTATTTTGTGAGCATCCATAATCCACACCTTTGTCTTTGGGTAACACAAAGAGTTTGCCAAACTTACAGATATGGCTCCTGAAAAGGATAAATGCATCCCTATTTCTCTTTTAAAACTGCAGCCAAGAACCCTTTGCAAAAATGACATTGGATGTAGTTGTACGAAAGTAAAATGACATTTGGCAGCTTGTTGACCTGTGTGAAGCAGTCCCATAGTCACAGTATCTATACATATTACAGGAAGTGAAATATAAAAGGAATCCAGGCTTTCCCTCTGAGGTTACAGGGGAAAAGGAGTACAATACTATATAGCATGTACGTGTGGAAGAAAAGTGTACTTTTCTCAAGACAACCCATCCAGCCCCACATACAGTACTCTGTCAGCCCCAGACAAACCACTTTCCTGCTCATGCTAAACCCTTGTTTTGAACATAAACAAATTCTCACACATACCTTTCTGTTGTTACCTTCTGTAAGTTATTATTTTTAATTTTTGTATTTTATTTGGTGCTGCTGTTGCGTTCTTTTCACCGAGACGGTTTCCTGTGTGGGCTCAGTGGAGCTGCAGATTTTACCAGAGGAAATTAAACAGAACTGGAAATGATCACCCTGGGTAATGGAAATATTGCTGAGCAAACGCACCTGAGTTAGTCACAGTGTAATTAGTGACGGGCCTCTGTGAATAAGCAGATATCCCCGACCGATTTTCACAGCAAGGATGTGGCCGCAGTTGCTTTTGTGCCATGAAGGACAACACCCATGCAAACGGGCCACAAGGAAACCGCAGGAGATCATTCTGAGATGTGCAGCATTATGCCTCAATTAACATGAGACACATTTGAGTTGTTTAATGGGTCGTGGTGTTTGTAGGGAATTACGCAAGGCTGAGTCAGGATAAAAAAATTATCTGGGTTATTGATCTAAAATGTGTGGGAGCTGCCAGTGAATCTTCAGGATTTCGTTAATTCATATCCCTCCCGACTCAGCGGCTTGTTTCAGATGTTGCCTTGCTTGGAAAATCAGGTTCATTTTTTCTGGAAGTGAGAGTGCTGTTATTTCTAACTTTTAATTGCTGGACTTGAAGTGTGCGATTGCATTCAGAATTATGGAAAGCAGACTTGTTTAACGGCCTCATTTCTCATCATAAAACGATGTTGGATCCCTATGTTGAAGCGAGTACAAAGGTGGAAGCAGATTGCAAGCGAAATAAAAACAATTTTAACAATATGGGCTTTGATGACTGGACTTGAAGTCTCCGCTTGCATGCAGTATGTTGAAACATCAGAAGATTTCCCGTTTATTTTTAACTCTGTAGTCATTACTTAATTTTGTTTGAGCAATTAACAGTCACGCAAAACATGAGATAGGCCCTATTAAATCTATTTATACTTCAGTTTCTGTAAATTTGTTTTGTAGTAAATTTGTGTTTCTTGTTTTGAGAGGCTGTTGTTGTCTGTGAGCATAAAGCTCCTGTGTATGATTTCCAAAAGAAAACAAAATCAGCTATCCTACCCCCAAAGTCTTTATTAGATCCCTATTGAGTGAAAGGAAATGGTGAAGAATACATGTACCATGAATGTTTTTTGTGAAGATTAGATAACTACATGAAACTCAAGTACATATTACCACAGAGGGTAATTGAATGCAAGGAAAGTGAGAAATACTACACCAATCAAAACCTTGTTTTTCTTGGGAAGGAAATTTTAAAGATTTGTCTATCCCTGGAACTTCCCTGTTAGAAGAGCCTAAAGGTCTGTAGAACATTTTCAGTTCTACAGCTGGAGTCTCAGCAATCTCTCTGTGTTTTTCCATCGAGTGACGAACGAATTGGACCCTGCTTCGTCCCTCGTGTGTCTGCCTTACGATTTACAATACGAAGCCTCCATACCAGAAGCCATATTTTAGATGAAATTGCTATCGTTAAATGTGTGGCCACCGGTGTCAAATGAAGATATTATGAACAAAAACAACTTTTTCAGGCATTTTTATTATACCACTTTATATTATATTGGAGTCAAGTACGTACTTTTGAGATTACAACTCTTGATAATAGTTACTTCATTCCTGTCGATGTGTTAGTGAAGCAATAGTTTGGCACTGTGATTTCAGGTTCACCCCTACATGAACCATTGTTTCACTGTTCGCTGACATCTCTTTATTATTGCAAGGAAAGAAGACCAGACATCGTACAATTTCCGCCTCCCACAGACGTCAGGTATATATACTATCCGTCTCCACATGGATCGTAGCTGAACATTGTGAAAGCTGTTTGTGTTAAGGACATAAACTAATGTTCCATCATGAAAGGCATGTTCTTTCCATCCAAAATTATATGTTCACAGAAAAAAGTTCATACACAAGCACAGCCCGTTCCTCATAAAAACGTGCAGGATGCCTTTAGAGAAAAAACAGCTCACAAAGTGTGAAAGTTTGAGTCATTCTCAGATCTTTTCTCATCTTTCTGAACATCAAAAAAGGGCCAATTGCAATAAAACAGATGTTGTCGTAATTGGAAAATTGCACCTTTACAATACAGAGTGTTTCCAAATGCCCCACTTGAGACTGATTATCCACACATATTTCAGGAAAGGCTTTTTGATGACAATAAGAAGGAAAAGGTGGTTTAGATTCATGTTTAGGTGTGTATGATGAGCGTCTGTCACTGCTGGTGAGCTGCACGATACACAATTCATCTGTGTCCACACTGATTGATGACTCTCATCTCACCAACAACCTGTACAGTAATGATGGTATAAGTATTCCAACCCCTTGCTGTGGAAAGCCTCAATGAATATACAAGCATCTTTTTTGTCTGCATGTGTGGTGTTTTTATATGTATGTGAGTTTTCCTTTTTCTGAACTAAAGGGTGCTCTTTGCCTGACTTTTCTGTAGGTTGTTTCAGATATGACTGTGTCATCATGACCCAACACTCTGCATGCAAATTGCTTTCTATCCAACTGCTGTTACATAGCCCAGGACTAGCATCCATTCAGTCAGCTCTGTAATAGGATTTGATGTCTCTGTAATTGATCACATTTTCTTTGAATGCCGAAAATCAGATGTAAGGCTATTTATTGACTGATGATGGGTACTTCTTCTAATAATGATAAACTGAATCTAAATTGAAACTTATTGTACATTGTAAGAGCTGTAAGTTGGATATAAATGCTTCCTCTTGAGGAACCTGTAGATCTAGTGTTGTTTACTGAAGAATACTTGTACGAGTCTAAGGCAATTATCTCAGGTTTAAGGATACAAAAGGATTTAAAATTAGCTGGTGCGTGGTAGGGGTTTCTGGGGGGATCAGACTTTTTTGTGATCGTTTCAAATATCTAACAACAGGAGCCAAGAACACAAACATGAGAGTGCGGAAAACATTGTTCAGGCTCAAGTTTGTCTGGGCACATTGTCTAAACGTCTGCAGGATAAAAAAAAGTGTTGTTTCTGCAGTCCGAGTCTGGCACAATTATGACCACCGAGGCCTACTTGTAAACCACTCAAACTAGCTCTGCTGTTTTTATTTTTGTTGGGGCTCTTCCACTGCTGCTACATTATAAAGGTAATTGGTAGTTTGTTCAAACTAAGCCCATATTATTGATAGGAGTATATCTGTAGCAAGTAGCGCAGCAGATGTTGCTGAAATAAGTCTGTAGACAGGATGCTGTAAAAGATCCAGAATTTGGATCATAGAGAAATGGAGATGTTTTCCAAGAAATATTAAAGAATGCCTGTCTAGATATTGCTGCTGAGTGAAAACAGATATGTGATTTTAATTATTTTAAGAAACACCCAGACATTTCTAAATGTAGATTTTGTGTATATAAGAAGAAATTCAGTTGTGAGCCAATAGTGTTAATGCAAGCCCTGTTTGTCATATGTGTACAATGTTGTAATTGCTGTATTGAAAATATATTTATTCAAAACATAAATCACAATCTAAAATACAGTTCTGCACACAGTATTCAGAACTTTCAACTGCTGCATTTCCATTTCAAGACATAATTTACAAAGATTATTTTGCAAGAGTGAAATGTAGACATGCACATTATGTACTATATATATTGCTGTAGTATTTACATTTAATTAAAATCTAGAAGTCTATCTTCTAGATAGATAGTTGTCTATCTTTAGACAACAGGTACTGTGACTTGTAGAGATTTTTTGGGCACAATGTGTAAACAAATATTAGTTTCATATGTCTTTTTTATTTCTGTCTTGAAGAGGAAATGAGTTGTAATAAAAGCTGAATCTGAAGCTTGTGGATGTACTAGCTTAAAACTGAAACAGCACGTACTGTAAAGCAAATCAAAGTCCACCTTAAACATGTTGTGAAAACCTGCACAGATCTCAACGCCAATTTTACAGAGAGCGAGTGAACCGCAGCTCTGGCTGACCTGACAGGAGGTAGCTTATGGTGTCACTGCAAGATGCAGGAGCCGTGTGGCAGAGGGGTACACTGTGACACATCAGACTCGGACGTTTCATGGGAACTTTGAATTGGTGCAGCCTTTGCTGTAGGGAACATTTTGTACTATGAGGTGTTACTGTTACTTTTCTGGGAACCCCCTCCTCCCCACCATGATGAGTCATTTGGACCTTTTCTCCTCTTAATCCTCCAGACACAACACATTCCTTTGCCCTTCTTCACCAGGAGATCCTTTATTCTCCCTCAGCCTGCGTCAAGTCTGGTCCCCCACGATCCAAGAGCTCTCCCTAACAGAGGCTGTGGTGGTGACTCATCAAAGAGACCTCTCCTGCCTCAGCGCAGGCATTTCATTTGTACTTTCAGGCTCTGCGAAGCTTGAGCCACCGAAAACCAGTATCTCTGGTGAAAGTGCACTGTTAACACTTTCAGAGGCTGCTTTTTTACACATGGCACACATCTGGAGGAATTAAAGAAGCAAGGGGAGATGACAGCTGTTCAGTATAGGAAGCAGAACAGAATACAGAGAAGAAGCAAAAATGTTTAAACTTCTGTCTTGTTTGTAATTTGTGATTTTCAATTTTTACGTTATATAAAATACTCTGTAATGTACTGTATTATACTGATTGAAGTTTACTGTATTCCAATCTGGAATAGGCTGAAACAGTCAACGCGTGATCAATTAGTGTAAAGCTAACAGTTCTTCAGATTCCTCCTCCACACAACAACATTCGTACTTTTTTAATGTCTGATGTTTGTTCACAAAGCTGTTAAAGCTGCAGTATCATTCAGATTTTCTTGCTACCTTCATCTCTTATTGGTGGTGAAATCTCTCCTGTAATTTGCTTTTGTTAGATGTGGGGTCTGTTTTAGAGTTTCATGAGGCAGCATTTGTAATTGCAACAGACATCTGAAAATGTGTCTCCAAAGGGAAGCATTTCTAAGGCGTATGATGCCTGAAGAGGTCTATTATGGTATACGTATCGAGGTATGAGAAAAAACATAGGGATTGTTTTTTCCTCTGATTTTTTTGTGCTTTAGCATTTTTGTCAGTACTGGGTAGAAGAAGCTTTTCTTTACACAGATAAAAGCAGTTGTAGGATAACAAACCAAACCTCACTGGTGGGCAAGAAAAGGAGAAATCAAATGTCTATTTTAAGAAGGAAGGACTCTGCACAGAAAGCAGACTTTGAGAAAGGAGTTGTTTATGGGGGTGTTTTTTGTGAACTTAAGGTCAGGGACATAAGAGTCCCATTTCTGAGCCTGCAGTCCCTGGAACCCATCAGCACCTGCACAAAGGGGCCATTCTCACAGGGCACCTGCGCTGCCAGCTTCTCACACAGCTGATACTTGTTGCTAATCGAAGATCAGTCAGCTCTCCCCTCCTACTGTACCTGCTGCAGACAGATCCATTTCTTCTCCTTTCTTGAACTTTACAAAGTCTTTCTTCTGAGCTCTACAGGGACAGTATAAACAGTGTCCAAGCAGGTGCACCCATCTCCAAATCCTCATTCAACTTTCAAAGGATTACAGAGCAAGTGTTTTTTAGGATATTCAAATGTGTCTAGCTTTTGCAGTGCATGTCTATACTTCGCGGTGTCCAAGAATTACGTTTTTAAGAAGGTTTTCCTTGCTGCCGTGCTCTAGCAGTTCTATGGACTCCGTTTACTAATGCGTCAGCATCCTTGTGTTTGAAAATGAGCTTTATATTTAAAAGTTATTTTTTATTAAAAGCTGAATCTGAACCTTAACCTTGAAGGAATATGCAGTCCATAAAATATTTTTCAACACTATAATTGTTTAAAACAGCATTCATCAACAGAATAGGCTAAAAGTACAATTTGGTTTTTCTAAAAGTTTAAAATATTTAAATGCAATTGACATTAAATTTAATTGAAAGGTTAGCCTTTAGTATTTCTTTTTGTTGCAGGTGTACTAGGACTGTATATACCTTTTTAAATAAGAACTTTCTTCTCAGCATTGGATATTTCCTAATTTCGTACATTTAATACAAGGGAAAATGATTAACTTGAAGCAAACCTAGAAGCTGCAGCTTTAAATGCAAAATTACAGGTTGAAAACCCACAAGAGGATTGTCACTTATGTCAAGAAATCAAGAATGAAAAAACAAAAGACGTTATAAGACTGCTGCCACCCTAATGAGCACCGTTCAGAATCCCACAGACTATTATTTACTTTGAAGCATCACTCCTAGTCTTTACTTTAAGGCTCTAGGTGTTTATCAAAGTGAATGTGTAATTCTGACTCTCTAAGCATACTTATCAGTTTCCCCACATCGAGAAATCGTTTTCCCTTGATTACAAAGTTTTTCTTTTTCAGAAAATAAAGGTTAAACTCTGGGATTTTGCAACTAACACTACACATGAAAAGAACTAGGCAGACGATTGTTTAATTACACACAGAGATAACTGTGTTTTTGTTTTCCACTTTTAATTTATGAACTGTGCTGAAGGCATTTTCAAATAATCTCAGAAGCTCCTGTAAATTAAACAAATCCAACATGATTATTCTTCCCAAAATTCTTCTTATTTCCACGTTGCTCGGTGATTTTGTAGGTTTTCTTTTATAAAAGAAACATTTTGACGGTTCAGAGAAATCAACATGTATAGGTATTTGGATCTTTACCGCATTGCAAGCATCATTTGTTTGTTGTAAATAGATTGTGCGGGAACTGCAGCATGCATCTTTCCGAAATTCTGGTTTTCGTGTAACATCTGCATTAGCTTTATCATCAGATTTATAAACGGGAAGATTTTAATGAAGTTTGATGAAAGCAGGAGCCAGGGCTCTAAATGAGAGGACAACAGCTTACAAGTCTGCTGTGTGGAGTTGTCACACCCTCGCCTGCCTCCCCATCCCCTAGTTTTCTCCCATAGTCCGGAGACATGCAGTCCAGGTTAGCTGGCATCAGTAAATTGCCCTCAGTGTGTGCATGTGAGTAATGCGTGTGTGTGTGTGTATAGACAATGGACTGGCTTCCTGCCTGGGTGCAGTTCCACCCTCTGCCTGCGGGGTTAGTTTCCACTTCACTGCGGCCCCCTGCAAGATAAAGCAGTAACTGAAAATGGAGGGGTGTAATACGCAGCTCCAGTCCTTCTGTGAGTCATTTCTTTCAGATGCATTTTTTTCCCTTACTACTGCTGAGTGACATGCTCTGGGACACACTTCTACAAATCTGTTTTGTTCAGTCTGAACCGAAAAAGAAAAATAGCCCTTTGCGTTCAGTCCCCAGTCCCTTCCAGAGAGAGGCTGGGACTGAAATATAAATGTGAGTCATGAGAGTCGGCTGAGGGGAGAAGGGGAAGGTGATGTTCACCCAAGCTGAACGAAAGTACTGTGCTTGCTGGCTTGGACTGCTGGGTAGGTTTCAGCAGCACCTTCCTTAGATCTGGATTAGAAAGAAACTTCATCCCCAGAGATTAGGTTGCAGGTCACTTGGCAGACACGGGTAATTGTGCTTGAACCGTTGAAGGTATGTCTCAGGGCCTGCCCTGGGTTCACTGTTGTGGCTTGATTATGGTTCCTCAGATTTTCCTCAAGAAGGAGTAAAGAGTTATGAGAAAGATTGCAGCTAGGATGATAGAGCTTCTGGATTGAAAACTGTATTCAGGACCAGTTAAGGTGAAACTTTCTCTACATTTAAGAGACTGTGGTGGGATTTATGACAAGACCAGATACAGTAGTACAGCAGTGCCGAGCTCTGCTGGTTTCCCATATCGCAGGCCTGTCATTAGATATATATATTTGAAAAAATCACTTAGTCAAGTAAATCTGAGTGTAGAAATCGTGTAACTCCATACCCTTGCTCTGGCTGTAGTCTTATCCTGAACACTAACCACAGATATATACAGTAAATGTATCAAGGTACAGTCTTGAAATCTGAATCCCCTGTGATAAGATTTGCTCTTAAATAGATTTCATTCAGCTGAGCTCTAAATGTACTGGGATCCTCATTCCATCAGGTCACAAATGGACAACCTGGCCTTTTTCAAGCAAGTGAGTGAGTTTCCCAGTTACTTCGTACAACCTAAAGCATGTGGTGCGTACATGTGTGTAACTTTTATAGGAAGGTGGGGAACCCTACTTCAAAGCTTCAAAACGGGGAAATTTAGGTTCCCACCCAATGTTCCTTTAACTAAGGATTAATCTCCATGATTAATATGTACTTTCACAAAAATTCGGAAGAGCAGACCTTATAATTAAACAATGGTTATAAACTCAGCATGATGTACAGTTCTTTAACTTGACACTCCCTCGAGGAGATGGGGAGTTTCCACAATTTAATAACGTTTTTCCCCTGCTTCTAATTAAGGAAAAAAACTTTAAACTCATCCTTTCTAAAGTACAACAGTAGTTACAATATTGGATGTAAAAAACTTCTCCAAAATATCATCACAATGACTTATTTTAAAGTCTAAAACCTAAAACTTGGTTTAGCTATGTTGAGTTTTGTGGTTTTGTGTAGAAGAAATGCCAGTTTTCTAAGTCAAACTGATTGATTGCAGGTGTGATATGTGCTGACCATGACTTGTGTAAATCTTGATTAAAAGATTAAAACATTGTTTCCAATTTTGTCTGCTATAATAATAATAATAATAATAATAATAATAATAATAAACTTTATTTTATATAGCGCCTTTAAAGGTGACTTCTCAAAGCGCTTTACAGGATGACAATAACAATAAATAAGAAGACTACAACAATAAATAAGAAGATTTCACAAGATAGGACACAATTATAATTACAACAATCCAACAATAACAATAGAGGAGACCGTGGAAGATGGTATTAAGAAGACCAGAGGGGTGAAGAATGGAACCAGTTAAGTAAAGGCTTTTCTGAAGAAGAAGGTTTTGAGTCTGGATTTGAAGGAGTTTAGAGAAGGTGACTCTCTGATATCCTTGGGCAAAGAGTTCCAGAGCTTTGGGGCATAGCAGGAGAAGGCCCTGTCGCCCATACAATGTAGACGGGCTTGGGGGACAGTAAGGAGGGCAGAATTTGAAGAGCGGAGGTTGCGAGGTGGGGAGTAGGGCGATAAAAGTTCAGACAGGTATTGAGGTGCCAAGCCATGTAAAGCCTTATAGGTGAGCATGAGGATTTTAAAGTCTACGCGGAATTTGACCGGAAGCCAGTGCAAGGACTCCAGGATAGGAGTAATGTGAACACTTGCACTAGACCTGGTCAGGATTCTGGCTGCTGAATTTTGGACATGCTGCAGCTTGTTCAGAGTAGATTTAGATACCCCAGGGAGTAGAGCATTGCAGTAGTCAATTCGAGAGAATACAAATATGTTGATCAGCTTTTCAGCCACAGTTAATGATAGCATAGGGCGAAGTCTTGACAGTATGCTGTACATGTGGGTCAAATGTTAAGCCAGAATCGAATATAACCCCAAGGTATAGTTTATGTATACCTACATAAACATAGTATACATTACTATAGTTTATGTAATGAAGCCCTTAAGCGGTCCTGTCCGAGTCTGACCTTGGTGAATGGTTTTAAGAATACCAGAATGCAAACTATATTATACAGGCCCCTATTAACCACAATTTACAGTAAAAGGCAAAGCTAATAGAGTAATATGTAAAAAAAAACTCTAGGATGTTCATATAAATATCTTTGACAACATTTGTTTGTTTTTTCACATGGAGAAATTAACATGATTATAAAGCATAGCTAAACTTGTGCTGTGAAATTTGATTTATTGTTTTTTCTGGCAGGGAAAATGTATTGGCACCTGAATGAAAAATCAAGCAGGCTCTCTTTTAAGAAAGATTTTAGATGCTTATAATAATTGAAATGATTTTTTTTTCTGTATCTGCTGTTCTCATGCAATTGAGTATGTGTCCTCCTTATCTGCAAGCACTCAATAAAATCTGTGGGCTACATCTGAGTATTGATTCCATTGATGTTTGCTTAGTCATCCCATTTAAGTTCTTGAACTTTTAAGGCATGTTTGAACACCTTTGAACAACTATTATTTTTTATACATTGGCAGACATTTAGGTTTTCAATCAAAGACCCATTATCTTGATTGGAATATGAAATCTTTTTTCTAATAAAGGCCAGATAAAGGGAACCTTGGACTTGGTTTGTTCCTTCCTGAATTACTCCTTTTCAAAAGAAATTACTTTACTTAGAAAAGGGTTTTATTTTTTTGTCTGTGTGCAACATAGTGTATCTGAGGACTTCTGTTAATGCAATGAAAATGACAGACATTAGGTGTGTTAACACTCACAAAGATATAACAAACAAAATGTCCCATCTTTTAAAAGTGAGGTTACGTTTCAGCACAACAGAAATATTTGCTCATTTAAAAGCACCAGCAACATTTTGGGCACTGCATAGCAGCCAGCAACTTTGCCACATTGTTGCCTTCCCATTATTCATTCATTCCAATGTTCAGTCGTTTGCAATTTTTATCTCCTGGTTTCATCAGCTAATAACGTAAAATCCACATTAGGCATTTTCAAGGTGTTGTTGCCATGTGTCATGACATCAATGTGCATTTTGTCCGTCATTAGAGAGAAGGCCATTCAGCCCATGTAGGTCATTGCAGAAGTAGTAGCTAATCTGAGGATCTGAGGAGCTCATCCAGCCTTTTTTAAAGAAACCCAGCTCTGCCAACATGGCTGGGTAGCTTGATCCATATTCCACAGCACTTTGGGTACAGAGGTTCCTCCTGTTCACAGTTTTTTTATGCACTTCCGCATAGTATCCACTTGTGCTCTCGATTACAAAGTACAGCAGATCAGGCTCTTCTGTGTCTTCTAGAAAACACCCCATTCCTGGTCAGAAAGTACCGAGTCATGTTGGAGTCATGTTGGATTGATTCTGGGAGCACGAGCGTGAAGTTCACGGTGTTCCCTGGCTTGTGGGATATACAGTAACTCTGCTTTGTTTCCTTTTTCAGGTCCTGAGAGGGGCCCAGCTCATTGCTGTGGCATCTGCCGATCCTACAGCCACCGGAGTGGAGGGGTCACCACTGCAGGCGAGCGACATCCAAGTGCAGTACGTCCAGTTAGCACCTGTGACTGACCACACAGCCGCTGTTCAGGTGAGGGGTTGGTGATTCGGTCATGCAGTCATGGCACAGACTCTGAGCAAAAGTAAGCTCTTACGATGTTGCGTGTGCAGTGATTTTTGCAAACGTCTGACCCAAAACCCAGGGTAAGTGCAGAATACAGCATCCAGGCCATAAGGGGCAAATTAAAGATTAACAGCTCTCAGAATTTATCTTAATTTCTCTTAAATTGAAAACTACAAATTGAGACCCAGTGCTAAAGGCCATGATGACAATAATGCACATCTGAGCCTTAATGAAATGCAACTAAATCATTTCTCAGGTCGGAGATGCATCTTAATTCATACAGTATCTGTATATTGTATATACTGTACTGTATATATGGTATATGAATTATACATCCTGTTTATACTTATTTAAATATATAGTTTAAGTTTTAGGTGTCAAGGCAAGGTGGTTCTCATGTAGCAAAAAAAAAGGCAGAGAATGATAAGCATAATGCATACCTCACAATTGGCTCCCTAGAGTTTTTGTGCTGATGAGGTCTAATCTTGATTGAAGCCTGTGCTCTTGGCACGAGGAGTGTATAATTCCCTGCCAGCATTTAGTAGCTGTAGGCACTTGTGGTAAAATTGCTACCACTTTCTTTTCATTTTGAGCTATAAAAAGGAAACGGCATGCAGCAAGTGATGGTTAGGACCGGCTCCACGCAAGCAAAGAAAAGTGTCCCGTTGAAGCAAGCAGACAGTGGCTCAGGCAGGTGAAGCAAATCAGTTCCTTTCCGTGCAGTACTTGGCAGGGCACTGTTCCAGAGCTGACTGTAAACACAGCGCTAATGACCTGCCTAATAATGTAACAAGTTGAGGTGAAACATACGAAGACCTCTCTTTCCACTCCCGCCTTTTGATCACTTTCTGTTAGTTTATCTGCACCTTGCCTTCCCAGCAAAGGGATTTTCTAAAAAAAAAAAAAAAAAATGAAGTACAGTACGGGAAAGAGCACAGCCCTTTTTTACCCCCTATCAGCTACAGAGATACAGAGAGCTCTCTGGCTTTTGAAGGAGAAGAGCAAGGAATCTGATTCTGTATAAGAAAGAAAACAGCATAGCATCGCCCTCCCCACCCCCACAATCAGAGATACCCCACTCCCAGGTTCTGCCAAAGAACCCCGAAAATAAAGTCACTTAAAAGTACTGAGCAATAAGGATCTGACCTTGTCTCTTCCTATGATCTTTGAGGGGATCCGAGCCACACAGAGTTCCATATCCATATTGTGGTATCCTAACGAGCAATGTGTATGCACTGTATAGTTCAGAAAGCAAATTAGAAGTGCCTCTTGTACTCAAACATGGTGGTATGCAGTACAGATTTTTTCTAATCCAACCAGACTTCAAACTAAACAATTTTATTTTGGTTGTACCACATACTGTATTTAATTTTCTACCCACATCAGTATTAAACAGGTATATGAGAGTGTTTTTCAAACTTCAGAACAATGCCTTGCCTACCTAAACAGATCTTCAGTGAATATATGCATTTTTTAATTCTCTCAGCCTAAATAAGACTTTACGGTAGAACTTCAGAATAAAGCCATGCATGCAGATTAAAGCACAGATGATTTTTTCAGAAGGCTAAAACAGGGCAGGACAAGTTATATCTTTCAGTTGATATCCCAGGATTCATCATAACATCCATCCGTGTTTTCCATGATTGCGTTGTACAGTGTGCATTTAAAAAGTGCCCTTTATTATTCTTAAAAAAGGATTCCCTGGTTTCCAAAGAAAAGAACAGGCTTGGTTATCTGTCACTTGATATTAATTTCTCTGGTTACCTCAAAGATCTAATATTCCAGGCTAACATACAGTACGTGCAGTTTAAAGGTAGGAAATTAATAAGCAGGTCATCCAGTTTTTCCATATAGGTTTCATAGTATATTACACATTTTACATCTTTAGAAAGTTATTTAACATACAGTAGCAAATCATATATTGTACTTATTCTATGACAGGAATTGCAGAGTTAATTTCAGTGACATTTTGGTATATCCAAATTATTATTATAACCATGTGTTATGATCAGATGAACAACAAATAACCTCTTGGCTCTACATCCATATCTGATAATGTGCATTATAATTTGTAACGCAATTTAAGTTTTGCAATTTATTGAGACCACTTTTATTTATTTTGGTTTCATGCATCATAATGTGTTGAAAAAAATAAACATGTGGATACTTTGAAAATTTAAAGCTCATATCTGGCTCGAAATATAAGACATTTTTCCAGAAACTGAAAACATACATCACAGTAGAAAAGTATGAGACAGCATCTGCAAGAGTCAGGATGAATTAATGTCTTTTTTGTTTCGTTTTTCCAAAAAATCAAAAGTCAATAATAGCTATAAAAGCCGTATAGCTAGTTTGGTCATTACTGATCTTCCATTCCTAGCACTATGTGAGCTCCGTGCACATTTGAAGGCTGAGTGCTCTGGGTTCTGGATGAATGCACTTAAAAACTGCTCTGTCCAACACACGTGAGAGCTCCTCTCAAGAGAAACATGGAGCAGTTCTTTCAGCTCTGTTTATACCACCGATCAGTGAGATGGACATCCTCTTTCCCATTGCAGGCAGTGGGAGAATGGATGACCTGGTTGAAGCTTCAGCTAAGAGGCCTTCCCAGTGCAATAGCAAGATGTTAAAAGTCTCTGTGGCAGCTCAGCTCCGTAGTACCTGAGCCTGAGAGAGAAGGGATTTACTAACACCCTGCAGCTCTTAGCAGACACCAAGGCCTTTCCGGATCCCATTATTTCTTAAGGCATCTTTGTCTTGTCTTAGTCCTGTGTAGATTTTAGTCAGGGATTTCCGAAGGAGTTCTGTGCTTCACTTACCTTTGCATTTCCTCCTTCCCACCATGCCTACTACACTGCTGTCACGCCCTCTGCAGCCAGAGGGCGCTCCTTCTCTGTCCTGTCCCTAGTTTCCGGTCTGCTGTCCTTCCTGTCCCTCTCTTTCCCTTGGGCTATATATTTCCGGGTCTTGCACTCTGTCCTGGCTCAGCATTGACGTTCGGATGTCCTGAGACCCGCCTAGCACCAGGGCGCCCCACGTCAGCTCCCTGAGGGCATAGGTTTCTATACGGCATTCCTGAACTCTTTGTACTAATGAGCCCGGGCCTTTTTCCCGTCTCGCCGCTACGCATATGGGTCTTTTTCCGCTCTCCTGCTCCCCACGGTTAGTCCCTTTGGACGTCCGTGACAACTGCGGGTTTCTTCTTTTGTCAGGAGGCTGGTTGAATCAGTCCCGGAATGATGGACTGACCTAGAGCTGTTTAATGGGTTTTTAGGTGGTATGATGCGGTATGTTCACTGAACTTCCAAGTTGTTGAAGCTCTTGGACAGCTTCAGCAATACAGTATGTATTCATTGTTACAGTATGTATCGTATGCACTGTGGAGTAGTGGTCAGGGTTCTGGACTGGGCTGTGAGACACTGCTGTTGTAGCTTTGAGCAAGACACTTCACAACCATTCCAGTGAAAAGCCTCAGCCGAGTAAATGTATATACACAAATGCTTCACTCTTCTAAATCTGTTAACATTTTTCATCATCATTCCTTTTCACATCCCAGCAAATTTTCAAACTGAGTCCAGTGCATAGACTTGCAGGACCTCGGGTTCCCTTCAGTGTAGGCAAGACTGTGTCCCTGAGGGTTGTTCTCTGCATGGTGCCACTTACAGCTGTAGCTTGGTGCTATGGGAGCACACACACCTGGAGTGTGTGCTGCAGCTCAAGAGCTTTCAATCCGAAGCCTTGAGGAGGAATTCCTTCTGCACTGAATGCAAGGTGACATCCTGAAGCTTACTGCTGTGCTCTCATGGCTTACCCCCATCTTTGCTGTTTGAGCTGTGAAAAGCAAAATTAAAAGTGTGTTATTCAAAAGCAATACGTGATGTTGGGTATAACCCTTGCATTTTCAAGGCCTCACTGGTTCCATTTCCGGGGCGAAAATTTGGCAATAGCACATTTTCCTCACCAAGCAAACAATAGTTCGAAGAACTCTCTCTGTCTTTTCCCTTTACTTTGATAGCTAAAGTTCCTCCAAAAGACAGCTGTCAAGCCAAAGTAAATGGACTGGTGGAAGAGGAGTTCGAGAGCAGTCTGAGCTGTTTTAAGCAGAGCTTCTTAATCAGACTGCAGACCTATCTTCTCCAGGCTCTGCATTATTTCCTATATAATAAATTAAAGATTGCTAGTTCTTCCCAAAGAGTCAATGTGGAATTTTCTCCCTACTGTAATTTAACAGCATTATCTCAAGCAAGCTCTCTGTGAGGCAGATTTATAAGCTGCTGTAATGATGAAAAATGATGGTGTTGCTGGTTGCGTATGGTCTGATTAAGTTGAATCAAAATTCACATTAGTTTGCCTTTGAAACAAACCATAATAAATAGTTGAGTGCACTTTGGTCTTTTATCTCAAAATTCTTTAATTATTTCCTTATGAATGGATTATTTTGTTTCAAAGGCATTTTGAATTTATGTATTCTTTTTTCTTTTTTTTTCCTAAACAACATTTTAGTGGCTGTGGAGTCATCAGAATTGGGTTTCGGTAATATGCACATGTGTTTGGTCTTTATTTTTTATTTTTATTTAAGGAAAATTGTAAAATAAAGTTCAGACTGGTTGAGATCAATGATAATATTACCACATCTTAATGCAAGAAAAACATCTTTGAAACTTAGATGGAAGTTTGGAGTGTAATATGAAGTGCCTACTAGCATGTGGTGTGTAAATTTAGTTCTCCAAACTGTGGCCTGAGCTACACAGTGGCATTTTCCTGGGAACATTGATATTAAAAAATCATGTATGTTTTTGTATTTCAAAATCAATCCATTTAACTCCTTTGACATCATAATGTTGTCTGAAATAATGGGGATAATTTCCATTCAGAGGAAAATCATGAGACATTAAAAATATGGTAAATATAATGTCTTAAGGACATGCAGAGCATGTCTTTATATCCTCATCATTTCAAGTCTTTATCTGCTGGAATGATTCTTCAGTAAATGTCTGTTTGTGCCTGTCAATTCTACAAACAATTGAATATGCTTCTCGGGGCTCATATTCTTGGTTATTTCATGAGCATTATTTCAGTATTTGGTCTATGTTTCATTCTGTGTGTCCAGCTCAGGACTTTGTTTTTCCTTCGTGCTGACAATGATGTCACAGACTCTTATGTTTTCTAATCAATTCTTTTATTTTTCTCTCTCTTGTTGTTATCCCCAGAGATCCATATTTCCCTGTTTTTTGGTCTTCTTGTAGTCTCTTTTATTCAGAGTCAAACTTTCACATCCCTTGCTCATACAAGAATCCCAACATTGTTCAAAGGCTTCTCAAAAGCACCCAGACTATTTTTTCTTCTGTGCACACACCCACACAGTATATACGTGAGAGTGTTCAACAAATACACAGCTTTTAACTCATGTAGCTTCTTTTATGTTCTGTTTCCTTGGCATTTATTAAGGATTACTAGTTGGCTATTTGAAAATCCCAAAGAAACTGAAACTCCCATATAGACAGCACTGGCTAAAGAAGTATAGTAAACCAGAAAATTGGTGGGTAGCTTCCACCCGAAGAAGGGTCCACAGCTGAAATGTTGTGTTTTCTTTCATCTCTTTTCAGCATGGAATAAACCTCTTACTTGTTCCTATGTTAAGCTTAGTTTAACTTTTCAGTGCATCAAAAACAGTTACTGTTTATTGTGCATGGATATTGCAGTATTTTTAAATATTCATCACATATAAAGTCGGTATGCCTTGATAGGGAAGATAATACATATTTTAACCTTAACCAAAAGCAACCTGTTGCACAGACATGGCCGGTATGGTCTTGTAGGTTATTATATGTGAAGGAGTAATCAGATCTTTTGTCTGCTGAATTTTGGAGCATGATAATCAAGATTGGTTTGGGTCACTGTCTCGTGCTGTTACAAATCCTTCATTAAATTAGGCATGTAAACAACAAAAAAATTATCCCAGCATGTGAGTGTATGTTTTGAATCCTGATCTAAAAATTCAAAACAAAGAACATTTTTGGGGAGCTAATAATTACCAAAAATAATTAGAAAACCTAGCCTGCTTGCAAAGAAGCAAAGAATGTGAAAATGACTGCCATGTGTGTCATGTAAGCCATTCATGTGCCAGGGACAGTAAGTGACTTTCTTTTCTTTCAAGTGGTCTTGCAACACGGAAAGGCCCTTTAGACTAAAAATATGCAAACATTGTCAAGCTGCTCTATTTCCTGCACAGAAACAATATTTTGGGATTCCCATTGGGAACTAGCATATTTTCCACATGCCTTGACATTATAAAAGAAAATAGAGCCTAGACATTTGCAACACTTGTGGTTGCAGTTCGTGGTATTTAGGAGACCTGCTTTACATTTGTTTTCTGTACGCTGTTCAGAACATTCGGCTCACGGTATCAGTCCCTTATGTTGCCGGGTTTCTCGTACAGATGTGCTTGAATTCTGTCCAGTTAAAGCCCTTTGCAGATGATTCCAGAAAGAGTTACCAGTTTTGTATCCCATCTTTGTTTCCAGCTGTGTATAATGAGATGTGAAAGTTCACATAAACACAGTGTAAAGTGTAAATTCAAGCTGCCTGCCATGCACGTTCGGATGTCTGTACGAGTCTATTTTATTTAAAATCCTTATGTAGTCCGTTGTTTTCTGCTCACCAGAATCTGAGGAAACCTGATTTCTGTACTTCACTCTACTCTACTCTTTACATTGCTAAGCTTCCTTGGAACTTTGTTTTATCCCAGATTTCTCAAGGACTGGTCCCTACTGTTTGCAACTGTTTTGTAATGTATTAAGTCTTCAGTTTGCTCAAAGAAGAAGTTAGTCTGGGTTTTGCAAGTATTTGTTTCTTGTCGTGTTGGTCTTGCTGTGTCAGCAGTTGGAGGCTGACAAGTTGGCATGAGATTGGACAAATAGACATCTCGTACACAGATTGTGGTCTTCTGTTTGCTGTGTCACATGATATTATCATGTAACATTAACACTGGGACTCTCGAAGCCTGATCTGTTGGGCATCATGGGACTTCACATGACACTAAATACAATTAATCTTGCTTGAGTTTGGATCCAGCATCCTTATGGATTCCCTAAAGATATCCTTTAGCAGTCTGGAAGCCTGTTTATTTCTTAGGCATCTAAGCATCAGAATGTTACAGTCAAAGTTCCCTGTAGATCCCTAGTACACACAAAATCAGTTCAATCATGGTCTTGCCAGTCCAAAGCAAATAGTTAGGCCAGCTGCCACTTGTTTTGGTGGTTGTTCTCAGACACTTATTCTTTTTACTACTAAACACTGACATATTTCTCAAGCACTGCTGGTCTGTCATGGAAAACTATTCACCAGCAGTTTGCATTCGTCAGCCAGTCAAAAATCTGAACCCCCCCCCCCCTCTTCATGAAATGAAAAAAGAAAAACAAGACATTAAAATAAACATCAAATTTCGAAATCTATTGTGCCATACTGCCACCTTGGTATAACATTTGTCTTGAAGATTGTTTTTGGGGGGGCTTCTGATTTATTTGAGAATGGAGAGAGAAGAAGTGGGGTTTCTGTGCCTGAAGCACTTGAACCCGTGCCGGTTCCCGTTGGCGTTTTCACCCCGGTGATTGGAAACGGATGGCTCACAGTGTGTGAAAAGGACAGAGAGCCTCATGCATAATGAGAGTCGAATTAGAAAACATAAGCAAAATCAAGCTTGCCTGAGTCATCTGTATATGCTGATTAAGTACACAAATGTGCAATCTGCTAAACAAGAATGTGAAGTGGTGGATTAAACAAAAAAAACCTTCTTTAAATTAAACTTTAAAGAACGAGAGACTGATTCTGTAAGCAAGAGCATCACCAATGGGGAGTATCAGGAAGGACACGTGCCAGCCTTGATTCCTCTCTCACTTTCTGCATAAGACCATGGAGGCAGAGGCAGATGGGTACTTGCAATTGAATTAATAACCATTTGTGAAAATTAACATGGAATAAAATTGCAAAAGCAGAGTCTGGGTGACTCTGGAGTAGCTCAGCCAGTAGGGGCACTTGCTCAGAGCAGAGATGAGCTCTGGGTCCCAGATGGAACAGGTTTGAATGTAAGTTGTACCACCTAGGATTTCTGGTCAAGCAGCTGGGCCCAATCGGCACAGTACTTTCATGCTTTTCTCATAGGTAGTGACTTGTAACTTGCTGGGTGCCCGAACTCAATATAGGGTGTTTTTTTTAATAAGCTGTGTAACCTGTAGATTGTGACGAACTTTCTTTGTTTGAAACCTGGATGCCTGAACTCAGAACTCAAGTTTGATGTGCTTCACTCAGTGTAGGCTAGGTAGGGAATGCACTTGCACAGTCGGGCTAGTTGATGCCTAACAACTCACATTTCCTATTCCTGCAAGTGTGGTTGACATTCCCAAGTCAGTCTTCATTTTATGTGAAGTTTAAGGTGACTAGGAGGTTTGTATTTATTTCCATAAACCCATTGGTTACACTGTTTTGTTTGAGTGAAAATAAGCAAAGGTCATTTCTGTCAGCTTACTCACTCATGTGGAATGGAACACGCATTTCCTTACAAAAGACCTTAATGAGATACCCGCATAATGTGTGTCAGATGTTCTCCTGTGGATTGAACTTTGTGCTACCATGCACTTACTTTACATTGGTCACAGAGTGTGCCACTTTTTCAGTGATTGGAACAGATTGCTGAGAAGTGGGTAAGCATAGCTCTGAATCAGATAATGCAGAGGAAGATGAAAGCCAAACACTCACCCTTAGAATAACAAGGAACATTAAAGATGTAAAGGTTTTATATACAAGACAAAGGAGCTCACACTGTCAACTTGCAAGGGCTTTCTTTACATTGTCTGACTGTCCACAGACTTTCCTATGAGTTTAGCTTGCTGTGTGAAACTGTAATGGTAGATATATTATTCCTTATCTGTTCTGCTCAACTTCCATCATTGGATTGTTTTGCACTGCGACTTCATTTTTGACAGGTCGCACATCTCTTTCTCATGCTGTGTCTTTAGTTTTACTGTGATGTGCAGTGCTGGCTCAGGTGATTTCTCAGTATGAACCTATGCTTTAAGAAATCTAAACTAGAAAGAGAATTGCCTCAGATTTGATCTTTCTTGTTTTATAAGTTCTAGGGCCGAAAGCTGAAACACCCAGCAAGATTAGTTTGTTTGCCTAAACTGTTATAAAGAAATTGAACGTAGAGGGGGTGTATTTTAGGGACATATATACATCTCTTGAGGAAAAGAGGTCAACCTAAAGGCAATATAAGTTTAAAACAGATTTTCGTATGGTATTCTTGTATAGTAAAAATCACATTACAGCACTTGGTGAACAGTGTTTCAGGTGTTTTTCTTGACTTGAATCCTGCTGTGTTTACTGGCTCAGTATAACAGATAGATAGGACTTAAATAAACCTCTTGAGGAAAATAAAAACTAAAGGAAATTTAAGCTTAAAACTGATTTTCCTACGGTAATCTTGTATATAAAAATCACATTACAGCACTTGGCAAATAGCTTTTCAGGTGTTTTTCTTGACTTGAATCCTGCTGCATTTACTGGCTCAGTGTAACAGATAAATAGGACTTAAGTCTGAACATGAAACCTCATTCTGTTTTGGTTCATCTACAAATGCCAAGAAGAAATAGACTGTACCTCTTGGTTATCATGAGAACCACATTTCATTTCCATCCAAACTGCAATTGCTTGGGGTTCGGGAGGCCATCTGAGCTGTTCCTCTTTATTTCTTCTAAAATGTATTTTTTAATCTTACCGAGAATTGGCTTCATCTGGAAGTAAACATGTGGTAGCGCTTATATGACCGTTGAAAAATTACTGATGGGTTTATTTGTCTGGAGATGCTGATTTTTAAATAGCTTCCATAGCGTGTGTTGGAGGAAAACCATTACCCGTCTTGTGAAACTTGTCAACTATCAATGTTTAGATGAGTAAAATGTTCATAGTTCATACCTGTTCATTATTTGGACCATCCCATACTCTAATATTTGTGAAAGTCAAGTTCTGTTCATTAAGATTCAAATGAACATGGTCTTTACTGTTTAGAAACAACATTAACAGTGACACCTGTACAGGATTATTGGCTACAGATAGCTGTTATTTAATCAAATAGAGCTACTGAAGTGCAAAATTAGCAGGAAATGGTCCATGAATGACAACTGAATCCAAGTTCATAATTTGGGCAAATGTTTTTTTCTGACATGGAAATTAAAGAATGGCCACATAATAGAGTCGTGTCAACCAGTTTTTTGCTACTCTTTCATGCTCCTAGTTTTGTGAATCATGTATCAGAATAGCATCAGCCTGTGGATTCACTTGCAAATGCACAACAGAAGCCTTCACTGCGCTCTGATTTTTATGTTTTACTAAGAGAGTGTTTTGAATGTGAGATTTGTGTTCTTCTTTTTCCCCTCTCTGTCTGATTGACAAGGGAGAGAGAAGTAAACATATAGTTTTAAACTACGTATATGTCCAGTATTTGGCTCACACTTCTGTTTTGCTCATGGTTCATTCTTCATGAGGCAAAAAGAAAGGGAATGTGTAAGTCTGTTGGCTGTATTTTTGGTCAGTGTTTGACCAGTCTCTGATGTGTCTTTTCTTTCAGGGGGCAGAGACTTTGACTCCCACCTTACAGTCAGACATGGAGATCAAGCATGGAGCCATCCAGATCCAGCAGGGTGAAAATGGAGAGGTTGTGCAGATACAGATGCCAGTCAACAGTGTGGGCAGCTGAGAGGACACAGCCAGCATTCAGAAACCAGCGATCTTGAGCCATGGATGATATAGGCCTAAAAGCATGAAGCTAATTTTGCAGGTTGGAAACAAAAAACTGGACCTTCAGCAATAATAACTTTCCCTTCCTATTGGTCAAGGAGCAGAATCCAAGCTTCAAAATCCACATTAGAGACAAACTAAAGGACACTGTTTTAAATGTTCTTTCAAAGAGTCTTCTTCTAAATTTAGCTAGTGCATCTTCTGGCAGAAGAAAAAATGAACACAGTGCAATTTGGTGCAAACAGCTTTTCAAGTCACTTGAGACACAAAAAAGTACTAACTGTGCAAAAGCAAATCTTGTTGAAAGGGTGCTACACTGAATTGTAGTTCCCCGTCTTTTTTCATTTTGTTGTGTCATTTATTTGAGTTTGTCTTCCTTTTTTCCATATTGAACGTACTTTACTGTGCGTAGAAGAGTAGGGGAAAGCTTATGGATAGATAAAGTAATGGATTCATTCAAAGGTTAGGACATTTTTTTGTTTACTTAATGGGATTTCTTTAAGTGAATAAACACACTTTTTGTTGTTTGCTAAGGGAGACAGATACTCTCCATGTTTCCTGACATTTATTCTGTTTGGCATGAACACTGGTCAGACCTACAGTATATTGAGGAGACAGGGCAGTTTAACCTACTTTCTCCACTAGTTGTGCTGAAAAATGTGTACGAAATTACAAGGCTTTATCTACATGAAGCGGTGCACTGAAAAGTTTGTCAGTTGTGGGTCCAATACAAGATAACTGAGGATGGTAATTTGTCATTTGCTATTCACCTACATTGTTTTTCTGAAAGAGGACTATAGTCTACACTGTACATCACTTGCCAACTAGTTGTTTCAAATTAAATTAGTTACAGTATTATCTTTTCACACTGCTATTTAATGGATTAAGTGACTCTGTGAGCAGTGAGCAAGGGCTCTGTGACTCAGGATCTGACCCTGTGGCTGGAAGGTTGTTGCTGGTTTGATCCCACGGCTGGCAGAGGAATCTACTCCGTTGGCCCCCTGAGCAAGGCCCTTAACCCCAACTGCTCCAGGGGCGCCGTATAAATGGCTGACCCTGTGCTCTGACCCCAAGCTTCTCTCCCCGTCTGTGTGTCTCATGGAGAGCAAGCTGAGGTCTGCGAAAAGACAAATTCCTAATACGAGAAATTGTATAGAGCATGGCCAATAAAGTGATAAAGTAAAGTAAAAGTAAAGTAAATTAATATTAGAATGTGACATAGAAATGGTGCATTTTTTTCCAAATGGATTTTTAAGTAGCTTTATGTGAATACAGCAAAACAGTTTCACTTCTAAAGCATTTAGTGAATCTCTTCCATGAATTTCTGCTGAACTGATATCAGAATTTCTGTTGGTCCTGAAAAATATTCGACTTTGCATATGATATTCTTATTATTCTTTCAGAAATTGATTCTCATTCATCAACATACATTCAAGTACTTATTAAAAAATGAAGGTTGCCATGACCCTGTGTTGTATGGAGACCTACAATTAACTGCTGTTATGTACAGTATAGGATACAATACAAACTCACACAGAAAGGGAAATTTCTGAGATGCACTGTTAAATAAATTTGCATGTGCTGGGGATCTCTTGGCTTAGTTTTAGGCACACATAAGCAAAGCAACTGATCATACAGTAGAGTCAGCAGAATTTCTTGTAATCTTGTGTATGATAGTAATATTGCACATACAGAAGTATTCTGTTTCGAAATCTAGGATTCTTTCTTGCTAAAAAGTTGTTCATAAGTTGCAGTTAGTCTGTAGGTTCTGAGAGATTTACAGTTCAGTTTGAATGATCTGATCAAACGTTATTTTGTAAATCAATCTCAGAAGTTCTTGACAAACATATCAACTGCTAGCAAAACGTGAAATGCGTCTCCTTGATAAAAGTCAGTTTGGGTATTCTGCAACTGAAATATTTAACTGTGAACAATAGATATTTTACAGAAAAGACTCCTAAGCATCTGTGATAAATAAATAAGGGAAAGAGGAAAAACATCTACAGTATAGCAAAGATAACCCTAACAGTTTCTTGATTTACAGTAGCCTGTAAATTTTCTGTTCATTGTTTAGTTCCTGACAAGTGTTTCTACAATCAGCCATTTGTAAAAAGATCTCCCTGAAAAAACAAAACACCCCAAATATATTTGGCGTTTCTTTTAGTAATGTACACACTATGTTATCAACCAGAACTGTTTGAACAAGAGACAAAAGATTGCTGATCACAGAATATTTCACAGCACTGAGACCCATCGTTAGCCTTAGCGACTGCTTGCAATGACTTATTGGACGTTTTACTCCCTTTTGATTGACCAGGTGACCAGGGAAGCGGTATGTCTTTCCTCTTGCAGGTTCCACATCGCTGTGACCCTTATCATGAACAGGGGGCTTTCAGATAATGAATCAAATCAACGCCTTGTTTAAACTTACAGCTACAACTTCCTGCCAGGGAGGAAAGAGGGCATGCAGACATGGTCCTGTGACACCCACACCTGTCAGAGTGGTTTACTTTTTGACTTCTCCAAATGCCAGCCCGCCTTATAGGAGAGTCAGCGTCAGTTTTAGGGGCGGCGTGACTCTCGCCAATGTGACTGCGAGACTGCACACACCCAGGAAGTCCCAGTCGTGGCTTTTTTGTTGAAACTTGAAAACATCCTACAGTAGCTACCCTGCGGTGGTCAGTCTCTGCCGGTTTGTAAAATGTTAATCACAGTTAATGGCCCAGGTTTCAACCCGCAACAGCTGGTGCAGCTTAACCTGCTGTCTGAGTAAACGCGCACCTTGACTGGTTGATTAAGTGTGGAGCTCATGACATTATTTTACTGCCTTGCAGTGCTGCTTGCATGTACTGTATTAGGTTGAGATCCTAGGAGGCCTGCTGTCGAGCTGAGGGCCTTTGACAGGTAATGACCATGTTATTAACGGCTATGAGATAAAACACGCACAGTCTGAAAGAATACATTACTGATAGAAGTGCACTGTAAGGGATTCCTGATATGATACAACCATGGAGTTTGTTTATATGAAATTATACCCATGCTGAATTAATAAGTGCCCTGTGCATTAGGCAGCTGTGCAAACATTGCATAGCACAGATGCTGAATAAACAAACTTTGTTTCAGAGGAATACACTTTGCTTTGCTTTAGAGATTTATTGTTTTCAGGGACATATTTACTCAGATAAATACCCCTGTCAGATTGAAAGCCACTGACTTCCAGACTTCTCTATTCCATTAATTCCATATCCTGTTACAGTTTCAGTGGTTTTTGTTTAATACACACATTTTAAATGTTGTTTTAAAGTACATAGTCTTCCTAATTAAACAGTAGTTGGTGTGCTGATTACTTTTTCTTTACCCTCCATTGGAAGGGCTGGATCGGGGTTGCAGCAATGCAAACCAGACTGGTCCTCTAGTTTGTCTCTTAAAAACGAAAAAATGAAATTGGGCACAGCTGATGCACTCAAGACCGCCCCACTTAGCTTTGCAGGCCTTAAACTTGAAATGCAAGCATTGTGTCGCAATGAGACTTGTCACCCAGTACCTTCACTCACAAAGAAAAGCAATGTTTCTGAAAACTTCCACGCCTCATAAACATGCCAACAGTTCGCAAATCCCATTTTGCATCAGTGACAGCGTGACTGTACTATTATCCGTTTAACTTAATCATCTCCCCTGTTTGGAGTGGGAGTAATTTCTCTGTATTTTCTGTTAATGATGTACCTGAGTGTTTCTAAACCCCTGATAGATATGCTGGACAGGATGTCATGCTGCAGAGATATCCAGAAAAATTCTGCTCTCCCTGATTTTGTGTGAACCCGTGCTGTCAAGCACAGAACATACACATAGGTATAAAATAAAGGATTAATTTGACATGTTAACACTGTGTTATAGGAAACCTAGCCATCAGTTGAAAGATGGATTCAAATTAATGCTGTTGAGTTGCCATAATGTAAGCAGTCCTATGATAGTAAAATAAAACACTAAAATGTCAGAGATCACCAGTTTGCATCACAAACTATCTGTCATTCACCCTGAATAGTTCAACTCCCTCAGATAAAAAGAAAGGCTGTCACATAAATTTATTTAACAATTTCAATCCTGTTTTGAATAACACTTATCTTATCTTATGTGGCTTTATTAAGTGCTATTAATCAAATAGTCAGATGTTTTACAGGTCTAGCACATACTAGTACAACAGATGTGGCATTAAAAAATCTTATTTGTTAATTGTTCTCTTCAGTGTTTCTAAAGAAAGAAAAGGGTACAGTACACGATCAGTAAAAATGAAGTAATAGTGCTTTATGTAGTGCTTTATGTTTGCCATCTTTTAAAAAGTCTTTGCAGAGTGAATTTAATATTTTGTGTAAATTGTTTCTAAAAATTAAAAAAGTTAATTAAAGTTGTTTTATAAAGTTCAATTCATATTACACCTCAACTAATCTTTAATATTTAACCAATGTTCATATTAAATTCAGAAGAAATTGAGGGATAGCTCATAAGTTTCCTGAAGCTGAAAACTATAAAACATGGACTGGCCGGAAAGGAATGGAAAAAATGAGAATGATAGCACACAATCAAACCATGTTATTAACTTCTTGAGAAATGGAGTAAAAACCTATGGGCACTCTCTTGTGGGCACCATTTGTTGGCCTGAGACTCAGTGAAATACCTCTAATTGCATCATCAAAAAAAAAGGACCTTGAATTGCTCTGCAAAAGTCATCATAGACATCAAAATCATTTCAAAGCAGATGTCTGTGTTTTGGAAGGTTTTCAAGGTCTAAGGGCAGTAATGTGGATGGTAGTTAGGGTTCTGCACTTGGGACTAAAAGGTTGTGGGTTCAAATCCTTGGTGAGTTACTGCTATTGTCCCCTTGATCAAAGTACTTCAGTTGCACTAGTAGAATCTCTAGCTGTTTGAATGCGTGCAAATGTTAGTTATTTTGGATAGAATTATCAGCCAAATAAATTAGTAATTAGGTCACGTTTGGAAGTGGAAAAATGCTAACTTTGTTTGTGGTCAGCGCACAGACACACATCTCAGTCAGAATGGTTTTCATCAGAAAAAAAGGGAGCATGAAGAAGACAACACACATGTGGCCCGATGGTAGATGGGCCTTATGAAACACCCTGGTCTTGATGTTGTCATAGTTGTGGAAAGCTGGTGTTTTGACTGGGGCCATATGGGAAAATTGGACAATCTCACTCTTTTTGATAATGCTTGTTTTTGTAGTGCACTGCTCTCTAACAGTTTGGAAGAAAAGTTATTTGGTAGTTTTCTTTGTCCACTTCAGCTGAACTAAAGACCTTATAATTTGATCGGTTCAGATCCTCATTACTCCATTTTGTTTTATGCTGTACTTTAGAATGATGATGGATAGTTCCTGATCATCGACTTCCAAAAACCAAAAAGACTCCCATGCTCTGCACAATGTTTCAGTGCACCCACATTGCAAATCTTTGCTGTTATTGTTTGATAATGTCTTCAAAGTGTTTCACTTCCAAGAGGAAAGGCAGACAAAAAACATTTTATTTCATTCTTTTAAGTTGGAAAGAGCTGCATATTCTCTTAATTACTTTAATTGAAATATTTAAAACCGGTTGAAAACATCTAATTACTGAAATGTAATTTCAGCACTCTTCTGAATGTTACGATATTATGATGTGTAACATGCAGGACAATTGTGCATTCCAAAACAATGTATGTAGTTCTAGAACACAAATGCATTACAGGCATTGATTGTTGTCAGAATTGTATTAGACAGGAGACATGTTATGTTATTTCTGCTTAACATGAATTGGCTTTGTTGTCTTTGGTCCCTAAACAGACACACTCTTCTCTCCAAGTAGATAATAAATCACCCTAATGTCTACAACAAACTGCACAGTGCGCCAAACAACACATGATAATATATTGGGTTTAATATCCTACTACAAACTACAGTGTTGCCTTAGAATAAAACTGGGAGGTCTCTGTTAGGAGGTTAATTATACTGATTTCCCCCGTGTAAATGGGATTAACTGAGATGACTTTAATTAATTATTGACATTACTTTAATAAACTAATTATTCGTGTATGGCCACTATTTTACACTTGAAACAATGTCATTTTTTGTCTTGAACCCTTTGGTCTTACAGTATGTATTTCAAGATCTTTTATGACTGAAAACATATTAGTCAGGTTTTCATATCATCACTGTGATGCTATGCTATACCTTGATACAGCAAAAATGGCACAAAATACCGTGTTTTTCTCCTCCACTCTCAGACAGAGACATTGGAACTGTCTGCACATTTACAATCCTCAGTCGCACTGACCATATCTAGGATGCTCTTGGCAAGACACTCACATTCAACAAGTCTCTTTGGGAACTGGTGGCTGGTTTCGCAGACAAACAGACTGAAACCCAAAGGACCTGATACTGTCACTCTTTTATATAGTATACAGTATATCCCATGCTAGGGTCTCTTAACCTTCATAGTAACTACAGTATGTATCACTCTGAAAACATTGAAAGTAAGTCTGTCTCCTAAACCGTTCCTCTTGTTCTCATATTAAAAATGACAAAATACAAAACACTGGGGAACACTGAGAATCAAGATTATAACATGATGCTTCATGTGTTAGAACAATATTATTCTGACTTTTAAAATTATACTTCTAGCAAAAACATAATGAGTTCTTCCTGTTTTGGGGCACTTTGAAATTGTCAATTATGTTAGGATGTTGAAGTGCATAGCACATTTTTGGACCACAATAAAATATTAAAAGTCAAAATATACAGTGGTCAGGTTCCAAGAAAATAAATCAACACTTCTTAATCTTTTTTAATCTTCCAAAACAAGCCTTTTAGGGAGCTAGGGTATTTATGAAATTGGCGTTTTTCCAAAAGCCAAGAAACACTTTTCCTCCTGTAATGTATAACAGTTTACATTTTTCGGATTTCACATCTTTTAATGTGGTTCATCCAGTGGTGATTCGTGAATATATTGTCCCAGATCATTACATTCAATTTGCATTTCTTTGCTCTGCTAGAAGCATCAGTCAGGAAAAATTCAGGCACAGGCAGTTAAAAAACTCCTGTCTAAGTCACTACGATAGGGGTCCTGGAGAGCCCAGTCCAGCAGTTTTCATGGGCATCATTCAAATCACCAATTTCTAAAGTCCATGAAGAAAAACTTAATGAGGCTCAATTAAACAGGTGGTGTTTTTAACAAGAAAAAAAAAGTTAATGAGAGATCTTCCATCCATTTAAGGGGGAGCTTAAGCCTATCCTGGCCAGCAACGGGCGCAAGGCAGGCTACACCCTGGACAGGATGCCAGGCCACTGCAGGGCACACACAGACACCAGGGCCAATTATCCCAGCAGCCAACATTGCAATGTCTGCTTGTCCCACTCTGAAGGACATTTCTCATGTCCATCATATCAATCCCATTTTCCTGTTAAGGCTCATTGTAGCAAACTAAAAGGACACCACTTGGGACTGAGGATTGGAAACACTTCTTTACATAAAGAGCTGCGGGTGTCTGCAACAAGCTCCCCTCCCAGACGGCTGTGGAGTGAACTCTGGGCTCCCTCCAGAGGTGTCTGGAAGACATTTATGTTCACTCAACTGTACTAAAGGCAACATGGTCTCCTCTCTTTGTAGATTCATTTTGTTACAGTATAGTATCAGGTGCAAGTAATACTAGAACCTGATACTATTCCATTGCAGGACTTTCACTTAGCTGAAATGATCATTAATTAGTTCGGGTGGGCAGCTCGACAGCATGCATAGGCTGCAAAGGAACAAGTAATAGGTTTATTCCATGCTGAAAAGAGAAGAAAGAAAACAACGTTTCGGCTGTGGAGCCTTCTTCGGGTGTTTAATTACGATTTACATTTTCCAGTGGGACGGATACTGCATGTTTCAGATTTAGGATATTCAAACACGACCATTTGATTGTAAACCTTCCTCCGCAAAAATCAAACATCTTTTCCTCGATGTTTGTACCGCGGCGTTTTTGAAGCAACATCGTGTAAAGGTATATTTACTGAATTCAGTGTGTTTGTTTTGTATTTGCGATTAAAACAAAACAATTCCCGAAAAAGCAGCATTACATAATGTTTTTATCATCCTGTACATCTCATAAATAAGGGTTCATTGGGAAGTGGTTCCTAATAGCGCAACTAAATACACAAATCATGAAACAATAACGTCCTGTTCAAGCAGGGATTTTTTTTGTTCACAAGCACAGGAAGATGCTAAATTCTTTCCATTCATACGACTTCACGCCTGTCAAAATGTTCAGGCACGAATCTACCACAACCTCTTGTCCTCACCTGAAATGTTCAGAGCAAGGGCACCTTGTAGCTTTGCAGTAGTCACAAGTAAAAGGTTATGAAGGATTGAAAAGTTTCACATGCAGCTGCAGCGACTCACTCCTGAAAACGAGGATTTTTTAAAAGAAATTCTGCCGAAACGTTGTGTTTTCTTTCTTCTCTTTTCAGGATGGAATGAACCTGTTACTTGTTCCTATGATCCTTACTTGTTTAATTAACCTAGAGTAGGTGTCTCATATATATTAGCATAAGATCATGCAAAAGACTTGCAATGGTACAGTATATGAAATCTAGGTTCTCTGATTTAGTTTACAGTGAGGAAAGATTCCGGATTCGGACACTCTGGCCTATGGTGTCATAATGGGGTCTCTCATTTCTTCCATTTTCACACTCCAAATGCATTGAGCAGCAGTAGCGTTTCCTTATTTTCATTTTTTCAACACCGGTTCAACGGAGCGAAAGTGCAATGTAACACCTACTGTATATGACATGGCTTTTCAAGCTGCACATGTAAGGGAATTCTCCATTCCTGAGCAACAATCAGCGAAGTGCTCTGCTCACCGGCGGTGCCGCACTGGTTAAACAGTTTTCGAGTGGGTGGGGAGGGAATCCCTAGCCCAAAGTGGGGACTACTCTCCGGATTGAGTGATAGGGATGCAAACAACTCTCAGCATCAAAACAGAGCAGAAAGTTATTCTGCAGCTAATCTGTAGCTCTACGAAGTGTTACTGGCGGCAGTACAGGATTTTTTTTTTTTAAATCCTCGTTTTCAGGGGTGAGTCGCTGCAGCTGCATGCGAAACTTTTCAATCCTTTTGAAAACTTCATAACCTTTTACTTGTGACTACTGCAAAGCTACAAGGTGGCCTTGCTCTGAACCTTTCAGGTGAGGACAAGAGGTTGTGTGGTAGATTCGTGCTTGAACAATTTGACAGGCGTGAAGTCGTATGAATGGAAAGAATTTAGCATCTTCCTGTGCTTGTGAACAACAACAAAAATCCCTGCTTGAACAGGACGTTATTGTTTCATGATTTGTGTATTTAGTTGCGCTATTAGGAACCACTTCCCAATGAACCCTTATTTCTGAGATGTACAGGATGATAAAAACATTATGTAATGCTGCTTTTTCGGGGATTGTTTTGTTTTAATCGCAAATACAAAACAAACACGCTGAATTCAGTAAATATACCTTTACACGATGTTGCTTCAAAAACGCCGCGGTACAAACCTCGAGGAAAAGATGTTTGATTTTTGCCGAGGAAGGTTTACAGTCAAATGGTCGTGTTTGAATATCCTAAATCTGAAACATGCAGTATCCGTCCCACTGGAAAATGTAAATCTAACTACAATTGAGGATATGCTTGAAGATATTACTGATGGCGGAGTGGTTACTTACAATAGGTGGATACTTTAATACATGTGCCAAAAAAAATACAGCAAATTGCTTTTGCTTTTAAAGCGTATTGAGGTGTGGGTTTCCAGAATTCAATGTCCTGCGTGTTTAACTTTTAAATTTGTTTCCCGATAAAAGAAAATAACAAATCGCCTGCGTGTGTTCTCAATGCAGGTGGTAAAAAGTGTTTTAACTCCTGCATTCCGTAATATTTTCTGGTATTTGTCCTAAATGGTCCAAACAAATAACAGGTGTTTTCATTTTCACAATGCAATTAATAATTATGCTGGAAGACGAGTGTAGTGTGCGCCGTAACTGTCTTCTGGTCTTGGCAAGCGACCGGGGTAAAGAGGATGTTTTTACGTTTCTTCCAGAGCATGAAACGTGCCAGCTGCTGGCAGCATTGTGAGGTCTTCTTTCATGTTGCAGCGTTTCCTCATCACACTAGGTAAAGACTAATGCCCGACCCTTCAGGAAGTTATAAAATATGGTTATTGTTTAGGATGTTTTAATCTGTTCTCAGCTAATGATAACAACGTGGTGATGCTGGTGATTTGTTTAAAGTAACAACCTCTTTTAAGGAACAGAAGAATTCAATAGTCTTGTATTTGTCAAACACGGTATACACATTTCCTAGTGATGCATTATACACTTCTTTTATGTATAGGAAACAAAAGCTATTTGCAGTTCACTGGACAATATCCTCAAGTCAAAGATATCAGCTGATCTGGGAGCTCCACAAAAGAAATCCTATCGGCCCTTCTAGGCACTTAGGTTCTGTTTCTTTGTTAAGGGGCTGTCCTAACGTTTAATAGCATCTAAATGCTTGTGTAGAAAGCTGCCAGAGATGTGAGTATAGCCCTCCGGGTTGATCATGTGTCAATAGTGTGTGTGGGAAGCTCACTTTCCTGTCTTAATTGAGACAGATAAACAACTTAGTCTATGTTCTGTTTAGAACAAAAGCTCTTGGGTCATATTGTTAGCTGTTGGATGACTTGCTGTGCCCACAATGTAGTTAACCTTCAAAGACTATTGGCAGACTACAGCAAATCTAATAGAGGGTGGCTACTACCTCCAAGTGGGGCTGACAATTCCAGATCTTTTGGGAAAAGGAAAAATGTTTCGGGGGGTTGCATATGACAGAAGGCCTTTATTATAATCAGTGCCGTATTTCCTGTAAAATCTGTTTGTGGTCAATTTGGGTTGTGTATAAGACCAATGCAGGTTCTAACACGCCTGTTAGGCATTTTTGTAAAATTATTTCCTCATTGGAGCTCTGATGTACAACATTTTCCAATTTTGTTTTCTTTTGCAATCGTCCATCCAGCGGTGGTCAGTGTACAATGGTTTTCACAGTATGTACTGTAAACATCCAAACAAGGCGTAAGAGCTTTCCGTAATATTATAAATATACATCTGTATCGCACAACAGAGGTTTTGAAGTATCCAATGACTTATGGAGTGACTTGGCAAGGATGGTGTGTCTTATTCATGTGGTTTCCCTGAGAAATTATACTTGAAAGTCACAAAAAGGTTGTAATTAAAAAAAAACATTCAGGAAAAAAAACATGTTGCAGCTTGTCAGATATAATCCATATAAATTGGCCAGGCATCAGCATTAGGTTTTATCACTATGCTGTTTTTCTTTCCCTCCATGAAGTTCCATACTGTAGGTGTTCTGTTATTGACTACACTTTTGTCTATGGTTGGTTTTAGAGGGTACATGTTTTGACAACAGAATAAAGCAGGAGTTAAATTGTATCTCATTCAGCATGTAACTACACTGGTACACACTGTAGATAAAAAGCTTTGTCAGAACCTGAATGCAGAATCCATATCAAGTCATAGAAACAAATGTATTTGGAGTGCCAAGACCTTAAGCAGATCTATCATAAGCACCCTATCCAGTCCTAAAGCCTTCCTAGAGAAAACAGAACATGTTGAGTAGCTGTTATTCTTATGAGGCAACTTCCTTCCAAGTGTTTTTTTAAGCATTAGAGAGGGGACAGTGGGATGTTTTCAAAGAGGAGATACATGGTTATCTGTACAGGGATGCCAACATAACAACTCACTGATAACGATGTCTTATTCTGTGTTGTTTGTTCATAAAGAATGATGGATTTGTTTGTATTGTCTTTACTTTAATATTTGTTTACTATAGATCTTATGTAGTGTATCCAGATGGACCTCACTACACTGTGTTGGTTAATTTCACCCATGCCTTTGTTTTTGTTCAGAAAGTACAACTGATAGTCTGTTTAATTTGTATGTTCATCTTTGAATTTGTCCTCGAGGTTAAAGATGGTGTTAGGTAACTGTAATGTGAGGCTCATACAGTACTGTAGGTATTGTTAATGTGATGAGTGAAGCTTCACTGAAAGGCTGTGTCCACCTGGGTGACATGTGGCAGCTATTATCTGCCAGCAGCCCCCTGCACAGCAGAAAGTGAAGTGAGAAACTGGAACTTAAGGGAAGGTAGATTGTTCAAGACAGAGCAGAATTTAACCAGGACAAACCCTGCTCTTTCTAATAGTGGGAAAAGATCTTTAATGACTCAAGTAGTTGGCACGTGATGTCTGAAGAATGCTTTAAGAAGTGCCGAAGTGTATCTGGTCACTATGCTGGAGCGTTAGTTTGGACTGGAGGAAAGAGTGTCACCTACTGGTCCCCCTACACCAATAATACCACGCTTTCCCTGGAGGTCTTATTTCACTATATTGTTATTTATCTTTTATTTAGTGTATTGTAATACACCCCCTTTTGTACTGGAGCTCCATGATTGAGATGCATAACCTTTCTGGAGTAAATCTTAGGATCTTACAAATGACCTTCATTATAACATTTAGTCTAGTCTGGATAGCTAGCTACAGTATATCTTCAATAGAGTTCTTTGAAGTCAGATAAAACTTAGACTGACTGTGTTCCTGAGCATCTTAAAATTAAAAATGTCCAACTGTCAAATTGCTGAGTGATTTTTAAGTGCTTATCCATTCTAACATAGAAGTGTCTTTTGCTTTGAATTGTATTACCTACCTACTTTGTCTGAATTAATGACAACATGACAAAGTTTTCAGGATAAATGAAACAAATGGTCTGAAACCTGCTGTGAGACATGACTAAACAGAACTGTGATGGGGTTCCAGATTGATAGTTGGCCTTGTTTCATACATAATCTCTATCTTCTGTTTTACAGAAAGAATGAATGTTTAGACGAGTTGACATGAAATAGCACTCATATCTTGAATGTGGCTTTGCAAAAAAAAACCTGCTTTATTCATGGAAGGTTTTGAATAAATTAATCCTTTATGGAACGCTACACCTTAAAGCATCTGCCTGTCTATAATCTGAAAATCTAGGCAAGAAAGTGTGGTTTCAGCTTGTTCCATTAAGTTGTCATTTGCAGAATGTGTTACTAAAATATGGAAACCATGTGAAGCTTCTGTCAAACATACACATTAACATTTGTTAAAAAACGTTACCATATGACATTTGACTAAATGTTTAACAGTGCAGTGTGTGGGTTCTTCCAGTGTCAGGCTACACCTAAAAGTATTGCCTGTGCTTCTCTGGATCTCTGAAGGGTGTACGGTTTTACAAAGTGACAGGAAGTAATCCTAGGTTCGTTATTTCTGCTACCAAAGTCTCTCATTTGTTTTGATTTGAATGGCATTTTGGATTCGGCACTATGTTGTAATGGAGGAATTTTTAAAACTGTTGTTCAGTTTTATATGAAACAGAAGGTGAAACAAGATATAACCTTTCATTTTGAGGAAATAATTATTTTTGCCTTTGCTCTAATATCTTCAGAATAATGTGTTTTTGGTACAGTTTTAGCCCTAGTATTAATCGCTGTGGAAGACAACGTTTTCCATGCTCATTTCCATGTATTATAAATTAGACTAGTTCAGTTTTCTAAGATCCTCCTACAGTGGCTGAAGATCACCTCTGTGAAAACTTGAAAAGTGAAATTAGAAGCATTTAAATTACAGAAAGTATTTGCTGTTTTGATTTTCTTGAAACTCTCATGGACATTCGTTATACTCATTGCCTATTAAAAAAGTATGGACATGTCCATGTATGATCAAATTGTTTTTCTATCCTCATATTTACCTGAATATCATTGACAAAATATAATCACTGAATTGTATCCTATAATCCCCTTTTTGGGCTGACAGCCAGATTATAGGCTAAAGTACTGTATATCTCAGGTTTAGATTTGGATTGTTCCATGCAAAGTCAAAATATCCCCGTGGCATTTTAAGACAGTGCAGTACTCTTTACCTGTGTTTTTTTACTTGTACAGCTGGATCAATACTTCACAAAGCCACAGTTATATCTCAGTCATTATTTCAGTGTCATTTAAAAAAATAGTCATTCAAGTTGAAATTGCGTGGAATTGTAACTTAACAAGATAGATGCACAGCCCTGAAACTCCTGTGACTACCTACTGTACCTTAATACATTAGGTGCCTAGTAAAAGACCAGGCAAGGCTTCTTAGAGGTGATCTTTCTTAAGAAATATATACACATTGAATCATTTCTTTTTCATCTAGTCTGCTTGATTGATATTGTGGCACACATACTGCAGTGTTCTTTGACCAGCAATGCTCGAGTGATATGAGCCTTGAGTTTGTGAATTGGATGACTGGCTCGTTCAGTCCAAAGTGTAAATTAGGGTCATGCTGATCCCATTTGAAAGTCTTTAAATCTGAATTTGACTAAGAACTGTTTTTTTTAAATTGCAGACTTTTCGTTTTCTAGTTTTCTATTTAGCTTGAAACCTCCAGATGTATGTTTTTAGTATTTTTAATTTTGCATTCATGCAATGTGCATTTGCAAATCATAAGTGCCTCTAACACGTCTGTTCCTGAAGCCTTTCATCTTTCGACATACTGCAAACTCTACAGTGCCTTCCAGGAGGTTCAGCACTAGTTGGAAGCATCTTTAGCCAACATCACTGTTTTGGGACAGTCCAGCTCATTAATCCCAAGCCTGCCTCTGTCAGCACTTTGTCAGTGTGCCAGTGCTGGGGTAACCCTGGTCACAGTCATCTTGTGCAGAAGATGCTCTCTTCTTCAGCTCAGTCATCTAGGCTCACTGCTGTAACCCTTAGACCAGTACCAAGGAAATAACAACAGTGTACACTGTACTTTCCTACAGCATACAAACCTTTTTAGATTTACCTTGTTTTACACAATGTGCATTCCGTATTTCTTCATGTAACATTAGCATTGTTTGGAGAAGGGTTGTGGCACTCAATGAAAACACACCCAGCCCACAGACTCCTGGAAAGCTGTAGGGATCACCGATGCACAACAGACTGTGCTCTGGCTGATTCAAGATTATCCATCCCCAGTCAAAATCCACCACCTGGGTAATACCATCTGCCATAGACATAGACAACTCCTCAGTCTGTAGGGAGCACCTTTACAAACAGAGTGATTGACTTTTCAGAGCTTTAACTACTCTGTTCTGTCACATCTTATCACAGCCCAGAATTCATGAGAATTTAACCTTTAAAACATGCTTTAAGATTTACACAATTGCAGTATCAACATGCTAAATTAGTTAGACGGTCAAGTACTATAACTGTTTTTTAGCATTCCAATGATAATCATTATTCTGTCTAACCCGTAGTCAATGAGCAATCATCTCTTTAACATTCTTCTTTAAAAACGAGTGAATTAAGAATTTCAGAAGACAGAGTCGTAGTTTTTATAGCATATTATTAGTTACTAGTTTTAATGTTTAATGATGTCAAAAGCCTGGGAAATTGCTGTAGCCTTATTTCCACTTTTGTTTTTGATTAAACAGCTGAATTTTGTGTTCTTATTGTCGTGCATCTTCATTCGGTTTTAGGCATGTCCTCATGAGTGATGATATTTGCACTACTTGACTTTCCTGTTTACTGTGTCATGTTCAGCCTTACATCTGGCTTTTATTGCTCTTTTCTTTTCTGTTATGATTCTATTCAAGATGAGATGTACTCATAGCCTGGAATGCACTGACAAATAATTGTATCATGTTATAAAGGGCTGATGGGACTTGTAATTATGAGAAAGCCTAGCTAGTCTTTTTCCTTGTCTCTCCCTGTAAGTCCTGAGCATTTCCCAGGATGTTCAGCACAAATCTTTAGCACCCCACGCAGCTCATGAGGGTCATCTTCAGCCTGTTTAATCTGGGATTTCTATTTCTTAACTGAACTAATGATGAACTTCATTTTTTCACGAAAATCAAATTAATCATATAAATGGAAGTGGAAAATTTCTATACCTATTTAACATCCCGAAAATGCTGCAGGATGAAAGACTTTAGTTTGCTTGTTTTGCAGTGATCCTTTATGCACTTAGTGCATGGTGGTTGGAACTGAAGGACAAAGATTTCTTCACCAAAAATTCTCCTGGTTCATTTTTATTGGACTGCAGGATCAGGCTCTTCCCTTTATTTATAAACGGAGTTAATTCTGACATGGGAGAAATAGCTTGTTTTGTAAAGCAGGGTGGTCAAGGTTTTTTTTAGCTGCAATTTCCAAAAGTCTAGGCAAAATATAATTTTTCAGTTATCATTGTTATGATTATGAGCATGATTATTTGTGCTAAGCTATGCCATGGGCTGCTTGCTGCAGCAGAAGCATAAAAGTTATGATTAAAAATGCAAACATAGTTTTCTATGTAATGTCTATGAGAGTAGAATGAAGACTTTGGTCTTTCACTAAAAGCCCTATTCTTACCAGTTCGAAAGATCTCAATCACAGCTCACCTTGGAAGACCGATTGATCAGCATTTTGACATGCTGATGTCTTGCAGTGGGTTTCTATAGGTCCCTTCCAGGAGTAATTGTAGAGGAGGTTAATTCTTTCTTTTTTATTTTTTGGAAGTCAGGACAGCTCAAGTTTTAATAATCTGACCTGCCTTTCTTGAGTGTGTGTCAGATTCTTTGAGCACATAATGTCCCAGACAGAAGCTACATACAAGTTCTCTTTGAGTTTGGCAGGATTTAGACTTAGATTATTATTCTTTCTACAAACATGTGGTTCAGTTAACTTTCTCAAATGTTTGTTGTTTTTTGTTTGTAGAGAACCATATACAGTTCAAGAAAGCAGAAGAGCTAATAAGTATAGGTGTGGTTTGCAAGAAACCAAATTATTATTATTATTATTATTAACAGTAGTAATATATATTATTTGACATATTATAGTGCATATAAATGAGACGTCTATTTTGCATTCATTGTTAAATGTACCATCTAGCATTTTTCCAATTATTGAGGTATACCTATATTTCTTTTCAGTATTAATGACATTTTGTACTTGACATTTTCACTATGCAAAAAACAACTTCTTTAGACTGAATCCCAGAAAATCCTTTTGAGCAGAAGTACACAGAGACCATAAATGCCACATGTCCACATTAGAAGTCTGTTAGATATTGTCACGTTTTCAGTATGCATTTGCACTTGCCCAATGCATACTGACAAGTATGCAAAGTATCACTCTAAGCTAAAGGCATATTTTAATACAATGTTTTCAGTCACGTTGTGTGTTTCATTTGCAGTTTTCTGAAGTTTCAAAAGGAGATCATTCGATTACGTTTTTGTTTTTATATGGCATCAACTGAAAGATTATATTTGTATTTCCCTCAATAAATGTTATGTAGGGTTGAAGTTGGTTACACCAACCCTTCAGCAATATGAAACCCTTCCTCAAAGTATCACTATGATATTTCTAGGGGCTCTCATCAGGGGTACTCACTTTGACTTGTCCTTTGTAACCACTATCTCAAGCTGACTGCCACTCTCCTGTTTCTACTCCTGTTTTCATTAATACTCATTGCATATCCCTGTGTGCTGATCATGTACTGTATGCAGACGATGTCTCCCATTCCATGTCTCTTCAGCTCTCTACAATGAGAGTCAGAAGAAACATATCACTTACAACTGCAGCAGATTCACAAAGTTACACTTTGACACAGGTAAATCCGTTACGCTGATGAATAATTGTCATCAACAGGAGGTCTACCATCGTAGTAACAGTTCAGCAGTGTGTGTATCCTATTGAGGAAGCAGTACAACACACTTGCAGGTTGCAGATGCTGTCTTGTGGCATCTTGTGGAATCTAGACAAACATAGTGTATACCTTGTCACTGGTCTCTGTGTCCTAAATACTTTACATTTTCCCAACTCCTTCCAGAAATGTACATACATTTGAATGCTTGCAATTCTTTCTTAAGAATCAACCTCTATACCTGTATTTAACTGTGTTATACATGTATTTTTGACACAACCCCGCCTGGTAATGGACAAATGGATGGTTGAACATTTGCAAGTATTTTTTAACGAAGCCAATATGCATTCATTTGTCAAAGAGATTTGCAAGGCAAGGATTTTGTTCAAATGCTCGAGTGAAGAGGAGAGAGGACCGAGGAGCGAACGCTTTGGAGTTGCTCGAATTTCTCTAAAGCTATCTCGCTTAGAAAGCAGGTCCTTTTATCTTCAAGCAGTCAATAAGATATAAAATCTTTGCTCAAGGAAGGTGCAAATAAAAACAAAGATTCGATACTTCAAGATAGAGATGCTGTATGTCCCTTCTTTGCCTTTTCTTGGCCAGAAAAATATGGTTGTCATTGTTGTTTTAATATTTATTTGTAGCAATATTAAGTTGCTATTTCTTTCTCTTTTAAGACATTGGAGAGGTATTTAATATAGAAGTATTTTTTTGTGAACTGCACAAACTGTCTTAAGTTTTGGAGAACAACATTTATATTTAAATAGTATGTTATCGCTTTCACTGCAGGTGGACAATGAAAATATAGGTTAAAGGGGAAAAACACACAAAAAACAACGTCCTCATAAAGTCCTAAAGGGGAGAAGGAAAATGAATTAAAGTAGCATAGGAAGAGGTAATGCCCTTCAGAAGGTCAGGAGGTCAAGGGGGCGATGACCTCACTATGGCGGAGGTGTTAGGAACAGGATGAAGCTGTGCCTCAGATTGGAAACACACCTTTAGTTTTATCACTGCGAACAAGGAGCAGCCAGGAGACAGACTCCTCTGATTGCAAACACATGGCCATCCACCAGCAGAGCTTGCTCCTTCCCAGACACTGCCTCTGTAAGGCGTAAATGAAGGCAAGGGGGAAAATAAAGCCGAGCGTGGTTTTAATTAGTCTGTTTGTGTTCATCTCACTCTCAAACCTGGCAACGATATCATTCTTTAAAATTTGTTGCTTTTTCTCTGATTGTGCCCCAAGAAATGATCGGTTCCATATTCAGCAGACACAGTTTCTGCTGGTGCACTGGGAAAAGTAAACATGTCATTTTTAATTAAAATAACAGATCGGTGACAAATATGGGGTTGAATCCCTCCTGTTTGTAATGGATGAGTGGTTGTGACTTGAAACCAGTTGGAAGATGACTTTGGATTGGTTGAAGAAGGTGCATTTTGTTTGTTGTTTTGTACATCAAATATTGTAAAAAGAACATACTTCATATGAAACAAACAACCTTACCTCCACTCACTTTAACATGTTGTATCTTATTTTCCAAGTTGTTGAGGACCATCCTTATACTGAAGGCAAATTAGTCCCCATCATTGTCCCTGAGAGATACAAATGAACCCACGGTAATACAAAACCCACCCATCAGTAAGCGAACAAGCAATGAAACTGCTACAGTACAATCCCACTATTGTTCAGTTTATCATTTTTCTTTGGCTGGTATTTTCAAATGGTATCCTGTATTTGTGAAGTAAGCTGTTCAGCAAAGGAGGCAAGGACAGTGACAAAGAAATAAAACAGAAGTATCTGGCTGGAGGTGTCCTCGATCATTTCATCAAGGCTGTGTGCGTGCACAGGGATTGTAATGTTAAAACAAAACTGCAGGTGAATAATGTGAATAACTAGATATGATGAGGACTAACTAGAGTAGAAGTGGCAGCAGAGGGCGATCTGAAGAAAGACATCCACAGATGAACAGAACAGAAAAGATTCTCGGTCAAGTGGCTGGGCACATGTGGAGAACAGTGATGAGCCAGGGTGGTGGAGAGGTGAATACCAGCTGGAAGACCAAAGGCGAGGCAGAAGGCAGAAGAGAAAGAATAGGCAAGAATCCAACAACCGGAGATTAGAAGTTTCAAAGAGAAGACAGAGGCTATAATATGAAACACTCATGTGTTTTGGGTGGTTGAATAGGAGGGAAAAATAATCAAATTAATTCAGAGCTGAGTTTTTATTATAGCATATTAGGAATGATTTTCATACACATAGTAGGACTTTCTAATGAAAAGATCTATTACAAAAAAAGTAGCTGGTGAAGTCAGAGCTGGAGCAGGCATGTTATAATATTGCTTTTCTCCATAATAAAAACAGATTTGGTGCTTTGTTCATTGTCAGGCTTTTGGACGAGGAAGTGTTCACCGTGAATTAAGATCATTTCACGGATTACAATATGTGCATTTTGATGTCACTGGTAGAAGGTTTCCATTTCTCATCTTGACCTCTAACTGTGTACTTGTATGTTGTGTGTTTTTTCCAAGTGAATTCTGTTTGACATCACAAAATCTAGAGCTAGCTTTCTCCTTATTCTCAGAAAGAGATTACATATTTTGGAAAGTGTGCACATTTCTGTTTGAATGATGAATTGTTGCGAAAATCCGGGTTTAAAAAATTAGTAAATGCTGAAGGCCTATGGAACTAAATGGAAGTCTTGTTCAGCCGTGATGATTTAATCAGTGGATGTTATTAATGGAGTGTTAACGTGGCACAATTCCACTTTTGTTTGGAACATTATAAGAAGATTTTAAAAAAGGAACAATATTTGTATGACAAACACATGACTCAATGGATGTTTTGGATATGAGGAAATCCAGGGAAATTAAGGTGGTAACGAATGCAAAAGTTGATCTTGAGCTCATTTTTATTTTTTGGCTGAGTGAAGGCTGAAATGTTCAGTAGGTGGATTTAGATCAAAAAAATAGGGATTACGTTCTGTACCTCATTTTTCATGTTGTGGCTAATTTTCTGAGGTACAGCAATATTCTTCTGAGTTAAGAAGTACTTGACATATTAAAAGTATGTGAAATACTATTACTAATGGAAGAAAGCACAAACAAAACATTTCATTTAAGTTGAACAACAAATGGTATACTTACCTAATCCAATTCTTTTCACACTTAAATGATATGTGCAGTATGTCCAATAATCCAATTTATTGAGCCAGATTTCTGTAGATAAAATAAAAAAAATATTTCCTCTTCTTGCTATTAATCAGAGAAGCGACTGCAAACCATGATAAAAAGAAAGGGCATTTTCATAATGTGTTAATAAGAGTTTCTTATTATCTTCTAGGGTGTGCTTGTCCCAGTATTAATTCAATATTAATTGTCCCCGTATTCATGAGATATACATAGATTGTAATGACATTGCTTTTTTGGCAGGTTTTACTTTTATTACAGCTCTTTTATTGTTATATTTTAATGAGATTTTTTCGCAGTGAAAAAGAAGGCTCCACGGCCGAAATGTTACGTTTTCTTTTATCTCTTTTCAGCATGGAATAAACCTATTACTTGTATTGTATTTGTGTAATTTATTTACCACATTAATAATGAACCAACCATATTGACAAACTCCAGCAATTCCTCCTGGTATTAGATGCTTAAATAGCAGAAAACAACATACATGCAACTATGTAAACATGCTTTCCAAGGCAGGCCAGTAACTGAAGAAATCCAGTTAGAGTATGAAGTATAAAACCATAATTAGTGATTCATGTTTGTGCAACTCATCCGTTAATTTTGTTTGGTATTGTGAGATACTGTGTACTGTATGATAAAGTACTGTTCTGCGCCCCTGACACGATGGCATACTTAAGCATACTTTGAATAATTCTAAAACTAAGTCCAGGTGAACTTGAACTTGAAACTTTATTGCCATATGTAACCAGTACCTGTACTGGTACAATGGAATTCTTACTTATAGAAAGTCTCTCGATTGTTAAAATCAAGTGTACAACACAAAGTGCAGACAGTGCATCAAGACCATATACAAACAAACAGTAGACAATATACGAGTAAACAAGTAAACAGTTTGAATGTAAACAATTTAGACATGTGAACAATGACTGCAGATGTGCAATCAATAAATTATAATGAGGTAGATTGTAGATTGTCCGAGGGGCATGGCCAAATGTGTTCGCCAATCACACTGCTTGTGGGTAGAAGCTATTGAAGAGTCTGGTGTAAGTGTCAATATGCTCTTGTATCTCTTGCCTGAGGGCATGTGGAGATTCATTTCACACTCACAAAAGTAAAATGAAAGATGAACAAGAAGTCTTCATATGTTGGAGAAATGAGAACAGGACTATGAGCTAAGTGGTTGGGCAGAGATCACAAAGAGTATTTGAGAACGTGGTAAAAAGGGTGGTTAAAATGATGGAAAAATGGGCAATTATATTCCAGGGGAAGCAATCTGTAAATAATTGGAAAGTTTTAGAAAAACATTAGTCAGTCTTTTAGTGATGGGGAATATGTGAACCAACTTGAAGGATAATTTTGGTTTCTTAAAGTTTTTGTAAGAGTTTTGGAAACCCTGTGAGATGACGTAGATAAGAAGTCAGTGTAAATATGGTGGGGACGTGTAAAATGAGAAATTATTGCTTTGGAGAGATCTTTGATCCTCACGGCTCTGGATCAATGCTAGTAATTCTGAGGTTATTTTCGGGTGTCCATCAAAGCAAATAAAAATGTAAAGGGATGATTCTAAGTAATTACTGTAGCTTTCTGGGTTCTCTGTCCAAATGTAGAAGCTGAGTACTCCAGGAACTTTTAAACAAGTTATTTACTTATAGCTAATTACAACCTCTTGTGATTATATTATTGATACTTTTTTATATCAACAGTTGCAATGAGAGGAGTTCATATACCCCTCTAACTTGTTTAGAAATGTGGTCATTTCTATAAAACATTTAGAGTTAGTGACTAGAATTCCACCAGTAGCCAGAATGATAAAATATGAATTCATCCGTTTTCACTTACTGCTCAGTTTAGTACAGTGGTGTGGTATGAATATTGTTCTATATAGTTTTTTTTTTGTTGTTGTTGTGTTCACCTTTGAGCTTCAGATATATTCTTAGGGAGGAATAATGTAAGCTGTCAGTTACAAGTTCTGTCAGCAGCATCAGTCTCTGTATCTTGACATGTACATCTGCCCCCTGTTTTTGAGCTTTGTTCCTGTGGTAGAATGACCGTGGTTGTGAAGTAAAATTCACATGTGCTTTCCAGATCAGCTCTCCCCAGGTGAAGTGTGCTGTGTGACCTCAACCAGATGAGTCCTCCTTTAATTCCATCCAGGCTCTGCCATCGTTTGATCAGCCTCACATTACCTGTTTTACAACATAAATAAATTAAATGTTCAGTCTGTTGAAAAGATATTCCGTGTGAGAACCAGAAGAAATGTTCTCTTTGTTGGACAGAAATGCAGACACAACAGGTATTGAGCTGGTACAAATTGTGCTGGTAGAAATGCCTAACACTGCCAATATTGCCAGACAACAAACTGAGAATTTCATATAAGTTGGCATTTATCCCACAGCAATGCATCTTCTATATCAGCATGTGTACATGTTTCTATGAACGACGGCTCTTTGAAATCGTGTACAATGTACTTGCTGTGATTGGATAAAGTCAAGAAAAAGCTATTCCCTCAATGCACAGAAATTAACAAAGATATGTGAAATCTTTGGATTTACTAAATACATGACTGTCATCACATGACTCAAGATAAATGTAGTCAAATTCAAAGCTTACAGCAATAATTATTTTTTGCCTGTAACACACAGCAGGCAGCATGATATAAGAAAAAATTAACCCTTACAAAAAAACTGTGGATATAGAGAATTTGTAGGCCTATTATAAAGCCAGCCAAGCAGAAACTGTAGGGAGTCAACTTTTAAAATGTATTAATTCAAGGTGTTCAAAATAGGAATGTTACTGTCCAGGAGGTATAAGCCATAACAATTTAATTGCAAATATTTCTTGCTGTTAATCAGACCCATGAATTTAATCAGTTTAACAAAATTTAATCTTAAAAATTCTTCTTCCAGCCTGTATTAAAAAATAAGTTTCTGACCACAAAACTTTGCCTTGTGTATTCTGTTCACCTGTCAGTTTGGCCACCCAAGTATTTGTAAAAAATTGCAAAACAATGACTATTATAATATTATCATTATAATTATAGTAGTGTTAAATAATGTATTTTCTGTGAAAATCTCATCTTTCTAACATTCTGCATAGAAAGCAGTTCCATGTATTTTTGGTAAATCAGAATTGGGTGTTTGTTTCATCTAGTACAAAATAACAATAAAAGTGCTCATCACAACCAAGTCATCACTATGCGCTATATTGCCTTTTTAATCTGAACTCAGCCTTAGGCTGCTCATCCTGTCAGGTCTTACGGCTTATTGAAACCTGTGCTGTGTTAGTTTGTTTTTTGCTTTTGTTGTGTTTACAATTAGAACAGTGCTTTATATGAACACCTAAAAGCTGATGTTAGCTGTTAACTAGAGCACAGACTATCCACTAAAGTGGCAGTGGCTTGGATTAGCCAGATCTATTGTTCTTAGCGAAGTTGTAGAAGGAGCTAGAAGAGAGCCAGTGTTCTATGTGCTGGGTTGCCATGCAGCAGTGTCCTGAGGGCTTTGTTCTCCAGCTGATGCCAGGTTTGCCAAGGGCACTTTGGGCCTCGCAAGTAGACTGGTACAGTAGCTCTTTTTCATCCCTCTTCTGCTGGAGAAGGGTCATTGTTGCAAAGAGCTGATAATAAATACATCAGTTCTGTTACCATTGTGCTTCATGTTTATTATGTGACACTATATAATTTGATGTGTGTCTCTAAGGTTCCTCTTTTGTAGACCTCAAATTACTGCCACGTATCCCAGCTTCTTAGGCAAATCTGTGTCAATTTATACAAGCTTCCTTTTTAAAGCCTTGGGTATGGGCTCTTCTCTTGAATTCAGCATCAGATGTATAGAGGGAATGCACAATTCCATTCCCTTTCCAAAACTGGCTGGAAATTAACAGGAGGACTGAAAATTCGTTTTCTCTGATGAAATGATCAGTTGGAACTCAAGAATGTATTAATCTGTGCCTTGGTGCTGTTGGCGTTTTGTTCCTCTTTCCTTTCTAGAAGGTGGAATAATGCTTAGCAGATTTGGAAACTGGCTCTGAATCCCCTCTGCTTCCAGGCGCACTCCCTGGTGGTCTGTTTCTTAATCAATCAGAACTGTACAGTAGATATGCCACAGAAAACACTGCTCTGTTTCCTCTGTGGCATTCGCCAGCTGTATGTGTTGTTTTTGTTACACCTTGGCCATGTTCAGTGTGGATCTTTTTTTTTTTCTCCTGAAGGTTGTCTCCTTTGAATACAAACCAGCAATTGCACAGTGTCATTTTGCTGAAACTAGGCTTTTCAATTAAGGATGTGTAATGTTAGATGGTCTGTTTATACACGTCAATGGTAATCATATCCATCAATTCATTCATCATCATCATCAGGAAAGTACTGTATCTTTATAATGGTATAAATCATAGCATCTATCTATATAGTCACAAATTCCACTAGTGATCAATATCAGTATAGATCTAATTTCCACCTTTTCACAGAGTGAATGACTTCTCAGATGAAGATTGCATTCCTACCAATGGAACTCATTGGAAACGTATCCCAAGTCCTCCAAATCCTAAGGTCAATTGACCACTATAGCCAATGGGTCTAAGAAAGTTAACACGTCTAAGGATTTACACTGTACATACTGTATCTCCATTCTGAACATAATATGCCTCAGGGTTTGGGTTCATGCCTAAAATTCCTTAAGTATTAAACAGGATAATTTTCACATTGCATTGCTTTCCAATGCATTACAAAGCAATTTTTAATTTTATGTTGGACTGTGGCCACAGCATATGGGCCCTGGTGGCTTGTTTACAGTACAGTGACCCCAGTCCGTTATATATTAACTTTATATGTAATAGCACAGGGACTCTGGGAGCTCTGTTTAGAGTACAGGGGACCCTAGGGCTATTTTTCATAGTAAAGGGGGCTAAATAGCCTCTATTCAACTTATAAGGACTCAAGAGCCATGTTTTTCAACCCTTTGTCCATGGACTGGCACGAGGCCCTGGAGCAATGCTGTCTGGACCCTGCCAGACAGCCTTAAGTTAACATTACCGATTTAAATTAGAGTTGGTCCCAGGTACAACAAAGATTGAGAAACACAGCCCTAGAGATCTTTATGTAATAAAAGCAGTCTGTTGGTTGTGAGCGCCTGACTTCAGTCCAGATTACAGTACAATAACTACTTAAGTGTGATTGGCGCAGATATATCCTTAGGTCAGACATGAGAAAAAGGATAGACTAAAAGCTTCTATCCCAACAACAAGAAGATACGGTACAGTAGTTCGATGAGAGCAAGGGTACGTTGTGCTTGAAGGTCAATCATCTCCCTACTTTTGGTACCATCCACTGTCCAATTCACTTAGTTAGGCATTTTAACCAGTGTGAAAACATCAACTGGTTTACTTAGATTTCATTGGAGTAGCTGGAAGATTTTGGTCTCCTTCCCCACTGTGGTCAAGACAACAAGTCATGAATTCACAAGTGAATGAAAGAATTCAAATATGAACTTTTCTGGTGATGCAATTCAATGTAGAGGAACATTTTGAGTTGCTTACAGTAAGCCTATACAACTTGTGAGCTTAATGTAGGCCTTTATAGCAGAGAATGAACTGAGACTCCCAGAGAGTGTCTGATGGTGACTCAGGATAGAACTACTCTCCTTTACCCTGTCTTCCTTAAACATCCTTTTGGAATAACAGTTGTTTCTGAGGGATTTTTGTCAGATGTTTTTTTAGTGAGCCTTGTAGACACTTTTTCTGCTGAAATACACTGCATTATTGTCATCATATAAAGTTGTTTTTTCAGATATTCAAAATATTTTTGGGGAAAATAAACAATACATTTTCTGGATGAAATGATGTTTGAACAAATGCTCTTATTGATATAAAATGAACTGTATTGAACTCTCCAGGAACTCCATCCAGCTGTACTACCACGTTTAAAAAAAAAAAAGAGATGCTATGGTCCTCATTTAGAGTGATTGGGAGAACATATCAATCTCGGTTTATAAAATGCAGCTTTAGAATATGAAGCCTATTTCAATTGCTTTCTTTAGGCGATCTTTAAAATATAAAGTACATAGACTGGGGTCTCTAAAAAAGAGACCTGCACAAGGTTAAACCATTATTATTTTTTTCCTTTTCCCATGTTGAAAGCACATTTCTTTGTACCTATTATGCCGCAGCCCCGTTTTGTTCAGTTCATGCTGTTGATACCACTGCATGTCAATGGGCCCCCAGTTGGCCTTCCTTGGTTTGATGTGATGTATTGATCTATGCCAGGATTTACATGACTTAGTCATGTGTCATGATTCTGCTGATAAGGAAGCTGTGTGGAATTTCAGTTGCTCAAGCAAGGCAGGCCCTGGCTGGTTATAGTGACTGGAAGTGTCCTGCGTACAACCATTTGGTGGTTAAGTTTAATGGGGTCGCATAGAGTTTGGGGTTTCTTCTCTGATCTTCAATTTCCCTATCTCTGTGGCTCTGAGATGGAATAGTATCCCGTTCAGAGAGGGGGGTAGTTGTGTAATACCAGTCCCAATATGCTCCCTGTAGTTTCTGGGATGGACTCAGTATTAAGTTTGTAAGTTTGTACTTATAGAGCTCCCCTTCGTTAAAACCTCTTCTGAGAAAACCATCGTCTTGAGAAATCCCGGCTTCTAGACCTACGCATCCTCCTGACCACAACTTTTGGCAACGTGACTCGGCTAAGTAGGCCCGGCTTCCACTCTCCACTAAATTTCCCTGTCGGTCATCTTTAGCTCAGCCCCGCATAGGGTCCAGTCCCCTTGCTTAACCCTCCGGCACCTTGCACATACCGTATTTTTTCCCCCTTGGATGCAAAGACACCTTCTTTTGTTGTGTATGTCACAATCCACACTTAAAAAAAGCCTTGAACTTTATCTGTGCTTATGCTGACCTATGCTTGTACCTCTGGAATTTGCAGTCATGATTTATAAATTCTGATAACCTCTGTACAAGATTGGCAAACATAGGTAAAAAATATACATGAAAACGCAATGTCAAGAAAGCAATAATTTCTTCAATTTCAAAGGAAAACATGTCTGAGTAAAATCTCAGCAAGACATATACAGTTCATATTTTTAATATGCTCTGAAATGATTCATGATTGAAACTCATGCTGATCTCTGTGTTTTTCAAACACCACGGACAGATCTTTCATAACAATCACAGTGTGAGACAATTGAAAAATGGCATCAGATTGGCAGCATTTAGCATTAAGCTTTTTTCATTGTTGGTGCAGAAGGTTTAAATAAATAAAGGGGTAGAGCTGTGTGGCTTCAATACAAGACTAAATCCATCAAAAAGTGCTACTGCAGTGCCTTTATCCAAATATTAAACAAATACAGAGGAAGGCTGCTCCCTACTAATAGGAGGTTAGCGCTCCAGTTTCAATTGCTTGCTCATCACAACATCCATCCATCCATTTTTAACCACTTCTTCCAGTTCGGGGTCGCGTGGGAACAGTACATCAGTCCACTGTAGGACACACGCAGGCGCAGCCACACAATCACCCCTGGGCCACTGGGAGGAAACCAGTGCACTTGGCAGAAACCCAAGCTCCATGCAGAGAGCACCCCGGGTTCAGAACTTTAATACAATACCAACACCAATGCAAACCACTGTGCCACTGTGCCACCTCATCACAAACGTCCATCTAATACATTATTCTTTGACTAGAAATAATAGCTGTGTCACCAGTTAGCTAACCGTCCTTTGACCTTCTTTTCCGCTGATATTTATTTGCTTGTATCACTTACATCCCTTTTAAGTCATATGTTAGTGTGCTAAAAACACAAGCACTTAAGTAGGTCATTAAACCCATCTCGCAAGTTTGGTAGCTACTATCTAACTGATCCAAGGATCCCATACTGCTGTATCTTGAAAGAAGCCAGGACCATGATTGTAGCTTATTCTTTAATCCCACAATCCTTTGTGTAAAGAAGTGACTTATCAAAATGCACAAGACATTACTGTACTGTATATCGTATACTCTGTTCATTATGGTAGGTGCATATTCCAAGATCTCCTGCATGTTAGTTAAGCACATCTGCATAACATGCATAACAAAATTCAGTAAAATGGAAACGTTGCAGAGCGAGATAACGAGTATTCACAAGAACAAAAACATTTAGACTACAGTCCTGAGTGGAAGGGGTAGTTGTGGTGTACCTGACAGGACCCTTAGCTGAAACCCATGCCAGAATTGGGCCTTGGACCAGAATGGCATCTGGGGAGCCAAGAAAGCAGAGCTAGGTGAGTGTTCTTAAGCCGAGCACACCTGTGCTTTATAAATGGGAAAGGAAATGAGAGTGCAGAGGTGTGTTTCATTTTCTTTGTTTCTGTTTGTGGAAGTAAAAGTGTAAGTACTTCCAGTAAAATGCCTGGATAAACATCAAGTTGGTGAGGAGATCTGGGAAGAGACGGTTTTGCCATGATGACAGTTACAGTAGGCACAGTTATGTTAATTTGAGGATAATAAAACATTAAAACTTCAGAATCCATTACATGAGCGTTCCTCAGTAAGGTCTTACCATATGGAAAAGGCTATTGAAAAGAATCTTATCAGCAGTTCTTGTACAGGAGTAAGGAAATGTAAGGGAGAACAGGCATGCATTCTTTGGTCATGCAATTCCCAGTTAAATGAATGCTCGTCTTGGTGATGTACAGGATAACCTCAATGCACTGGTTTCAAACTGACGTTTCTCACCTTACAAATGACATGGGTAGCTTAATGGAACTTTAGTCATGTAAATTACATTTAAAATCTTCTGCAGAGAAATCAGTATATTCAGTCAGGTTTTCTATAGTGCAATTTTGCTGTAATCTCTACAATTCTCTATACAGTACATCACAAAATACTAGGCAGTTGGCCTTTCCTTTTTTTAGATTTATGAATTGCACATTTGGCAGTCTTTATGAAAATCAGTGTAAATTTATGAAAAAAGTGTAAATTTAATTCTTTGTGTTGTGCACTTTTAAATAGGTCACATTTTTACTATGAAGTGCATTCATAGAGTACTCAAAACCAGTAATGGCATAGAGTCTTACACATTCAGGACAAGGATATAACATCAATCTACAGCTCCTCGGTCCCACTTGCATTGCACTATAGTCATATTTCCTATTGGTTTAGTGGAATTAGTCCACCACACATTTGCTTTGTCCACAGTTCACTAGATATGACCCAGATGTTGCCTGGAAATCATGGCTTTTGAGAAATTCAAAATGCTGCATGTATACTTCACATGGCTTATGTAACTAATTTAACTACTGAAGTCTCAGGCAGTGCAATGTGTTCCATATGTGTATGTTCAAGTATACCAGTGTAGATATCTCATCTGTCTCCTTTTACAGTTACACAATAAATATATACCGCAAGGTTACACAGTGTATAATGTAAATGTAATATAGTTTGTAAACTAATCACATTTGTAGGTGATACTTAAATAGGAGGATAAATGAAGCTGTAGAAGCTACAAAGGAAATGTATAAAGACCTGGTAAATTAAAGACGGGACAAACACTTGGTAGATGATATTTAATGTAACGTGCGGAGAATTTATATTCAGGTAGTGAAATCATAAACAATATAGAATAATCTTGATAAAGCTGTCTTTGAAAACATCTTCGGTCCTGTACTACTAAAACAAAAATTTAAATCAAGTGCTTTGTTAACAGTGACACGATAGCTTCTAGAAAGACCACATTTTGAATAATGTACCATTGTGGTCATCACATTCATAAAAAGTTATGGCTGCTCTGAAATCAGTTTAGTTGAGTGACCAGATACAGTATGTGCCTGCACTGACAACCTTAGAGATCTGAGTTTTTAACCTTGAGAAGAGAAGATAATGCCCAAGACAAGACAATAACCGAGTGGAATTCTACAGAATCAACTGTGAAAAGCTGGATGCAAGTGGAAACTATGGGATCATGATTTAACTCTGAAAATCAGACAAAATGGATGAGATTCTTAGATCAATTACGTACCATCAATCTAAAGGAGCTGGATGGGCAGAATTATTTGGAATTTTCTTATGTTCAAACGTGTGTTGATTTCATACACTTCCAGACTGGAGGGTAAAAAAAAGTGTTTTTTAGTTTCTACCCCCGCCCTGACTGCCTGACTGCTGAAAATGATTGTTAAATACAATATGTGGGAACAAGCTGATCTAACAGGCAAAAAGTCATAACACTTTAATATTTTTGCTCTGTTAGAAGAATTATTAGTCAACATCGCTATTTAACTGCATATTTAAAAAAGAATAGGGGGAATGGCATTCAACACAGCTTAGGAACATTCCAAACAGATTCGTTTTTGATTGGAAGTTGTTTCTTTTTTATGGCCCTGTTCACCTTGGTAAGTCTCAGTGGGCATGTCTTAGACAGCTGTCACAGCTTGACCATGTTCTGTGCCACGGAGGTTGGTTAAGATTTGGCACATGCAGTGTCCAGCACATGATCTCACGTTCTACTCTAAATTTCCTGGAATGTCTTATCCTCGGTTCATTGTGTTTGAACTGGACAAAAGCTTTTGGCTCGCCTGAGTTACTCTAAGAAACGAAAAAAAAGATTTAAGCTTACAACGGTATTCTCGCAATCGAAGTTCAAACATTTCTGTGAGAATTTCTGCCACAAAGAGTTTTAAAACTTAACAGAACTAGAACAAACCTTGAGCTCAGATGAAAGGCTAGTTTTTCTGGGATAGCTATGGACCAGTGAAGACTCGCCAATGATAAATTCCAGGTACATAATACATTTCCTTGATATTAAAAGTATTTGCACATTTTGGCCTTTGTCAGCTGTAGCAGTAGAACTCTGAACAAGAGTTGTGCAGATTGATATTTAGGACTAATTGCTTTCCTTAATGACTGTTGGATCATCTTTAACATTTAGTAAACAGCCAAACACTAGTAAACAAGACCGTTCTTTTTAAAACTGAGAAATGCTGTTCTAAAATGTAGATTGATGGACAGAGTAAGGTTTCCAGTTGGTTTTAGTTCAGCTGGAAAAAAGAAGGTATATTGTACTTTTCAAACCATGTGTAATTTGCGTCAATACCAACCTGTATTTCGGTACTTCAGTGTGGTATTAAAGAAACCAATTCTTTAATAATAACACTGTTTTTCATTACCAAATGTAAATTGTTTTCAGTAGTTTCATTATCTTAGATTCATTACAGTATATTTTATTAAATTATGCTGTAAATATGTTGGCATCTCAATGAGTAGTTAACAATCTGGCACCTTGTTCTTTGTGCCTCTTTATTAAACTCTTGAGGGTATTATTGTTTTAAGAAAATAATCTAAATCAAGAATGCCTGAGACCCACTTAGCAACGAATGGTGTTGTTTCAGTTCAAGCAGGCATTGTAGTGAATAATCATTGTCAACTGCAGACTTAACTGCTTTTATTAGGCCTTATTTTGCTGTGGAAAATATATGCGAGCAATTAAACTTGAAATGTCTGAAGCCTTTTTTTAAAGCAAAATGGTAGCTTAAGTTTTGATTTGTTGGCTAGCCATTCTGTGCTCTTAAACGTTCTGTGTGATTTATAACGATGGTGTCTTGTTTCCTTTTCACTCTCAATTTGTTGTCTGCTTTGGAATGCTGTCGGGTGGTTACTGGATTGGAGATAAGATTCCCAATGTGGGTCATGGTTCAGAAACAAGATTTATATCAAATAAGCTTAAAAGGATTTGGCATCTCTTGGTACTTATTACTTGACTTTCGGAAAAAAAACCTTGACATTTGGGACTTATGGAAGAGATGCTGTCTTGCACTGTGGGAGCAGTGCAGTGATAGCCTGGGTTGATTTGTATTCAGTTTCATTGCTCTGCCAAAATGCAGAGGACAAGACAGGGTTCTATTCATCCAACTGGCTGCTTTTTTTGTGCTATGATGTGTGAATGTTCGTATACAACTTACAACCCCCCTGTGTAAATATGCATAATAGGGTTGGGCAAGTTACAAAATCTAGATAGGATGCAGTTGAGGTTTAGAATGCAGTCTGTTCGAAGTGTTGTTGGGCCTCTGGAGACCCGTCCTTGCCATTGTTTACAGAACATGCTGCCACAGTGCCCAGGTCAGCATTTAATAATACGCTAGAGATGCACCTGAAGTCAGGGATTCGAAACTGCTTAGATGGCAGGAGTTGTGATGACAAATGAAATGTTTTTTGTGTTCAAGATAATTTTTTGTTAACGACATTTTTTCTTCTGTTGAGATTTCTGTAGGAGACAAAGAGCAATTGACAGTTGACATTACCACATTCTGACTCGCCCTTTTGCACTCTTTCGGGAAGCGTCTTCAGTGGCTCGCTACACCATTATTACACTGCACTACACCACTACAAAATCACGTCAAGATGTGCCTCTGGCCCTCCCTCAATAAAAGAAAGCTTATGCACGTTCACTTCTGTTGTCAGGCATCTAGGATTTTGAATGCAATTCTAGAAGATTTCAAAGAAGCAGAAAGTGGCATGTTTCTATGAGATACTGCATTGAAGACACTTTAGTCTCCTAAACTTTTTTATAATACTCTGTCCCCTTTCCTAGAAGTGTGGTGTTAATGGGTTGTGGGTTCAGTTTCTGCAGCAGCTGTACGGTACCTTGACTTGTGGTACTTTACCCTCATTGATCCTGTCCACCCAGCTATGTGAATGGGGACCAGAGCTTCTGGAGGATAATCCTTGCAATGGACCAACATCCCATCTTCAGGGACGGGAGTTGGTGGCGGGTGTTTCATGTGTTGTCTTGTTGAAAAGCTATTGCCCAACGGACGTTACCTCTTCCATTTTTCTACTAGTTTATGAAGCTTTACAAAAACTGTAAATGTTACTGTATTTTCTTATAAAACGCAAAATAATGAGATTCAAATGTTGGAGAACAGATAGGTAAACATGTTAACCACAGGCGTTAACTCAAACAAGGAATAGCAATAAAAGTACAAGTGATGAAAACGTCAACTGTATCGCCTAAGCGGACAATGGAGAATAAATGGCAAAACACCATTTTTAATAAACATTCGAAATCGCGTGATGGTTTTTAAACACACTCTTGATACTATTTGACTCACAATCATTAGCCAGATGCAAGAGTCATTAAATTTGGCAGAACTGCCCAGCCTTACCTCACCGTACAACTGCAGTCATCGCCTACTTCTCCCATTCGGGTGCGCTTTCGCACTCGATAAACTACAACGCCATTTTTTTTTTTTAAATATAGCATGGTTACCCATCAAATCATGCATTGTTTCCACATCATTAAACAGTACAGACTACCCATACGGTTATTTAGAAGGCACTGCGGGAGAAAAAAAAAAGTTCGCTGTGACTCTGGGGATGGCATTTTGTTTTCGGCTCAGCTGTGGGTAGAGGGAGTGCTGAAATTTATGTCCCTTCATGATGAGGAAATGTCTTTTCCAGACTTCTGTAGAAATTCCTCCCGTTCTGCAGGGATCCTTTTGTGCCACAAGGGGTGAATTTTGATGTAAGGCTGTTTTCTGCTGCTTTACATTACTGTGGATTGGCATTCCACTGGACTGGTAAGCCTTGATTTGCAAGTGGCTTAACCATTGTAAATCTTTTGGCATTGTATATTCTCGGTTGTGGCCTTTCATCACGACTTTAACATAAAGCTGACAGTTGTCCGAACCACGATGAAACACAGCTGAAGTACTGAGACTTTCGTTGACATTTACTGGCAGTTTAGTCAGGGATGAGAGAGGGTTTAAGAAGGACTGAGATGTCTTTGTAATGCCTTCTGGGTACACAATGCAGTATTTCACTCTTGCGTTACTGAACACTTACAGCAAGAAACTAGAAATGTAAGCTGTTTCCTAAATTATTTTTTCCTAGTCGCTGACATGCTGTTTAATTCTGATTCTTAGAAATATTTTCCTCTAGTTCTCTATTGGCACAATGAGTAAGCCATCCTGGCACTTTGATGACTGTGGTGGCCTTGAATGTTCTGTGAGCTGAATGTGATTACCATCTGTCCAGTTTAGGATCAGACTAGGATCTGTAGAATGGCACCATTTTCAAATTCTGTGCATTGTAAAACATACGTGGGCAGTGAAAAGGGCAACCAGGCTCACTATTAGGGAAAAAAGCCATAATCTTGTCTCTGAAAAAGAAAGAATTACATTCCAAGGTCACATTTTCCTTTTTGGAAAAGGAGAGAACATCCACACTTTAATAGTTTAATAACCACCAAGATGAAGACACTTTAATAACCACCAAGATGATGATTTTGTCAGAGTTCCACGGTTTTTCCAATATGTTGTCATTTATTGATTTGGGTCAAAGGAGAATTTAATACAGAATATAGTCTTTTGTTATATCACTTTAAACATTATCTAGAGGGTTGAACGGTTCTTGATTTAGTCATTAATCAAGTTCTGTGTCAGCCCCACTTCCCTGTTTTTGATGTTTTTTTGTAAATTGGTACATTGCAAAAAAGGTATTTAATATAATAAGATATCAGGCATGTTTTGAGGTTTCTATGTAGTCACAGACCTGATATATTGAATGACTGTAGTGAGGAGATGATTCATAATTCAGATGTTTGGAAACAATATTGCAGTGATTACTATTTTGTTGAAAAATGTGGTGCAATTATGTTTGCCAAACACCACAGCAGTATGTGATGTATTGCAGTCCTTTCTTTTAGCTTTAATTTATTTTTTGTGTAAAGTTTTCAAGTTTATGATTATTGGACAGCTAACTGGTATTTCGGTTACGCCACAGTAAAAAACGTCATGACAGTATATAATATTTCCTGGGAGCAAAATAAAAACACAAGTAACAATGTACACAGCAATGCCTTAATCCAATCCTTAATGATTGTTTTCTTCTGATAAAAAGTACAATTAACAAAGAACACATGCTGGAGGGGAAAACAGCATGTTATTATTATCACCAGGTAGGTACTGTACAATAATCATTGCTTGAAACCAATTAGCAAAGCAAGATCGACTGGGTATACAGTATAATACAAATACCTGGGTGCTCATAATAAAAATAATATCACACTAATAAAAGAAACAAAACCATTCTTTATAGTTCCTGCTACTTGTATGATGGAGCGCTGATAACACATGAACTGTTATCTCAGAGGAACAAGAAAGGGTTAATTCAAGCAAAGGAAAAGCTCCCCCAGACGTCCTTCATATGGTCACACGGGTGAGAATGTGTGCCCCTTTACACCTGCTCTGTTTCTTCTCCTTTATATTCTCTCCCCCTTCCTCTCTCTCTCTCCCCCGCGCCTGAAGAAGACTTCGCAGCCGAAACAGCGTTTCCTCTTTGTACTTTTCGGCATTGAATTAAACTGAATTAAGCCAGTGCACATGGCATTTCCCTCCAATAGGAATATTGCACACTGAACATCACGTCTTGAAACATCGCACTTTTTTGGAGTTTATTAACCAAGGTGTCTTGACTACTCTGGCTTCAGCACAATTCAAGTCTGTTGTTGGCTAGTTGACTAGTTGACATTTCCACTTGTGGGATAAGGTAAAATTGAGGTGATGCCGTGCACAGCATTAATATTGCTCAATGAAAGTGACACAAGCGGATTACCATGTGAGACAAGAGCATTGTTTCAATTTGACTCCACCCTTTAAAATGCCTACAAGGCTGTCGGATGAGCTTCAAGATGTCTCATTAATCATTGTAAAAATACCGCAATGCCACTACATAATGCGGAAAAAAATTAAAAGTGACTAGGCTAGTTAGATTTATTGAGTAATGGGTCTTGACAGCATTACGTGAACTTAGTCATTAAATGCATAACTGTTAAAATAATGTGCTTTGCTTTAGAAGAAGACAAACATGAAGAGAATCAACCAGGTTTTGATTAACTCCACTTTTTGTTTGGAATTAACACTTCAGAGTCATTTTTATACAATAGGAAAGAATCTGCGTTTTTTAATAATATCACACTTGGATGAAAATGTGGCAGCACACATCTCATAAAAACATCTTTTGCAGAGTACTATGTACATTTTGTTAACATTATTTGCTCTGCAATTAATGAAGCTCCTTAAACTAGCAGCAACATTTTTCCTAGACAAGAAGATCAATTTCAAATGTTCTGCCTTTAAAATGAAAATTGAATAAACAGAAAAAATCTTTCCTGGACTTCTGTTAAATATTTTAGGTTGATACCAAGACACTTTCTAAAAAAGTGAATTAAAAAGCAATTATTTATTTATGAAGACACTTTTGATTGTTTATAAATGGACATTTTTAAACTGGAATGGCAGACTTCTGCGATTGAAGACTTATTTATTACCTTCATAAGGTGCAGTAGCTGTCAGGGATGTCAGAAGGGCATGCCGTGGTATGGAATCGGTATAGAAACCTATGCCCTCCGGTCAGGGACATGGGGCGACCTGATGGGTCACAGGACATCCGTATCCTCAACGCTGAGCCAGGAGCAGAGCCGACACAGGAAGTGAATAGGCTAAACAACAAGACATGAATAATCACAGAGAACTAGGAACAGGACAGAAGCAGAGCGCCCTCTAGGTGTCCAGGGCGTGACAGTAGCTCTTATCTAGCTGTGGACTTTCCAGTGAGCAGCACTTCACTTCTTTAAATAAAAACAGTTTCTGTTTTTATCAGAAGCTCTATAAAGCCAGTGCTTTTTATTACAGAAGTGTCCTGCGTTTGCTTGAAAAAGCTTTCAAATTTTACATCTGAATAAGCAATGTACAGTAGCAATGTATTAAGCCTAATATGTCTTCCTTTTTTAAGATAACATCGGAGAGGATCAGAAGGTGGACACCACTGGAAAAACAGGAATTTAAAGGACAGGTATGTCTTAATAATTTATCTTGTAGAAACAACTTATATCTTAAAATATAATCATGCAGTTTATATGGTACAACAAACATTAGTCCTACTAAAGACAAGAGTTGTGTGTGGTATTTATTTATTATAACTGTATTATTATTGTTATACCACTGTGTATTAGATGGGCAATTTTAGGTTGTGATATTGGCCTGGAAACTGATAAAAAATGCCCTTACAATTTTTACCATAGTAGCAATATTTCAACAAAAATAAACCTACACATTGCAATAGTAACATTTTCAAATAGTGTAGAGCTGAGAATAACTCTGAGAAAGCGGTATTGTTTAGCGATTTCTCAAAATAAGATTTCAAATAATTTCTGTGAGATCATACCTTACATTAATTTTATTTTTCAAATCATATTATGCAATACATGTGCTTTACTCATGTATTGCACATACCAGAAGAGAGCTTAGCATTGCATTTTGGTAAAAGCTGAATACTAGTTATTTTAGCATGATCCATGTCTAAGTAACGGATGGTTTCCTCTGGGATTTCTACTGTGGTACTGAAATGATTTTCATGAGATTCTGTATATGTGCGGGTAGTGGTTTGTGCATAAATTTCCTGCCATTAAGATCATAGAAGGCATCTTCAGTTCTCTGTGGTCCATTAATTTGAAGACTATTTTATGCAGTGGACTGGAAAATATGTGTGGAAATGCCTAGAACTCTTTAAGAATGCTTGGATGAAATACTGCTTTGTAACAATAGTTTTCCAGACAGGAAAGAAAGCAATCTGTGTCATTCAAAGATTGATTCATAAGATCTTCATAATTTAATTAACATACAGGTCTAAAGAAGAGCATGCTTACTTGTCCCTGTACAGTACATCTTTCAATAAAGCAGTCCTCTGCTCTCAAACTTTAATCATCAACCTATTTTGGATTACAGTAGACACTCCACCAGCTCATTTTATTTTCACCTCTACTCTAGCAAGAAAGATCTCTTAAGACACTGCTACTGTATGTATGACCTTCCGATTGGTCTCTTCAAAATGTACTGTACTATATATGGGCTTTTTTATTGCCTCAGTTACATGTAGTGTACAAATCTTGTTGGAAGAATTTATAAACCATGTAGTTGCACAGTGAGAGGCATGCTGTGTAACTGTTGCTATTTGTGACGTTATGATCACAATGGCCTACATATGAACTTTACTGGCATCGATATTTCAAGACTGAAATGAAAGTATCATTATATATATATACAATTATTATTATTAGGTGCAACCTGCTTATTTTGGTTAGTGACTTACATTCCATTATTTGGAGAGGACCAGGCCCATTAAGCACAAATCTGCTAAAAATCTGCTGAGCCCCGCCAATTCTTTGTTGTGGTTGTTTGCCAGTGTTCAGAGCTGCACTGGCCCCAGGGAAAGAAAAACACTCAAGACCAGTAAAGTCTTCCTGTAGCAGTAAGTTAATGTTAGCAGGTATCCATCTGTCATCCTCTGTTTCCAAGGAGAAATGTTCAGCAATGCAAACAGCTATTTCCCCTAACAAAATGAGTAACTTGTTTTCTGAGGAGAGCTGGGAAAAGAGGAGCCTCTTTGATTGATCAAATTGCTCAGCTCTGTCCTCATTTTATATCCACACCTTTGGCAGGGGATTCTACTGTCACACTCGTTTCTGCACAGTTTGTTTTAGGAAAACCATAAGAGACCGGGAGATTATTTATTATTTTCATTTTTTTAGTTTATTATACAGGTTGGCATGTTTGGGGAAAATTATTTTAGTCAGATATAAGTCAATGATCGGTCCAGAACCATAAATTCGAGTGGGGAGCCGTGTCAGTGTGCAAGACGAAAGAAGAAACTTGGTATTTCAACTGCTGAGACTCACACCTGGAGAAGGCTCAGCAGGCAAATTCAGCACGGAATTAACCTTTACTTTCCTATGCAGGATTGTAATTAAAGTGGGTACAATGGGTATTGTACTTGGTTTCATCAGTCCAAAAACAAAAACCTTACATTTAAAAGTAAATGATTTGATTTTCTGGTATGTCTCCATCCTTCGTCCTGAGAGTTTGCTTGAAGTGTTTATCACATTTGCAGTGATGCTGGTGAGAAATCGTGCTGTATCTCCTGTTGGCAGCTGTAGAACCTTAAATCTGTGACAGAGCATGTACTGTACACGAGTCTCATTCTCTCCCAGGCAAGAACAGGAGTCACTGACTGGGGAGCCGAGTCTTAAAACTTATTGTGAATCCAAATCAGGTGGATATATAACAAAACGGAGTTCTCAGTTTCAGATGAAAAACAAAACAAAACAATTGACTCCTGATCCTGATAGGTGGTAAAACTGCAAGCATCTTTGCCAGCATATTTTTCAACAAAGTAACATTAGAGTCAGGACACAAAGAGCCTCACAATAAATGCTTACTCAATTAACATGACGTGTTTTTTTTTTGGAATAGCCAATATATTTTAGAACAGTGCTAAATGGAAATACCTTCTTAAAATCACGCAAACTGTATAAATTCTAGGATCAGAAATAAAATTACAGCAAAATACAGGAATAAACTGCTTCAGAAAGTTAAAAATGACTTCTACAATATGCCTCTCAAGGGGTGTATGTTGTTATACATTATAATTAGTAGTTATTTTTAAATGCATGTGTTTCTTGTATTAATATTTACTATGCTGTGAAGCTGTTTTGTCAAAACAATTCTTTAAAGGAAAGGAAGGTGTTTTGACAGGTTATAAATCATGCTTAAAATCACAGCTGTGTGCAGAATGTAATTCCAGTATTTAATGATATTGAAAAATGGCCTTTTAGGAAACAAAACAAAGTTATACAGATATAAAAAAACAGTGGAGGGATGTCATTTGGTATCACGGAGAACACTTCAAAGCCTAATTTGATATGTTGCTAAAAAAATCCAATTAATTCTGTTGCTACATCTTGAATCAATTTTGAGTGATATGGATTTCATTACACATTTCAGTCCTCTATTTGTTCTGCCTAAGGCATTGCCTCTGCTTCTTAAGGTGCAATAAATCACTGGAATCCCCAAAGGCCGGTGCCTCGTTATCAGTCACCAAAGTAAATGGTTAAAAGAAAGAAAATTCAGAGCCTATTAGAGTCTGTTTAGATTTCGTAACAAGATACGATACATTAAAGAATTGCATCCAAGCATGGAGGATGCACATGTCTGAGCACGTTTGCAGGAGCTGCTGCAATGCAAATGCCATATTTTAGAATCTAATCCATGATGACAGCGGTAAGATTTTGGAAGACATTTGATCTATTTGCCATAAAAAATGGAATCTTCTTTCACATAAGAGGGAACAGCTGGTTATAGTTACATAACTGCAGTTGGCTATACAATTCTCATGGTCTGTCATGTGTAAGAGCAAGTGCAGCTAGTTAATCAAAAATCGTACTATTCTTGTTCTCTACAATCTCATATTTTAATTAAGATCATGCAAATGTAATTTCAATAAGGCTTACTGTATGTACTGCACATTTTAACACCAAATGGTATGGGAGATGTGAACTGTTTTCCCAGACTGTTATATTATTGAGAGCCATGCAATACAGCAGTTCTGTACAGAAAAAGCCTGTGTCTGAATTGTTCCACAAGGTTTTAAAACTCGAAAAATAAACATAGCTTTCACCTGATACTGTCCTTTCCATGTGATTATGACTAATTTCTGTTTGCATTTGCAAACGTTCAAATGGTTTTAAAAAATGTATTTGCCTTTATTCATAAGGGTGAGACCCACTTAGCCATGTCTGTTGTGTCCCATTCATTCATCCTAGTCAAGCTTACCCGCTTGTGTTTATCTCAACCAAAATTTGACAGAGCTGATGGAATTAGCGTGCCACTGTGGTGAACAAGGGTCAATACAATCTTAAAGTCTTTTGAATGGAATTTTCTGCTTTATGTGATGAACATGTGATGATTTCAGATTCCCAGGAAGAAACATAATCCACCACAAAATGTGTACTGTATATTGCCTTTAACAAGGACAGGCCATGTAAGACAATGTTCAGGAGAAACCGCCCTAGTTTTGCCAGAAGAGTTGCACATACTGTATTTGGTGAAAGTTGCCAAGACATTAAAGCAGATTGTTTGTAAATGTTCATGAAATAGAGGGAAGTAAACCTTGGATTCAGGAATTACTAGCAGTCATACACTGGGCCAGACACTGCTTTTGAAAACCATTCCTGTGTTCATTTCATTGGCATTTTCTTTGGGTGAATGCTTTTCTTCGAGTGTCTTAAGCATAACATTATGTGTCAAATTTTATGAAAGATTTAATTCTCAAAACTTCAAGTAGCGTCTAGAATAAAATTTGTTGAAAAATTGTCTTTCTTCAGTACACAGCATTTTGGCAAGTAACGCATTACAAAAATGCACACATGTACTTTAATTTCTTGAGTGCTGAGACAGACCATAGCTGCAGACAAAAGCTGCACAAACAGTTTCAACAGAAAAGTATGAAACACTTGTTTTTTTTTTCTGGACTCCATATCTGGGTAGGAAATGGGAGGAAACCAAGAATTGTCAAGTTTGGATTTGTTACGATAAAATGCTGCAGAAGTAAAGCCAATGTTTTGCTATGGAGATTGTGTTCACAGTAATGTGGTCTGAATTTGAGTTCTTTGTTAATTGCACATATTTGCATTGTTTTTTTAAGTTTGCTCCTTAGTTTTTGCATTCCAGGTCATTCCACTCATTTAAGATACCTTTTGAACCTGAACCTGAACTGCTTTTGGAACTCGGACATTTAGACCTTGGGAAACAGCATTGATTGTTGATTGCCATTTCATACTGATAATTAGCTTCCAAATAAAATATCTCATCATTACCTAAATTAAACAAAACAATCATGTAATAAGATGAGTCATAGAATAAGATTTTGGCTATAGGTAATAGCAGGTGTGAGAATGTGTTTAAATGGATTGTATTTCTACATATTAAAATGTGTTTAAATGGTATGTATTTTTGTACTATAATGTAAATGTCCTTGGATTAAGGCATCACCCACATATGTGAGATAGAATGATGCAGTTGATTGCTACAAATCCATTTGCACTGCAGGCTATTGGAAAATTGTTGTCCACTTATTCAGAAAATTCAATAATTAGTGTTTAGTCAACTTAACTTCCCATCATATTCAATAACGAATTGATGAAGTGCCCAGGGCGCCAGCACCGGAGACAGCAATTTTAATCACTGACCACCAAGCCACTCTTAATCTGAATTTATCAGACGTATTTCCAAAACTGACTCAACACTGGCTCATTCAAGAGAGTAGTAGTCCATTTACAAACCTGTAGAAATCTGTAGAGCTGTAGAAATATGGAAGCAACCTGAAACGGTTAGCTGCTTGTTGCTGGGATGAATGGGATTTTAATATCCTCAGTGTGAAATGAGTGTAGTTGAACAGACAATACTGGATTTATTACACTTTAACAATAGCAAATATTGATTTTGGAAATGGATAAGAATAAACAGTACTCAAAAGTGGAGAACTGTTTTTTTTCTTAAACCTTTTTGTCTGTCTTTGAGGTGTCTGGAAATGTGTTATGTCTTTCAGAAATGTTTCAAACAGTAATAATAATCTCTAGAAATAATAATCTGATGATATCCAGGGGACTCAAAAGCTCTATTAAAATGTTATGAAGAGCCCCTTCTGGCTCAGGAACAAGAGCACAGCGTCCAAACCCAGAATCATGTGCCTGATGAACTGCAGATTGCCTAGTCAGGTGCTGCACGTTTCTTTAGAATAGAGGTCTTCCTTCAGACCACGATTCTCTGAAGAAGCTTTGAACTTAAATTTGGAGCAGGTTGTGCTTCACTTTGAAATAAGTCCCAGCTGAGGAATGTACAGTACATTAACCTGTCTGGTACAAGAAAAACCCATACATACAGTAAATACATACACAAACATGATAGTCTCAAAAATACCCTTTACACAGCTTTGGAAAACACTGCATTACAAATCAACATTGAACTTCTGTAGCACAATGAAAGACAAAGATTATAACTTCTCTATTTGAGAATTAGTGCACAACTGATATCTCACTTTGAGGATTGAAGCTGAAGATCTAAAGCTTTAACATGCACATTTGAAGATCTTTTGTCAAGTAGTAAACATCTCTTATTGTATTATCAAGCACTATAGATATATTGCATTTCAAGTGTCACAAAGGCCTATTGAATGCCTTCTTATTAAATACCTTTCCCACACTTTGAAGATTGGCACTGCACCTCAGAATCTGTCATCCACTGTAGCTGCTAGTGACTTTAATGCTGGAGGCTGAGTTTAGATTGCATGTCTGAAAAAATATCCTCAGTAATAAGCATGACGATAGAGAGGAAAAATAAGTTCTGTTGTAAAGTATCAGTGAATCAATTTTTAAAAAATAGTTACTTTTTTAATCAGTATGGTTTACCTCTCCCTCCTTGAACAGAATGTGGGGCTGAAAGACTCACAGCCTTTTTTCTACCAAAACACAAACTGCTTTACACAGTTGAGGTCCCAGAGTCCAACAAGACTAGCACTGACTGGGCACACAATGAGGTTTTCTTTAACAGCTCTGCCAGCTCACAGACACCAGGCAAATCCCAGGGGTTGCTGTTACGTGTCCGAAAGTACAGGAACTGACTCAAGCCCTCACAACCTCAGCAGTGCCACTAGACCAATTGTGTGTGGTTAATTAAGGAATTCTGGTTATTCTTGATTAATGACATTCCCCAGGCTCGAACTCTTGACCTGGGGTATAAAGCACAACTGTGAGCCCATGAAAAAGTGGTTTCATTCAGGCGTCCATTAATAGTATGATGACGTTATTGTTACAATTGAACAAGTTATTTTTTACCTGGCTTGATGAACACAGTCAAAGTAAATCTAGCTAAGGCCTCCAGAACAGTCATGCTAATTGTGTATGTCAGGGGAATGTTGAAGGTAACATGACCATTTTCGTATAATTACAGTACATGCTTCTTATCGTATGACAGCAGGAACCATTTGTAGTTAATAGTTAATGATGCAATAACAATATTACTCATATATTCTAGCTAAGTACCAAAAGAGTCATTGAGCACTTTGCCCTAACATTAAGAGCTATTAGCCTGATAAAAGTGCAGCACAGTAAAGGCAGTTAAAACAATGCCAAGAACACTCAAAAGTATAGAAAATAAACAGTGCCGTTTATAACTGGGTCTAAATTAGCTTCCTTTGTAATGGTCCTAAACATTACATTCATTTCCATGAAGCTAACTGGAAAAGGGTCAACTGGGAAAAATGGGAATCTCACGTCCATAAAATAGATCAGTTATTAGTTATTTCATACTCTTATAGTACTTTCCCTGGCAGATGACCGTCTGAACTTTAGTAAGTCAGAGTCTTACATTGCTCAAACTATAGAAAACAAAACTTCATAAATGAAACCTTTTCTTTCTAAGGTGGTAACACCTGGAACACTGTATGTGTATTATAAAGTCGTCTTGAAGGATATCTTCTAGCAGTGTATTGCAGTCTGACCTCTGCAATGGTTTGGCCTCATTGGATGGGTTTTCTAAAGAAGTTCAGCCTGTGCAGCCTCACTTTGTAGCTGGCAATTACTGTTTTGTTAATTTCATTTATTTACAATGTGTGACCAAAGAACTTGTCATGCTATACGTTCTAAGCACCATCTGCAGAAGTCTCCAGATTCATGCTTAGCCTTCAAAAATTGAAATTAAAAGTTGACTTGTCATGGAAATCCAGATGTATGTTCAGTATGTTTTGATAGTAATAATAGAAACAGACAATATTGTACATACAGTACTAATAGAATACCAATCAAAAACACTTACTCATATTTCTAAATGCTCAGTTTTTAAATTTAGTTTTACCGTAGAGCAGTATTTTAAAAATCCTCCTTTGGCTTTGATAACCTAGTCTTTGCTTCCTGTTGCCTTTTAATAATTTCCTAAACTGTAGATGATGAATATCTGACCACTCTTTCATGAGGGACCTCTCCAGTTACTCCAGGCTATGTAAGCTGCATTTGTAGTCTGCTTTCTTCAGCTCATCCCAGAGATGTAGAGCTAGAGACCGTGATGGCCAGTCAGGAACAGTGATTTTGCTCTCAAGTTTTCATGCAAGCTTTGTTCTGTTATTCTATTGTAAAGTCCATTTGCTGCAAGCCTGAGCTTTGTTACAGAAGGCACCAGTTTCTGGCTCAGATATCCTGCTAAACTTCATAATCTGTCTGTTCCCCAATTCTGATGAGGAAATCCGGACCAGAGGATGTGAAGCACCCCTAAAACAGAACAGGCCCATTCCTGTTTTCACAGAAAGGAACGAGAATCTTTTTAACCCAAGCTTGACCTTCCTGTGCTAATCATACTCGTGGTGAGACTATCCAAAATCTCAACTGCTGTTTCACCTTACTCTCAACATTTGGTCACATTTGACTTAGCAGTCAGTTAGTTCCTGTTTTACATTTATCTGGCTTTGAATGCTGGTTCTGAACAGACTGTGATGCAGGTGTTTGAAGATTCCCCATTTGCAGCCTTTGGGAATGAGTTTTATTCCCCCAGATAACAATTCTGACCACACATTTGGATAAGACCTACCTACAAATCTCTTCCTAGTGGAGCAGCAACTACAGTGTGCAATTAGCCTTGGACTTCATATTTGAAACTTCCTAGGTGTCATTAGAGTTGCTGAGGATCTTTAGGCTATTTGGAGAGTATGAATACATTTAAACATTGAGTGTATTAAGAAATGTATACAATTTGCAATGCATATGCTTAGTTCAGCCTTCCATGCATTATTGCATTGTAACTCAAACTGTAAAAATGTTGATGTACATCTTTATTTTTAAAACCCTAAATCACTTTTTATTTACAGTTCTTCCACAAAATGACTTTATTTGGAGGCTACTGTGTAGTAAGTGGATATGAGAACACAGCTCTTAAATATCATGTGTAAATCAGCAAAGTTTAACATTTATCATATATTAATGGTATATTATCTATATATGGGATCTGGTTCTGGAGTGAAAAAAAAACAAGGAGTGTCTTTTGTTACAGAAACAAACTTTATAGAACCATATGGTTGTATGAAGTTTTTATGGTTCGGGTTTTGTGAAGAGTAATGTTTTATGTGTAAGTGGAAGTTATTTAATGGAATTCATTTAAAATCAAAGAGGCCTGGCAATATTTATTGTTCCTTTTATAAATGTTTTATGCATGAAACTCCTTTTTAAGCTTAAATCAAATGTCTACAGACCTTGCAGCTTTTATAAGAAAAAATATATATACCAGAATGTGTAGGTTTAAATAAAGATTAAAGGATCCTTTCAAGAACGTAAAATTAGTTTTCTACTATTTTTGGCTGATAAATTGAGAAGCATGACAGATCCCAAACTTATTTCCCTAGTGCCTTTTGTCAAAACAGAAGAATAATTTAATAAAAGAAATAAATTTTTCCACCAGAAACTCAAGGCTCTTCAGTCTTTTTTAATGGGAAAGTCAGCACAATATAAAATAAAGAGAAATCCACTTAAATTTAAAGACAATTTAAATGCAGGAGGCATGTCTTTACACAATCAGTTGTGGAAGTATAGAACAAGCTAGCAAGACATTGTTGAAGGTGATACCTTGGTTTCCTTTAAGAAAACACTATTAGAGTTTTTGATCTTCCTAATACCTACCAGCAATCAAAAGCGTTATGATGGGCCAAGTGACTCTTCATAGAGTCTTTTCTTCATGAACAGTCCTCAGATACAGTATCTTTGCCTCTACTGTTTTTCCACTGTAAAGGAATGTGCACAAAGGTTTTTGAGTTTATTTAAAGCAATGTTGACTTATTAGATATGAGAACAAGTGAACATGCCCCAGATCCAGATTCTAGGAAAACCCATCCTGAAGAATCTTTACCCAAAAGTTCTACATTCTCCTAAACACCTTAGTATATATATATAATGAAACTAGCTTCGGTTCTTTATGTTTGTTTTCAGTAACTGTCCAAAAACACAATTTAGATGAGAGCCACTGGGAATGTAAAATCTGCTTCTCTTTCAACCTTGATTAGTTATTATATGTATAGTTTCAGCATTGTGAATGAGAAACAAAACCCCAAACCTTTTCTTCTTTAGTTTTTTTCATGCAAATAGTTTGGTTGTGCATAAATGAATTGCTTCAACATTAGCAAGTTTTCATTCTTTTGCGATGTGGTACTATTATACCTCTTGTGGTTTTGTGGTTGCAAACAGGAAAGGAGAAACACAAAATTCATCTGATCTATGCATTATGGAAGATGTTGCTGAAAAACTAACCAGAGACATTAAGACAGGAATTCAAAGTTTGTTTATATAGCAATACGCTACTGTAATATTGCTGGGAGTCCCCAGGAAAAGTGTGTAATTGTCAGGGTTTCAGTATAATTTAATTACATTAAATATATCTGTATACCAGGGTGACACAGTGATGAAGTGCTTAGCATTACAAGAGTACTAGGAGCCTGTATGGAGCTTGTATGTTGTCCCCATGCTCTGTGGGTTTCCTCTCCCAGTCCAGAAACATACTGTAGCAGCAGGTTAACTGGCTTGTGGAAAAACTGTCCCAAGTGAGCACGTCTGTGTGTGCCCTGTGATGAACTGGCATCCCATCCTGGGTGAGTCTCATCTTGTGCCTGTTGCCTGCTGTGATGGGCTCTGGTTCCCCCGTGACCCTGAAATGGATGAAGTAGTTAGAAGATGGATGGATGAATTTGTCAGCAGCTACTGTCACCCTGCAACTCACAACTGGCAGCCCACTGCAGCTAGGCCAGGTATGAGCCTGTCCGGCACCTGGATAGTCGACCTCTTGGAAAAGCTAAGGGACCAGTAGGGAACGCTCACACTGCGGTCTTTGCAGGTCCTAAAGAATAGTGCCTCAGTATATTGATGGGGACACTACTGTAAAAAAGATGCCTTCCTTTGTAAAACTGAGGTCCTGACTCTCTATAATAATTAAAAATCCCAGGGAGTTTCTTGGATTGAATAGGGATGTCCTGGCCAAATTTCCCCCTGGCCTTTACCATTGCCTCCTAATAATCCCCATCTCTGAACTGGCCTCATCACTCTGCTCTCCTCCCACTGAGAGCTGGTGTGTGGGGAGCGGACTGGCACACTATGGCTGCTGTTGCCACATCCAGGTGGGGCTACACTTTGGTGGTGGCGGGGAGTCCCCATTACCTGTAAAGCCCTTTGAGCGGAATGTCCAGAAAACTGATAAAATTAAAATATATTATGAGTAATTTCTGTATGACCATTTATGAGGCTCTTGGCATGCTGTAAAACAGCATCTTCACCAGGATCATTTTGACCCCTGTGTGTCAAGTAAGCAAAGCCTGATGCTTAACAGCTTAACCCAGCTTGATAGTACTTGATAAGAGCTGGAGAGTGAAAATGCCTGTCACAGGTAACACTGCTGCAGTTCATTTTTGGCAAAATCTGGTTGAGAAGCAGACAATTTCTCAAACAGGAATCCCACAGAAGAAAAGTAAGAAGTAATTCCAAGCTTATGCATTAAAAAAATATTACACCATATGACTGAAGCAGCCTTTGGATGCTGTCCAACAAGTTATTTTTGAGTTTTTCTTCTGTGTAATTTAGCTGTATTTTGGGCAGCTAAATGGTCAGACTTAGTGTGAAAATTCAGTCTTTTTGCAAATTAGAAGATGAAATTTCAATTTTTCCTTTCCAATTTTTGAAAATACAAAGAATAGGCCTGCCAACATGGAGATATGTGGTACTGATCTGTAAGACCACACAGGAAAGGATATTACATTAACACAGAGACTTCTCTGTACTGATAATGTGGCTGCTGTGATTGGGAGTTGAGTGTGTCATAAAAAGCTGAACCCTATCAGCTTATATCAGTTTTACATCCTACTTTGGGAAAGCCTCGTCACTGGATCAGTTGAAACTTCCTTTCTGTCCTGGCACCACACCAGTCTTATTATTCGGAGACTTTGTCATTAAAGCTAGTTTATGTTTTCCCCTTTTTTTCTCTAGCTGATGTTATATTTATTCCCTCACTCTGCAATGGTGCTTGTTCTCTCTAGTGCACAATGAAAAACACAGTTGTTTCACATTCACTGGCTGCTAACACAATGAGGCCAAACACAACATGACCCTTTCAGAGACCCACTACTTTCCCACGTGAGGTGTCTGTTTACTGGGTGTTCTCTGCTTCTTAAAACATGTACGTTTAATTTGCCAATTGAATGGAACAACAGCAGAAAGCTATAAATCACTGGTCTCATGTTTTATAGAATCACATCATAATATTTTGATGGAAAACTTTATCTGTAAATAAAGGTGAGGTGACACAAAGTGATCAAAGCCTGTCTTGGATGCATGTTTTTAAACTAATGATAATGTTCCATGCATGGTTTGTGGCCATTATAATACGTGAAACACTAAGTGAGACAGACCCTTTTGAGAAATCTTATCTGGGAGAATGATACAGTACCTTTATTAAAATGATTTTTACTTTAACAGCATTGACGTTTGAACTTGCACTTGTTAATAAATGTGGACTTAACTGAAAATGATCATATTTCTAATCGGGATTCTTTTCTTACATTGTGCTTTTGAACTGTACCTGAATGAATTGCATTTTTAACTTTGTTGTCTTATAGAAGCAATATATGTGGATTCCATGAGATCGCTATGTATTTGCTTATTGGAAAAAAGCCATGTAATAAATGCTGGAATACTGTGAAACGAACTGTCATCACAAATTCACCAAGGCTGCTTAAAGGAGAATCTCAGTAAGTTTGGTCATTAATTAGAATTTTGTATTTGCAAAGCTATAAAAAAAGCCCTCAGTTCAACTGCTGAAGGCTATTAGACTTGCTATTAAAAAAACCAAATCGCACTACTGTTGCTCACGAATTCATGATTAAGTGATGAGTTTTAATAGTAAACATATCCCTCCTTTATCGTGATTCATTTTCATAATGGCTTGTAATGAATCTGCGGTGTATTGCTCTTTGGACTTTTAGTGGTTTGGCAGCTCCAACGCAGGGAGTTTCCTCCCCTGCAAGGAGAGTTCATCATATGGCCAGCAGCAGTGCACCTGGGTTCAATTATTGCACTTTTCCTGTGTGACCAGCAACAGTACTCCCCTTCACACTGGTTTTCCTCCCTGCCACTCGGGTGTACAACACAATCCAGGTTATTCCAAGTGACTCTGTATTGTCCAATGTTCCCTGGTTTCCTGGATCACAGGGCCTCTTGGATGCTGCCACAAGATTTTGACAACGCAAAACTCATTTATTTCTGTCACACCAGACAGATGGAGAATGCCAATCTGAGCCCTTTTCTTCTTGATCTCCCCATTACACACGTTTTCTTTTAAAATGTCTTTCCAAGTTGGTTAGATTTCCTGACTATCACTTTGCGGAGGAAAAAACAAGAGTTCAGGAACTTCTCAGCAAATTGTAATTATGGAGAGCTTAACACATCTAATCTGCACCAGCCTATCAGCTCTGAAGTGCATTTTCCCTTTGGGTTATTAAATAACACTGAAGGGCTGTAATTCAAAATTATGTACTTCATAGCAAGTTTAGAGCTATAAATTTCATGATTGAACTTTGGTTGCTACTTATTTGTTGGACTTTATTCTTTATCCACGGTATTGCTTAGCATACAGAGACTTTTAGAGAAAGGACATTTGGCAGTTGTAATGACAGTTTTGTTTGTATTGCTTAGAATAGGAGAGATCTGAACTGGAACTATACAATTTTAAGTATAACCTCCCCCCTCAGGGAAAAACCTGAGAATTCTCAAAATTTTGAGAATTGAAATTTGAGAATTCCATGACCATTTACAGTACATTACACTGTTGTCTGTCACACTTCGACAGTAACTTATATACAATTATATTGTCACTTATATACAATGTTTTAGTTCGCCATGAACTGTACAATTCAATTGCCTACTAGACAATCACCAGTTAGGGTGGCGCTGTGGCTGGCATCACTGCCTTTTCTCCCTGTGTCCGGTGGGTTTCCATTCAAGTGCTCCGGTTTCCTCCCACAGTACAAAGATATGTTGGAAGGGTAATTGGTTTTTGGAAAAACTGACCCTGGTGTGAGTGTCTATTTGTGCCCTGTGATGGACTGGCATCCCATCCAGGGCGTAGCCCACCTTGCTTGCGTTGCTTCCCAGGATAGCCTCTCCCACAATGCTGAATTGGATCAGGTGGTTTGACAACGGATAAAAGGACTATCACCAGTTATAATTTAAGATGACATTTGCTTTAAATGCTAAAGGTATGAAATATGGGTCCAGCAATGACATGTTGAATTTTTTTTCCACCATGGAACACCATTTAATCTAATAAAAGTTGAAAAACTACCCACTGTTTGTATAGAAATAATAATACATATTTTATTTCTAAAAACTTTATTACAGTATTCTCTGAACTTTGCTCTTATAAAAAAAATATAAGAACAAAAGTACAGTTCATTTGATCCGTGTGAGTAAATGGAGAACAAATCCTCTAAATGTATCTGCCCTTGCCACAAACCTGGTGATGTCCTGACATCTTGATAGACAGGAGCCAACGAAACCCATCAAAATAAACGTGCAAGATAAAAAAAACATTGGAAAAGATAAAACCACAAAGGGCATATGACCAACAAGGAGGCTAATTTTTTTTTTTTGTCATAGGACAGAAAGCAAAGTGCACTTAGAATCGCCCAGCAGCTGTTGTTTTGATTAAGAAATCGGGTGCTAATGAGTGAGAGAAGAAGACAGAAAACTGTTTTAATAAGGGAGGCAAATACATTGAAAACATTTATTTTTTAATTTAAGAAAGGTATTTATATTCTTTTTCATTTAGAAGATGAATGCTATTGGGATTTTTTAATATGTCATCAGCACATAACTATGTTGTTGTCTGTGGAATGTCAGAAATGTGTTGTCATCCAGAAGAGAAAAATATTAAAATGTATATAAGATGTGCTGCTTTCTATCCTTCAAATCAAGCCACTAATGTGGTGCAAAATTTCCTTTCTTTTGAGTCCAGTTTTCCAACTGGCAGACCCATCCTTCCCTAAATACTATACATTAGCCAGCAGATTTAATTCCAAACTGTTGCTGTGAAGTCTGTTAACGATTTTAATTGGAAACAGCATTTTGTCAAAGATCACGATTGTCGAGACTGGTATTTATCAATTAAGAATGTCTGATGCTTAAAATTAGATAATAAATCTTTACACTATCCGATACCCTAGACGCTGAATGTGGAAATTATGCATAGCAGTACCTTGATGCTGGACAGTAGGAGTGTTTAAAAAGCACAGAAGCCTTACATTAGGGTGTCTGTAATTTGTTGCTATGGCTTCACGATTGCTGAAGGAGCATGGCTTTAATCTGTCAACAGGTACACAATGAGCTCAGGAAAAAGGAGTTTGACCGAGTGAGGTACCTCAGCTGTTTGAAAAAAAAAAACATTTTTGCAACAGACAGACTATTGTTGGCGCCATCAACAAAGAGTGATAGCAAATAGCTCTGAACCAACGAGAGATTTGCAGAGTTTTAACCTCTCTGGAAGCTATACAGAGATCAACTTGCAAATGCATTCCTACACAGACAAAATGATGTTATTAACGGCAGATTGATCAAACATAAATAAATGTGTGTTAATACATTGATTTTAGAATGTTGATCTTCGGATGTGTTTTTTTATTTAGCAAACAGTTGCACGCCCCATTAATCTGGCCTTATGCTGAAGCTTGACCCAACGTTTATTAGCCTTGCCCTTTATTAATGAAGCAGCACTGCTCTACATGGCACGTTTATTTTAAAACACCTGGAATTTTCCCTAAAAATCCAAACCTTCTGTCAACTCTGGATATGCAGCATCATGGTTGAATCCTCCCCAATCTGCAGCATCAATAGTCCTGTTTCATTGAATTCATACCACAGAACCTCAAGGAACCTTTGGAAAACAATTTTCATGGGGCTTAGAAAAGTGGATTCTCTATGTACTTTTTTTAGAAAGGGAAAAGCAAAATATGCATAGTTTTAAACACATTCTTACTTTTTTCTCACCCATTTACTGTTAAATCAGCCACATGTGTGGGTTTCTTGTTTTCATTCCTAAATAGAATTTGTATGTTTTCTTCTGGTTCTGAAGAAGCAGAGAAAAATACCTAATGCTTCTTGTCTTTTGCTTTCCTAAAATTTGCTTACATTCTTTCTGTCTCCATATAAAGTCATGCTGCAATACCAAGTCTATATTTAAGTGAAAATGAAAATTGGTTTTCCGTTATGCACAGTCTTCCTATCCTCGTTTTGCCTTGCATTTACTGTAGAAAAGTCAAGCAAGAAGCTTTTAAAAAAGGCCTGGATAGTCTTAAACTTGATTTAAGGTGACATATATTTAAGTTTCTCCGGTTCCTTTAAATAAGGAGAAATAAAGTGGTGCATTTTTACATTAAGCACCAGGGCCCACAAGCTCGTTTTAATCACACATTAAAGCTCTGTAAGTGACACTGAATCAGCCATCTCCTCTTCCAGACACTATTTAGATAATTTACCTTAGTTGTTAAGAATAGCGTGATTGTGTGATTCTAAAAAAGCATGAGCAAAAAGAAGAATGCCAAGAAAAGAATATCAGTACCCAGTTGATTTTCCTATTCCAGCTGTGCAATCCACTGTGTTATTGAGTAAGTAGCAGATTGATCCTATTCAAGACAACTACGTAAATACCTACAGTACATTATCTAGTCAACGAGTTTAAACAAGAAGTACTGTACTTTGATTCTCTGAAATTCTTATTACTTATAATTACTTTGTTTTATGAATGAGAAGTAGTATATAACCATGACTAATAATGGATTTTTTTAAATTTGAGATTTTCTCTTTAAACTAAATAACATCAATTTACCTACACATATGACTTGAGCTTGCACTTGGAATGCAAATTTAAAAGACCTTTAAGCTTCAGATGTTGTACATACTGTAAAGCGGAGCACAGCAAAAAGCAGGCATGTCTGTGTCCTTGTTTAAACTAGACAATCAGAACCTGAGGACAGAGCATTCTCTGTATGTGGTCTAGGGATATCTGGTGTTGCTTATGCTAATATTTTATTCTTCCAACACTTAAAGAGTGAAAAGCACCATTAAAGTGCCAAATGCTTGTACAGTTCATACCCCTCCTTGCTGAGTCCTAAGTAACTTCACGGAGGAAATCTGCAATGCCATATCAAAACAACATAAGAAAGATTGCAAACAAGAGGGGACATTCAGTCCATCTAGCCCATTTCATTTCTAGTGACCAAGTGATCTGAGAATCTTATCCAGCTGTTTCGTGAAAGAAGCCAGGCCATCAGTTACTTCACAACAACAGGGCTGGGCTGTTCCTGTCTACTGCAACCCTTTGTATAAAAAAGTGCTTACATTTACTCAATTTTACATGCACTATAAATGTTCATTTACTATGATTGATTATATTGATTTGATCTGATTTTATTACTAATGTAATCATTGTATTTTCCACTTGAGAACTCTAGTTCAAGTTACACTGCTCATTCTGAAGAAGAGATTAGAAATCAGAAAACCTTTCCATTTAGACAGGGAATACTCAAGCTGAGCCCCTTTCTCACTTAGTTTTCTTATTGAAAATGGTAGTATTAAAAGGCACATCACACATTTGCCTGCTTCTCCTAAGTGCTTTATATAGGGTCAACTGTGATGAAAACACCAATGTACTGTAGATATATCTTTAAGAAGAGAGGACCACGTTGATTTGGCAATGATGATATAAAGCATTCACTTCTCAAAGAGTTAGCAAGAATTTCAAAGTGTTCACAAACACTTTCCGGCTTCTCTGGAAAAGGTACTACTGTGCGTAATACTGTACATAAAACAACAATTATTAAAGAGGGTATTAAACTGCATCCTTGTATCTTTTGGACTCCTTTTCAAGGCTTTCTTTGCCAGAGAAATAAACAAAACACCCTGCCAAACACCTGTACTTTGAATGTTTTTACCACTAATACTGTACTGTATGTATTTCTTGAGTGTCCTCTTATAAAGAATTACTATCTTGTTACGTGGAACTAAACAGTATTATGCATCTGAAGGCACTAAAGATCCCATTCTGAAGCAGTCAGTTAAAATGTATTTTCTGTAAAAGCATGTCATGCGACATTATTTTTAAACTTTAGATTTCTGTCACATTTAGTTTCAGAACTTCAAGAACATTATCTGTAACACTCCGAATTAGGGAGATAACTGAAGAAAACTTGAATGTGGAACACTTAGGTCACAAACATTCCAAACTAAGCAAATAAAGAAACAAAATCTGCTTGAAATAGTAATACACACATTTCAGAAGTTAATTTCAAAATTGTCCCCGTGACATAGAAAAATAGGGGTGGTGGACATTGATACAAACTGAAATGTTAGCAATACCATCTAAAAGGCTATGCCATGATCTCATTCTCGCACATGGTAACATGATCCATACTGTACAGTGTAATTTCTGAAACATCAGCCTAAACATTTTAAATCCCTTCTCCTGCTTGATATACCAATGTTTAAATATTTGAATTGCTTGTAATGCTAAATTAAGACAGACATGGAAAAAGTGTGGTTCAGTGAATACTGTACCTAATCTTCTGGTTTTAGTGAATATATTAAGTAAATACACATACAGGATTCGTGATTTTCTTCTTTTTTCACCTTTCCAAAACACCACATAATATTCAGGAGCAATGTATTTGGCAATATACTGTATTTAGTCCCAGCTGCCATCCTAGATACAGTAGTTCCTTATATGCGGGTGTGCACAACATGTACTGCAGTTCCTACATTTACCACTAGGCGGTAGGCCATATGCATCACTGAAATAATTTTACTGCTGCAGAAGCTTGTTAAAAAATGTAACTGCAAAAAGCTTTTGAAAAAGCGTTCCAGAAAATTAATACTTATATGCATAAATATTCAATTAAACTTTTTTTCTGAGTCCCATGCTATATTTATCTTTCTGGAATACTTTCCCAGGTTAGGCTTATGTCATGTTGTAGAAGCTATGGTTTTGTTTCCAGTGAAGTGGGCTTTTAATTTGTCATTTTCAAACATTGGATTATGGAGTGGAAAACCTTAATGTACTATGCTAGACAAGGAAAAGTACTGACACAGAGGTAATTGCATAATAAAGTGAATGCATTTGGATCCTGTATTGAATTTTATTAGGATTTAGCAAAGGCATTATACTATGCAAACCATACCTATAAAAATTCAGCATGGTTATTTTTGCATAACTATTAAATTTTATATTTTTCTTATATGTTTTTGGGTCTTTTTCAAAAGTAGGAATTAAATCCAAATGCAGTGTAATGGCTTGAAGCCATAGAACATTTATATGTACAATTTATATTTCATACCAGTGCCTCTTCACTCGTGATTTGTACCAGAAAGGTCAGATCTGGAATCCGATTCAGGGAGATTAAATGATCATTTATTGGGGAGGGGGAGGAGCCCAGATATGTCCTTGGATGGAAAGACAGCCATCAGGAGAGCAAAGCAGATATTGTGGTCTACTATGCAATCAACCATGCAGTCACTTTTGAGGGCTTTTTATAATCCAAGCACCACCCTGGTCACCCTTGTGTAACTATAAATGTCCTGTTTAGGACAAGGACACAAGGTATATTTAAACACCGAATGTAAAAAAGGGCATATTTTAAAACATTAACACAGAATGCATATTCTGATGTCCATCTACTGTATAGTATGTAAGAATGTCACTCTCACTCTTTCTGCCAGTTCAACTTGTCACGGCCAGAATTAAACTACCTTTTTTTATTCGTCTACTTTCTTAACACAGTAACTATTCCTATCTGAATTCTACAGGTTCCTCAGATTATTTGCCTGACCAGCAACTCCTGCAGCCTTTGACCAGAATATTGTGAAACGTTACTGACAACACGCTGGGCCTGTGAGCTCCAATAATAGCTGGTACAGAATATATTCCATGAGGTTCGGAAATATTTGATGTGCAGTCCCATCCCATTCTTCATGCAGGATCACATTTCATCTGAGGGAAGTGGTACAGGATGTGGGACTGAGCTGCAGATCTGGGGGTTGCTGAGGTCAGGGAGAGTGATGGAAGTCTGTCTCTTTCTCCTCAAGGAAAGCAGTCGTTTGACAGTTTGATGGCCACCAGTAAACCCATTGGGTTGACTGGGGGTTCCTAATGTCTCGGATAGTAAACGTTTGAACTGTAACAGCAGTCTGTGGGCTTATAGGCCGGGACTGCTGAGATGCATCTTCCCTGTTATACAGTCCCAGTGAATGAAATGGGAACTCAGGTGAGCACACCTGCTCTCCACACAAGACGCACATTGTTTGCTTTTTCTTAACTGATTTAATCACAGAGCAATTACTCCATAATAGTACTTATAGATCCAAGAACTTCAACAAGAAGTGCATTCATCAGAGAGATTAACCCCGGAATGAGTAAATGAGATGGACCCAAGTCTTTGCTCTCTTTTAGAAGAATTTAACACTTTTGCCAACACCAGGCTCTTAAACTGATAAAATGACCGACTGCATTCGGAGAGCTAACACAGATGTGCTCCAAGAAAGGAGGAAACGATTCAAGACAACAGCTGGGTGCATTAGTGAATTAAAGCTATTAAATAATTGCATTGTTCTCAGAGACTGTATACTGCATACTATACCAGATGTGAATGCTGGCTGTTAATTGTGGATGGATGCTATTCAGAATATCCAAGTAAAAAGGCTTGGTCAAAAAGGTCTTCATAATATATCAACAGAATGTTTCCTAAATTATACAAGCACATTTTTTTACAAGAAAATGTATATTTTACACACTACTATTATGATAAAATGACTACAATACTGTATAGTGATGCCTTTTAAGGGGAAAGATCCAATCAAATGAGAAATGTGCCTCTGAATAGTTAGTTCATTACATTGCTTGCTTCTTAAAGCTAATCAATGGATGGAGTCTCTGTCAGCTAACTATTCAGCCTCATGACACATTTATTTTAGAAGTGAATAATTACAGCTTAGTACTTTTTCATTAGGGGGCTGTGTGAATATTCCTCTTATAAGGTGACTTGTGATTTGCTGTAGGATAATATGCCCTGCAAAAGAAAATTATATAGAATAAATTAAAATTAAAAGAACCTATTTTTTACTGTGAACAAGGTATGCCAATAGTGTCAATTAGTTGTCTCACCTCCCCTCTCCTTAGCGCTGTGGTATTATGGTTTAAGGTGGAACTGTAACAGAGGTCTGTGGGCCGTAAAATGACCCCAAGAGCAGGTACGTACAGATAGTTGGTGAGTGGCAGGCTACATAGCAAACAGTGCAGAACCATAGTCTGGACACAGTAGAAACACAGCACAAGCACAGAGGAAGATGTGAAAGCTGAGGCATTGATGATGCAATTCAGGTAAGTAATTGAGAGGAACACAAGCAAAATCCAGAGCCAGGATCAGAGCAAGCAGGACCGAGAGTCCAAAACAAAACACAGTCGAAACTAGAGAGCACAGCAGTGACTCCGAGCCAGACTCTGTAACAAAGAGCAAAGAGCCCTGCTTGGTGAGACCTTAGATAGCCTGCTTCACCAGGAGACGGGCGAGGACATGATTATACAGGCGTGACGCAAGCTTCCTGTCCAATTCCATTTTCATGGCAACCTGCCTGAGTGACAGGTGGAAGAGGTGTGGCGGACCGCCGTCGTAGAACTGGGCTACTCCGCATGGGCGTGACAATCCAGTGTGGGAGTCACATGCTGTCTCCTCCACTTAACCGTCGAAACCAGGAGAAGCTCTGGCCTGTGGCTTGGATATGTTAATCTCCTACTACAGGTAGTACCAGAAATCTGATTTAACTGGTGTTTACTCAGAGCTTCAGAAAGGCTTTGAAGTGCGGGACTAAGCTCCCAAGAAGACAGAGGTTTGGAATCCAGGCTGATTTTTTTAAATCAATAGCACACAACCACACACTAGGCTTTGATATGCAGATTTTAAACTACCTAGAGTCTTTTTAATATCCAAAATCTGTCTTCTCACAACACAGTGTAAATGTATTCATTTTTTCTATTGAACTCCTTGAACTTTCCACATTCATCTGCTCAAAAGATTTCCCTTCAGCTCAACTGATCAACATATGATAAGGCTTTATGGGCTTGGATGCATGCCATTCATAAGTCATTACATTTTTCCATAAGTGCTATTCATCTAGAAGAGCATTTTAAATGTTATCCCAGTTTTAAAAAAAATAATCCTTTATACACAAGGATTTTGATTTGAGAGTTATTACTTGTTATGCAAATGTTATTAACTTTGTGTTACTGTTTGGGGACAATATGACTAAACATTTACCTTTCCAACGTCACTGTTTTGTTAGACCTGACTGATATTAATTGTGCTCTTTCCCAAATATTTCATATTTCTGATCTGCTTCCATTATATTTGGTTGCCAGGGAGGTGATTCAATTATTTCTTGTTTTCTAGATATGTTTGAAAATATGTTTTTGCTATTAGCTTGTAGTGTTTTAGTGAATTAGGGTGCCTAACTTTAGATGCAAAACAATGTAGATTAAAACGATTTTTTTAGAAAGTGAAACCTTAAGAAAAGCCTTTAAAAAAACACAACGAATAGAAATTAAATCAGACAAAAGTTTTATATATATTCTAAATGTCCTTGACCAGTCTAGTTAGTATTTTTAGTTTTCATTGTAAGTGTGTGGTTGAAAACTCATAGGGGACATGACGTCATAAGGGAATTTTCAAAACATTTTTCTGTTTTATCCTTTGCTGATAATGTTTATGATTTGTGTTTTAATGCTGGTGAATGGTGAATACAAAGCTGTAAAATGCTAAGCAGTGAGTTAATTTATTGCTCCTCATAGGAGGCTTTGTGCGATAAATGTTTAAAAATCCTAATGCTTGTCAGATTCATTCAGCACTGGAATGTGGAGTCATCCTTTAAAGCATTCCTGTTTAGAAGTCTTGTTTAATTTGTTTTGTGGACTTTCCTCTTCTAGATGGTTTATGTATTACAGATGGCAAAAAGTCAGTCTACTCTATTGTATGACCCAGCTGTATTAAATTCTGTTGCACCAATATCATTTTAAGGCTTATTCAGTTTTATACTGTAAAGCAATGTGACTTACTTATCAGGATGATTACAATAATGGATGTGATGCATGCCTTATATGATCTGTGGTTCTTGTATAAGACAAATGCTAACGGTCAAGGAAGCCATCATGAAGGCACTGGATACTTTAAACTTAATAATGCAACCATGATTCAAATAAAAAAGCACAATTTTGATTGGTCTTCATTCATTGTTGTTGTTGTTATTATTATTATTGTTGTTCAAAATGAGTTGTTGCTCTGACCTTAAAGATTTTTTGGTCCTATATGAAAGCTTTTTCTTGGTGTGTTCCAGTTGTAGATGTCATCCGAACATGTCAGTTTGACATACCCAAGGTTTGCCTGGCTCAGCTGTTGTTTATTGGCAGCTTCTTCAATGGTCGTGTCAGGTTCTTAGCTTTTTGGCTCGGAGAGTGACTGGACGTGGGCGGGCGTGATATCTCGGAGAGAATTCAGTGCGCTGCCTTGAAAAATCTGGAAAAGAAACACGTCAGTCAAAGTGTATACTTCTGTGAGAACCTTTGTATTCCTAGCATGCTCACGTGACCTGCTCAGAGGTCACAAGTTACATCAGTGTGCTGAGCTTGATTGCCATAAAGCCTGCAGGCATTTCTGCATGAAGCATCAATATCTTGCGTCCAAGCACTCACTCAGGCAGCACAGGGGAAAGAAAAAAAATGTCTTCTGCAATTAATCAAAGACAGGGTTCATCTTTTGCCTAGAGTGGCTTTGACTGGATTCAGCTCAAGGGAAAAGCCATTTTCTGCAGCTTGGATCTGTAAACGAATACAAAAGGACACAGGCAACCTATTTTTTTTTTACGAAGAATAGCTTTTCCCGCTTTGTTCATTAAAACTATTAAGGAGGAATATTTTCAAAGGGCTCTTGGTTTTAGTTTTTTTTTCTGCACTACAGTACATTGCTTTAACATTGAAACCCTCCCCAAAGACCTTGAGACATGTGGGCAAGAGATTACAAGATTGAAAACCTCAGATGTTCCCTGCTTTTTAAAGCCTGGTTGTGCGACTGCTACCAGGCAGAAGTTTTTTGTGATGAAAATTGTAAGTAAAATCAAGTGTTAAAAGATAATGACACAAAGAGCATAGTGGTAGTTTGGTAGTTTGTGGGACAATCCATTATGGATTTTCCAGGTGAGGACAATGCAAATCTTAATGCAATAAGAAAGTCAAAATATTAAAAATGATTTGTTCTTTACAGTACTTTAAAGGCAAGACTGGGGTGACACGGAGGCTCATTATCCCCCAAATAATGAAGCCGTGATAATGTTCAAAGGTATAGAGCAAAACTCCTATTCCACCACAGTTTTGAATTACAGGTCCTTGTATTTAGCCCAGATTGGATGCTTAATATTGCATGACTGTTATCCTGAATAAATTTGATGAGACAAAACCTGAAAAAGTTTCCTACTAGCAGCACCCTTTCTTATCATAAGGAAACTATTTTTGCTATTTACTTAAACTGTACTCCACTATTTCACTTTCATGCAAATTTTTTTTTTTTAAAAGATTAACATTCATTTGAACCCCCCTCCCCCAACTCCTGTGATGTTTTTTTTGTTTCAGTTGCATTTAGTAAACTTCAGTTTAGGGTGTATGTTTGAAAGTGTTTTCTGGCTTTAGCGTTAACCTTTTCTTAATTATCACATGGTAGCTTAAGAGTCTGTAATCAGTGCTTTCTCCTATACAGTACATCGACACCTGTACCCACCACAAACCACTGCAGAACTCTTTCAGTCTGTAAATTCTGATTAGAAATAAATACAGGCTGGCTAAAACAGACACATAAAATAGTGGATAAAATAACTGTAATATGCATTTTGTAGGTTGATTTTATGTACGTTATATAGAGTCAATTGCAGCCAGTATTGTGTTCCAAAACTGTAACCATAACCAATGCTAAAAAAAAAACCACAACCTAACCTGCTTTTCAGTTCTGTGAATGGTTGGTCATTGCTCTAAATTATTTATTAAACATGTGGTACTGATTCAGACTTCTCCTCCTCAGGTATTTCAAAGAAGCAGAACAGTTTTCTTGTCTGACACTATTGTCTGGTTTAAGCTTTGGAAACAGAACTGGGAGCCGGGTGGCAAAATGTTTCTTTTAAGCACCAGGAATTCAAATAACTGAGGAGCTGAGGAAAATTAAACACGTCAAATGGCGCCATCAGGGTACTATCATAATGAAGGCCGCTGGTAAGAGTTTTGAAAGGGTTACAACTGTATAACAAGCCAGGTCCCATTCACAGTATCATCATATATTTCCAGAAAGAAGAAAACACTCCCAGAAAAGAGACACAAAAAAATAATTATTCAGCTTTACACTGGAGATGTTTAGTCAGAGCTTTAATAGCACCAGGTTGAATTATGATATAAGTGTTGCAGTCACGCAGGAAACAAGGTTTATTTTCAGAGAGGGAGACATAGTGTATCCAGCTGAGTAATGGTTATAACTCACAATAAGGTGCCTGAAGATCCGCTTGTCATTAACCCTGATGTGACTTTCAGTCATGCTGCGAATACAGTTTATTCCTTCATTTCCTCTTCCATTTCCCTTTTCAGAAGCTCTCTCGCACAGCAGCTCCGGTTGTGAGACTTAATTTATCCCCTTGGCAAGTGTAGGGAAGATTTTCTCTTCAAATGAAATGACTGGGTCTTCAGTATGGTCCCTTATTAGACATCTGGCTGGCGGAGAAGTCAGCCTTGTGGTTTGAACTCAGTGAAAACTTTACCTTGATGGTTGCATTTGCTTATCTCTTGGGCGTTAACTGTTGTTATAGGAACCACTTTTATTTATTGTGATAGAGATTAGTCCTTTAAAGTCTTGAATGCATATTTCTGAGGAGCTGTTTCTGAATCTGTACACATCCTTTGTTCTTGAATGAAGTCAAGTGTAGAGTATATGGAAAATTGAGTAAAATATATAAATACCATGAATGTTTTTTGGGGAGAATAGAATCAGAGTCTAGATATAGTGTTTATGAAAAGAGAAGTTCTTTTTTTCTAAGCAGATATTATTTTCATGGAAAATGTTGTTCGCAGTGCACACTTGCCAGCACAAAAATACAAAGATCTGGGGTTATTGTGCTGCAGATTCTCAAATAAATGTCTGTTTTTCTCATAGTAATGAAAACGAAGTGCACTGTTTATTATTAGTTTTGTTAGTTTTATACTTTTGGAAGTAGTTCATTTGGGCTAGAGTTATTATTAAAACAGAAAGGGACCATTATTTATGTACAGTACCTCAGGGTATCAATTGTATGTGTTTCTTTTCAGACATTTTCAACTCTGCTAGTTTCTTTCTCTACAGTATTGGAGAAAAAAAAACTAATGAAAAAAAACAGGCACTTTTACTGGTTCAGTTTTCCTTCTGTAAACATCTGAACCATAATATATGGATATCTGATCATTGTACTTTAAATTCTTCTGCAAACTCTACATTAACCCCATCACAGAACAACTGAATTTATAGATTTTCACCACAAGGGTCGTACTTTGTGCTAATGATAGGACCTTTAAATTCAATACACAACACATCTTCTGTTTGTCGACACTGGTAACACATAACTTGTCATGACCAAGATACAATCCAGGAAACTTTTACCATCACGACAACCACAGCATAAAGGAGGGTCATGTTAATTAAGGAGGGTAACAAACTTTTTTGCTTAAGATTTGTATGAATTTAAAATGATATATGTGTGACATAATCAAACCTTCTCCACAGGATCCCTCACACTGACTAAATGGTCACCTAATTAACTGTTCGTTCTCCACTGGTGAGCTTGTGGCATAGACAGAGTCAAGCCAGTGAACCTCTTCAGGTTCAACAGTGAACCACAAATTAGAGGATACAAGTGGAGGCTATGTGGAAGTGCTTTTAAAAGCTAGAAGGGGAGAAATGTTTTCATGCAAAAGGGTTGTCACAGTATGGAACAAGATACTATATTTTTTAAGCTAATACCCTTGGCTTCTTTCAATTAGCTATTAAGTATCAAATGAGCAAGATGGGCCGGATGGTCTCCTTTCATTTACAGCCTTCCTTTTGTTTTTATAAACCTGCCTTCTAAACTAAAACTTAAAACTAAGACATGCTTTAGTCCCCGACAGAAATGCATTCAAATTAATAAGACTGGGAAATCCTCAGTGCTGTATACATCTTCGGTTTTAGTTCATCAAGGGTGGATCCAGTAATGAAGGAGGTTTGTTGGCTGTAACTCTCTCACTGCTGTGTGTTACTGTGTCCTACTCCAATCCTATGTTTATATAGTACTGTACTACTTCTGTTCACTGCTTATTTCATATCTCACACGAGCAGCCTATCTTCTAGAAACCTGATGCATGGTGTAGCTACACATTTCTTCATAAAGCTGAGAGATTAAATGTACATTAAATATCACTGTAGGTAAATAATAAAATATTATACTTATCTTACTATATCTTACTGTAATACATCCTGTGACAAACCAACTGTTTTGCTATTTGCAATACAAAGAGAGTAATGGGATGCATTACACTGGAATTAGGTGAGGGATTCAGTTAATTGTAGTTTGTTCAACTAGAAACGTAGTTTTCCTTGTCTTTCTGGTGTAATAAAGCCCTGTAAGTCCCTCTGCAAGAATCAGGATGGACACAGACACAACATTTGGAACAGAATGTGTGAAAGACTCAAAGTATTCAATTATGAAGCCTTTTCCCACCAGTTTTGTTTGAAACTCTGTTTTTGGAAGCTCACTGTTCCTAAAAAAAAGATGAATATGCCATTGTGGTGATTTACTTCATACTTAGGATAGGTTTATTATTGCCCTATGATTAATATTATTATATTTTTGTCCTTTTTTACACAATGTGCGGCTATATTGTGTAAAGTAGATTACTTGTGAGAGTCAAACTTTTAAACTCAAATCATAATTTCACTCTGAATTTTTTCACATACTGCCCCTTGGAATATTATAGTTATGTACATGATCATAAAATTAATACATTTTTACCTTAATTTGTTGCTGAAATTTAGCAAGTACTCTTCTGAACTCAATGTGAGGTTAAAGTCTAAATGATCTTAAGCAACTAAAGCTGAAATTCTTTAAAAATGAAACATGTAAATTTACTTCCAGATGATGGCTGTTTTCTTACACTTGCACGCAAACATCCGGAGGCCAGCTCAGTTTGCTAAACTAAGAGTACCAAGAAGAAAATAAAACTCTTAAAGCACACACCAGAGCAATTTTCACATCCAGATAATGCATTTGAAGCAGTTGAGATTATGCATGGATTACGATCATTAAACCATTCTGGTGGCCATTTCTTTCAGTGCCTTGTTTCAAAAACAGGAAATCAGCTGCCTGAGTTATACTGCACAGCTCTGCCAATGCCTGTAATAAATTAGCTAGATCAGATCATTCTTGTCATTTTACTGCTGAAGAAAAGAAGTCTTTCATTTTTCTTTTCCGATATTGATTACCTCAATCTGCTCTTTAAAAGTTGCACTTCCGATTGGATTCAGCATTCACAAAATGTAACTGTGCTTTTCAGACACAATGTTTAGACTTTATTATGTAGATCCAATTATACAAAGCATTAATGTTTGTTCTGTGCTTCAACCCTGTGCCAAAGTTCCATCATTGACCAATGAACACTAGAACCAATGTACTAGTGAACTAGTACTGTATAATTCTCATGAACAGTAAGGGTTTTCACTAGTATGCACTATCATAGGCATGCATTAACATTAAATGTGCAATGCACGAAACAAGATCATTTCTACAACACCTGTTGTTAAGCGGTGTTTTAAAAAGAGGAAGTAGAAGTAAAAAGAGGAAAAAACATCATACTATACAGTATGTGCCGAACAAAGCCAAGAGTCAAATTAAATTATACATTGAAGGCTATCATGAAGATATCATAGATCTTTGGTGAGTTTTAAAAATGTGGATAATTGCTGAATCTCTGGGGGATTTGGGCTAGAGCTGAGTTGTATATGGGTTTTAATAGGTGTGCTGCATATGCAAACACTCTCTAGTCCATCGAGTGGAGATGGCCTTTGGCAGGGTGAGAACCAGTGAATCAGTGAATCTCAGATGAAGTGCTGGACTATACTCAAGCAGTACAGTAAGTACCCAGGACCTGGAAATACACTGTTCAATGCCTTGCACACAAGCAGGATAACCCTGAAGTCTATTCTAAATTTGTACTGAGAGTCAGCACAATTTACATAAGGAGAGTTGTTTCTGGTGTGTTTAGTACTTACTGTAAGTAGACACCTTAGTAAATACATCACTATGGGAGTCTAATACTTGATGAAATAAAAGTGTGCTTTAATATTTTAGCATTAGCTAGAATAATTGCCTAAAAAAATGTAACATTCTGAACAGGAACCATATTTACAACCAGAGCCCCTGTGCAGAAGTCCCAAATGACATGAACAAAAAATTACTCTGTTTAGTGACAAAGATAGTGGAGGGTCTCAGCAGACTCACCTGTTTCCCGATATAAATAAAAAAAATCCTCATGATCACTAAACCAAAATAACAGATTATAGCATAAGTCTGTAATGTCAATGTCTTTAACCATAAAGGAAAAACATACCAGGAGTGATACAAAGTTGCATAGTCAGTGCAAGTTCAGTATGCTTCACCATCATCCTGAACCGGCTGCAAACACTGCTCTGACGGTGAGGGTAACAGCAAACAGAAAATGCCATCAGCAGCAGCACACAAACCTAGGGCCAATTACAGCATGTAAGTAGTAGTAAGTAGTAAGTAGTTCAGGTGGGGAGCTGCGTCAGCATGCGTAGGCTGCAAAGGAACAAGTAATAGGTTTATTCCATGCTGAAAAAAAGAAGAAAGAGAACACAACGTTTCGGCCGTGGAGCCTTCTTCAGGTGTGAGAGAGACAGGGCAGTAGGCAAAGGTAAAGTAGCGGGAGAACAAAGGTTGAGAGGGAGGAGGAGTGAGAGACGGGAGCAGGGGACAGAAAGAGAGGCCAATCAAGAGGTGTGAAGTCAGAATGGGTGCAGAGAGGTGTGAAATGAAACTTCCAATGAATGGAGAAAATTTAAAAGAACAGTAGTCTGTCGTTAAGGGAAGGGAGAATGTGTGATCCTAGCTGCAGAATAATTTTAGTTTCGGTGGTCTTTCTGATGTATGAGTTCGGAAATCCGTCTTTGAGAACACAGACGGAGAGATTAGTGTGGTCGTGGCCGTCAGAGGTGAAATGAGAAACAACGGGCTTGGAGAGATCTTTAATCTTCACAGCCCTGACGTGTTCTCTGAAGCGGTCTCCGAGTCTCCTTCCTGTTTCCCCAATGTAGATGGCTGGGCATTTACTGCAAGAGATACAGTAAATAAGGTTGCTGGAGGTACAAGATGCTGTCTGGGTGATCCGGAATTGTCCTGAGGGGCCTTGAATGAGTGTGGTGGTGGCTGTGTACTTGCAGGTGATACAGCGAGCTCTGTTGCTCTTACTACTTACTACTTTATTAAGTAGTAAATAGTAAGGTAAACGCTGATCTCAGCCAGCAGGCACCAGCAGTATCAAGATCCAATAATGGAAGAGCAAGCTGACCAAGAATGTACTGACCAAGCAAGATGTTCTGTTGCACATGAGTGGTGAAACATTCCTTTTCAAGGTCTGGATTATTCATGAATGAGGAAGAGAAGGAAACAAGCCCAACCCGGGTGAGCATGTACAAAGAAATATGTAAACTAGTGACTCATTTTTAAAATAGCCTCAATGTCTCATTGCCTCAATGTCAAAAACATAAAACCGAAATAGTACTACAAACCACTGCATTGGAGGATAACCATGATGTCACCGGAGTTCCAGAGTCTTGGCTAACCTCTAATGATGGCCAAGAGTACTGTGTGGCTACGCTGTGTGAAGGAAAGGGAGATGGGACAGGAATGATGGTGAGGCTGTACTGAATATTAAAAACAACCATAAAGTAAATGAACTGAAACTAGAAGCATTGGAATCCATGTAGGTGAAAATGTTTGCATTTAAATACAATGATGCTTTAGTCATAGGGGTAATCTATAAATCAACATATTTTACCACATTTGAATATTAGACATGCATGCAAAATGAGATGCTATAACTTCATCTGGTACAGATGTGACTCTAACAGTGCAATATGCAAGCCACTTACTGTAAATTACAGACATCCTGAAGGCTCAAATATGGTCTACTGTTTAGTTATTAGATAATAAGAGTGGACATTTTGAAACATTTTGTTTATATTATTATATTATCAAAAACATTCAATAAAAAATTAACTATTTGCGCTAATAGATGCCTTTCAACACTTTTTCCTCACCTATATACAGTACTTACAGTATATTAGTTCTTTGACAAATTATTTGGAGTCATACGTTAGGAAAATAAAGTGAAACGTGTAACTGAATATACTGTACCCATCCAAAGCAATGAAGAATAATCCTTGATAACCCTAATTGTTAGCTGCCCATGCTTCCTCAGTTATTTCATACTGTGACTCCTCAATATTTCCACTGGTTATGGTATTTACCAGCACACAAAATGGAATGTTTTGAAAAATGGTTGTCTACAGCTAAAATAGAACAAGTTATGATTAATTAGAGTGTAAAATTATTAAAAGATGTCCCTTTTGCTTCCAAATCTTTTAAGAATTTAAGCATTGTGTCATTAACTCTTATTAAGGACAAAATCTGTGTTTAGGCAGCCATGAAGATTTGGTGACTGTTAAATAGTTGACATAGAATGTCAGTGAAAATAAAAGAAAAATGTTTTACTAGTTTTCTGTGCCATCATTCTTTTTTCCAAGCCATGTTTTTTTTTTCATAGTAAGCTGTACACAGCTGTGTGATGTGTGCAGGCCAGCAAAAGATTAGCAAGGAAAAATATTGAATGTACTTATGGATAGAAAAAAATACTTCTCTTTTTAGGGTAGTTCACTAGATTGTAGATTGAAAAACACAGCATGATGTTAATTTTCTGATACACGCTTTATTTGGATATCCCATGGCAGAAGAATAATTACTTTCAATGACAACCATAGTCAAATAACATATGTGGGCAATGTGTTGCTAACTTACATTTTACAATCTCATGGTCCAAGGCGATGGCACTTTGAGGGGGAAATAATACTCTCTAATGTGTAGAAACCTTTGGTCTTAAGCAACATGACATTGACTGGTGACCAAGCTTGGCGCAAATGTAGGAGTTTCAGCATAATTGGCTGGTACAGGATACAAGGTCTTTGCCATTTTTACGGCTTTAATTTAATGATGCTTCTTAGTCGAGAGAGAGAACATACAATTACAAACAGTTACAAACATTTTCTGATCCAGTGGCCACATCAAATGCAATTTGGAACAATCTGAGAGTTTTAGGTCCATATGATTATAATTAAAACTGCATCCAGTCAGCTTTCATTTCTGTTTACAGTGCTGTGTAATACTGAGTAACACTGCCATCTCTGAATGACGACAACTGATCTGTTAACTCATTGTGTTCAACATGTGTCACTGGGAATACATTTCAGCTGGCATGTTTTATCGGTGGCGCAGGAGCCTGGCTCTTGTTTAATTTTTGTAACCTAGAGTACCTTAAATACAGAGCTGATAAATAAACGCCAAAACATTTTACATGTCTGCATCATCCTTTATTCCATCTTTGTTGAGTATGTTATATGGCTTTGTACAAATTAAGGAGCTTATAAAACTAAGACTTTATTAAAACCATTTTGGATGTTTGGAATCTAAACCCGCACAGCATAAATTACAGAAATATGCTTACTGAATTTATTTAAGGAATTATAAGGAAACTGAATTAGAAAATAAACAAGGAGAGTTGTGTGATATTATAACATTATAACTGGGAACCATAATAAAGCAATGCATATTTGAAGTACTCTTCTAAGTTACTCGAAACAGTTGTTTACATTTTGGACTAGATTAAAGAGCTTTGAGCTTTTTCTAAGATTCTGGCTTAAACTGGACTTTTGAAAGATTTCTTTAAATTGATCTTTACATTGCTTATAGTGTCTGTAGAGCACAAATGCTATTCATCCTGAGTGCTTGGGGTAGCAGAGCTAATAAAATATGAGGCTGACACAGAAACCATAAAAGTGGGAAAGCTGGTGAATAACGAAGGAGGCTGCTGTTGAATAAAGCATGAGAGGGCATCTCTGTGCTTGTACAGTACAAACTACCTGAACATACAAAAGGTTACAAACAAGAGTAGGCCAATAGGCTCATCCTTGTTGTTAGTAGCCTAATAATCTAACAATTAATTTATCCCACAAAGTTCTCTTCAATCACCTACTGTACCTACAGAACTAGTACCTGACTCCCATAAAGAACTGCTTAAAGATATATTTCCCATTTTGCTTGTGAATGAATTCTACTTGTGCCCCCAGGTTTTCAAGCTGCTGCTGATCTTGATATCCCCTGCATTGACTTGGTAGTGAAACCTTTCAGGATTTCAAAAAAAGGCTCAAGCCCTCATGTCATCTTCTGGTCTTTACGAAAAGATGCTCTGGAGATGTTATCAGTAAAGTGACCATGTGCTCAAAGCATGCTGATTCAATGGATTACAAGTTGTCGTATCATAGCATGATATTATAATAGCACCCTTTCCTGCTGCACTGCTTGTTTATTTGAGTCGTCTGTTTTACTTGCGTTCAGGTTGTGGAACTGTTAATGTACAGTACGACTACAGCTTGCATTTTAAGACTTGGAATCTGTATGATGTTTTTATTCAGAGTTTCACGCATTTGGCTTTGTATAACTACTTGTGTTTCTTGCAGTCCCAAGAACAACAAGGAAACAGATAAGCCTGTGAAGAGTTAAGGGAAGGAAAACTTGGGTTTATATATGATGCAAACATAGTACAGAAGCACAATGTTTTTTAGCATTCTTCCACAATATCATTTGTCCATTCTTATCAGGCGGTTTAACCAACGACAGCTCCACATAAGTCTCTTATTTCAATATGTCAATAATATATTATTAATGTACATGCAATCTATGGCAATTGTCGATCCCCTTTAGCCATCTTAGAAAAAGCAATATTTAGTAGGAGAGGTGTGAGAAATGGTAGAAATTATCACTGTGGTGGGCATCAGGACTGCTGCTTAAAGTGTGGTTTATGATCATTCATGGACCAGAATATACAGTTTATTTGCAGATAGTTACCACAAAAAATATGGTTATTTCTGTGGCTCTAAATGTAGGCTTTCGGTTTCCTCCATGAAATACTACAAGTACTGATGGTCTCACTGTAGTCGTACTGTAGATTGATGCGAAAACTTGTTGAAGTGATTTTCACAGCCTCATAAGCTAAGCTTGTAATGCTGTGTGTATCTGTGAATTGGCTCTTATGCATCACAAAAATGAAGAACATATTAAACCAAGCTCCATTTAGTCACACATGCAGGTGTTAGGGATTATTACAGGGAAATTGCTGCATTTTTATTATTGTTTTCCTAAAAAAGGTTTTGTTTTATAATTTTATTTGCACAGCTATGACAAACTGTATTGATTTTGGCCTTAGGAAAAGATCACGTGGTTTGGGGGTTTGTTTTCTTCAAAAATCAAGATTAACTCTCAATAGAAATTAATAAAATCTTGTTTTTCTTGGCTGATTTGAGCTGAGTTCAGGAAGTCAGCTTGTTTTTTTCCCAGCTTTGAGAAAATACAACATGACATCTGTTGGTTCCCACTGGCCTGTATCTGCGAGGTGTTCAGAGACAAAATCACAAGACACTCAGGCCACAGTTGTACTAGGAAAGGAGATGCAAACTTTAGTGATTTGCCGTTGGGTTGTGACAGTTTGTAAAATGTAAATACCGTGTCACAGTACTAAGAAACACTGGTAATATGAAGAGCCATTATATCTAATTTCAATTGTTAGGTGTTGTGACACCTAATGCAATCAGCCTTGTGTCATGTCTCCAAATAAACTGAGGTAGGTGACTTGTTACCTTGCCTGTGTGCTGTTGAGCAGAAACAGAAGTGTTCTGGGGTATTGGAAAATGGAGTTGGAAATTCCACATGTCCGTTACCACAGTAACCTGGGTAAAAATGCAGCTAACCTAAGGTACCTGACTACAACATTTGTAGTTACAGTATGATAATCTCATACTACCTGTACATTCATAGAACAGAATCACAGAATGAATAGAATCCTACTAGTGTATACCTGTTCACCTAGACCTAGAGGTGCTGGTGGTACAACTGTGTGGTGTGTTGCTCCAAATATTTTAGGGGAACTACAAAAGCCCAAAACAATATTTAAAGCTTGTACTGTAGGTCAAACGTTATTTGATGGGGAAATAGGAATTGGTGTGTTTGTCTCAGTAAAAACATAAGCACATGAGTACGTTTCTCATGGCACACGATAACATACCGTATGTGGAAAACAATTGGGAGCAAGAACGTAGAGAATGGACAATATGGAGAACACAGAAACGGTTACAAATGAAAGGGGGCATGGCTTTTCTGGGCAGGAGACACACTAGGTCGTGTTTCAGATCATCCAGTAACTCAATAACTGTGACTGATGTGTTTTCATGGAATTGGAAGAGGGCAATGCATATACAAAATACTTTTTCTTATCTCTTCCTCTGATAGAGGTGCTGTTGTTTGAGTTTCCTTACTTTTTACTTCTTGCTGCAATTTACAGTTGCCATGGTTAGAGGGCAGTGTCTTCCCCATGTTGCCTTTCCAAAGTTGGCAGCAAAGTGACACATTTGCCAGCACCTTTAGAATCTGTCATTTTCATATTCAATAAACCCTATTCGCATAAACTCAACTCCATTTTGAGACTTATTACTGAAGCGCCCAGAATGAATTCTAATTCTAATACTTAATTATTTGTCGAGGACTTAGCTGTAAAGAGAAATTACCACTGCAAAAGTTTTTATAGCATTAAAAAATTAATTTGTTTAGTACCTCACCCATACTTCTGATTCCCTTGTGACAGGTTTACAACCCTCTAAACAGATGCCATCTTTTAGGACATCTGGATCGGCCTTTACTAAAAAGCAAAGGAAAGGTGCAATTACCTTTCAGAGTCAGCTCTGATTCACCCTGCAAATCTTGTTAAAATTCTGAAGTTACAGAGAACGACAAAATACTTCAGTTCTTAAAGCTCTGTGTCTTGTTGTTTTGATGTGGGTGGTATACCTGAATTGCATGTTAGTGTTTTTTGTAAGGTTAAATTAAAATTATGAGACTATTATGAGATTATATGCCTTAGGTAAAGCCCAATTAACAGAAACAATCCACTCTACATGTCTTTTTGAAGAAAAAGATTAAATATGTAGAGCATCCCTTTTTCTCTTTTCACTAGAATGTGTCTCCCCTGGTTTTAATTGCCTTGCTGTAATTGTCTGCTGCTCCCACGCTTGTTTTCTGGTGGGCAGACAATATATTACAGTGCAGCCTGCTGTGCGAATGACCACAATCATTAAAGGTCCCTTGGAGGTTAATAAGGAGCAGATTGTGCAGTTAGGGGAGTTCGTGTAGCTGTGAAACCAAACAAAGAAAACTCTAATGGTAGAAATTCCCACTGTATATAATGATATTATTGAACAGAATTTCTTAGCTGAAATACTTCTGACAAAAGCAGACAATATGTACACTGGTGTCATAAATTAAACATGCTTTATTTTACACGGACTACTTTCATATCCTGTTTTGGATAGTTGAAACGAATTTGGGAGAGCTCAGTTAAATCCAGAGCTGGCATTAATCTGCATTGCATCCTTCCATTGGGTGTGTTTCAGTTATAAGATGCTGATTTTGGACTTCATGACCTAGTATCTACTGCTTTTCATTCCAGCCAGCCTCCAGTGTACTTAATTGCACCAACAATGCATTTTAATATATTTTATAAAGGTTTACAAATCCCTTTTAAGTGTTTTCTGTTCCTAAAATGTTCCTTTCTTATAAGTATTTGTAATTTGCAGAGTTGTAGAACTAAAATAAATGTCTAATAAGTACATTATTTTTTAAATTTGGGGTTCAATTAAATAGCCGAGATCTCCTTTAGAAAACTTGCAGTCACAGGGGGTCATGAGCATCCAGACCTGGAAGCCCAGATACAGGATGAAGCTCTTTACTAACAGCGGAGTTCCAGAGCACAAAAATAAACGAGCAGATTCCCAGGAGCTTCACTCTACGTTTCAAAGCACTGATTTGCTTTGAATGCCATGAAGGGAATTGACTTTAGATGGGTAGCTGGTTGAATGTTTTTTTTATAATAAAATTTACAATCACCAGTCATGATGTGTTCTAAATTCACCTAGTCTGGGGAAAAAATGCTGAAGCACACAAAGGGAAGAGGATGATCCAGCTTTCAGGATGATATTTAGATGCGAAACAAAGACAGGTAGCTCAGCACTTAACCATATGGGAACAGGAAAGAGGTGAAACTGTGGAGACTTTATAGCGTATAACCTCCACAGGTGTTAGGCGTAGAGTAATACTCTACTGTCTTTCAGTGGAGCTGGTGCAAAGTTCAATTATCCCCAACTTTGGGCCGTGATCTCCCATTAGCTGATAGCTAGTTATTGTAATGGATTGTATGGTGACAACTAGCCTCCTCAAGGGATGCAGTAAAGTTTTAATCTAGTTTTTTTTTAGTATTCCTTACAACAGCGACTAAGATATTTAGTATATGTATTAAGATTCAATGGCTCATTTTAAGTGAAAACAAATTCAGCATTCTGTTCACCAGAGGTTTAATACTGGAATTAAGAATTGGTATTAGAATTTGAGACTGAGAAGTAGATTTGGATTGTTTGGATCGAATCAGAAACGGGCTGATTCCTAGACTGAAAGTAGTTGCAAACAACTATTAACTTATAAATAGAAAGGTGAACATTTGAAAATGAAACAATAAGTATATTCAGATGCAAGCTCATAAAAACAAGATTGGATTTTGTTTTTGAAACTCCCTGACTATCATTCTTTAGCACAGTTCTGGAAGTGGCTAGATTAAAATGTTTTGTTTTTTTCTGAATTCCCTTATGTCACACCATTCTGCACCTTCAAATGACATCGCAGGCTAGCAGAGCAGCTTTGATTCCAGTTCAACAGCTGACAACGCAGAATGCCTGATGCCAGTCTGGAGACTGTGGAGGGTGCTCGGGTGAGAAATTGGGGAAGGTTCATCAAGACAATTCCAGTGTGTACGCATTCATCAAGGAAGGCAGTTTGCCTACTTTCAGTGGACCTGTGTTTTTGTAAGATGCGCTTGAGATGGAATTTAGAATCAATGTTAGGAAACCACACTAGGAAAAATGTTACTGAAGCTTTAAATGCATAATTATATATTTTTATTGTATTTCTTCATGTTATTCATCATAGTTGGCAGCCTTTCCCTTACAATGGAGTAATCCAAAAATCACCTGGCACATGCCTCATATCTAAAAAATGTAAAACATGACATGTTGCTTTCTTTCTAAGCAATCGAAGCTTATGTACTGCAAGCGCCAAATGTCACATCTTAAATCGTCTTTGTGTTTTGCTGGTCTGATTGAAAAAAAAAAATTGCAACGATACGAAAAGACAGCTATAAATCCTTGGATTACCACAATGACATTTTTCAGGTTTTCGGATAAGGTTTCTATAAAAATTGTCACCAGCTGCATTGTTATGTCTTTCCTAGCTACTGATGATTTTAAGCCCCACACTACAAAAAGACAGGTCTTTACCAAAGGAAGTTAAATGCAATTGAGAGGACAGTGAAATCTCTTTTGGCAGAGTAGCAACTGCTTCTTGTCATGTATATGAGGCTGTTTCAGTATTTAATAACTGTTAGTGGGAGGTGTTTACAAATTGGATTAGACTCAATAAAACCTCCCTTATTAGTTGCCAATAGCGCTGGCAAAGATTAAGCAACTGGAACGATATGTATCATCTTAAGGGCTCCAGATAAAAGACTTTTTGATATCACATATGTCGAAGCCTAATGAGGCAGTGCAAAGCAGGTATTGATTTTGGGAGCAACTCTCATTAACTGGTCCAAAAGGCACTGTATTAAATCACTTCCAAGCAGAGTACATTTGTTTCCCAATGTAGGTTGTAACTTGTAAGTTACACATGAAAAGGCAGTTTTGATTACTTTGCATATAAGGACCTGAGGGGGCATTGTGATTCACTTGTCCAAACACTGGCAGCTATTTCTGGCAAGTCTAAGTCCCTGAATCCTGTACTTGGGACAGAATGTGAGAATGGCGCCTGAGCACAACATGTCCTTCCAGCTCAAGGTAATAAAAGTCCAGTCCCATACTGGAGTTGATCATCAGAAACGTTCCGCTGAGGGAAAACTGAGGTGCAAAGAACAATCAGTGTTGTGCGATAACCAAAATGCAACCAGATATACAGTATGCTTAGTCCTTTTTGAGTTTAGATGTTCAATTCTGTTTAGCTCTGTGGCAAACATTTTAACATGCTTTTTGCCTGAAAAAAAGTACGACAAACGTGAGCACTGTTCTCAAAAACTGCAGTTTACTGTTACGGTTTAATCCATGAAAAATATCCCACTTTTTATTTCTTCCCTCATACTTCTGTAAGGAGGTATCTGATATGCACAATTGTGCAATCCTAGAAGGTAGTGTCTAAAAAATAATTTAAACTGTAAATGGAGAAAACCAAAACTGAAGAAAAGGTGTTGAACACATGATTACATGCAGTATTTTTAGTAACCATATATATTTCAGGGACTGAATACTATCTGTAAGAAAATGTCCCACATTATGAAGCATACTGTAGGTAAAAGCTTGTTTTGTGATCATATAACATTTTTTTCATATTGTCAGATGTATTAGAATTGAATGTATAATTAAAATATTTTTTATAATGAGATTTCACTTTCTAATCTCTCGGGCTCTACAGGTGATTGTTACAATAGCTCACAAGTCTACAGAGATCCATTCCCTTTTCATCTGCAAGATTTCAGTAAAATATAGAAACCTGAAGGCATTCAGATCTGTTGCTGCTCAAATCATTAGACATTTGCACCCACTGAGAGGCCTTAATGTGGTCAATATAAGGACAAAAAGAAATCTTCTTTCAGAGCAAAGAGACTTGAATGCATCTCTGCCTGGTAAGAGGGATAAACTAATCTACTGTATCTACAGTGGTTACAGCTCAGCAAGCGATTGCAGGTCCAGCCAGACCCACTGATGAACAGGGAGAAATATTAACTGACTTCACCCAGGAGTTAGCAAGGTGCTCCCATGAGTGATGAGAAGATTAATGGGGCAGCGAGGAGGAAAACAGCCCTTGCCTTCAGCTGGGCTGGCTCTCTGCGTGACTGACTGCTCAGTTGGAAAAGTTATTGGCAGGTAGTGAGCTCAAGGGTCTCTGCTCTTACTTTGCCAACAGGAATGATTCTGTGATGAAGGAAGCTTAATCACGAGAATAAAAAAAAACATAAATGTGTTTAATAAAATCAAAACACGCCACAGTACTGCCATAATAATGCTTTTTATATTTACGCCATGTCAACCAGAACTAATGTTTTGGAATCATAGGATATTTCACCTCTAGGGTAGTGTGGCAATGCTCATGGGAGTTTTCAGCTTGATGTTGCATGTTATTTCTTGAAAGTAAATTTAATATTGGCCTCTAGACCACATCTTTGGACAGTGTGAGGAAACCTGAGCACCTGGAGAAAATCAACATAAATAAATAAATGAAACTTGCCAACTCCAGACACATGGTATCCCGCCCCAGAATCAAACCCAGGACTAAATCTGTGTGACAGCAGCACTAGAGTAAGCATGTTGCCCATCATGTATTATTTGCAACCTTTGTTTTGTTGTTCTTAACGTACTACAAATCTCAGTAAATTCTAGTTAAATCTAATCCTAAAAAAGACAGCTTCATTCAATTGTTTTTCTACACGCTTAGGTAGAGCATGCCACAATTTACTGTACGACTTAATTTACGAGGAGTGCCCCCCTCCCTAAAATAAACTACTTCAAAGTCATTTCAACTTTTGCTTTCACCAATGTTTTATTTACAGTAGTGTTCAGGCGATCAAGTAAAACCCCAAGAAATCACTTTCTAGTTTCGCAACTGGGATGTTGCTCTCTTCACATTCACTCAGCTTTCAGATTTCTTTTTGATTTAAGGGGGGTTGTGTCAACCCGTTTCAGTGGGTTACATTTTATTTCAAAAGAAAGGATTAGACTGCTCATGAGATGTCATTTTTTGTGTTGGACTGTACCGTTTTCCTCGTGCCTGAAAGGCTTCATAATAACAGTAGATTCAAAAGTGTTCATTGTTTATCTACACTAAAACCCCGCAGGTAATTACTTAGTGGCTGGGTTAGGAGCAGCCGGCACACTTTCTTGACACATTTTTATGAATCATTCTACATTTCTCTTAAGTAGGTAATCAAATGAGGCACAATTTTGTGCAGGCATGCCATACGGGCTCAACTGGATTTCTCCACCTTGTACTGTACCTTTCTGACATCAATTCTGTCGAAGACTGAAATGATGAGACCATCATTAAGGAAGGGATGTTCTCCACAATGTGCTGCAGAGCTTTGAAAAAACATTCCTTTCACTCTTTTTCAACAATAGCACAAATCACATTTATTTTTATAACATTTTTTTTTTATTTCATCTCTCAGAACCATGCTAGAAATTATTATTAAACCCAGCATGAGACAGATTTGGAAAAAAAAGAAATAAATTGGATACATTCCTAACCCTCTTTCTAGAAGGACGCTCCTTTGAGAGATCGGCGGTTTCAGATTTTGGTCTGGAACTAAAGAGCCAATATCTGTATAACTGTTTAGTGTGGAAAAGACACAGATGAGAAAACATCTGCATCAATGGTAGCACATGAAAGCCACAAACAGATGGAATATTGAATTCTGCTGGATTTGCGTGAATCAATGTAAATGGCTTTAAAGAAAACTGTAGATCCAAAATGATTACTTCTTGGAATTGTATTAGTCATAGTGAATATCCCATCAGTTGCTCAGTTGGTAGGCTAGCTAAACTCAGTTCCGTTCACTTGATATTTTGAACTTTGCCATAATGGGTTTACAGTATGTTTTTTTCATAATTCCTACTATGATCAGTAAGTCATGATTACTGGGTATGATTTGATCCCAGATCAATGGAACTGAAATCAAATTTAATGTGAGAGATTTTGGGTCTTTTATAGCTGCTGTCTATTCTTTTAAAAATGATTCTTTCTGATTCTAGTAGTCGCTCAGTCGAGAGAAATTCCAGAAGAGAATGTAATGAGAGACTTGTTTATTTTTAAGGTGCTTGGCCAACAGCTCTGTTGTAGATATAATACAATGAAGCAATCTTTACCTATACGGTTGTTCTGGGCAGCTTGAAATATTACCTACATTTTCATAAAAAACACATTTGTTCATTTTCACTAAATTTCCATTTACTCTAATTTTTAATTACCAGTATAAACCAGGGGCTGAGGAGACTGATTTTGCCAAATGGAGTACTTCCCTTTCTCCTGCATGGGGTGTATTTGGATGTACTGAACACTTTAACTTAAACTGGAAGGTACAATGTTAACCCGCTGAAAATGAAAAAAGATCAGGGCTCATTTGTCTCATACTGTGTTCTGTGCTTGTGGAAAATGGTGGAGAAGGTAGCAGCAAAGTAGAACTGGGGTGGCCTAGCTTTACCCCAAAGCAATCCTGCAATTAAAGGATAGCTGGGAAAGGGGGGACTGTGAGGGATCCACTGGGTACAGTACTTTCCATTCCTTCTGTAACATGTGCCAGGATAATACCGAAAGCCAGCCTTGGAGTCTGGTTTCACCAGGAGTCTGGATCATTTCAAGGAAGGTATCCAGAGAGGATTTTCTGTACAGAAAGCAATCAGATGTGCAGCACCATAGCTGTTGAAAACTAAACTTTAAGAACGCTCACTGTACAGTATGTGTGAAGAAAGTGTCACAAAAGATTGTGTCACAGTTTGTGAATCTCAAGAACAAAGCAACCATCTTGGAAATTCATATCATGCTCATCATCACTTCTTTTACCGTATAAACATATACAGTACTTCAAACTGTACACACTGTAGGCATTTACACACTCCAGCTATTGTAGTATATTAGATACTATACATGCAAATAAACACTGCATACTTATACATACTGTACTATATACAGTATGTGCATGTATACTGTCAGAACATTATAAAAACCTGAAATGAATGAATGTCATCTAGTTCATTGTGTTAATTAAGAAGCCAGAGTCCGTGGTGAAAATCCATTCAAACACAGGGAGAACTTGCAAAAACCACATAGATGAACAGTTACTTTACAATGGGCGCAGTCTCTGCTCTCAAGTGCAGCATGAGCTAGTGCCATGTCAGTGACTGGCTGTGCCAGATGAGAATGACCTGATGTCTCATTGTTTCCCATTAGGTGCCATAAACAAACAATTAGCGATTCCAAATTGGGTGGATGTACAATAAAACTTTTTAAGAAAGTTTAAAAATGTCTCCGCTGATGACACTGGGTGACACTTTGTATTAAAATGCTGTATACAGTATACAGTGCCTTGCGAAAGTATTCGGCCCCCTTGAACTTTTCAACCTTTTGCCACATTTCAGGCTTCAAACATAAAGATATAAATTTTTTATTTTATGTGAAGAATCACCAACAAGTGGGACACAATTGTGAAGTGGAACGAAATCTATTGGATTTTTGAAACTTTTTTAACTAATAAAAAAATGAAAAGTGGGGCGTGCAAAATTATTCGGCCCCTTTACTTTCAGTGCAGCAAACTCACTCCAGAAGTTCAGCGAGGATCTCTGAATGATCCAATGTTGTCCTAAATGACTGATGGTGATAAATAGAATCCACCTGTGTGTAATCAAGTCTCTGTATAAATGCACCTGCTCTGTGATAGTCTCAAGGTTCTGTTGAAAGCGCAGAGAGCATCATGAAGACCAAGGAACACACCAGGCAGGTCCGTAATACTGTTGTGGAGAAGTTTAAAGCCGGATTTGGATACAAAAAGATTTCCCAAGCTTCAAACATCCCAAGGAGCACTGTGCAAGCGATCATCTTGAAATGGAAGGAGTATCAGACCACTGCAAATCTACCAAGACCTGGCCGTCCCTCTAAACTTTCAGCTCAGACAAGGAGAAGACTGATCAGAGATGCAGCCAAGAGGCCCATGATCACTCTGGATGAACTGCAGAGAACTACAGCTGAGGTGGGAGAGTCTGTCCATAGGACAACAATCAGTCTTACACTGCACAAATCTGGCCTTTATGGAAGAGTGGCAAGAAGAAAGCCATTTCTCAAAGATATCCATAAAAAGTCTCGTCTAAAGTTTGCCACAAGCCACCTGGGAGACACCCCAAACATGTGGAAGAAGGTGCTCTGGTCAGATGAAACCAAAATCGAACTTTTTGGCCACAATGCAAAACGATATGTTTGGCGTAAAAGCAACACAGCTCATCACCCTCAACACACCATCCCCACTGTCAAACATGGTGGTGGCAGCATCATGGTTTGGGCCTGCTTTTCTTCAGCAGGGACAGGGAAGATGGTTAAAATTGAGGGGAAGATGGATGCAGCCAAATACAGGACCATTCTGGATGAAAACCTGTTGGAGTCTGCAAAAGACCTGAAACTGGGACGGAGATTTATCGTCCAACAAGACAATGATCCCAAACATACAGCAAAATCTACAAAGGAATGGTTCACAAATAAACGTATCCAGGTGTTTGTATGGCCAAGTCAAAGTCCAGACCTGAATCCAATCGAGAATCTGTGGAAAGAGCTGAAAACTGCTGTTCACAAACGCTCTCCATCCAACCTCACTGAGCTCGAGCTGTTTTACAAGGAAGAATGGGCAAGAATTTCAGTCTCTCGATGTGCAAAACTGATAGAGACGTACCCCAAGCGACTTGCAGCTGTAATCGCAGCAAAAGGTGGCTCTACAAAGTATTAACGCAAGGGGGCCGAATAATTTTGCACGCCCCACTTTTCATTTTTTTATTAGTTAAAAAAGTTTCAAAAATCCAATAGATTTCGTTCCACTTCACAATTGTGTCCCACTTGTTGGTGATTCTTCACATAAAATAAAAAATTTATATCTTTATGTTTGAAGCCTGAAATGTGGCAAAAGGTTGAAAAGTTCAAGGGGGCCGAATACTTTCGCAAGGCACTGTATACTGTACATTTCCTAGATCACTTATAAAGCAATTCTGAAGTAATAAAACATTACAAAAGATTGTTAGAATCTGGTGCATATACTTCTGGATCTGAATATCCAAAGTAGTGATCTAACTTTTGGATGGGATGTAAAACCATGGCCCTACTTTGTTATTACAAGAAGGTTAATGAGAATAGGTGTGTAAATGCGCTGAACTCTTATCAACTCAATGCTGTGCAGCAGGGCCTGCTGGTGCTGAATGACTGCTGCGAGTCAGGCTGGTGGGGCTGCTGCTTTCCGTTGGGGGTTAAAGTGAGTCAAACCGGCAAAAAAAGTGTTTTGGGATGAATTTAAAAACCTCCCTGTCCCTGCCTTATTAATACGTTATAATATATTTATTAACAACCTGTTAAATACAGTATGCATAATGTATTCCTTGAAATGTAAAGCTTTCTCTGATATTTTTTTTTATTGTATCCCAAGGTACTAGGCGGAGGTGTTAAATACTATCTACAGTAATTTCTTAATTTCCTGAAGTTTCACATTTTGAGAGTACCACCCATATTGTTTTATAATTTGTCAGCTGTAAAGGTCTTAATTTGTTAATTTATTTTACTTTTTTTGGTACATACTGTACAGTATACTGTATAATAATAGGTGCATTGAAAAAAAGACATTGTACACATTGCTTGAAATGAATAATGTTTCTTGGCAGCTATGCTCAGCGTGTTTTTTGCAGCTCAGTAGGTGGGGCTTGCTGTTGCCTTTGCAGGGAGCAGCTTTATCAGGCTCTAACTGATCCATCAGGAACAGTATCGCACTTCACTTGCCTTCAGGTTCTGGAAACCTGGCACGTTCCCTCTTGCTCGTACCAGAAGGCCGCTTCTAACAAGCCAGCTCCTGAAATTTGTCGAAAATGAATCGGTTTTTGTGGTTTGGCAGGGTGACAAATAAAAGCTTCTCTTTAAAACACTGGTTCTTCTCTGTATGCCTTCAAGTTAATGTGTGGCCGGACATTCACCATGTTTCGGACAGGATTGGGATTACAGTAATGGGAGGCAAATGTTACTTTGCAAACAGTTTAGTGCTGGCCATTTTCGTAATACTGTATATTTGGTAGTGCAACATGTTTGTAGGAAAACTCTAGTATAAAGGTATGGTAGAACAAGAGAAGCTTTAGGTATTCTTTGTAGCAGTGTCCTCCTATGTCTCAGAGCAGATTGGTGCACTTACTGTGTGGCGTATTTACTATCATCCAGTAGATCCGTCTCACTTTTTTTCATTAGAATGACTTTGAATTAAATAAGATCAATGGCTGCAATAATGTGTTCAGTGAGTTTAAAAGAAAGCAAGTTTGAAAGAATAACTGTTTATTGTGGGGTACAGCACTTGTAAAATGCAAGTGGACTGAATGCTTTGAAGTTCTCTTCTTTGCCTGGTGCAAAGCAGCTTTTATTCATTGTGTGAACGAGACTGGCGGACCTGAATTTCCATCCATTCTAACCTCTCAGTGTAAGAGGGAATCTCCAGAAATGGGCCTCATAGTTACTTCTCTCCACAGCATGGAGCGTCCTTCTCTGGGATTTGGGACATACTCAGAAGCTGAGTATCCACCATGCCATATATATTAACACATACTGTACTGTTTATAATGTTTCTCATTTCATACTGAACTCTAAAAATAAAAAATAAATAGGACAGTTTAGTTTTGAGTACAAAGTGAAAATGAAAAAGCTTGCTAAATAGGTTTTTGTGATTAGAGTATTCCTGGATGGAAGATATACAGTATAATCAGATTATACCTACAGCTATGTACAGTATATCTTTTATCTGTATCTTATTATATGTATATCTTTTTTCTCTATAATGAAAGAAGGTAATCAATCAAGCTATCAATATTAAAACTGGTTCAGCATTATTAAAATGAGAAAGTGAATTTTCTACATGTATTCTGTCAAAGGGAATTAATTTGTGTTCAGTAAAACACAGAGGCAAAATAAAAGCCTCAGAACTCTAGTCAGTATATTGACTGATTTTTATAGTGCACGAATTATGATCAACCCACTGCATTCATGCATTAATATTGTGCTACTCACAGAACTGTTTCCATCTGCATGGAAGATTAGAATCAGGTATCATCATTTGTCTGTCACTATAAATTATGTCATAGATGTCAAGATTGCTTTTTCTTGGGTATACACTGTAATTGTACCATTGAATTAATGGGCTAGTGTAACTAAAGATAATTTACCTATTAGCTGAACAGTGTTGCTCCATGGCAGTGGATTTAAAGTGCTTGCTACACTACATTGCTATGATTTATATATGGGATGACATTATTGGGATGCAGGCAATGCTTGTAGAATCCAAGTGCTCTTCTCCTGTTCCAAAAGTAAGTTTACCTACATATTTTGCCTCCCACTATTGCAATCAATGCACATTCTCATCCTGCATTTCACAAACTTTCCACTGGCAACCAGAGCCTTTCTGTACAGCTCCTGGCGTTAGCTTTTTATTGACCAAAAGATATATGTTTGATTCCTCTAAAGGAGTTCTTTTTTGACTGTGAATATATGGAAACATAACAGGGAGACCATATTTCATGAGAGTTAAATCTCATTGCATGTAATGGAAATTTGTGGTTAACGTGAGAAAAAGCAGTGTCAGCCATTTTTACTAGACCTCTTTTTGATTTATAGAAATACTTAGTTTATGTGGTCATAGCTAGCCAATCTATTTATGGAAATATGGGAAAAAAACTGATTTTTAAATATGGTGTTTTGATCTTCTATGCCGTGGAAATAGATGGTTTCAAAAACCCTTTTTCTTACCATTAACGCCAAACAGTTTTTTCCATGTTAGCAAAAGTGATATTAAAACATGGAAGCAAAGCTCAGTGATTTATGCATCAAAAAGCAAAAAACAAAATAAAGACATTTTCACAATTTACAGTGCTAAAATACTGGAATTTAATTTGCACAGAGTAAGTTTTTTTTTATAAGTGCAGCTTCAGATTTAAGATACTGATGGGCTGTCTTTGGTGAGCGAATGGAAATGCAAACTATGAAATGTTCAGTGACAGAGCCCCCATGCCAGCATCTCTTATTGACTAGACTAGCAAACTCTGCTCTGTCCTCAGGTTGTCACTAAACCTCGAAGGCTTCCCTTCCAGATATCAGCAGTGAACAGGAACCGAATTTGACAACTATAGGTGTGGGTTTGATGATGCTTAAGGATGGTCATCTATTCTTCCTGAACTTTGTGAACTTCACTGCAGTGTCGATACGGATGTTGAAAAGGAGACATTTGCGTTTCATTTCTGTTAATGCGAAAAAGCATGAAGGAAACTATTCCTACTTTTTTTGTGTAGGTGTTGTTGCTGCCCTGAGCTTTATTGCAATGAGTGAAGCTCTTAGTCGCCAAATCCATTGATGCACTGAACTGTATATTCCAGTTGAATGGTATTAGAACAGCTGCTCCACACTTGAAAATGAGACAAATACAACAGAATTTGCATCAATTGTTAATAAAGGGAAAACGAGAAAAGACAGATGTAGGCAAAGCTGTCCGTTGCTGGTTTTATGACATCCAAGCAGTATTTTGCTCTCACCTTCTGGTGGAAATGTAATTTATATAATAATTTTCAACATGGGAACCAGACTTCTGTTAAATGCTTCCTCCAGGGATTGTTCCTTTTGCGTTCTCTTTGAGATCCAGTGAGTCTAACACGATTAGTAAGTTTATTCCCATTATCAAGACCTTTTACAGTAAGATGAATGTCTTTTTTTAATAAGAACAGTATTTCAGACGCACAATCTTTTAAAACAAACTCAAAGCAGGTTTTTATGTTAAAGGAAGAATTCGGAAGTGTGTGCAGAGAATTTTTAAATTGAAAGGACATGAAAGCTAAAGGCGAAAACTTCATTTTTCGAGCCCTGTTTTTCATTAACTTTTTAATATCACTCTCTGTTTGTACAGTAAATGAGTGAAAACGGTTGTTATTCTTTTTCTTATCAGGACCTTGTGGTTAGCAGAATGTGTGAGGCTAAAATTCACAGCTTATTGTATAACCAATACCTCATTTTGGGAAAATACACAGTCCAGTCTCCGTTCTTCATGGTGAAGGTGAAAGAATTTTCTGTTTCATAGTAACATTAGCAAAATGAAGATGCTGAAGTTCCTGTATGGTGAAGCAGGGGGTAGAGTGTTAATTCAAAGTAAAGTTGTGAGATTGACAAACAAAAATCAGTGCAGCACAATGGGCACAACACACTAAACATTGGAATGGAATACTTGGCTGTATTCTTAATGCAGCTAACATAAAATAAACACCTTAAGAACAAAGCCAGTGTGGTCACAGGGCCCGTATTGAGTGTGTGAACTGTGTTAATTTATTTTAGTATGTTTCTCTTGCAGGATTTCATTGTCTCCTACAGCTTTGTTTTGAGATGATGAAACAACACCAAATTAGCGGTGTGATTTGTCCACACTTTTACAACACATGGTGTCTTGTGATACTTGCGTTTTTTTCTGCATGAGGTTGGTTCTAGATTGTAGTGGTCATGTGCTCAGACCATGATCTTTGGGACTCTGGGTTTGGTTGGTTTATACGGTTCATGAACTTTTCAAGATGGCACAAGGGGTGCTTCCATACAGGAGTATATTAACTGCCTCCTGTGACAGGAGCATGGACATCCAGGTCTTGTGTCATCTTTTGCTGCTGCCCCGTCAGAGATTTATAAAAGGAGGTGCCACTGTGCAGGGTCTTTAAGGTCCTAGGGTGACCTTGGGTTCTGTGAGCATTTGTTCAAAAGCTCTTGATGAGTGTTACTTAAATGTCTTTCTTTTCTACTTAACAAATGTTTAGGGCAACACTGTGGAATTTGATAGTTTAATCCATTCTTAGAACCCACTGAAACCTACTATGATCTTTCCATATAATTAGAACATCTTTTCAGTCCAGTATGCACCTTCTGCCTGTAAATGTACATTTTTCATAGCAAAGAGATCTTGCTTGAAAATTGAGTATGGTGTGCAAAGGAATAAAATTTCACTTTGAGTTCTTTTGTCTTACAGGCTTGCTGCATGGTTTTTGTAGTCTGGCTGAATGCTTAAGGTAAGTCAACCTTTAACCATTCTTTTTCCTTAAACGCAGTGCTCTGAAGCTAGAATAAATTAGGTTGGGTTAAATTGTCACAAGAAAAAATCTGGAGAAAAACACTAATGGGTTAAAAAACGAAACTTATATCAAAATGTACCTGCGGCATATACTATATTATTAATAGTAAATAGTATAACTTGCTATACTATAGTTTTGTCCTGCATTATATTAGCATCATTGCAAAATACAGTATTCACTGTCATTTTGATTTAAAATATGGCCAGCCAACATCTCCTCCCCAGTACCACACTCACACCCCTTAATTGAATTAAACTCTTATTAGTGCGGCTGTTGCTCATTTAAACATAACACATGCTGATACACATCTAGACTTCCATTGCTTTACACATGTGACAGAAACCTACTAAGAACATTCCTGCCCCTACCATGCCGTTTACATTAACCATCTCCAACTGAGATGTTTCTTGGAAAAAATCCTACAGCAGAAAATAGGGGGTAAAGAATTTGTTTGGGTACGAGTAGAAACTGGGAATCCTTCTGGGACCTCCAGCGGCTCTCGTTACTGTCCACAACCCTTGGCTGTCTGAGCCTCAACAATCGTTTATTTTCTGTCTTTCTGGTGCACCACTGCCCAGGGCTGCAGCAGACTCTGAAAGGAAGGGGGCACTGTGAAGGCACAGACGAAACCAAATACACAACGAGCTTGACTTGAATGGGCCCAGTGATCGAGTGAGGCTTGATCTACAGCAAGTGAAATGGGAACCTGAGTATAAACGTGAGGAATAATAAACCCAAAGTGCTCTTAGGAAACACATTTTAAAGGCCCCAGGAACGTAGGTGTCGAGAAGACTGTCAGAACATCCTGCAGTGCCCCTCATGAGTTTCCCTGCATCCTTTCACCCTACCCTTCAAAACCATGTAATTGTGGACTAATAGAGACTGTGTGCTGCATGCAGGCCCCAGTAAAGCCAGCAGAGATAATGATTGATTGATTAGAGAATGACGCGTCGCCAAAATCTCTCCCCAAAAAGACCATTGAAAAAGAAGTTTTTTTTTGGTGGTTTTCCCATTTTTGAAGCAAGAGCATGATTGTTCTCAAGTGCTTTGAAAACTAGGGAGGCCAATAAACAAAATGAAAGAATAGTTTAAGAGTGGTAAGGGTTTTGACAGTGTGTCTTATTACTTAGGAGAACAGAGTTTAAACTTTGTTTTACTGGAATAAACATCTCAAGCTGTCTTTTTTTACTCGTTTACAGTGGATGTTTTTTTCTTTCTGTAAAGGGTGGTAACAAAGAACCATTTGTGTATATGGTATATTTTTCTGAGATCAAATATTTAATAATAATAAGAAGAAAATGTTGGGGTTTGGTCGGTTTCTCTACAAAATCACAAACTTTGTCTTCTGTTTCAATAAAATTTTCAGCACAAAGCAAACCCACAAAGCAAGACACGTTCAGTTATTTTTGCTCCATGATTAGCCTTCATGCTTTTTTACAGCAAATGACTCACAGAAAGAACCAACACCTTCTTTCCTTGGTACTGCTGTTTGCATTGTAAATAGCGCCTTTGTTTAAATCTTTAATAAATCCTCCCATTTATGCCTTGTTTCTGTTTTTTATGTTTTTGACTGTGGCAAGTCCAGACAGCATGTGTCATTTTTTCACAGCGGGTATTTGATGTACAGTAGTTCCCCACATTCCCTGTACACTGAAAGATAGATAATAATTGGTTTTAAGAAATGTTTATTGCAAAGCATCTGAATGCATAACAGCTTTATATTAGCTCTGCCTTAGCTGCAATAAAGTAGACAGTAAAGACATTTTAAAGACAAGTAAGGCAATAAGAAATGCATTAAGAACCCAAAACAAACAGTCCCGGTACTGCAATAAGAATAATTAATCTACAGGTCAGAGATGAACTGCTGGAGATGGAAATGTTACATTTTATGCCTCAAACAGGTCTGGTTTCCGAAACAATCCAAAGCACTAGAGGCTCTGCTTATGCTGAGAATGCTGCCAAGAGGAGCACAGCTTGCTGAGCTGTACCACTTTCCTATTTAACCACTCAGATACCCCCTAAACAATATAACCAGGAAGGACGTTTCATTAGATCTTGATAATAATGGAACAAGACTTTGTTTTTACACTGCTGTGTAATTAGGAAAATATAGTGTTTACTGAGTGCAATAGACTAAATAGTACATCAATTGTATTTTGAATTGCATTCAAAGTTTCAATAGAGGCCAAATGACTCTGCACGAGATATGAAAATGATTAAAAAAAAGATAGGCTTACAAAATGATGATTCGCAATTTAGATTGTCACAGTGCACAATTTTAATTTTACTGTTTTGGTGGGTCTCTACTATTCCTTCTGAGGGCGACTTAAAAGTATTGCTTTATATGCTGCAAATTTGAGTCATAATGTAATGCTTACAATTCTCTATGTGTGTATCTGCAATGACCAGGTGTTAAATTAGATCAATTTAGGAACTGAAAAGGAACTGAGGACAGCAATAGAGTGAATAAGCAGGGGATAAGTCATCTTTCTGGGGTCATGCTAGTTCATCTCAGTACTGAACTGGAAGTACTTTAAGGAGCAAGCCTACAATGTTTCTGTGAACTACTGTATGTATTTAATTCAAGAAGGTTCTAAAGGACTTTTTTCAGAATAAAATAACACGCAGAGTGCAGAGCTGAAGCAGGAATCACAGTAAAGCACAAAGTCTTGAATAATCTTTGATTTGTATCAGTTGATGATTGGCTTGAAGTACTGGTTAGCAAAGTACTGAACCTGAATTCCGACCTACTGTAGAAACTGTATGAAGCTTACCTTTGGCGCTGGTTGTTTCAACACAACATTACTTTGGTGGAATCCACAAAAACCTTTAAATAGCCAAGACACAAAGACAGTGGGAGTGGAACTACTGTCATTGATGTCAGAAGGGACGAACCGTGGAGCGGTTAAGAGCGGAGAAAGACCCTATGTGTAGCGGCGGGACAGGGGTGAGCCCGGGCTCAGCAGTTCAGGAGTCGTATAGAAACCAACGCCCTCAGGTAGCGGATGTGGGGCGACCTGGTGCTAGGCGGGTCTCAGGACATCCAAACGTCAATGCTGAGCGCAGGGGAATGAGTGACCCGGAAATATATAACCCCAGAGAGAGAGACACCGGAAGGACAGCAAAGCAGAAAGAACTAGGGACAGGACAGAGTGGGAGCGCCCTCTGGCTGCAGAGGGTGTGACAGCTACTGCAGGACTCAAAGCAACTTGCAACCAACTAAGAGTGAATTAATAACTGCTAATGTACAATCAATAATCACAATTTACAAAATGTCTTTGATGTTGCATCTCATGCAGAGGACAAGGAGGTTAGAAGGTACTTTTCTCAGGTTATGATGAAAGTGAGAGAATGGGAGAACCTGGAATCTGGTAGCAAACCCTTATTTACCTTATCCACACTTGGCTTTCATTTGAGCAGCACAAAATCCCTCTGCTGGTGTGCTTTTATCTAAAATGAAAGAGGCGTAATGTGTGTAAATCATCTGCTTTTAAATGTATAAGATCCTTTCCAGATCTTTGTGACTCTGAAACTCACCAGGCTGTTAATGCTTTTATCAATTCACAGAATTCTTGCAGGCCATAGATACTAGTGCTTGCATCTTACTTGTCTCTTCCTAGAGTCCCTGGTTTAATTTTATTTGTGGATTGTTCACCAGAAACAAGACTAAGTGGCCCGAGCATTTTTCATTAACATAGAACTTTTTTTTTAAGTTGTCAGGTATGAAGCCAAAATCTACATTTTTTAAAGAAAAAAAACAATAATAAGGTTTGTGCATCCATCAAACTCGCGGTTTCATGCATTCTTATTACCAACCAGTTGCACCTGTGTTGTAGCTCAAAAGAACTTCAAAACTTTCCTTCAAACAGTTTCCATTCTTAGACTCTGGGGAAGCTGAATAATATTAGCACACGTAAAGGCAATCCCTTTCCAGAAAGCAATTTTTCTGTATTATTGTAGACAAGCTTTCTCATAAATCTAGGTTTCTTGGCAGATTGCTTTATTACAAAAAGCTCCTTTGTGACTTTTATGAAATTATTGTTGCGAATTGCAACTGAAACTGAATTTGGGGTCTTGTTTCATCCAGGAAAGCAAACTGTCTTGTGCCCAAAAGCGTTTCTCAAATGTATTATTCATGTAGAGAGGCTCACAGCCAGGAAGGAACAAAAGGCATTTTATTGTACATTTCAACAAATTAATAGACTGGTTATTTTGGACCTCATATATAGAACATGCTGACTTTTTGTACTAACCTTTGTCCATAAGTAGCAGCACAGTTGGTATTTTTCTTATTCTTTCTATGAAGCTATTTAAAGCAACAAAAATCTTTATTGGTAGAGAAATTTACATTTATAGAGTCTCTACCATCAGTTCTGAGTGGATTCTTTTGCATTTGGAATCCTTCCAGAAAGCCCCAGCAGCACAGGCAGCGATAGGGTATTTATTTATTATCAGCACTGGGCAATTAAGCTTCTCCCTTGTGCACATCTTCTTTGCTACATGACAGCCAAATGACTCTGTGGTTAGTGTATCATATTCTGTAACCCAGCAACAAAGTGTAGTGCTGACAGCAGAGTACTGTACAACTTTGTTATCTTCATACAAAATATAGATTTTCACAAATAATGTAAATGTAAATAATGTAAATTTCGGTTTTGTAAAACGGATACACTTTAAAGTGTAAGAAAAAAAAGTTTCATTTAGGGTAAAGTGTTAAAAAAAATTTTGTTAATTCATTTTGAAGCCCACAAGACATCATTGTATTCTCGATGCAACAACTGTTCTGTGTGTGCATTCTTTTTAGTATGGGTGGCAAAACTGCTAGACTATATCTTGCTTATGTGGATTGGGACACCATGACAATAGCCTCTTGGCCATCATATTAAATTTACTGCTTACATCTACTCATCCTGAGAAAAGATATGATAAACATAGTGGAAGCCATTCTGGAGCCTTGGTTGGGTTAGAGGCCTGGGAAAATAGATATTACAAAAGAGCCATCATTACAGGTTTCTATAGCACTTTGTACAGTCTTCTATCCAGGACAAGCTTCTAAGACCTTCGATCAGATGCTGCCAAGTTCTAGTCACCACCTTTTTGGAAGACTGCTGAAGGTTTAACCTCTTGTGGGCCAATATATACTGTAAGTGGAGCACAAGGCAGTGCACTGAGCACTTGGCAGCTCACAGCCCGGGGGGGGACTGTAATTTCACCAAGCAATCCGACACGTTTCATGAAGAAGGAGAAGTTATTAAATTTGTGCTTTATTAAATACCCGAAGGAAACAGCGCTGAAACCTTAGCTGACAAACTCTGAAAAGTTATTAAAGACACCTGTAAGTGGAAAGGCTCCTTGGAGTCTAGAGTTAAGAACCCTGTTCCCTCCACCGTCACCTTCACATCATAGCTTGTTGTGGTGTTCCTCTTCCAGTTGTCACCTCTACAGTCATGACAAAGGCAGTATAATAATAATACGATAAAATCCTTTAGCTGCTCTGAATAGCGCATAATCGGCCGAGATGAGCTGAATGTGACATATTTTCTGTTAGGATAAAAAATAATGTAAACATAAGAGTGTTTTCTTACATAAAGAACTGCCCCATCTTCTACATTGAAAGATAGAAAAAGTCTGAAAATCAGACCACATCAAAGAGAAAAACACAAAATAGCAGTCCTTTTATGAGCAAATGAGTCTAACCGTTTAACACTCTAACAATGGCTAATTTTTCAAAATTAAAAGGAAGGTTTTCACAATATGTACTTAATGTAATTCTTGTGAACCACTTCTAGTCTCGGTTAGCTGCAAGGCTGTCTCTGCTTATTTTATGAACGCAGTTTTTGTGAAGTTGAGTATTTTTGTGAAGGTGTTTATTAAATATGTTTTTTGGAAACTTGGGGTTATATTCCATCCAAAAACTAAACAACTGCAATAAAAAACGGCAAGGCTTTTATGTTCCTATGGCACTGTTGACAGTAAGAAAGGTTATTATGAGTGGACACTATTAATGAGCTCTATTAAAATAATGCTGGCTCCAATGCAATATTTTGTCATTTTATGTAATCTTAATCATGAAGTTAAATTAGCAAGCAATTTGCTCACTGCGGTTGATTCTCACACAAACTTTTTTTGTTGTTAAAGCAACAAAGCATAATGGGGACTTTAGAAAGCCTTCTAAAACTTCCTTTTGAGTGATGACTGCCCTGAGGTGATAAACCTGCCCCAGTGATCTATGGGATTTCACTTTCCTTCTCTGTAGCAGAGGAGGCAGCAAAATAACAATGGACAGGCACTGAGTTAACTGAGTTTAAAGACCTGAAACTCTTAGATTGGAATATCAGTAATGCCTATTAAAGGCAATCAAGTGATGGTGCAGATGTGGCTCAGGGACTAACCAACAACACTTCTTTACAAGGGTATCCATAGCTTTGTGCAGCGATGTGGACTTTTGACATACAATTAAACCTTTTCTAACCTGTGCAGCATCTTTCTGTCGTGCTTGCCCCGGCTGCTGAACTGTGGGGCGGGCTTGTTGTTGTGCCGCAACCAGTGAGTCAGAGTGATGTCATCATCAACCTGTGCCCCTTCTCCAGCTGCCTCAGAAACCGAGCCGCCTGGAGACAGGGAGCACATGTAGTCGTTTTATGGCCACACCTGTTCCAGGTGCTCCTCAGAATAAATATTCGGACCTGCCAGAGCTCAGCGCTGAGCTCCTCCCCTTGTTTCTATTCCATGCATGCTTTGCTGGTTCTCTGACCCCTGCCTTGCCTCCCCATCGTGTCCCTGGATCACCCCCTTGGCGTTGTTTGCCGTGCATCTCTGGCTTTGAACGACTGCGCACTCAGAGCGTACAGTACCTGTCTGCACCTTGTGGTGATCACCTAGTTGACCACAGCACCACATTAGCCTGTGTGAGGGTACTGCAGGCCACCTACTCCCTGATCCCACAGAGGCCTTTAGAGTGTGACATGTGCCCATCCTGGTATGGCCAGCTAGTGCCTCCCTGTGAATTAATGTACTGTACATTTGTTTTGTTTTTCTTTCACCTTGTTTTTCATAAATCAATAAATGCTTCAGGTTCTGCACAGACATGAACCTCTAGTGCCTTATATAGAAAGAAATGCCTTGATCAGAAAGGGTTTTATTTGTTTGCACGCATTGAACTGAGTCATCCATCGCTGAGGCATGGTGGGTGTAAACTTGACAAGTACATTGAAGTGCTCATGTTGATATTTACAGGGGACTTACAGTACAGTATGCATGTCATTGTGCAGCTTTTAAAGTGTTGATTTTATAGTGGTGGTGGGGGGATTTTGTTGGCCTGACAAACTGTGTTTTTACAACTGCACAGTGAAACTTCAGCAAGTGGAAAGATAAGAGCCAATGACCTAATGACTAGAAAACGTTTCACCTGAGGGAGTGTTTAAAAATGTGATTTTAGTCTCATTCCAGGGAAGCCAGGAGAACAGAGAACTACAAGAAAGCTATTTGATTTAATGATGTTATTAATCAGCAGCTGTTCCAGCTTCACAGGTATCATGTGAGATGGACAGGAGGCATGTTTTGAAATTATTAACTCATTGCAGTACTCACGCCTTGGTGCTGTGGATCCTTACTCTGTAAAATTTAAAGTGTGTAGAGGGGGCATACCTAAAAAGATAATAAGAAAAGAGTTGTACTGTGTCATCAGCAAATATGAAAATACACATCTAGAAGCTGCTTCTATTGTGGTGGGGGACTTTAACCACTGCAACCTTAAAAAAGTACTACCAAAGTACTTTCAACACGTCTCCGTTCCCACTAGAGGCACTAACACACTGGATAACAGTTACACCAATAATTAAAGGAGCATAACGCTCTATTTTTATGTGCTGTATTATATAAAAACATACATACAGTATATATAGTAGATCAATATTTGGGGGACTGTGCAGAAAGTGAACATTGTAAATGACAGCTTCCGCATTTTAACAGCAGATGAATGTATACCCATCCCCGAAAAGATGACAAGCTGTTTCTGGATGAGAATTCATGAGGTGACAGCAGTGAATTACAATCACCTCAGACATGGCTGTGTTTTGGCCTCTAACTGCCCTAAGCACTGGTTTCTTGTGTAAGAAGGGATCAAAGCTGATTTATCCTACTTCCAGGTGCTCACCCCTCAGCACTGAAGCCGCTGTCTTGTGATAAGGCTCCTTATTTTGGTAGGCGATAGATCTTGCATCAGGGCCCCCTGCATTGAGAAATATAAGAACTTAAGAAAATTTACAAATGAAAAGAAACATTCTGACCCATATTGCTGATTCGGTCACTGGGAACATGCTGATCAAGGATTTAATTGAGCTATTTCTTTGAAGAATCTACTTCAACAGCATAACTTAGACGTTTGTTGTAGACACAGACTTCCCTTCGGATATGATAGGGTGTCTCCTGTTTCCAGGTCACTTTGCACTTGTAACAATTTACTGTTGAGGAAAAGTGGGATTTAGAACAGTGTGTGGCAGGAGCAATAACAGGCTTTTAACTGGAAAATACCAGTATGCTTTCTGTGCCACCCTTGCACATAAAATACAACTCTTGTTTTTCCCGTTTAATCATCTTCTCATGGCTGAAATAAAAAAAGCACCATTAAAACAATTTGAAAGTCATCACTTGAATTATACTGTACAAGGCTGATCATCATAAATCCTATTTGAAATTCATCACTTGAATTATAGCTGTATGATCAGTGAAAGGAAAAAAAAAAGGAGAATCAATAAAACGTCTACCTAATGAGTGGAAATCATAACATTAATGCCATGAAGTATGTTTTTCTTTGTTAAATGTCTGGCTTTCTCTTTCACAGAATACTCCTGGCCACAGATACAGTATAATGCATACATACAGCACTTATTTTCTCCTGGAGCGCAAAATCTTTCGCACTGCAGAGGACTTCCTCTTTTGCAGTTTTAAGGCATCCGCCTATTACAGACACCACTTCATGAACACGTACACCATAGTTCTCTTTGTAACACAACTTTAAAAGCTGGCAACTACCCTGGCCATACCTTTCAGTTCTTTCAAGAGCCATGAAGTTGTGATGGTGGAAAGTCTCCATGCTGATGTTAGGAAAAAGAGTTTCTGTGACTAATTCTGCACCCTTTAACCATGTCAGTGTTGTGTCTTCTTGCATGAGGCTGCATTAAACAATAAGAGTGTGGAAGCAATTTATTAGGGCCTGTAGACTTGAAACAAAACCCAGTTTCTACGTTATTGGAAAAAAAAAACTGAAAAATATAGACACCATATAATCTTACACTTACATATTTGTGGTCCTTTTTGAGTAGTTGCCCTTTCCTGAAAAAAGCACTGTTACCACACTTACATTGCTCATTGACCCGTGCACTAATATACCAGTATTAGCATGGTCTTGTGAATAAATGTAAAAAGGAAATATCAAAGTACAACCTGATTTTGTTGTACAGATCATTTAAAACGTGCCCCGGTCTTAGTCATATTGTTCAAATCTGTGCATTATGATCATCTTACATTTTAATAGAGCCTTTTGTTCTCGGAACAGCATGCAAACCAGTGATATCAATTCAAACTTTTGTCCGTTCCACAGCCTTCACATCTGAGCAAGTATTTCCTTGTGCACTTTTGTTGCAGAAAGTGCACGAATATTTAATTTCAGTAAATATTAACATGCAGAGAAGGCCAATGAGACTTTTGTGTGCCTTTCAGTACTAAAGCGTGTACAAAAGACACATATTTACCTTTAATTAGAGCAGCTTCAACCAACATATGATATTGAACAGAATGTGGAGCTACTGAAGAAAAGATTTATCAGTAAAAAAAAAGACAGCATTACCAACATATATTTGACAGCAGTCCAATCACTGTCAATAGGAAGATGAAAAAGTAAACTTAGTTTGGAAGAAGAAATGTTTGTCTATCGAGTAGTTTTGATCATACTTGATTGAAAGTGCAATGCTTTGAGAGCTTATGTGCCTTTTTCTCTTCACATGCTGGCTAAAACTCAAAAGTAAGGAGAATTACGTTTTGGTATGGTCTCTTGTAGGTCCCTGTTCCAAAATGCTCCCTAATGTTAAACAAAAGGTCTGCTTGATTGACATTTTCAATGAGTGGTAAAAAAACACCCTGATCTCAGGGCATGTAAGAATCCAGCATGGCAGACTTTCCACCCTCTATTCAATCTAGCCGTGAAGGCAGACTAAACTATTGTCACAAAGTGCCGAAGTTCATTTATTCCTTATGACTGCAATGAGTGTTTTTCCTCAATGGTTTGGTCAGAATCTCGATTGGATCCTGATTAATTTTATAGTAGCATGCATCATAAAAAGCCAAATCTTTGAAGAGGAAGAATGGCTGTAAAACTCAAACTTTTGTGCAGACAACATACTGTAGCATTTCCTTGGCTCCAGTCTGCACTTGTGTGCTCTGTCTCCTTTACCTGAAAACCTGATTTCTCTCTCTTCCTTTAACCTCTGATTACAGAGGAAGTTTGTTGGTAAAGTTGAGAAAGCTATTAGAACTAGCTGGGATGGACCTGAGAACTTATCAGCATACCGTAGACTACTGTGAGGATTCTGTTTAGTTTTAAGAAAGAGCTTAGAGTAAGAGCTTCTACATGATTCAGTTTTTCCATTTTTTTTTCTAATTTAACAATACAAGTTCATGACATTACACGTACGCTGGCAAGCAGGGAATGTAGAGCAAACACATCCCTGAACCAAATCAAAGCAAAAAAAAAAACGTTAAAAAGCCAGTAATATGTCTCGATCCAAACTGAAGCTGTTTTTCATTCAATTACATGTTCCATGTGGCGTTTCCAAGGTTATGATAGGGGTGCTTCCTAAGTGAGTCCATTTTTCATTTTGATCTTCACACACCTCCATTTGTTTTTCATTTTCATGATTTATGTACATACTACCTAATTACATCTGAGGAGAAATAAGTTAGTCAATTATTACTCGAAATTCAATTGAGGATTACTTTGTTATTTGTGTAATTTTATATGGGATGTACAAATGCCCTGCATGTCTGGTGCTCTTGTTCCTGACAGGGTTGTACGCTCTGTTACTTTCATTTTTTTTCGGACTGATGAACAAGATCAAACAAAATATCTTTGGATTATAAAAAAAAACAGTAATTGAGCAAGTACCCTAAGAATCGAGGCAGAAATAAAAATCTTTGGTCTATATGTAAAAACTAAACTTACCTGTATACCTGAAATGCAAAAAGAGTTCTAAAACCTAGGGAGATCATACACAGTGTGCCACTCACCTAGAGCAGGGAGGGGTTCGTAGCGGCGAGGTTTAATAAGCTCCAGTGCTTGAAAGACTACTAGGCAAAATACTGTCCAGCTTCATGAGAGCCGTTTCTACAACAGGGATTGGCAGCTTTGGTACATTCGGCATCCATTCAACGCCAATCCTGAGGTTCAGGCAGGGAGCAGCTTTGGTGTTACAGCTGATGAATCTTTTTTACGTGGCTTCCTGAACAAAATGCGATGTTTGCTCTTTTTCGGCATGGAGTTAGCTTCTGCTCGTTTCTTACTTCAGTCTCAGCCATCTAACCTTACTCACTGACCTTAGTGAATCTCAGTGGTATCACAGATATCTGCGATTGTGATGTCACAGAAATTCTACGATTAAGGTTTGGGACCAGGATTGGGAACCCCTGTTTTAGAACAAAATTATGGAGTGGAATAGGGACGGATGTGCTAAGGTGGTCTGTCCCTGGGCTGAAGTTCTGCACAACAAACAGATGAGCCAGGCGGGTCCTCCTCAGCTATCTCAATGACCTGATCATACGTCTTCCTTTAAGTTCTTTCTCACAAGGTTACAGATGGTACAGTACCAAGCCAAAGGAATACAAAGTTCCCTGAAACAATTAAAAACATCGCCTCTGGTGAAATTCTGCAGATCGTGAAGTCCCCACAGTTTTATTTTTCGTTTAATTAGAATTTTTAAAACAATTCTCAGTGAGGACCTTGTTATAGATTTTCATGCTTTTTTAAAGGATTTGGAGATTTTCTTCTTAGATTAATTGAAGTTGAGTGAAAAGCTTTAATTATTTTCTTTTTTTTGGCATAGCACTTGATGATGTTCTCATCTTAGCATCATATACTCTATATAAACAAGAATGGCAATGGCCAGAATGGTTGCTTACAGCTAGATTTTGATATGACAGATGGACAGAGAGACAGAAACCATCATCCTGTAGGCTCTGTATGCAGTGCACGATATATGGCATGCAAGTTAAAAATTGAAACTTTGGGAACCACTAAAGTTAATTACCAGGCATTATTATGTGGGAAAAGATTCTATATAGGTGTGGTTAAGCATGAGACAATCCAGGACCTTCCCTGGACGGAATAATCCTGTAATATTAACCCTATTGACAACTGGTAGAAGTAATGGGAAGTACAATTCTTCTCCCACACAATTGCCCTCATCACAGCCTCAAAGGATAGCGACCCTGCCGGAACAATGAGCTAGGATTAGGCTGTGCATTTTTCAAAATGAAGTGGAATACATGTGACACCCCATGTAAGACATTCGTCCTGCTCAGCACTATTTAGTGAGGGTTTCTGATATGTTGGCCAGTGAACTAATGACACAGAATCATTTCAAAGGTCCGCTTATTTCTGATCCAAGTAAATGTGGACTTGACCCAGCCCTTAAACCCCGAGTTGATGTGCCAAAAAGATCCTTAATAAATCTGTAAATGTACATGTCACTGAAGATCTTATTTCAGTGACTCAGTATACTTGCATTATCAGATAATCATCTCTGCTCAGCTGTTGTGACTCATCCACTCATATTTAATTATTGCATGCATGTGTAATCTTGTTTCCTAAGTGGCTCTGTCCCATGTTTGGAAAAGGCCAAAGTTTTCTTTTAAGAAAGCAGTGGTGAAGGACCCTTGCTGTTTTTGGCTTTGGAGTGGACTCTCATCATCCGGAAACCAATGTTAATGTTTCTTCCGATCCAGAAATAAAAGTACCCTAGCCGCTGGCAGTCTTCTACCTGTGTCTGGGAGACTATCTCCTTGCTTTGCAGAATATTCTTGATATTAATTGCAGGTTTCCAAAGACATAAAAAAGATTATGTCCTAAGCTACTGTAAATCTTTTAAGGCAATGTCTGATACTTTTTGCATTGGCTGGGCACCACAATAAAAAGGTTAGCTATTGGTGGAAATTAAGGAAAGTCTGTTTTTTAGTGAAAAGGAAAATGGACAGGGATCCAATATTTATCTTAGTCTTTAAAAGGCTTCATTGAAATGACATTTAAGACAGGATATGTACAAGATCTGAGTTGTGCTGTTCTCTTCTGTTAATTACTGTAGATTTCAATGCCATTTAGATAGTAAATACTAACTCCTGTACAGGGTGACATTAAACCAAACTTTCTTCTTTGTTGTGGTAGGAGGTATGTTGGCATCTTTCTGAAAGTGATAGGGCTATTTGTAATAATTTGAATTGGGCCTGCAAAATATATACATTTGGAAAGAGCTGAGGGAAAACGACCCCTGTTGCATTATTTCTCTTTTTGAATATTTTTTATTGTTTTCATCTGTATTCCATATGTATTTTTCTTCCTGATCTGAATGTTTTTATTTTGTGGCACTACCAATTTTTTGGAAATGGCTTTATTTTTGTATCCCTTTAGTAATGCTGTGAGACTGGTATGGCTTGGGTTTCCCCATAAAGCTCAGTTCATCTTTCAGTGATTCGCAGTATTTTATTTGTCTGGGACTGTTTGATAAGCTCAAACCGTCTGCCAGTGTTTTATGGTTTGCACACGATACCAAGGATAATGTTTTCTTTTTTAACGCTCTCTGAACCTCCTGGATTGCGTCTGAGCTTATAAAACCCTCTAATACCAAATAAGATGGACGGCCCTCCTTTCAGATGAGCTAATATAAGCTTGTTATCACAAAAAAGAAAGAGTAGATCATTCTCTCCATTCTCTCTCCTTGAAAGTAACTTCAGTGTTTTGAAATGATCTGGTCAGTTTTTAAGACCTCCCAAGACAGGGCAAAAGGAACAAGTTTTACCTGAAGGCTAGGAGTTTTAAATAAATAATGTTAACTTGCAGCACAACAAATATATTTTCACAAATTCCACAACATTTAAACTCACTCACATTTAACACAGCTGGATCTTTCAGATTGATTCTTTACCATGCCAAAAATCAATGACCATACCATTGGAGAATGACACGTATTTTCAATAATTTTCATCCAGCAATGTTTTTTATTTTACCATATTATTTTATCAGGATTATTTTACCATATTTAAAGGGTCTCAGATTAGTTTTAACTTGTTTAGTGGAGCAGAATGTTGTAATATAAGGAAATGCTGATTAAATGCAGATGGGAGTAAGGTTAAACTAAGGGGAATTCTTTAAATTAAATATTTTGTAGAAGTTGTTGTTTCTTAATTTTGTCATTTTAGTACAAAAGTTGGATCACTGCATCTGGATGCTTGTAAACATATATGCAAGAAAGCCAATTTAATTTGCTTGCCAATTGTATTTTCTAACTAAAAATTACAGAAGGATTTGGGTATTAATCATATACCTATGCAGAGTATACATATAAGTGGTATGTATCCATGTATCATATCTTCTAAAAAGGACATATTTCAGGATTGTTACCATTGCCTGCAGGGTAGAAAAAATGCCTCCCTATGGAATTAACATTAAAGTTACCTCAAAAAAAGGCCCAAGCAGCTTTAAAATGAGTATGCCAAGAACAATTTTTTCTTTTCTTTTTTTAACTGAGTATTTTGACAAATGCTGTTACTTTTTTTTCCATTTTACGTAAAACTAACCATCAAAGTAGAATGATATGTTCACAGAAGTGACAGATCCTGTCCAAAGTAGCAAGAGGGGCTGGCATGTGGTACAGTATGTCCCATGATTCATCAGGATTATGAATGGGAGGCTGTTCTACAGGAGATGAAGCTCAAAATGAGCTCCCAATATCCATGACCATACAAGGACCTGACTCCTGGTGTATCGATAACAATCGATTCTCAGGGGTTTACAGCCAGTGGCTGAAATATAAAAAAATAAAATAGAAATACCAACAGGAAACATGATCAAGGCTGCAAATACCTACTGAACTGCTACTCACATCTCATGCAGAACTGGGTAAGCTGCTGTTTGCTGAGTGGGCCCATATCTTCATAAGAACACCTGTAAGAATCTAATGGAACTGATGCCACATTTGCAGCTGTGATCACCGTTGGAGTTTGATCAAGCTTCATTACGGTTGCTCTCTGGCGGTACAGTATACTGTAATGTGCAAGCCCAGCAAATGATTAAGGGAGTGAATTTTCTTTTAGCTGGCAAATCTGTATCTTTTGGCAATAAGGTAATGAGGCAATAAGGTAATTTTAAAATAGAAATTATAATCTCTGTTGTGATCCGTCTTCCTCCGCAAGGTTTCAATATAATTTTCTGCAACCTTTACTTGTATGCTGTTAATTACATGAAATGATTTGATATTTTCACAACCTGAGTTTTTGTATTGGGTTTTATGTATGATGATGAAATAGGAAAACAATATGCCAGTTTTGCATGCAAAAAAGGAAAATGTTTTCATTACTTCAGGCAAAATAATTTATAAAATACACATTGCCGTTCATATCCGAGGGCGAGTTCAAATATCACTGTTGCACGACACTATTTTGCAGAACCTGTATTTTGCACAAGTCGGCACCAATATGAAACTGGGAAGTTCTGCGGTTGTGTTCTGTTGTGTGAAAAGGCATGTCGCAGACTGCTCAGCACATGTTCGCTTTATTGTGCTTAAGTGAAACAAGCAGTGCATTCTGGAAATTAAGATCTTTAGGTTTTACATTTTTTCCATGGATGATCCACAAACAGTGAAATACAATATTTTAAATTTGAGCTGTAGTTATTTTGTTGCTTCATTTAGTGCACTGTATATGTACAGTATATGGCTGTCTGGGCACTTGAAAAAAATGTGCTGATGAAGTTTTAAGTGCTTCCAGTTTATGAAGAAAGGCTCTGGAAAGCTGAGTAAAGGAATACCGACACAATACCCTTACAATTAGCTCCAGTGTTCACCCTTAAAGGGATTTTGCCCGTGCCTATTTTCTTTACTGTTCTTTTTTTTTTCCAAGCATCACAAACCTATGCATGTGAACTCTTGTAAAGCATACTAAAACCAAGTAAAATACAATCCAGACAAGCTTTATGAGTAATTTGGTCAAGAACTGTGTTCATCTGTGTTTTTAATTTTGAGAGTCCTCTGTGTTTAATTATATTCATGCTTAATTTCGAGAACAATGCCACTATAACCTCAGGGCTTCCTCATCCAAAGTTTTGTTTAACATGTGTTTTATTTAAGGTTTTTTTCTGGGCAAAGTACAGCCAGTCGGCCTACGGTGTTGCCATTCTAGTGGTATGATATTAAAGTCAGGATGTGTAGGTGACCATGGACACCTGGCTGATAAGTTGAAACATCTCTCTTTGATCTTTGCAACAACTCTGACTGGAAGATTGCTTCAACAAGCCATTAAGTTTTTCCCATTCCAATTTATTTTGGATGAATCTGAAACACTGGAATTGGCATATGCCTCAGAAACTCTGACAAAATGAAGTAACTTCAGCCGAGACTGTAAAAGCAGAGATTTACCAAGGAGCACACCAATAGTTCTGAAACAATTAAGTGCTTCATTTTCTAACTCCATTTAGTAGTAGTAATGGAATTGAAATCAGACTATGCTCAGAGTGAAACATATATTAAGATTTACATTCTGTCTGCAAAAAAGTTTCAAATACCTTTCTTAGAGTTGTCATTGCCCATGCTGTCCTTTTTTGCCCCATTTTTTTGCACCAGTCTGGATGGTTAAACCGCAACTTTACCTCATTTTTAAAACCAGCACAAGAGCAGAGAAAATTCAGCACGAGTAAGTAAACCTAACTAGGAGTTTGGATATTAAAAGTGTGGTTAGGAAACAGTATTCCTGATTCATTGAAAATGCTTTTGTCTGCTCTGCCATTGTAAGTGCATTGCTCGACATTGAAAAAATGCATTGGAAGAAAACACATTCAAAGCCTTTTCAGATAGTGCCTTTTAAATGTCTGGAGCAAGTTCTATTCTCTGTCCTCACAGCTAGTCAAGGTAAACTGCTCAGGTTAGGTATTTGTTAAACCTGTATTCACACTTGCAATTTCTTCATAGTGGTTGTCTGTGACCATCATCTTTTGCCACTCTGTATTATTTTCTACGCAAGCACATGGCGTGCTATCTTAGGAAATAAAGGAAGCGTAACTACCACCTTGTTAACTGATGAATAATGGTGGCTTTTAGGGGTCAGACAGAAAAAGAAGATGTACGTGATTCTTTATAGATGCTTATGTCATTAACTCAGTTAAAGAGATTGGAAAAAAAAACATTTTAAAAAAAGTATTTCTTTCACTTTCTTGTATGTCCTCAGAGTCCTAAGATAACTGAGTGGCTGCCCGAATTTACTGACAATTAATAAAAGTGATCAGGACATGATAAATGGATTATCATTTATTTCAATTATCAGTCTGATTATAGGATGGATTGAGACTATATTAGATTAAACTAGTATAAATACCCTGTGTTGTGAAGATACAGTTTCAGCTCACTCTGCAGACTGTTCCAGGATTTGGCAGAATGATATTAATACCTGGTGCCCAGAGTCTGTATATGCTCTTGGTAGGCTCAGTTTGACAAAAGTACTGCAACTTAAACTGCCAGATGGCACAGAAAACCATACTAAATTATTTCCGAAGTAAAACTCAGTAAATTTGTTTAAATCAGAAAAGTATTCATCTAATATTCAGAAAGGGTCAGAGAGTTAAGATGAGAAAACTAAATGCAATAGAGGACATTGGTTATAAATCTTAATTAAGTAGTTTTGTTGAATGTTTAGACCTACGGAATTCCAGATATCATTTTATTTCAGTCTCTTTCAGAGCTATATTGTTACAAAATGGCCATTTATATCTGTTCAAATGACCTGTTTATTTTGGAAAGGAAAGAGCTTTGCACATAAGCCACTGCACATAATCACTTATACTATGGCAAAGAAACGTGCACAAGTGAGAGTATGCTTCTTGGTATAATTCTTGCTATAATTATGCCTAGTAAAGTAAATTATGGAAGAGGAGAAACAAGAGGATCATTGTGCTGTATAAATTCTAGATATTGCCTGTGTAAATAGTTCTTGTCTTGAAACAGATGCTTCTGTTGAAGTCTATGCCAGAACCTTCTCTTTTTTGTGTAGGCTCATCATATGCCTCATTGTCCATCACAGCAGTCTTGTTTTTTTTTCTGTGTTGTTGTATCCCTTCTGTGCAGTGGGTCACTTTCTTCCCATTCTTTTTGAGGAATGTTGTCACTAAACATTCCTCATTTCTCTGGCAATAGCAAAGTACACAACATTTGTTTGTCCTTGCTTTCAGGAAACAAGCTACTGATATTGTAATGTACTTTAACAAATGCTTCCCCAAGAAAACAATCACTAAAAAGTTAACCAGATGAATAAATAAATAACCAGATAGGACTGGATAAGTCCATCCCTGAGTAAGGAGATAATGCTTTAGATAGATTGCAGAAAAAATGCCTTTTGATTTACATACAGATGTTGACAAGGGCACTGAATCCTTAAAAATAGTGACAAAGTCGATGCAGAGGACTATTTCAATTACTGAAAGTGAAACAAATGTAAAAGGTGTGCGTCAGGATTGAAAACTGAAATTGAGAAGACTCTTGACACGAAGGGTTTGGGGGTTGGCCTGGCATTATTGTTGAAGTGAATGCCTTAGATTAGTTACCCCCTAGATAAAAACAATACAGTATTTCTGGGACATTCCATGGAGCAGAATAGTCCAGTGTAAAAGCTGATTATTTTCAAAGATGAGTTTCGTTCAGAATAATTGTTCTTGCTGAACATTTATCATAATGCTTTTCAAGCAATCTTCAACTGAGGAAATATCAAGTCTTACACTAACATTCAGGTGACACACTATAATCCTCAATTAACCCATTTTCTTAGGGACATACTGTAACCTTCACGTGATGTTTACTTTGTGCAATCAGATATCTTTCAGATTTAACAAGTATATCCTCACACATAGATATTTGCATGCATATACAGTATACTGGGGCTGGATCTGGTGGCATCTCGGAGAAAACAATTTCCTCAAAGGTTAAGAGGTTTCGTCTCTGGGTGCTATTTTGGCTGACAGAGATAGGCCACTGTATTTGTAATCAGCTGTAATCCCATGAAATCAATTTCAGTTTAACATCATATTTCTTTCTCTGAGACAAGGTTATTCTATCTGGAATATGTTTTTCCTATTCTGGGGTTAAGGATGTCATTATTTTAGTTGTTTAAAGCCTTTCAGCTGTAGCAAAAACAACCTTTTCCTTGGCACTTGCTCGGGTGGATGTTAAAGTACTTAAGACTTTAAAGCTTTCATTGTTTGTGTGCTGAATAGGAGTGGAGCTACTGCTCTGTCCAGCCAAATAAATGGAAAGTCATCTGTATAAATGCCATAGATTTTTGCCATTGTTGTCACCAGGTTTCACTTCATTGTATTCTTTCTCTTTATAGTCCCCATCACTCTGAACTCACTGGAATTGGAAAAAAAATATTTGTCAGATCAATAAAAGAGAAAAACAACACATCACAAGGAGGTGTGTGCCAGATATTTGAAGGTTATATTTTTTAATATAACAAAAGTAAAGACATGTAAGCAAAGACATCGATCAAAATACGTAGCAAAATCATCACTGTAATTTTCAAATTTTTGTGAACTGCAAGGCCTTTTTTTAAATATCAGCATGGAGAACTCATTACTGCTTTGTGATTCTGATGGGTTTTTAGAGGACAACAGAATTGATGATGAGGTCTTAACTGTGAACGACTTTTTTGTGTTGTTATTGTCTAATGATGGAAGTCATCCTCATAGTATGCCTATATCAACCCTGTGATCTGTTAGGCTCTCAAAAGCACTTTTGTTGTCCTAGATGTGATGTCCTACAGCTGTAGAAATGTCACCACTTTAGATATCTCAGCTCCACATACCGTAAGCACCGATAAACATCATTTATACCACATACCGGAAGTTCAGGACGCCGGTGTCTCTCCAGGGTTTACAACACTCTCAAAATCAGTTTGCATCATGATAAACAACATTTTTGTAATCGCTTCACAATGTATTGCACATTGTGAAATGTGCACATTTCTAATATTCATCTCTAATAATGCAAACATTACATGTGTTTTCACAACAATGAAACTATTTTAAAAAGACATGCATATTAATAACAGGACTGACCGTAATAATGCAAATTATGCAAAACACCGCAATTGAAACTACAGTACAGCCCAATCACTCGTTTTCAAAAACTTTGAGCAGCAAAATCAAAACACACCACAACAACCTATGCATTGTAAGAAATGAGACAACTTATCTTTTTAAAATGGTTATTTAAAATCCCAATTCAGCAGCACATTCATCTTATCCAAGACCATTTTCCCCATGACATAGAATAACAAGGTGCTGTATTCAAAGTCTACCATACAGATAAAAAAATACCATTACAAAGCAAAGCCTTGCTTAAAATAAGAAAAATATCATGCTTACTTTGAAGATGCGAAGAAATATCCGAAGTATTCCATTCAAACAAAAAAAATTACAGACCCCGAAACCAAAACAGTAAGACTAGAGTTCCTCATACTAACTTCCGACACGGCGAGTTTAGCTTTTCGCTTCTCTGATAGGTACAGTTAAACTAGCTGTCAATCACTGAGCCATTTAGGGCAGGTTTTATACATGTTTACAGTGAACGGCACTCCTCTATTGTGAATCAAGTGAAGATCAAAGAGATTCTTATTACTATCTTATCTTCTTGACCCCTGAAGCCTAGAAAGGCTGTAGACAAGAGTCTAACCAGTATAAATAGTCTCTCTAGCATTGCCTGTAGAAGAGGAGAATGAGGAATGAGGAATAATAATAATAATAATAATAATAATAATAATAATAATAATAATAATAATAATAATATATAACTTGTTATATGTTTTCCTCATTTTAATTTATTTGTGGAAGGCAACGAGGCCCAAAATATAGTGCGATTTGTTTTCTTCTATCAGTCTCAGATTTTTATCTGAAGACATATTGAACAAGGCCTAGAATAAAAAGGGTTCCTACATATACCAAAACTAAAAAAAAGACTTTTGAAGGAAGATAAGGAAATGTGTTTGTTGTTTTTTTATAAGTCTTTGAAGTGTGTGTGTTTGAGTAAGAAATATAAAAAAACTAATATTTCAGACTTGATGCCTTGTTAAAGGTTAGAGGTAAAGTTGTTACCTTGAACCGAAACCCTGAACCAGGCCTGTACTCACATTACTTTCCAAGATATTTCAAGATGTTAAAGGCATAATGTACAGTATACTGTACATACAAGTAGTGGGTGGAAATTACCTTTGAGGAGCTGGGGGTTTAAAAGAGGGAAGTCTATATTTGGGCTTCTGAGGCCCCAAGGGCAGATCATCTATTTAAACATTGTTCCTTAAACTTTATAAGTTTTTTAACAGGCTATGGGTTAACAGAAATCTGGGAATGATATGAAAAAAATGTTTTTAAATTGCAGGGATACTTTATAATCCAGTTTAGAGAATATTCCTTATTGTTAGTCACAGAAAGTGCAGGAAAATAATGGAAACTGGCAGGCCAAGATCATCAACTTGATTCTGCTCTGTTGAGCCAATGGATATGACTCCTATTTTATTTTACAACTGCTAAATTTGATTTTAATTGTGTGCAGCTGCTGTGTCTTGATAGATGCGACTCATGGTTTCCTTCAGTGTGCTGGCTCTTGTGAGAATAGTAGTAATTACAAAATTCACACTCCAAAACTCACCAGGAGCTGTAAAAAAAGACTTAATGATGCAAAGCTGTTTTTTTTAAAGAGTTAAGGCCCACTTGAGAGTAAAGGAAGAAAGACAAGTCACACAATTTATCACTATAAAAACCCCTGTAGGAAAGATATTATCAGTGCTCTGCAGTCGTTTAGTGCCTCAAGTGGACAAAGATTAGGCTAAAGCAATTAGCTACTGTGCAGAGTGGGTCTGGAACTCAATAAGTCAGCCTGCGGTATGACACATTCTGTAACCTATTAGGTGGGGTCAAAAAATGGCATGACCTCTCCAAATAATAAAAATAATATTCTAAATCTGATCAAATATCAGCAAAGAGAGATATCAAATTTAAGCATGTTCTGTGTGTAAATGACTCTAGCAAAAGGTTTTAAAGTTGCCATGCTGTTCTCAACTTGAAGTGAACCTTATTGATTTGTTGGAGAAAGAAGAATTACAGTAAGTAAATGAACCTGCAATCGGAATAGAGTTCCATTAGGTGATCATCTGTAAAATATTGATTTGTGCAAATGTTACATTTGGGCAGTTTATTTGAACTCTAGTTAAATTGTTAAAACTGGAAGGGGGGATAATTTTTGAACAGATGCATTAATTTAAAAAGGCCATTATCTTTTATTGGTACACTGGGGCAATGTACTATAGTTGAAATTTGGCTAACATCCTAACATTGTACGTATTTAAATTACCAGTTAAATTCTCAATAGTTATGCCATGAGTTTTTCACCTCAAATGTGGAAAAGCACATCAGAAGATTATTACCGCTATAAAAATACGAATATTTGATTATTTGGCAAGGCTGACTTTGTCTGAGAAAACTGGTAGACAAAGATTTTAAGAATTGGTTGTCCCACTTTGAAGCAAGAATGCCAGAATAAAATAAACGCAGCCTTTCAAAACATTCACTCATTTTTCCTTGCTTCTGTGAAATAGAAATAGTTCTTTTGATTAAGTAGAGCGATTACAAACATGACCCATAAGCATTTTGAAAATAAGAAAACTCATTAAAAGATTTAAGTAGAGTGTGCTCAGCGGCAATTCTGGCTAAGTTATGTCACTTGGGCAAAATTTGGATAGAAAGAGATCCTGGAAGCAGACCATAGCCAAAATAATAAAAACTTGCTAAGCTTAGTGAAGTTACAATTTGAGTACTTTATTAAATATACTTTATGTTATATAAGACACATGTAATGGCAACAATGTTTGGATTCAGATCTTACTTCTCACAAAGGAGTTGCAACAACAGTGGAAGGCACTGTGCAGTTAATTAGCAGTAACCATCCATGTCAGAGTTTTCGTCTGATTAAAATCAGACTGGGTCTTCAGTGGACATGTTAGAAAGGTTTATTTTAGGAAAGGAAGCAATAACAAAAAGAGGAAACCCAGTGAAACATTTCTCTTGAAAAAAAAACAGGTCTAATCTGGGCTGGGATTCAAAATATTCCTTATATCACATTTATTTTTCTGTTGAAAATCGCTGACATCTCACCCTGTGGAGTAATGCATTATACAGAGGTTCCAGTGGGCAGCTTCTTTAAGGCATGTGGTGCAATGAACCAAAATCAAAGCTCTGCTGCTGTGGAACAACTCAGTGGCATTGCACAGTGCTACCAGCCACGCTATTGTACAGGCTCTACAATTTAGCTTGGCTAAACTGGATATTTACAGGGCCGTGTAGGTAGGTGTAAGGCAGTCACATGAAAACAAAACTATAGGTGTGTCATTGCTGTCTGATCTCTTGTGAGACATTTATGCAAATTATTGAAGCCGGTAAATTGGAGAGTGATCATTTGTTCTCCATAAATCAGTCTGCCATTCAACATCTCTTAGGATTATATTAGAGGTAAGGGAATCAAAGATCAAGTAGAATGTATAGTGGCTTGTGCCTATTTATTTCATATTTATCTGAAAGAAAGCCAATCAGTGCAGTTCTTAGAGGCCCTAGCTATTTGCCAAACTACAATCTTTTGCTTAATAAGAGGAAACATTTTGGTGCTTAACCAAAACCATTTGCAATTTTTAACTTTAACCCTCATAACTGGTCCATGCTTGTTGACAAAACTGCTAAATAAATAATCTTTAAAAAACATCTGCTCAGTCTGTTAAACCCAAAAAAGAAAATGAGGTTAAAAAAAATTCTTAACACTTCATTTGAATAAAATCAGAGAGGGACTTTTTCAAGCAGCTTCTTTGCACATGCTGTGACACAATGATCACCAAGATCCTTACAAAACACAATTGACTGGTACTCTTCAGGAGTGTTTGTGAGTATGATGTCAAACAAGTTTGACTTATCTGGTGTCTTACAGCCAGTTCTAGTAGGTTCTTAACAATTCTTAAACATCTTGAAATCTTAAGGATATTCGGAAGACTGTGCTTATGAAAGGGCTTTTAGAGAGTTTCTAAATATTGTTTAAGGTTTTCTCAGTGAAGTGCTGTCAAAGCTACAGCAGTTATTGTTACTTGCTCATTCCAGATCACATAATACACATAATGCTTTCCTGTAGAGTCCCATTTTAAGAAATTACAAAACGATGCATATACAGTGGCTATCAAAGGTATTCACCCCCTTGGACTCTTGCACACTTTATTGTGCTACATTGTGGAATCATAATGTATTTAATCAGGATTTGTTGCCATTGATTGGCACAAAACTCTCCATACGCCATCCATCCGTTTTCTAACCATTTAGTCTGATTCAGGGTTGTGGTGGAAACAGATCCTGTCTCGGCAGGCAAGGTGTGCAAGCCAAGGTACATCCTGTACAGGACTCCAGTCGATCACAGGGCAGATACACAAAAACACACATACTGTTCTCACCCCAGAGACAACTTCCCTGGAGCCAATTAACCTTCCCCTATGTCTTTGGACTGTGGGAAGAAACCAGAGCATCTAGAGGAGACCCTTGTGAACACAGGGAGAAGATACAAACTCCATGGAGATAGCATCCTAGGTCTGAAATTGAAACCAGGGTCTCAGTACTTTGAAACAACAATGCTAACCACTGCTACCGTGCCACCTACACTCTGTAATGTCAAATTGAAAACAAAATTCTCCAAATGTGTTCTACAGGTAGCCATTGTACTGTATTTAGGGTCAGGAGTGGGCCACTCAAGAACAATCCCTTTTTTATTCTGCACCCACTGCAGTGAAGCTTTTGGCAAAAGGTGATGTTGTGTCCCAGTTTTAGGTCATTATAAAGTTTTCCTTTATAATTTTGCCAGTATTTTGCTCAATCTATGTTCCCATCAGTCTTGGCAATCTTCCCAGTCCATGCTGATGAGAAGCAGAACTATAACATAATGCTGCCACCACAGTGCTTGACAGTAGGGGTGGTGTTGATGAGTGATGCACTTTGTTGGCCTTGCATCAGATACTGTGTAGTCCTTTGAGTTTAGGCAAAAAGTTCCAGTTTTACTGTACTGTATCTTGTCTGAACACAAAATCTGTTGCATGCTGCATGCTTGCAGTGTCACATGCTTCGTTGCATACCCCATACAGGATTTGAGATTGGTTTGTTTTCAGTTCCATACAAGCCCCCTTTGTGGAGTGACTTGGATATTGTTGACCCATTGATAATTTCTCCCATCTTTGCCACTGAATTCTGTAAGTTGGCCTCATAATGGCATCCCTGACTAGTTACTTCCTTGACTAGCTGCTCAGTGTGGAGGGGCAGCATGATGTACTGTAGGCTGTGTCCGGTTTACTTCTAGTTCTTAGTGATCTAATTCACCACGCTCAAAGAGATACCATATTAAAGCTTTTTGAAATGTTTTTATACCCTTCTCCTGAACTTGCCTTTTTGTACTTTATCCCTGAATTGTTCTGAAAGCTCATCAGAACCATTATAGTTACACACAATAATAACCAGTAAACCCATTGTGTGGCTTGTTAAGGTCTTTTTGTTCACCAGAATTAATTTCATTTCTCAAAACAAAGAGTTTGAATGCTTATGCTATCATTACTTCATATTATCTATTTCTTTCTTTTTTTTTTGCTTGGAAAGTGTTCAATAGGCTGTGTACATGACCGTATCAATTGTTCCATGACAGTGGTTCCATGACAGTGACAGTGGATGAAGTTGTACAGCTGCTTAGGTGGTGTCATAGCAATAACCTGGACTTGAACATAAAGAAAATGAAAGAGCTAATAGTGGACTTTTGGAGACACAGGCCATACACTCATAGCCCACTCAGTATTGATGGAACGGAAGTGGAAACAGTCACCAGCTTTAGGTTTTTGGGAATTCACATCTCTAAAGATCTAACCTGGACTGTGAACACTGACTCTATCATGAAGAAGGCTCAGCAGCGCCTTTATTTCTTGAGGTGTCTCAAGCGATGGGGGATGCCAATACATGTGTTGGTGAACTTCTACCGCTGCACCATCGAGAGCATCCTCACCAACGGGATCACCGTGTAGTATGGCAACACCTCTTCACGAGAAAGAAAGGCACTGCAGAGAATGGTCAATATGGCCCAGAAGATCATCGGCTGCGGTCTCACAGAGATTAAACAGCTCTATGAGGACCGCTGCCGTGGTAGAATTCTGACCATCACAGAGGACAGTCACCACCCCGGGCATGAGCTCTTCACCCCACTGCCCTCAGGCAAGAGATATAAGAACATACGGACACTTACCACTAGATTCTTCAATAGCTTCTATCCACAAGCAGTGAGACTGGCGAACACATTTAGCCATCCCCCTCGGACCACACCTACACCATCACCATCTACCTCTTTATGATTTCTTATCTATTGCACATCTCCAGTCATTGTTTACACGTCTGTATTGTTTACATTCAAAGTGTCTACATGTTTACTTGCACATTGTCTATTGTTTGTTTGTATATTATTCTTGATGCACTGTTTGCACTTTGTCTTGTTTTTTACACTTGTTTTACAATCGAGAGACTTTCTGTAAGTAAGAATTCCATTGTACCAGTACCGGTTACATATGGCAATAAAGTTCAAGTTCAAGTTGGTATGGCAGCAAGCTTTAAAGCAAGAAATGTCAAAACTGCAGGAATGTTAATACTTATGCAAGATACTGTATGCACTTTTTGTATAATATTTTTTTCAGAATCTGTATTTTGCCGCAAATTAATTCTTGGCTATGTGGCAATAGCTTTCATTTGGTTGGTTTACTGGTGACACTCAAATGTAAAAATACTTGGAGAGCCTTAAAACTCCTCTAACTGATTCGATTAAGTAGAGAAAATAGACTCAAAGAGACAGACAAAACTAAATTTCCTGTAGAGAGAAAAAGAAAGCATGAACAGCAGTCAAGGAAAATGAAAGAATTATTTGTGTTTTCCCCAATCAAAAATATTGGAAAGGATTGACAGCCCTAACCTGCTGATCTCCTGTCTTTTTTGCTACTAAATTACAGAGAGAAAGGAAAGCCTGCTGTGATTTAGCCATAGAATGAACTAAGCTCAATAAATGAGCTACTTATTTAAGTGACTTCAACCCTTGTTGAAAAGAAAACTCCCTTCTACACTCAGATAAGGGTCTTTTTCACTGGACTTGAAGTGGAACATGTTTCAACACCTTGCCCTCACATTAACCCAGGAGATGCAGTCAAGTAAAATTTAAGACTGAGAAAAACACAGACATTGTGAACTCCTTTTAATGCAAAGCCTTTTTAATGTAAATACTGTATGGGCTTTATGGGAACTATGGGGGTTCAAAAACTGAAATAAGTGTTTGTTTCAATGTAAAATTTAAATGTTAATGTTTTCACATTTAAATTTACATGTAAATAGAATTCTGCATGTGCAAAATGAGTTGGATTTTACTATGATTAAAACCTTCAAGGGGTAGTGTCTGTAAACTATATATTTCTGTTCCAATTGGTCATACAGAAAAGACCAGTTAAATCCTAGGTGCCAAACAGATGGCATCATTTTCCACACGATCAAAGGGAGGAAAGTGGTAGGTTATATCTGTCACCTGTAAACGTCCTGTGCTGTTATTGAAGTGATTTAGGCATAATGCACAAGGTCTGTGCACATTATATTCTCACAACTCGGCTTCTGGTTTATTATTAATAATGAAGCTAACCAAAGTGTTGAATAAAAAAACTATCTGTGCATCACTTTTTATTATCATTATTTTTCTTGGGGTTAACAAGCAAGACATTTTTTTCAGACAAGCAGTGCTGCTGTCTCAGATGATGTGTTGAATGGAGTTTTCAGTAAAGATCCTTATCTTTTGGCAGACTAAACCCAGAATTCCTCAGATGGCATTGCAGTTTTGAAATCCAAGACATGCAGAAAAACTACATCACTGTTCAAATTATATTTTAAAAGTTTTCCATGTTGCTTGGTAAATGGACAGATTTTTGATGGTGGCCAGGGAGTAAGTCTGGGATTAGCCAGCTAGGGCTCTCTCAACAGGGCTCTCTCATATGGACTCCTGCAAGATCCTGGACACCTGCAGTCTAGTAGTGATGTCGATCAGAGACACACTGCTCATCCAATCAGTGTCAGTGCTCCCATCAGGCGCTGCAGACCTCACAGACTAAGAAAAGATGAATGGCTTTATTTTGGAGTAGCATATCTGCCCTTCCCCATTCTCCCCATGCTATACAGGAGCGGTTCATAAAGAAACCAGTATTGAAACCAGTAGGTATAAAATTAAAAAAAAAACATAAAAAAGAATAAAGACTAAATACACTCAATGTTCTGTGGTAGAACGAGTTGATATTATGTTACAAGGCAAAGATTTTGAAGATTTTAAATGGGTCCAAAATGATTTAATCCACTTGTGCAGGATCATCGACATTGAAATGTAATTCCCTGACAGTCAACGGACTTCTGTAAATTCTGTAACCAATAGGCCAGGAAGTAGGTTTGTTGTTTTGCAATAATTACTAAAGCCCATCTAAAACTGGGAGATGCCAAGTTCAATCATCCAACTGAAAAGCACTTCACACTGCAATTCAGACAAATGGTCTGCACATGGCTGTACGTCTCAGTCTCTCGCATACTTTTCATGATCATTAACTGAACTGAAATTTGAAAGCCTTCTCAGATGTAATAATATTATTCAGTATGGGCACTATAGGAAAAGATGATAAAAAGAAAATATTTGTACTGTTACGCTTCATACAAATGTGCAATAATAAAATAAAAGCTCGTAAAATATTGCAATGGACTAGACTCCAAATGCGTTTTAATGTACAATAAATACTTCCTGTTTAAATAATTTCCACTGGATGACCTCATCACACATGCGGCACCACATGTCCTATTCTTCAGTCGTAAATTATAACCTGAATTCCAAATTTATATCTCACATCTGACACCACCTCTCGAAGAGGTCTTTTGACAGATTGCCCCTCCATTTATTCCTAGCCAAAGAATATCGAGAAGTGATGAGAACATCATAACAATCAAAAACAAAGACACATCGAAGCTGCCCAGTTTTGCATGCATGTAAATTTAATTGAACTATTAGCAGGAGTAATATTTTTAATGAATAGTGCATCTTCACAAACCAAAATGTCCTATTGTACAATGAACATTTAGAGCCTAAGGTAAACTCCATCATGCATTACATTTAGTTCTTTTAGTCTCTGTGGAATACTACTCGACTCTTTGTCTGGAGGAGAGGCAGCAAATTCTTCATCCTTATATTTCACGTATGTCACAGCAGTCTGCAGTGTTAATGTATAAGGTACTGATAAAATGACAAATTATTGTCCAGAGCTTAAACTTGAAGGCGGTGAATAGGTTTGTGCCAGGTTTGTGACCGATGAAAACATTGCCTTTGCCCCAGCCGCAGAGATTTAACTCAATGTAACACAAATGTTGGATGTGAATGCTTGTTATGGTGGTGTCACCACACTCAGACAGGCACATTTTAGCCATCAGCAGCTGGTTTCATCTCATTCTTGCAGAAATGTCTTCTACAGTATGTAAAAGTTTTTTTCTCCTTGTTGCTACTTGGTTCCCATTTGTCTTTGGCAAAGGGGATTTTTACCTCCATGACATTAAGACTGTTAGCTGATGTTCTTGAAAGGGTGATGGAGCTGGAATAATAATATTTTCCTGGAAGAACAGCAGGAGTAGCCTGCCAGTTTACCCCTGTGGCTTGGTCCCGCAGTACGCCAGGGTCGTATTTCTGAATCTCTCTCTCTCTTTCTCACTTATGAATAGGCACACAATCCTTGTCTGTAATAAATAGAAGACCACAGCTTTAGCAGGTGATTTGAAAAGAAGGAGGAAGAAAATTAGTTTGAATTGCTTCCATACAACTGTTTCCACTCATTCTGAATCGGTGCAATTGTAAGACATTTAACTCTTTACAACATATGCCCGCTATTAATTTTCCTGACTATAAAAAAAAATCACTTTCTTGGATCAAGAAAATGAGATAACTTAAAAACAAGTGCTAGACCCCCAATAAAAGTCTGACATCACCAGTGAAGATTAATGAATATTTCACGTTAAACAAATCTGTAGTTAATTGAATTTTGTAACTCAGCCTTAGCCTGTTCCTTTAGAGAAATTTTAGACTCTATTTTATCACTTTACATTTTTTAGTTGATGTGTAAATCAGATAGAACTTTGTGACAGTTTTTCAGTGATTATTTTAAAGGCTAATCTCTTAAAAAATTCTGGTAGCCATAAACCAAATCTGGCATTTTGGAAAGAGATTCTTAAACACTTTATGGTTCATATTCCCCCATTTCTGAGACATACTAGATTCTAGATGTAACTTCTTTTCCTGTGTAAATAAAAGTACATTAATCCTTTCTTCCCAGGATTAATCTCCTTGCATGTGTAACAGTTCTTGGGGTTCCCGCCCTTGCCACTCCTGCCCTGCCAGTTCGCCCCTCACTGCCTGGGCGTGAACCCAGGTCTCTGGTGTCACACAACAGGGATCTTGCCGGATGAGCTAAAGGAGATCTCCCCCAGCCCGGCCGGCTGAAATCCCTGTTATACACAGGGGCGTATTCGTTACACATCTTTTGCACCATCCTGTCCTGCAGCGTGCCCTTGACTTGTTCCTGTTCCTTATGACATTTTTTTGTCATAAGGAGCTCAGATTTACACCAAAGAATCTCTTGCATACCCTCACACAAATACATTACATTGTGGGATGTTGTCAGACGCCTCCTAAACAGCTGCTCCGTCTTTAGTGAAAGGTCATTGTCTGCACTTGTCAGGCAAGCGTGGAGACTTGGCAGTATTTTTCTGACCTGTACTTGGGATTCAGGCACCATTGATGTTCACAGGGCTCTGTGTTAAAAAGCTGCTGGGATTCATTATGATAACAATAAGAAGAAATTTTATTTTATAAGGCACTTTTCAAAGTTGCTTCTCAGAGTGCTTTACAGGAAAGTTAAAACAATAGAAAACAGTTGACAAAGATAGGAGATACCAAAATCAGCACAAATAAACATGAGTGATTGAAATTTACAGTACTAAAAGATGCAAGGAACGGACACAGACATCAGTTAATAAAAAGCCTTTCTGAAGGTTTTGATTCTGGATCTGAATGTGTTCAGGGTGGGTGATTCTCTGTCATAGAGGGGACAGAATTCCAGAGCTTTTGGGTATAGCAAGAGAAGGCCCTGTCACCAGTAGAATGTAAACAAGCTTAGGGGACAAAGAGGAGGCAACAAAAAGATGAACAAAGATTGCAAGATGGGGTGCCAAGCCATGTAGAGTCTTATACTCTACAGGTGGATGCTGCACATTGGTGGTGGTTGAGGGGAGTCCCCATTACCTGTAAAGTGCTTTGAGTGGAGTGTCCAGAAAAGCGCTATATAAGAGTAAGCAATTATAGCAGTTATGATATGTGAGCATGAGGATTTTGATGTTGACAAGAGACCTGATAGGAAGCCAGTGCAAGGACTCCAGGACAGGAGTAATGTGATCATCTGTACATGACCTGGTCAGGATTCTGGCTGCTGAATTCTGGACATACTGAAGTTTGTACAGTGGGGATTTGGATACCCCATTGAAATGGGTGTGGTGCAATAATAAATTCTATAAAAGACAAATGGGTTGACCAGCTTTTCTGCTACAGTCAGAAACAACATAGGATGTAGTTTGGAGATATTTCTGAGATAGAAGAATGATTGTAATTCAATGCAACCTACTCTAAATAGTAAACAGTATGAACGTTTAACATTTTATATATCACACAGTTTTTTCTGTTTTTATTTTAACCAAACTCTTAATGGTTTAATTTTCACTATTATCTGAATTATCATTGTTAAACTATCTTTAACAATAGAGGATATTAACACAAAGACCTGCAGGACTGAGGCTTTCCATCACCACAAGTATCACTGCTGTAGACATGCTGTGAGTAGGAATAAATGCATTTGCTTAACCATGGAAAGAGCAACAAAATGTCTGGCCAAACCTCAAGCTTAAATGACAAGAGAGTGGATAATGTGTTTCACAGTTTTAAAGAGGTGGTGTGCATATAGTCTGTACTTAATCTGTCCCCAGTGATACCTGGAATTAACCAGTTCTGCTCATATCTGCATCAAATCTTTGCTTTTGGTGTGAAGTTGAGCAACATATTGCTATTATTATAATGCAATAATGAATTAAACATCACAGTATTTCTGGAAAATCAGATAAAGCACACTACAAGCCAAATATTAAAACAATTCATCACAGTGAACTGCTGCACGTTCTAAAGCTAGATCGGCTGTCAAAACAAAACACTTGGACTTTTTTCTGACGTTGTCAGTCCAGTATTGGATGAGATGACTGGAAAGACAGTCTGAGCTGATGGATTTTAAGAGCCCCTTTGCTAATAACTTATTACTTTGCATGCAGTTAGAACTGCAAGCAAATCAGCTCTATTTTTTCATTAGTCTAAGAATGGAACTTATTTGAGATGTTAATGTTTTCTGGAAATACAGAGAAACAATAATAATTCCTTACTCTATCTGTATGGCGGGCTTTTCTGGACACTCAACTCAAAGGACTTTACAGGTAAAAGGGACTCCCCTCCACCACCACCAATGTGTAGCCGCCACCTGGATCATGACAGTGGCCAAAGTGTGCCAGTATGCTCACCATACCATACCTTATCAGCTATCAAAATAATGAAGGCAATTCAAAGATGTCGATTATTAGGAGGCCTTGATTGGTAAAGGTCAGGGGAAAATTTGTCCAGGACAACACCCATACTCTTTTTGAAAAAACATCTCATCCAAGATGCCTTTTTTTACAATATGGTATTCCCATCACTTTTGATATCTTATTTTTCAATAAAATAAATTATTTATGTTAAAATCCTAGACTAGGCTAATCATAATACACAGTACCATTAAATTATTGGTGACAGGGTTTATAGATATTAAATGTCTTTCCAAAAAATCAATTAAAAAAATTACATACTTTAAAAGGTCCTTCATAAGATTTTCCACATGGATTCATACCACATAGCTGTGCTCATTAAAATTTGGTCATCTGATTTTTTTTTAGAGACAATGTTTTGTCAGACCAAAGTTCTTGAAATAATGTTTGAGAATTATGGTAATCAACTTCTGATAGGGCATTTAAATAGAGGACATTCTTATTCTTGTAGAAGATAAAAGTTCATTGCCACTTTGTGGTTGAAGGGTTTTATGAAGGCATTCTCAATGTCTGTTTTGGAAAGCCATTTAAAATGTAAATAAAAAAAATAGTTTTTGCTGCACAGTGGGACAACTTGCTGCCCTCTTGGTAGACATTGATTTCTTCTGACTTGCTGTTTTGTTAATTTTCTTTGAATCATAGCACAGTGAGTGCAGTGAAATTATTTGTATCCTTTTACTTTGCTGCATCACAAATTGGATTATGGCATACGGGTTACATCATGCAAGCATCTTACAGCTGACAGTTTTTGGGGAGCAAAAAAAAGAGATTGGTTCTGGTCTAAACCTGCTGAAAGGGTACTCACTTTAAAAAGGGAGCAAGCTTTAACCTACCTTGCTACATTACTCTTGATTCTACATTTGTTTCATGTGTAACTACTATGTTTGCTCTATTGCGTAAAAAAAAGTAATTGGATTGTTCCTTTCCATCCATTGATAGGATAGAAAAAAAATATTTTTAAAAAATACATCCGCGAAATTAACTCTATACTTGATGTGTGGCCTGCGTTTTCATTAAATATATCTGTAGTTTCATTTAATGGGAAAATCTGTGTGAAATGTGAGCCGGTTTCCCCTAAGCAAAGCAGCACCAGTGTCAAACGAAGACGTTGTCATATAAATTGGATGTGTTTGGAATGCCCTGTTTCCCGAATGCTCCATTCTTTTATGTGATGTGCTACAGCAGAAACTGGCCCCCTGCCTACCTTCAGCAGCAATCAGGTTTTTAGGCTGGGATGCAGTAACGGTTCTCCACTTTGCCATGGTATAAAGTAAACCAAAGAGCGCGTCTCACCCTTGCGATCAATTTGCAAGTGCATTTGGTAATTTCATGGAACGCGTTTTCGTCCTGTCAAGCATTACAGCTTCTTCGCATGCGTTTCTGATATTTGAGAAGTTTGTTGAACATTGAACCACGTCCCCACCTGCCCCCCCTCTATTGGTAGTGAATCATACAGAAATGTTACAATGACGGTTCTGGGTCCAAATTTAAAACATTCCCTGCTTCTCAGTTGTCTTTTTTTTTTTCAAAATTTGGCAGATAAAAAACAGGAGATAATCAGCTGGCAGCCCTGTGTATTTGAAACATGCCGAATGTGTTATTATGAAAACCATAGACATTTAAATTTCTGCTGAATTTAGCAGATTTGAGTGCAATGATCCGAGCTGAAAGGATTTGTCTGTCAGAGTCCAAATTGTGTTGCTTCTACAGATTTACTTCATTTCACAGCAACATATTCTTTTTAAAAAATCATCAAAGGCAATAATTTCATTAGCACAGGAATGATAAAACTGTGGCGAGTTTGAGCTGCAAAATTATTATGTGTTCTGTGTTTCTGAATGGAGATTTGTTTGGTTTTTCTTCAAATATTTGTCAGGATTAAAAATGATTAGTTTTGAATATCATGCTCAATGTTGTGGAACACTGACCCCTACATTTCTCATGAAAACTCATACAAAATAAAGGTATGCAAATATGTTTAATGATCTACATTAAAATTGAAAGAATATCAGGTGGTTCTAGGTTTTATGTTTGGGTGGTATTTCTTTGGTTGGTTAAGATCTTCAATAAAATTGATGAGCAAGACCCCTGGATCAATAACTATACTGCATGTTAACATGTGCTGACTAACTGAATTGTCAATCAAATGCTAGTCTGGTTTCCGTCTGTTTTTTGTGCTCTGTTTCCTTCTTGTTGAGTTATAAATTAAACTTATGTAATTTTTTATAAGAATGAAGTATTGTGAAAATATAGTACTTTAGAAACAAAATATTTGGTATCTATCAGTTACCATGTTGTGCATAGTACTAACTTTGGATCACCTACTGCCAAAAAGATTCACCAAGATAAATGACCTCCTTCCATATTTATCTTTTGTTATATCTTTGAATAAATATCTGAGAGTAATATTTTTGTCTGTAGGTGAAGTGGCCTTAGCTGCATATCTCTTTCTATTCTCCATTCTTTGACTCAGTGATTCAGAAATAACCACGTGTTTGTCCTTGAACTCCAGCACATAAACCAAATTAATCACATACTGTATAAAAATCTTGTAATCGAAGATAATGCTGTTTCAGGCACTTAATTACTATCGTTCCCTTTTAAAATTGATTTATTTACATAGTGACACTGAGACGTTTTGTTTGAAAAAAGCATATTTTGAGTACGTTCATGTATCATTTGGCCTCAAAACATTGAGTAGAACTCCAAATATACAAAAGTATTCTCAATGTTTAACAACTTTAACTTGCCAACAATAATACATACATTATTTATTTGGTTTTCCTGTATATCTCTAGATATTTTGGAAACTTTCATGACTTAATCTAAAGGACATTTAAGACTGCAGGTAGAATTGGCAGGATTTCAGGTGTAGAATGAACTACTGTTGGTTTTTTATGATTTTTCTGTCCACATAATGATACTACTGTAATGCACCTTTAAATATGATATATTTATCATTCCTGCTTGCCAGCTATTAATTATTATGTTGTGCTTAGTGCTCACAACGATGATCTGTCTTGGTATACTAATAGCAAATTAAAATTTTAGATTCTGAACTGTTTTCATTGAGGAAAAATCTTTGGCATAAATGTTGTAAGAGCAGGAGCTGAAAGGTGCTTCTACATTTGCAGTAAATGGTTGAGCACCTGCATTTCTCCTATATTGTATTAACATGTGTGGTGTGTAGAGCTCTGCTCCTACTGGGATTCAATGATGGTGTCGCAGAAACCTCCCAAACCTGCGGTACACAGACAATGGTGAATTTCACATCCCCTTGTGAAGAAGCCAGGTTTCCTAGGGGATTTCATTACTCTGTAACAACCTCATTGAGCCCTGTAGCAGTTTCCCCTTCAGCTTCCCTAAGTGACGAATAGGCATTAGTATCTGTGATCTGGGTCTCCTGTCTTGAGAGAAGCCAATGCCATCCAGTGTCCATGGGCTATACTTCATAATATAACAGGTTCGGTGAGCACTGTTGCAAACTGAGGGTAGTTTCTGCTATATTTTGTTCTTGTTTTACAATAATATAATGTTTTTTGTTCGTCTTTTTTTATCATTTTTTAATGTATGATTTGCACAATGCCAAGCCTGCCCATTATGAAATAAGCACCACATGCTGTAAGTGTGAAAAATTGAAAGCAGTGTTTTTCTTCTTTTGTTTTCTACTGAGAACAGCAAATAACTATGATTATTCACCTGGGGTTCATTTTAAGTTTGGGTCCCATCATGAGGCATGATAGCAGAAGCAAGAGAGCACAAGAAACGTCACAAATAGGCAGAGGCCATTCTGCTCCTCTAGCCTGTGAGATGTAATCTGTCACACCCTCTACAGCTAGTGGGCGCTCCTACACTGTCCTGTCCCTAGTTTCCTGTGCGTTGCTTCTCCTTCCTGTGTGTCTTAGTCTGGGGTTATATATTTCCGGGTCACGCTTTCCTCCTCGCTCAGCATTGAAGTTTGGATGTCCTGAGACCCACCAAGCTGCAGGTCACCCCATGTTCGTGGGCTGAGGGCGTTGGTTTCTATACGACTCCTGAACTGCTGAGCCCGGGCTCACCCCTGTCCCGCCGCTACACATAGGGTCTTTTTTCGCTCTTCGTCCCTTCCGACATCCGTGACATAATCCCTGTGGTGGGATTTAGATAATGGAGGTAGATAATGTTATTTTATATCTACAGTATATTAGGATTATTGGATTGGAAGATTATTGATCATTCTCCAAAATGACAGAAACTCAAGAAGGTCAACCAACCTTTCTGCAAGCATCGTGCTTTCAATGGGATTATCGTGGGAATGGGTCTCTTTGAAGCAATCTGCTCTGTTAATGCTCTCATCGATAAGATATTTACAGTTCTGCTCATCCACAGCAGGGTATCTGTCATCGCAAAACTGGGAGAGCTTCTATCCCTCAGTGGATCATAATGAAATCATTACAGTCATAGATCCCCCAATACCTTGTCAACAGCCTCAGTATAGAATAGCGTTATGAATCTGCTTCCCAAGCGCACAATAAATTGTTATGCTATTGCAGTTCATGTGGGTGCAAACTTTTCCTTTTACCTTTCCTCAAGTGGGTGTAACAGTAATCAGTCTCCGGAATAGCAAACCCCTAAAGCAGCATGCTCTAACAACTTTAATAAATTACATTTTGCAGCCCAGGTCCAGGTGTTTGCACTTTAATGAGGCCCCCCTTGCTTCCTGTTTTAATGTAGGTGTCACATGCGCTGACAGTTTTTGCAGAATGCGTGTTTATTTCTTATTCTGGCTGAGGATGGGGAGGGGAGATGAGATACTGCCTCAGACGAGTCAGTTCAAGGCTGTTAAACACTCATCCAGACCCGTTTGTCTTCTTTCTGTGAGAATTAGAACAAGCTGGGTATTTATGCGTGCATTTTTCTTTTGTATCTGCTTGAGTCAGGGGGCTCTTTCTACCAGGGTGTCCCCTTAAAATTGTATACACACTCTCCTGAATGAGGGGACATTCTGCTGCTTGCATACCAATAAGATTGGCTTTGCACAGGCCTCTTAACATTATACTAAAAGGCACACTTTGTTGACTCCCACATAGATTTATGTTTCTTGCATCCAGCATACAAAGATCCTAATATGGTTCTGATTTTTATCCCCAGCTCACTTATGTCCAGGTACAGTATTTCTCATCATCATTAGTTAAAAGTTAACTTTTCTAATTTCAGCCATTATTACATATTATTCATCCTCCCATTTCTTCACCCAACTGACAGTCTCATGCTTTTATTTCAAAAGCAAAAATGTGCAGTCCATTATAAAACAAGGTCAAATATAGTGTGCAGTGATGGAGGCACTACATAGTTATTTGGTTTTTGCAGCTCCGAATGTGCTCACCACATACTGTTGACTGGGACTACTACTTAAACTGTTTTGCAGGATTATAGAATAAATCAAGAACTAAACTAACATTCTGGACATATGGCATGGCTCTATAAAAACTGAGATTTATATTTCCCAGCATTTTAAAGGTTCTGTAAGTGTTTTTCACATGATTAACCCTTTCCCTAGTGACCAGATTTATTATGGGTTCGACAGTCTTGGTAATCCTTCTTAAGCCTTTATGAAGGTCTTCTGTGAAAACTGGAGCTGTATGGTTTTAGCCAGGAGATATAATTTTTCAATAAATTAGTTACCCTTTTCTTCTCTGAGGCACCTAACATGGCCAGCTGACATGGTGAGACAGGGGTTTTGCTTTTTCTAGCACCCATTGTATATCAGGAAGTAAAAAAAGCTTTTTGAAAAGGGAGCCAACGTATATTTCATTCAATGCACAGCATTCTATGGTTGTTCCAACGAGTCCATCAATATCCAGTCCATAATTCACCTCATTGCAAAGGCTAACAGGAAACATAAGGGTCTGGTATTGCCTTGAAATTTCCACCTTAGGTGAAGCGTGTAAACTTAGCTTCTTAAATTATAGCTCTAGCATAGTTATGAATTTATTTCTGTTTCAAGAGGAATGCACTCTTATTCTTGGAATTCATTGAGTGTCGGTTGAAGAATGGTTCTGGTGGGGTATATACTGTACTGTATGTCAGAGCATTTCTGTTAAACAGAGTTAGCTACAATAACTATAATTTACCATTAGAAACTCAGTTATAGACACTACCTCTAGACTCTAGTCCGCACTCTAGTGTTTTAAAACTTAATGTCCTTTAAAGCAAATATGGAGTGATTTATAATATTTATTATTTATTTATAACATTCAATCTGACACACAAATGTATTTGTCACATGTTTCACAACACTGCACCCCCCAAATCTTCCAACTCCTGGTCATTCCTACTTCACATCCTTTATAATGAAATATACAGTAATTGGAGAATGATAAGTTCTTTCAGATATTCAACAATACGCTTCAGATGGTAGAAGAGACTACAGTATCTTGTTTTTGCAAATCTTCTGCGGCAGTAGTATTTCGGTTTCATAATTACTAATGATCAGATTGCATTTACTCCCATTTGGTTCGGTAATGTAAAGAACATACCAGTTTAACACAGTCTCAGTAAAAAAGACAGGAAGATAATAAACCTGTAAGGTCTACGTATAAGTGCAGGAAGTAGAAATAAGTCACTTCAATCAGTCACTAAATACAGTCACTTGTGATTTGTTTGAAGTGACAGCTACTATGTGTTGCCATACCTTCACTTGTTGACTTTAACCAACCCAAGCAACCTATTCCGTAGTGCATTTTGCCACAGAAATAATCCAGAACTTGTCTTCATGTTATCTCGGGAATGCAGGTTTGCCTTTCGTGCTTGAAAATTGGTGACAGTCCAGTCAGGAACTGTGAAAGGCACAGGAAGGCATTAGTCTTTCAGCTCACATCGGATGCACGCATTCATAGAGTTTATTTCAGCGAGGACACGTCCATCATTTGAATATACTGTAATAGTGAATAATATACAGTCGGATTGATACTGTACCAGATCTGAAGCTTAGGTTGCGGAACTTTGAAAGAGTGTGTTTGTGAAAGGAAGTGGTTTCCAGTTCAGAGCTTGAAGTGTTTCAATAAGCGTGTTGTGATTGAACAGCAGAAATGTCCCCCATTCCATCCCTGTGCCTGGCAAATTATCAGCTTTGGCAACTACGCTATATGCTCGAGAGAGGGGCTTTGACAGTTCGCTATACACGCCTAAATTTCTCTATGCATGCAAGCACTTGTTCAGGAGCTACTTGTATCCGTGTTGCTTTTTTGAATATTACTTCAAAAAGCTATGACTCGAATAATGAAACTGGAGTGGTTTGTGAAGCACAGATACAGTGTGCCTGTATCATTTTACCACGATGGCATGCAGGCACTAGATCTTTGGTGGAGGAAGTGTGTTGAGGTGGATGGGGATTGTGTTGCTAAAGTTAACCCATGTGTTGGACTCCTGCTCTTTAACTCTTTACTCTTGCACTGGCTATGTAACCTTCAATACCTCTCTTAAATCAACTGCCAAATACTAACATCCTCTGTTTTCTATCCTTGTATATTTAATTAGTTTATATAGTATATTTTCTTTTAGAATTCCACAAAAAATAACAAGGTGGTCTCATATGCATTGTACATATGACTTTTTGCATCCCCCCCACACCAGAACTAGTAATATATAGTAACATATCTAACCAAATCAGTCTGTTCTGTGCATCTACAAGCACTGGAAAGGGTGCTAAAATAAAGACAGCCTGCTGTATTAATAACTCCAGCTGTACAACTTCATTTGTAAACAAGAAAAGGTTAAGCACTAAATTGCCATATTGTAAACTTACTAGACTTTGGCACTTCTTCAAACATTGAAAAGACCTAAGCTTGCAATTCTAATTTAAGAAAATGCTGCAGTGAGATGAAGACTCCTGCTATTGATTTAGTTGTTTAAATATTAACTATTTGCAAGTGCTTAGAGATATGTTAATCAAATAGAACTAGTTTTTTTGTTTATGCATGCAGTAATAATTGATTCTTAAACACTTAAGACACTGGGCATGAGAATACATTAGTTACTAATAATGCTTCAGAATAACAAGGGGGTATTTCAGCTTGGATGCTGAAGTTGTGTTCCTCTTGTTGTTTAGCGTATTCTGAGGGGGAACAAGATACCCATGTCTGCCTTTCATTAAATTCTGTGACACTGCCATAACAAAACAACAGTAATGAATTTAATCAAAAAAGACTTCTTTTCTTAATGTCTCCTTTTCTAAGTCACTGTTTTATCAGAATCCCAGAGAAGCTCCAAGGCAAGCTTCATGAAGCACTTGAAGCTCTGACAATGTTAAGTAAACAATAGCAATGGAAAATTTAAGTAACATTTAACTCTGGTTTACTATTTGTATTTATTAAAGTTTGACATATTAAATTATTTACAGAGCTTTCAAAACATAGTCATAAACCTAGACGTGAATCAATAAGCAGCCCTAACTAAGGTATAACTAATGAAGTGCTATGACCATTAATGTAAAGTGCCTTCGTTAGAGTAATTGCAGTATCCCCCAGATTCTGTTGTCTGTTTTTGGAAACATAGTGGTATCTTGCCAGTTTTCTAGATCCTATCCTTTAGAATTACTCTAAACCATATGAAGTAACCCCAAGTGTATAATCAGTTGCAGATTATCTCAGTGATCTTATAAGAAAAAAAAATTGATAAAATACGCTGGCTTGTTTTAGAACATCAAGCCTTGTGGGTGATTAATATGTAAAATATTTTCCAGATTTGTTCGTAACAATTCTTCTGCAAGGTCAAAGGATTCTGTAGCCAAGTTAACAATATAGAAATACCTGCTTTGCCAAGAATCAGCATTTTCTTGCCCTTAGTACAGTCTGTCAGCCTTTGGAAGTGGATCTGTAAAAGTCTGTTTGTGATTTTTTAATAAACAGCTCGAAGTGAAAAGCTATAAGAAGTCTGAAAGATTAATTTTACCATTGGATATCAAGTTCTTGTGGGCTGTATTTTGGCATTGCTGGGATCATTTACGAGGAAAAACTCATTTAGCTTCATTGTTATGGAAAAGTACTTTATGTTTTCTAATTGCAAATGGCAAATCTCCGTTTTGGAGACTGAACAAGATATCGGTCATTGCAGGGAGATGTATAGAGAAGACGTATACCGATTCCCTTGGTAAAACTCTTTCTTGTTCGTGCAGCGGATGATGGTAAGAGGAATTTCCTCATCTGAATACTGTCATGTTATCTGAAAAGGTTCAACAGCCACAAGCGGTCTTCATGGCACTCTCTCACTCAGAGTGAAAGCTGAGACCTGCAGTGCAGATGTCGCTGGTTTTAGCCTGTGCTATGTCATTAGCTGACTGTGACTAGGCCTGCAGGTTCGGATTCCCACAGAGATAGACAGGATTTCCAATACTTTGCCATGTACTGTAAGTCCCAAGACACATAAGCCTGACGTGAAGTCAGTGGGGAATACACTGCTCCTCTAGTCAGTGTTAACACTGCAGTTGAGACACAGTAGAGTTGGCTGTACTTGAAAAGAATGGAAATGAAAGAATGAAAAGACGAATGTCACAAGGCTGTGGTGCTATACTGAGGTCATGTTCAACTGGCAATTGTAAAATCTGATGAGTATAAGCAGGAAATGGTTGGGAATTTTATTTTTGATAGGTTTAGCACAAGACAGTGATAATACAGTATTCTACTTAGACGTGTGTAGTTTTCAGCTAGTCCTGTGTCGGTCATATTCTGTAATGACAAGCAGCCTGAGCTTTTTATACTCTCACAAATAATGCGATCATTTCTGAATTCCAATTTAAACACAGCAATTAATTATGCATATTTATATAGCATTTTTTCATCCCAAAGGATCCCAAAGCACTTTACATATAGGAAAACATAAACTTCATGCACTACTTTAGTGTAGCACCCACCAAGTAACACATATCAATCATTTTGCACCAGAAGCCTCACTGCACAGCAGTGCATCAGGTGGAGAAATGAGAAATTGCTTCACCAGTTACATTAAGGGGCAGCTTTAGGGATGCCAGGATTATCTCCCCTACTCCCAGGAATAATGCAAGGGGATCTGTAATGATTAAATACTCAGGATCCTGGATTTTCACCCCATAAAACATAGTGTCCCCACTCACCATACAGGGGCATTGGATTGGAAATTCTGGTCCACAAAGACAGGTGCCACCTACTGGTCCATAACCACCACTAACAGCAGTAACCTGGTTTTCCTCATAGGGCTCTGCTAAGCCTGACCAAGCCCAGCCTTGCTTAGCTCTTGGGATAGAACAAGACCAGGACAGAAGTTAGTAATGTTACTGTCAGTATGTGTACTGTAAGAGGGTTAAGTCATCCAAACTTGTATCTGTGATAAATGTTCTCTCCTTTCATGGTCTTAATGACTCCAGATACTGTAATTGATTCCAGGTTATTTCTTGACAGTACTCATTGGTATATGGAGTTTCATGGAGTTATCTTTCTGAAATGTGTAGCAAAATGAACATAAGTTAATTAACTTTTATTTACAAATATTGTTTTTTGCTGTCTGCTGTGCATGAGTGGCTTACATAAAAAATACGCAGTAAACAGCTGCTTCCATGTGTGTTATTTTTCCAGTGTGGAAAATTTAAATTGTCCAACCTTTCTAATAGTATGATACGATTTGTAAATCTGCTCGAGATTATTATTAAAAAGTGACATCAGTTCGGCAAAAATTCCCCGAAGAAAACAATATGATAACATGCTGTGTTGAAATTGAGTTCTGGAAACGGATCTCGGGTTTTTGGAGATTATTAAAATGGAAAAAAACAAACAAAAATAAAATATTTCTCATGTGTGTTCATTATCTTCCTCTATGCTGTGGAGAATCACTTGTAATAATGTTTATTAATTCATAGATTCTGGCTTGGCATACAAGCAGGTTAGAGAAAGGATGGCCAGCATCTGTATTTCATTTAGGACACACACTGATGTCATTCCAAATGTCCAGAAGATGTAATTAGGAGAGTCAGGGCTTAAAGACCACCAACACATCTGCTTTGTCAACTTCTGTGGGGCACTGCTAAAACCAAACTGGGGTAGGAAAGATTAAAAATGTTTAAGATTTTTTTTTTCATTTAGCTGGAAAATGTAAATTAAATAAAATTAAGTTGAATGGTAATAAAAGTTGCAAAAATGATATGTTTTTTTATATTTTTGCAGCCTTTTTAATTTTATGTAAGATGGGGCATTCATTTATCCCTCTTATTTTTTATTTCCAGCTATATGATTTAAATCAGCAAGGATGTTTGTAAAATAAAAAATAGCATTTGTATTCACTTTTCCATAAGTTAATTGCTGCCATGAAGATAGCAATTTCTATAACTAGTATTGAGAGATCTACTATATCAGGATATTTGACAAAAGACTTTCACATCAAATAGTCATTTTTTAATTTGTTTGAAATACTACTCATCAAAGAAATTATTTTAGACTTGCCACGTTAAGCCAAAATGATTGCTTCCATATTGCTTCAGGGTTTTTGTTGAATTTTTGCCAGACTTTAAACTCAATGCTTAATCTGGGCCATTTTAAATAGTCGTAATCCTATTTGGTAGCCACCTTGTACTCTGCAGTTGTTTTGAATGCTGCTTTATGTCAGCCTAATCAAGATCTGTATTAATATTTGTTAAATACTGCCATTTTTTCTGTAGGGTTTCCCATACAGACTGCATAGTTTACCATTTGCAAAGTTTCCAAATTGCAATATTATCCTTTGGCCTACAGCTATGTCACAGGAAAGTGGAAGCTGTAAAATGTACTGTAGCTCCTGAGAGCAGCTTTATAATCGAACTAATTTTTAAAATTGTGCTGTAAACTCAATCCAGAATGAAACATAACCCCTCTCCCAGCTCCTTTCTTCAGCAAACGCTTCCCCACTTTAGTATATGTGGTTTGTCATCCATGTGCTTCAGTATTTTTGCTCTGTAGGTAGTTATCTAAATTAGTGGCTTTCTTGTACATTGCGTTGCAGGACTTGGATGTATCCACTGCGTAATGATATGGTGGGTATTTAATCAATACATTAAAACCACTGTAAGTATGATCTCATCAGATCTCATAAGCAAAGCAAGGCTGTGCCATTCAGCAGCATAGGAGACTTCCAAATAAATTCAGATCACAGCTGCAGGTGGTGATCCTTCTGGATCAGAATTTCGAAACGAATACCCCAGTATAGTGAATGATGTCACCATGCTCTTTATCCAGTGCAGGTGAATACTCAGACTGGGCTGATGTCTTTGTGGAGTGCCACAGGGATGAGTATGAGGACCATTGCTCTTCCTAATTAATATCAGTGATTTAGGTTCTGGTATAGTTAGAAAAGTAATCAAATTCACAGATGATACTAAAATAGAAGCAGAAGCAAACTCAGTAAAGGCTGATAAAGAAAAATAAAATAAAATTCAAGACTGGGCGAGCTCTTGGCAGGAAATACTGTAATTACTGTATATACTGTAAGTGCAGGATGTTAGAAGCTGGTAGAAAGAACACCAAACCTCGTATCACTCTTGGCCCTTCCCTGTCCTAGGTTTCTTCTCTGCGATGTACCTGCTGCATGTTCTGTTCTTAAGCAAGATTTGCAGAGTTCTCCTCTTCTTTACCAGCTATTACACTGAACTGCTAAGCTTCAAGGAATGTCATTTGGGACACAGTGGCTTCCTCTGTCAGACACACGAGATTTTCGATGCAGAAGCAGATTCACATTTGCAGTAAGAGTCTAAATAAATGCCCTATGTTAATAGGTGCCCCATGTGTTAATTTAATTTTTGCCAGAGTGCCATTTAATCACATGTCAGACGTACAGTGGAAAGTCTGGTGAATTATGCTTGTTGCTTAATGCATGCATTCATAAATAAACACTCTAGTTTGGACACAAACATTGCAAAGAGGCAACTTGTTTTTATTGAGTGCTTGATTTTTAATCTCAAGTGCGCTTTACTGAAATCTTTAGTGATTCAACAGGAAAATAAATTTTCTTTTTTGCATCTGGCAAGTATCATTGAGTGTTTACAGGAGGAATTTGCAAACAGTTGCCTTTTTTGTCATCAAAAGACAAAAATGAAATAGAAAACAAGATTTGCTGTTTTCTTTTTCTTGATCTGTACTTTGAAAATATAGGTAATGAGTGTATAAAGTCAAAGGGCAGGAAACTGAGAGAGGCCACCCAAGAGTTTAATTATATTTAGATATGTGCAAAATATACAGAAACACAAAGCAAACTGAGAGTAAACTGCTTTTGTTATCTTTGCTGATTGTGAGTATTCTATAGTTTTCTCCAACTGTTTCAGCAAGATCACAATTAAATCATTGTTGTAACATGGAAAGTTTATAATTATTGTGAGTTTTAACAATGAAATTATTTATGTTTTTTATGTAAAAAAAACAAAGAAAAAAATTCTGTAAGAAAATCCCCTGCATAATGTCTTTGTAATCAGCTCAACGAGAGCTCTTGATAGGATCGGGATGTTGTTAAGAATACCCAAGGTACTGTATTTTACCTCTTCAGTTCCTCAGTAATTATTGTTAGAATTTGAAAAAGTAAAACTGAAAATGTTTTGAGTTTTGGGTACTCGTCTGCATATTCTTCACTGTACTATAGCACAAGTCCCAGCAGTATTCCACTACAGACATTAGCACAGTGTGCCAACACCATTTCATAGCTCCGTAGGTCTTTACATACAGTACTGTAATTTGATGGCTTTGCTTGAAGTAATAAACTCAGTACTAAACTCAGGAAAGTCAGTTTTCTGTACACATGAAACATAAAAGATGATTAATGATAGTTCCCTGGACCTAACATTTACAAGACATACAGTAGAATGCATCCATCTGCAAAACTGCATCTTTTTAAAATTGTGTTTCCTCTTTGCTGTTCCAAAGGAAACATTGATCATGGTGCAGTGGGTTGGAATGATAGAAGGGTTGGGGTTTGTGGCAGGATTTGGTGATGTTTAGACTTGACTTAGATGGAGACGAAAATCCAGAGAGAAAAAAAAATAGTATAGATTCTTCACTGCCTAAGAGGACATATTTGATACAGCTACCAGGGTACTAGATGCTATCAAAACAAGTAAGAAGTGTGGCTATTGCTAGCCATGTAAGACGAAGTATTTATGTGTAACACAATGCCAAATTTCAATTGTGATGGTAAAGCAAAGGTTCACAGCTTTGATGCTGTAAGATCCACAGACCAAGTAGAGGTTTCATTTTGACAGCAGAATAAAAAAAAAACATAAGTTACATTTTCTATGTTTTCAATCAAATACACGTCTTCCAAATAAATAGGTCATGAAGCTGGGGATGGTGTGAAGGCCACGCTGAACTCCTCATTGACAACAGCTTTGTAAACGATAAGACAACGACACTGCTCAGTCCGAGATAAAGAAGTACAGGGCGCAAAATATTGTAACGCTTACGGCTGACAAGCACTGTGTGTAAGAGCCAGCGTACCTGAGCGGGTGACGTCACCGCCCTTCCCTGTGATAGCAGGACTACAGCTACTGGGCTGTGGAGAGATCTCTCTTTAGCTCACGGGGCTAGGTCGCTGCAGAGAGACGCGGAAGTCCCGGGTTCGAGCCTCCAGTCGGGATGGGGCCGACCAGATGCGGCAAGGGCGCCCGCCTGAGCCCCCGTTGCGTTACAATATTTTAGGAATGGTGTTAAATTAAATCAGAATGATTTCTGACAGTTTGAAGCAGGTTTTAATTTAAGAAGAGATTACTGTTGTCATCTGAGATTGATAAGAAGGTAAAGTAATGTGTTTTTAATTAAATGCATCATAGCTGGTGTAAAGATAGCAGCACCATATGTTGAATACAAAGTACTGTGAGTATAAATAAAATCAAACGAGATTGGTGTGAGATTGGGCTAGTCTGTTTGTTTCTGTGGTTAGAGCTTTTTCAGTCAAAAACCCAAGTGAATGAACTGTTTTATTTTCTTACTGTGTAAAACATACAAGAAGACAAATAAAGCACTTAATTTACTTCAGAAACCATAGTTAGTTTCTACGACTCATTGATATCTAAAATATTTAGAACACAGTGTCCCCTCAGGTTTGATGGAAGGAAAACACTACAGTATGTGAAGCAATCTGAAAGCTAAAGTATTTGCGTTTTTGCCACAGAGATATGGAGTAAGGTCATTGTTATTTTAGTGAAGTTTGGAAAGGCAAGAGCTTTTATCGAGCCATTTTAGAGAAATACTATTCTTCATCCATGAATTGTGTCAAAGTATTGAAAAACTGTAATTACTTTTTAACACATTTGGGATTTGGATATCTACACTACTAATACTGTAACAACACAGTTACTTTTTCCTCAACAGAATTTAATATTTTATGTGCAGACACAGACATTTCTGGATTTTACTTTTAGGTGATTTGTCCAATATTGTTGAATACAACCTGTATAGGATAGAGGACAACTATGCATTCTTAGATTTTAATGCGCTGAACAAATTAGAAACAGAAAAAAGTAATCTCATCACCAAACCAATTTCTAAAAAGTGACGTTAATTAACATTTGGTTGCTGTGTGAGCTTAAACTCACACTTGACCTAACACTAATCCAATTGCTACTCAAAAATGATAAAGATAAACTGATGGAATGTAAATGTTCTTATTTGCATAAGCATTCAACCACTTTTTTACTGCAACCTTAAAACATTACTGACATAAACGATTTGATTGAAAGCTCATAAATATGTCTGCAATGGTCTCTGTGTGTAATCAAAATGGATTCAGTGAGAGTAAACGTACTTGCCTTTGCGCGTTCCCTAAAATATTGAATTTCAAGCCACAACTGACATACTGTGGCAATAAAACAAATCAAGCATGAAGAACAATGCACTCTCAAAACAAGTCAAGGATAAAGAGGTAGAGGAGAACAGATCAGGAGAGATTTACAGATCATCTTGAAGAAGTGGTACTGTATGTGCATCATATCAAATAGACTCTACCCAGATCAGGCTGTCCTTCTTTACTGAGCATGCAGGCTAGCAGGAAACTGGTCTGGGATGTCACTGTGAAGCCAATGATGACAGTTTTATGTCTGAGATCGGAGTCAGTGTTCAAACCGTCATGGATGTCAGAAAGGGCATGCCGTGGAATGGCCAGGAGAGCAAAAAACACCCTATGCATAGCGGCAAAATGGGATTTAACCTGGGCTCAGGAGGTCAGACGATGAAAAAAATAAACCTGGGAGACCAGGGCAAAAGACTCACAACAGATAGGAACCAAGAGTCCAGGGAAATAGGGGTCAGGTAGACCAGGGAAACCAGGAAGTGAGACAACCAAACACCAAGAGTAAAAAAAAAAGAAAAATACTGCACACAGGGCAAAAAATAAGTTCAACATTCTGTCACGGATGCCGGGAGTGACATCCCGAGGAAAGCCAGGTATTTGTGCGAGGATGTTGGGAAGGCATTCCGCTGAATGACCTGTTCACAGGCACGGATGTCGGAGTGGCATCCCATGATTAGAATAGGAGAACTGAAAAAAAAATCCCCAAAGCGATGTGGGAAAACAAAAATAGAAAAAGATTTGCAGCTCACGGCGTCAAAGTATGGCTCAGCATTCTATCACGGATGTTGGAAGGGCATGCCATGGAATGGCCAGGAGAGTAATAAAGACCCTCTGCGTAGCGACAAAAGAGGGTTTAACCCTGGCTCAGGAGGTCAGACGATGTTGGGTAGAAACCTATGCCCTCAGGTCATGCAGGAGACGACCTGGTGCTCGGCGGGTCTCAAGACATCTGAACCCTCAATGAGCGAGGAGGAAAGGGTGACTGAAATAATAGCCCCACACAAAGACAGACCGGGAGGACAAGCAAAGCACAGGGAAACTAGGAACAGGACAGAGTATAAGTACCCTGTAGCTGTAGAATTCGTGACACAAACAGTACATCAACAATCTAATAGCCTCTTCAGTGACCTCGCCTGAATGGATAGGATAGAAGCCATTACGGAGAAACACTCATCCTAAGACTTTTGTGTGGGTTGAAAGTTTGTAAGTTTGTACTGTACTGCAGAAAGTACAGTAGAAAGGTTTGTGCAAGAGACATATTGGACTTTTTGGTCTACATATAAAGAGTTAGGTCTGGCACAAACCCAGCACATTAGTGCTGTAAGTCAGTACCCTCCCAGCTATCGATCATGAGGGTGACAGCATCATGTTATAGGAATTCTTCTTACCAGTTGGGACTGGGAACCTTATCAGGATTGATGGGGAAAATGGATGGTGGAAAGTACAAGTAATCCCGACAGAGGAACCTGCCAGTCAGTCAGCCGGGAGTCTGAAACCGAGCTGAAAATTCACCTTTCAGCAGTTCAGTGACGCACATGGCTAGAGCCACACTGGCGTGGTTTGACAAGAAGAGAGTGAATAACCCGGAGTAGCCCAATCAGTGTCCTGACTTCAATCCAAATGAAGGATTACGGTGAGACGTTTTGTACAGACCATCAATGATCTCCAATGAACTTGTCAGATCTGGAGCAAATTTGCCACCAGCCCACTGTGTGGAGCTGGAAGAGACCCACTCAAAGAGCGCAGAGCAGTCATTATTTCCAAAGTTGCTTCCAACAAGTGCCACCTCAAGGCCTAAATACTTAAGCAAATATTCTGTTTGTACTCTGTATTTTCTTTGCTGTTTTTACTGATACTCAACTTCCTTCACCTGCAGTATAAATGTTCAGTTTGCTCATTGTTGTTTTGAATTAAAACATGTGAAAATTTGAAAAAAAAAAGTACTGTACAGGAGCTTGCTTGTAATTAATCAAAGTGGTAATCAAAGTGGGAATTATTGGTAGGGAGTGATTTTTTCCAGGGCACTGTATGTGCTACTGTAAATACTTCAAGTTAATAGCAACATGTGATTCTGTCTACACTAGGTAGAATGTGAAATATGTAAAATACATATTTGATGTTATCAAGTACCGTATATCGTATCAAATATCTCCTGCCCGTACATATCATTTTCTTAAACATTGTACAGTATACATACAGCATGTCAGTATGTATATGGCAGTCCTTTGACTAAAAGACAATTACATAGTTAAGTAAACCTAAGGAAAACGTGAATTTTCCAGATACTGTTCATAATGGGGTGGCAGTTGGTGAGGTGTCGTTAGATTTTCAGCCAGGATTACTTCTGATACCAATGTTGTCTATTTGAGACTATTTGAGAGCAGAATGCTTCTTCTATTGTTGATGCTTTCCAGATTCGAAAGTTTTTGTACTTCCCGTTTTTATGAAGGTGTTTGTGGCGAATTACGTCAGAAATTCCCATCCCTGTGGCCGCGGACATGGGGCGACCTGGTGCTAGGCGGGTCTCACAACATCTGTACCCTCAATGCTGAGCCAGGAGCAGAGCAGGCACAGGAAGTAAATAGGCAACACAACAAGACACACCGGAAAGACATGACCAATCACAGGGAACTAGAAACAGGACAGAAGAGCAGCACCCTCTAGGTGTAGAGGGCGTGACAACACCATGCAGTATAGTTTCTATTGACAGACAATGAGCATCGTTTATACTCACATTCAGGTCTTATTATTAAATCTTTAGAGACACCAATCAGCCTATCAGAATGAGAGAGGACAAAGATGTGTTTGTGTATTTTTTGCAACCTAGAAAAAAAGAAAAAGAGAATAAAAAACATTTTAATTGAACCTTAGAAAAAAGATTAAGCTTATTTACTGATCTTGGACATTTAAAAAATGATCTTGCTTTAATTACTTTTATGGTATTTAGTCATTTTGCATTGTTGACATTGATATATTTAAATGCATTCAAGCGCAAAGATATTAATGTCACAGGGACATTGTATTTCAGTGTGTTTGATGAGACAGTGATTATTATTTATGGCAATGTCCTTTGTCTATAAATAGTCTTTCTTTGAAAGTATGGATATTTACCAGATGTAAAGTCTCTTTTACTGGCTTACCATTAACAAATGCAGGTCACAAAGAAAACATTGGCAAAGATTTGCTGCGATTGAGGATGAAACAGATCATCATAATGTGACATAAGACAGACTCACTGCTACATTCTTGTAACAAAAGAAAAAACAATAGTCCAAACGTAATCAGTACGCAGGCCTCCTTTATAGAACACACTGTGTTCAAAACCTTATTGAGATGAAAAAGAAAATGTGCAATTAGCTTTTTGAATTTAGTCATAGAACAAGAATCCAATAAAAAAAGGGTAAGAAAGTGAGTTTTGAAGGAGTATCTGCAATTTAAGAAACAATTGCTGTTAATCATTTGGAAAACACAAAGAATTTCAAAATACCATTAAATGTTGGGTGCATGGAAAAAATCTCTAAAATGAATTGTATCCCCCAAAAAAGAAAGTTGTTATACAAGCCTTTTTAGGGCACCTAAGTAAAATACCAGCGATCGATTCACTACAGTGTTTTATATGCATATAAATTTCCTTGTATACAGTTTTCCACATACTGAATATTTCCAGGGCCATTTCCTACAGGAGCAGTGATTTGATCAGTTCTTTAAATATTGATTTAGGGAATCTTGCTGTGTCAAGACTTTTGTTAATTTAGAAGGTGTTTGAATTCCCATTCATTATAGAAAGTGCAATTAACATCTGCAATGCAAAAACGGTCGACTAGATCATACTGAGTGACACAGTGAGGAAATGCCAGATGATCTTTTGCCAGAAAACTCTAACAGCACCCAGACTTGACAACAGAGGAAGTTACACATATAAAAAGAGATGCAGTGCTAAAGTGTGATAGATGCCTAAAGTTTAAGCTTGGAACTGAAGTATCCCCTGATGTTCAAGGTCAGTAAAGGACTTGCATTAAGGTGATTGCCAAGGACTGAAACGTTTGGGCATTCTTTGCCAATAGACACCCTGCCCAAGACAAATACTAGAAATGTTGAAGTCGAAGGAGGGGGGGGAGGGGGGAGGTTATCCACCATCTTCTGTCTGATTTCCATTGGAATCCTCATCTCTTTTCCCATCTTGGAAAAAAAGATAATTAAAAACATAAAAAAATTAACCCTCAACATAAAAGCTACTTACTAATTGCCAAAAGCTGTTTAAAATCAGGAAAAGGCTTCATAGACTTGACAAAGCTTTTATCACTGCAGTGCATAAACCCTTTCAGAAACTGCATGACTCTCTTATCCTAATCTGAATCTAATTTAGCTCTGTTTTTTTCTGTTGATTTACAGATGTTCTTGTGGATTTTCATTAAAATATCCTTTCTGTTCAAGTCCAGGGGATGCAGGCAGTTTGTTATTAGGTCAATAGAATATAGACATGGTTGTTAGGATTGGAGGCTGAGTGGCTTAGTCTCATTGGAAACTGTTCTTAAGGAAACTATTACTTTCAACTGGAGTATTAAGGTTGTTGAATAGTGAATATGAAAGCAAATGAGTAGACCAACGTTCTGAAAAATATATTTTTTTAATTATTTTTCTCATTTCCCATCAAAAGGATGCCTGACTAAATCTGTGCCATATCGAGATGTGAAAAATCGAAGAACAAAACTTTAATCTATTTGATGCTGGAATACTGCAAATTGCCTTTATCTAAGCAAGATCAGAATGCAATAATACTGGGGATTCTACGAATGTACTAAATAGCTTTCAGTGCATCTGAAGCCACACATCTTCAGTGTGGCTTGTGTCATACCTGCTCTGTGTTACTCCTGTGCTGTGTGAATTTTACTGGTTTACCTGTGACGTTTCGAGTGGACTTCTAGGTTCTACTGCTCACATACTGTACAAGGCAAGTGCAGCTCCAGGTTAAGGTGCATGAGTATAGTCCAGTTCTTAATCTAAGATCAGCTGATATAGACCGTCTTGTCTCGGCAAAGGCCAAGCTCCACATGACTGGGGACAGAGCCTTCTTGTGTGCAGCACCACATCTGGGAAACTCACTGCCCAGATCCATTACAGACTCTGCAATCTTCTTTTTTTCATTTAAAACTCACTATTGCTTTTAATGTGTAATTTAGCTCTGCTCTTGGTTTTGATGTGTCAATTTGCTGTGCATTATTTTATTTTTGTGGAATATAGTTTTGTGATGAGTTTTGTATGCTGCTGTGCTTATTAATGACAATAATAAGAATGATCGATGACATGATTATAATAATGATGTGACATCCACAGATCCAGACGCGCACTATCATGTGTGCAGTATTGTAATAGTGTAGTTAGTGTTAGATGCAGCTCTCAGTTCTTAACACATGCACAGTCTCTGAGCTGGCCACAGGAGCTGCTGTTGGCCAGCAAGATGGGGAGAGTTGGTTCAATTCAAAACCACCCCCGGCACACACACAGTTGTGCACTGCCTCTGTCAGCTAATGGTATAGTCATTATTCAAAATAGCAAGCTAGGGAGTGCATTCTGATTGGAGGCCTTTAGGCTGTCTTCTGACCTTTAAAAATCACTCTTTTATCTTTTTTTATCTTGCCCTTTACTACATTATCCCTTTAATGTGATTTTAAGAAGTTATTTATTTTACACTAGGCTTTGAGCATTCCTGAAAAATGTGGAAACTGATCTTCACAACAGTGGGGACTGAAGTGCTAGAATCTGTGTGATCTACAGTATGAGTGCCAGATACAGAGCAGGGTCTTGGTATTGCTTTCTGTAAACTTCCTTTATGTTCCTCATGTGACACTGGGACCACAGGGACAGGCAGTCTAGACAAACACACACCATGAAAATTCATTATAGCCTTTCCCTAGCTGAATGCCCATGGGAGCTCTTAAATTAGCAAGCTGCCCCAGCCTTAATAAAGTGATGTAAATGCTCCTCTTTGTGAAATATTAGAATGACAGACTGGAGGAATCTGGAATATTTATTTTCTAAGCAGGAAAGTAATGTTTTCCTTTTTCTCTGCTTATGTAAAAATCCCATATTATTTTTTCATCCCTTGCATGCTTCCAATAGGTATGTCCCTCTTTAGATTTATTTAAGATTTTTTGGGGGTGGTCGCTTCAGTGCATAAGATGGATTTAGCATTTAACAGTGATAAATCATGATCACTAAACAGATTCCAGGGGTCTAGAAATTAAGCCCAGAAATATCAGTTGGCCTCAAATTATTTCACTTCTGTAATATATACTGTAGATAGTATTTTGAGACTTTTTCCACTGTACTGGATTAATCACATTTTTTCAGATGCTGAGATAAAATATTTTGGGATGTTACATGACTAAGATAAAACATATTGGGGCCTTTTCCAATATTTCCAACCAATTTTGTCCAAATCAAGAATGCAGTGTTATTACACAGACTCAGTGCAGAACTACATCCATGAAGATTATTCATTTTTAGTCAAAGATGTTAGATAAAGATATTGATATATTAGTAATGCCTGTAAATGGTTGTTCACTGGCAATAGCAAATGAAACTGGTTTTACTATACAGTATTTTGCTTTGGATAGGAATTATATCATAACAGATGCCATACAGATGCTGAATTGTTTGCATATCTGTAATTTATCATCCTTTAATTCCAAAATGAGATTTGTCGAGAGAAATGTGTATTGTTACTGCAAATGCATTGAGCTGTAATCATCAAAAAATCTTCATAATCAAAAAGGGTCATTCTTGTTTACGGTAGCTAATATACTTTTTTATTCATCTGACCAGCACACAAGGTTAGAATATTATATTAATTTAAGTAAGGCACATCAATTGTTCAGTTCAAAGTAGTATCTGTGTTATGCTTAAGGACTGCCAATTCTTAAAAGACTTTGGTGCTCATTTATAATCACCTACAGTAATACAAACATGGCTAAACCCCACAATATACTTTCAAGTACTATATGTAATGTGGAATAAAATAAACCTACTGTCTATTACTTATGTAATATACTTACATCCTTAACACAGGTCAAAGTGTTAATGTATTGAAGTAATTTATAATCAGAAGACTTGGGGGTAATAAATAGTTCACAAAGCAGACCAAATTATGTGGAAAAGGAAACCAGAAACCAGAAATCTTGCCTGAACTTGAAAAAAAATATAGAAGCAAGATAAAAGCAAGATAACAGACCTGTAGTAATTTAGATGGTGCCAGATGGGTTGCATTTAGAGGCAAAATGGCATAAAAACACTGAAAAGTGATTTTCCATGTTCAGTGACTTAAAGAGGCTGTTAATAACACTCTGCTCAAGTGTGACTAATGTTCATATCTGGAAGGCAGCCCAACTGGAACAAGCTAAAACTAAAAGTTGACAAGGTCATATTACATTACTACATAGTTTCATCAGGGCTACAGTATAGAAGTGTGCACTATGCAAATTTTATTTAGTAAAAAATGTATAGAATTGTGCCAGGGACATGCTTTAATTTCACCAGGAAAGCAAAGCCAAGATTTTCTTCTTGATCTGTCAGTCACATTATACACATACTGTAATTATGTAATCTGAAAGTAAAAGATAATGGGCGGATCTAATTTGTAATTACATTAATTGATCAATCGATTCTGAATTGAATGTGTATGTATTTAGTGTATAGATTTGCAACACGTGTTTTCAATCCTCCAAACTCAGTTCTCAAACATACTATATATTTGGAGTATTTGTTTTCATTGTTGTTTCATTTTTTAATTTTCCTGGCAGAGCTCATAGCTCTTTTATTCTTTACAATCAACCTTCCCTTAAACATGTCTGGAAAGGTCTGATGTATACTTCTGCCACTAGTTGTTAGTTTCCAGCTTATTTTCTGTGATGGTGTGACAGTGATGGACATGAAGGATTTGGCACGTTTTGGGGAATTTGTGAAAGACATATTTTGAAACCAGATTCGGCATGTGCTCTACAGGAGTGTTCAGATGGCAGCAAATCACAAACGACTACTGTAGAAAAATTCAGACCAAAAAAACATTCATTGTATTCCAAAAAGAAATTGCTCATGGCTGTCACAGTCAAGTTAATGATTTGAAGTTGTTGGTATGCACTACTGAAAAATGTATATACTGTTTATTTTTTAAACACATAAAAAGAGATCTTTTTTCAATACTATACAGACTCCATGGCCCCTGGTACTGTGTTGCAAGGCAGGTCTTTCCATTCCCTGTTGGCTTTTCATTACCTGTCTGAGTTCAGAGAATGATGATAGATACCTGAATGGAAACTCCTCCATTTTCAGAATAGCTCCTATTCATTGTAAAGGAGCTGCTGAGAATTGTATCAATATTCAGTAGGACTGAAATGTTCATCTCCCACCATGTTTAGCCAATCGTTCCCTAAAAAACTTTAAAATCTCTTGAAAACACTTGGTGTCTTACAGACAAGACTGTCAAGTAGGCCTGTATCACAAAGATACGTTTTTCCCCAAAACATGGTCAAGTCCATATTTCTTATGTATATATACATCTTATGTTATCTTCCATGTTTAACTGTAATTGTTGTAATTTAGTTGATCCTCTCTAATGAGTGTTAGCTGCACGTATAATGTGAAGGGAGAGTTCATAAAAGCCATGGGCATGGGTTGACAATATTTTTTCAGTTGTACTAAAATTGTTCATGAGGTTTCTTGTGCTTGACAAGGGCATTCAAGATAGGGCCTTATGATAAAGTCCAATCATTTTGTTGCAACCAGATCTGTAATAATTACTGCTGTCACTTAACAGCAAATTAAACATTCACATTATAACAGGGTTCATTTGTGTAGAGCTGTACAGTAGTGCCTACTGTACTGTAGGTGTACTGTAATAGTGTTGCATGAAAATTGCACTTCAATCAGATGGTTAAGGGTGTTTATATACTGTACATTTATTGTATATCTGCTGAGTTAAGTCTGAGGTTGTTTTAGGAAGGTGGGCATTTGCATTTTTGGTTAATTGTGGTTTTATTGTCAGAAGTCTTAGTAATGTTGTCTTGAGCTTTTACCCCCTGTTTCCCAGAGGTACGATTATACATGGCTGCAGGTCAGTTCACACCACAGATCAAGTCCAGCCTGTCTGACCTTTTGCTGTTTTGTTTCTCTCTCTTGTTCCAGTTGGGAAAGGCTGTCATCCTGGCTTGTTCCTTCTGTTTTTCACTCCATTTATCATCTCAGGACTGTTATTGCATTATTATGAGCAAGGAAATGTGGTATCCAAGCTAAGGAGAAAAATACTTTTTTTTCTTCTTGAAAAACAGTTTGTTTGTCCTTGGCAGAGAGACTTAAACAGCTTGTTCTTGTGATTTTGGAATTCACGTGCCTTTTTTGCCCTCTTTCAAATGGCCGGATTCACTCCTGAGACTGAATGGTACTTTACCTTGTGCTGAGGTTTAATCTCTTTCAATTGGCCATGATTACGGATTCCACAGTGTCTAGATTAGGTAGTAATTGAAACAGTACCTGCAGTCTAGCCAGCAGATAGATGTCAATGTGTCTGCTCTGAGTTTTGCAAAAGGGTTGTACCTGATTAAACACAATTCAAACTCACTCTGTTGATTTCTTTATATCTCCAACAAAAAGTTATGCATTTTTTTTACATTATGATGGGAATAAAACAAGTTGATTGAAATGCCCAATATGCTTTTTTCACCGTGTCTAGAATTGTGTTTATTTTTCTTTGGTTTTGCTTTTCTTATCATGGTTTTCACTCTAACTGTGTAGATGTAGGTTCAGGCGATGTGTGTGTTCTTTGTACAGTGCTAAGACTCAGGAATGTAAATTCAGGAATTCAGATCCTCACCCCTATTCTTGGACATTGTTTTCACAATATTTGGGAAACCAACACTTGAATAGTACCTTTAGTCTTTGAACTTTTCAGTTAACATGTAGATGCAGCATATTTGAAATAATTAATAAAACTTTAAATATTAGCTATCTAAAAAATCAAGCCAGAAACGTCTGTCTGTACTCAAAGTCTTTTGTTTGAGTATTTTTGTTAGAAGTTTAATCTTTTCAAATCACATTATTACAGTAAGGTAAAAATATGTACTTCTAATATATCAGATCCATACATGATACTAACCTTTTAAAACTAATAACAGTATTTTGTTTTAACAAATATAATCCATTTAGAAATTATTAATACTGATAAAAAGGTTACAGCCTTCCTTTTCAAAGTATCACTTAGCTTATATCAACAGCTCCAGTAGAAAAGGTACATAACCTGGAACTACTTTGACATTCATTGGAAAAACAGACGTTTAGGACTGTTGAGTTTCCTTCCTTTAGGACCTAATTTATCATCTTTAAATGACTCTCATGTCAAGGGTCATATGTACACATATTTAAGAATAAAGGATGCAGCAATTGTTTCAGGTGCTCCAAGAAAATCCATTTGCCTCATCCCAGTTACATTTTATTTGGGGTATAAATTCCAAGACCCAGTGACACAGGTATCATCTTCTATTGCTTCAGCAGCACAGCTGGTTAGGCTCTCGAGGGGGGGAAACTGCTGGCTGCGGTTTACCCTTACAAACAAAAAGAGAGCTGTCCTGTCAGGGGAGGAAAACCAGGGCTTTGCCAAATTCGCAGGAGAGAGATAACAAAAGGCCTGTTTAGCTACAATAGCAACACAAATACAAATCCAAACACATGAGAGGCAAAGAAGGCAAGCAGATTCACTTTTTGCTGTTGTTGTTGTGATTTGATCTCCAGCAACTGTCTCATTTTTTGAGCAATTAGAGATGAGGCGGTTTACAGGGGGTGGATTTGCCAATCAAATACTTTTTGTGTACTGACCTTACCATAAGGATTGCAGCCAGCATGTTTTTTAAAGAGTGTTCGCTGAATTACAGTCTTTGGGACCAAAACAAAAGAATCAGTCACTTCATTATTGATCTGTGAGTTCAATTACCATGATACAACGATGGCCCTGATGGCTCCATTCTGTCCTGTTCATTTCTTCTGAACCTGGAGGGTTCCTTCACACACACAAAATGTGGGTAATATTTCATCATATTCAGCATTGGAACAAAGTTTCGTGTTTTTTGGGTGTATTAACTGGACTGATATGTTTTACAAGTAATATGATCATTATGTACCCACCCACATTTAGTGTTGTTGGCTGCAATTTACAGGTGTTGAAATTGACCTCTACTGGAAAGCCTCAGCGAGAGAGGATTTTGTTTTCTTTTGACATCCTGTGCGAGTTAAATATGATTGCACCATATTAAGTTGACCATAAGCCATTATGAATTTTCAAAAATGTTTTGTGACACAATTATGTGTGTACTGTATATGTCTAAGTATTCTAATTATAAATGTTTCTGTGAGTAGTGAATCCCAGTGGTGGTGTTTTGGTGGGAAGTTTCTCTGTCTCTGTTTGAGCTCTTGCAGAAAGCATGTTTTTCTCAGTCATCAGCGGGGAATATATCCTGCTGCTAGAGGTTGCATTGGAAGATATCATCCAATAAAAGATGGGAGAGGAGTCCTATGTTTTTCTGTGTTCTGCCACATCAATGACAGCATGAGGACATGCTGACTCTGACTGGTAGCTAAAAGGCTACCAGATAAAATGATGGAATCTTCCATTACAGTATATCTCAGTCTAAGCCTATCTAGGCTTCCATGTGTTCCATGTATGAGCCTATATTGCAAGGGACAGTTGTGGTGCATTTGATCAAATTGCTTAGCCTGTGTGATATAAAGAGTGCATTTTTGCATGTTGTACCAGATGTGATTGCATTGCAAAATATGAACTGAACTGATTTTTTTTTTCATTTAGATTTAATTAAATGAAAAACATCATCCCAGGGCATGAAATACCCATTGTGTTACTTTTAGGATCACATGCACGTAACATAGTGTTTTCTAGCTTTTACAGTCAGTGGATCACATAGAAAGTCGATGTGTTTATTGTTTAAAGAAGTCTCTAGTATGGGTTGCATTTGATTAAATGCCTATTCCTGTTAGGGGTCACAGCAACTCTGAGTTGTTACTGGAAGCACAGGGCATTAAACAGGACTGCTTTCTAGATAGGTCACTAGTCCATCCCAGGACATGGTGTGAATACAGTATATGTCAAATAATTCATATTTTAAAATAAAAGGAGGTCTGTGTACAGTTCCAGTATATTTTAGCTTCCAAATAACAGAGCTGCCAGAGTCTAGATAAAGGAAACGTTTCAGCCTTGACTCTCCTGGGTCATTGTGAATCCTTGCAAAGGGTTTCTTATGGTACTGGTACACAGTACTGATCCAGACAAAAACATTCAGCATTTCCAGAAAAGAATCAGGTAACTGTACCCAATATTAATAAGTTTAAGTTTCACAAAATTTCTCTAGGCTCCAGTTACTGCATTGTGTGTGCTGTCATTAGATTCTTCGAGCTCACTTTACAGAAATAATGAGGATTATTTTTCTAATTTTGAAATGTGCCTTTTCTACTATACTAACCAAAATATTACTGCAGCAACATTGAGCAGTAAGTCTTAACATCTTAAGTCTGTAGTGCAGAATACGTCTTCATGTGTTAGTTTTTCATGGGATATTTTTCATTTATCAATAAAGAAGGAGGATGGAATTCACAGAAAGTCTTTATTTTTGCTTTATTTGGCCATTAATATAAAAAAAAACAATGTCACATTTAATAGGTAACAGTTTTCTTTTTTTTTTTTACACTGTAACCCTGAATGGTTTTCCTCATTATAACCAAAGTCAAAGGTTGTTCTGTAGGTTCTTTACTGTAAATTTAATTTTAGGAAACAGTGTTTATACAGTACCTCGGACCTAAAGGATATGAAAACCACTCCCTAAATGATTTGATTTGCCAAACTTTTCCTTCCAAGTAAACTGATTGCTGGAAAAGTCTTCTCAGTGCAAACCTCTATTGGATTTTGTGCTAAACTTTCTCCTCCAAGTCTGCCTGTACAGTATATCTACATGTTAGCCTGAGTAATTAGCTGTAAATGAATAAGAGAGGTTGGGAGTCTGTTGCTTGGTACAATAGCCAAGTTTCATGTCTCCATCCAAGAGGAGTCTGAGATCACAGTGTGATGTACAACAGACAAAATGATTGCACTACACCTTTGGCTGAATATCCCTAAACAATAAGAATACTCTTGCATTGGTCTCATTACAGAAAACAAAACTATCTAATGGAAAGTGCCAGAAGTCAGATAATGTAACTTTGTATGAATGCCATCCATGTGAAATTAGTTTTTATTATTTACAAAATAAAGATTAGGCTATGGCATTGCTTTTATTCTCTGTCTAAGTTTGAAATTTCAAACATTCCTACTTTTGTAATGTGATAATAGGAAAGTCAGAATGGATTTACATGTAAATATGAATTATAGGAGTAGGGTGAGAGGGTTTTGTTAAACTTCATTTTCTAGGTTCCATAGATGAAATAACATTAGTATGCTTCCAATTAAATATCTGTTGCTATCTATATTCTTTACAAAATAACTTTACATACCTTAGAATACTATATAAAGTCATATGATCTGACTGTATTGTGTTTATGACAGGATAGACTGTTATGGCTTTAAAGCACCCTTTGCAACAACTATACAAAATTATTTGTGTTCATTTTTGTCGGTTTCTGAACAGGGTTACATACACAACAGAATACTGAAAAGGCAAAATAGCCAGCTTAGGAATTGAAAAGGAGAATAGAAGTTGATTTCCTATTGCTTTTGAGCTAACCGAGGCTATCCAAACAAATATAGTTGTAGGAATTTTCTGAATGGCAGTGCTCCCGTCATTACCAGTGAAACACTATCCCATATGCATCTGTGAGAGTGCCTGTCCTTAGCTGTGAGTGATAGCCATTGTTTCTACTGAAAACATGCTGTTGAGTGACAAAAAAAGAAGAGCTGTCCACACGTTTTCCTAGTATGCTTTAAAACACGAAATATAAGGCCATAATAAAAAACTAATTGTTATAAGATGATTAAGTGAAACTACTGTATAACATACTGAGTGCATTCAAGCAAAGAACTGGTAGAACTCAAAAATGTTGTTGCTTCCTTTTTGAAGATTTATAAGTCTTTCTGATGTCTGGCCATGGGAGCTTAAGAGCTTCTGCTGTGAATATGGAAGTACTGGGCAAAACATATTTGATTTTCTGTTACTTTTCTGAATCATTTTCCTAACAAAACCAACATAAGAGTGTTAACAGATAAATACATACTTGAGAATTTAATGCACAATGTTAGTAACTGTTTTTATAAAAATGTTGGAACTGGTTTAATTAATGTTTAGGTGCCTTTGATATGAATATTTTCTGAGGGTGGAAAGAAATTGTTATAAAACGTATTTAGCTGGATGTAATGTTCTCAAATTTGTTGGAAGGATTCTTGTTTCTTTCATTAGTAAATTACAAATGAATTGTTCCTTATGAAAACAGGAACAAACTAGAACAAGAACAGGTAAAAAGATGATTAGAGAGGATTGCATTATTCTTCAAATCTGCTAGTATTTACAATTTAAAAAAAAGACAATTTGACTTCTAGTGTTAGTTCAGTAAAGAACATTCTAGTATAAAAGAAAAAGTGAGATTTTGTCAAAATAAAGTTCACTATGTAACAAGGTGAAATAAAAATGTGCAAGTGTCTCTAAAAAAATGAACTCAGACGATGTGTGACATAATTAATAAAAAAGGGAAGGATAAGTAGTCTTTTGATGACCGAATACACAGAAGAAGATTACTGTCAAGTATCTTTTCCGATGTAAATACATTTTACAATTCTTGATAAATCTATACCCTTCCCTTATTTCGTATAACTTTCTGAAATAATACTCAGAGCTTAACTTCCAGTCTAAATATTTAACAGCCTTTAAAAAATGATCTAAGTTAATTAGCCTCTCGGGACGCTGCCTGTGTATATTGCAGGTAATATTTTATGCATCTCTCCCCCATTGCACCCAAAGGCTAGACTCTGCAAATCATGTCAAAGACTCTGGCACACACACTGTTTATAGATTTGACTTCCCTCAGGAGAACTCTCTTATCATTTGGAGATCTTTCAGGAAAAAAAAACCCACCAAAGTGCTACTTTGAATGCTATTCCCATTCCTGAGAAGTTCTGAGTGTGTCTCTCAGCCACTGCTTGTCACATAACAATTGGTGATTTAACTCTCCTTTTAATCAAGAAACCTAAATGAAAGAGAAGAATTTAATAGTGTTAGCACAAAGTATTGTAATTCAAATCCAAAAATTACTCTAAACATGAATGTGTATTAATAAAGGCATTTTTTTATTTCAATGAAAGATTTATCAGAATCAAAATTTAAATGAGTAAAACAATAGGGGGGTTTCTTCAATTGATTAAAAGAATTGAGTCTTTTCAGTCTCGAACAGAGAACAATACAATGAGATCTAATACAGCTATTCAAAATCCTTTACAGGCATTGACAAAGTCAACCCATAGGACTTCTTCAGAATCACCACTGAAACACGAACCAGAAAAAACTGATTAATAGTGCATTTATAACTGAGAGCAGAAGGCACACCTTTACACAGTGGGTTGTGAGAGTCCGGAACAAGCTGTCTAAACATCATTTTGTTACCCTGGCATCTTTCAAGAAACGGCTGGATGAACTTCTTGGGTCATTTTAAGCTACAAGCAAGCAAATTAGCTAGATGGGCTGAATGGTCTCCTCTTGATTGCAACTTTCTTATGTTTTTGTACAACAGAGCAGCAGAAAAGAGCCTATTCACATTAGCCAGCAACAGTAGCTTAAGTTTATCAAGGCAGTAGAGCAGTCACAGACATTCTCTGCTTACATTACACACCTCTGCTCCTGCAGAAGAAAGTGATTTATTGGTGCACATGGATAAAAGTAGTTGACTGTATTTTTTACACTAAACACCACTTAATCTTTTTGAATATACATCCTGAATGGCATTTTGAAGTGTTTTGTGCGGCATGAAATTAACAAATTACAATTGCTTTTAGGCATCGTGTCTAAATGACTATTTCCTTCCAAACAAAGTCACACGTTTACCATTTTGTGTGCTGGGGTTCCTTCTCTTTTTCTGGCACAGAGAACATGCACAACTAACTGCCTCAAGAAACTTTGGCTTCTGTTGTAGGCAAATATTCAGAATCACTTTGCTGTTACTTGTTGTAGAAAAACTGTGACTGTTATTGCTGTCAGTTGAACCATGTTCATGTCATGAGATAACTCATGTTTTTAGTCATTCGTTAATATTTTCTATCCAAATGGATGAATCTGTAACATAATACATTTACATTATATTCAATGCATTTCAAAATGGATTGGGATTAACAGACTACTTTTAAATACAAGATGGAATTTATAAATGATATTTCAGTTCCTCTATAGGAAATCATCCTGAGCCATTTAAAAATAACAAAAAAAAGATTGTTCCAACACCAACCACTGAAGACACAATTTACCTGATTTATTCCGAGAGAATTTAGAGGAAAGGTTGACGTACATTTCTAAAAATATGTAGAATTAAATTTTCTGTAATAATTTAATCTGTTTGTAACTGGTTTTTGTTCATTGCAACATACTGTAGTGTTTTTTTCCCCTAGGGGATATGCAGTTACATACTGCATTTAGAGTCAATGGCTTATTATGATATTCCCAGTTCTCATGGTTGATGTCATCAGACACACTGACCATGTATATGGGCTTTGAAGTGACGGCCAAACAAGGCACGCAAGGGTCTGGGGAAGGAGGTGAGCGAAAAGAACACATTTTATCAAGAGAGGACATGCTATTTGTCCACTCCTTCAAGTGATCTTTAGCAGTGGTATGTAATTGAGATGTAAGCTGTAAAAGAAACAGCGTATGTCCTGGAGGTCTTATTGCGATCTATACCTCTTAAATGTCAACAAAGGTTCCACATGGAGATTATATCGCTTGCCATTGGAAATAGTGCCTTGAACTCTGACATCCCTCTGGTGTGAGCTTTGGCTGAACTTGTGTGTCCCCCTGAAGCCAGCCCGCCTGCTCAAAACCTGTTATAGTATGAGGTCTCAAGAGGAAAACTAAGACACTGGTCTCCTCCAGGGTAGTGAAAATGAGCTTTTCACCTATAGAAGCATCCAATGACTGGCAAACTAAAACACAAAGGAAGATGATCAAAATGACGCTTAGTGTTATGTAATGCTGGCCCTGGGGTATCATTACAGTACTGTAATAACATTGCAGGAAGCCTTCCAGATATTTCTTTGTACCTGACCTGAAAATGTGGCTTTATCTCTTTTCAGATTTTGTTGTTATTTCGTGAATTATATAAGCTTTACCGGCCTGGGGAAATGGAAGACACGTTAGCTAGCTAGCTTTACTCTCTCCAAATTTTCATCTGTTTTCAACATGAAGAATAATATTTTCATCACCCTAACGAATATCATTCTGTTCATCCTGATGACCTCAATTAGAATGTAGATGCTTTGCACTTCTCTGACTGGAGAATCCTTCTTGCTCCAGTCTCAGCACGGCACATTTCACTGTATGGTCTACTGTAAGTGGACGTGCTTTAAAACGCAAAACAGCAGGCACTTCTTTATCCAATAGGCTTGTGGTAGTATGGAGCAATCAACCCTGCTATCTTTTTGAGACTAATGCTCTGACATCAGGAAAAGGCTGGATGAGATCCTTGGATCGATTAACTACTACTGGACCTACTGTACAGTACCTAATGGGTCAGATGGCCTGAACCTTGTCTGTAACCTTTCTTAGGTGCTTGTGAAACAGAATTCCACATTTCACATTTCAAAATTTGAAATTAGTAAATAAATTCCACGTGTCAAATTTCGAAATTCAGAATTTTTCAATTCCAAGTTTTAGTAACAAAATGTTCCAAATTCTGATACTAAAACAGACACTTGAAATAATCCTTTGGAGGGAATATTCTTTGCAGAACATTGTTTATTTTGAAAAATTTAAAGAAGGCAACGAAGAGTTGTTGTTACAGGTATCTTAACTTATGGCTTCAATGCAATGAACAGATGATTCCTAAAGGTCCTAAAGTGGGAAAGCCCCATTTTATAGCTCAAATTATTATTATTTAAGTCAAAGTAACAACATATGCTTGCAGGTGATTAAGGGTACAGCACATACTGTACTTTAGGGCGGTAATAAGATATTTCTGAAAAAATTGTGAGTGCTGCTTTCTGATTCCAAAGTTATTATTTTGGTTAAAAAATTGGGTAACAATTCACCCTGGTGGATCCTGCTTTATTTTCCATTTTTGTTGGCCTCATTGCCTGATGGCTTTAAAAGAGGTTTAGTTGTCATATTGGCTTCACATGCCATTACATCCCATGCCTATAAAAACAATATCAGTGCTAAAAGCAAAACGCTTTCAGTCTGATAGAATGTCATTCTTCCCAGCAATTACTTTTTATCCTGGCACACATCTTTTTTTTTTCTCTCATGCAGTACGTATAGTAAAAAACACCACCTCTTTAAAATACTACCATTCCGGTACATACCCCACACTCCAAAATTGTACACCAGCTTCATCCCCTGACAATATCAGTGTGACATTGGATACATAAATATTGTATGTTATTTTCCTTCATTAAATGCATAGTTAAAGTAACACTTGCACAAACAGTTTTAAACATAATGGACTGTCTAGTGCGATGGGTTATATTTGTAACATATAATACTAGTATATAATACTATAATATAACACTTTATTTGCCTGATACCTTTATCCTAAGAAGCTTACACTTGCACCCTTTTATACACTATTTTACTGGACTAATTCAGGTGAAGTACCTTGCTCAGGGGTACAACAGCAGTCTCAGCTGCGATTTGAACCCACACGATTCCAGTTATAAGTCCATACCCTAGAAAAATGTTCCACACTACTGCCTAGTATCTGTATGCTTAAATTGAAAAAAAATCAGAAATATCATAGGTTTCACACTGGCTCCAGGGAACTGTGCTTCATGCACTGAAAAACTCTCACCCATAATCTTTTAGGACTTTTGGGATTCATGATAGCAATACACAATACTGTAGCCTTCTGAATTGGATTGAGTGTGTTGGTTAACTCACTGAAGTCAAGCTTCAGTGGTCTTCGAATAAAAAAATAGTAACTGAACAGGTTGAAAAGATGAATTATATTTAATTCTGATACCTCAGCATCAGAATCCATATTTATATGTATTCATATTGCCATACAGACAAAAGATGAGTTGATGTTGTTTTCCAATTGACTGGAAAAGATGTCATTTGTCATCAAGTAGTATACAGTTGGGATTTTTTAAAATAATATTATTCATAAGTATGCTTTTCTTCATTGGGGCAGTATATATTTTGCACACAAAAAAACAGTGCCATAATTATCTGGCATTTTCTGAAAATAATAATTAAAAATAATTGAGATTTTATCCATTTTATTTATGTTATTGAAGTCTGAAATGCAGTTTTGATTTTCCCTTAGCATGGGAGATGAATGACCCAATTAAAATTATGTAAATTGAAAAGATTTAGCTATAATACAACATGCTGTTGATTGTTTTTTTAAATGATATCTTCCATGTGTTCCTCACTTAACATTTTTTCTAAGTATCAAAGAACAGGGCTATCGCATGGTTTGCAAACAATTCTTTGTAAGTTTGCAGAAAAAATATTCAACATATGGACTTTTACAGTAATATGTTTACTTTATGATTGCTTGTGGACTGAAATGTGAAATCCAATTTTAATTGAGGCTATAAATTCTCCTTTTACATTTTTGCTTGACATTGATGTGCCAAGTAAGAGGCACAGTCCTAAAAATGCTAAAAATGTACATCATAGTAACATAGTCTTTCTTTCCTGCTCAGTCTAAAGTCACATTTGGGCTGTAATTGGAAATAAATTTTAACAGATTGAAAGTAGATAATGTACTGTTTGTGATTTTAAACACGCATTCACCTTTTAATCTTCAGAAAACATTAAACACATGCAGAATATTCATTATTACAGATACTGTACACAGATTTCAATTCCCACATATAATAAGCTGTCGCAGTTAAATGTTAGCACTTGCAAAGTAGGTTGGTTAAAAATGTTTTGATCTGTGAACCATGAGTCCTCAATGGCTCAGTAAAAATAAACTTATTTATTTTAACCAACTATTTTATCAATTGGTCATTAAAGGCACGTTCCTCAGGTCATGGACAGAATAGACTGCAAAACCTGCAGGACATGACCGGCTTACTTGTCGTTTTAAATTAATTAATAGGCGAGCTGGAGTGTTATACCAAACGTATTTGACCTTTCAGATTCTGTGGCTGTTTGGTTCAATATCAGTGTTTTTTTTGTTCCACAGTTTTCCTGGGTTGTCATCCTTGTAGTGTGTCGGTTTCGAAAGAGCTCCTGCCCAGGTGAGTATTCTTCCTAGTCTGAGCTAGTTATTTTTAAAGTCTGAGCTGGAGACTGAAATTGCTGTCAATAAATACATCAAGACATTCCCTTCCTTCAGTAGATAATCAATACGTGAGTCACTCATAGATTTCCTAACCTTTTCTGGTAAAGCCTGTGAGAAAGTGAGCAATGAGAAATGTTGCAGTTTTTTAGTTGTAAAACTTGGGAATATAATAAAATGTCATTGGCAATTGTAAACTATGTACAGTACAAAAGCAACAACCCAACAAGTATAGTATTTCTTCACACCCGTGTTTCTATCAGATGTGCTGTCACTGGTAAAAAACATAATTTCTACATATCTGAAATAACATTTTCTTGTGTTATGCACTTCACAAAGAATGGCAACCTTTATTAAGTGAACGGCTGGTAGTATCTTTGAAATTGTCGTGAGAAACAATGTGGCAATGATAAAGTCTTGTGAATGTACCGCTTTGTAGACATAACTTCATCCTTGGCCAATAGGTGATCAAGCATTAATTCCCGCCTGCGTGACATGTGAGTCTACTTAATTATTTGTAGCAAGAAAAGACATTGTAAGTTATTATTCACTCATAATAATTCCTCAAAGGCAAGGAATAAACTGGTCATTGGTTTCCCTGCCCCAGCTGCTGAGTTAGATGCAGATGTTTTTATTAATAGGTCATCTACCAGCATGGCCTTATAAATATTTATTTTTGTTGAGCTTGCAATCAGACAATAGCTTTCTGCTGTAGGCTAAATGTGTTCCATGTCAGGCTTTTTTTAGTCATACATTGCACACACAGCTGCAAACAAAACTATTGGCATCCACATTGAAACAATGCTGTTTGCTATCTAATCTGGTTTAAGAATTTCTGTTCTTCATAAGGAGTATTTAGAATAACATCTTTTCAGTGTTTATTGAACACTGATTCGCACTGTAAGAAACAACAAAGATTCCAAGTGAATTAAGTAACTTTAGAAAGGGAGTACCCATCTGTCAGCTCAACAGATATTTATTGCAAGTCTGGATTTTATGCATGAAAATTTCACATTTTCCTGGCACCACTTATGCCTAATGTATGCTTATCTTACACAATTTAGATTTTCGCATCATGAAAGATATTGACATCTAGCATTATGAGTTTTAACAAGAATGCAAACGTTTGAGTCTTGTTATGCACCAGAACATAATACTGATCAGCCTTTGCTAATTTTCAAAAGATTAAATATATTTTTAATAGGATGAATTGTGAATATTCTTCCAAATAATGTTAAATACACACACTTAGCATCTTTGCTGAAATATTGTACAGCTAGCCAACAGAACCTTAAAAGAAATCTGACTTCTATTCCTCAGACTAGCTTAACATTGAAACCCTACAGTCACAGGCTGCCCATTTGTTAAATTGTTAAGGTAGTCCTAGCAACACAACTTTTTTGTCTCCCCCTCTTCAAATAATAAATCTTCCTTTTGGCATATCCTTCTAATTTCTTTGTTGTGCTGCACATGAAATTATTTCAAATATATTTAAGTCTTTGTCAGATATAATCATGGATTTGTAGCTACATATATACCACTGCCATGAAAAACACATTACCGTCACTTTCGTACTTATTTCTGTTTCCTGGATGTATTGTGCTTTGTGTAAGCCTTATGAAGTTTTTCATTTTCTTTTTTTTAAAGGGAATTCCTTGTCCCTGCTGAGACAAGAAAGCATTGTTTAATTGTCTGTTCTTGTCTTCTTTTTGGTCCAGTTCCCTCTATTTGTTATTTGATGTACAGTATGCTCTTTGATTTTTATCTATGAGATTTTTCATTGATTTTCTTCCTCAGAATTAAGAAATCAAGGAATCAGGTTTAAGATACAGTATACTGATAATGCATACAGGTGGGTAGTATGATAGCACAGTGGGTTCAATTTCTGGCGTTATATCAGTGTGGAGTTTGTATGTTCTCCCCATGTTTGCATGGGTTTCCTCCCACAGTCCAAAGACATGCTGGTATGTTAATTGGTTTCTGAGAAAATCGGCCCTGCCGATTCTCTACTTTCTACTGCCGTTATGCATGTATCTAGGAGAGGAGCAGTGCCAACTGTGCAAGATCAGTAGTGCTTAATGCTTTTCCTTGTGTGTGAATGTGTGCGTGCAGAGAGTGAGTCTGCTGTACTGGTGATAAAGAGGCAGGCAGCACCAAGGTCACAGATGGGCTCTAGAGATGAGAAAGTGATGGCCAGTAAGCCGAGGTGATGACTGGTATGACCTTTATGAGTTTCTTTTCATCAAGGTGCACCCCTTTCATCCTGATTGAATAACCATTGCATGAATCATTCCATTGGTTTGAGTAAGGCTAATAACAATAAACAGATATTTTGGAAGATTGTATGAAACCAATTATTCAAAAATATATCTGAAAACAGACACAGCTACAAACAAGAGAATGGGAACAACCTTGAATGGCAGCAGCTCATGGAAACTGATTAAAAATCAGTGCTATTAGCTTTAAAGAAAGATGTATTTCTGGAAGAAGCGTTCCTGCAGAGATATAGTATATCCGCTTTTAATAAACTTATTTAAATGAAAAAGTGTCCTAATTTCTGATAGAATATTTGAAGATTAGATAGAAAGTACAATTAGGCATGGTTCTTAAAAAATCAAAATATTAATTTATATGCAGGTGCAAAGGATTTACCAGATATGAATGCTAAGTGTGTTTAACAATTGTACTGTATTAAGGCCAAACCACCACCAAACACAGCATTTTTCATCTTTGCAGGCTTATTCTTTAAAGTCTATGGTTGCTAAAATGGCATCCACAGCAGTACAGCCTTTTAATCTTCCCAGTTTGAGCTGTTATATTTTCCAGTACTAGACCCAAAATTCCACTGTCCCAGAATATCAGTTGTTCACAGTCAGTGCTCATTACTGCAGCTTTCAGTTTTCAGCTGCTGCTGGCGGTGTCAGTAATCCCTCCCCTTGACAATAACATTGTCTCTTGTGAAATTTTGTAGAATTATCTTGACTTAAGATTTTATCAAATGATCTGTCAAACAGTCAGGGAGTCAAAAGGCTGGATTCAGTTTCTATTTATAATTTGTATTAATAACATCAATATGAAAACCTTTAGCTGCATACTCTGTATTGGGTTTTATTAAATCAGTTTTGTTTTAGAGTGGGATACAGTTGACTGACAGGATAGTAACAATCACTGCTTTTTCCAGCTGGTTTTCAGTTTGTGCTGCATAGTGGAAGAGGAAATAAACATTTTCAATTTTTTTCCACACCAATTTTGGTAACCTTACTCAATTTCAATTCAATTGGTTTTTGATCTATGTCTATAAATCATGGAGGAACCATGTAATTTAAAAAGCTTCAATTTAGATTAGTATAATACAATCTCTTTCTGGACCTCTTAAATGAATCATACTGGAGCTTACCAAACCATAGCCATTATCCAGACATTGTAAGCTTGTTAAGAAGTTGTGAAGAAGTGTTTTTTTATTATTATTATTATTAGCCTTGAACATTACTAGGGAAGAGTTTTATAAGTTTGATTTCATGGTTCCTGGAAAAATGGAGCACATTTGTTTGTGACAAATTGTATGATTATAAGTGTGTCATTTTTATACCAGAATTCCATGGAAACTGAGCCTTAAAACAATGTTCTTTTCAAAACCTTGTATTATTCTTTAAAAATGTAAAGTCTCATTTCATTTTGATCTAGATTTAAAACCTTGCAAAAGACATTCTGTCAAAAAACATGTTGTCTGCTATTATTTTGCCACGTATATTTTTAAAGCCTTATTGCACAACATTGAATTATTATGACATCCATCAAAAAGCATGACATTTCATGCTTCAAAAATCTAACTAGTTCTTAATTGAAGGTCTTCAGTAATCATAAGACCACTTTGAGCCACATTACAGGATTCCTATTGCATTGATTTAGAGGTTCATGTATATACTGTATACATGTATTCATGTACAATATAACCAAATTACTTAAAGAAAGTGAAATTAACTTTTAACATTGTTTTAGCATTGTCCCCATAGTTTATGAAATGCATTGAAGTCTGTGCATTTTGGTGCCTGCTTGAGTCTTTTTCCCTAAACTAAGCTGTGTCTTGATAAATACAGAATGACATGAACACTGGGCATGTTAGAAGGTGATCCTTCTAAAATAGTAGACAAACAGGTGAACAATATATGGATAATGTAAAAATGTTGACTCCAAGGAAAGTGAAAGTTTTCTGTGTCCATTTCTGCATGAAAGAGAGAAATTTGTAGCATCTCAGTTTTCCTGTTCTAATCTGTCTTCTATATGCAAGTGAAAGTTGTGCTATTTCTCCTGACACCACTTACTGTATGTGATAAAAATTCATTACATCCAGCAATACTTTGTGCACTTCTTGGTTTTTTAATGGTCTCCAAACAGGAAACCTTAAAGGAAACCTCTAGCACAGAAATTGTAACGGGAGCTGGTCCTAACTCCTGTACCGTGCGTAGTTTAGGACCCTGTGCAGACGGTATAATTCAGAAGTGACTGGAAAAGGGCTACAGGGAAAACACGGTGAGGAACAGAAGGGATGGCGAACAGGGGGCGGTGCCGACAGTGATCAGGTGCAAGGGGGGAGCGCAGGCAAACAAGTCCAAAACAGTCCAAAAATCCGGGCGCAGTCCAAAATCCAAAGCCGGGTGATCCATCCAAGACAAGACAAGGTTAAAATCTGGAATGGGATTATTTTTTTCCTCTTGAAGGAGTAATTGAGTAAAGAACAAGAACAAGAACAAGAACAGACACCCAAAAATACATGAACCTGTACTATTGTTGATAACCCATCATTTCTGTAAAGGAAACCATAAGGATGGTGGGTTATACATTTAAAAAGAAGCAAGTTAAATTCATTTATATTGTATGACTATGAATGGAGGCCTACATGACAGAAAAACAAGCAACATTCAGCATTAAACATTTAAAACCATAAAACGACCAGAAGCCAACAGAAGACACAGCTGGAGGTATGAAGGGCAGAGTTAGTATTGGCTGCTGCTTGGTGGAATTCCTGTATCCCTGTGCTTATTCCTAGCAGAATATGGTGTTAATTCAGTCTGCCTCTAGCATCACACAGGATCATAAACGTGATTGATCACCGCACACAGAGACGGTGAATTATTTATGGATCTGTAGGGATGCTTAGAGAGCTGCATTCTGACAGCCCGTTACTGGGAAAGGAACCAAGGAATGAGATGGGGAGAAAGACTCAGTCAGATGGAGAAATAGTCCTGTTATGGTCCTGGGATGTGTAGTTTTTAATCTAAGAGACCTTTTCCCTTGGCTGAACTTTAGGATAAACCCATTTTAGGCACAAATTCAAGATAACCCTAATGTTATGTTACTTCTCACATACTTTACTGTAGTCCAAAATTAGTCGCACTAAACATGCTCACAAGTAGGAATGTTTCTCTTCCAAGACCACAGACTACATCCTTCAAAAAGAGCTGCTTTGCACAGTTCAAGCCCCCCCTGAATTGATGTAGTTCCTCATTTTATTTACTACTGTGTTTACTACTGATGATAAGGGACCGGTGGCCTACATTTTTGTTCATCTCATTAGTTGAGACAGTGGAAAGTATTAAATGTTTGAATTGAACTTCCACAGAAGTTCTGTATACTGTATTTCCGGGTGTGATTTACGGGATGTAGAATATTTTTTATTGTTTCTGAGGGACTTGGAGGTCAAGGGCAAGGCTCTATTGCAGTTTTAAAGATTAGCAAATTGGAGTGATTTGGATGATGTCATAGCAGTAAGGATTTGACATCTGCATTTATACAAAATCTAGTAATGCTAGACGCAGTATAACAGTTTAAACAATAAAACTAAAATTTCATTACCACCTAATGCACTTCAGTGCTATATATATTATCAATATATTATCATATATTCAATACTAATTTATTATAATACCAGCCATCAAAAGTTTTCTTATTAAAATTAAGTTAGTTTCCATTTTTGGCCTATATTTAGTGTTCTTTCAACATGCTATATGTCCCTAATTCAGAAAGTTTGCGAGCCTTGGTTATTGTTCACTAGTATATATTTCTCCTTAGTTTTGAAGACAACTTACTTCTATACTGTATCTTATTTTTAGAGATTATATCCGGGGTACAATATTTAACAGCAGCTCTCCTGCAGTTTTGGGATCCATGTTGACCTTGATGGCCTAATGTTATTGGGTCCAGGTCTATTCTGCTTACTTCAAATGGCAATAATGCAATTGCTGCCCTTGCAGAAAAGTTTCTACATCTGTGTACCGTATGTGTGGAGTCTTTGTACATGTTTCAATGTTGATAAATGTTCTTGATTTTATCACTGTCCATGTTGATACTATTCATTGAAATACATTCAACTCACCCAGAGTTTTATTCAGATGGTCTTTATATTATTTTTTAAGCTTGCTCCTAATCCTCCTATTTGTACAATATCTCCCAAATATTGTGAACAAAATTTTCACACAGTGAAAAGGCACCCCCACCATGTTTGTGTAAACCTTGCATTTACTCTAAGAAACCATTTTTTTTCTAAGAAAAATAAGTGTCACAATCGCAAACCCCTCCTCTTAAGGACGGTCCAGCCCTTTCTTGTTCTGCACTCATCCCATGCACCTGCCTCCGGTCCCTGCCCCTTGTCCTATAAAGGCCAGGCGTTCCTGCCAATCTGGGCTCAGCTCTGGTACATGGACACCCGGAAGCCCGCCTACCCACGAGTCCAGGAGCGACTCGGCGGCATCGGCTTCAATGGCGTCCTGACCTTCTGGGTCCGGGACTGGAGCGTCTGGTCCCGTGACCCCCTTTTATTCCCCTGACCCTCTGCCGGATCCCGCTCCGGCTTTTACTGTAACTCCGTTTGTCTGTCAGGATGGATCACCCAGTCTTGGATTTGCCTCAAACTCCCTTGGACTGTTTGCCTCGGCCATACCTCCCCCGAACACCAGTGTACCATGGACACGCCCCCTGTTTTCCTTCCAGCCCCTTTGCATGCTTTTTTCCCCGTGATTTCCTCACTCCCCAAATTACTGGATTGTGTTGTCTGCATAGGGTCCTGAAAGAACGCTTCGTTACCATAAGAAAATATTTATCAGTATTCCTAATCCATTACGTACTCTAAGTCACATTTTCAAATTTGCCTTATATTTCAAATAACCTATTAATTAAAAGGGGAGCTCTGCAATTCTTCCTGCTTAGCTGACATTTCATGTGAAAGTCATGACAGCACAAGAAGGAAGTCAAAGTGCGTCCAAATCATAAATACATATAGAACAAGAGGGAGTAAGAGTTTATGAAACACTGGATGACTGGCGTCAATGCTAAACCTCATTTAAAAATGGCTTTGGAGAATTCTGAAGCTACCATTCCTGTAGCAGGAAATTACTCTCACACACACCAGAACTTTGGTTTCTCACAAATTGGATCCTATTGACTTGAAAAGCCCCTCAGCCTGGAGGTAAAGCAATATTACACTGCCTCCAGGAATCAGTCCTTGCATAACTGCCTGAAAGAAAAGTTAATCAGCATCAAGTGTTAAGTCTGGCTCTCGTTCCTCATTCCTTCCTCCCGGAGATCTGACTCAGGAATAACCGATGAGAAAGAGCAGCGCTCTGGCTGGAGACCAGCCTCCCGCTGGGAGAGTAAAGGGGGGAAAAGGAGAAGGCAGCCCAGGTTGATGAACAGGCCACGTCAAGACACAGCACAACTCCCCCCAAAACATGTGAAAGTCAAAACCACAGGTTCTCCAGACCATCTTTATTCCATTCCATGCCTCAAGATATTATTGGAATGTGTTTTAATGATTTCTCTTTTAGATTGAACACCCCTCCGTCCCAATATTGATGGGCCCTTCCTTCACTTAAAATCAATAAACAGCCTAAAAATAAAACAATATACTGCCTAATTGAATAAATGAAAAATTGCATGCCAATAATCACCTCATTTATCACAGCCTTTAATGAAATACAATTATTATTGCATTACAAGTTATGAGGCTATTTCCCAGAGGTAGAGAGTAGTTCCTAAAATAATAACAATGTTTATAGTCCGCATTGAGAGTGTATATTCTTCTGTGAATGAACATTACCCATACACCATTTTCCTTTTGGACAAATTGACACATTAATGACATGCAATTTGCTTTTTGAAACAAACTTGATATTCTCAAAATCAAAAGTCTGCAATTTTATTGGGAAAAGAACCACCTTTTTTCCATATATATGTAGTGTAATGTAAATGAATGTTTTCTTACTGTATATTTTGCCCTTATCTGCTTTAGCTCTTTAGGGATGGCATCCAGCTGCATAATCTTACAGACAGTACCTACAGATAGTAAAAACAAGTCCTGTAAATGAGTATTATGCCTCAGTACATAACCTTCATATTTGGCATCCATTAATCCAGCTTATGTGGTTCCACATCCAGCTCTGGATAGGTAAATGCCCACGCCTGACACTTAAAATAGGAAGTAATTGATTAATGACTAAGAATTTGGTACCGAATTTAGTTTTTGGAGGAAGGGGCAGTCTGGATGTTTCTTCAGTGGTTTCTGGCTTTGTAAGATGCTTTGGATTCTAAATATACCAATCAATACTGTGCTTTGCATCTGGCATAGAAACTTAGATCCACTAATACTTGTTTTAAGAAAAGAAAAAAACAATTATTACCTTAAATTTGACCTTGACAAATGTGACCTATTGACCCTAATTTTAAGTCTACATGGACTGGTCTGAATGTCACCTGCCATTCTGGAAATACAAAAAAGTGATCAGTTGGGGTGAATGTGTCATATACTGCAGTCTGTTGTGGTTTCAAGTTCAGTTGGAGTAAAAAGGTATGCTTTTTTCAGCACAGTGCAGAGTCTACATTAGTTTGCATAAGCAAATAACTCAATCAGGCACTAATTTTGTCAAGACAAAACCAGCATGAACAGATGAGGACTGGAAAATGAAATATCCTTTCAACCAGGTGATTTTGGTTGCCTTAGGTTTAAGGCAAATCCTTTATTGATTTATAAGTCACTTGAGAAAAAAACCCTTTTTATAATGACAATGTGGCAAACTATGCATAGTTTCATAGTTCCAGGCCATTTACTGGAACAATCTGAGTGAATTACAATGCTCAAGGGTACCACAGCAGCAGTTCACAAGAGATTTGAACCCATGACTTACTGGTCCAGATTTTAGAGCTCTAACCTCTACTCTATATTAGTGCCCATGTTGGATAGAAAAGGGAAAAAATCACATTGAGGCTGCCCGTAATGGAAATGACCTTTGGAGTAAAGAGAATTTAGCTGTTGCTGCTGTCATGCCAGGATTATAAAAGAAAAAAAGTGCCTTGGTCGTGCTTCATTTTCAGTGACCTAATATAAGGGTCACATTTTTAACTTACAAAATAGCATTAAAGTTTTGTTCAGTAATAAAGAGTCAATTCATGCCTTATAGGCAGAGAGACTTTGTTCTCATTCCCAGCAGCTGAAGAAGTCAAGTTGCACCGGAAAACGTTTATGTTGAGTTAGAGATCCAGTTCAGTAATCTGCTTTCCATTTATCGTGTCTTTTGTGTAGTATTACAGAGTATGCTAATGTAATATACACATAGCAGCCATTCCTGTTCAGTGCCTATAGCACTGGGAATCTTCAAGTCTACTGTTTTTCCTCATGCGTATTGAATAGCTCTTGGTATGTTGTTTGCACAGTTTGGGGAGATTGTTCCAGACCCCCGACCGACCCTCTATGTGAGGTGTCTTCTGTTTTGTGTCCTGAATACTTCTAAACCTGATTTTCTGTGTCCTAGAGTGCTTGTACAGTACCTTTAATCTCCTCTGTTCCACAATGCAAATATTCGGTTACCTTAATCAGTTGCTTATGATCCTTAATTTGTTGAATATTGCTTAACTCCTGCAGTTTCATTACAACTATTCACAAGAATTGAAAAGTTGTGTTCACGTTATTTTTCTTACACTCTAATTTTACTAGTCAGCTTTAACTCTTAAATCTCATTAAGTGATATAATTATATTTATAGAGCCTTGCAATGCAGAGAAAGACAATGGAGTAATGCTCAAAACATTTTTTAATAATCAGAAAGATTACTATAATTAATTTGTTTCTGTTTTCGTGGTAGTAAGAATGGTTTATGGCTATATAATAAAGCTGACTTTAATGTAGAATTAAGAAAAATACTTGATTAGCCAATTTCTCAGATTTTAAATAATTGTTTATGTATGTATATGTATTTGTATATGTACGTTATGGTAAAAAACAGAAGGATACATTTACAAGAATGCATTGTTAAAAATAGGCAACTTTTAGGCATCACAAACAAAGCACAGAGTAGTTTTGTATTGCTGACAGACTAGCACTTAGCACATGATTAGTCTGTGTAACTAATAACTAATATATGTCTCTTGTGTATCACTAATAAGGCATGTGCTAGGTTTTTAACAGCTCAACAAGTTAGGTTTCACTAATAAGGAAGTAACACACACCTACAAGTCGCACCTTTAATGAAGTGTTACCACAAATCAGAAGCAAAGTCGTGTGATTTTTTAAGAGCTAGAAAACGGTGAATGTTCCACACATTGTTGTATGAGCAACCGTATTTAATCACATTGTATCTGTTGCTGTATGAAAAGCCTGTTTATTTAATATGGGATTCCTGTTTACCAGGGCACAAACAGCCAGTGGCAGTGGGGTATGAAGCCAGCATGTTGCTGTTGGGGTGTGCTGTCACTGTTGTGTCATTAGGTGCAGTCCTACTTCTTCCCAAGAGAGGCCACTCTAATCATAATTCTTAGTGCCGAATGAATGGGGTCCTACTCCAACACACAACACTAAGATATACAGTATAGTTGATACAGTGGTCTCTCTCTGTGTGCAGTGTTCTGATGGGTGCGTTGATCAGATTACTGTGAAAGGATTGTGGCAGTGCATAGCTACTGAATAGTCTTGTTTTGCCAACTTGACCTATAACTACAATGTACTCCTGTACACTTATGAGACACATGGAGACTTAGCTCGAGCTTTTTACTTGCATGACCACTGCATGGTCTCTGATACTGCAATTCCCACACCTTTGGTGTATAGCTGTTATAGCCTGTGGGTTCCATCTGCCTTTAGCTTGTTCCATTTCTGTTCTTTTTAATTTTATGTGCAATAGAGGCAAGTGCTTCACAGTTTGTGCTGTAGCACAAGCCTGGCAGTCCTGGAATGTGATTTTGTTTGTTTTAACAGTTTTCTGGATGACTTTGAGGCACTGGGACTGTGGATGGATCTGTAATGTTTTGCCCTCTGGTGTTGTCATTGCAATCACCATGCAGTTTGGTTTTATTCTTATAAATAAAGCATCTATTGTTCAGCAGGAGTATTTGTTTTCTCTCATTTGGCTTCAATAGCACTAGCTGTAAATTTATTGAAAGCTGCTCAGCTCTTTTGCACTTTTACTGTCCAGAGGTCTATAACTTCTTTAGTGAATCTTCGCTATTTTAGATTAAGCATTCCAGTTGTATGAAAGAAGGAGTGTTTCTCTTTCAAAGACCACAAAGTACATCTTAAAAAAGCGCTGCTTTGCACAAAAACAGACATGTAGTACTGTGGGCTTTTTTTTCCCAAAGTCAGCAAGAGTCGGAATTGTGCCATTATAGAGGGTGAAAAATCAACAGTGCCTCAAGCCAGCTTTTGTACAAGTTAATTTCTGCAATAAAGAAAGCTTTTTCTCTTATTTAATACTTTAATTTTTCACAAATTAAAATCAGCTGTGTACACTCATGGTAATAAATAAGTTCACAACTAGGGAATGTCTTTTCTTTCAATATTAAATTAGTAATGCTTTACAAAGCACAATGGTGTAGCACTTTTTTTCAACTTTATTTCAACAAAACAACTAGAAGCTTCCCACCCTTAAGTTTTGATTCTGGTGGGTGTGATATTTCCTTTCAAATTCACTAAAGATCTGTCTCTCATGAAAAAACAAATCCAGGGAAAATTTGGGGATTTTAGATCTAGATAAAAGACACATTCAGCTTTAAATTAGCTTCAGGTGAAGTCATCTTGTGTAAGTGGTAAATTCCAATAGAGCTGCTTTGGATCCAGTAGAATGTATTCACATAAAGCTTGCTGTCAGACGGTTGCCCTTGTTCTTCTAAATATGCCCCTAGGGAAAATATACAATGTTACTCTAATTGAACTTGGAGACACTTAAAGGAAATGGATAGTGTGCCTATATGACCGATTTTCTAGCAGAAAATCGTGAAGAGTTGACAAAACATGGAGATCTCTCAACATGTTGATGTGCAATGCATTTATTATCTGCCATTTGAAATTAACCAAACTCAGCTTCATGAAATACTCCCAGCAGATTTCCATGTGTCTTTTAAGTATTATTTTACTTCATAATTAATGGGGCACAGGTTTCAGTTTCACAAATCTAAATTAATCGCTCTGGTGCTTTTGCCATATTATATCCCATACAGTGTGTGCTGTCTTTCCCTATCTCTGTATCAAAGTAATATTAAGTTAGACTGTACTAAAAAATCATCCATACGTGAAGTTCATGTAAACAAGTTTTTCTGTACATACTTTTTTTTTTCTGAAAAGAAACTTAAAAACAAAAAAATGAAAATCTGAATGTATACCGTGACTCACGTATTCTAGTTTCCATTTGTCACGATCGTCATTCCTCCTCTAGAGGGCACTCCAACCTTTTTGCCTTTTTGTATTTTAGTTTCATTATTACAGTACGTTCACCTGCCCCTTGTTCCCCGTCTATTATTTAAACCTCATGCCTCCGAAGCTCAGGGCTCTGCATTGGAAGATGGACGCCCGGAGGCCTGCCTAGCATCAAGTTGCCCCACATCTGCCTCTTGAGGGCACAGGCTTCAGAATGGCTTCCGGGCCTTGTTACCCTGTATTTATAATAATAATAATAATTGCTTACACTTATATAGCGCTTTTCTGGACACTCCACTCAAAGCGCTTTACAGGTAATGGGGATCACCTCCACCACCACCAATGTGCAGCATCCACCTGGATGATGCGATGGCAGCCATAGTGCGCCAGAACGCTCACCTCACATCAGCTCTCAGTGGGGAGGAGAGCAGAGTAATGAAGCCAATTCATAGAGGGGGATTGTTAGGAGGCCATGATTGATATAGGCCGATGGGAAATTTGGCCAGGACGCCGGGGTTACACCCCTACTCTTTTCGAGAAACGCCCTGGGATTTTTAATGACCACAGAGAGTCAGGACCTCGGTTTTACGTCTCATCCGAAGGACGGATAGTCAGAATGGTCAGTATTTAACTTCCATGTTCCTGGTACCATGTCCCCCTTCCCTGTTTTTATTCTTGTTGTTGTCTTGGATGGACCACCCGGTTTTGGATTTTGGACTGTGCCCTGGTTTTCCCATTCGGACTATTTTGGACTTGTTCGCCAGCGCCACGCCCCCTGAGCGCTGGATCACAGCCGTCAGAGCCCCCCCTGTCTGTCATCCTGTCCTGATCCTGCCGGGTTTCCCCTGGTGTCCTTCTCCAGTCACTTCCGGATTATACCGTCTGCACAGGGTCCTACACTACGCAGGACACGGGCGTCAGGACCAGCTCCCATTACACCATTAAAGGAATGCATGATGTTAAGTCAGCAGAAACTTTCTTTAATCCATACTGCATGTTGTATCTCATATTGACAGCTATTATTCTGTGCCTGTGGATCTTCTTCTGCAACAATTGCAGTTCATCCAGAAGCTGGCGGCATTTTTGTACCACAATTCAGACTAGAGACTTCATTAGTGCTCCCCTTAAATGTTATTTTTTGTTGTTGTTGCTGTTGCCAGGAAAAAGAGTGCTGCCCATCTTGGCTTCATCTTATCTGTTTTGCCTACATGAAATACCCCTCCCTGTGCATTTTATAGACTTCAGACTTTTGATTACTCCTAGAATGTGATTTAAAACAAGGAGTGGCAGGTCTCTTAGTTACATTATAACACACAGTCTGCATCTGTTTCTAAAATTCCAACCAAAACTTAACTCTTCAAGTTGGCATTTTCATTGCTGAAATATGCCTTGAGGTCATTTGTTGTGTAAAAAGCCTCAACTGTGAAAAAAGCCAACTATTTAATCCAGTCCCACATTAAGGTATTATTACACTAAATTGTTACAGTCTTTGTATTGCTTTGTTTAAGACTTTTACAGCTTACCTCAGTTAAGTGCAAATGTAACTTTTGAGATTCCTTTCCATGCTAATTAATTTTTCCACCTCAAACCTAAAAAATTGGCAAGCTTGTAGCTTAAAAATGATTCAGCATTTGGCACAAGTGGAAACTATGTGGAAGTTTAAACAGAGACTACATACAAGTCACCCAGCCATTGATGTTGAGATGCTTGGATCTCTGAGCAACTATCAGGCAAGCAGGCTAGATGGGTCCTCCCATTTATGAGTGTTCTTATGTATTTATACCATTTTTTACACATTTGATATGATATTATCTTCAGACTGTATGAATCGGAGTGAAAACAAAGAAATTCAGATAAAGGACAGAGAAAGTATCAGACGAATACCGTGTCCACGAGGTAGAGGAAGGACCCTGTGCGTTGTTCTGAGAGCTTAGTTAATCACAATTTCCAAAAACAATATTGGTGAAGGTTTTCAATTGGGTAGATGTGGAAAATCCCTAGAAGCAGGTGACAGGTTCAAGACAGTATTTGATCCGTTTACATTTACATAAATGTCTTTTGCAGTGCAGACTTCCCATTCAACAACATGAAAACATAATATTGTTGCAGAGTAATCTGTATTAGGACTGCAGCTCACCCTGCTTTATGTCAGTGATCTAAATTTTGGCATAGTTAGGAAACAAATCAAGTTCACAGATGATGGCAAGATAGGAAGATTAGTAAACTGAAGAAGTAGCTAAGGAAATTCAAAAAGATTTAGACCAGTTTCATGACTTGGCACACGCCCGGTAGATTACATTTAATGTAGACAAGTTCAGAGTGTTACATGCAGTTAACGGAAAAACTATAAATATAAAATTGTGAAACACTGGGCTAGAAGAAGCCAATGAAAAAGACATTATGAGTAAGTTTGGAAGACATAAAGGACCTTGATCATGAGGAGCTTTGTATGTTTATATACTGTAGCCATTTTCAAGTATAACTTCATACTGTAGATACTGTAAATAATGTATTAAATTTAGAAAAGATGTAATATGCACAGAATGCCTAGTGTGAGAAAGCAGTCATTGCATTTTTTAAGCAATATGATTTAGTAGAGGAAAGACCCAACAGATAAAGAATTGTGAAAAACAAGCCTTGAAATAATACTGTATGTGCATGCACCAAAATCATCACTATATCTTTCAAGTCAAACACAGGTTTCAGCCTAGCAGTATTTCTGAGGTGCTAGAAGGCATTTTTATTAACTGAAGTGAAAATTCTAGAACTGGTATATGTAGAACAGCTGTGTGCAGTTCACTGAGTTAAACTGAACTCTCAATGACATACAGTATTAGCCAGGCTGGGGTCTTCAGCTGCACCACATCTGATTTTGTTTAAGTCAGCAAGTGTGTTTAATTAGAGCTCTGTACCAGTGCTTAATTGAGGAGGTTATTGGTTGACTAATTGAGGTTAATCGTTATCGGAACACATTTCTCAGCCATTTTACCTGGCTCACAGTACTTTTGTGGGCTTTTCAACTATATTCTCGCAGTGTATACAATACAATATCTGATACAATTCCATTGTTGTAAAATGAGACAGCTGTGGCTCTCTTTATTGACAGCAGTTTGCTGTGTGTAGACATCTTGATGTTGGGGTATTCTTGAAATGCCATCCAATGTGACCTTACAGTATATAGCAGATCTTTCCAAACCTATTTGAGGTTTATAGGTAATTATTCAACCATTCATTTCTAAAGACTTGGAACAAGTTGTGAGCAATTAAGATGGTGATTCGTTACATTAAATAATTTTGAGATCATTTAGAACAAAACTGTATGGACTAGATAAGCCTTCAAGGAACAGAGGTTCCATAATTGATCACATCACTTGCTTATTTGATGGACCATAGAAGATTGGAAAAACTTTCCCTGGTCCATGAATCTGTCCTGCTGGGTGTCAAAAATGCAGGCTGGTGGTGGTGCTGTAATGGTGTTGGCTATGTTTTTGTGGCACACTTTGGGTCCCTTAATACAAGTAGAGCACCGCTTGAATGCCACTGAACATTTTTGCCGATCATGCACATCCCTTCATGGTAGCAGTGGACCCACATGCAAACAAGCTTTTTCAGCAGGGTAATGTTCCATACCACAAAGCTAGAAAAGTCCTAGAATGGCTTCAGAAACATGACAGTGAATTCAACTTTAGTGCAGTGGCCACCCCAGTCATCAGATCTCAATCTAATCAAGCATCTGTATGAATAAGTGCTTTGGAGTAGAGACCAATTAGCGGATAATTTGCAACAACTATGGGACACGTTGGAGTCAGCATGGGCCAGCATCCCTATGCTGCACTTTTGACACCATGTTGAGAACATACCTCAACGAATTCCGACTGGTCTGAGGGGAAACAGGGGGACAATTTCGCTATGAGATAGATGTACCCCAAAAAGTGTATAATATTAGCTTATTGTGAGTATCAACATGACCATGTTTGGAGACGCTTACTTTATAGGAATCTTTTGTAAATTGTGAATTATAATGGTTACAACAGACTAACAATAAGCTAACGACTTTTTGATATCAAACTCATTCATGTTCAACTGTTTTCATTTTACCAGCAGGGAAATTTTTTATCCTATAAAATTGTTCTCCACTCTGAAGTCACATTATAAGGCATTTTTCTAAACTCAGTCCAAGCTTTTGCCTTGACTTTAATATGAATGTTCTCTGTTAGGATAACACTGGTTGTGGTTAGACTCACTGGATATGTTATGATCCAGCATACCCGTGGTAATGTGAATTACATCCATGGAGGTCAAAGGACTTTAAGGAAAGACACACTGACACACTTAAGTCTAACAGATGTCTTTCTTCCAGTGACTCATGGTCAAGAGTAGGGTAGAAGTGTCTGAGAAACCATTCTTTTTAAAGCACTGCTTTTTTGGTGAATCTGTAGTGTCTATCAACATTGTTGGGAACATATTCACACTTCTCTAAGCAAACTATTTTTCCACTTGGTCAGACTGGTGCTGTAAAATCTGTCATTGAAGGGCTTAAAATCCAAGAAATAATATATTACTACATTGTTTAGGCTGTTCACCTGGTTTAGATACAATTCATGTAGTATGAGTAATATTTTAGTCGAAGGTTTATTGCTCAATATTTTATTCTGGATGATAAGCGTGATTTTACTTCAATAATATCACCTTTGCTTTATGTGGGTTTGGAAATCTACCTTGTAGCATGAAACTAAACCTCTTAAGATAGGTCTGTACTGCCATTCTGTAAGACAATGTTCAGAACATAAGTGCAAATTTGCAATTGTTAAGAGGTCATGAAGTCATTTAGCTTTTAGAATGAACTATGACCGAAGCATTATTCCAACATCTGATACAGGCGAAGTTAGCCAGAAAGAGAGATTCTCTCCCACATTCCAAAGGAGTGCAATTGTTGGCACCAAATTCTGGTTTAAAAACCACCTTTTCCACATGTTAGATTTCCCCTTGGAAACAAATGAATGTACATGTCAACGCTATAATTTAACACCACAGACCACTTCAGGACCACCCTGATATTGAAAACGGATGAATAAATTGCATTTCCAGTACGCAGTGTTTCATAGGTAGGAATTTGCTTCTCCATTCCTGGAAATGAGCGACTGGATCTGAAAGTGAATCATAATGTTTTACTGGGCTCTTGGTTGAACTTTTAAAAACATACTCCTGTGCCTTTGCAGTCTTAACCAGACTCAACATTTATTTTCATGTCTAGGATTCAAGATTTTTTTAGGAAGACATCTTGCAGATTTCTGTTGTTCAGTGGCATAGATACTGTATCTAACGGTGATACCTCTATAGGTAAAGTTATTGTTTCTTTTAGAGGCACATTTCTGAATTCATTTAGAATTTCTTAATTAAATTATTTTGGAAAAGGAGAGGAAAAGCTTGAAACTAATAACAATACTAGCAACCTAACAACCAAACATTTCAGTTAATCAACTTCAAAACTCTGGGGTAATAATGATGAAGAAAAGAGTAAGGCACAAGTCCAATTCTTTAAGGGGAGATTTTTAAGCTTTTTAATTGAAAACACTGATCCTGTCAGCAGCAATTCTGTCTTATTTCTAAGTGCTGCATACCATGATAAAAAATGGGCTCCAGCTGAGCTTGGAGGTTGTTTAGTGTGCACCTGCTGATGGAGCCCAGGATTGTAAGTGGCAGCAAGAAATTAACAAAGAGCCTCCAGGAAAGAGTGGAAATTGGCCAAGATGTCCTTAGTTACACTGTATTTTATCGATCTCCATATTTAATATAAACTGATATATCTAACAGAATATTATTGATCAGGGTTCTTTATCTCCTCCAGTTGGATTTAAAGCTCCTCTTGCAAGTTCTGGAATTTTTCTGGGAAAATAACAGGCTGGCTTGACTATCAGTATGTATTTGAGGGTACATGTGTGTGGTCTTTGACTCTCTCAGGCTAGTGTATAATGAGCTGAATTCAACAGCAAGTGTCGGTTTCAAACTGGAGTCTTATCGTGCCAGTAGTTCCAATATTTTTCTGTCCAGAATTGCCACAAGGATCTGAAATTTCAGTTTTTCAGAAAGGCTGTCATATTGTTAATTACAAACATGCTGTTACTGGGATTGAACGTTTTAACCACCCTATTTTTCTTCTGTGAGATCTTTGATATTTGTTTATACAATTACAGTATCATTAAGATATACAGTACATCAACAGCAGGAGATCATGATACAAAGCTGATGCTTCTGAAAAGTTTTTTCCTTATAGCTGTCAGATGGGAGGATGCCGCAAAGGAAGAATAAACCTACCATTAGGACAAGTATGAACATTTTTATCGATTAAGTGGCCCTGGAACATATATCCATCCTTACAAAGGACATCTGTTTGCGTAATGTTTTGTTAGCCATTTCTTCCTGATGGATCTAAATCACACGTAAGTATTAACCATCTACCAAAGCAGCAGATTAGCTCCTCACAAATTTAAAAGATATTGCTGGAAAGACTGTTTATCAAAATTAAACTTTCCCTGTGCATGTTTCAACTCATCTGAAATTATTTCAGTCCTTTTTGACACTAAAACGCCCTATGACGAAAACACAGAATGATGAAACAGATTAAAATGTGAAATTTACAGGTCAGTATCTTCAAACTAGTTAGAGGTCCATTCCTCCTGATTATGAGCCAGAGTGAATGCCTGGGTTTGTGAGGAATCATGAGTAATGAAATTGGATTTAGAAAGAAAAAACCAGAGGGGGAGGGGATCTGAAAAAAAATTAAATCACAAAAAGGTCAATGACCTATGCAGCTCACTGAGCATTTTTAGAGGCAGGTTGCTACAGTATTTCAACCAAACTGTAATTAACCCTGGATTGAGATATCATTAGTCTACCAATTCACTATGCTATGCATTGGATCTTGCTTGAAAGCCAGAAACTGTTGGAGGTGTACAGTTTATTGGCAAATATGGTTATTATTGGAAGACAAAGTTTTATCTGGGGAAAAAAGCATTGCTTGGATGTTGCATGGAGAATGGTGTTAACTGCTCTGATATTCTGCATTTCTAATGACTGACCCTGCTTTCCTGTGCTTTATGAGCGCATGTGTAGTGTGTGCGGTTTAGCTACACATTACTTTCCTGTTCTCTGAGTGTTCAGGAGCATGTTCTGTGTTTGCGCTGCATGTGCAGGAATTATAAATTAGCTGCTAATGCTTTGGCACTTGGTTCAGGTGCTCTGCAGTGCCAGCAAAATCAGATTGTGATTCATGGCTGTAGGTTAATGCTGTCGCGACGGGAGCGAGAGCTGCCAGCTGCGATATTAATGGAAAAATGTTGTAAAACATGAGAAACCTACTGTGAGGAAGCCCATCTCTGCCTTACTACACCAGGAGTCATGCATGTCTCCGAAATGAAGAAGGCAGAATGCGATACAAGCCAGGAGGCTCTGGGTCTAGGTGGTGATTTTGGGTTACTGTGCATTTTGTGTTATTATTTTAAGGTACTTCAGCACCTGACACGATCGGTGCACATAGCCTTTCAAGGTGTTTTTGGTGGTTTCAAATCACATTGGTACATTAGTGCTTTAAACTGAAGTGAACACAAACTTGAGAAATGATGTGAATGACCATTTCCATTGTGAAGACGTAACCCCTGAAGTACATCATTAACGAGCACAAAGTGTGCTTTGTTACCGGCACATAAAGCAACATTTTTAATTAAGAACAAAGAGCTTTTGAAATACGTGATTGAATACCAAGGACTAATTTAAACCACTTCTTCATATGGTTTAAGCAACTTAAAGTAGTACTGTTCATGGCGTAACGCTAGATCGCATTTGAAGGCTCCCGAATGTAGTGGAAATAATATCGTCACTACGTACTGAATTTATGCATCCGTCACTTGGAAAATGATTGCAATATTTAACTCAGATTGCTTAACATTCATACCATATTTATTAATAATGAAGTGTATTAATACGTGTGTATTAACAAAAGTGTAATTTACTAATAATTACGTTTAATGTCAATCATTATTACTAGCTGTGAATTTTAAGATATCCTAGGGAGTGAAGAGAACAGAACTTAAGCAAATAGTTATATACTGTAAATACAGCGTGAGCTTTAATGGGTTCTTTAAAATCTGGGAGTCAACTGAATAGATTTGTTAAATACTTTATTGTGATGGGTCTCCATATTTGTGGTTATTAGAGGAAAGCAGGGATAATGAGGAAATGGGTGGTACCCAAGCATACGTTACAGAAAAAAAAAACTCGGCATCTTAAAAGTGATTATTTATGATTGTTCTTCGGAACACTGTCCCTTCTCTGTCCTGTGGCTGTGGTCCAGTAATGACACAGCCTTGGAGACGGAAGAGGTTGTGTAGGACTGCACATGCCATGATGACAGTGCTAGCTCTTGATGGACTGGTATGCAAACCAAATGACAGACAAGCAAAACGTTGCTTTACAATTCCAAAAGCTCGTTCAGTGTGGCTTCTTGCGTTTTTATGACTCCTGTTATAGCGCTGCTCTTGTAACTTGTAGGATTGTGCTCAGGTGTCAGAAGATACCGTCGTAAAGGATAACCACCACTTAGCAAAACAACACGCCAGGGAGCTCTTTTCCACTTTGAAAGCAAGACGTTGGAACTGACTTAAAAATAACTTAATTTAAAATGTAAGCTCCTACTGACAGGAAGAGAGAGATAGAGAGAAAAGTTTATTTCAAGAGAAAATGAAAGTTCTGAAAAGTAAGTAAAAGGCACACCGTGCTAAAGATATGTATTACCTTAAAAAACAGAAATGCTTAGAAGGTCAGAGGAACAATAAACGTTTTGTTTTGCTCAAGTAATTGTATTAGTTTAATTCCCAGTTCTGTTAAAAATAAAACTTAACTGTATTGGTCATTAGTTGTTATCTTTTGTAAAAAAAAATGAGCAATGTCCGCTTGTTTGTCTGGAGTGTCTCGTCAAACGAAATTAAAGCCGCAATAATTAATACGGTAGCGTTCTGTTTCAAATGCGCAGCTGCGATTCTCATTTCGTGACTAATATAGCAATTGCGTATCTCATTAATAACTACGTACTCTCATCCTGTGAATTGTAGCCTAAATGCAATTCTTAAATTAAAAACTAACATTACTTTGTCAGGAAATTTAGTTTAAATATAAACAAGAAACAAAGTAATAATTGTATATTAACGTGGCCTACGTATTAACCTACTAATCAGATTAATTGAAATGTTCTGATGCTCACTCCCCTGCAGTTCGGGCTAATGAGTACAACAGAAACACTGCAATTGAACTCAGAGCTGGAGATGATTTCCAGAAAGTACTGTACTAACTAAACCGCAAGTTAGCAGCTTAGCTGCGTTCTAACTCGGGAAGTTCGTTGCAATTAACCCCAGGTGTCTAGGGGTAAAGGGGTGTAACATTTAGGATGGGTTTGGGTGCAGGTGGGTTTCATGTGTGGGATTTAGGAAGCGTCACAACAAAAGTTTCGTGCAAAAGGGATTTTTTTAAGTGAATAAGTGACTGGTACGTATTACAGGATGCATACAGTACAGTAGAACACACAGAGAAAAGGAACTTGAGCGGTGCCAAAGAAAAGAAAAATAGCAAAACGGCTCTAGCTAATACCGTGATGGTGAGATCTGACCTGACCAAAACAAAAACACGAAAAAAAGGTCTTCACACGCCCTTACGTCCCTAAACTGAACTAACCAAAACCAGAACAATACAAGGGTGGCACTCGCCCCTAACCTAGTGTGTCTAGAAAAAAAAACCTACAGTACGTGTGCACAATGTAACCCGACGACCTTACCTACTGTATACCTTCTCCCCTGGTGTACAACTAGTTCACAGTTAACTAACACGACACAGGTGAACAGATTGCACGATTATGGATTATATGCCGAAGAAAATACACGAGCAAGGAATAGGGTAGCAAATGAGCAAAAGCAAGGTAAAAAAGGAAAGTAACAAGTGTGGACAAGGTAATAACTAAATACAGGTAATCAAAACACACAAACGAACGAAGCCGAAACTAACAGCAAACAAACACGAACACGAGCCGAAGTTGAGCCGAAAGCTAATACACTGGTTTGCTCACCCTTTGGAGACATTTCCAGCTACTGTATATTAATACATTTTTCCATCCACGCAATGTATATACTTGTCTTAATTCCTAATCGCAAAACAACACAATAAAGTTGTAAAGTGACACATAAATCTCCCCAGATCTAATTTAAGAGGCCCTGTAGGCAGTTTAATCATTTATTTCTGATTCCAGAAATTTTTCCATGCCATGGTGATATACTGTATAAGGCATATTTACCTGACTTTGCTTTCCCTGGGGAACAACACCTTTAAACTACTTATTAGCACACTTAAATTGGCATTGGAAAATATCATGACACGTGAGTTTTTGTATTGGAAAAAGTGTACTGTAACTATAGTATTTTATTAAACTTTTCATGGACATGGCCACTTGTATTTAGGCACGGTACAATACCAGGATGTTACTGCTTATATCTTTTTTGGTAATTAAATTTGTTAATTTAAATTAAGTTCTGTGCCTTTGACACTGCCAGATGAAGAATAATTTATTTTTCATACTGTCCCAAAATGAAAAAAGAAGGTAGTCAAATATCAAACTATGTAATATACATTCGGAATTTCTAATACTGTATAAGATTATCACTGTACTGTAGTTTTGGAGGAAAAAATGTATCTTACAGTTTACTGTAAGTATTGACTTAATTTCTCAGCATCCTGTATAAAAGTGAATCAGCCAGTTAGACCACTTCACACTTCGCACCAATGGAGAAAAATGACCTATCGACTTTCTTAACTCTGACTGTGAGCTTATAGGGCTGCCAGAACAACAGTTCAAGTACTATGGAACATTTTTGGAACATGTACTGTAGCATTATTTATGTACAGTACTGTATTTCCATGTACTGTAGTGCAGCTTAAGGTTCTAAAAAAAATCATTGGATACAGTGACATGAGTTGCCTAGTTGTGTTCTGCTAGTATGCTTTTGGACAGTTAACTCCATTTATTTGTTTTTATGCCAAACATGCAAATTAGGTAAGAATAAGAATCTTAAGAACTTTATTTTATATAGCACCCTTCAATGTGGGGACTTTAAAAACGTTATAAGGATGACAAATTACAAAGTAGGTGCATATACAGTAGGAAAGACAATCAGGTAGAAGAGCAGCAGAAATCAGAAATCAGAAATGGAACAAACACATAGTCTAATTAAGCAAAAGATATTCTGAACAGAGAATGTCTGAACCTAGGTTGAAATGCACTCAGTGTACGTGACTCGCAGATATCCTTGGGGATAGAATTCCAAATATCATAGCCACAGTGATTTTGTTTAAAGCTTTGAACTTGTGCACTATTAAACTGCACATTCAAAAATTCCCACAGCAAGCAACAATAATGTATGTGCAGTAATAGGACCCAAGTGATTGAGTGTTTAACGATATCATTCATTTCATTAGGGACCTATTCAAATTTTATAGTTGCACTTAATCTAATTTTGTATGTTTTGTTGAAGTTAACCTCATTGTATTGAGAAGGAAAACTAACATATATGGTAACATGTAGCCTGCTCAGAAGCCCTATAATTACAGTATTAATTTGTAGATTCCTAAAACTGATTGCCAATCGTATAATTGGAACAGTCTGTGTCTTACTAATATGCAGTCTATATTAGTTATGAATATTAATGGGATCTTGCTTGCAGAACCATCTAAATATTTTAACAAAACAGTTGTATGTGGAAGGTAAGGTTGACTCAATATAAGCAAAAGTAAGGATTAGAAGTCTCTTGATATCGTAGCCCCCATCATCAGAGTTGTGAAAAGACAAGAGCTCATTCATATTCATTCCCAGAACTCATACTGTTGACATTGCCTGCTCTTAATACACATCATAACCCTGAGAGGTATTCTCTGTGAGAGATATGAACATATAGAATAGGCACATAATTGAATCACTGCAGCAACATGTCACAGCTTGTATTCCCCTGGATGTTAACAAGTGTCCAAGAACATGTGGGACTATTCAGCGGTCTTCTCATATGGTGTAAAAGTTCTCACACATCCCTTGAGTTCAGCTGCTTCTTTCAGCCTGAATTGCATTTCCTATTAAAAAAAAGACAGCACCAGTTTCAGAGTGTAAGGTGGGTCATCCCACAGCCTAAAATTGCTTACTCATGTGGCAAGGTCTACAGTGTAGCACATTGAAAGCCTTGGGTTTGAACTCATATACTGCTCTCCTAGAAGTCTAGGTCTTGCCTTTCCACCTGGTGCACTGATATAGGAAGCCTTGTAAGCCTGGATCTTCAGTGGTGCCAGTGACATTTGATAAATAAAGGTTTCCTCCCACTTCAGAAAGACAGCTTGAGTTAATCAGTGTGTATGTGAGATCTGTGACGGGCTAGCATCCTGTAGAATGCAGGTAGACAGTTCCTTTATGTTAAGAAAGCAGGCCATACACATGCATCTCTGGCAATGACAAATCGTATCTAGTCTAGAAAGAGTGAAAAGAAACAGTCCTGGGACCATTATCTTCCAGGATTACTTTCTGACAATGGATAGATGGATGGAAGGGTTGGAGAAGTGGGGGTGGATTGGGGATCTTCTTTGAAGAATGCAGTTCTGGGATGTGGGATCCCCTGTACTAATTTCCATGTATCTAACATGTGGAGACATTCAGGAGGAGGGTTAGATCTTAAACTCACAAAAACCTCCACTCTTGCCTTCTGAACTACATTTTGCCCATTTTTGTAACACCCCTCCCAACATCCCATCTACACCCTTGCAGCAGCTCCCTATCTCATTCCTCTATCACATTCATTCATTAGGATCTAACTGAGTAACCAAATCACTGATAGCACTGTGTCAGAATAGGGGCATCAGTGACTTTCTGGCAAAAATGTTTTACCACCTTGTTTGTGTTATCCAGGGACATATCTTTGATTCATAAATGCAAAGGCAAACACAAACACATGTGAGACACAATCAGTAAAAAACAGGGTGGAATGCTGTTTTAATTTTTCATCCGGACAGTACAAATTCTTTCCTTCACGGTAGCCAAAGCAGGGGTGTGTAAGTTACATGGTTTTCATCATTGCACTGTTGAGTTTTGGATTTCCTTTACCCTCTCCTGGAAACCTTTTGCACGATTTGAACACTTAGGTGGAAACTCCATCCACAACCCTTGTGTAAAAAGTAGTATAGATTTTCCCTGTGCATTAGTTATATCTGCTATATTTCCAGAAGTTAAGCTATAGCTGTAATTGCCAGTTTGTTGATGGCTCATTTATCTTCATTTTAACTAATAGATACCATTATCTGTGTCCAGGGAAATATACAAAAACTATGTTTCATTAAATCTTTTAAATTATCTGGTTTCTGGCAAAAGACATAGTAGCAATGAATTAGAAAATAACCAATTCAAGATTTACTTTTTCAGATGTTATTCATGGTACAGTACCTCAACTGCAGGTCAATATATGACTTAAGTCTCCAAAATACTGTCTGCTGATGAAAAAATACAGCCTTCCTTTTCTTTATAAATTAGAGCCTGCTGTATACTTGGTTAAAATAAGTCTGTAAGAACCTTTTGAAAAACTGACTGCAAACTAAGATTATCATTTTTGTTTCAAACATATGAGATATGTCAGAACATGCAGTTTGTGCCAATTCACAAAACCACTTTGCTAGATAATTAAACGGGATACTTTGATAATGTTAAATGATGTGGTTTTGCTTTTGGCTCCCTTTGGAAGCAAGTTGTACATATAAATATCGAACATGCTGTCTGCTTTTTACCTCTCAATGACATAAGCTTTGAGTGTCCAGGTCAAGTCTTATAAACATTTAACTGACTTTCTACAAACTCATTTTATATGAATATACTTATTAAGAAGCCTGCTGCCAAAAAATCCAAGATGACTTCTCTCTGTATAAATCTCACTGTTCACTGTTTCCTTTGAAGGTCTGCTAGATGCCAACTTTAATTTTCACGGACGACCGCATAGTTTCTAGAGGGTTTGGATGAAGGTTTGATTAAGAATGGGGGTGGTGGCGTTGGGAATTGGAAAAACTGGTTTGCCAATCCATGATCAATTTTCCCATCGTTCTCAAAAGCAGGGATTTATACCACATTTCACTTTTTATTAGTTCAAAATATTTGCAAATCCACTGCTGAGCTTCCACTGTGTTTTCCCAACTTCTGTTGGTATCTTGTTACAATATGTGCCGTTGATGAAAATTTGATGTTCAGTACTGTACATAGCTCTTAAATGAAGATGAATTTGTTTGTGTTTTGTGTGTGTCAGTTTCACACGTTGCATTGATTTTGCTGCCCTCAGCTGTACATGTTTTGTGTATCCTTAGTGAATCAGTGATAGAAAATTCTTCTTGTAGCCAGCTTGTTTTCCCATAATCCATTGCTGAGACATTATATATGCTAATAGATGAAAATCAAATGTCTCCTACATCAAGGAGCGAATAGAATGCGTTTAGGGCTGTGGAGAATGCTTTATTTAAAAAAAAAGAAAACATTTAAAGCTATATTTGAGTGAAGCAGAATGATAAAATATGGTTAGTATTAAGTCACACTATCTTCTTTTATTGCTTGTATTTGTGTCTCTGGAAGGAATTAGAGGGAACATTGCATAATAATTGAGGTTGGCAATAATTACAGTTTGCCTTGATAATTGAAGGTTTGTATTGTGATGTTTTTGACAGTCTACTGTTAATTTTACACCTCCTATGGTTTTCCATTCTTTATGCTGTGGCTCAGAAAATATTAGAGGGTTCAAATTTCACACTTTCCCCTATAATTAAAACATGGAAGCAGCCAGGCATGATGTTCTGGTACATAGCTAATAACAAAGGTGTTAACAGATTGGCAAAAGACACTCACAAGTAAATTACATTTTTAATTGTTATTTGTCTTCTAAATCTGAAAACCCTGCACTTCTCTGTGAAATGGTTTTTGAAGACTGCATCACAAATATACAGCATGTTTATTTATTTACAGAATTTAATCAAAACAAGCTACATTATGCCCTACATTCTTTTTTCATGCGGACTTTGTTCACTTGAGGCAATTTAATCGCAATGTCGAGACAGAGACAATGTGGTCTCTGTATGGTGGACTGGAACCTTGTGGGCAATGTGGATCATTGCCAATACGGTTTGACGGGCACAGTAAGAGACGGGGGCTTGAGAGAGTGAGGACTGAAGAACATTTTTAGTAATCAAAAATAGAATTTATGTTTTCTCAATAAATAATTAAACCCGGTGGGCTTCGGCTCATTTTTTTAAATGTACATTATTAGACATTTGAGAGGGTATACTTTTGACTCAACCTTTTGAAATTACTGTTGACCTTTTTTGCATGGTGAGTGCAGTGTGAGCTTAAATTATGACATTGCTGTTCATTTTATATTTTACTGTAAAACATTATGCATATGAAATTGTTCATTCATACTTCAGTCATTTTCTTGGTCTAGGCAGTTAAGACTGCAGTTGTATCTTCTTATCCAAAGGCGAGGACACTGACACTGATTTTCTGATTGTATTAAAAATATTGTGTTAATGTTTTAAAATATAGTAGCAGCCTAGTATCAGATATAGCAACCTTTCTGTAAGCTTTCTATAACAAAACCATTGTTTCTCATTTCTGTGGAAAGTGAGCAGTTCATAATGTGAAAATAAAGTATGGATGACACCAATATCTGTTAAACAATGTCTGTTAAGCAGATGTTTAAGCAACTGCTTTTGACCAGGGTAATGAGTGTGAGCTTCAGTATCCTACAGTAAGTGGCCGAGGGAGCGAAGAAAGCAGAGACTTTGTTATTAAAGGACTGACAGTTCATCTATATGTCACCCTCTGTCTTCATTAGGCCCTCCCGATGAGTGAGCTGAAGTGCTCTCATTTCACTCTTCCAGATGGCCAACCAGAGGTCACATGAGAGACTTCTGTTTTTAAAGGGCAGGTGAGATGAAGGCACACTTAGCAAGCTCTTTAACATTAGTGCTTACTGGACCTGAATTATGGGGGTCTTCTGATTTTTACATGCTAGTCACTGCTTCATACTAGTAAATGTTCCATTCCTGAGGCATTTGTTTTTTTCTGATTCTTATGCAGTTTGGATAAACGTCTGCTTTTAATACCATGCTGTATATATTTGTTATAAAAGTCATTTTTTATTGAAATACAGTGTATCTTTCTTAAGCCTTTGTTGCATTGGGCTTGACAAGATTATGCATTTGTATGTACTGCATAATGATCACTCTCATTATTTAATTAAGTATTGTGGTTATGTTCTGGATGACATGGTTGTTACGAATGCTGTTTCGATGAGGGAGACGAAGGACCCTGTGCAAGTTCCAGAGGGTCGTTGATGGCTACTTATCCTAGATGTTGGGCTGAAGTCGAAGTTGAGGGACGATGGGGAAATATTGAAGGTCAGAGGTTCAGTCAGATCGATGGCTACTTTTGCTGGGCTGAAGTCGATGTCAAGGGACGAAGGTCAAGTATCGAAGGCCAGAGGTTCAGTCAGGAAGAGAATTTCTCAGTAAAGAACGGCAAGGTGAGAGCTCCTAGAAAGAGTTTAACACCGAGCGCAGACCTGGGGGTCCTGAGGGTTTAAATATCCCGGGAAGCGGAGGGTGTGGTCATCAGTGTGGTGTTGTTGTTGGATAATTGATCAGCGCGCTGGCGCTTACTGGAATTACCCGTAGCTGTGGCCTGATTAGCAAGAGGTTGCTTGCAGGATAGAATATGGTTGCTGGTGGATGTGACAGTGGTGGCATAGTGGTTAGCGTTGCTTTCCGTATGGAGTTTGTAGTGTACTGTATGTTCTCCCCTATTCGTATGGGTTTCCTTTGGGGTCTTTTTGTTTTTTTCCACAGTTCAAAGACATGCTGGCAGGTTAAATGGCTTCAGGGAAAAGTGGCCCTGGTATGAGTGTGTGTGTTTGTGTCAGTGTCAGCGTGTGCCCAGTAATGGACTGGTATCCCATCCAGGGTGTATCCTGCCTTGCCCCCTTTGCTTGTAACCCTGTGTTGCATAATGTGGTCAGGCAGCGGATGGATGGTTTCCATCCTTGTAGCAGGCCAAAAGCATGTGTCCTACACCCTGGTCTTTATCTGTTAGATGTAATCCGACTTCTAACATGCATGTGTATTACTCAATATAATATTTATATATGATTATGAATACATACATACAAGTCAATTTAACATGCCGATTTTGACAGTGGCTTATTTAATGGGTCTGTGAAAAAAGTACTGAGCAACACTTCAGTTTGGGGGTTTTACAGATTACTCTTTCTAAGTGCTTGACAAGCTGTTAAGATTTAATTATGCATCAATAATAAAGCATTAACGAATGAGGACAATCTGACTGCTGTTAATGACTACAATTAATCACTCACAGAGGTCAGTGCCTGTCGGTTTATAGACACTCTGTGTAACTTATTAGAGGTTTCAATATTAAGAAAGAATTTAGAAATGGAGTTTGCACATTTTTATTGAAATACTGCCATATATAAAAAATACTTCTTCTGCAGCAAAACAACATTGACCATGTGTGTTCATTGTAAAAAGATAGCACTCTTCCTTCCCTGTCCAGCTTACTGGCAAGTGTCTGGCAAGCTAACATTCCCATTGCTGAGACAATATAAGGAGAACTGTAGCCCTTGTGGCACGGTGGTAGTCAATCATGTAGTTATTTAGTTTTCACACTTCATTCAATAGCATTGCAGTACTACTTTATGCAGTAATAATAAGATTTAACAGTCATTGTATATTATTTTTAAGTAGGGGGAGCATTTTCCACAGCTACATTGTGGAAGATGTTGCACATTAATTCAATTAAAGCATTTCTGTCAACTCTGGTTACTGCTGGCAGGGTTATTCCTACCATTCCCATATTATTCTGCAGCAATAAATAACTCTGTAAGCCCCACCTTTACACAAAACTGTCAGTAATGGGATTTCCTAGGCTGTTACCATATAACACAGCAGGTATTTCCAACAGACCTTTCTCAACATTCATTTATCCATTAGTGTCAGAGTTTATTTGCTTCCATGTTTTGAAATCGTGTGTGCTGTACTATATAAACTCCTTCATTTACTAATGTCATCGAACGGGAGAGATGTTTTTTTCTTTCTGGAGTAATGGTGGCAAGTGGGAGAGCACTGCACTGCCCTTTGGAAAGCAGTGGGTAAAGTTTTTTTCTTCTAGTGCCCCGCACCCTCCGCCGCACAGTAAGAACATTCTGCTCCTGCAGAATGAGGAGCTTCTTTCTCGACAGGTGCTTTTGCTTCTGCAAGTCTCTCTCTGTGCTCACGATATGACCCATCGTACTTTAGCCTGCGTCTGTCAACAGGCTCAATGAAACGGTCTAACCCCACATAATGAGTGGGTGTCAGCGTGGAGAGGAAGCCCTTGCACAGACAGTAGTTTCAGCCTGCTTACACCCCTCTTTAGTACACAGTGTTTATCTTTCTTTTTTTGGCTGCTTTAAGCCCTGCAAAATGACAGGCCTGCCTTTCATTCCACTTTCGTTAAACACTGAAAGAGAGAGAGTGGGGTGGGCAAAGAGGAGGTGGCTAATTTCCTGAGGAAATTTTTTTAGCCAAAGGAAGAAAAAAGTCGAATACTTGAGTGGTCAAGCACTAGCAGGTTTCTACGTTTTGTTATTCTGATTTGGTTCAAGGGGAGGAGCTGAGTGGCAGTTTGCACTTTGTTTTGGTTACATGTTTTATTTAAAAGACTGTCTGTATTTATACATGAAATACGGACTGTAAAAATACCTTCACATCACTCCACATTTTCATCTGAAGGTTTTATACATTAATGCACAGTCTGGACAGTATTTTTGGGTGTATTTTGTCTTTGATTCACATTAATATCCATCCAACCATTTTCTGACTGCTTCTTCTAATTCAAGGCAGAATATACCCTGGACAGAATGCCAGACCATCGCAGGGCAAATAGACACACAGCCACTGACACGCACACACCAGAGCCAAATTTCCAAGAAGCCAAATAACCTACCAGCGTGTTTTTGGACTGATTAATGGTAGTATATTGTGTTAAAATCAAAAACTATTTTATTTGAATAAGAACAGATGCATCACACAAACTGGGATGCCTGTCTTTCTAATATTTCTGGGTTTGTTTACTGCAGCTCTTATCTCCAATAACATGTACAGTATAGATCCTTAGACACTATGTAGTAATTTATGTCTCTATAGGTTTTCCACTCATTTCCTCTGGTTACCCAATCCAGGTCTTGGTGTTAACAAAACGGAAAACTTTCAAATGTTTTGATGAGGTCAGTGTCTGAACTAGTCCGTGCTCTGATGTTGACATGAAGCAGCATGGGGAAATGGTAAGGTCTCTGTATGTATTACCAGGGGGTCATGGGTTCAAGCTGCCAGAGGGGACATGTCTATTGAATCCATGAACAAGGTATTTGACCCCAGTTGCTCTGCTCTGCTGAGCTGTATAAGTGATTACCCACATTGCTGAATGGTTAACCCACAATATACTAGTATCGTATCTAGGGGTGAGTGTTGAACTTTCACCATCTTTAATACTGGAGGCACCAGGATAATCTCCATCTTAATAAATTAGTAGAATCATGCCAGAAAATACGGACTGTGTAAAAAAAAAACCAAGGTTACTAACTTCAATTGTCCAGGATTATCCTGGAATGATGGCGTCGTGTGGCACCAGTAGTGAAAGCTATTGTGCTTAGCCATCTTTTCTGTGTTTGCACAACTGATTTGCTGTTTTATATTAGGAAATAATTTGTGCACAAATGATCCATTTGCAGAAATATTGTATTTCATTCTCTGCACATTCAACCTCAGTCTGTTGCATGGGAGTTGTGGAGACTATTCCATACATCATTTATCATATTGATTTTCTAAAGAATTATAATCTACAGAATAACAGTTGTGTACACTTGATGAGCCAATTGTAACTTCATTTAAATGATAAAAGGAAACTCTTTCCATAGACTTTGTGCCTAAAGCTGCTTTCACTTAAAAAAGTCCTAAAGAAGCACTCAAGTTGTGTATAAATATCACAACAATTCAACCTGACTAAACTATATCTGCAGATATTATTCATGATATTGAATTATAAACCTTGGCCATTTTATTGAATGGCACAACATGTTTATGATTTTAAAATGATTGTAAATAAAAACAAATCTGAACTGAACAGCAGTGTAAAATTATGAAACTATAAACTTAATGAATTCCATGTGCTATTAAACCCCAAGGGCTCAATTCATTAAGAGCTCTGGCAGTTTGCACATATATTTTCATTAACGTGACATCATTTGTGCCTGTGAGTCACTGAGTAGGGAACAGCAGACCAAGCAAGTGTTCAAGGAATTTTGGTTTCCTACACATTAAAAATTCGTCTGTATGGTACAGTATTTCATTGTGATGTGTTTGTGAAGTTCATTCATTATTCCGCACGACCTTTTTTTAGCTTTCTTACAACGTAAATAAACTTAAATTAGTGTTTAGTATTCTATTAATTTATGTGATTTGTAGGGCTGGGAAGCAACAGTCTTCATTTTTACAGCTACAATTTGCGGGGAGGATTGGTTAGCACTAAAAACTGTAAAGTTGTGCTTTCAAGACCCATGCTGGGTACTGATGCTGTACCCTTGAGCAAGATTCTTTGCTCAGATTGCTCCACTAAAATGCCCAGCACTAGAAATAGGTGTAGCTGTGTCTAGATAGTTAGACATATAAAATATAAAGCTTCATCCATAACTATTGTTAGATATGTTTTGAATTGCTTTAATATGGGCTTTCCTTAGTGTAGTCTAGCACAGTTTTCCTGGCTATACTGTTGTGTAACTGGGTTGCCATTTGTGTGGCCACGAAAATTCAAATTTATTTTCTTGGCTATGTACATTATAATTTTAAAGACAGTGTTATTTTATTTTGGATGGCTGCATACAGTATAATTCTGTGAAACAGTCTGTCCCACATTTTCTTGCAGCCTATTACGGTGTTTTAAAATGTTTTACACCATTTTCTCAGCCGTGTTTTGAGGACGTTTTAATAATTCTCATTCCTGTTTTGATGGAATGGGACTTCAAGAAGAAAAATACACAAGGAAATATCATCCAGACAGTTTCTTAAAAGAACATTGGATTAGCAAATTAGACAATGTGGCTGCTAACTTGTTTCAGATTTTCTAAACCCGTAACATTACTTGGTCAAAGCTTTTGAGGATTTTGAATACCTGAATTGGGTGTCCTCATAGTCTTCACCTTTCAAGACTAAGAAGATTCAGTTCTTTTTTACAGGTAAAGTAGGACTGTAAGTCTTTGAATCTACCTGGTTGCTTTTCTCTGGAATTATTCCAAATGAGCAATACATTTCTTGTATTGTGGTGACCAAAACTGCACAGTAGTATTTTTAGACTTTGCTAGTGCATTGTATAATTTTAACAGAACATCCCTTGATTTAAATTCTACACTTTGAACAATGTTTCCCACTTTGCAGTATCTTTTACGTTGTGTATACATTGAAAATAATGTGTCAACAAAAACACCTGGGTGTTTTTCATAGGAAGACTCCTTAAGCTGTTTTTTTTTTCAACCTGAATGTACTGTAACACTCAGTTACATTAAATGTAATGTTTGCCTAGTCTTAAATTCTGTTTGAATCTTATTTAAATTGCTTTGCAGATTTTTATTTGCAAATCCACCCCGTGAGCTTGACTAGATTACAAGCTTTATAATTTATATATTTTTCTGTAAAAACTATAGATTTCTTCATGGTATAAATAAGAACAGGTAGTGGACCTAGTACAGGTCCTTGTGGTACTTTGATAATGATATTACCCCCGCATGAGTAGACCTTAACGTTCCTGAATTTTCATTCCATTATCAAGTTTTTAATAGAAATAATAACCTTCTGAAATCTTAAATACTGTATACTACAGTATTTCATTGATCTATTATTGTATCCATTACTGGCTGTTGTTTGTACAAAGAATTCTAACAAGTTAGCTAAGCGTGATATAACTTTTCTAAATCCATGCTGACTATCTCGGGGGATTATACTGTTATACGAACATTCCTCGGGTTTAATTCTTTTCCATAATCTTGCAAACAATAGATGTAAAACTTAATGATGTACGATTTATTTGTCACAGTTTGTTTGGGCAAATCTACTCTATATTAGCAATGTTCCTGTCAGTGAGAATTCCCACAATCTTGAGTTTTGCTAATGGCCTATGTATAACATTTTTGTTACTTTCATTATAATTAGAATACAGGCCCTGCAGTTTTAAATTATTTTCATTACATGAAGCTTTTGCTTCTTCTTTGATCACACTGTTTGATATAAAACTTTGTCTTTCCAAAGCCTGAGTCTTACCCTGAGTGCAGAATATGATTGTTGCTGCTGATCTGCGGGGTGCGCTAGATGTGGCCTGGCAAACAGTTTGACATCATCCTCAAACTGTTTACCTTCTCCAGTTGCGGCAGAAACCTAATCACCTGGTGACTCGGAGCACATGGTGTCAGTTCACAGCCAGACCCGTTCCAGGTGCTCCTCAGAACAAATATTCATACCTGACAGAGCATGGGGCCCTGCCATGGAGTTTGGACACTGAGCACCTCGATCGACGCCTCACTCCTGGCTTAGAGCTCGGAACTAAACCTGTACCTATCTCTCAGACCACCTCTTGTGCTTTGCTCCAATGCCTTCCTGGTTACGACACTTGCTTGTTTTGGATTTCGGCTCTGGACTGTGTGTACCCACGCCAAACTCTCCTTCCACAGTCTGCATCCTCCCCAGAGTGTGCGTTCCCCACGCCCCCTGGTCTCAGTAACACACAGATCAAGGTACTCTCCTGTTGCAGGATCCCCAGCTCAGCCACCTGTTTGTCCAGCAGTTGGGTTCTTAAACACCTGGATCGCACTCCACGTCCCACCTCAGGAGCACAACTTTATACTTATTGCTTTTTTTTCCTTGGTGAACACCTGAGGACAGTACTGATGTATTAGCCTTTTCCCTTTCATCATCTACTTATAAAAGACTTAAAGACTTTTTTTTAGCCTGCTATGCAATGTTCTCCCTTGGACTTTCAACACCCTCTTCTACCCATGCTTGCTGTTTATTGAAAGCTTTTTCAATAACTAACCCATTCTTTTTTCATCAGTTTATAAAGTTATTTTAATTATAAAACATATTGTTTTATTTTTCTAAATACCTATATGTTTTGAAATGCACTGACCCTTTATATGTATGTGCGTCTGATCTTGTTGGTACTGAGAATGTTGCTGAAGGTGATGTCACCCTCTTGGAACCTGGATAGAGTTTTATTTCCCCACTAATGGAAAGCCCAGTTGTTTAGTGTAACAGAATTCTCCGCTGTCTGGGAAGTGGTTCTCGGCAGCTCTCAAGCAGGATGTGCCCATGGGAGACTGTGATCAAGTCTCGAGGCAGGGCTGCTTTCCTTGAGAACATTTAAAATAAGATATCTAAGTAAATGTGTTTTGTTGTCCTTATGCATTTATTTCAATGTACAGTTGTTCTCTTAATAACTTACCCTGTGTAACACCAACCCCTGTAACTGTCAATTTAATGCCTGGTTAAGAACTGGTGATTTGGGAAGGAGTGACTTTTTTCTGACATATTTTAGATATCACCTTATGATATCTAAAGTGCAATTCCAGTGCATATTTCTCTTTCACAGGAGCATTGGTTTAGAAAAATCTGCAGACATAGCAGCATGTCTGTGGAATTGATTGCTTGCTTAAAAGTCTTGAAACTGTCTTGAATTTTATTTATTTTATTTGTATGTAATTCCTTGTTCCTTATAGCCATTAGGCAGGAATTTTATTCTGAACCTGATTCTCAGGATACAGTCTTTTAATTATAAGGCTGTGATACTGGAGCCCCGACAATATAACTCTCCAATATACCACATACTGTAATTCATTATCTCCAGATCTGTTCTGTATTGACTTGATCTGGGGAAAAGTTCAGAACTGCTTTCACTTTGGTTGAAAATGAACATATAATGGTTTGATTACACCAGTAATGCTGTAAATGTGTCCTCTTCTTAGCAGAGCTAACCACCATGTGTCTATATTGATTCCAGCACATTAACACTTGCTTTAATTGTAGTTGTAAAAGGCCACCAGAGAACAATACCATCTAGTTCCAAGGAATGCACACACATCGTATGCATTTAAAAAGATGGAGCTGTGGACAAAAGCCATAAAAATATTATATAAAGCATACTTGGTGATGATGCCACTTCAGTAATCCATGTTGAAATTGTAGAAGCTAAAGGTAAGCCAACTAACTGGTGCCACAAAACTAATGGTAGCATTTGAGATGTGCGGTGAGTGACATGTCATAGAACTTTTGCAATTAGAAGAATAATGGAAATTTTATTTTTATAACAATTTTTCATTCTTTATCAGGTTTTGAAGTAAATGTAAGCTGTTCGACATTATCATCTTGGCAGAGTATCACATCCCACTTCTCCCAGGAGATAGGGAGTGTGGACACTGTGTTACTCACAGTACAGTGTCTGTGCAGCACATTGTTTTCTAAATGTCACTGTATTCTCTTAGAATGAATAAACCTTAAAGTCAATTAAAGCACAGTAATGAATCACTGTTATATTGGGTAACAATCCCAGACACTCTTTACTAGTGTCAGTTATCATTTAGTGAGTCATTAAGAAATAACACAGACTGAATATTTCCACTCCCGTGCAACTATTGACCTAAAAAGCCATTTCCCACAAAACAGCACTTTTTACCTGGCAGTAAAGCGTTGCCTCACAGTCGAGACAACATTATCGGTACCAAAGTAAATCCCAAACAGCTTAGCCTTAAGAAATATAACCCAGGCTGCTGCTTCAACTTCAAATTTGAATTTTGGGTACGGTATGAATTTGAATATATTCTTTGATCAGTACAAAGTTTTTTTTGTCCTTTAGCAGTGAAAGTAGGCTTACCAGAATACTTTCACAAAGCTTTTCAAAAGATCACGAGCACATGATCTGATCACTTGGGTTTAAGTCCATTTGCTGGCTGGACCAATTTGTAAAACTGCGATGCTTTGGATCTCTTTTTCTCTTTGTGTTGCATGGACAATAAAAGTTAGGCCACCATTCTCATTAAGCAATAAAATTAAAATGGCTCCTATTGCTTGGGGCAGTTGAAGATTAGCAGAGATAGGCCAACATGTTCTATAAAAAATATCAATATGTGTGGCAAAAGTGACCAAACCTTTTCAGATCATGTGCTGGGGCATGGTACAAAAAGATTGCAAATAAGAAGAGGTCATTCAGCCTATCGGCTGTAGGTCTGGTTGTAGGTCTGCACCCAAGAGTCTGGTTTTCTCCTTTGTAGACTCTTCTTGGAGATGGTGTGAGCAAAAAGGCATTGCAAACATATGAGTCCCACATTTTGCGTAGTGCAATGCATGATTTGTGGGAGACTTAAGTGTTTCTTGCAAAGGTGTCTGGATTCACTTTTATGTCAGACACAGATGTGTACATTAATATAAACAATGAGTAACCTTTGATGGTGCTGTCTGAGTCCCGTGTAGTTCAATAGTTGTCAGGAAAGAAATAATGTCCACTTCATTGGAAAGAAGCGAGTTAACGGATCAAAATAGTCTGAATGTGACCCCAGATGTGTACAAGATGAGTGACATAAAACTGTATAGAAGGAAGCAGACTGTGCACTGGGAAAAGCAAGAATTATATGCTTTGGAACCATTTACAACAGTAAAATGGAGACTATGTCACAGGCAGCCAGCCAATCATCATTAATTTGTGATTTTTGAGAAGACGTACAATTGTTTCTCTAAAGGTCAGAATGTTAGATAGAGTTCCAGAAATATCAAATGCCAAAGAAGGCTGACATGTCAACAACTTATATGAGGGTGTCTGACTTGCATGTGTGCATTTTTTTCAGTATGAACCAATATTTGGGACTAATATTTTTTGTGTGTGGTTTTTTGAAATACCATTGTGTATCTGTTTTTTAAAATATTTTGCTTCATGTTTAAATGAAACCATCTAGATGTAATTACATTGTACATGTGTGAAAAATAGGTCATCCATCATTAATTTGGGTATCAGTATAATAAAGGCCGTTCTGAAATGGCAACAATGTTCTCAGAAGATCTGACCAACGGAAGACCGAACAAACCTTTCAAAATACATTGTATATGAAAAAGAACACATTTTAACACGAAAAACAAGCCTAGTAGAGCAGTTGCATTCAATTAGTTGGATCAGCAATATACATGCCATGCCTTTCCATCATGAACCCTAAGGGAAGAGGATACTTGTGTAATATGAACTGGAAACCATTACAGATACAACAACAAAAGCACTTAGCTGACTTATACCTCAAAACTTGAAAGTCAAACCATAAAAGAATGGCATGGCCTCAGCAAAAAGTATCATATAGCAATCTTGATTTTATTTGAGAATGTAGTGAAGCCATTATATTAAACAACATTAAAATGTAAAGCCTGCTTTTAAAACAGCATGCTGGAACCACAGTTGATGGCCTTGAATTTTTCACATGTCTCAATGGAAGTCATGTTTCTGGTTGTGCTTATGGAGCAATACATTTGATGAATTGAATGCAGAAATCTAATGGATCCATCCCTATTTATGTCCTTAACAATAATCTTAAAAGTAACTTTTATTTTTTCTTTAGTGTATTTGCATACTAAGTCTCAAATTGTTTTCATAAAAATGTCCAAGCCTCTTAAATGGTGGCGGAGCTTGTTAAGATGCATAAATTAAACACAGTGTTATTCTCTTTGCTTGTGCTCACTACCAGGGTGATATGGAGCAGTTCACAAAACTATACGCCCCAAGAGAATTAAGACCAAACCCCATGTATTGATCAGACTTAGACACAGTGAAATGGAAAAACAAGTTAGCAGATGTCTTCAGTTATGTGTTTGAATAAGGATTTGTTGGAGAAAGTGTGTTTTTTATTCTGCTCAGTCAATCTGCTTTTGTGGGTGCCTCTGTTAAACACACAGATGTTTCCTTTGAATGTTTTAAGAGGTCAAAACTATGCATTATGACTCAAATAAAAAAAACAGCACAGAGATGCTGTTCTTTGTGTATTTAGTCTGTCTCCATTCTCATACGTATTCAAGAATGCTGTGGTTAATTGAAGGGATGGTGCTATTTAATGGCAATGTGTTTGAAAAGGGTTGGTTCTACATGAACAGAGCATACGTCTGAACAGTTTTTAGCTAAATATGTAGTAATGTCTTGATATGGCACTTGGCACAAGGCAAAGGTTGTGTATTTTTTAAGAGCATATTGTTGAACCATTTTCCCAAGCCTTGACTGATATTGAGCTGTAATTAGGGTTATGTAGCATAAATATTTATAGGGTAACCCTAGAACAGTTGGTTGTGAAACACCATTAAAGAGCTGCATTTGCCTTTTAGTGCATTACGTCTTTCCATTATTTTTCAAAGTGGATATCAAGTTCTATATACAGTATACACTGTAGTAGCATCCTTGACAACAAGATCACCTGAGAAACAATGACTTTAACTCTTACTTCACATATGCAGAAACAAATATTGATATGCCACTCATGACGAGTTAACCAGAAGTGTTGTTTTAATTCACTCTCCAGTACAATATGTAAACAACTTTTTTCATCTGCTTGAAAGTGGGCAAAGATCAAGACTGAATATGGTAAATATTTAGGCTGCAGTCACATCTGTACATGTAGCTTCATATATCTGATATACTGTAGAAAGTGGCCATGGCAAAATCTCAGCGTTTTGATTATTGTAATGCTATACACATTCCAACATGGAAATGGCTACATCCTTACTCTGGTGAAATATTGCGCTCATGAGTATGCACATTAGGTTTTGGAAGTAGGAAGGTTTAGCCATGAAGACAAAGCACCACCGATCATGACATGCAAGTAAACCCCACATTGTGAGATGATTTCAACATGGAGATAAACAACACTTGCTCTTATTTTGGCCGAGCTTTATTGTAGTATGTCCACTTTCAATTATAGCTTTGAAAATGTGGTCAGATGGAGTTGGTAAGAATAATTTTGGTGCTGCTCCTCATGCAGTAGCTAAAAGAAGAGTGTCTCTGTGGATTGGCAAGAAACAGAGGAACAAATAGCCTAAATTAAGCTCAGTTTACATCGGAAGTTGCAGTGGGATGAGAAAGTGTTTGGTAAACAGAGCTTAGTGCATTTAAAGGAAGAACACTAGATGTGACTTCTATGTCTGCTCTTCAGTGTTATCTGGTGACTGCTCAGAACCTCATCCAACAAGGTTATTATGTTTCAGATGGTACATTTGTGAAGCAGGTTGTAACAACTGCTGAAAGAGTTAAACAAAGAACATAGAGACATTTAACTTTTTTCCTAACTGACCACTTTTATTAGTGAGCCAAATAATTTCTCCATTTTCAAGTAAGATCCTGTTGCATATTTAGTCTCATTGACTTGTCTTTATTTGAGTCTGGATGGAATCATATTGCAATTATTTTTAAAGAAAAGCATTTGAAATGTTTTCGCATCGTTGTGAAGTCTGAAGTTATATTCTGTTACAAGAATTACATCAAGAAGGAATCACAAATGCAGTCTAAATGCTTTGCAAGACTGATATAACTTGATGAAAAATTTCAAGTTCCCTGCAACCTTGTTTTTTCCTGTTAGTATACTGTGTAATGAAAATCATTTGTGAATGCTTTAGAGCAAGATTCCTTTCTGTACAGGCAAGATCTTTCTGTTTTCTTTATATGTTGCTGCATTATTACTAAAGAACATCTTTTATTTTGTGACATTTTCTAAAACAAAATGCTTTATAGTTACCACAGCGGTGTTTATCTGTTATGCTATTTGTTTTGGAGTTTTGGAAAGGTGAAATGCAGTCATTTTTTGTTCACTGATAAAGGACAGAAATAAGATGAGAAATTCAATTCATTTAATAGTGTAAGGCTTACCCCAGAATTAACAGATGTTGCTCAGGAATGACGTTATTGCAGTTTTCAATGTATACAGAACACCACATAGAAACAGTCTAGAATCATTTTTATGTTTCAGAAGACTTGCAATGCCATGGAGACTGGCACTTACTAGTTCAGGCCTTAGTGACAAAAGTTATAACTTCCAACTTTATGAATTAAATAATTGACACATTTCAGAAATCCCGTATGGGTAGTTTGAATGGGTCAGTGATTGAAGACCTCGCACCAGTTTTGACCTGATTCATGCTACTAAGCCTCAAGGCATCCTGCATATTTTATTACATTATGTGCTTCCAAGAAGTGTTGTTCTTTTTTCCATTTTGTCTCCAAAATCATGCACAGATGCATTTTTTTGCACATTCACTTTTGGAAACCTTCTATTAAGCTGAGCAAGGTGCTAAATTATACAAAATTGTTCTGGAGCAATGTTCTTGCTGTAATTATTGCTTGGAATAAGCCATCAGTGCTAATTTCTTTGGAATCAGGCACGGCATTTTGTGCATTAATTACGTCCAATTTTTTTTGTATAGTTATTCGTCAGATGTGTGGTAATTTTTTAATAGTTTTAACTGAAGGCCAGACGGGACTGTGAGTGCCAACAACCTGTAAACACTTCGTATCGGGTTATTTTGTTCAGCCATGATTTAAGCGATGCCTGCTGTTGCAGTGAATTCAAATCAATAATGCAGGAGACAGAAGCATTCTTTTGATTTCCTCTTCCACAGAGACTTACTGATAATCACAGCAAGTTCCAGCTTCTCTTGTGAATGAACAGAATGGCTTAACTTCAATGAAAAACACTTTTCCTTTATTTTAGAAAGAATGTCTAAAAAAGATTAAGTAAATTTGTTTGAAGGGTTTTCTGTTTTTACAAAGATGGACTGTAATGCTATTCCTTGCTTTCACTTGGGTAATGTTATTGGACATATGCCCTAATAGAATTATTCTTTGCTCGCCACAGTGTTTAATTTTACTGCAGGGTAACAATCTTTACTTTATGTCTGTTGTTTAATTGGATACCAATTTTCGCCTGACTTAGAGCATTCTGTTTCTCCCATTGATTCTGCTAAGAACATTCTTACGAATTGTCAAGTGCTTGTAGATTCTGATAAATGTGTTTGTACAAAAGTTTGAAAATATTTCTGATTTACCTTCCATTTATCTCTGCACCTATCATACATGATGTCTGTTTATTACAGTTAAATTAAACACATTATAAAATTTTATGGCAACAAGCACTAAACAAGGAAGATTTTATATAATTCGATAGCCATAGCTGTCATCAAATTGTTCTGGTTCGTGTGTGGTGTCTGTCACACATTTTGCTAGCAAAACATGGCTGTTTTAGCCATGTAATATATTTTGTGAACTCAATGTTAATGCAATTGCCAAATGTTAGTCAATTCAGATATCTCCAAACATGCACAGAACCTATCTATAGACAGTGGATAACTCCACAATGCTAAAAGACCAGGGCCTCTACCTCCTCTACCACAGAACTCTGTTTAGATTTCAGAGGGGGGTGACGTCACTTCTGTAATTCACACAGTGCATGGAGCCCCCACTTCTACTTTCCTCCTACTCCTTCACTGTAACTTCCAAGACCATTAGACTTGGCTCTAGGCATCAGTGTGACCTGCTCCAGCACAGCTTTACACTGTCTAGATGTCAGGGGGAGGTGATGTCAGTTGTGTAACTTGCTCTCTTACACAAGCATATGGGGAAACCAGTGCAGCTGTCGTGCATCCCGTCAGGGAAACCCTAATTAGCTCCAACCATCCCAAGCATTTGTCAATTGTGTGCTATCCCATTGGGGAGACCCTATCACTCAAAGCTAAATTAAATTATTTGTGAACTATCTTCAAGGTGAAGGTGCCTGCACATCCTCCTTGTAACACGTGCATTGAAGTGTTCAAAATGTCCACTCTTCAGTGCTTCACAAGGCCATTGAAGAGGAATATATATATATAAAAAATGCAAACATGATAAAGCTGTGCTCATTTAATGCTCTAGTGCAATAGAGCAAAAGATTTCCATTGCTTTTTAAATGATTGACAGCTTTGAAGAGAACCCCAAAAAATTCTGATTATGTACTTAAGGTTTAGCTTCAATCATCACTATATCAGAAGCTCACCATCTTTTATACTGTAAATAACAAGTTAGTATCCAACAGACGTAGTTCAATCAGAGGCTACTAAGATATATTTTTATTATTGAAGAAAAAAGAATGGTAAGGAAAGAAGTTTGGACAGTTCTTTAAGTCATAAAGCATTTTTATAGACACACTTGCAAAAAAGACAATAAAATATGATATTTTACATGAACGTTTTTGTTGTAAAAAAGTGATTGAACTTGGCATGTGAAAAAAAATCATTTGAAATTATACTACTGATTTACAATCTGGAGTACATTGGTGGTTCCTTTTCCACTGACCTGATCACTACCTTTCCTTTCTTCTGAGACAGACGGCCAGAAACTAAAGTTTTTAACAATTATTTTTCAGCTTCATCATGGTATACAATGTTTTGAAAGCTGGAGAAAACTGGACTGAGGTGCCATTCATAACTCTACTTGTTTCCTAATTATATAAATATTTTGTAAATCTGATGACACAACACATGTTGACCAAGTCTGATCCAGGGAAGTTTTGCAAAACATGATGGTCACTGGACAAAAAGATGGCTAATGTGGTAGGAGCAGCAAGTGATAAACAGTTTATTGTGTCTCTACACACATGGTAAAATAAGTTAGAATTATAACGTACTGTATATTAAGATTCTCCTTCATTCATTTTGTAAATCAGTTTGTAATTTCTTTACCTGATTGGCTTTCTTTTGGGATGCTTGTGCATAATAGTTGGATCATTGATGAGTTGTGCATTAGTGTTGCTTTATATATGAATTGGGTCCCCTTCTTTGCAGTATGTGCTCTGGAATCCTTTGTGCTGAAAAGAAGATGCGTAAATGCAATCAATGATCTTAATTAATAGGATACCCTGGCTTGAATGCATTTTGTGGCTCATGCCATACAGACTATCGGGAACCAACTTCAAACGATAAAAAGTCATTTATTTAATAATACATTTAAATTAATACCATTTATGATGGTATGGTGGCACAGCAGTTACCATTACTGCTTTACACTACCGGGGTCTTGGGTCGAAGTCTGAAGATTGTATGTTCTTCCCATATTTGTATGAGTTTCCTCCTGGGACTCTGGGCTTCTGGGAAATTGCCTCTGGTTTGAGTGTATGGATGTTTATCTGTGTGTGCCCTAAGATGGATTGATTGGCAGTTGTGTTCAGGGTGTATCCTGCCTGGTACTTGTTGCTTGTTCTTGCACCAGTCATGCCCTCTCTTGTCTTTGTGTGGGACTAAATATTTCTCAGTCACCTTTTCCTCCTTGCTCAGCATTGAGGTCTTGAGACCTGCCTAGCACAGGGTCATCTCCTCTGCGGCCTGAGGGCATAGGTTTCTACCTGACATCGACTGACCTCCTGAGCCCGGGCTAATCCCTGTTTTGCCCCTACGCATAGGGTCTTTGTTGCTCTTCTGGCCATTCCATGGCATGTCCTTCCAACATCCATGACAGCACCCTTGTAACCCTGTATGGGATACAGTTGTTAAAAAATTGATGGGTGGAAGAACAATAAATAATGTGTCAGGGAAAAGAAATAGATTCATTCATTTATGTTTTACCTTGATCACAGAGGAAAATGTGTTCATTTCATAAAGTGGACAATGCTTAGACAGCAGTTTGTCACTGGAAAAACAAATGTGTCATGTTTAATACATTATCGAAAATGGTAACTAAATGCTATCTAATCTGGATCTAATAAAAGGAAGAAATATTCTTCAAAAGAAACATATGCTGAACAGCAGAATAGAGGAATGCTTTTTCTCTTTTGATAACGAACAGATATTAGCTGACTTTGGAGATCTGTTGCTCTCCAATGAAATAATTTTGATAGCACTGTATTAGAATTGAAATTGGAAAGACACTTCCAGAGAGGGAAATGCATTTAGTGTTTAAACAATGAATGCATTGCTGGCCACTTGCCATTAAGTTCTAAAACCTCTCAACTTTTCCAGGTGGTTGAACTGATGATATTAACCGTTATGGGTGGGGTTAACAGACAACTAATCTAAGGGATGGTGGTGAATCACTAATCTCAACATGAAAGAGACAGAACTGACTGAATGAGAACACATATGGTCTTGGGCTAGAGTTCAGCAATTTCTGCAGATCATAACTGAAAAAGTTTAACATGACGAAATGTTCCATCAGAATGGACCAGTCAACATAATGGTGATTGTCTGCATGTATCTTTTATACTGCATGTGCTCTTTCACAAAGCCACCAAGGAATGTATAATTTTCCTTGAATTATACAGTATCACATGTTTTCTCAACTCACTGCTGTAATTATGCAGTCTGAAGTTTTTTCCCTTTTTATGTATCCTGTATAATTCATTATCACGTAAAGAAAAAAGTTTGAAATTGTCTGGAATCTTGAATTGAACTAAGTTAATGCAATGCAATGTATTTAGGAGACCTTGTACTTGATTGTCATCAAAATCCTTTATGCTTCAAAATCTTCAGTTCATTTAATCACTGCCTACTTTAGCAGAAGATAGAAAAAGTAAGCCCTTATATTTTGATTAAAAGCTGTTTTTTACAAAAAATACAGTATATTTAAAAATGACAATAGAAAGAGTTTCTAATGAAGCGTGTTTAGTCTGTACAGAACATCATGTATCAATGCAATAAATCTACCAGGATGTGTTGAATGACACCAAGGATTTGTATTTTGTACATTGCTGTTTAGTGTTTCTGACATTCTGAAATTCTTGGATCAGTGCTATATTTAAAAGAAGCTCAGAAGACAACAAGGATAGAGAAAAACAAAATGGTGAAGGAGAAGAATAACAAATATAAAAAAGTAAGAACATTACAGATCAACAGTCAATGAAGCAGTTTTACCTATAGTGAGTAATTAAATACTTGTTTAAGTTCTATTTTTAATATAAACCTTGAAAACAAAACATTTCATATAAGAATATGGGTTTATTTTTACAGAAGAGGATTTAAATCTCTTGACAATATAGAAAACAGGAAATGTATGATAAAATAACATAAAGGTTATAGATGACCAATCATTTATTTTGCAGTGGAAGGCACTGTATGAAAATATAGCTGTCCCTCTTAATGCCTCTTTGAAAATACAACTCTCTTAAGAGTAAATGTAAAGCAGGCCACTGGTTTTCTAACTTAATTTAAACCTAAATGACTGCAGATAATAGCTATTAAATTTTGAAGCTGTAATTTTGTTTTCACTACTTTTGTACAAGCTGTGATGTTGGAGCCATCACGATTTTCTGCTCTTTGCAAGCTGTTTGGATTAAGGCTCATAAAACTGTTTTCATAAATCTGTAGAATTTATTATCTTGTCTTTTAAATGAACCATGTACAATAGTTGTGATTGTCTGAGCTTGAATGAAAGCATTTGAAAACAAAAAAGAAAATATCGGATATCAAACTATACATAGTTGTAATCATTCCAGCACAAAGGCATAATTAGCCTTGGAATAATCTACTATAATGTTAGACATAATTGTAAGGCTCAGTGCATATTTAAAGCTGTTTCAGCAGCTAACCCAGATATTGTACACTGTTGTTTATCATGAGCAATGATCTGGTATACCATGTGGTGAAGAAAGTACATCCCCTTAAGATTTTATAATATGAGGTTTAACATGTTTGAGCTTCACCTAGTCCTCACCAGGAATAAATAGCAGATCAAAAATAACCTCATTTGACAAATAACACCCAAAAAATCAACATTGTCATTATTTATTAGAAACATCAGCCAGAATTCAATATCTTTGTATGAAAACGTACAGCCCTTGGCACCCCTTAGCAGCAATAACTTGGGTTAAATGTTGTCTAGAAGAGTTGATCAGTCACTCATATCACCTAGGAGGAATCTTGAACCACTCTTACAGAGCCGCTTCACCTCTGTGTTTTCCAGGGCTTTCTGGTTTGCACAGCTCTCTTTAGGTCCAGCATGTCACAGCATGTCCTGCATGTTTTGGATCATTGTCCTGTTGCATGATCCGCTTTCGATTCAGCTTCAGCTATCCGGGAGATGGTCTCTAGAATACTCTAGGTACAGTGTGAAATTAAAGGAGGCAGCAAAGCAGGCCCAAATCGTCACCCCCTCTACCACAGTGCATGATGTCATTCGTGCTGTCAAGTTCTTCCTGGAGAGCAGGGGTTTCATTCTGGCTGTTCTTCCATGAAAGCCATTCTTATTCAATCTTCTCCTGATGGTGGACTCACAATCTCTGAGTTTTACCTTAGCAAGAGGGGCCTTTAGATCTCAGGATGTAACCTTGGGGTTCATTGAGACTTTCTGGGAGCATCATACAGTCAGATCTTGAAGGGAATTTCATAGGATGGCCACTGTTGAGTAGATTGGCAACACATTTTTGTCCATTTGTAGGTTTTCTTTCTTATTTATGGATTTAATCATTTTATTGGGAAATGATGGACTTAATGGATAACCCTTTACAGAATGATAAGCAGGAATAATTCTTTCCGATTCTCACAGATTTCTTTTGATCTAGTTATGATGTGCTTCCACAAACCTGAGTGCTTTAACTGACAAAGATTCCTGTTTTATATTCAAATATCTCTTCCAGAAAATCTACTAATCATTTGCACATATTTTGGTGCACTTGATTCTATATACTCTCTTATTTGAGATGGTAGAACTACTTTTTCACAGGATGATATTGAATGCTGTCTGAATAAAAAAAAATAATATAGTATTACAGGGGTGTACTTATTTTCACCATACTGCATATGGTTAAACTTTTCTACATTGACCTGACTCAAGGACAAAAGGCCTGGTACACACAAGATGAATGATGGATGAATCAAAGTAGCAGTCTACTGTATATGAATAATCATAGGTGCTACAATCACTCTTCCAGAATTCCCCCATTCTGTAAAATATACTGTAAAGACATGTTACAGCAGAAAACCTGTTAATGAAATTAATCCCTTTAGCATTTCTTTTGTTCTCATTTTTTTTCTTTAAAAGAGTTTAATTTGGTTGTGCTAACATGTTGTTATCAATGTACTGTACTTGCAACAACAACTCTTAATTTAGAGAAGAGTCTCTTCCTGCTTCTGTACGTAATTATATAAAACTGAGCCAATATCAACCTCAAGGTCACCCACGCACTCAGTGTTCTGCATTCAGGCACTGTGCAGCTCATGTGAATCACAGGACATTTTACATTTCTGAAAGTAAAACAGTACTTGGTTACAGTACCTAAGAGCATTATAAGTGAATGCAGAAAACATGTACAGTATGTTGTTTATTTTTTGGAACATTGTTAGTACAACATTGTATTGATTGAAAGATGCATATGTGTATTGCTGAAACAAACTTAGAAATCATTAGCTCATTGATTGACTCACTGTATGCATGTGAGTAAATGGCTGCCTGCCAGATTTTGCCATTGGAGAATAAAGCAATATACTGTACAGTACCTGGCAAGACTGGCATAATTTTGACATGCTGATATCAAGCGTCTGTCACTACTTTACAAACAATTTCTACATGTTCCTAGAGGCGTTCCTTTAGTTTCTGTTAAGGTGCTGTGATAGAGAGTTTTGAAGCATTGTGATTGTTTATTGAAACAGCATTGTTTTGTGTAATCATGTTAAGTTGAATGATGTCAAAATATCAATTTCTAAAACAAGATCTCTGGGCATTCCTTTGATTTCCTGCCATTGTAAACTGTTCCAGTCATATGTCCGATAGGTTATTTGTCTAAGTATGAGAGCTCACACCACCTTAAGCACAGATGTTTATGCAGTTTGTGGCTCTGTTTGGTCTTTATTTTGCCAAAATGTGTCAGACTCCTAATTTCGTGAAATAAAACAGATCACATTTGCCTCCAGGTCATAATGTTTCCTTGTTTCTCTAAATTAAAAATTAATTTGAGGTACGTTCATGCGCAAATGTGACATGATTCCACAAGAAGTGTAGTTATTGTATTCAACTTTAAACTGTTTGCGAGCCCCTCAAAATTTCAAAATCACCTGGAAATATCACTACAATCATTACGAAGTAGTGAAAATCATAATTAAACCATTGGCTTATGTAAAGTTGTCATATCCAGTTATATTCTATGTACTGTATATTCCAGTGCAGTCTAAGAAAATATTCGAATGTGCATGTTTTTTTGGCTCCTTACATTTTGTGAAAACTATTACGCATTTTAATTGTATTTTGAAAAATGTTGAAGAAAGCTTTCAGAATAAATTGAGGCAGGCAGACAGAAATCTGGGGCAGAACTGCAGTATTACATAAAGACTGGGTTAAACAACAATTTTAAATGGGCAGCTTGAGACAGCATCCCTTTTATAACCAAATACAGTGCAGAATAAAGAAAAACGTTTGTGAACCCCAAAGATAAATATGGAAATTTCATAGGTTTAACATGATAACCTTTTTGAATAAAAAAAGTTTTTATATAAATATTCAATATAGTTTTATAATAACTAATTCCATGTTTCCTCAAACAAAATGATGCACAAATTAAACCATGAATAATTAAGGTACAGAAGGCATAAAGAGTACTGTAAGTGAACCCATAGCTTCTATAGCTTAACTAAGGGAATAATTAGAATGAGGTGTTTTAACAGGTGTTTAAACTATTAGGTAGATCTTGGGAGCTGAGTTTGGAAGGCCCAACGTATATGAAGATTAGAAATGTTGTGAGTCTGGTCTCCATACTGTCTAGGTGCGTAGAATCAAATCATGTCACAATCTAAAAAATCTCCGAACCTTGGAATAAGTTATTCATGCTCATAAGTATATAAAGGGTTACAAAACCATTTCTAAGGATTTGGGGCTCTACTGCCAGACAGACAGTCTACAAATGAAGAAAGTTCGAATCACACTCTACCCAAGAGTGGTCATCCTACCAAAATCTCTCTAGGAAGAAAGCTGAAAAATCATCAAGGAACTGCAGGCCACGCTCGCATTTGTTAATGTAACTGATCATGACTCAACTATCAGAAAACGACTAAACAAAAATGATGTGAATGGAAGGATAACAATAAGAAAACCACTGTTTTCCAAATAGAATATTACTGTCTATCTAAAGTTCATGAAAGAGCACATAGATGACCCACAAGACTTCTGTATCTGAAGCAAGGTGTCATAGAGATGAAGGTGTTCTATGAGTAGAAAAGGGGACAAAATTCCCTCAAAACCGATGTGAGACATTGATCAATGGTTACAGGAAATGTTTTCTTGCAGTCATTGCTGCTCAGGGATGGTTCCACCAGTTGCTGAATTTAAAGTTTCACAAACTTTGTCACAGACATGGACATTGAATGTGGCATCATTTAAGGATAAATACATGTTAAAGAGTCTCGGGTTTTGTGTCATTTATCAGGTTACCTCTGTGTGTTATTAGGACTTAGATTTTCAAATATGTAAAGTGTGTGAAAATCCTAAGCTGTTGACAAACTTCTTTTTGACACTTAACATTAAGGCACTTTACAGCAGTTGACAGACAAATAGCACAGAAAACAAAGACAATTTGCACCCTTAACAAAAGAGACCCTTTTGAAAATATTTGTTGGATGAGGGAAAGTTAAAGTAATAGTGTTTTGAAGAGGATAGTTGTGGTTCATAGCCAGACTTATCCCTTGGTTGCTCTTTCTTTTCAGATGGTTAATACATGTTCCTATAGATCAATGGTTCATCCTCATTTGTCTGTATTATTTGTATCTTTCTTTGATCTTTCAGTTGCCCTAGAATTTTGACTACCAGTAATATCTATTATATACTATTCTATTTGTATGTGTACTTTATTTATTTTCATATTTTGGTTTCTTTGTTTTTTCCCACTAAAATAATAATTCATGGCGGAAGGTTTTGGCATCACTTGTCCAATGTGTGCCACAGATGTGGAAAGTCTGTATCACATTTTATTAGAAGTGTTCTGGAATATGTTTGCCATTAATATTGTGCAACCATATGGCTGTGGACAAACTGAGTCTGGGCTACATTTGGCCATGTCAGACATTCATAGTGGGAAACAGTTGATACAAATGGTCATTTGAACAAGTCTTTGAAATACATCATTAACCACAGACATCTCTGTCCCAGCACATGCAGTGTTGCACACTTTTCACATCATCAGCTCATTACATTTTTTAAAATGTTGTCATGGGGCACACAGGAAAAGCAACTGCCAACAAAATGGCATCATGGTTTCTGCTAAATTATCCTCTCTTATCCATTCCAAACCTTCAACCTCACATTACTCTTCCTCTGTTTTGTTGTTCGACAAATAAAAACTCAATTATAATGTTAGTCAGTGTAGCAGCAGAATGTTAAAATTATAATGAAACTAGTATATAGATCCTCTCTACCCCTTATATTATCTACATGATTGTTATAATCACTTTTTCACACAACAGCATGTTTAGGCATAACCCTGTTTTGTTTAGAAGGTATTTTTAGGAGTGAGTTTTTATAGGTGTTGTATAGATACAGTACATCTAGAGGATGTGATGACAATTTACAATTGTGATGACTCTTATCTTGCCTGCAGTCTTCCACATGACCGTCAATGTCCCGGTTTCACTGAGCCTGTATTTTATTTGTGTTCCAAATAGGCAAACCACTCGAATTCACCTAGTTTCAGTTTGTAATAAGAGTGTATCATTGTCTTTCTGCTTTGTTTAGTGAATGACAGTCTTGGTATTCATCGGTTAAACCCTACAAACTGAAAGTACTCCAAACCTGAGATCCCCATCATTAATAATGAGTCTCCTTTCAGATTTCTGACTCTGTTTCAGGATACAACATGTTCCTCTTTCTAATCCTCCTTTTGAGTATTGTGGTATATTCTGTTATGCATTTGTTCTTATTTAAAGACCGCAAATGATACAATATTACAGTTTGGAAAAAATAATACTACTGCTAATAAAACAAATGTCTCAAAATAATAGACTGCTGCACAAGAAATAAATGGAATATATTTAATGACATGAGGACATTGGTATAAGGCCAGAGTGTGCATGTGCAAAAAAAAGTGTTGTGATTGTTGGAAACAAACAATAACAAGAAACATATTCCTGACCGTCATGCATTTGGTAGTGAATTCAGCCCCTAAACTTTCACATGACACTCTTGGCAATACCCTTGGAAACAAGTTAATTTTTGGCATTTTTGGGGGTTTCTGTATTAGACTAAAACATGGTGCTTGAAGTTTGAATTTGTATACATTTTCTAGACTTTTGTTAGACAGAACAAGGCCATTTGTCAGTGCTAGAGAAGTGCATAGATAATGGTGCTTTGTTATTTCAACTATTTATTTCTTTTCAGTGGTACTCAAAACTACAGGTATGTATGATTCTGTGTGCAGTTCTAGATAGTTTTGAGATAGGTGTGAAGCAATTCAGGTTGTGAAACTCAGTATAAAACATGGATTAAGTTAAATAATCCAGTAGACATATTCACTCATGGCTGTCATTGACACAAAATAGCTCTGTGTTGATCTTTTTCAATAAAAGCATTGGCAATCGTGTTATTTTTACAGAAAAAAGAATGTGCAGATTGTAGGCAATATTCTCTTTTATTGATGACACGTTTTTTAGATATACGTTTGTATAAAGTCAAAGTTAAATCACTGTGCCTGCTTGCAATTCAAACATTTTTTGTAATGCCTCTCAACAAAAGAATACGAACAAATATGTCAAAAATGTATTTTTCAGGTTGCTCTTTTAGTCCCAGCTTATGCTGCTTTCTGTGATTTGGTAAAACCTGATGCTGATTGATTTAATCAATCTAGTCTCTTGTAAAATAAGGAGAGGTATCTGCATGTATCTAAAGAGATTAAAGGGATTTATCATTATAAGACTGCACATTTTTTCTCATGCTCCCTGTCTTTGCAACAAATTCATTTTTGTAGACCCAGGCACAGCCAGTTCTTCACTTTTTTTGGCTCTTTTGCTACCCTTTTGAAATGCCACTCAATTTGCTGTTTTTTTGCAATGGTTCTGGTGAAACTCTGAGAGGTTTTCCACATTGCCTCTCACTAATCCATTGTTTTAAGCATCTAGCTCTTAATAATGAAGAATACTGTAAGTACAGTAGACACTGAAATTGAATGTAGTATCTGCAAGCAAGTCAAAATAGGACAGGGTAAGAATGTCACTGTATTAATTATGACAAATAAGTAGATGTGCTCATTGTTTATAGCTTTTATGCATTTGTCTAGAGCCAAAGTCTGTCTCATATGAAAAACATGATGTCGAAAGAACTTCTTTGTTACTGCTGAATTGTAGATGCAGATGGAATTACACAATGGTGTGTCATTGCCTTCCCAAATTATAACAGATTTGCTACTGTGATACACCTTATTCCCCAGCTCCAGCTCTACAGAAATTATTATTATGCTGGTGAGGTACATAATATAGAATGAGGAATTATGCTGTCAGTTACATAGATTTAACTTGCAACAGTCTTTGGTCTTAATCTGGAATGCTGATTTAGAGCCACTGCTCTGTTAGTGAAGGAGCTGATGCATTTCTGAAGCAACAGAAAACAGGGCCTAGTTAATACTGGCACTATTATACTTCTTTAGTACGTTCATGTCCAGCAGGAATATTATATTATATTATATTATATTATATTATATTATATTATATTATATTATATTATATTATATTATATTATATTATATTATATTATACCCAATTTCTAATGGTGAGACTCTGCGTCTGGGATTCGCCAGGTTGCAGTTCTCAAACAATGATCAGTTGAAGACTATGGAGAAGAGACTGGTGTCAACTGAGCCTAAATTGGATCAGCACATCTCGTCTCTCAAGGGTAGAGTTGTTTATGACATTGAGAAATGTCTCTTCTGTTGAACAAAACATGATCAGTCAATTTCTGTTATCTGAAAAAAAAAAACTAGACTGAAAGGACTTGAGGAGTCCTTGAATATTTCACCCAGTTAGTAATGACCAGTGCATAATACATTGTGTACATTATGTAGTACATTATGCATTGCCCATGTTTCATGGTGAGGACAAGGAGGCTGTCCCCAAGGGGTTTTGGAACATACTGTACTACAGTTTCAGCTTCACACATTATTCTATATGTGTTTGAGGTCAAGACTTTGATTACCATAATGAAGACGCCACACCATTTCCCCTGTTCCATTCTTTTCAGCTTGTCAATCTGAAAAATCCAGACCAGGACATAATAAACACAACACAAGGACACTGTGACAGAAGTGAAATTAAACTGAGGGGCATTCAAGGCATGTTACAGCATGCACCAACTCACAGGAGGCTCTAGGAGAAGCCGAGTTGTTAAAGATGACCTCTGTTAAGAATCAGAATTGTTAGGTCATTAGGGCTATCTGTCAAAAGAGCAGAATTGACTGAATCGTCTTGTCTGGTTTGGTTTGTCTTGTCTGGTTATATCCGGTCATGTAACAGATTGCATTTATTCTTGTTTCTCATTTTCTTTTTTTTGTTCTGCACACATCCCAAATCAAATGGTGTCAAACATTTGGTGAGTTTATTTAACATTTGGCAGTTATGTTTTCAAAAGTTCAGGGAGATGCTGTAACTGGAGTAGGGATAAACAAGCAGGAAATTTATTATGTTCATAAGTTGTTATGCTAGCAGCAGGATAGATCTATTACTGTTAAAGGTACTTGATAGTGAACAATAAGGTCTATGGACCTGTGCAATACACCAATTGCTAAGGAGTCTGTCCTTCACTACGATATCATAAATTTAAATGGAAATGGACACTAGTTGACACTGTCTTCAATAACAGGAATCAAAGTACTGTAAGAACATTTCCACAGTTTATTACATCACAACTGGCTGATATACATTTTTCTTTTTTAATAAACTGTGAACATTTACAAGCCTGGCTGCAGGCAAGCTAGTATTTTTATTCCTTAGCACTCTCTGAAATTCTCCTCCTTGTAAAACTCTAGGAAGCCTGTTTTCATATCATAAATTCTTTCCAGGATGTCGTAATGTTCTAGGGTAGGCAGGGAGTATACTTTCCAATCTTTTGATGCAAAATAAGAATTCACAATAAACACTAAATTCTTGTGTATGTCGAGCAGATTCAAACACAGAGGTTTATCTGATTAGAACCATTTCATTGTTCATCTAGATTAAAAGCCTGCAGTACTTCAGCAGTCTATAGGAATAGTAGCACACAAACTATTCTGCAGTAGTTTGAAAATGTGGTGAGGAAAGAGAAACATGTCACAAGTCCAAATAATATACAGTATACTGTACTTTGGTTTATTCTTTGTGGAAAAAATATAGGACTCAACACTTTAAACATCTTTGTAGATAGGCCCCTGATGCCCAAACGTATTCTTTTGTCAAATAACAACAAAATAGGTTCTTCTAAAAATAGAAGAAGGCTCACACCTGAAGAAGGCTCCATGGCCGAAACGTTGTGTTTTCTTCTCTTTTCAGTATGGAATAAACCTATTACTTGTTCTTCTAAAAATAGTCTATGATTAAATTCAGAGATAGTTTTCTGAAGATTGTTTTAGATATATGATCATGTAACAAGTTGCATTTATTCTCATTTTCTTTTTTTTTTTGTTCTGCACACATCCCACATCAAATTGTGACGAGCATTTGGTGAGTTTATTTAATATTTGGCAGTTGTGTTTTCAAAAGTTCAGGGAGATTCTGTAACTGGAGTAGGGATAAACAAGCAGCAAATTTATTATCTGTTATGAGAGAAAGCCCTGCACAAAGCAATTTTTCCAAGTGCGAGTAGTAATTGCTGTATCGTGTCTTTCTCAAATGACCTTCTTAAAAGGGTTCTTGGAAGAAGCTTAGATCCTCTAATTGATCCACATTGTATTGAACTTGATCTTTTTCTTTTCTTTGATCTCCTGAGGACATTTTTTTTCATCCAAAACATAAACTGCGTATAGAATGGCAAGATTGTATATTGTTGAGCGGTACAATGTACTGTTCAGCAAATAAAGAAATCAAAGCACTCCTGAAGCAACAGTTCTTAAGGTTCTGCCTCTTACTTTCCCATAACATAATTCAAATTGTCTTATATGGATACAATTAGAATTGATGAGTGCAAGGCATTGTGACCTCATAGAAGCTATCATATTGATGTGTTCTGAAGACAATTATGTACAAGATACCCTAATCTATCTGTCATGAGACAGCATTGTTGCAAATTAGCTTCCTTGTCCTTGATGTTGGGTATTGGTGAAATCTCAAAAGAACTGTGTCTCTGACATCTGGAATGGTTTGTAATAGCTCGTTGGGATATTCCAGTATGAAGTTTTCCCAGCTTTTCATTATGCTCTTTAAGTACAGTTATGGTATCGCTGCATATCAGAAAAATGTATACATTATATACATTATGAATATGTGGTTTCTCAACATTTTATTTTATCAACATCGTTTTAAACAATTTAGACCATTTACCCTCATCAGTCCATCAGTATTCTTACCTTCTGTTTTTTTTTCCTTAAGGTGCGTTTTCCGCTGCATAATAGAGAGACACCTTTGGGAGGCCTGAACTATTGTGTCCTCCCCTGACAACCTGAATAACCTCTTTGAACAACTCAAGGTATGAACCTTTTGAATCCACTCAGCTAGGCACAGCACATACCTGGAAATGGAGAGAGTTTATAGCAGGACTGCACAGTCCTGTTCTTGTGAACCCCTATGCCTGGTGGTATGTACTACTGCACAGTTCTTGGGTAATAATAATAATAATAATAATAATAATAATTCCTTACACTTATATAGCGCTTTTCTGGACACTCCACTCAAAGCGCTTTACAGGTAATGGGGTCTCCCCTCCACCACCACCAATGTGCAGCATCCACCTGGATGATGCGACGGCAGCCATAGTGCGCCAGAACGCTCACCACACATCAGCTATTAGTGGGGAGGAGAGCAGAGAGTAATGAAGCCAATTCATAGATGGGGATTATTAGGAGGCCATGATTGGTTAAGGGCAATGGGAAATTTGGCCAGGACGCCGGGGTTACACCCCTACTCTTTTCGAGAAACGCCCTGGGATTTTTAATGACCACAGAGAGTCAGGACCTCGGTTTTACGTCTCATCCGAAGGACAGCACCTGTTTACAGTATAGTGTCCCCATCACTATACTGGGGCATTAGGACCCACGTGGACCACAGGGTGAGCGCCCCCTGCTGGCCCCACTAACACCTCTTCCAGCAGCAACCTTAGTTTTTCCCAGGAGGTCTCCCATCCAGGTACTGACCAGGCTCACACCTGCTTAGCTTCAGTGGGTTGCCAGGGTACTTCACTGAACTCATTACATACAGTAAATGGAACTTATTTTTAAGATTTTCATCTTCTTAGTGAAACTGAACTTTTAAGTCATTCTCAAAATGTCATTGTTAAAAGGAAATCTCCAAGATGTTTAGGAGTTCAAAACAATGAAAGACTTTACATTAATCCTACTATTAGTTGTGTAACTGAGAGCTCAGACAGAATGAAAACAAGCAGGTGTAGAGATCCCAAGTCAGAGAATCCAGAACCTGGGATTTCCAGGTGTTTTTGTTGCCTTTAATGCAGTCCTCCAGGATCAAGATGTCTGTATAGTCTCCACAGAAGGCAAGGTATTTAGCATTCATTAAATCAATCAGCTATTCCTTCACAATATTTTCATTATTTAATGAATAGATCATTAACAACATTACAATCTACACATTACAAGATTTAAAACCAGAACACTGAAAATAGCATATTTAAAAATTACATTACTGTGAACACAGTGAATGTTTTTTTACCTTATAAAGCTATTAAGTTGCATATTTTAGTAAATCATAGTCAAGTACTTTGTTTTGACAGACAAGCAAATTATAGCATACATGTTTTACAGTTACTTGATTTTTCCATTTCACATGTCCCTGTTATGTTATCCAAGTTCCAAAATAAAATGGAACACTATTGATTGGTTTTTTTTGTCTAAAACATTAATTCATTCATGTCATTCATTCTCAGTCAATGATTTTTTTTCTATACCATAGTGATTTCCTTCCACTTGTGACTTACAGCTGGTATTGGATCTTGAAATGTAATATTGTAAAAAAAAAAAGAGGAAGCTATTTTTGAGCAATTTGCAAAATGTAATGTTGGTCAAAAATACTTGTCTTCAGCTACTTCTGAGTTGGCTTAGAAAACAACAACATGATATCCTCATTGGTGAGTGTTGCAGTAAGATATCAAATTTTCAGTCTGTTTGGAAAATTTGAAGCTTCTCTTTCTTTTGTTTACTTTTGATGAACTCTGACTGTTTTCAAAGCATGCCGTGAGTCATGTTTAGTGCTGGCATGTATGGTGACAGAACCTGGTCTTCCCTTAAAAAATGAAATGTACTTCAGCAAATAGGTCTGCAATGGGTGAGCATGTGGAAATGGCACATCAAGTGTGCTAATATTGGCAACAGACCTTAAAAACAGCCTTGTCAGCGTGAGACTCACTGAAGTTATTATCTGTTGTTAAATCCACCTCACGCTGCAATTAAATAAAGGCTTGTTTATGTGATTTTCTGAAGGAATTCCCACTACTCCAAACAGATACCTGCCTATTATGTTTTATAATGATTATATTTAGGTTCTTTTTATGATGTTTGTTTTATAGAGTGGAATAGACATTTCCAATATTTGAGTCTCTTGGTTTTCATTCACCTCCTTTATGTGTGTGTGAGAGATATATACTGTATTCTGTAGTATTAGATGTTGACCTTTTTTTGACCGGAGCAGCATTTTTTCTTGGGCTCATGAGTCTGGTCAAGCTGAATTGAGACAGGAACAATATTCCCTATGGACGTTAAGGCAGTTTTCTTTCCAACTGGCCAATTTCTGATAATCAATTAACTTTAGATCAGCTTTCTTACAATGTCTGGGCAACATGCAAGATGTTGCAGTGAACTACTGGTTTGGATCATTCTCATCCATCCCTGAATCTCTGAGAGTCTTATTTATGGTATATAAATAATTAATTTGTCTAATTCCGTTACTCTGACAAGTATTACTGTACTTGCTTGGGAAAGAATAATGTCTGCTTGAAATACAGTAGTAGGGATGATGGTGTTTCCACTGCAGTGTTTGGTCTCTGAATGTACAGGTTCTGTACACTATTGAATTTCAACCAACATCGAGATCATCATGAATGTAAAAATAAGCATTTTTTATATTTGAAAACAAATGGCTTGAATGAATCCAAATAGAACCTTTTGATCTAGAAAGATTATCAGGTTTTGTTGTATTGGTTGCAACCATTGGTTGGCCCCTTCAGTTCAGACTGTACAGTATAAATCAAAGTCTATTTCCATCGGAACACTGTGCAGTCATCTTGGATGTATTGCTACCCATTTGATTAGTGACTTTTGAATGTCAAACCTACAAATGTTCCCTTTGCTTCTGATGTTTTTGTGGCTTCAAAACCTCTGTGTCTCTGGCCTCTACTTAAACTCTATTTGTGCAAGAAAACCAGCCCCTCCTAAACTCAAAGTATCAATTAAACTGAATTCCAAGTTTATTTCCCAAACAGTCTTAGTTCCAGACCATATCTAAAATGTTAGAGTCTAAAATTATAACACGTTTAGTAGGGCAGAAGCCAGTTCATCCTCTTGTATCTTCTGTTTTGCTATAAACATCTTATATCAGAACACATTTTTTTTCTTTTTGCCTTGTATTTGCTTATACAATAAGCCATTCTAGATTGACATTCATTTAACACAACAGGTGTGTGTTCAAATTGAGAATCAGTCATGGAAAGGCTAATCTGTGTATTAGGGTTCAGTAACAATAGGATTATCTGCCCCTTCAGTGCCATCAAAGGGATTATGCATGTAGGTAACATTTAGTGCACAGTAATGAAGTACAGTGGGAAGGTATGGCATGATTCTTAGTCCTGTAATTGGAAGTGGAAGCATTACTTACTGTATTTCAATCATGTTTTATTGTGGTGCCTGGAAGTGTTCAAGAATTACTGATCCACCACTTAGATTTAAGGTTTAAATAGCAAATAATAGATGACCTATTTAAATACAATACTGTATGTTAAACCCCAAAATAAAATCCAGTATTATGTACAGGAAACGTTGGCTTTATTTTTTTTTCACATTTACAGTTGATTGTGCAGCTTACAGCTTCTGTGCTTCTGCTATGCCTGTAGGTAATTGGCAACCAATATTTTAGGTATTTGATTGGTAAATTAAATTGTTTTGTACAATTTCCTCTTTTGTTCTGGCCTGATTTAAAAATATCTGAATAAAATTAATTCATATACAACACACTGTATAAGTAAGCTAAAATAGTGCACACTTTTCACAGGAATTTCACAGGTTTTATAAAAACAATGAACATTAAGATCAAAATTACATAAATGATTTAAATAACCTCACCAAACTAAACAACCACATTTTTTTACACAGCCCTTGCAGAAGAATTACTTCATAACTGTCATCAACAGGTTGTCTCCGACAGTTAACACTGCTCCGTTGTACCCCATAGTCACATATCATGTTGACATTTTTATTGTGTTCATCAACAGGCAATTGTTAATACCTAATTTTGTGTGCAAAAGAACAGACAGTTAATTGGTACTGACATATGGTGAGTGAGCATATGTTTTCAATAGAAGGGTCACACAATTCACTTCCTGAGCAGTGAACCATGCAAAGGATTTTATTGAAGTTCTCAATGAACAAACTGGTTATTATACCGATTCAGTGGAATCATAAATAAGGTTTTCTGTAAGAACTGTTGCTCTCTTTATTGTTTAACCAATTTGAAGGCATTTACAAGAACAACAATCCTGTAGACCATTCTGAGTTATTGCTCCTACCTTTTACTCTAAGATCTTTTTTTTTCATTGACCTTGTAGGATTTACCATCTGGATACTCTGAGAAATTTCCTTTTGAAACTATACAGTAAGTTGATGTAAACAAAAGGTGTCCATGACAATTTACTAATATGTAGAATATATCATTTGAAATTTATGAAAAGAGGTAGATAAGATATACAGTAATTCCCTCCGCTTTAGTCTACAGATATAGATATAGATAGCAGTTCTTTTTGGAATTTGTGTTTTCATCTTGCTAAAAAGGAGGAATGCAGCTCCTCTTGAAATCACTGAAGCATTTACATTTCTGACAGAAATTATATTAAAGTCAAGCCTGCAGCACCATTTCGTAGTAAACAGTACAGGATCTAACTGATATTGCAGGAGACAAGTAATTCTGCAGTGGCTTAAGGAGTGATGTACTGTACTGGTGCTGATGCAGTCTGACCAGATGTGTGTGGGTACCTCTAGCAAGCACCTGCTTGGTCTGACTACAGCTCGGTCCAATTATAATCAATCTTCTGATGAGCAGGGAGTGGCTGATGTCCAATGGATACTCAAGGCTGCTGCTTTCCTTGAAAGAGTCAGGGCTTTTTTGCAATTGCTTCCCAGGCTGATTGATACTGGAGGTTCATGGCAGCATTCTGTCATTGCAAATTTAGATTTTCTTTACAATTTTTTAAAAGATAATAATCTGCATTAATCAGCTTTGCACAACTTCCATATGGGCAGCAATGACTGCCTCACTGTTATTTTGAAGATCAATGATCACCTTTAATAGATATTATATAGAAATTTGTTTTTGTTGAATGGTATTAATTAATTGATACATGTATTAAGAGAATCGGAATGCTGGAATCTGTACGTTCATTTATTTAATTAAATGTATTTATATGGTAAGGGTTAAAATGAAGGATTAGCATTATTTCAAATGAAGTGTTCCAATTATGTGATTGTATTGTATGCTAATGAACAATTATCACCACTAAAATTAACTAAATTAACTAATAGTATACTGCAAAGATTACTATTCAGTATCTTCGGTATCAAATTGGGACGGGGTAGAGCTGTTACAGAAGTATTGCGTCATTGCTTTAACAGAGTTGGACAATTTAGCCTTTCACACATTACGTGCTAAAGAATGCATACATTTGTGTAAAAGACAGATGTGAAAGTTAAGCTAAAAAAATAGCACAACCAAAATCTTTTTATGAGAATTTTTTAAATGAAATCTGTCAGATTCCACTCCAGTGGTAATTAATTGAGATTCTTCTGCAAGTTCACAGTAAGTTAGCCTGGACCAGGTGTATCTAATTTAATAGAAGATCCACAGAGTGCACTCGGGAGGCAGTTCTTACAGAGCAATTTGTTACTTTTGTCTTCCTCTGTCTTTGTGAAAGGCTGGAACAGAAGCTGTTCAAACATGCCAATGAAGCTTGGGCTGTATCCTGCCCTTGCTGTAGGCTATTTCCATAAAGTAATAAGCCATAAAGATGGATGAAACAAAAAAGGAAATACACCAAACGTCCACAGCAAAATCAATTTCAATGGATCACATTTTGTGATGTGCACATACAGTATGTACAGTATGTACACATACATATGTACAGTATGTCATATTATAATCACACATTACATATAATATTATAATACATACTGCAAAGCATTTAAAATACACTGATTTCAGCATAAAAAAATATTAAATAAGACCTTTTATTGTCTATGTCTTAGGTAGTAAAAAAGGGACTATTCCATTTTAATAAGATATTTATTACAGATTAATATTAAAACATGTTGTCAAATTAAGGAAGGTTAAATACAAAAAAAAAATGCTTTCGGTTATTCTGTATCTTCCATTTTCTGATAGCACTGCTTGGCCCCAAAGTGGAACTGGCATTATAGGAGCATTTCATCTCTCTGGGAAATCATGTTCCGCTCAGCGAGAACCGGTACAAGCAGCTCAACAAATGCAAATGATTGAGTATCCCAACAACATACATGCTGATCTCAGTGATGGTGTATTGTGTTCGTGTTGGGTTAAAAGAGTGATCAGTTCATCACTGCACTCTGCGTGTAGCCAGGAAAGCACCTGTTTCATGCATCGTCATGCATAAATAGTGCATTGACAAAAGGTGAGATGCAATGGGTGTACTGTAAGTATCGACCTGCACCAGTCTCTGAATTTCCACACTGCCCTCATTTTGGTGTTGTGCTAGGACTGTAATCAATTGGACCTCTGCATAAGGAAAGAACACTTATCATGGGAGTGTCTGATACAGTGTCATTCCCCTGTCTGCTCATCATCACCTGATCAGCTAGGAAGTGCTGCTTAGACAGAAATGAACCAGTTTTGTGTGCTGAAAATAGCATCCATAGGGTAGGGTATTTTGACCCTTAGGACTGATCAAGAAACAAGTTAAATAAAAGTCTAAACAAGCAAACAGGTCATTTAAGGTATTGATTAGCACTGAAGATTTAAAACTGAAATAAAAAGACACAGTTCCTCCAGGACCAGTGTTAGGAACCACTGCATTAGTAAAATCACACTTAGAATACTGTGCTCAGTTTTGGTCACCATACCACAAGAATATTATAGCCTTAGAAAGAGTTCAAAAAGGGCCAAAATAATGATTTCTGTATATTATATTAGAGTACAGTATATGGACAGGTTAAGGAAGATAAATCTCTTTAGTCTAGAACAGAGGAAATCAACAAGAGATTTGATTCAAGAGTGCAAAATTCTACTCCAAGGGACATTTCAAAATCAGTAGAGACGCAAGGACACAGAATAACAACCATACACCATAATAAGGGAATTCAATTAGAATGAACTGTTGGAAACTCTTGTTTACACAGGGTTATGGTTATTGGTGTCTGTCAAAGCCCATACACTGGGCCTTTTTAATAAATGACTGGATGAAAATTTCATTTCACTTAGCTACTATTAAAACTACTACAGAAAAAGGGGTCAAATGGCATTTTCTTGTTTAAATTTCTACATACTGTATGTTTGTACCGATCCCTTTGCTTGGACTATCGGCAGATCGTAAGTTGTAGACCCCGCTTGCTGGGCGAGAGACAGATGAGAGCCAGGAGAAAACTGCAGGCAGTGAACTGACAGGGAACAGCTGGGCAGGGCTGTGCGTTTACAGTTACTGGGCTGAGCAGGGAGTGCGCACACTGGAGACGAGCTGCAGGCTGCTTGCTGACAGGCCAGCGGAGTGAGCCGTGCACACAGGCAGACGTGGTGCTGCGGTCAGTTAGGGACTCGTGAGGCAGCAGAGCTGCAAATCCAGGTCCACGGTGGAGCAGGTGAGACACAAACACGGTCTAAAGCACTGAGAGGAGATCCAAGAGGCTTGGTCAAAGCAAGCGAGGGTCAGCTCCAGGAAACACGATAGAACAGACGGGCACATCCAGCAGACAATGTAGTGAAGACAAGCAGGTTCTGAATAAGTAAAAGCTGTAGAGCACAAGTCAAAGGGGCATCCAGGGACAAAGTCAGAAAACAAAGTACAGGTCAGGAATGCAAGAGAGGAAATACTAGGGAAACAGGAAAAAATGCAAAGGAAAAGCTAGGGATAACAAGGACAAGCTCAAGACTTGAGAGGCTCAGAGTACAAACACTATATCAGAGCTCAGAGCAGAGTCTGAGCAGCCCTTAAATTTATCAGAATCACCTGGAGAGATGAGATGGTAATTGCTTCCAGGTGATTCAGGTCTCCTATTGTTGATGTCCATGGCAACTGTTGCTAAGAGACAGGAGGGTAGAGCAGATGCCAGCTGCAATGCCAGTGCTAGCTCACCCCAGCGAGAAGCAGCTGGGGTGAGCCTGATAATGTTCTAGCATTATTAACATTATGAGTGTTTACAGATGTAAATGTACAAAGATTCTGGGTTTACAGTGTTTTTACAGATGTGTTATCTATGTAGACAAGTTAAGAAATGTTAAACCAACTTGTACCTTTTGGTGTAAATGGACAAGACTTTAGTGCAATTCAGAACATTTGCTGCTTCTCTCTTTCCTCCTGTTACTACAGAATGTGTAACAAGTCAGGTATTGTATTGAATTCTACATTTACCAGGTGTTTAGAATGTGTTAATAACATACTATTCATCAATAATAGAGGTCAACTTCTATAAGTTTAACAAGGTTCTGCAAATATGGTTCTTGGATTAAAGAGAATTTAAAAATGTAATGTGCCAACCCAGTGTTAGTCCTCTATTCTGCTCTGGGTATTTGTATTTACCTAGAATTGTATTTATCTATTAAATCTATATTAATTAAATCTAGAAACTTAATAAAGACATGGAGGTCAGGGCTTCCTGATGTCCCAATATCTTTCACTGTGCTCTTTGTTCTGTAGCTGGAAAATACACAACAAAATCATTCATTAGAACTTATGGCTGGAATGCCTTATTGGCCCTAACTGATGATTGGATGGAATTGTACAGTCATTGTGGTGTGTGTATTTTCTATTTCCCATCTGTTTAAACTAATTGCAGCTGTGTAATGCACAATGTTTTAGATAACAAATTTAAAATGTCAAAAGCTTAAATCCAACACGAACAACTTCTTGAAAATTGATCAATCTTGCAAATGAAGCTCTCAGCAACAACATGGGAGAAATGTGCAATTAATCAGCAGCTTTAACTAAGATAATTGAAAACGATTATAGCAGCTGTGACCAAAGTTACACTCTCTGGTGCTTGTAAACAGTTGTGTGGTATGATTCAGATGCTGGACACATTGCAGCTATGTGTGGCCTTCAGACCCAATTTGGACACGCCAACACCGTTCAAAACATGCAGAGATGAATTGTATTGTAAGATATTGTGGGTTTATTTTGGAAGCATTACTTGGGTATTGGACTCTCCAGAGATCTTGTTAAGAAACCAGCCCATGTTTGCTTATTTTAGTATGTGAAGTGTGTCCTTTGTTTATTTTTTGTGTGTCTGTCTATGTGTCTGTTAAAGTGACATTAACTTGCTATGACTGTTTCTCAACGATAAAAACAGAACTTTATAAAAACGTTTGATTTTTCTTCATGTATGTTTAGTCAACACACACAATCTACAATCTTTCTTATTAGGAATCATCCGTGTGCTGTAAATGCATCTTGACTGGTGAAATGGGCTTAAAGTCATTACGAAAAGCTTAATTCAGAAAAAGGACATTATTTTCCCAAAACACTAAGAAAGAAGGCATTTCTACAGTTTTGTGTCTCTTTTTATTTCAGTTCTACCTCTGACTGAGGGTTGGCTTGAATTTGTACCTTCAGTATGTATTATTAAAGTCTTTTCAGAGAGGAAATACTCTGTATAATCCAATTATGTTATATCAGTATCATATATTGATTACATTATTCCTGCAAGAATTATATGCACAATTTTAGTATCTAGATTCTTTGTTTTTTCATAGATTACCATGCATGGCTGTGGAAGGAAATCTTTGATTTAGACTATTTAAAAGTTGTACCACAACAAAGGACAATATGTGAGACAGAATATTATCTTTATCATCACTACTGCTGGACAATCAACTGATAAAGTAATATTTTGTTGTTGTGAAGCATACCATCTCAGCCAGTCCTGAATTTTTTTTTTACTTGAAAATATTTTTAATGTTTTGTTTTTAAATGATAAGGTCTCCTTGTTCATCAGTAGGCTTGTTCGTTTAATACAAAGACATTGCGGTTTAATTAGGTAGAATAAAGAGCCTGGGGAACCTCAAATAACAGTTCTTTATGTAGGGTATTCCCAGTTCTACATAATCATAGCTTTTATCTGCCTCCAGTGTTCTGCATCACCGGTAAAGGTATTGCTGCTTTCTTCCTTTGCAGTTTTATTTTGAAAGAGAGCCAACAGTGTGTCTACCCCCTTTTAGATCTAAGCTTTTATAAGATAATGCAACTGCTGCATAGTCCTTCAAATGGGATGTACTGTATCTTGCACATATTGCAATTGATCTAAATGTGGTAAATTCTCTGCCTGCTCTAAGGCGTTTTTGGAACAAAATATTCTGTGCCAGTGTGCTTATATTTGAAGATGAAACTTTTGAACTCTTAATTTTGTTTTATGCACAGCATGGTGCAAGATATGGTGACTGATTTTTTGAAGTGCTACAGCTCTATATGCGTAATCCTCTGTGCTTAACATGAATGGGAAAGGAGCTTTGACCAGACTATTGCATGGGAATTTGTGACTCTTTTTCCTGTTGATCAGAATTAACAGTGTAGCATGAAAGATGGGGGATGATTTGAAACATGAATACAGCATGCAGGGATACAGGTGAGCAACTGCATGACTATTCACTTAATATTATTTTATTACAATAAAATATTTATAATCTTGTCTGGAGGATTGTCCTATGCACCTCATATCTAATCAAGCATATTGATCTCTTTTGTTTGCAGTTTTGTTCAATCCCAAATCAAATTAGATCACAACACATACTTCAATGCTACCTCCTTGCTTCTTAAATATCTTGAGAATTCAGTGTTTTAATTGTGTTGTACTCATTCAGTAGTTTGGTCAAGTTCTAAAAATGACAAAATTAGTCAAGAAATATGTTAAAGGGATTGCTTTTGCATTGAGTCACTTGGCTGAGGAAATCACAGTGCTGGATGAAGATCAGTGCTGTCACAAGCCTCCTCATTTATGAGGAATGAACCGAGGAGGCAGCTGCAAGGGTGGAGGGAGCGGAGCTCTGAAAGGTGTTCGCGGAGCTGTGAAATATTTGCATGTAGAACAGAAAAAGTACAACATTAGAACTTGACCTCCTCCCACACTTAAGTTAAATAACAGTTTGCTGTGTTCCTAATGCCACACAGTATATTAAATCAATTGAGTTTATGCTATTTTAGAGTTGTGTTACCATTTTTAGTATAACTGTTAAACATATTCAAAAAATGTTACTTGTGCATGATATAACTTAAAATCTTTTTTTGAAATTATGTGTTTAATTGCTAGTTGGTCTACTTGATTTGTATATTACATAGGAGTCATATTAGGCAGACTATTTTCATTCTTGCATTTCATTCCTGGTAAATTAAACTAATTAATGTTATCCAGTACTTGATGTCTGTGAGTAAAACATTTAAAACATGTTTCTGGTGCATGTTCCTTACTCGTATTATGAAAAGGTAACCCTCGATATGTTCAGACACATATCAAGTGAAAGTGCGAGTGGCTCATTTCAATCACCTTTTTGCATGATAAAAACACAACAAATAATTTCTTTATAAATTTAATCCTTAATATGATGCAATAGAGTAAGAGAGATACTGTATAATGATAAAAACAACTTCAGAATTTGCAAATAGAGGAAGGAAAATGGAACACTGAAATGAACACTCCAAGCAGAGAATGTATGTTAGAACATTATTTTAGTTCTGTTTTCTATTTTTATAGGGAACAAATGTTTGGAAGTAATAATACCTAACCAAAGCAAAGTCAAACCATGAAATGCACAAATGTTTCAAACTACATTAATCTTACATAAACAAACTTGAGATGGCATATTACTGCAAATCAGCTGCTTAGATCCTTTTAGTATCTATAATATTTATTAACTGTAACAACTTAACTACAGTCCTGTCACATTTCTTTTTATTTTTAGAGCAAATCCTGATGCAATCATGTGATATTATTAATGATAATAATCATCATTAGCATCGTTACTAGTAGTTATATGTGTGCACTTATTTGGCAGATGCGATCTCCAGGACTTAATAATCTTTTCCAGGCCTTTAATCAGTATCAACAAACATACTGACTGCTTTGTGGAGTCTAAACAGGGGAGCCTGAGCACAAAAGGTGGTCAAAAATGGTGCTGTCACACCTAACACAAAATGTTGCAACAATATTTTTCAAATTTAAGTCATTTAGACATAAAGTCGTTGCCACAAGTGTTTGTTGTGCATATGTTGTTAGAAGATATTATTGTGACAGACCCGTCCTTCAACCAAGGATCTGCATGGACAAGGCTTTATTTGCTATCTTTTTTAGGTTTATAGACAAACAGCATTCAAAAACCTGCCCTTTAAACAGCAAACAAAAAGTTAATTACACCCCATATTATGAAATTCACAAGAATTGTACAATAGATAATTAACACCCGCTCTGGCTATTTACAAAGAGTACAGGCAGTAGAGTGGCCTCTGGTGGCAGGACTGCTGTAACTGCAGTTCTTTATTAAAATGGCGTATCAGAGTAACATGAGGATGTTTATCAAGATAAGAAAATGTTACTTAATTCCAAGATTACAAGTGAACACTTTAGCATCCCGTCTGAAAAACAAAATCAGACATTAATTTTCAGAAAATGTCAGGTCATTGTATAATAACTAAATGTTCTACAATGTCTATGAAATTCTACATTGCTAATCTCAACAGTCCTCTGTTAATCCGCTACAGTTCGCTAAGTGTAGCCTCATAAACCATAAAATACCCTTCCCCTCACATAAGAACAAGATTCTCTTGCACTGACGTATTGTGATGCATCACACCCAGTGCAACATCTGTAGACACAAAACAATCTGTGGGGAAACAAACAAAACGGTGGATTGCCAATAGCTCGGGGCAGAAATGGCCTCATGCAATACACTAGGTAGTAATATTCTGCATTCACATTTTTTTCCAAATGCAACAAAATCTGACATGTTTCATGTAATGGTTCTGACTGTGGCAACATTATAGAGAATGTTTCAACAACATCCCCTGGTTTCTACATCTATGCATTGCAGTGTTTCTGTACTGAGCTGCAGGTGTTTTATGATGGTGCCTCGGCACTATTTAGGCATCTGGGGTCCTGGTACCCACTGTTTGTACGTTTCACCATAGCTGGAAGGAGGGTAGGGGAGGTGAGGTAAAGAAGTTTCACCACCTGTGCAGCAAAGGAGTAAAAAGGGTAGGAGGGGTGTGGACAGACACAGGGGACTGGAGGCAGGAGGGAGCAGTGTGATACAGGGAGTGGTACTGTAAGTGAGAACAATGTCCTGGAACTGGATCCAAGACAGACAACCACAGTGTTAAGTGAAGTGGCAGCATGGGAGTATCAAGAGTTGAGACAGAACAAAAAAGCACCAGAGTTTTGGATGGGAAACCGGGGTCACTGGGTTGAGGTAGTTAATGCTACAAGGGGAGGGTTGCCTGCAGAGTCAGCTTGGAGCAGGAGATGAGGAAATCCTGTAGCTGTTCTCTAAAAGAAATACCATGTTCTTGCCAAAGAAGAGACATGTTTGGTGAAGAACTGATCCTGATCAATGGTGACGCACAAGACCCCTGCTGTAGCAGAAGGTGAAATAGTGCCAGAATGAATACAAAATTAGGTAGAGATATCAGCGGGTGGGGTGAAAGCTGCTTGAATGAATACGTTTTTTTTCACGTCATCAATGTGGTTATCACTAACCTAGGGACTCGTGCTTGGTCCCAGCATGGCCCTCCTTGCTGTGTGGCGCTTGCAGATTCTCCCTTTCGTCTTCCTGAGTGTTTCATTTTCCTGCCACCTTCCCAAGACATGCACATTAAATTTGTCTGGCTACTCTCAACTGTTCCTTTTCAGAGCAGTTTGCAAGGGAATTTCAAACACGAGAAAGTCATTCCCAGCACAGCCAGGACAGGGTGTTCGGACTATAGTCAAAAAGAACCATGTCCGCTGACCATATGGCCTTTTCTTCATGTTCCTGTTAGTCCTTGCTTTAAGTTTTCAGATGTTAAGATATGTTGATCTTAACTACTGTATGTGACTGTTTACATAACCATGACACTAAAGGATGAATACAAAAGTGAATTGGGTGAAGTGTATCTGTGATTTCGCCATAGAGGTTTTATGAATTTAAGATCTAGTTAAAACGAGCTGTATACCAAGTGAAATTGGCAAAACGGCCAACTTTTTTTGGTGGAAGAGCTACCACTTGCTTCTTGTCCAATTTTCTATATATTTTTATTGCACTGGAAAAACACTGGAAGAAAAATATTCTCTGTGCTCACTTGCACATACAATTACCCCACTTACTCATTTTTCTTAATACATTTTTATTTTCTCATGACGTGTGCAAGAACCCAAGCTTAGACTTGTAAATTTCAAATGAAATCTCCTATTTTCCCCAGCAGCTATTTCAGTGTTCATAGACGCAGAAGATGAGCTGTTTTCTTTAAAAAAACAAGAAGCACTTTGAACATACAGATTGCTTTCATTATTAATGAATGAATGGTCCCTGTCATTGGAGGATCTCATTTGTCTCATGTCCATTATTATCTTGAATTTTCCTGATCTCACAGAACATTGCATAAGAAGCCCTACTGTTACCTTATAACTTTTAGCAGAAGTATTGGAAAAAGAAGCTCATACTGAACTCGCTGGATAATTCTTCATGTTGCATGTCATCTTCAATCTCAATGCTGTCTCATAGTAAAACAAAGTACAGCATGTGGGAAAAGATTTAAAGGAAAGATATTTTAAAGTGAGAATGAAAAGCCCATTGATCTTCACTTTAAATAGGACTTTTTTACAAACAAAGTTCAATATGCTGTATCAAAAAGGCAAGCCGTGTTCATATTTTAAATGGAGTCTTTATATTAAACTAAACGCATTAATTCAAGATCATAGATAATTTTGAAATTGATTAATACAAAAGCACTATACAGTTTTTCAAAAAAGTTTTTACAGATAAAAGACTAGAAGGAAAGTGCTTAACAAAAGAAAATCTGATTTCACCCTGTATTTAATTTTTAAAGTTTTGATTCTTTTTTTCTTTTTCACCTAAGGTTCACAGAGGATATTATCTGTACACTTACAGTATATCATTGTTTCAAAACTCACTTTTCAGTTTCCAAAGAAAGAAAACCTTTTGAAGGGTTTAAGTAATACTGTTTCCTCTTTTTCACTGGAAGTCTCCAGCTGCTTTATCGTAATTGTCAGAAAGGACTAATTTGGTTTTAGTGTCCAAAGTCCTGCAGACATGTCCTGAGTAAGGGAGTAAAGTTATTGTATTGTTTATAATGCTTTACTAACATCACCAAACACATACTGTACAGTACTATTGTGGTCCACATTGAGGTTTTCAGAAGTAATTCAGAACTAAAGGAAATAAGGAATCTTTAGGCAATCAAATATATATATATTTTTTATTTTGTTAGTTGTATTCTTTCTTTTATGTCACTCCATAAGAGAAATAAAAAAACATCACTAGCGATCCTTATGAAAGCTTTCACTGTATAGCCTGGTTGGTCTGTCATTTGAAGGCTGTTACCCATACTCTGTGCCGCAATTTATTTCACACACTGTATAAGCACATTTTTTAATCCCCATCTGCAAACTTTTCCAATGGCTCTGGAGACATGGAGCTTCAGTGTAGCAGATGATAAAATTACCATTCATTCATCAAAACAGGGTCTCCTGGGCTGATTATTGTCATTGATTTTGCTTTGGTCATCCTCGGGGCTGTTTTTAATGAAAGGCCTCTTTGAACTTGTTTGGTCTTTTGTTTTGTTCTCCATTGAACATTGTTAGCAGGTCATTGGAGAACACTCTGGCTCCTTTGATAGCACTTTTGTGTTTGCTCGTGAGACAGCTCTAGATTTGTTGGCTTTACGATAATATTTTGATGTGGTGTCTTATAAAGAGTAAAATACATAGTTTTTGGTCCAATTTTAATTCTTCTTAACAATGGACACATTTTCATCTGTTTCCGCTTAGATCAATTGAGTTGAACTCTGAATAACTTTGACCATGGTGTAGGGGTCTAAAAGGAGATTGCAGGGCTGCAGGGGGTTGCTCGGGGATAGAGTAATTCGGATATTTAAAGCAATGGTTTCTCCTTTGAATTACTTCATCCTGCATGTAATGGAGTGAGAGCCGTAGATTTTGGTGTCTTAGTGAACATTCCTTTCCCCTGGTACATTAGAGCAGGTGTTGAAAACTTGTTTGAATCAGTGAGATGGAATTAATCCTAAAGCATCCAAAATTGGTTCTAGTATTTTCAACCCCAAGGCATGACCTGCCAATGAGGAAGGTTTCTTACAGGGAAAGATGAAAGGTCCCTTACAAGATACTCAGTAATTCTGCTCTTGTTCCTGAGACTTTTATTGCCTAGAGTACATTTTTAAGGTGATCTATTACCCTAACAGGAAACCTGTGGTACATGAGAAGCTATTATTTGTTTTGCATTTGAACCCCAAAACATAATCACTTATCCCTATATCACTTATTGATTATTTGCAATTTTTTAAAAATATACAAAACATAAGACCTAATTGTATGACAATTACAATATCTAATAAAGGGTCTTTGTAAGAAAATCAAAAACACAACAGAAGAAACCCTGTTAATAAGAGAAAGTAACCAGCCTGACATGGTTAGGACATATGGTTAGTGTAGTTTCTTTGTAATAAAAAATTCTGCAAGTGATTGCAATTAGGGGCAGTTCAAGGGTATTGCAATCTCCACCCAGCTTCCAAAAATAGACTTGAAGTGCAGTTAGATCTGCCATCAAAAGATGTTCCTGGAGTAACCTACCTGTAGGAATTGTCACTGAGAAGGAGCAGTGGGTTCAATGACACAGTCACAATGACATTAGTCACAGTAGAGTATATCTTGAACCTGTTTGTGGTATATCATCTTGAATATATACTGTATGATCTTTTGCTCCAGTCATTCATTGCAATTTTCCTGAAGGTGAACAATGTTATTATTTATTCTTCAAAAGGTATGATTAACACATTCCAGGTTAAATGCTTCTTTAGCTGAGCAATATTCAATTGAAAGGTACGCAAACTAACTATATGGTAGGCAAGCCGTTTGGGCACATAAACTAATTTCCTTTATTCTACACAATGAGCAGGCTTCTGTCTTCTGTCAGGTACTGAATTTATGAGGCTTATTCTGTATGCAGTTATTATTTTCCTGTGTGGATTTTCAAGGCACTCCTGTTGCACTTAAACTTTTTGTCAGATACTGAAGATTGTTTGGTCTTAAGCCCAAACAAGCCCAGAGCATGGGATGTGAAGGGCATTCCCCTCATTTATTTAAATTCTAAAATTTCAGTCTCATTTTGTTTTAATTATGTGTTGGATAAAGTCATTATTAGTTCTCTTATATCCGCGAGTCGAATCAATTTGTCATGGCCTTTCACTGGTCTCATGTTTGTGTGTTGTAATTTTCCCCTGGAGTGGGCAAGAAACTGAATGCAGATCCCAGAAAAAGTAGATCACGACTGTACTGAAATAAAAGGACCTCACGTGGTTTTCACTGAGGCCAAGTGCTTTTCCAGTGAGAGTCAGACTTTTAGAATGGTTTGATCGTGTTTAAAGTTTACCTTACAAGATTGCCATCCTCCAAAGTATCATTAGTTCTTCAAACAATACATGTCAGACAAGTGCTTGAGTTCCATTTGCTGTGTCAAATGAATTCTGGGAAGCATGGGCAACATGTTGATCCCATGATAAGTCTTCAAGGTTGAAATGCATGACTCTGGTGTTCATTGAACCACCTTTCATTCTTGCTTACAGAGAAGCTGTAACAAGGTGGTAAAAGCAAAACATACCCTTCTGCAATCTACAGTATAGCACAAGTGTGCCAGGTACTTGCCCGCGGATGTAAACAGTAGCTAGTGCACTATAAGTGCTAAAAGTCTACTAGAAGGCCAGTTAAATTTTTTCTTGGATGTGCTGCTTGTGTTTTTGTGGAGTGAGGTTGGGCTGGCTTTACTGTCCTGTTTGGGATAATTGTACATTGCCGAGGTCTGTGGTTTCAAGCACTTTTCTGAAACCACATCTTGGGGATCCAGATTTAGTTTTGTTGTACCAACCCCCCGCTGCGTCCCCCGTGCACGTTCCCCTGACTCAGACAGAAAGAGCTACAGTACCAAGCGCACAGTCTCTCCCCACCCACATCAGGACCATGCAGATGGTCCCTGCTCACAAGGGTCAATGCTCAAGCACACCACCCCCACAAATAAACTGACGTGACACACACTAGTTGTCCAATATGTCCATAACTCCTTTAGGTCTCATGAGCACACAGATTGCTTTTATCTGTTGTTCTTGATTATACCAGTGTGCTAAAAGCTTTACAGCAGCACCCTACTTTTGAGCACATGTTTATTTTCCCATTCCCCAAACAAATGCTGCAAACCATGAAGTACATACTGTAGTACGCTGTGTTCCTCTAAATTGCTAGAACCTTTGCTCCTTGGCCATAACCTTCAGCACATTGTAATTGATGACAAAATGTGACTGAATGTTTTCAATAAATAACTCAGAAGTACTCATATGGGACTGCTTTTCTCTTCTTCAGCAAACAAAAACCCATTCATCTTCTAAATTAAACCAGATTTATTTTCCCATTGTTCATTCTAAAAGCCAAAATAATGCACTTCAAGGTGTGTTTCCATAATCAGTAGGTTTCTGCACAACCTAGGTGGTGGAAGACAGTATGACCAAGGATGTCTTTGATAGCAAGAGGCAAATGCTATTGTCTGAAAGTACTTTGTGAATCTTTGCTTTCAAGCTTCATATTTCATGTCATTGGAGAATACAATAACAGCACAACTCCTCCATTCCATAATTATATTTTGACATAAATCAAATGGATGGTATCAATGGGTGATTTCAGCCAAACTAAGCATGCATATCTTCGATTGTGTGTTTATCATTGGAACAAAGGCATTTATATCATAGCTTAAAAACAGATTTAAAATGTCATTTAAAAACAGTGCAAGTCTAAACAGTTCAGTTCATGTGCATTCATAAATGTCTTTAAAAACAAAAACCTTTTTTAAATCTTGCATTATTATGTGAAATTCAATTAACTTTAATACTTTTATTGTTGTAATTTCCCACAAACATCCTCTGTTGTGAAATCATTTTGTTCAGGGTCTTAATTAAGATTTCAAGCTTTCTTCTTTGGCATGGTATTAACCATGGTAGAGATAATACTGTATGGCTGAAGCAGATGGGTTTTAATCATAGCTGTTCCTGAGTTTGTTAAAAAAGTACAGTTATGTTGCAGTTACTTCAGTCATCTTCATTATAACGTTTATCCTTGAACACTTTTATTTTTTCTGATTGTAGATAATACAGTACACCTTCGTAGGAAGCACAACTGACACCCCCTATTTAAAAGTCAAACCAAATTTGTCGACGGTGGACTTTGTAAAAGATCATAGGTTATTTATAAATATATCCACAATTTTTCCTAGGAGCATTTTTATTTTAATTTGTTATTATCATTTTTCATTTGTTTTTCCTCATCTTGAAAGCTGTAGTAAAATGTGAAGTGTTAGTTGATAATATAATGTATTTAAGTTCTGGAGCTTTGTGCATAAACCCCTTGTTAGTGTGAATGGGATTTGCTGATTTGTAGGAAGACCTGTTCAATCTGATGGGAAGTTTCCTGTCACTTCAGCTCTAACACAATGGAAACTTGTTAGACCTTGCAAGACTCACAATTACTGCACATACTGTACTACAGTATATACTGTATGGACTACAGTTCCAACTGCAACAGAGATTTCTCCATGCTGTATTAGGCCAATTTTCTAGGACCTACAGTACCTGCTTAAAAATTACTAAAGCAAGAAAATACTTTCTGCCATGGGATAGAGAAATGTGAAGTTAGTTTTGCATCAGACATTTGCGGGTTTTTTAGAACATTCACAAATTAGTTGGAAGGATTCTTGTTTCTTTCATTAGTGAATTTGAAATGAATTACTCCTTATGAAAACAGGAGCAGACTAAAACCAGAACAGAATATTCAACCCACTGTAGCTCAATGGCATCCTATAATTTAAGTACTTTTAACAGCATTTAAAAGAGAAGATCCCAGTGTATTAGCATTTTGTAATGTGACCTGGCAAGCTATCCTAACCACTATTTCTATAAAAAAGGATTTGCTTGTATCAAGTTGTAAATAATTTTGTGCAAAGTTTCCATGTATGTCTTTGCAATCTGTTTAATAAATTATGTTCAAAATACTTTAGGCTTTTGGAGTCACCTTTATTTTTTCCATCCAAGATATTTAAGAATTTGATCATGTTTTCCCTCTGCTTAGGGCAAGTTGTAGTTGTTTTGTGCTGTCAACTTCACTCCTACTTTTCAGTCAAGAAATAGGTCTAGTTGACATTCTTTTGCTATTGGTTAAAACATCTTTATCATTTAAATACATGACATAAAAAGACAGTAAATATTGTACATGACAGAACGACATTTGGCCCTTTTATTTATTTTTGGTTGCTAATTGAAATAAGTATATTATCCAGCCATTTTCTTAAGTTGTCTGCTTTAAATTGTCACATTGACTTCCTCCAACCTCTTACAACTAATTGTGAATTGCAGTTGTGTATTGTCTAGAAGAGTGTATTTGCTCAGTGCAGTCAGAAGTCTTCCCATTTTGGTGTCATGTGCAAATTTAATAAGGTTTGATGACTGTTACCAGGGTCTAGACTGTTGAGAGAAGTGAGGAATAGCAGTGATCCTAATACAGATCCCAGGGGTACACCATTAATTACAGTGTATAACCCCAAATTTCCTATTATTAGGAAACACTCTTTGTAGTTTATATATAGTACATGCATTACCTAACAATCATTGTATGTTTTAAACTTCTTAAAGCCATCTAATGACATCTAATATACTGTACCATATATATGTGCACAAAATATCAAAAAAGAAAAATACAAATGCTTGAGAAGATAAGTTTCTCAAAAGACCTACTGACCTGTACCAGCAAACTTTAAAGAGTTTTTCATACCTTAATTTGAATTATCCAAAAAAGAGCTGCACAGCACTGGGGGAAGAAAAACCTCAACTGAAAGGAAACCTCTGGGAGTTCACAACTGAGAGCTACCCCCTCCTCCACAGTAAAAACCTTCATTGAGTAGAGGAAGGGGGGCCGGGCTGGGTTCCGGAAGAGCGAGACAAAAACACGTAATAAATCACACTCAACACAAAAAACCCCTGATGGAATAGAAGAACAAACAACACATAACAAACAACTCACAACAGAGAAAAACCAGGAGAACAAGGAACCAGGAATCAGGGAGACCAGGGGGCATGGGAGCCCGGGAACAAGAAAACCAGGAAACCAGGAAGTCGGGAATAAAAAAAAACCCAGGGAAAAAACAAAAACACCACTCGCAGGGACAAAAATAAGCTCAACATTCTTTCACAGATGCCGGGAGTGAAATCCCGTGAAAAGCCAGGTATTTGTACATGGATTTCGGGAAGGCAAGCAGCTAAATGATCTGCTCACAGGCACGGATGTCGGGAGTGGCATTCCGCAACTAGAATAGGAGAACTGAAATAAAAAGTTCAAAGCGATTTGGGAAAATAAAAATATAAAAAAAGCACTGCTCGTGTGGTCAAAGAACGGCTCAGAATTCTGTCACGGAAGCCGGGGGCTAGCCGTGGAGAAAGACGGGAGGACCCTATGGGAAGTGGCAGGAACAGAGCAAACATGGGGGTTTGCCCCGGGGTCAAGGTATCGGGCGGAGTCGGGGACGAGACATGAGCCCTCAGGTAGCGGACGTGGGGCGGCCTGGTGAGGCGAGCCTCTCGACAACCGATCCCAATGCCGAGCATGGAGGAAAGGGAGACCTGGAAATATATAGCCCCAGACAACAAGACACACCAGAAGAACAGGGAAACAAGGAACAGGACAGAGAAGGAGCGCCCTCTGGATGTAGAAAGCGTGACAAGTATCGCTTCAGAATACTCCTCTGGGACATATTGAAGAGTGGTGTCCTGTTTCTTTGTAAAATCTCAGGAAGATGTTCCCCAAGTTCATTTCCCATCTTAGGATCTGGCTATGAGACACCTGAGCTGTATGTTAGGCTTCTCTAGCTGTTCACAAATAATAAAGATGATCACCTTAATAACACAAGTGCAACATGGTTGGTTGCTCCTACATTGGTTGACTTAAATCTCTACAGCTCTTCAGAGAAACAGTATTATAACATGCACCATACTTACCCAGAGCAGTGTAGGCAGATCGAATTTTGTTCAGACACCATTACAAAGTGATAAGTGTCACTTTGGTTGACAGACTGACAGAGTGAAAAGGCTAGTTAGCTCTTCCATTTGGACAGGCAGCAATATCTTTGGCTTGTATTATTTTTCTCTTGCAAACCCTCTAGTATTTTGAGATAGAAGTGACTTTGCCCAGATGAGTTTTTGAAATTCAATCTGGATGGGAGTATCCCACCACAAAGACAGTAAGCAGAGATAAGGATATTAAAAACCTGGACTAGATAGGTTTAAATAATCATTATCATCATTTCACTTTTGAAGCTTTTCCCTAATGTTTGTTTAGAACTTGCCAATATAAAGAATGTAAAATGATTAGCTCATCTGACTGTTTCGTAGTAGATTGTAATATCTCATGTACTGTATATATAGGTATATTCAATCAACTGTGTTTTGCTCCATAAAGCATACAAACGAACTGTACAATGCGAAAAAAACTCATTGGTGAATTCCTCTGTATGAATACTGTGCTCACTCTCTGTGTGTGAATACTGTGCTCTCCAATCCAAGCTAGATTTTCAATGAAAACCCTCTGAATTATTAAACTCCCTGGTAAAAGCTTGAAGTTGCTATAAGGTTTACTAAAAAGTAGCAAAATACAAATGCACAGCACATGGGGGTGGTTATTGTTGAATGCTGCACGAAATCCAAGAGTACCTGATCTGCTGTTATTGTAAACAGATCATGACGTTGATTATGAATAATAGTGTGTCTTGCACGGAATAAATGAAGTTTTGAAATGTATTAATATCATTAATGTAGTAGGTAGTAGCTGAGGTCACAAAGGGCTGAATAAAATGGAATAAAAGAACAGCTGTACTGAGTGTTTGCACATGTCGCAAATCTGACACAATAGCCAAGAGCAGAGTAGCGTGAGCGTGACAGATCACTGAAGCACCCAGGTGTCTGTAGCATTATTGCAATTTATGAGCATGGGATGAAGGTGCAAGGCGGCAGTCAATTATTAACCAACAAGACATCCGCCATTCTTCATCCTATTAATCCACAAATTATTCCTTCTGTATTCAAAATTCTGCGATCTGCTTTAACACATGTACCTATAAAATTAATAATTGGCTTCTTCTGTCACATTTATATTTATGCTGTTTTCATAGATGGAAAGGTTTTACTTGGCTCTCCATTTTTTCCTCAGGCTCTTCTACATAAAAAAAAAATATCTTGTGGTGGTGCTTGCCACCTTCATCACTGCTAGTGCCTGGCACAATTATATTCATCTGACACACACCAGCTCACATGTCACTCCAAACAAAACCTTTCTGCCAGAAAGAGAGTTTCCAGCCACAAGCTTACATCTATTTTCGACATTGCTAGCCACACTTGCAGATACAGAGATCTCCTTACACCTTTGTCTTGTTGGTGCAAAATTCAGAGGTTTTCCTTGTCTCCTTGCCAATCACTCCCGTCTTAGCACATTGCAGATGGTGTCTACATTACTGCTAGAATCTGCACAATGTCAGATAGCACTACGTCTCTGTGTTAGCGAATCACTCCCAAAGCTGCTTTTAAATGTATACAGTATGTGCATTATATTATGAGATGGACCGGGGCACCAGACAACATACCAAAGCACAGCTATTTGCAGAATCAACAAGGTCTAGGCACACTCTTGGCCTCTGTGATTGCTGTGGTTCTAGAAGAAGCACTTCACACTTATTAATGCGGATTTCCAGAGGAGCTCCTGCAGAGCTGTTTGAAATATAAGATGCTACAGTAGGTTTGCTCTTCTCAGCAGTTGCTGATTTGCCATTTCAGGTAATTCCATAGATGTTACAGAGGGTTAAGGCCAAGACTCTCACCAGCTCATTAGACATTTTCATTTCTAGTCACCTTGAACCTCTATGTTGCGCGCTCATTTTTGTGTAATGTTGCTTTATTGGGTTAGTCCTGTAGATGTTCAGACCCTGACCTTAAAATCCTATTACATTGGAACTCTTCTGTTGTCACTTTCTATCATGGTGCCTTTCACAAAGTTCAACAACCCTAGTCCAAAACATGAGGCTGATACCCATAACACCACATTAGCATTGACCAGTTGGTACGAGACAATATGATTTTGGAACATTCTCCCATCAAAAAAAGTTACTATATACAGTAGCAGGGCACTCAATAGCAGGGCTCTCAATTGCATAGAATTCACCCTCACTGTCCCACACCCTGCTTTTGAAAATCTCTCAAATTATGTTGTCAGCTCTGTTATTTGGGACTTTGGGACTCTGTAAGTTGATTGTTCATGTGACTTGGACTGAAATCAGATTAACTATTGGACAGCAAACAGAGGCTGTCAGAGGTATGACTGCAGGTTTAAAAGATCTCTTTACAGCAGCAGCACCTGCCAGACCAATTTAGCCAATAATGAGATTATTTAGGTCATTAAGACCCCATGTGGGCTGAGAACCTGTATGTACTGCCTTTGCTTCACTAGGGTTCAGTAGAGCTTATTGACTCAGCACTTTGTCATTGTATTTCACTGTGTTTGTGCCAGAATAGCAGCTTAGCTGTCCTAGTATAATTCATCTTGAAGCAGGCAACTACAGTATCTACACAGCATGCAGATGGAAGCACATCTACTGTATGTGACCTTCAAGTGGGTAATTATATATAGTTATTGCATTTAGCTGACAAAGCATTAATAAGATGGGCATTTATAACTACATATCTATACAAGTACATATATACTTTTTATAACCATAATATAATACTGTATAGTATAATAGTATGCACTATAGTCTAACAAATTGCAGGATATACCCCTGGAAATAAGTTATACAGCATAACAGAAATAATATTAAACATACATTACAGGCAAGCGAAGAATCAAATTTGTCTTGCGTGTTCACCTTTGAGAGGTTTGCACTTTGATTTAAAGTTTCCCATCTCAGGAGGTTGTTGGCATTATCATAATCTGGAAAGTGCATCCTCAGCACAACTGGAACGAAGCTAAAAATCCTCTAAGAAGAGAAACAGAGAATGTCCAGTAATCACTCACATTACATTAAATCAAGGTGGACTCTCACTGGACTAGAAAAGAGACAGGACAACTGATCATAAAATCACACCAAGACATTACATAATTTGAATGAATTATCTAGAATATAAAAAGCTAGCCGGCCTTCCCTGAGCTAAACGTAATTGATTTTGGAAACTATTCTGAGCTCACCTGCTTACTGTATGTGTTGATGTTTTGTCCTGACTGATTTCAACTCCAGGCAGTGAAAGCAGAAACAGCAGTAATGACCTAGGGTTCGTCATTCTGTTTCTCAGAGTTGGCAAGTCTGAAGCTGCTGTGTTCCTACGTGTCCTGGCTGGTTCATCATGTCAGCCCTCAGGAGATGTGTTATTGGAGCAGGTGTGATTGGAAACAATGACCTGTGGAAGAATTTTTTTTTCCTATATTTTCATTTAGCCTGAAGCTATATACTGTATATCGCTCTATATACAGTAATGCACTTACACATGTGTACAATATATACTTCTAGCCAAAGAAATCACACAAGTAGACACAATGTGCAAACGCTTTAACTTTGAAATACTTATTGCATGTCAATAAATGTGTCATAGAGTTGGGATATCTGGGACATAGAATCATTTGATCAACATACATTTTGTGCAATTATGTAAAGAGTCATTTGATATTGCTTATATTTTTTAGGATATTTACAGTCATTAGAGACATATAAGATGTAAACAGAACAGTTTTCTAAATCTATTAACTCTTATTTGTATAGGGCACCTATTTATTATTTAATAAGTCACCGGCAGTATGATTGTTAGATTGCACATGACTTGTCACAAATGAAATGCTGAAGACTTAAAACTGCCTTGGACCTTTTCAACAAATCAACACATCTATGCTGCCAAAATGCTCAGTGAACCAAAGAAACACTCTCTGAACATCACAGGATTAGTGCCAGTATCAATTTAAGGAATCTTAGAATCCTTAGAGAAAGAGGATTCTGTGTTCATTGACCTCTTCAAGGCCATGTGTTGATCCCAGAAAATCCAGGCAATACATCAGGGTGCTGATTTAATATAAAATTAATATCACAGAGTACTGAATATGAATAACAATTGAAAAAGTGAAATGTCTGAACACAGTTCATGAATCTCATGTGTCTATTTTCTTATTCTGGAACATATGCTGTATAAACAAGATACCTATCAGGCCATATAATCAACTCTGATGATAATAGCTCTGCAACCACTTGATAATGCCACACTGAGTACACATATGGCATCTAAGTAATGTGAAAAATAGAAGAATAAAAATTCCTGATCAGCTGCTATTACAGTATTATCCCAGTTCATAAAGCCCCTCTTCCTGTTTTCCTCAGCTTCCACAGTTATGATGTTACAGACTGCTGATATAAGCATGTTTCTGTGATTGGCAACTGTGGTGTGTCAAACAGCATCTTTAAGCACGAGCAGAGGCGTGATATGGAGGTAATAGAACTGATCTATTATGTGTCCACAATGTCCATTCTCAAGGGTGAGAGCAGGTGACTTTTCAGGGAGGAAGCCCCCAGTCTTGGTCACAGTAATATTTGGTCGCAGTGATATTTCACTGGAGTGGCAGTGAGAGAAGTTAAACTATCATGTACGAAGAGGATATCATCGGCATGTTATCCTTGTTCCAGCAATGTTACCTTGTGCAGGTCTTGCTTCAGTATGGCTTGGTGATTTTTGCATACAGAACTCAAATGCATGAGTATAAATCAGGATGAAAACTACAGTATGTTTAAGATTTCTTTTGCAGCTCAAACACACATGCTCTTTATGGCAATTCATTGTTTGTTCTTGGAGTCCTTTCCCTGCTTTGAATATTTCTTGCAAAATCAGATTGCAAGATTGCAGGAATGATCAATTTACCAATGAGTCAACAAGAGTGTGTTTTTCAGTAGTTTGGCATTAAACAGTAGTTTAAGAAGATGATACAGCCAGCAACAGATGAAAATGTATCATCAAGACAGAGGTATTTTTCTTCATTAAAGTGTTACATTATATTTTATAATGTATAAAACAGAAAGCATGGTACTTCTACTGCTGTTGCTACAGATCATTATAACAATATTATAATAAATTAAATAATAATATCATTCATCATGGAAATCCAGCACCCATCTGGATAATGCTTGGTGGTCATTCTGTACCAGCAGCGCCACAACAATACATACTGTAGCAATCAGTTGGATCAGGTGGGGAAATATGGAAAGGTTATGTTCCCTTAATTTCATGCACTGAACTCAGTAGTTGCTGGTCTTTCATCCCCTTAAAACTAGGTTGCAGATCGAAAACAGTGTTTGCATGAAGCTATAGAATTCCTTTCATCTATTTATTCATGATTCTGAGTGAGTGGCTATTTTAAAACATGTTGAGAGACTTACTTTACAGTCTGTCATTGGGAAGGTGCAGGTGTGGCATATGTGTTGTGATCAGCTGTCCGTATACAAGGCAAAGGTGTGTCTCCTGCTCATTCATCCCTACACTGATATTTTATGACTGCGTAAAAGACATGGGCTGACTAAATTTGACACCAGTCTACATATTTATAATATTATCTATACTTCAACCAAATCCCACAACAGTTTAACCAATTATCATGTTTGAAAAGTTGCATAATGCATAAATCTTTCTATTAAATCTATACTTTTCTGGAATGTAAATATTGCAATATATGAAGAATCTTTCTATGCCACGTGAATTTCACCCTCATTAGCTTCGGTTTCACGTTTTAAAGTTCTGGGATAAATATTTTTGGACCTGTCACTACAGCATCATTGCTGAAAATATAGAAGGATAAAATAGCACACAGCTAAATAAAATCCTAAACTTTGGAGCAGAAATAATACAGATGGTCCACAACAGCAATGTGTTAGCCCTAAGGCTTCAGTTAGGTAATTAAACTCAGCTGGAATGAAAACCAGCAGGTGTTTGGCCCTCTAAGCCCAGCATTGGGAACCCCTGCCTTACAGAATTAACACTGATAGGAGGAGTGGCATGTTTTACTGACATCAATGATGTCTGACACTCGGTCTCTGGTACTCGGTGCACCAGGTTTTTTTCCATTCACTGGGGAATCCTGATCATAACCTATGACCTCTGAGTGAGCACCTTTACTGATTTGCCCTGTGGTCACATTTAAAGAAAATTAAACACCGGGGTTGAGACAGACAGAATCTACAGCCCTCCCACCCTACTCTGTTGTTTTCTTTTCCTGACCTTTAAAAGGGGTCTCAAAAAGTGTATGAAATCCTAAGAAAACATGATTCTATAAATGAATGTTACATAGAAAAGCAACAGAAAAGTCCACCTCCTGGACTTTCTCTAGGTTTTGGTTGTATTATACTATATAACAACACCTTTTTCCTTTTAGAAAAATCATGTTTTACAAATTTGTGCTAAACATTTTTTTATTAATTTACGTCTTACATTACATTATCAGTTATATTGCATTTTAAAACTTAGAAAAGTTATGGAAAATGTGTGAACAATCAGATATTTCAAGTATAAAATAGTAGAAAATAGTTTGTAATTTTAAAATACAACTATGCGTTAATAATTATTTCTATTTCTAATAATTTCTTTTAAAATTTGGAAAAACACAGGCAATAATCTTTGTATTCCAAAAGTGCAGGCTGAAAATGCGAGAAGCTAAGTCAAACCTAACCTAAGTGCTTGCTTCTCTTCAGATTGGAAGGCAAATCATGTTCAAGAAAAATAAGTTCTTATTAAGCTTATTCTCCATTAATGTTTAGATACACCTCATACCAACATAATGAATCAAGATGTCTACAAATATCCTGATACACCATAAAATTAGGTAGGAAAGATTTACTCACAAGCAGCATCTATAAAATGACCTACTGCATTCTTATTCTCCTTCGTGTTTTATGAAAAATCATGTTTAGCAAATTTGTGCTCAACTTGTTTTATTAATTTGGGACTTACACTGCACTGTATATCACTTATATTGCATTTTCAATCTTTGACAGTTGTGGAAAATGTGTGATTTGGTCAGCATGTTACTACAGAGGATTGCTTCCTGGCATTAGCTTGAAACAGTTTTTCGATGAGCCACACAGGTCCCAGATGTTCTTTTTATAGATTTTCTTTGTTTTTTAAGTAAAAATAAAGAGCAAAGCACATGTGGGGTTTTCTGAGCAGTGACTAAAGTGTGGTAGAGGATCAACTCACGTATTATTTGTTCCTTTGCGCTTGATTCACTGTTGACTTATTGTTGTCATTAAAAGTTAATGGGGCGAAGATGTTTTGAAGTCAGATCTGGAATAGCCATAAAATGTAGAAAGAATTGCAGACTTTCCAGCAGGCCCTGATTGTGATTGACATATTTTTCCATTTTATTACTTTTATGTTTAGTACAACTTTTCAGAAAGAAAAGAAAAACATTAAAACTGAACATCCATCTATAGCGGTAGACTTTACCTCTGTGATTTATTTTGATACTTTTCCATAATTCAGGTTTTGACCATGACTAAATATAGCAATGAGAAGACTTTGTCTCATGTTTTATTTTGTGGGTGTGTGAGAGGTTATTACTCACATAAAGAGGTTTTGAGTTTCTTTATATTACTTTAATATGTAGTCTGTTGCACTTCAGAATTCAGAATATGGCTTCACAACAGTTCCCCTGTATCTCATTATATGAGTGAATCAAAAAAAGACTTTTGGGACAACTTTACAAATGTTGATTTTTCCATTTAATACTGTTAGGTTATTAAATAAAAAATTGTGACCAATTCATTGTATTTCAAAAATGTTTCCGTTATAATTGCAACAAAAAGAAGTGGGTCTTATTAGTTTTTATTTCTGAGAGTATTATGATGATTTGATTAACATAAAATGATTTAGCCCACAATCCATCAAAAGTCAAATTATATCAATCCTGTATTTAAGTTATGTAAACCATTTTAAACTGCTATAGGTCAACCAATGCAATATGTTTTCATTTTAAAATAATCAAATTCCTGAAATCAATCAAGAACAAAACAAAACTCCCATGAATTATCTCATAAGAAAACCAAACTTTAGAGAAAAAATCTTGCCAAATGGCACTGAGAGAGAACCTTTTGGTTGCCTGACAGTGACTCATAGTTTATAGCCTTTTAAAAGCATACACAGTTTTATCTGAGCTTTAAATTAAAACTTCTTAAGGAGTATGAAGTATAGTGTCTGCATCTTTATTTATTAGTGCAATTTTCAAAACTCTATGCACATAATACTTCTGGCACGTGGTGATTTCCGTGCAGGTCTCAGGCACAGTCTGATTCCACTTAATTTTAGGTTATCTGTGGTGAAGGATGTCCACCCAGATTAGCGGGTCCTTTGATTCTCAGCGGTCTGTTAGCCATCACTAACTTTATTGCCTGTCACTGCTCAACACAGAGGGCTAAGGAAATAATAAAGTAGAATCTGACAGTGTGGATTGGAGTAGGTCAGCCTTTTGAAAACAAGACACCTGGCAGGTTAATTGTTAATGTCCATGTCGCCCAAATGAGTTGCATCTGTCAATAGGTAATAACAGTGAAGCAGTATAAGTCCATTCTAATTAAATGGCAGATAACTAATAACACTAACTTCAGTGTGTCCATTAAATATCATTCAAAACAACTGCATTAATTTTTTTACATTTGACAGTCTTTGTTTTTTGTGAAATGCATGTAATTTGAATATATGAATAATGATCTTGATTGTTGTGAGGCCTCATGGATCACCTTTAAAGGCTTTTAACTCCTAACTGGGAGGTTCATACAGTACCTAAACTAAAGGCAGAGTCTCAACATACTCTTTTCCTCTGAAAAGACAGGAAGAACTTGACACAAGTAGAGAGTTGACAAAGTTGTCTGAATTTCAAAATAGTGAAAACAGTGAGGCAGGGGCCATAAACACAGAAAGGATTCCTGCAAACAACACATTACAGTTTTCTCATTGATGTTTTCAGTATCTTTAGAGACGCATTTTCTAATTTTACTTTGAATTTGACTTTAAAGCCTTAATCACCTGTGCACCTAACTTCAGGAGACCACACATATGAGTGTGATACATCCTAATGTTGTATTATTCACAGTCTTCTACCAAAGCGATCAGTGATCAAGTGATGAGTAATGTTTGTTTAATGTATGACAATTAGAATAATGGCTTCATGTTCAATTTGTTATGTGTTTATACAATAACCATATATCCATAACACACAAGTGTAACAATGAGCATTCTTTAAATATCTTAAACTTAGAAATTAACCAAGCTTCTCTTATCTGTTAATGTAAAACTAGAGTATTGATATAATGTGTGGTAAAAAAATAAAATAATATATTTTTACATCATATAGATACACATACCTGCTGGGGCTAATATCTTGAAGAATTGGAAAAAGGTGTTAAATTCATTAGTTTATGGTAATAATTCTGGGCTTAGCTGGGAGTAAAAGTGAAAGGCTTTATAGTGCTCTTTTTGGGCTTTGTGGATCCTGCAGGTGGCCTCTTTTGAGCTGTTAGAAAAATTACCAGTCTTAAATGGTTTCAATGGTTTGACTAAATCACCAACACTCTTGGATCTGTCTCAAAGTGAACATACTGTACTGTACTGTACTGTACTGTATGTAAACAGATAATATGGGGTTTTGAAGTGCAGTTGAAGACTCTGGTATGATTCCTGTCATGCAACTCTGAATATGCCAGTATCATTAAGTTCATCTCTCATACCACTAGATTTGTTCTGAAGAAAATAGTTCCTATCAAGTTTGTAGATGCCCAAGGAAAATCTAATGGACAATAATAAATTAAGTGGATACGGATTTTATGAAGGCCTGTGCATTATTGTATTACAAATGTGTGCATATACAATACAGACTACAGACACTGGTAAAAATATATATGTTTCAGTATGTCTTACATTGCTCTGATCAATTTTTTTAAATACATTTTGTAAAATCAGCATGGATTTGTGTAATGCAAATGATTTATACAGTATATCCTTGTTTTCACTCTCCCTTTAAATCATTGCTAACAACCCATTTTGTTATTTTGAAAATAATATCCCAGACTCTCTGTCTCACAGGCAGTGAGCAATTTCTGATTCACCTTTTCTAACATTAGTTCTGGAGGTCTGTTTCATTACAGGGTGACTCCTCCTTTAAGACTGTTTTTTTTAGTTTAATTGATACTGTTAGTTCACTCATGACCCGAAAATTAAAAATTAAAACAAACAATACCCCTTTTAATAAAACGATGGTTGGGAATTAAAAAAGAGTCAATGACAGTGGAGTATTATTCTTACGTGTTCCAAAAACGTTTTAAATATATGAGTGGTTTGTTATAGGCAGACAGATGCTGCACTAACTGGAAGCAGAATGCTGTCTTTTAGCAGACTTGGCTATCACACTGAGCTGCATTGGGCTGTTTGAAATAACAGCAGCAAACATTGTCTCTGCAGTGGTATTTTCTGGGCCAAGTTTTTTTTTACTTCCCTGCTATTTAATGCAGTACAACTTTAGACACTGTGATTAAGAACAGTTTCTCAAATTCATGTCACATTTCCCTTTGAGTGATTAAGAAGAATAAATGTTTTATCAGCAATTTTAAATGCATTTTAAGGAATAATTAAAGAAGATGAAAGATGTTATAAAGATTTTACAAAACATAAAGATGTTAAAATACAGTAATAATTGGACCATTAGTGGATTGCAATGGAACAAGTAAAGGTTTATTCCATGCTGAAAAGAGAAGAAAAGAAACCAAACATTTTGCCTGAGGAGCCTCCTTCAGGTGTCAAATACCTGACACCTGAAGAAGGCTCCACAGCCGAAACGTTGTGTTTATTTTCTTCACATTTCAGTATGGAATAAACCTATTACTATTATGTTATTATTATATTACTATAACCTATTACTGGGGCAGTGTGGTGGCTCTGTGTCTAAGGATCTGCGCCTGTGGCTGGAAGGTTGCCGGTTCATATCCCGCGGCCGGCAGAGGAATCCTACTCTGTTGGGCCCCTGAGCAAGGCCCTTAACCCCAACTGCTGTATAAATGGCTGACCCTGTGCTCTGACCCCCAGCTTCTCTCCCTGTCTGTGTGTCTCATGAAGAGCAAGTTGGGGTATGTGAAAAAAGATAAATTCCTAATACAAGAAATTGTATATGGCCAATAAAGTGATCTTATCTTATATTGATTTAGCTCTTTGTATGCACTATAATGCACAAACCACAGAGAATAACCTGCAGCTTTTTACTCCAGTGAAAATTTACTGCAATTTGTTCTGTTCCAAGATATGATCTTGTGTAGCAAAAAATATTCTAGGTATTTTGATTATGTGTACAGTACTTTCACAAAATGTTTAGGAAACAGGAGCATGTGACCTAGTCTAATTTTTTTTTAATTAAAAATGTTGGAATGAGGAAAAATTATTACAAGGAAATTCTTCGATTCCTGTGCAAAGATTTGGGAAAGCTTCATGGAGTTTATTTTCCAGGAAAAATTAGTGTGTCAGAGTTCATGTCCAGTGTTGGTGCAGCCGCCAAATCGGAAGCAGGGAAGGGATCCATCTCCTTCTTCCTTCCTCCCATGGTGCAGAGTTCTACACTGTAGGATGATTTGGTCACATCCGAAAGCTTGCCAGGCTCACAGCTGAAAGCTCACCCTCGGCAGCAGTGAAGGCTCTCAGCTACGGTGCAGGGATGTGCAGCCTTTCATTTTGCAAACTGCCTCATTCAATACAGGGTCACCTGGCCAGCAACGGGAGGCCAGTCCATCTCAGGCACACATAGAAACACACACACACACACACACACACACACACACACACACACACACACACGCACACACGCACACACTCACACCAGGGTCAATTTTCATAGAAACCAGTTAAACTACCTTGCCTTCAGACTGTGCGAGAAAAAATGGAGGAGCACCTGGAGGAAATGCATTTGAGCACTGGGGAACATACAGTACAAACTCCGTGGAGATAGCACCCCAGGGCCCCAGCTCTATGAGGAGGCAGTGCTAACCACTGTACGACTGTGCCACCCAGACTCTCCAGGGCTTTGTTTTTGGCTCCAGACTGGAGCGCTATTGGCCCGAGTCCATTGGATCAGGGCGTTTGTGTTAGTGCAAGCTTTCACGACACCATGCCATGAATCAAAATTACCCTTGTAGCATCTCCAGCCAAGAGCTAGTGCAAGGAAAGCACAGCCGCTTATTAGGATGAATCTGTGGCCAAAGATACAGAGATGTCAGTGGAAAATGAAAAAACAAGAGCTCTATTGTTGTTTAATATTAAACAACAGTTCCGAATTCCAGCTGGAGTAAGTCATCACTCACCAACCCCCCTTCTTCAGGCCAGCTAGTGACAATAGACACTTGCTGTAGATGCCTCTGAGGATCTGAGCACCTAAAAACCCATGAGGTCTAATGAAGTGAAGGAATCTATGCCTTGTTATGAGTTAACAATGAAGTCTTTAAGAATTGTTTTATTGTTTTCAGAACTTTTATTATTTTGTGCATCCCTGGCCAGTCAAAGTCTGTCAAATAGAGATGTAATTCATGTATCCTAAGCTCAGTTTTAGCAACATGAAGGGCACAGAGATCTTGGTTAACTGCCAAGCCTGACCTGAGCTAACTGCCTGACTCTCTGACCTTGTTTACAAACTGCTACTGACCCATCATAAAAATGTATGTTTTTGCATGGGAAATATCATCTCTTAAGGAATAAAAGCCTGTTGTTCTGTTTGAAAAAGTCAGTGAGAGATGAGGCTATCCTCTTTTTATTGCAATAGAGAAATCACAATTTGATTCTTCAGAACCATGTGGGATTTCCTTTGTGGAGTCTAACAGAAGTAAGCTGCAGGCTGCTTTTTGGCAGAACTTTAACAAGTCTTACTGTACGTATATACAGTATAAACGCCCCCATCTCTACCAACTAATCTCTTACCGCAGTCTTTCCTGACTGCTTCCTAAAACCGAAACCACTTATACATGCACACACTTTTTATACGCTAACACAGCTAATTAATTCCATGTGAAAATGTGGAACATAATCCCTCACCAGCAGTCTAATAATTATCCAATAAACACCCAGTGAACATATCTACAATAGCTCGATGTCTTCAGTGACCTCCAGAGACAGGTCTACGGCCAGCATAGCTCCTCCAAAGACTGACCTGCTAAACTGTCCTATAACGTTCGCACTCGCACCTGTATTCCAAAACTTGTGCCAGGGCTGGATCTGGGTAGGCCACTACGGACACTTAACCGAGGGCTGAGCGAAGGCGTGCTAGTAGTCCTCATCCCAGTGAATCTCAGATCCATTCCTGGTAAAACCATGTGAGGCACTATGAAGTTCAGAGACAAGACAATAATAAGATACTAAGCTGGGGGAACTGAGAATATCCTTGATCAAGTATGGAACAGGGCAAGATCTGATCATTAGTAACTTTCTCTTTCTCTATATCAGTTATCACATCGTGTTAACCAATGGCATGCCCTAGGATCCAGGTCTCTTGTTGCCATAAATAGCCCTTGTCTACCTGCCCCCTTGTAGATTTGTCACTTAGGGTGTTGACTGCACCCATCCTGCTGACTGGCATTTACCTTCCAAGGCAAAACGATGTGCTTGCACGAGAGGGTGTTCCCCAGGCTTGAAGAGAGCTCCAGTCAGGTCAAGCCTGGTGGTGTTCAGCTCTGCCTGCAGGGATAGGCTGCCCTGTTCAGATCCAGCTCAACCCTTTGGGGATGCAACACTGGCTTGCAAGACGTTCAGGACACACCTTCTTCTTTCATGCTAGGTGCTATGTCTAGCTCTGCTGGTCCAGCAGTACAGTCGGAAGTCGGTGTCCATCCATATCATGACACAGGATGATCAATGCCACCCAGGTCCTTCCAGGTAGTACGCACCAGCCTCAAGGAGTCGGGCGACCACTAGGGGGAGTACTAACTTACTTATTGCAGAGCAATAGAGAAGAGCAGGGCCAGGAAAAACAACATTTCTTGTATACACTCATATATACTTGCTTATTCACTTGAAGCTACAGGGTCTACACTAAGAGAGGCTGGAAATCAGAGTCACAGAGTCACAACAGAACAAATGGAACATGACGTGGCACCAACAAATGACAGCAGAAACAATAAAAAGATATGGTCTCCATCTCAGTAGCTTCAGTGGAGGGGGCTGCATAATTACAGTGCAGACATATCTCAGGGGTCCTGACAAATTATATTTAAACCCAATATATATTCCTGTGTTTCTGGTTCACATAACATTCGTACAGTGAAATATGCTTCTTTGCTGCAAATGCAAAGGGATTTTGGAGAAACCTGTTTGAAGGGTTAATACATGAGTAAGAGAGAAAAAATGAGAGAGCGAGAGCAGTGAGACAGATTTCAGTGGCATGCTAATGAGTTGATGACATCAGAAGACAGCAGAGAGGCAGAAAGAGAGAGAGTCTTTATGCTCTGCACAATGAATTGTCCCACCTCAATAACATAACTGTGCAGGTGTGTGCATTCAGTCAGACCCAGCTGCAGCCCATCCGCGCGCGCGCGCGTGTGAGAGAGAGAGAGGGAGAGAACAAGATCGAGGGAGAGGGAGAGAGAAATGTGGGGGAAATAGTTGTTCAGACCTTTTTGTTCTCAGCCAGTTTCCCTTGCTTTCATCACCAGTCCACATGCAGGACTACTCTGTTTTTCTTTTTTGTTCATGTGCTGCCACATCTGCCTTTTACTTTGAGATAGTGCTGGAGTTTAATGACAGTACAGTTGAAAGAGTACAAATTGAGGACCAGTGGTGAAGGAATGGAATAGCTGAAGAGAGAACCAAGGGCAATGCTCCATTGAGGAAGATATCAGGTGAGGGAGCATTTTGCTGTCTCTCTTCAGGGAATTTCTGTATGCATGTGTGTACATGTGCTTATATACATGCATGGCTATATGTACATATCTCTATACAACCTTTTTGTATATTACTCACAGGTCTGTCTGTGTCCAGGCTGTTTGGAAATTTTAATTGCATTACCAGTGTCAAACATTTCGGATGTTTTTTTTAATTTATTTTCCACACCCTCACTTGTCTTTCCTCCTGATTTATTGTGATTCGATATGCATATCATCAAATCACATTGAGAATCACTTCAAGGGAAGTCAGACCTAGCTATTCCAGAGGTAAAAGGTATATTCTAGTAGAAAGAATTATATAAATATATCTCTTGAAAATACCTGAATTTTTTTTTAACTCCAGGAAAAGAGGAGGTCCGTTGTGATTAATGCTTTAGCAGGGTTCTGTGTAGTTGCATTGCATTGCATGATTGCTTAACATGTGCTGAGTTAGGAAGTGTGTTTTATTGGCTGGTTCACAGAGGTTTAGAACCTGAATTGACTCCAAGGGAAAAGAGCATTTAGAAGAGCAATTCTCCAGAGAATAACAGCAATGAAGCAAGTTACAAGCACATAAGAGATGTCAGGCTGCTTTAAAGTGGTGGGTATAAAATGAATCTGTGTGGACATCTGATTACAAACTAAGAAAGTTGCTGGCCAGGTTGTAAAACAATCTGGCAGAGAAAGAGGTCAGAGGAGGGTTTTATAATGTACTGTACTTGTCTTCTATTTCAAATTTTGTTTTGTTTTACTAGGTTATTGTATGAACATTGTAAGACTTTGTTTTTGCCAGTAGACCAAATTGCTTGTTTTCTTCTTTTTTATTTCTTCATTTGGTGTGTTTGTTTGCTTTTAAAATTAGAATTATTCCTGTGCTCTTTTTGTAGGTGACAGTTTGCAAAGGACAAAACATGTACTGTATAATGTAACTTGGTTGGGAATACTGCTGCATGTGCCCATACTATTAAGAGAATGCCTAAACTGTGAACAGGTTTGATGCTTTCTGGTAACTATGTTTTCTGTGTGATTTATTTTTATTCCCAAATTTTAGATTTTGCTTTGCTTCACATGAACACTCATTGCGTCACACACAGATGGAATGTGTTGATTTTGATTTTTATTGTTCTCCAAATTTCGGTTGCAATCAACTTCTTTTAACTCTCTGAAAGTGCAGTTTTTTTTAAAACAATTGAAACAATCCATAAACTAAGTTGAATGCAAGCCATAGAATATCAAATTATTAATTTTACTTTATTTTAAATTGCCCATTTACAGAGACTGTAATTATTATAATATTATTAAAATAAAGGTTTGTAGAAATATATTGGTACTGTATATGAATCATGACACCTATCTCTCAAGTTGCCAAAACATACGACTAACAGGAATGCCAAGCATTTAATCTGTGTCACCTGAACAAATGTGGCCTTGTTTGCCTTTGTGTGTTTATTGTAAGAGAGCTAACTGTTTCAATTGTAAACATAAACTGAGACGTTAGAGGCATTGTCACATTCTTGGGTGGGTTTTCTTGTACAAGCTCTAGCTAAAGGCTAGTAGCTCAGATTTTGATTAGGAAAGCAATGCAATTTGTGCCACTTTATTCCCTTGTAACATGCTACATTTTTAATTTGAGAAACAATACACAAATTGTGATTCATTTGAAGCCAGGTTCTAACCAAATGGAAATTTTAATGGAAAATACTGCCTCTGGGTATGACATTTCTGTGACATACTGTACAATTTGATATTATGAAGTGCTAGAAATAAAATCCTGCTCTGTATAATGGTGCAAAAAAGGCAATTGTGCACAGGGAACCCTGGGTAGTGTGAATTAGCTCAGGTCATACTGACTGTTTTTTGGGAAAGGAATAGAAGATTATTTACTCTTCATTTTCAATATGAGAACAGTAGGTAACAGTAGGGTTTCTTGCCCCTGAGAAATGAAAATCTGCTCTGATTTTTTTTAGGTATTTGTCATGATTCACTGAACCCGCAGGACTTAAGCCAAGATTTTGTGGTCAAACATTCTTTCTATCGTGAGACTCCTTAATATAACACACACTTTTACACATAGTTTATCTCTACATTTTTTCCACAATTAAATAGAAAGAACACATCTGCTGCCGCAAATGAGAAAAAAAAACCTTTGAGTACAAACATTGATAAAAAATCAACTGAAAAAACAGACGTGAAATACAAAGATACACCTTGTTTTTCATCATTTTATACTGTGGAGAGATTCTAGATGTTATATCTTATATACTTTAAATATTTCAAAAGCAGTACTTGAATATTTTAATATGATATTTTTTGGCTCACATGTTTCCTTTCTATACACTCAAGCCAGTTTTATAAGATAAGATAAGATCCCTTTATTGGCCATATACAATTTCTTGTATTAGGAATTTGTCTTTTTCGTAGTTTTGATCAATGAGGAAGTGTTTTACAGGAGCTAAATAATAGTGGGAAGAACGAGAAGAAACCTTGATCACTGGAGAAATATTTTAATCTTCATTTTCCCGTAAACGAATTGGGTTCTTTGCTCTGTTCTCCTCCCCACCGAGAGCTGGTGTGTGGGGAGCGTTCTGGCGCACTATGGCTGCTGTCGCATCATCCAGGTGGGGCTGCACACTGGTGGTGGTGGAGGGGAGTCCCCATTACCTGTAAAGCGCTTTGAGTGGAGTGTCCAGAAAAGCGCTATATAAGTGTAAGCAATAATAATTATTATTATTATTTTACAGTATGCATATTTCTTATACTCATGAGGCTTATAAAACCATGTTTTTAAACAAAAACCCAGATTGGAAGATAGATGGAAAGTTTTGGCATGATGAATCTAAGTGTGCATTTTCTCGCACGATAAAAAGAACCTGTAAATGCTTAGAGACTGCTACAGAATTATTACAGAAGAGCAAGCATCTGTCTGGCAAACTCCAGGACTTTTTTTTAGGTTATACTGCTTCATTTTTTTCTGTCATCAGTAGGTCTTTTCATTTTCTATGTTTATTTTTAACCACGTGACATCCCTTTAAATCTAACCTAAGTTATTTCTGGTTCCCAGTTAAAAACACTCAAACTCTAATAATAATGAAACAAGGCCTGAGCTTATTTTTCACTTAACATCACAGACGCTGAATGTTTTGCCTCATCAGTCCCTCACGCAGATGACTCTGATCAATAATCACAGAGCAGTTTAACTTGTATTTCAGTCCTGCAGTTTCACAATGTAGCCTAGAGTGGAGTTCTTATGGTTGTAAGTTTACTTTGTGTCCTTTAACCAGCAGTTCAATGAGACATCCAGACAAATATTAGCTTCAACAACATATTAGTAGTATTTACAGTGTAATTGTGAGTCTGGTGTTTAAAATTATTATAGTTAATAATAAAATATCCTCTTAAAATCAAAGGACAATGAATATTTTTCACTAATTAGAAGTATAGTGAAGACTTACTGACTGCTAATTACTGTTTTAAGGATGTAATTAAAGGAAGAGCCATAGTCATAAAGATTTATGTAATTGTTTCCTACTTCTGAAAACCTTTTTTTTACCGCATCCAAAGTTTATTATTCAGTGGAATAATGTTGCACCCCTAAATATTTGCCTCTTCATATTGCAAGGACTGTCTTCATACCACTGTACTGAGAATTACAATGCTAATAAGATTTCTTTGATCAAAATAAAGGAATGCCATAGTTAGTATCTAATGTCGACCTAAAAAGGTCACCACTGGCATTGTCTTGTATCAGGAAATGTTCCTATTCTGAAAAACGAAAATAGGATTACAGAAAAGCCAACAACTGTTCAAAGTGCCAGAAAACAGTATAATTAATTTTGTTTGGGGCATTCTATGAAAGCCACAGGATGCTGAAGTTGTTAAAGTGATAGCTCTTGCCAAGAATTTGTTCAGGGGTGTGGATATGTGCAGTTGGATTGATGAATTGTCTGTGGAAGATTCTGGCCAAAATCAGGCTGGAGCTTCTGCCTCTGTGTGACTCTGTGTGATGACCAGCTGTGTCACACAGGACTTGGCATTCATATGTGGATGACAATGAAATTTCCAGATTTGCTAATCATACCTCGTAGTTACTCAGCATACAGATCTGATTCTGAGCTTTTCTGAAAAGAGTAAATTTAGCTTTTATTAGGAGTTTTGAGGTCTTTTTAGCATTTTGTTTTTTATTGTTTTTCTTGATTAACAGCTGTATTGTTTTTTTTTTTTATAGAAAGAACAGTTTACTACAAGTGATTTTTGCCTGGTTTTAAGCATAATGGGCGGTATAGCCATATGGCTGTTAGACCTGTTTTTTCACATCACCTGTGACTTGGACGATTCTGGACTGGACCACATTGTGTGTGGGGTTTGCGTGTTTTACCTGTGTTCATCTGGTTTTTCTCCATGCATTTGGGTTTCCTCTGCCTACCAAAGGCATGGTGGTTAAGTTTTGATTGGCTATTCTAAATCTTCCTTTACTCCATGGCCCTGCAGTGGGCTTGTGCTCCATTCAGAGCAAGACCTACTGTATCATGCACCCGATCCAAGGCAAGAACAGTCATGTGTTCTTATTCCTGGATGGGATATTCAGGCAAGGTCTCATGACCTTCCCAAGGAAAAGCAGTTCCTGATAATGGGTGGATGCATTTTAGCATAACATTCAGGAAATAAATCATAAAAGATATAGACCCTGCACATTAATCTGTGGGAAACTGTAGGATGTACATATTAAAATTATATCATAGAGGTCAGTTATATGCAAAATGTGGCTTATTTTTGATTATCCAAGAATGATCTTGAACAGTCCCTTTTTGCTGTTAACAAATGTTTGTGGAGAACCACAAAGAATCCAAACATGAAAATTTGGAATGCTGGGATTACGGTTAGACTACTGCTTTTAAAGTGGTATTTTATAGAAGGCTTTGAATTTCAGTTTAGAAAAGCCCACAGGAAGAGATAGTCTACTCTTTGGAAGGCAGTAATTCATATCCACTTCTTTTTTTTTTAATTAAAACAGAATATAATTACTTTTACTATTGGAAAGCATAATACAGTTGAGCAGGATACATGATGCACCATTGTGATTAGCAGTACCAAAAACATAGTTCAACTTGCCAATACTGTTTCATGAGAGCAGCCTAATGAATGCATGTTCATTTTATGTTGTCACAATCATTGACATTAACAAAGATTTTCCTGAAGAGATTATTTGGATAAATACCCATAGGTTTACTGCCTGTATTACATTAAGTATGGAAATAAAGATAGTATTCTGAAGACACATTGTTTCCTATGTGATAACCTTTTGCCCTCTTTATTGATAACTGTGAGTCAGATGTACTTGTCAATAAATCAGGATGATTTCTTGAACACTCTCTCAGTTAGAGGAGTTTCCAGGGTTTAAAATCATGTAAACTTGCTGACAGATCTCATTGCTCTTTCTCTCTAAATACAGTATACACTGTATAGAAGCCAATGGTAAATGGAATTATGCATATCAATAAACACTCAAGCATTTGTCACTTAAGACATTGTTGAATAGCAAAGAGGATTATGTTTTAAACCTCCTAAAAGCAATGCATGAATGCTGACTTGCTTCACAAAGTAAACAATTACATTTGGGTTGTTTGACTTGTCCTAGCCTGTACATAATGGTATGCCTTTAAAAAAACAACTATTGTTAAATGATTCTAATTCAGTGCTGGTTTTAGTATCATGCTTACTGAATTAATGCTAATAAACACTGACAAACAGAATATGTCAGTGAGTTTAAGACTGAGTTAAATTGATTTGGACTCACTTGGATTAAGTATTTTGAAGGCCCTCACAAACATTTTCTTTTGTCTGTGTATGGGAGGCTATAACATACAATGTCAAGCAGTTCAGAATGTATGTCTTGTGAAATTACTGCTATGAACTTTGACCTGGCCAATCTTTTCACAAAGCCCTCAGTCTGAGTTTTTTTCTAGGTACTTGGAATTTTTTTTTCTCAAAGCAAACCTCTTGCCCTCAGCAGAATTCAACCTAGTCCTTATATTAATTGTGTTTGTTATTGCTCTGGTGAAATATATGAACCACACCCAAAAACATGCTGTAAATCAGAAACAGCAAGGATGTCTCTGTTCTCCGTCAGGATATAGTCCAGATTGTAGCCTTTATCTTACCCCATAAATCTCACACAAATGTCTGAATTTGTTTAAGAATCAAAGTTCCCTTTTCAGACGCTTGCATGCTAAGGTCTTTTAGACAACATAGTGGGAATGTAAAACAAGTCTGTTTGAAGTTTAAAATTAGATTATGGATTTGTTTTTTGTTTTTTTTTGTAACCTGTGGGAAATTTTTCATTGAACTCTAAAACTTAAATGTGTTCAGACAGAACAGCATAATTATAGATCTGTGAATATGTGGAAGAGAGCAGGCCTTGTCATAAATATATTTTTGGACTAAAGGACAGTTATCTGTCACATTGGACATGCCTTGAAATGCAGTAGACATCAGTTTGGTGCTATCAGTTAAGCAGTACTTGATGCATGAACCATATACTCTGAACTATCCTTTACTAAGCAAATATTGTATAAAATTACAATATACAGTATGTACAAGATGTACATTAACATATGGATACGCTTTTGTACATGCCAGTTCTTCCTGTGTTTAACCTTCACATTTTTTTCTACAATCAGAAAATTAAAGTCAAAGTTGCAGTTGTGACCAAATTTAAATGCATTGTGAAAGTGACATAGTGGCACAGAATCTAATCAGAACTCAGATTACAGAAATTATGATCTTAAATGTTTTGGAGGTCTTCTTAATACAGTATGTAAAAAATTCATTAATGGACTTAGAGTTTTCTGCTTTTATAGTCTGTGAAATATTAGTTGATATTAACTGAAGTTTTAATATACTAAACTACTATTCCTACTTACCAATCAAATATACCGTGGTCAGCAAAGCAGGTGTACAGTACAAATACGGATAAAAAGGCCTAATGATAGATCCTGGGTTATGGACAGGGTAACGTATTGGTATCTGCAGAAGTGTCCACTTGACACATAATTCCTTACACTTATACGGCGCTTTTCTTGACACTCCACTCAAAGCTCTGTACAGGGACTCCCCTCCAGCGCCACCAATGTGTAGCCTCACCTGGATGATCTGGCAGCAGCTCCCGTCCAGGTACTGGCCAGGCTCACACCTGTTTAGCTTCAGTGTGTGGCCAGTTGTGAGTGCCAGGGTGATATACAGTAGCTGTAGAAACATATGATTTACCACAAACATTTCAGAAAACGGGTTCATCCATTGCTGCCCAGCAGTGTTATTGCCGAACTGGCCTTAAGCCTCTAGGATGGGAAGGCGAAGATACTGTATGCTGATCGAGACTTGTTTAGATTTGCGTGTGCGGCTGTGATGTAGCACTGGGCGCTGCTTCTGTCCGTTTTCTAACTGAAATCTGAGCCCTGCTGTTTTCGCTCTGGAATGCAGCATGCCAAGAAGTGACTGGCCTGTCAAGCACATGCCGTGGAAGACCTTGACTTCTGTCAGGTCCGCTCTCAAGTACAGCAGCTGGTTAACCACTGATAATATCAATCTGGGAAGACTGACATACTGTGGGACTGATGTACAGTACCTCATTACATCCAATAGTGACTCTTGCGTGTTATACCCTTTAGTATGATTTTGTACAATGCATTCACCAGTCTGTAGGTATTTAAAAATGTATGATTAATGCGGTTTTAATCCGGCATGCTTTTCTTAACGTAGTATTGTAAACTATTTAAGATGCTAATGGTAAAGTAAAGACATTTAAATGTGTGCTTCTTTTAGCATTCCTCTAACAAAATCTTGACATGATATCTGCACTGACACTTTGGGATGAACTGAAAGACTAGGGCGAAATCACTGAGATGTGTAGAGAGGCCTTGAGGATTTGATATTTCAGCAAAGTTTCTCAACAGCAAAACAGAAGTTTGGTTAGATGTTTTTTTCTTTTAATTGGGTGGTTGTGAGGAGGACATGGTATTCAGTCTAATCTAAGAGAATGAAGGTCCTTTCCCTAGAGTATTTCTACATTCTTCCTAATGACAGTAAGCATTGTAGAGAGGGGCGAAGGTATGGCAGAGGATGCTGAAAACCAAAGAAGATCCAATGATGGCCACAGTGGTACCAGGTATGTGCCAATTTGTCTCATTAAATGCATATCAACCCTTCAAAGCCTCCTCATAAAGAGGGACTTAAATCTGTGTACTAGCAAGGTAGAAGAGCACAATGCCGCCATCTGTTTGCCACATGCAACCCTACAGCAGCCACATAAATCACAGACTCATTCAACGATGCAAAGCAGCATTCCGTCTGGCTAAGCATGCCCTGGCTACCTCTCCTGACATGTGTGTATCAGAAGGGATAGCAGAAATTGAGGCACCAGGGTTATAGCACAGGAAATAAAATGCAAATGATCAAATAAGAGCATAAGATGAAAAAATTACAGTCTGTCGTGGTACCACTTGTTTCTCTGATTTGCACAGCAAGGCACAGCAGAGCAATTAATGTACTTGCGCAAACATTTCAGTCCCTTGATGAGTCCATTGTTGAGTTCAGCGCAATTAGCAGTCAAGCACCCATTGGAGTTGTGCTCTGTGGTTCATTATGTCTTGGATCCCAAAGCAATTTTACATCCCTCAGTTTCAGGCCATGATTGGGGGGGAGGATTATATTTCATTGTTTCAGGGCATTTGAACAGAAAAGAACACTGATTGCTCATTTTATACCACTCATTTTGTGTTATTTTTCCTCCACTTGGTTTCCTGTGCAACACATGTAAACCCCACAGAAAAAAAAGATTGCATTACAGAAACACGGGGCAACTGATAAACAAACCTGACTTAATGGTTAAAATAACAGAATTAGCCGGGTGACTTGTATTTCTTTTTAAGGTCGTCTATAGCCACTTTTATTTGTTTAGAGCACATTGCTGGTGCACTGTAATAAGTATGTCCTTCCACAGGCAAGGAATTGACTTGGCACTTGGCTTTTATAGCTTCAAAAGCTAGATTTTCCTACCTGTGTAATATTATTTGGTGCGGATCATCCCCATCTTTCAAAATGTTTGCCACGTAGAGGTTTAATGAAGCAGTGGTTTTCTTTATTTTATTGTAACAAATATGTATATCATTAGCTCATCTTGTTGCCAATTCATTTTAAAGGTATGGGTTATTAAGAAATAACCTACCCTTTTTCCGAATTGACCTTTGTTAAGGATTGAGTAGGGAGCTGTGTTAGTGTGCGACCTGCAAGTTCATTCCCCTCTGGAATATAAAAAGAAAGAAACAAGCATGACAATTCAGCTTTGAGCACACCTGAAGGAGGCTTCACAACTGAAAAGTTGTGTTTTTTCTTTCATTCTGCTATTCTTGCTACTTTTCAGTGTGGAATTAACCTCTGCTTTTTTCTTAACTTCAGAAATTGTTTGCAGTTTTACCTATTTGTTCTCATTTTTTGTTGCTCCCTATCCTTAGTTCTCTCAAGTGTAGATAAGAAATCAGAAATTTCTAAAAATAATTTTAAAAAATGTTAGAAAATATGAAGAAGTTGCTTAAGAAGTGGATTACTATACAGACGACAAAGTATTTTTGATGTGCTTTGATATTGCCATTAAATGTCACCTTTGTAGTATTGCAGCCTTTTTGTAAATACTCATTTCTTAATATTTTTATTTATACAGAACTATGCTTATGTATCTGCTATATAGCGTGTTGCAAACTGTAGAATATTCTTTGACCAAGAAACTCAAATTGCACATACTGTCAGCATCCAATAAATAAAAAAGGCATTGGTAAATGTTCAAGACAGTTTGTCCATTATAATCAACTCCCTAAATTATGTTCAGAAATGAAGTAGCCATATTGGGATGTAAAACAGCTGTAAAGCAGATTTGAATTCTTCAGTGATTAATTATAATGGTGTTGTTAGCAACTTTGAAGTGAAAGTGACACAGTTTGTCACGCAACTTTATCGGATGTGCCAGAAGACTCAGAGTTGGAGTGTCCACACTAAGGTCTGTAATCTTCCTCTGGCCGTTTGTAAGAAAGCTTTGTTCTGTAGGTGAATACGCCCAGTATGAACTTAATCTCATTTCCCTGAACAGATCATTTGTCCAAGATTCTGCCATTGTGAGTTTGTACTCTATAGCTTATGCAATAGTCTATCTAATGTTCTGTTATTAATTAGCTGCTCTTATTAGTTGCAGAAATGTTAAAGCTCATTTTTAAATGTTTTTCATCTTTCAGATTGTAAAATATAACTAGTAAACATGAGTTTAAATTCATTGTTATTTCATGAAGATTAGTTATTTTGAGCCAACATCTTATAGTTATATAAGTGTGTAAAAAATAAAATATTTAATTAAACAGCTATACGTCTGATAATTCCATTTTGACACAGCTGTGTGAATGCATGTCTGTCAAAATCACACGCACAACTAAAGATCCTTCTCTGGGTTGGTACTAATATTTTGCAGAATTATTCTATTTCTCTGTCCTTATTTTAGAACTGTAAATTTTAATCTCAGACCTTTCTCCATCTTCCTCTGTCTTATTCTTAGAAAATGAACCTCACAGGTTTTGGGTTTAGGAAAAAAGGCTATCTACACAAACCTCAGACAGTACTGTTGGATCCCTCGATCCCCAATGTTCTCTATATTATTAATGTAGCAAGTGCAACTGTACACTAAACCATATTTGTTTGACTTTCTTTTGCTGCCAGACAGAGGCAGTCTGAAGGTGTGGTTAGGTTCATAACTAGAAGGTTATGGTTCAAATACCAGATGTCCACTGTTGTTGTAACCTTGAGCAAGGTACCAAATTGCTCTGGTAAAATACTCTATTGTATTAATTTATGCATATGCAAGTTGCAGGGGATAAAAGTATCTGTCAACTATAAAAAGTATAGTAATACAGCACAATAAAAGTTGCAAATCCAGCTATGCATACCCCATGACTTTAGACTTTAGTTTTTCCTGAATACAGAGACCATGCAATCTGTGCTACCCTGATCCAAATTCCTCTGGCCCTAACAATGCAAATACATGTGTTACCTTTTAGTCAAAAATTATTTTCATTCATCTGCGAGGCAGTGGCAAGCAGTCATATTATAATACGTAAAGAAACCAGAGCTTCTTTTGATGAGTAGAACACTTTCCAAGGCTTAATGAAACTGTTGATAACAAGGCAAAAAGTCAAGGGTGGTTTCTGGGCCAATATTATCTGTAAGTAAAGTTGCTTTAAAGAACATAAAAACAGCTTCAGATGTGAGAACTCTTGCTTATTTGTTTGCTAGTAGCCTGTTGGTCCAAAGAGCTGTTCTAGGCATTTCTTGAAGGATAGCAGGGAATGAGCTTCAATACTGGGTTGTATTGTTGTTTGGGCTGGGTTGTTTGTCCCAGACTCACACAAAACGTTCGAGTGAAGAAATGCTTCCTATTTGAAGTCCTTTCGAATCAAACTAAAAAAGAAAGTTTCCTCATGAAGTCTCTAATGAAGAGACCAAGGAGATGAACAAACAATCCTACACTCAAAGCTTTGTTTTTGTTCAAATAGCACAAATTACAAAGTAGTGTGATTCAGTAACTGAATTATTTACAGCACTTTTGGAATTACTGAAATTTAAGCCAAGGCAAAGTCCTTGATTATATAAATACAAATAGTTACAAAGTGGAACAACTGTATTTTTGGACAGAACTCTATGTCTGGTTAACATTTGGCTTTGCAGATGAACGACTTACCATCTTGAATGAAATAAGTGCCAGCTTAAACAATACTAAGACAGTGGATTCTCAGAAATCAGGAAATTACACTTGCTAGACATCACGGTATCTTCTCTCAGTGGTAGAACCTGCAATTGATAAGCCTAGATGCACATTTGTGTAGTTTATGCATTGGACAGTTTGGTTTTGCCGGTCCTGGCTCCCATGAAGCATAATTCTAGACCCTATGCAGACGGTATAATCCGGAAGTAAGTGGAGAAGGACAACGGGGAGGAGAAGACAAGGATGAGGAGGGGTTGACAGACAGGGGTGTGTGACGATGGTGAACTGGTGTTTTGGGGGCATAGCCAGGGCGATCAAGTCCAAGGAGTTCAGGGGGGAAATCTGGGGCGAAGTCCAAAAGTCCATATCCTGGTGATCCAAACGAGATAAACAAGACAAGGTTAAAAACCGGAACAGGATCCGATGCAGGGACAGGGAATAAAAACAGGATGACGAGGCCAGGCGCTCTGATGTTATTTTCCTTTTATCCATCCATTATCTTACCTCTTCATCCAATACAGGTTTGCAGGGGAGTAAGAGTCTATCCTGGCAAGCAACAACCACAAGGCAGAATACACCCTGGATGGGCAGACAAACACAAACACTCACACACAGACAGCAGGGCACATTTTCCCAGAAGCCAATGAACCTACCAGGATGTCTCTGGACTGTGGGAGGAAGCCGGAGCACCTGGAGGATACCCACATGAACATACCATTTCTTTCTCCCAAAAGGTTACAGTGCAATTTGCACAATGTAAGAAGCCTCACTCTGTTTCTGTGTTGAGTCTTTAAGATTTTCTGGCTATCCTGTATATATTTGGGGTTTTTTAATAGAAGCAATTATATTTTGGTCCTTTTTGTGCAGGAATTTGTTTGAGTCCTTAGGAATATGCCTGCAGCCCAGCTCATATCTTGATCTAAATTCCTGTCCATAACTTAGAGGTTTTAAAGGTTTATTTCATTTTGAAAAATGTTGGCCTGAGATCATCACCTTGATATTCTTCGCAGCTGGAAAATATGTCACTGAAAGATACCTGCAAGGCCAATTTTTCTTTCAAGGAAGTGCAGAAAAAATCAAATTGTTGCCAAGAGTTTTCAAAGCATACTGTCATTTTATCTTGGGGTACATGGAGTTGATTGCTCTGAGACAGTGTCTTACTTTGATTTGTAGTTCATATCTTTTACCTGTCTGTCTTTCTTAATATATAACGATTTAGATTGTAACAATCTGGATGATTTATTTCATTTCATGACATTTGATACTACATCTAGCTTGTTGTGAAGGATGCGGCTTTATAAAGTATCACAGTATTGCACTAATTTGTGGGCAGTCCAGTCAATCACAGCCTGAATTAAGTGTATAAATAACATTGATGCTTTGATTTTTTTTAAGCGAACAGGTCAGAGGCCATGAATAATGTGCATACAGCTCTTTTGCTCTTTTTGTTTGTAAGCTATTCTTTCAGCTAAAAGAGCTACACACAGAAACAATTAACAGTTAATTGAATACAACAATTTAGGGGTAAAGAGGCAGTGTGTTAATAGCTATCTAATAGTTATGCTATAAAATATGTAAGGTGTTGCATGACTTCATACTCTTCATATTGTATTATCATGATTTAATATTTTAGGATTTGGTTGCAAAACCTATAATTTAATGCTAATTGAAATGATTACAAAATGACATAGATGCCGCAAATGATCTGCCACAAATTTTTGCTTCCATTGTATTTGTAACAGCAATAGTGGTTTCGTGACCCATAATAATAATATCTGAGGGACACGTACGGTATGAGATGAGTTGTGCTAGCCAGTAGCATAGCAAAGGCATTGCCTCATAAGCTTCCAAAGTGGTCAGCAAATAAAAAATAATAACATGGTGAGTGGAAAACAATAGTTTTGAGGTGCAATCCTAAGTGCACAAGGAAGTTAGATTGGGAATACCCATAGCTTTCGAAAGTGGGTGGAAATAGTTGGCAATGGTTTATGATCATTATTTTGATCATTAGTTCAGAATACCTAAAACTAAACTGAAATATAAACAATATGAGTCCTGAAATAAAAGGATTTTCCATGGTGTTTCCATTTTTTTTGGGGGGGTGGGGCTTGTAGGATGACCTACAAGTAACTAATAGAAACACAGAGTTTAGTGACTAGGTGGGCTTCTCTACCACCACCAGATACAGTACAGTACGTTTGTAATTGCAACATGAATCGTTAAATGTCTCTTGATGATGACATGGGGGACCAAGAATGGTTTAGCATACGGTAGATGAGACCTCACCCTGAGAAATGATTTACTGCAGGGGTAAGCTGTGCTTCTGCCAATCATTTTCCAAAAGGAAACTGCTGAATGAACTCATCAATGGGTTTTATATAAAAAAGGATAAAATCCATCGAGTAATATTGTGTCCTAAGACTGCATGCAAAAGAAATCTTCAAATGAAACATCCCTATAAATCAGGTGGGAAGGCTCATACCCGAAGAAGGCTCCACAGAAGAAACGTTGTGTTTTCTTTCTTCTCTTTTCAGCGTGGAATAAACCTTTACTGGTTCCTTTGCATCCCTGTAAATCACCTTATATGTCATGATAAGCGGCATTCTTCCTACATTGCTGTTTTCTGTAAAGTGGAACTGTTGAGACAGACCTGTTTACTGATCCCCCCCTCCCCCATCCTGCCCCCCTGCCATGGTAAGGGCTGGAGGCTGCAGGAAGATCACTGAATGAGGGAGGGGCTGTGTAGGGGAGGACTTTGCACAGGTTTTCTTCATAGAAGACTGGTGGTTCCAGATTTGTAGACCAATTGTCTCACAAAAGCCAACTGTGCTTTGTCAGTCCAGACGTTTAGGGAGGCCAAGTGAAAACGTAATCATGTGTACAGTATGTAGATGTTGTTGAGTGAACTAACAGCCCTTTTTAAATGATCAAAGTCACTTCACTCTCAAAATGAATGTGTTAAAGAGCAAATAAGGCAGTAGATTCCAACTCATGCTCTATTAACATTAACCCCCCACGTGTTGCTGCTGTTGTGTGCAATGCAGTGTGACTTTTGGCTTTTTTGCATTCTGGCAAGCTTCTAAAATTGTACAGTGACAGTGCAAAAAAAACGTGTTATATACTGACTATTACAGACACATAACACATGAGTTGTGTTAGCCATGCTCAAGACTGAAAAATAATATATGAAATAGCTTTTATCTGACACAGATTACTTAGTGTAACAGTAATATATTGAAAGACTGCTCTTATACATTAGCATTTTTATATTTTTTAAATTAATAATGTGTTTTAAAGTAATAATGAAGTCAATATAATGTTGCTGAAACTGTGACTATACAAATATTGACAAGGAATGTGAAGTACTGCACAACAAGTTTTTTTCTCAAATACAGTATGTTGTCAAATACCTATTAAATAAAATTAGATTTCAGGTGTTTAAAACAGCTTTTTTAATTGTACTTTTCAGAGGAAAAATGCTCAGATTTTGCACCAATATCAGTAATTGAAGAGTGAGCGTAGCTCTTAAAGTCTTTTATCTTTCAATCTTTTTCTTCCTTTCCTTCTTTAATGCTGAGCCAAAATGTCTTTAGACATTTTTTATTAAAAAAGAATAATTCTGGTTTTGTTCTTGAAGGACATGGTTTATATTAAATCAAAGAAGTGATTTTACCTCATCTGAACTTCATTATGAAACTGAATGTTGTCTATAAGACACAAAGGCCATGTGTCACTGTTTGTCCAGGTGGGATTAGGTGTGAGTCTTGCTGGTACTGCATTTATATTTTGCTTAAACCTGTATAGAACTGCTGTGGAGAGGAGTGCTGTTACAAAAGCAACTTCAGTCCTTATGAAGTTATATGGTTGTTTGAAGCTGGGGATAAAAATAAATACCAAAGGGTCATAATCACATGCTGGATGCTCTGGCTTTGAAAAGTGAGCGCTTTCCTCAGGTCATAAATGAACAGTAAAACTGCTTCTCTCCTGTCACTAAATACTCTGTGCTTTGTAGATAAATCCAGCAGATATCTTATGGCTTTTAGATACCACATCTTTACCTGGTTTGTTTACCTGGTTTAAGTACTACCACCTTAATCCTTCTGTGTTTTGATCACCAAAAAATTAATTACTGGAATAACTGATTAATTAGAGAGTGGGCTTTAAGATGCTTAGGTTTTATTACATTTCTATGGTAACATTTACTGCTCTGGTCATCCTTTTTGAGAAAACACACAGTATCAAATTCCTGTAAAGCATTTTGTTCAGTCCCATTTATATGCAGAAGAGATGTTTGTATATATTAGAAAGGAACTGGCACAGTGTGCTTTGCCACATTTCTGTCTAATCTGGGTTTATGGTTATAGTGGTATTAACTGTCCTGTAATGGAGATGTTGTGTCCAGCTTAGTCATAATTAACCATAAGCTAACAATTAACCACGATTTATATCTAGTGAAAGAATCCTTGAGGAGGTGGCATTTTTCTTTACAAATTCAAGAAAACCAATAAATTAAGGGAATACCACTTACATAGCGATGATTCCACCATTCCAAAAATGAGACTTTCAGAAGACATTTTTTTAAAGACACAAGTTAAAGACATGTATATTTGTATCAGTTCTGTAAATGTGAAACACAGGTGCTTACACTCCTACTTGGTGGAACTGTGGATGTTGAAGCTGTGAATAAAATCACATTCAAGAAAATATATGTTTGAAAACATAGCTTAGGAGTTCTCATTTAATAGGTTCTTTTTCTCACATTTACTATTAAATCATTCTGGAAAAACTACAAGTATACAGTATGTGCATTAAGGAATAGAATATGAATAAAGTGGTTGAGAAGAATTACATTAAATTTAGTCAGTCCTCATTTGCCTGTAAAATGATTTGTTGCTATAGCCAACTGTAAAAAGCAATATATTGTTATGCATCCTTATTTAGACTTTTTCTTTTCTTACCATTGTTCTTGTTGGCTGAAGTAGTGCTGGGATGGACTCATCAGCAGCTGGAAGTGGTTTATTCACAGTCAGATATTATCCAATGGCTCTGTCCAAGTAAAGAGAGCACATGACTAAATATATGTTTAGGCATTTCTGGAGCTTTGCCAATTTTTTTTTTCTAGCCAGGGATAAGCACGAATTAAATGGTTAGCAAGCTCTTTAGAAAGTATTTTGGGGTCAATTACAGGGAGCTCAAACTTTAGAGAGATCACAGTATTTTAAAGCCTTTACATACAGTATTTATTTAGAAGAGTACGTGACCTAAGGTTCACTCTACTTTCTCTGTGTTTGAAGGGTTTCATAACAGAATTGTCACAAACAGCTGTACCAAAGCAGTAACTGTATGCTGTTCTTTGATTCAACTAGGTCTGATGCTGACGCTCTACCATAATGACAGTACATGTTTTTAGATAGCTCTTTAGCATTCTTCCAAATGTTCAACAGCAAAATGCCAGGTCATCAGATTAATTAAAATTATGCAAATATCATGAAGATCAAGTCTTTAAAGCAGCAAGAAGCACCCAAGCATGTTAATTTAAGTGATGCAAATATATACAGGACTTGGATGGCAGAGAGCCTACGACCTTGTGAGGGCGAACCAAAATGATAGTAAAATACATTAAACAAAGATGATGAATCAATTATAAATGAATTATATATGCAGTTTCATTAAAAACATCCTAATATCAGGATGAAATTTCTAATGGTACCCCTGTCAAGTAATACAGTATTTGTTCTCTATGTTACTGCAAATTGCCTGTTTTACATAATTGCAGTACTGTATGTTTTGTCTTTTCTAGAAAATGGTTGATGTTTCATGTTTTCAAATTAGACCTTGGTGAAGAAAAGAGACCTTTGTGCTTAGAAGAATCTTGCTTTTTAGAACTCTAGAAGTCAAGATGAAGGCTTAATGTTGGAGTCCTCTCTTTTGCATCTCTCCTAGAAAATGTTTTACCTCATTGACCTTACAGGGCGAAGAACCGCAGGCAGAAAACACTCCTGACAAACAGCTAAAAGGTGGTGGTGGTGGGGGGGGGGGGGGGGGCTGGGCAGGAGGAAGGATAGCTAAAGGCGGGACTTATTTGGAACCTAATTAGGGTGATGTTGATTGATGATGACAAGAGCTGACCACCACTCCACCTCCCAGATCGAGTCAAGGCTTCAATTCAATAATTGACTAAACATGAAAGTTCTCAGTGGAACTTGTTCCTCTTGTCTAATGTTATTATCACCCGGAGATAATCTTCTGGGAGGTGAAAACCCCTGGCCACTGAGGACCATGCGGCATCACTCTGTAATTTACCTGTTGAGTCAGTCAACTCCTAATAGCTTCAAACAAAAGAAGTGACGGCATGCAAGGTTCAAATACATTTGAAGTTAAGTGCTCAGTAGTTGTCTCAAAATGTAAAAACTAGAGATGAAAATGAAGGTGCTGAAAGTATCCCTTAAAATTTTCAATGGGACTGAAAAAGGAGCAAGAAAAAAAATATTTTCAAAACATTTTCAGTGAAAAATCAACAGAAATCAATTCACCTGGGCATTCAAACAGAATATTTCTGTATAATGTCATTTAAAATTTTTATTTCCTCATGGACTACCACTTCACCATTCAGAAGCAACATAATGTCATAGCACAGCCATGAAACACTGTGACACTATCTACAAACCCACTGAGCTAAAATAGCCCTTTTATAGTAGAGAGCTGAATACTGTTTCCTTTTTGCATTTATTTTTGGAAGAAGGATGTAAATTAACCTTGTGCCTTTAGATACACAGAAAGAATATATTAGTTTCTTTAAATGTCCTGTAACTTATGGAAATCAAGGTACTCCATACAGTGAGCCCATTCATATCTGGAGAATATGAAAGCATATTCTATTAAGAATCTAACTCTTCATGGGATATAATCACATGAGCTTGCTTCAAAGAGCATTTTGTGTAACTAGGCATGTCAGCTGTCATGGGAACATCTGTAAACTTTGTGTCTGTGGGTTCATATTGCAAATCAAATTGCAGTTAATGAGTTTAAAAACCATTTTCAATGGATTACTATTCCAGGATGCATATTTTACGTGCAATACAAACATTGATGGTGCTGGTTCTCTAATGTGGTGCACTGTAATCCAACAAACAGAAGTCAGGATTGTGTTCCTAGTGCCCACACACTAAAGACTGAGGGCATTGTTCCAGAATGTACAGTATATGAGTGCAGCAATTTGCAGCAATAAAAGAAACAAAACTAAAGAATTACCCTTTTCACTAGCAACAATAACAATGAATACATGCCATACCATTCAATATACTGCAGATTTGAAAAGGGAAAATAGGACATTTATTGATAAGATGGCATTAATCTGCTCTATTTCAAGAGTCAAACCTGAAAACAGACAAATAACCAGAGTAGATCTTAGGCAGGAAAAATAAAGATGGTGGGTAACTGGAGGATCCAGTGTACTGAGGTTCAGGTTGGAAATAGTTTACAAAAAGACACAAGTCTTTTGCGAGTTTAAAATGATTAAACACATTGTAAGGCAAAGGGCAGGTAATACACTGAGAACAGTCACTTGAGCTCGTGTAGCTGGAGTCTGTGAGTCCTGGACTAAGTTCACAGGCTGAATGCGAGATTTAGCAGTCCAGCATCAGCAGTGTGAAGATTCAGGTAGCAGCTACGGAGCATTGGTGAAAGGCAAAGGGTGACGGCTTAGCTGTGAAAGTGGAAGTGAGTCTGAGTTGTCCTCAGAAGCAGCAGGTAGCAGTATCCAAATGACAGGTGTGGTGATGGTAGCATGGTGAACTATAATAATACTCATACTCACTGTGAATCATGAGATTTCGCAGTCCAAGGGCAACAGTGAGATAAAGAGGCAGATGGCCTGGACCAGTGGTGTAGTACAATGTTAGGTAGCAGCTAATGATTGGAAAGAATGCAGACAGGACCAGCAGTGAGTAATTGGCATGTCAGAGCAGTGAACAGTGGAAGAGACTCGATAAAAGCCCTGTATTTCTACACTTGCAGTCAGAATTGGCTGGTAGGAATGGAGCCTGTCTTTCTTCCTGGCTTTAATTATAAGCTCCATCCAAACGCTGCATTTTTCTTCTGTTCGTTTAATCAAAGGGTTTAGATAATATGGCTTGTAGACTAACGTCACATTGTCCCAAGACCAGATGAAAAGTATGGGTTAATCCATTTTTTCATGATTTGAAATAGTGGTGGCATGATACAGTCGGAAAAGATTATTTGATTGATATTAAACTAAAAGTCCAGTTTGCCATGTTGTCTTGCCAGAGCTCAGACCAATTTGTGTACTCTTTGTGAAAACCATACTGGAGCTCCTGGTAAAACCTACGTGAACACAGGGAGAGCAACAAACCCCACTCAGGAAGCAACCCGAGAATGAAACTCGGGTCCCAGCCCTGCAAGGAAGCAGTGCAAGCCAATGAGCCATTGTGCCACCCACTGTGTTCTCAACTGTGCTTGAGGTATATTACATAATATAAAAATGGGTTTTTCTTTTAAATAAAAGTTGACGTACACGTACTGTATGTGGCGTGACAGTTGAAACATATTTTATACATTAAATAGCATTCCTAAAGGGTGTGTCTAGTGCTTTTAAAGGCAAAGTGTGACGTAAAAGATTTATGATTATCTACTCAGCAGGCATGCCATCTATTAAACTTAAAGCAAGACCGTTTATTGCAAAACGGTGTGACAAAAATCCCCATATTGAGTCTCCAAAGCAAGATGCATCTGCTTGAAGATTTATGATTTTCATTCCCAAAGCCATGTGTTCCCTCCTTGTTATTTTTTCGCAGTAAAGCTGCAGTGATAAGTAAAGGACTTAAAGTTTGCAAGTTTACAATGTATTTCTACTGAACATACGTATGCTGGCTAAATACTCCTCTGACAAGTGGGGTCCTCTGTTATGTGCTGCCCAAAGTGTAGTAAAAGGGGGACAGTGTCAGATGGGGCTTAGGGCTCTGCATTTCTGACTGGAGGACTGTGGGTGCCCATTTGTGTGCTGTTGATCACTTTGTTTGCGGTCGCTGTAGTCCGCCTAGCTATGTGAAAGTGGAATAGTCCTATGCCGGACTATGCCGGGGTGGGAATGGAGGAGGGGAAGAGCTGGAAGTTAGCATAATCTGTGGCACGGTGAGTCACTTGGCTTGTAGCTTGGACTTACTGTACTTACCTGCCAACTATAGAAAGCTTGGCAGAGAGCATACAGCACATAAGACCACAACAGGGCTGAGATGGGAGACAAGTTGGTCGCCATTGGGAGAGTCCGACTATTTTTTTTTCTTGCAGGGATTTCATCTCGTGATTTCGTGCTTGCAAGCTAGAGGTGCTCCACTTCATCACTGAGAACAAGTCGATGCCTAAACCGAAGCTTTGAAAAGTAGCTCACTCTTTTAGTTGAGAAGCGATGTGTGTATCATCTTGTTTCTTCTGAAGCTGTCTGAATATGAGTACAGTGTGTAGCCTCCTATGACTGCATAAAAAGCTAGAGAAGCACAGCTCGTCTTCAGACGAGATCCGAACTCCCATTTCAGGCTTGTTGCAGCACCCGAAGCCGCACGGCACAGTTTCGGTGAATGAAACATTAATACGAGTGCTACTCCTTCCCTTTCGCTGTACAGTTCGTATTGTGTTACAATTTGTAATGGGTTTTGTCAGTCTAAAGGAATTAAAATTAAAGTTTGTTTGGATGTTTCTTGGACGAGAGACAGCAAAAACAAAACCGCAAGGATCACAACGGCATCCGCTTTGGCAAACCTTCGAATCCATAAATCAAACAAATGTCACAATACTTTCGAACAAAAAGGTCAGTAATTAGCAAATCGACTTGGATGAATTGTGTTTGATTATTCTTTCTTTTTTTTGCCTTCTTGTAAATGTAGAACAGTCAGAAATTCTCCATATGAGGCTCAGAGGAGAGAGAGCAAAAGAAGACATGTTGCAGTGTTAAAAGTGATCTCCAAACACAATTAAAATACTAGTAATTTCATGTCCTTGCATTTAAAAAAAAAATGCTTCTTCATATTTTCATTAATGTATTCATGCCTCTGGACCAGCGTGCCGAGTCCTTGAATTCCAGGGCTCTGTGAGTTGTTGTCCTGAGCTGGTTTGTACTGAATGGCTTGATTCATGATGCCTAGCCCAGCCTTCTTAGGTTACCACACCCCCTGGCTTTGCCTGTGAGCCCGTCTGTTTTTCTTTCATTAGCAGGATTCCCCCTGGTGAATACCTTGCCGACTGGATTGTACAGAATGGGGCTGCAGTATCCATCAGCTTGCGTGGGTGGAGGTCTGCTGGTGTTTAGAGGGAATCAGAAGGGTCAGAGTTGTCATCTGCAGAGCTAAAGCTTCAGTTCTGAATTTAAAAACAACCCTTTCTGTAATAATCAGAGACCTTTCTCCTGCTAGTGGTGAGCACCTCACCACACGCACGCATACTCACATATACTGGATAACTGTTTTGTCTTTCTGGGGACTCCCATTCCATTTTACTTTGCTGTTTTCTACTCAGCTGAAATGAGACGGAACACTGGTGAAAAACTGACCCACATCGACTAGTTTGAACACATTAGGAGTTAAGGGAAGACTCCATTTGATTACCAAAAAAAAGACATTGGCATGTGGGAGATGCCACCCATTGTCTGATTGTGAGAAGTAACTTTTTTTTTCACCCTGTTTTTCATCCGTTGTCTCAAATTATGCCCCAACCCTGATAGGTAAACACAAGCACACAGAAGCTCTGGCCTCACACGGCCTCCAACAGAAGCTGTTGACAACCTGCCAGTCAGCCTCCTAATCTGTCATCAGCCAGTGCTGTTCAGGGAAGAAATAAGAGCAAAGAGCAGAGGCTGCCTGAGAGAGATCAACAGAATACTAGAAACTCAGTGTCAGAAACCTGTGGCTTAAAGTAATCCATTCACTTGTGCATCAGATCTGCACACTTGATATGATGAATGAACTTGAAGAAAGGTGTCTTTAAAACAAAATACAGTTTAATTGTTACACAGTTAAATAACAGAGTAAAATATTTTAGCGATGTGTCCATGTAGGATGAATGAAGCTGTCTGCCTTGTCCATGCTGGACAAAAGGGAAAAAAAAGATTAATCGTTATTCTCCTTAGACCTGCCTCTAGAAATGAAAACCTTTTCTGCTGGAGCCTCTGTCAGCATAACTCAAAGAAGGAAATACTACCTGTGCTTAAAGCTGTGCTTAAATTTCCCCAAAACAACCCCGTGATGCTCATATTATAGGAGTCCATTTCCACTGCATAGCGAAGCTAATTCTCGATTTTGTCTTTCAGAAGAATGAGTTCATTCAGGAGCTGTCTGTGTTGCATATTTGTGAGTTTTCGGTTGAGCCCGTTGCCCATCAGGGAGATGAATTTCTTGGCAGTGTCATTCTGAGGTTTCAGCATAGTGTGAAATGGCAGAGTATTAAGTACATGGCTGGCACTGCCTGCAGTTTTACCCTATGCAGGAGAGTTGCATACATCACCTGAGGCATTACAGTGAATTATTCACTGTGATCTGAGAAAAGTAAGTTTCCTTTTCTTTCTAGGGAGGGACAAAAGATTCCAGTGTTCTGGGCACTTGAGCATGACAAGATGTAATGCTTTATTTGAATGTCATCGTATGCAGCCAGTATACCACCTACATGGAGGATACATAACTATGCTCTAATAACATTAATAATCCTTTATTACCATTCATGTGTATAAATATTCATGATGACCCCAACCTAATCCCTAGTTGTAACCGTGGCACTAACACTCACACATGCTGTGACCCCTGCTGTGACAAATGAGGTGCATTTTTATAAACACTTATGTACTGTACCTGTTACATAAACAATTATGAGTATTATTATAGTGTCATACTGTACAGTATCTGAAATGTTATACTGGCTATATAAGACACCTTTGGAATAAAGTGTGTCCTTACTACTGGACTTCAAACCAATTTTTTTTATGGTGGATTCACAGAACCAATCTTGTAATTGTGTAATCTATTGCTAATTGAATTAATTCATTCCTTATTTATACTGAAGTAATTTAAACCATCACCATGGCAGCACATAAACATCCCTCTTACAGAATGATTTTTTCAGGGGGTTATTGCACTTTGCTTTTTTCTGCATCCTGCTTTGTGATGGAGCCTCTTGAATATTGTGAAATAACCTCTGATCTCTTTAATTATTTACCCATATATGTATAAAAACTGTCTCAAACAATTAAGTATGATGTCTGTTTCAAGAAAACTAATTTAGATCAGTTGTTTTTAATATTTCGTAGCCTTTAATGTGCTCAACTTGTTTACACTCCTACTGGGTGAAAATAGATGGGACACCCTTGTCAGTTTTATGGTGGTTTTAAAATGAGCATTATAAAAATGGGAGGATTGAATTATATTGCAATATATAAAAAGTGGAGTTATAAAATCTAAAATTGTAAAAAATGTACAATTGTTAACCATGCTGAAAGCACTATATAACATTTGTGTTTCAAGAAATGACCTCATATACAGTACTGCATATTGTTCTCTTGTGGAACTGGTTCAGGATCTAACCTTGTAGTCCTGTTATTATGCTATAATATTCCCAGCATTATGTTTTAGATAGTAAAATAATGACCCGAATTGGCCTTTTTGAAAAGTGAAAGTAAAACTGAAACATTGCACTTGTACTGCAGTTGTTTGGATTGCGATTTATTGGAACAAGAAACATCTCAATATTGTATTTATTACACAAGGAGGACAGGTAATCATTGCCAAGAAGTCCAAATAATGTTCTAAACGCTATGCAGAAAATAACCAGGCAATTGATCTTGTAAGTTGCCTAAAGGTAATTTATGCAATGTTAAAGTTAATCAGGAATTGTTGGAATTTGTATTTTATCATGATTTTATGTTAAACTCTACACAGAGAACTAAAGACCTTCTTGATTATTAGGAACATTTCAGGTTCTTATAAAAGTACATGTATGAAACTTGTATCCACACGAATATGTTAATAGCAGTTAAGATGTGTCTTGTGCTTTAAAAACAGATTGTCTTCAGTTGTATAAAAACACTAATGTTCACATTCTTTTGTGATTTGGATTCTTGTTTATAGGTGCATATTTAGGAATATTTAATAAAAAAAGCCCTAAAAGTAAATGTACTGTAAGAATGCTTACAAATGAGATGAGGTCATTTGACACATCTAGTTCATTTAGTTGCTGTCAGGGGTGCCGGTCCAGGTGTATAGCGCGTAGTTTAGGACCCTATGCAGACCGGAATATAATCCGGAAGTAGCTGGAGAAGGACAACAGGGAAAACAAGATGAGGATCAGGGCATTTGACAGACAGGGGGGCGTGACGGTGATCTGGTGCTCGGGGGGCGTGGCGCAGGCGAACAAGTTCAAACGGTGCAAAAAGGGAAACCGGGGCGCAGTCCAGGGTCCAGGTGCCGGGAGAGCCATCCAAGACAGACGAGGTTAAAATCCGGAACGGGATCCGGAACGGGAACAGGGAGTTAAGAACAGGATAACGAGGCCAGACGCTCCGAGCCCTGGACTCAGACGGTCAGGATGCCGGGGAATAAGACCAGCCCTCGGACTACCAGCGAGCCCGGAGAATAGGCAAGCCCTGTGGCGTCCGTCTTCCAGAGCTGAGCCAGGAATGGCGGGAGCTCCTGGCTTAAATAATAACAGGAAAAACAGGGGGCAGGTGCACGTAATGAACTAAAATACGAAAGAGTCAGAGCGCCCTTTGAGGAGGGATGATGATCGTGACAGTTGCTTATAGGGAACTGATCTGAAAATCTCATGTTCAATCAGCGATTAATACAGCACACGTGGGAGTCTGTGTTATAACTACCTTGAAAAATGTTATTCCACAATTCTAAATTATTTCATAAGTGTTGGTTACTTTCAGATACAGTATGTGGGTAAGAATTGCTTAATTGATGGCGCTTAAAATGTTACCAATTTTCTTCCCATCAGACTAAACAGGTGTGAACAGCCCTTATCTGATAATGAGCCAGCGCAGTGTAGAGATGGCTGTAGAACTGAGCTCAGGCAGCTGAGGGCCAATCTCCAACAGGCCAAGGGTGGTAACTCCAGGCTCAAAAGTTGTGAACGAAAAGCCCTGTGTTCCTTACTGGCTCCAGCCCTATAGACTCGTGTGCTTTCCAAAGGCATTGGCTGGAATTCTCCTGGGAAAAGTCTTCCTTCCAAGCCAACATGACCTAGCGAGTAAACATCGTCAGGTCGCCATGTCAACAGGCATCCAGGTTCCCTGTGTTTGCATTTGTTCAGCGCATCTGTTTGCACCAGCTCTCCATGCCGAAAGAAATCTGGAACAAATGAATGTTTTATATTGCTGTGCACACAGCTAACTCGGGAATTAGACATCCTATTGCTATGAAGGCAGCATTTGTAGCATTCCTTTTATCACCTAGCATGCTGTGTTTGGTGAAAGGTGCCTGTGAATGGAATATGCTGAATTTAGCAGTGATGATACAGATCCGAGCAGCCTGTGCGTCAACCCACTTCTTGAATAAAGAGTCCATCGACTTATTCCACTCAGTACTCACCACGTTGCTCCTGCCAGCAGTTCTTCCCAAGCAGGCCTAAATGTTAAAAATCTTTGACATGTTTTCAGATTACTGCTGCTTATGTTTCATTTCTTTGACTAAATATCTTAGGAAGGAGGCTTCTGTGGCCATGGCTGCAGGTCTTGGTCAAGGTGTTATCAGGGTAAATGGGTCTTAAGAGAAAAGAGAATCTGTTTTTTTTCTCGTCAGGAAAAGCTCTTGCGTCAATTGTGTGCTTAAGCCATAATTTTTGATTGTTTAGTAGTAATTGGTGGAACAGCTGGAGAGTCTCTTTTATTTGAGAAAAGCTTCTCATTCACTCCTCGGTGTTACGCAACTTCAATATGGGCTATTGGAAAGCTTGAAAGTTACTTCTTTTTGCAAATCCTAGACAGCGTTTCATTACAGTTTCAGCATTGCCCAGATCCATGCAATTTTTTAATTCTTCTGCTAAAGTGAAACGCTTTAAAACTGCCAAATTCTAAAATAAATTGATAAACATGTAGACCCATTTTCTGTTCAGTTGACAAACATACTATACATTTTAAAGCATTCGCAAAATCACTAAGATTATTTGAATTCATTAATATTGTTGATAGTGATGGAACATTGTATTGCAGATCTCTTCTCTGGGAATTCATGGGAATTGCATCACATACTGTATTTGTCTTATAGTCAGAATGTAATGATGATGTTATGTTCTGCCAAAAAAATACACTATAACCTGGAATAATACGGTAAATTCTGAGATTGTGCTGAATTAAGATTGATATAAACTTACTATTGTGACACTTAACACAAACCAATACCAATGGTTGTTAGGTAAAAATCACTACTGCAACAACAAGGATGAATTACAGTATATTTACATTTACATTTATGTTTTCTAAATGTGAAATTTTACTTGCAATAAATATCAGTGTAATTTTGTATGATAGACACAGTGTGCTGTAATGTATTATGCATCATGTCAGTTCTACCTTTTCTGTGGGTGCTATGTCTTCAAGCTAATGACAGGGAGCAAGACTGAATTGGTTAAGCGAACAGTCTGTGATGCTACAGTAAGTTGCCGTTGAAGACTGTAGCTGGGCAGAACTGGTACTGTAGCCCCCTAGTGGCGAATTATATTATTGTTCACTTTTTGAAGACCTGTTGAATTTTTTTTAAGTTGGAATTTTTCGATGAATGTTGTGAAAAAAATATTAATTATGCAGTGATATACTTTATGTGCTAAAGTTTAAAACTATCTTGCTACTTAATCTGCTATTAAAGGCCCAGGAGAACTGAGAGATACAGGAATCTCAGTTTAAATATTTTTTCATATTTTTTATATTTTAAAAACTGCTGCTTCAGAAAGCAACATTTTATGGTTCGTTCCTCATGTACAAAACTTGAAATAAGCCATGCACAGTTTAATGTGCTCTAAAGTATTTTTATTTTCTATTTGTTATTCAGAGGTATTTCCCTTTTTCTTTACTAAAGATGTAATATCAAGAACAAAGATATTTGTGGATATTATTCCATGAGTAACAATATGACTGATATAAGTGTGCTCAGATCAAAAGATTACCATTTCACTGGAAAAAAATAGAGTTCATTTCTCTTTACTCAAATAACTGCTGGTGAAAATAACAATACCCAAGACAGATAGGCACAGACTTTTTTTTAAAGGTGTAGCATGCATTAAAAGGGATGGGATTATCTGCATTTTATTGTCTGGATGCAGCTGAAAAGATCCAGTGTTATACCATATTGTTTCCCAGATCAGAAAGCAAAACAATCTATTATCTGATATGTTACAGCATTGGTTTTAATTAACCCCCCCTCCCCATCAGTGCTGATTAAAAAGTGAAGTTTGGTAGGCTGGCACAAATGTCTCCTTTCACCCTAGGTTGTGAGTAGATAGATTCTATTCTTTTTTCCCTTCTCTCTCTCTCTCTCTCCCTCTCCCCTCTCTCTCTCTCTCTCTCTCTCTCTCTCTCTCACTCTCCCTCTGTTGGCAGGCACTGTGGCTGGAGGTTTTCTTGGCAGATAAATCACTTTCTACTTGGCTTGGCCCACTCTCACTGCCAATACAAACTGGAGCGTGCTACTGGCTAGGACATATGGGAGGGGGCGTGAGCTCAGAGCCTGAGTCTTTGGTCAGTAATGAAGACTTCTCTTTTCATACACAGATTACAGAGGGACTGTGTAAAGGCAGAACTGCAACTCTAACACACTACACTACATTCCAAAATAAGATAACCAGCCAGGTATGAAGCTTTCACTAATGCCACCTCCAGCCTTACTGCTATGAGGTAAGTCAGACTCATTGTTGCTATTTTCTCATTTTTGTTTTGTCTTTGTTTGTTCCTTTTTTTCACTTTGAGTCATGCTGACATGCTTTTAATTAAAAGCTGAAATGCTTGTTTTTAGTAGGACATAGATTTGCTAGTGATAAGAGATGGAATGAGAGGTGACTTTTTTTTGGAGTTTGCAGTCTCAGTCCCTTAGATGGAAGAGGGGGATTCTCTTTCAGGAGGAATGCTAGTTTTCTTTTCTTTTGTTTTTATACAGGCTCTTTCAGATTAAATGTTGTTTTTTCATCTAGGATACTGTTTAGTCTAGCCTATTCCTACCACTGTAAGAATACCATTTCACTTCCAAAGCTCTAACCCTCTGTGACCCCAGTGACTTGTGTGACTGTGGCTATAAGCCTAAAAGAGGGGTAACTTCTTTGGTTTTGTTTATTTTTCCTCTGATGGTTCATTTCTTCTTCATCTGCTGGACCAGAAAGAAGGTGTTGGGGGGGTTTGGGGGGGTCTATTCATCTGTGTAAATAAGAGCTAAGTAAAGCTTTCTTCATCTGCTCAACAGTCCAGAGGCTTTGGAGTAACTATCTGAGTTGTGTCTGTATGTCAAATACAGCTTACATCCTTACTTGCCTCTCAGAGGCAGTCAAATCTCTTTTAGCTGTGGTATTAAAATCAGTTCTGTAGAACAACAGATTCCTCATTTTAGGTTGACTATCTTATCTCAGAAACCACATGCAGCATTCTCGTTCACATTCACAGCTACTTTTCAGATGTCTTTTTAAATCACTCTTATTTATCAATGAGACAATGAGAAAGGAGTTTTTTTTCTCCGGAAATGTGAACGCAGTCTTCTGGATAATTGGACTTTCTGTAGCTCTCCTGGAAAAATAAAGGAGGATGTTCCTTTAAGAGCCCTAAGTGACTTTCCATTAGTTTCTGCCGAGTACTGAGAATTGTGGTTTCCCAAATTTTCTTCTGAATAGCGTACAGTAGCCTTGGATAATTTAAAAAACACAAACTTCACTCCAATGAGTGAAACACATTTGCCACTTGCACATGAATTGACTTTCCAGATTAGGTAAACAAAAGGCTAAAAAGCTGCACCTACTTACTTTTGGAGTGTTGGACAATTAGTGGTAGTGTTAAGTTTTCTAACCAAGCTTTGCTGTGGGAAAGTGTGGGAAAACTTGTAAAGTGAAGTATAGGGGACTACAAGTATGGAAGAGTATGGAAACCATGGTGACTGCAAAACTAAGCTCTGAGAACACATAATTAACTGTAAAATTGCAACACTGAACTTTTACAAGTTATCAAAATAATACGTTTTCCTTCTGTTGGGCTGCAGCAGCAAAAATGCTTTCTGAATGACAAAGGGAGATTGCACGTTTGATACTGCATAGCATCTGAGAAGGTACCAATTTCACATTTGTCTTACATATGACAAGGATATCACTGCTGAAGCCTGACTGCTGATGTTGATTTACTCCTGACTCAGTGCTGTTTGTTAACAGCGCTTTCCACTAAAATTAAAAAGGTGGCTGTACAATACGACCCATGCCCCATCACTTGTCAGTGTTGAATTTGCTCTGCACATACTAGCAAAGAGACCCATCATTCAAATGTGGTTCTTTGCTCATCCTTTGCAAACTATAAAGCAATGTTATCCCACTGCAGGGATCGTTGACCTTCTGCTCCCTGAACTGACAGTTCACACCTCACTCGGTGTCTCGTGTCTCAGCACGCAGCTCTCTGCTCCAGAGAAAGGACAATCCTGCATCAGATCTCTCTTGCGGATTTGAAGACCTGTGCTGAGGAGTTGAATGGAATAATTTTAATGTAAGGCACTGTTGGCTTTATCAACATGACAATCCTACAGTGTATGTGCTGAAAAGTAAACTCTGGTCCTTCTGTTACCACATGAGGATTTGTTTCAGTTTCACACTGATTGGATGCAAGATGCAACAAACTGGAGATGCTTATTGGGCATTGTGGCACCTGACCCTTTAATTATCTTTGTGTCTGGCTGCTCTCTTGCCCTTCATATCTAGGAGATTCAGCTCTAGTGTGGAGTTTTGCTGTAAAGTAGGCAAGTTCATTGCTTCCACCCTTCATTTTCTGCTTGAGATTTTTAGTTCATTAAAAAGGATTGAAGATGTTGAATTAAGTTGTGTGCTGAGCTTTATCTTCCCTTAAGAGAAGTGAAGGTATCAAGATGCTATAATGTGCTTTAGAACTACAGTATGTGTTCTTCCTTGATGTACATCATATGATAACTATAAGGAATATCACTCATGTAGCATAACAATTAATTTACGTTTACTGGCACACAGTATTATTTCACTTTGTATAGGGCACCCTTTAATTTTTTTCCTGCATAGATTTTGTTCTAAATTGAGTCAAGTTAAACCTTCCATGTGAATTACCTACAATGACTCTTCTGTTTTCTGTGAATATGTCCCAAATGCCAAGTTGGACTATCCTTCATGTGCAAGTCAAAAAAAGGTGGCTGGTTTGTCTCTCAGTCAGTTTGAGACTTTGTTTCACCTAAAAAAAGCAGCTGTGAGGAAGAGAGATCCAAAGCACACAAGGTGGGGAGCTGCATGGTGTTGAATTTGAAACCTCCTGCAGCATTTTTTCAAAAAAGCTGGAGATCACTTAAGTGTGTTTTTTTATCGAAACAGAGAAACGAATTATGATGATAAAAAGACTTACAGTAGCAGAGAGCCCAAGCAAAAAACATGGCTTATAGAAAAGATAACTCTTTAGAGTGCTGTTTTTATTAGGAAAATTGAATAGTTTGTGATTTCGGTAGTTCATGCAATTTGCTTTTAATGTTCATACATTACACACTGGATCGGTTAAATGCTAATGTAGTGTACAGTATTTTCCCTGTGGTGTGCAAATATAAAGGTGGCTCCTGTTTAGTAGCTGGTCAATACATAGGGTCAAAATCACAAAACTCACAACATGGTATTTATTCCAAGCCTGAAGCACTGTATCAAAACCTACTACCAAATGTGGAGGAGACAAAGCCAACAGAACAGTGGGTGTCCTTTCTCTCAAGACCTACGCCAATCCACTTTGTACCCAATGAACCTAAATATTGGCTTCAGTATGAGGATGTACACAGGATTTCCCATTGAATGCTAGACTGCACCATTTCACTTTATGTGAGCTACAGTTTCTTTTACTGTATATACATCAGCATTATTTCCTCTTCATCAGTGCAAGTGTGGTTTATACCCTGCAGCTAAAATGGATTAAGCTATGCTATGCTTTGGGAGTCTGATGTTCACCTCTGGGATGGCCAGTTACCTGGGAAGTTAGGATTAATCTAAGAAGTTCCTGGATGGGCTCATTTTGCACAGCTGCTCAGTTACGCTACTGTAAGTCTGGCAAAGTTCGGCAAATTCTCAGTGACTGGACTTGAACTGGGAAATCGGGGACTTCCTCCATAACGTTTTGCAGATCAAAACCCATGTTACTTGATGCTGGCACAATTCTCTTTTCCTAGAAAGTTCATGCAAACAAAATTGTTCAGGAAGAGCAAGACTGAAACACAGTTTAAAACTCTGTCTAGTTTTAGCAGTCCCTTTAGATTACTCCGGACAAATAATAAGAGAAAAGCTCGCCACCTGCGGTCAATGAACAAAATCTTTTTTGCCATTTAATGCAGAATTGCTTTTATTTCACTAACTCACAGAAATGCTTTCCTTCCCATCCCTAAATATTGCTCTTTTAGCGTGTAACCAACCCATTGTGCTATAATTTCTATATTTGAAAAATCTGTTGACATGTTACATTCATATTTTACATTTGCACGAAAAGTTCTAATTCCTCCAGCTGTATGTTGGACACATCATGCAGACTGACTGACAATTAGTCAGTATGCCTGATGCTTTCCAAATTTTTAATGTAGGCATGATGTGGTTATTGTTTCTGACAATGACAACACTTGGGCAGTGCCAGGAGAGGGTTTTTAAAATAAGACTGTCCTAAATCTTAGTGAAAGCATTTGGTAGGAGTAGGGAACATTTTGTTTGTGTGCATTGAAGCCAAGCAGTTCTAGGGATGGGTTCCAAGCAAATGACTTATGAGCAAAACTCTCAGAGAAGGAAAGATGCTTCCACTAACTGTATAATCCACTTCTCCCCTTTTCTGTGCTGCTGTTTCATCATAGTTGGAGCAGATTCTCATTTTTGGTTGAAAAGAAATGTTACTTTTAACCGCAGAGAAAAAAAAAGAAGAATCCAGATTTTGTTGTTGACCTTCAAATTATTAAATAACTGTGGGTGTTCATGTATGTGTTCATTTCTGGCATTTGTCAGTTGTAAAAGATGTGTGATTGTTTTAAAATTGTGCATTTGGTACATGCAATTGGGGAGAGGACAGTTAGAACTAATAGCTAAAATACATGATTGTTGTGTAGCTTAAGCTTCTAATGTTTCTGCTACTTGTCCCCAATAATATCTTATACGCATTGAAGCCTCATTGTGAAAAACCAGTGACTCTGGCACAGCTTTTATCATTCCACACTGTGTAGGAATATTTCATACGGTATTTCTGTCATTTATCGTGGTATGTGGTTTGTACTGTGTGCTATCAGCACACCTTGGCCTATGAACATCAGGGCTGTGTAATTCTCCTTGTCAGTCCATCGTGTCTAATTATTGCCTCCTGTCCAATTCTCAGCTTTAGCTGTACTCTTTAATAACATTAAACGTTTGCTCAGCTCACTGGGGTCTAGCCTAGGGCATGCCACTCAGAAGTGCAGAGAAAAAAGTTAGGCACGCTGTAGGCTTGTTGTCCAGCCTTGAGAAATCTACAGTATTAAATAGTTTTGTGCTTACCAGCCAAATCATTGCTAAAAGATGCTTTTTTTCTTGTATTTTTTTAACATTTTGACAAAAACAGCAATACCTTAGGCAATGAGCAATGAGGACTTATCTGTCCACTTGTGTTTTGTAAATTCAAAGGTTTTTTTTTTTTTCAAGAAGAAGTGAAGGGGTCTTTGAATACTGAAATTTGCTACAAAATATTAAATTTTAGATCATGTCTGGTTGTCTCTTGCTACTCTGTTCCAGGGTATTTCAGATTGCCCACCTCTTTTTCTTAAAAACAGAAAAAGTAAACTAATAATAACAACAATGTCTTGCACTTACGCTGTATATTGTGTTAGTCCAAAGCACAGGATTTCAAAAGAATCTCAAAGTTCTTTACAAATAGAAAGGGACTTACCTTATACGCCACTGAAGAGCAGCACCTACTTGATTAGGTGTGGAAGTGGCAAACTGATTGTATAGCCCAGAGTGGAAGTTACTCAGGACTCCAGGTGTAACACCCTTTCTTACCAAAAGTGTCATGGAATGATTAATAATGGAATGGTACTGTGTCCCCAGTCACACTACTGAGCATTAGTGTGGAAATTCTGGCCTAGAAGGAAGAGCACCACCTACTGCTCCACCAGAACCACTAATAGCACCAACATGTTTTTTCTGTGAGTTTTTCAGGATTTCGGAATCCAGGTTCAGCTTAGCTTATCTTCAGAAATCTGATGAGTTCAGGTTACAAAGTAGTAACCACAATGAAAATCATGTTGATGCTTAATGTTGTAGAAATAAGTAGAATCTGGAAATCTAAGAGCTAATAATAAACAGGAGAGTGTAATCAGATATAAGGTGGGTCTAACCTAATGTGCTGATTAATTCACCCTGCATTTCATTTCCTGTCACATCAGACTGAACCCCTGTCTCTGCAGACTGCCACAGTGAATTGAGGCTGGCACACCGAAGAGTGTTAAGATCTCGAATTTCAGCTTAGTCGCAAAGCTGGGACCTTTAACTACCTGTGGAAATGTTCCCCCTCTCTCCCCGCTTACATCCTGAGCAAGAAGTATGACCCAGTGCCTACCCAGACTGTTCAGTAATAGGTTAATGAGCGGGTCACTGCCTAGTAGCTGCGCAGGTAGGCATTGGTGATATCAAGCTTTTCACAGGGGTTTTCCCAACATGTCTCAGTGGCATGCTTCGTTTTATGACACATCAATGTTTATTGGTTAGCATCAAAACCTGGATAGACATTGGTGGTGGAGAGCACTTGATAGCTGTGTCCACTGAGATGCCCTGGTCTGGCTCCATGCACCAGCTGTGAAACTGTTATGGTGCAGAGTGCAGCTCTCCTTTATGCCTGTGAACCATCCATGCTGTTTGCTTTTATTTCTCTTTAAAGAAATCTCAAAGAAGCCAGCTGTGCTGCCATTTCCTTCTGCTTCTCATCCTGCAGATGTGCTTTCCTTCACCATTAACAAAAAGAGCAACACCACTCGGTTTTGACATCACTGTCAGAACCTGCATAGAGTGTTTTTCTCTTCACTTCTTTCCTGTTTTTTGGATTTTGCAGGAGTTCGACCCCCTTTTGGGTCCATATTCTTTTCCTCATTTGTGGCTCTATTGTGTACCATTATAATCTCGGCAGGGCCATCAGATCAGCAAAATTATATCTGGAACCTGACTGCAGGCATTTCCCTAGAATAATAGCGGAAAGACTGAGGTTTGTAAGATTAAATAAAGCTGTCCTTGCTAGGTTTTTTACAACAAAAAGGCTACGTTTTAGAATTTTACATCACTTCCAGACATCTGTATGAATCACAGTAAATTGAAGAGTCTATTGTATGTTTTGTCTGTGTGCATCTGTCTCTAACTCTGTCTTTAATTCTGCCATTGGGTCCCTATTGTTATCCATGTCATAGCTCTCTGCAAAACTATATAATCTATCTGAAGAGGACAAAGGGGGGCTGGAATACATATTGCTTTACCAAAAATCTGGAACTTGTGTTTCACGTAATAAGCCAGTGTACAAACCATCTCTTCACAGACTTCACATTCATTGCAAGCTTGCCCAATAGGATTACTTTCTGCTGATGATATGTTCCCCCTCACCAGTGCTGTCTCCAGCTCTCAGCAAGACAGGATGCTCAGTGTTACAGTCAGAGACACCCCAGGGAACAATGCAGCTTGTGCATGTTTGATGTTGTCTTCTCATATAGTGTGCCTATTGTTTCCTGTCTCCAGAGCACCGTTCCTGTAGGTGGCCTGTGAACCTATAAATAAAACCAGGAACGTACTCTATTTATGCTTTTAAATAATTCTCTTGATTGGCTTCAAAACAGCTGCAATCTCCGCCTCTGCCAGGTTTCCGTCCTAAAACAGATAAACCGTACATTCAGTAATGTAAAGCCTGGAGCTTGAATTTATCAAGGGAAAAAGAGAAAGAAACACACCCACATTGGACACGCGACACTGCTACAGAGATAGAGGACACAGAGTACTGAAAGCTGTAAGAGAGGAAACAGCATTGCTCTTGGAAATGAATTCCTCCAGGCAGCCGTGAAGTTATTGACAATTTGTCTTTGTTTTGTTTTTCACATTTCTCCTCTTTCTTTTGTTCAAATGTGGGCCCACACAAACAAAAACAAAGACCCAGGAGGGCCCTGTAAAATCCAAATCCTTGCCAGTCCTTCCTGCCTACTCCTAAAAATCTGTTTGCCAGTGGCATCTCATAACACTGCTTCTGCTTAAAGGAAGTTTCCGGCAACTTTAAATAGGTTTCTAACATGGCATAATTAAATTAAACAGAAAGTTGCCCTTTGAAGAAGTGTGTTAATTTAAAGATGACTATTTGTCAAATGGCATAAATGTAAATGTTTAGTTTCTACAGTGGTACCACACAAAAGTACAGGGAGCAATCATATTAAGGAAAGATGCCAAATTCAGTCTTTCTTACAATATTATATACAGTACTTGATTTCTAGGTGTCTCCATTGCTGTTATCAGTGAGTAGTATTGAAATAATAATGTAGTAGAAGAAACGAGATTTCATCCTGTTATTAACATTGTCAATAGATTCCTCTCCATTTTAAGTGGGAGATTTATCAAGTTAAAACATTGCCTTAATATCTCACATTATAAGGGAAGCATATTTAGAAATTCCATTCACATACAGTTGCTTCAAGAGCTGGTGTTACCCACTGAATAGAATATGGAACATAACAAAAAGAAGACTACTTGTCTCAATTTTCTTGCTGGACAACTAGAACCAATTCAATAATACCAATTAACCGATCAAACTTAGTAGCTAATTGAACCATTTCCTGTACGATCTGCTGACAATAGTTGGAGCAGCATTGCCTGCCATTTGTATCCTTTGTCCAGATAATGAAGCTGATCGTACTGAGTTCCATATGCAAAAATAGTAAAATAGGTTGTATTCAAATAAGTGTAGGTAAAACAAATGTACATCTGACAACCAATCCCCTTTGTCTGAGAAAGTGCTTCCTGTTCTCTATTGGAAGTATGTGGCTTCTTGTTGAAATACCACTTGTTCATTTTATATCATTGATCTAAAGTAGCCTGTTGTACGAACTGAGGAATTTTGAATGTTTGTGGGAAGCCCCCTCATAATCTCCTGTGTTTGAGGTCACGATCTTTTTACTGGAGTATGGATCAGGAACTAATCTAGTCACTCTTCTTTGAACTTTCTCAAAGGCAGTGATATCCTTTTCGTAATACGGTGACCAGAATTGTACACAGTACGTTAAATGAGGTCTGACAGTCTTGACATTTTGCAGGGCCAATTTCACAAAACCCCCTAAAAAACAGGATTGTTGAGGAGCCTTCCGAATTAGCTCAAGAAATCCTGAAGAATGTAGGCTGCCAGATTTTAAAGGGGTTTTTTTTGTGCATGCAAGGTCAGGGAGCACTTTTGGAAGATCATATAACACAAATATGAAAAAGGCTGTCCCCATTTCAATGTACTTTACCTAGCCTGTTGATTACGCTTTACTGGCTAAAGTAGTAGGGTCTGGACAATTTGAAAATCTGGAACTGGATGCGAGCCCGATGGAATGAGTGGCAAATTACAAATAAATTGAAAACGATATACAATGATGACTGGAAATAGGAGCCAACTGTGGCAGGAGTTCTCACAAATGTGCTGTTTTTGTTTGTAAAATATTCTTTCCGTTACCTCACTCTTCTGTTTTTGATGTGGTTTTGGCGTTCTGTTGGTTTTGTTTATTCGTATTGTGGTTTAGTTTTCTCTCCCTTTGTTGACACAATAAGATTTGTACAATTTTGTTTGAACATTTTCAGTAATTAAGAATGAACATGTCTGATTTGATTTCATTACCATAAATTAATTGAAAATAGCAAGGTAAATTCTAATCTTTCATGGGTAGAACTTGTTCTGGGTCCAGAAACAATGTTTGTAACGGTCTTCATCTTAACAGTCACTTCTTGGCTTGTTCAAGCATTTCTGCCTGTTAATTTTAATCACATGCCCTTACTTCCACTGGCTACGTTCCTAATTAGTAGTTTTATCTGTTATGTTTAGCACCTGATGCCAGTTAAAAATTTCATAATGGTGAATTAAGGTCAGTATCATTAGAATATAAGTTTAGTTAATTATTTTTCTGAAATTCCCTTCCAGGTACATTGGCAGCAGCTGGATATGTTGTATGATTGCAGTTTGACAGAAATATTCAATCTACCCGTCAGTATTCATTACTGTTCGGGGAACCCTATTGAAATTCATTCCATATCTTTTGGAATAACTAGAAGGTAACTTCCACACATTCCAGAATTAAAATAATTTGTGCACTGACTTGCAAAGTCAGCATTCAAACATCATCTCACCTTGTGCTCAGGGGCACGTTTGGCAAAGCAAAAGAAACGTAGTCATAATTATCTTTGGGAAATCTGGCATTTACTTCTATAGCAGCAAAAAACAAGTTTCTTTGCTATTGTTAGACAATAAAACAGAATTTGGAACACCAAAGGGAAATAATCAAAGCTTTTTTTACCAATATAAAACTAACAAGTGACTTGAAAGATTTATGTACAATGTTGTTCAACTTGCTAATCACCGGTTTCTTTCTCCTTTAATCACAGATTTACTTAAAGTATAATGAATCGAACCCTTTGAGTAAAATGGACATTTCAAATGCTGTATTCAAAAAGAGAGAAAAGATATTGATATTACTAAATATCAGTTCAATATACAGTGTTTTGTGCTATTAGCTCTTATCTTGCCAGTTTATAATTCATGGTCTGAGCAATAAAAAGTCTAGGTCTAGGTGTTTCATGTTGGGAAATGGTTTCACTCTTCATAATATGTGAATAACAGTAAATACAGTACATTAAGCACACACTTATGTTTGTCTTGAAAGACTAATTGCATCCTCCATCTATTATCAGAAAGCCACTTAAGGACATTGGCTTCCAGGAGTCTATCTAAGCTGCACAGGGCACGTTGCAAGACTACGCTCCATTCACAACACTAAAGCGCTGGAAAAAACCCACAAAGATATGGAGATAACATGCACACTACACATAGAATGTCCAGAATGATGTGCTGGATCCAAAAACTGTGCTACTATTTGTAACACTATGCTAACCATCTTGCATTCATGTTGTAGTCAACTTAATCCTTTTATAGGAAATAGGAAATGTGGCATTGGTCTATACTGTACATTTCCTCTCTCGATTAGCATTAACTCTTTTCCATTTGAGTTATGAAATGAAATAGTCAAAGAAGGCAACAGAAAGTTATTTGTAGGTTTTTGTATTCCTAAAAAAGAAATATAAGTATCAAAGGTCTACTGTAATGACCTCCATTTAACATTTTGAGATAAAGCCAGAAAGGTATCATAAACTAGGAATAAATGTGACTTAAGTTATAACATTAATGCTTGCATTCCCTGAGTTCATCTGAAGTTCTGCAGCAACCCCAATGACAGAAACAGAGAAATACAGCACAGTGTGCGAGGAGGCTGTTTCAGACACTGCTTCCAAACAGTGCACTAGCCGAGTCCATAAATAATACATTTTCCATCTGCAGCAGAAAGCAGTCCTGTCTCTAATTAGAAATATGTGTGCATCAAACAGAAAATTATCTTGGACTTTGAAGGGTTAGAAATTGAAGACGTTTGACCTTAAGCCCTAACTGAGAGATCTTTTCCTGTTTTTGAGTTCTGTGAATTCACTCTGCTTGCGCTGTTAAAGTTTAGTAAGGACAGGCTCTCACCTGTTGCTGGGAGCAAGCTGAGACTTATAAGGATTTTGTCCAGTCACTTCCGTAAGCACTAGACAGTCAAGGAGGCAATTTCTCCAGAGTTTTTTTTTTTTAGTTTGTAGTACACAGTACATAAAGAATTTGCTTTCCCTCTGTTCATTGTGGCTAAGTAGTGATGAATTTGGAACTCTGATTATGTGAAACACAAATTAACAAGTACTGATTTCACCTCAATTGCATTACTTTTGCTACATGTTTCTATCTTAGTTCAGTCTTTAACTTTAAAGGAACAGTGGCTTTCCTGCATAGCTTATCTAGGAAATACAGTAGCATCCAAGTGTTATACATATTTACAGTATGCAGTATAGCACTCCACCAAAAGAAGACGTCCCCAACAATGTGTACAAAATGTTACTTATTGCAAGGTTTTTGTCTTGGAACAAAATTATTGACATGATATTCATTCTTCATTCTGGAAACAAAAATGGAAGTTTTGATCTTCCAAGTTAGAAAATGCAGAGACTTAAACTTGTGTAACCTTTGCTATGATGCCTAGTAGCTGCAGTACATCCAGAGAGGAAAGAGGCTACAGCATCTGAATATTGAAGGAGCCTGCTGCAACAAGAGTAGAGTCGCTGGACAAATCCAGTGAATCAACAGGAGCTTTTTATCAGTCTTTACGTATTTAAAAAACAACTGCAAACAGAGCTAAAACCTGTGGGTATTAGTAGGCATTATAAGGTGCTTCCTGTTAGCAACAAAAAATACTAATATTGTTGAAAGGTAACAGGTTAAAGCAACAGCCCCCATTGTACTTTTCTTCAAAAATGTGTAAATAAACACAACCCGAACTCTTTCTGGCAGCCTTCGTAAGTGCAGTGCTTGTATTCAGGAAGGCTGGGACTGAATCCCAGTAGAGCCTGGCATGACGATAAGGGTTTTTAAATTAAGCTTTGCAAAGTATGCATGACTGGGGATTACAAACTATAAAACAAAGCAAAAAACATTATACACTTTCAAATCATGTGAGAGAAAAGATGTATTGTTAAATTACATCTCACCGCTTTCTCCAAGCCATTTTCATATATCCAGCCTATGGGAAAAGAAATGTCAGGAATGGCTCCTGTTTATTGGTGTCTTTTTCCTGATGTGATAAATCTAGAAATTCGATGTGCATATGCAGATGTTCCTTAGATGAAATGTGAATTGACTTTTGTTTGCACTTGTACAGTAGCCATTGTGTTTCCATTAGCAAATAACCACCTTTAATCCTGATAGATTTAGAAGTGGAATTAGGCCTTTGGTTAAATGAAACTGGAAAACATCAAGCAGACAGCTATCCAGCCTGCAATGTACAGTACCTGACCACTGCTCATACCAAGACAACACACACTGTTAAGCTGCATTATATAGTACAGTATACGCCCTACACGGCTATACACTTACAACATGCACACAACTGCAAACACCAAAAATTAAGTTTGCATTAGATATTGTTTCCTTAAAGGATAAGAAAGACTTTATTAATATTTTTTCATAATCTCCACCGAGGGTGCTAAATCAGTATCTCCAACATGTCTGATCTCGGTTTTCTTTACTGATTCATAAAAACTCAGCACATGATATACATTTCAGAAATGGTTGTAGCTTCCAAGAACGCCTGTGGCTGGATATCAATAAATAACATTTCAGCTAATGTGTATATTCTGTAAGAATGGCTACCCTGCTGCTGAATACAATACATATATGACTGCTTATAAATGTATCATTCCAGCTGTTTTCACCAAGGCACTGTCTCTTCAGAACTGCGGTTCATAACTAGTGAGTTATAAGTTACAAAAGTCAAAATGGCAAAGGTTTTCTTCATTTAAGTACTTGGCTAAGGATGTATTATTTCTTGAGCTTGGCTATCTCACCAAGCTTTTGTTTCCATTACATCCATAATGTCATGTTTTGTTCCTTTTGAGAACTGGCCCCCTCTTTATTTCAACAAGAAGATTTTTTTTACTGAAGAGGAAAATCTTTAAAATTCTAATCTAATCAAAACGAGATAAGTCTGACTTTAGCAACATAATTGCACAGCAATAAAGCAAAAGTAAAAAAAGTGCCTTACTGACTTGCCCATGCTTAAAATTATATTCTGGAAAAGTAGATAATGTTTATGAAAGGGTTTCTGGTTTGAAATGAGTGACATTATGCCAAAAAGGACTGAAAAGGGAGATTTAATGGTAGTGTCTCTCAGCAGCAGTTATTTTTAAGGGTGGCCCTAGCTGTTCAATAAAACAACATGAAACATTCAGGGAACTACATTATGAAGCTGACGTTATCCACATTTGTACTGCATCCAAACTCGCAAAGGGTTTATTTAGGGCATACTTCACAGAAAATTCTGTACATACTTAACCGCGGTTAAGTAGAAACACATTAAAACTTTATGTATATGTAATATATATATATATTTATATGCAACCCATCTAATACACAGCTGCCAGAATTAAAGCTCCAGGCCTGTTTTTTTAGGATATTGTTTTAAATTCTTTTTCATCTATAGTACAATTTATGACTTGTGATTCTATGGTCCTCATGCGTTCAAGAGAAGAGCAAAGGACACCCCCCCTTTAAGATTCCATGCCTGTTCAGTAATATATGTCTCATTTCCTTTTATCTGTGTGATATTAAACTTTGAAGGATATGAGAAGAAAAGGCATTGTTATATGAACCAGGTGTTGAGATTCATGCAGATGGAAAGGGATTGAGTCCCTTAACTTTTGGAACATCTTGCCTCATGTGCTTAAGGGAAACAAAGTTTGACTTTTGCTTGATAATAAAATAGCATAGACACAAATGTAATTCTTTCCACTTCAGACTTGTCTTGGAGCTTTCTTACAGTGTTACTTGATTTGTCCTCCTCACAGAGGGACCGTTTTAACTTGCATGGACTTATTCAGATCTATCAACACATAGTCCCATGTCTTTTTCTGTTGTTTTTTTGGATTCTTTACCTCTTTTTCCATAAGTGGCATACAAGGGGAGGGTAAAATAACCTTTATCAGATAATCTGGGCTTTCTTTTCAAAAAAGAAGCTGAGTGCCTGTCCAGCCTTGTCGTAGTATTTATCTGCCTAAAAGAAAGCTGGAATTCCATTTGGTCAGCCTTGCCCATAACGACCTTGTGACCTTCTCAGTTCACTGCCAAAGGAACAGAACCACCTACGTTAATCTGCATCTTTCCCAAGGGAGAAATAGTTGCACTTAAAACCCGTCAAAATACAGGGCTGTTTTCCAGATTCATTGAAGTCATCCTTAAGCAGCAGTGAGAATATATGGCATGTCTCAAAGTAGAACATAGAAGAAAAAGTACTGTAATAAAAGTATGATTGCACGGTAATGTCCTCTGTGCGTTGCCCTCAGTTTTCTCCAGGATCTCTGGCTTGCTCCTAACTTCAAACACATGCTGGCTAGATGATAATAAGTATCTGTAACTTTTCAATTGCATAGGTAAACACAAGTGTACAGTACTCTATGTGTGTGTCCTGTAATAGACAGGCAGCCCGTCAGTGGTGCGTGTAGTACTGCGTTGCACTCTGTGATTGTGGAACCTTACCATTCCTTACCAGGAATAAGCCACTTTCTGGTAATGGATGGGTGAGTGGAAAATAGTTTACCTCAAGGCTCCATATGTGAGGGATAAAATACCAAGTTTCTGTCAGGTGCTCTGCTCCCAGACATGCAAAGTAGACTGACTTGGACTAAAAAACTAATTTATGGAGAGGGGTGTTTGATATACTAGTACTTGTCATGGGACTATAGGGTAATAAAACCATTGAGCACAATGGACTGAAGGCCTCCTCTCATTTGGAGCCTTTCTGTACTGGGCTTTACCATCAAGTCATCTAGGTTCATGAGCAGGCATGTCAGAATTCCTAGAGGGCTATAGTATCCACTGGTTTCCATTCCAAAGGGTGTACACATGTAATCTAATCATTTTTGTTTGCTTAGTTTTTAATTGCTTTTTAGTTGGTATCTTAAAAGATGCTGTTCAGTCAAGACACAGTGCTATCTACTGAAATTATGTTTAATTATATTATTAGCTTTCAAGGGTTGTAATGTAGCAAGGGCAAAACACGAAACAGAAAACAATGCAGCTCTCTGCGAATGGTGTTTGACATTCCTGCTCTGCAGATATCATCACCAAACCCTTTACAATGATTCTACAAGTTTTCTAACACCTAAAATTAAGTTTAGAAAAATGTTTGCATTGCTAAATGCATAAAGGCTTTTCTTACAAAATGAACTGTGAAAACCGTGATGTTTTTCATTTTCATTTTAACTTTGTGTGTATTTATGTGTCTTGCCAAGACAGGACTACTTATGCTTTTTGTATTTTTAATACGACAGTAACTGATGCCAATTTCCACAACAATCCAAGATCCATTGAAGGTGGATCCAGTTTTGATTCATGGTGTGTAGGTGGCCAGAGAAGGTTAATAATCCATGCTATATATTACTCTATTAACAAACGTTTTGGACGGTACTGACATATTTGTCTCAGCAGGCTCTGTTTGATGGTAGCTTCTTTGGTTAGCCTGCTGTTTGTTTAGCCTTTGGAAATTTGTCCTCTTATGTGTTAACATGGTTAATAAATCATACCGTGTCAACAAGATTATCATAAAATTGTTATTCCTGGAATCCAAGTTTTGGATTCATTCAAAGCCTACTGCGTTGATGCATATATCTTAAGACCAATCATTTTTATTCTCAGTTATGCATTTCAAAACCGACTGCATAGTATTTTATTAATTCCCAAAGTGGGACACATTAGACTGACTCATTAACACACATTATAAATTAAATGCCAGTCAGGAAAAGATCTGGAATGGTTGTATCCTTGTTTGATTTCTGTTTAAAGCAGAAGAAATACACTTATATTGTGTTATATTGTATGAGCCCAGTAAATCAAAGTTAGCTTTGTATTTCTCCTGATAAAGTTGAATTTGGCATTGCACTTTTTGCAGAGAAGACATTTGTCCTATTTTCTACCAACTGCACTCAATATCAGACATCTCTGTTTTATCCAACGAGAGTAGTTACAGCTCTTTCAATTACTTTTATAATGTCAGATTCTCAGTACCATGACAAATGCTGGCTTTAATACATTTTCTATTATTTAAGCACCTCCAGATTCGTTTAAATGAAAGACACTATATAAATAAAATGTATTATTATTTTTCCCCAACTGCATGTGTCAGCTGAGTAATTTTTGTTTTCAGAATGTGTCATTATTAGGAACTTTGCGTGATTAATAAGTAAAGAGTTAACCCTGCCCTAATTTGAGGTCTTCTGATCTGTCATTATAGTACCTCATACATTTCTGAATACAACAACACATAAAATTGAGGCTTCTTTTCAATGGGACTATTCAGCTGAGCAGGCACTTTCCAGGGCTCTCCCCACGTCAAAAGCCATTAGTTTAAATCGAAATGGCATCTGGATTTAATATTTCTCTGCGTAAAACAGAAGGTTCTGTCTAGAAGCTTGAGGCTTAAAGTGGGTGATGAAGATACAGTATCAAAGCTGGTCTGAAATGAGCCATTGAATAACTAGAAAGTGGCGACCACCACCCTAAAGAGAAGATCTGAAACTGAAAAGGTTTCCCTTAGAAAAAAGGCTCCAGGTATGTTAACAACATAAGTGATTCTGGCCTGCAGCATAATGATTATTCCTGCTGAGCCAAGGAAAAATAAACCCAAGTCATCCATGTCAACTACTTTAAAATGCTGCTCCATCCAAACAAGAAAGGGTAATAGGTGGATCTCTTTAGACACTTGAATACTTTTCTGTACACAACACTGGCATTGGAATTTAGGGACATTAAGCAGATTATTTTCGAGACAGCGAAAGTGGTCTTGGACTTCCTGGTAGAAACATATTGCTTTGGGTGGGATCAGATTTAGTCCATCTCATCACAGCATTAAATAACAGCATAGAGACTGGCCTGACATAAAGGATTTAATTTTTCTGTCACAAACTTCACCACTTACTAACAAATGTGGTTTTAACATAATTAAAGTTAAAGCCACAGACTTAACAAATAACTGGCCTGGAGCTTTTTGTGTTTCTTCTATCAAGCTCATGTGGATTCTGCTGAAAGGACCTGTACTGTATGTTTCAACGACAAAAGATACAGTTACTTTCAGGTCTGGTTGTTTCAGGCTGCTTGTGTTTCAGCTGATCTATTTAGATACTCTTTCAGGCCCCACAAGTCAGCTGTCTAACGAGATTCCCATTACGCTGGAAAACAATCACTGCTGTGTCGGTCTGCCCCATGTTGAACACCATTTACACTGGTATCTCCACCACAGAAATGAGACAGCGGGCTTCTATTCAGACAATACGAGATGCATTCAAAGAGATTTGTGCTTCTTCTTACATCCAAAGCACAAAACCCAAAATTACAGATATCAAATTGCATTTGAACCAAAATTACAGATATCAGGATGCATTTGCAAAGCTTAAAATAAGTGCTCCAACAAAGTACATTGACTTTTCTAAGAATCTGTAGAGATCCTGATGATTTAAGATCGTGGTTCATTGTTACTGCAGCATTTCATACATTATTATTCATTATTGCTGATGTACAGTACGTCACATGTATGGGAAGAAAGAATTTGTGAAAAACCACATCATAAATTGTATGGGAGATCAAGGCTTAATTATAGACTTCTATGTGTCTTATACAATTTCTTAATTGTAGTGTAGTGTATTATTTTCTGTAAGTGAACACAATTAGTTATATCCCACATTTTAAGTACAGAGGTACTTGAAACTTTTTTAGTCAGTCCTTTATTTAACCAGATTAATTCATTAATAATAACATGCACAATGATGACCTGGAGAAAACTACAAAGCAGGTGTTTTCTAGAACAATTTATGTAATATACCTTGACCAAGCATATAGCAAGCATCCCACCTAAATTTTGAACCTATGACTTATACCGTATATCTGGAGCTGAGATTCCTAATCACTACTCCACGTGCCTGCCCGGAAAGCTCTGTTTTTACATTAATTTAATAGTAAAAAAACCTAATGTCTTGATCACAGTTGCCTTCATGAAAGGTTAAAAAATGTTAGGAGGCTTTTTAGCTCATCTCATCCATCAACTTCTTTAAAGATCCCAGTGTGTCAGCTGCAATGACATACAGTAGTGGGTTAAATAGTTCAAGACCTCAATAGCTGTTTGTGTAAAGAAATGCCCTGTTTTCAGTCCCACATATGATTTTGATCTTCTTTTGGTTCAGTGTCTTCTGTTTAACTTAATAACAAATCATGAAGCTGTTCAAATATAATTTCATCGTATTGTAAATCTTATGTTAATTGTCTGTCTTACAAGCAACAGGTTTCAGGGCTATGGTGTCTTTCAAGATCAGATAGCTGATTCTGAATTCAAACTTTCTGAAACACCCAGAACTTATGAATATTTGTATTTCTACAATTCGTAGGGTTAAATGTACAGTAATTACCTTAGGAAATTCACATACTGCACCCCAAGAGCATATGGGTAAGATACTCAGCAGTACTGTAAGTCAAAGGGGTAATTTAAGTGTACCCAGAAGAAACAATGATCATTTTCAAAACATGCAACCCTTTAATGTGTTGCACTCCACTGCAAAGGTTTATATGTTTAAAAGCGACTCCCCAGTTATGAATTACCCCACTGACACAAATAATTGAGATTCACAAGGGTCAAGTGTTGAAATGGACCTGCAATAAATTTCAAGTTCCTTCTACAATGTGTGTTTGCACCTTGATGCAATACATTAAACACTTTTCAAACAAAGTCGTTTTTTACTCCTTTTTCAGTCGCAGATAAATTTTCATTGTGTGGGTTGGCTTGTAACTTAGTGCTGAGCAAAACTAAAAGTGTTGCATTTATAGAAGCAATTGCTATATAAAAGTCCATGCATTAGGCATCTTAGCTAGCTTCATGATATCCTCCCATTGCATGATGATGCAAAAGATGGTCATGTAATCCTACTGTTTTTGAAAGTGATGTTACTTTTCTTCACAAGGGAAGAGACTTGTCCTAATAAGACAAGTAGTGGTTCTAGGTAGTTTTCTGCAGTGTACTCCACTCAGTAAAAGAATCAGAGCAATATATAAACACAGACGTAATCTGAAGCCATCCTTCTCCTGTTCAGCTTAAGCCTTTGGTTTTGAGCAGCGTGCATGCAATAAAATTGTATTTCCTGCACACTCCCAGAGCAAATGAATTATAAAATCTTTCAAATCTGTGACTTGGATACATACATCGTTTTCTTTCTGTTTCGTGGCGTATTGTGCTTAGATACAATTCAGTGTATTCTCACTGCACTTGTAATGAATAGATAACTGTTAGAATCGTGTGACAATGCATTGACTTTAATTTTATACCTCATTTCATCATTGACACTTGCTCTGTTGCTTTATGTGTGCTGAGAATTCTAAAACTTTATATCCTTTTATATTTGTATGAAGACTCCTCCTTCTACTTTATCTCCAGTTAACTCCTGGAAGATTGCCAAAACAATTATACATAATACCGAAAGGAAAAAATGATTCATAAGACATTTATTTCAAGAAATGATTCTGCTGTGAAAATACTCTGTTGATGTGGGATTTTGGGGGGCTAAATAGCTCTTCCCCTTATCTATGTCCTCCATGTTGTTAAAGAGGTGTTGTGTTTTACAACAAGGAGAGAAAATAATGATTGTTACAGCCCCTTCTCATCTGTGATTTGACTGCAGACACTAACACTTTCCAAAAGGTAATTTTGCTACTGATATATTTATGGCTCCTGGCATGGACAGGTTACTGTATCTCTGAGGCTAGTTACACACAATGTCCAAACCACAGCCGGGGTAAGTACCTCATAGACAACATTTTAAAAATCCTGAAATACATATTAAACAATGGTTCTTTTTATAATATTGTTATTGCTGTTGTTGTATTTAATAACCTGATTTTGGTTACAAGATCACAGACTACTGTGAAAGATTGCTATAGTAATCAATTGAGAATGAAAGCAGTGTATTGAAAGTAATGCGTAACTCAGTGGGTATTTGCAGTGAGAGTATCTCTGACTCTGGAAGAACCTTATAGTACCTACCTCACTTCAACTCCTGAAGTGAAATGAAATGACTTACTGATATTCTATTACATTATACTGAGATAGCTTGGGGAAACATTTGCATGTGTTCCAACAGAACTTGGAGACCTTTCAATGGAAAGATATTAGGTTTGATTGTTAATAGCCAAATTGTAAATTTTGGAGATGCAGGCAATTTTAAACAAATTTATTATCTGTATGCAGTCATAGTTTTTTTCATGAACTCTTCTGCAAAGCATTCTTTTAAAATCAGTGAGTCACTCTGGTATAGTGGTACGTTGGGAAATTGTAGGCATGTTATTATGAAGGAGTGCAGCATGTCTGTGGCTTGTTTCAGAATGAATTAATGTTAACCAGTTTAATTTTTTGGATATACACTGAGTACATGCATTTAATCTGCAGAAATCTGTTCTGTATTTCTATTTCACATTTGACAGGCTAAGGAACACATAAAAACACAAGCTGGGTCTAGACCATGATGAGACCATGATAAGTTAGTTTTACCCGGCTTATGATGCGTTTTAGCCATGGTAATCCTGCACGGTACGAGAGGAATTGCAGGTTCCAACGTAGTATCTGTGCTTGGCCAAGGTGCCAATGGTATGAAACAGCCCTGGGTGGGATTATGAATGAATACCTCGAAGTCAGAATCCCTCCTGAAAGGACTGATACCCTTTCAGTGCAGAACTCAGCTTGGGCTTGGACAGCTGGCTGCTCTCCACTGAGGATCACCATTCTCAGCAAGGCTGAGACACAGAGGGTTAGTTAATCTTCTATCAACGCATCGCACGTTTGTGGGACTGAAGTGATTCTGGATCACGGTGTGGCATGTAGCACGACCATTCTGATGGGTGAATCCACAAAGTGGGAGGTGGGGGACGGAGCAGATCTACACCCGCTGACTGGCGCGATTTGCCCTGCGGGGAAGAGGGCGAGGGTGACCAAGCGGGTATACTGTACAGTATGTACAATCATATGGAAAGAAAAGCATTCTCAAACAAGAGATGGGAAATACTGGTGAGATGTGTTTTTTAACAGGAGGAAATATGGTCCTCTTAAATTGTGTGCAGTCAAAACATACTGTACAACCCTTTTTCTTGCTAAGACAAGCTTGTAAAAGGGATTTCATTTAAAGAAATTAGTCTGGTTTGAAAGAAAAATGCTCATACAGCAAACTCCTCTGCACTGTCTGCTTTTAAAATCAAAGGCTGGTACTGTCATTTGTTCCACTTTAGAAATGGCTAGCCATTTAGCAGGAACACAGGGTAAATGCAGTTATTACATACCTACTTGGCTGAGCGGATCTGTGGACCTTACTTGATGCAATAAAAACACCAACTGCTTAGTAACGTATAATAACATCAACTGTTTTATTAAGCCTGTGACATGACACTCATCCCAGAGGTTTAACACATAGGTAGTGATTCATTTGTTGGAGAGGGCTGTGTCGTGCTTTCATAGTGATTCCATTCTTAAGATCTTGCATACTTAAGAATAAATAACATTTGCAGTTATATCTCAGAAATTAGCGTGAAAGAATTTCCCTGGAATACAGTGTTTGGACTTGTGAAATCATTTTTTTTTTTCATCAGAGACTGTAGCACAAACAGCTAAAAGTGTGAAGCTGTTTTCAGAGACCAGACCAAATGCTATACATACTGTACCTGTTTTTCTTTTTTATACATTTTCTGCCACGATCCAGAACACCGGAGAACGTTGTCTGAAATAGTTTTGAATTCCGCCTTGATGACTGCTTTAGGAAAGACAGGTTTTCTCATTAGAGAAGGGGGAAGGTAGGTCAGAACAGAGAGAGGAATCCTGCTTGCAAGGCACATGGATAGACCTGACCAAATCACTGCTGCCTGAGGAATGACCCCTGTCTGCCTTGAGTGATATTGAAACCCTACCTTGGAAAGATTGACGCCAGCTTCTTTGAAAGCTTTCAGAAAGGGTCCTCTGGACACTTATCGCTGTGCAATTGATGAGTCAGCAAATGACTGACACGTGGTGTTCCTCTTCAAAGCCGGCTCAGAAGTCTTCTGAAGTGAATTTTGAAGTTTCACATACTTGTAGAATGTTAGATGTCTAAAAAAGGGAAGGTATGTTCACAAATCTCTGAGTTGAATTTAAAAAAGTCAGGTAAAGCTAAAAAAATATTGAGGGAGTGTTTGCTGCAATGTTTATTAGTATGTTGATCAGATCTAATAAGATCCCATTCCTACACTGAGTGAAATTGATCGCATCATACTATATATGTACAGTAAGCTATAAGCATAACTTACAAATATCAGACAATGTTGCTTACTGAGGTAGTCAATGAACTCATTCATTTGATACGTATGATAGATTGCTAAGCAGCTACCCTTTTAATACAGTGACAAAAAAATACAGTGTACGTTAGTACAAGGGTAATTGTAGAAGTACTTTAAAGGTAAAAATGAAAGAAATTAATAAAAAGACAATAAGGTTGGCTCAAACTAGATAAATAATGTTTCCTAGAATAATGCAAATAAAATAATGCAAATGCTTTGCAAACAAAATGAAAGACAAAGAACTAAAAACTATACAGAGAGTGTGGATATACAGCAATAATGAGTACAGTATTTGTAGAAAGAAAAGAAGGGAAGACTTAAGTATCACAGGTATAAAAATAATATGAAATGAGAGAACTCAGGAAGCAAGTGTAGTAAGAGAACAGAAGAGGGACCGTGACAGAGCCCTGGGGAACACCAGTGGGGAGAGAGTAAGGAGCAGAGATTTAGCCTTGCCGAGGGACCTACTATGCGTGATTAATGAGGTAGGAACAGAACAAGGTGAGAGCAGTGCCAAAAAAGAGCAAGTGTTGACAAAATAGAAGAATAGTACAGTGTTGAAGGCGGCAGAGAGATCAGGAAGGATTAAGACAGAGGAGAGGACAGCTGAGGGAAAGGAAGTACTGCAGTAACAGCAGAGTACTTTCTGTCCTTCCATCCATAACAAGGTAATCATTTGTCATTGCCCAACGTACATTTCGTATCCATTTAACAGGAACAAGACACCTAGTGAAAAAGAAACAAATGTCATACAACTTTCCCTTATATATTTAGAGGTACAAGGCAAGAGACAGTTTCCCACTTATTTGTGAAGCTGTATTTTTGGGGAACATGCTGAAAAAAAATCACCTCACTGTTTCTTTTTCTTTTATTGTTTTGTGAATGTTGTCTTAATTCATGGCTATCTGCTGGGGTCTGGGGCACTGAAGGCTACCACAAAAGCTGTAAATTCCTGTGGACTCCAATACAGTAACGCTTTGTTCCAGATTGTGAAAATGTTCCTGATTAACGAGATGCATTAACAATTATATGGGGTTCAGAGATCTTAAATAGCTGGGGCTCCTGCCAAGAACACAATTATTCTAGTGCATAGTTGATAAATGGCTTTAGTGCCCCTAACTGTAACGGAGTCAATGAAATATGCTCACACACGCCAGGATGATGAGTCGCATACTTTCCAGGCCGGCAAAACCCTTTTTTTGGCTTCTTTCCTCAGTGTTCAAACTCTAACCAAGGGTTTTACAATGGAACATCAGCTGAAGGATTGCGCAGATTGCATCATCAGATCGGCACACGTAATGCAAACCCGGAAACCAGTTGACCTGCAAATTTTAATTGTGCAACTCAGAGTTTCTGTGAATGCCATTAAATTTATACAAATGAACACAACATGGATGAAAGCAGTTACTTCTGATCAGCTTGGTTTTGCAGAGATCAACCTGTGGATACTAAGACACGTTTTCTTTGGGCACTTGTTAAAAATAATATTTCCTGGCCTGTAAATACTTTTGCTTCCTAAAGATATAAACTCTTAACCAGCAAACTATTGAGTCTGTCTTCAAATTGTGTGTCTTGTAAGGCACATTTGAGTACCCTTTCAAAACACAGGGGGATCAGAGCACATCCAGAAACATAAAAAACATAGGTTTTATATTCTAGTGCCAGACCGCTGGGTTAGCCCTTGAATCATTCAGGGCCTTTTTAACTTTAATTACCTCGTCTCTTCGAGTGGGGAACCGAAAAAATATTTAAATTGATGTCCAAGAACAAGTTGCACGTACTGAAACTTTTACCTCAAGAAAAATTATTTAAAGGACATGGCAGTTCCATATGTATTTTTTTTTTTCCTCTGGACCGGTTTCAAGGATTACCACACCATAAAAACGAAACCTTTTTATCCTTCTTTACTGTATGCAGTGCTCCTTTTTATCAGTTGGAAATTTGGCTTTGAAAACTGTAAAGGAGCACACAGAAATACCAGCAGTAAGAGATCTAACTAACAGCAGTTTCTAAAGCATAAATTTAATGCCTCTGAAGTATCACAACACATTTTGTTAAAGCACATTGCTGCCTTTACTGTGTAGCACACTATCTTTGTGAGGTAGTAGAGGGCTAATTTACTTCTCTGTACGTTTAACCGCATTAGCTCTTTGTGAACCCACTTCACAGTCCTGCAATAAAGCAGTACAGGGAAGAGAGTGGAGTAGCAATTCATAAAACAGACGTATGAGGGATTTACTAAACTGTACCATACTTTTGCTGCTAGTTATATTTTTATTGCTGGCATTTCTGGCTGCTTTTCTGAAGTTTCAAAAATTGCTCCATACATTTGCATTTTATTTTCTTCCCTGTATATTTGTACTAAAAAGGGATGATTAGCATCATGCCCAACTACATTGAATACATGCCATTGTCTGGACATCTATACCCTCTCAAATTCAATAATAAACTCTTACTGAGATATTGTTCCTTAGCCAGCGCCAGTTATTGGATCCAGAACTTACACAGGGGAAAAAAAAGCCCTTTTAATACACTAACATGACGCAATCCTTAATTCATGCTGCACATTTCTGATTTAAATTTTACATAAGACAAAGCAAGCAAGATGAAAACTGATAACAGCTGATGTTGTGGTTTTGGACAAAATTCACTCAGATATTTTTCTATCTTTTCATGTTTCTGTAATCGTCCAAATGAACATTGACAGAATCTGGATAACGAGTGCATGATCGACTGATTGTAATTGCTGTTGAGGTGTTACAGAACCTGGTTTGTCCCTGTGCTTTGATCTGCTAATAAAGTTCGACAGGTCTTCGGACTTCAGTAGTTTTGCATATGGTTTATTCATAACCACACACCAGACGTTTGCAATCTTAATGGTGTAAAGGCACCCTAGATTTCACCAGCAACATGTCTTTTTTAAATATGTGCCTGTTCAATTATTATATATATATATTATTTATTTAATGTGCTACAATAATTGGATAACGATTTTGTAAAACCTATCCAAACACTTAAGAATTGTATGTAAGTAGAGACAATTCTACAAATGTGATTTGCAGAGTTTTTTATTTCTCCTTGGAACATCTAGATTTGAATCCATGCATGAATCAATCTTTCAAGCATGCCTTATGGAGGTTTCGTAAGCCTTTAGATCCAAAAATACTATGCAAGCAAAATCGGACCTTCCTGAATTTACTGCAACAGAGGCAACTTGTTTGGCACAAGCACGTTTGGCTTGAAGTGGAAGGATCTGTTTAATTCTTTACGCGCTCAGCTTTGCCAAAGTGATTTCTAAAGTTCACCTCATTCATTCGCTCGTCCTCCGATTTCCTCTGCTGCGCTCAGTGGTGTCGAGTGATGCTGGGGTGGATTGATAGGTGGCAACAGTTCTCTTGAGCACCTCACCCCCACAGCACACTCCTCGTCCCCCACTCTTCCTCCCCCAGCACCATGCACCAGTCTTTTCAAGAACGTAGGCTTGGATTTTGCTTTATTCAATGAGAAATGGAAGCCCAGAGACTATATCTAGCTGCAGAAATGTCATTAACTGCATTGAATAGTATATGTGGATTGCTTTTTCCCTTAATCCGGAGTTCTTTGTTATGGTCTGCCTTATGTGCTTCTCTCAATCCTTAAAACTCATGGAGCACTTAAAAGGGACAATGAGGTACTACAGTATATACAATTATGGTATGTAGTTAATAATGATTGTTGAGCCTTAGATTTAATTTACTTGCATGAGTGACTCTGCCTTATGTCACACACCGTTCAAGTGACAAAAAAATAATAATGGAGAAACAGGAGATGCAATGTTTTGGAGGGTATTTTATTGTCTGTCTGCTGCAGCATTTTTTTCAAAACTTAAAATAAAATGGGTCTGTGGAATGGCAGGTATGAGAAAAGAATCACAATGTGATTTTGTCTCTGTCAAGAGCAGTTCGTTTATTCTGAAGCTTCAGCACACCTGATGGCGCGACATTGTTTTGCTTTCCTAAACCCCCAAAAGGAGCCTCCCAACTCATTTAGCAGCCTTTCCCATGTCCTCAGGACAGACGCTTTCTGAAGATATTCTGCATGATTTATCAGTGATTTCATGTTTGAATAAGTGTTTTTTGTATCATTGCTTCTCCAGCATTGTGAGCCCACAGACAGGCACAGCCAGCTTCTTTGGAAGCCCCTTCCTGAGCTGCTGAAGCTTTTGAGCAGGCAATCTAAACTAGATTAATCTCCAACCTGCCCAGATTTCAGGATGTGAGTGTGAGTCTGTGTCTGGGTACATTAGTGTGAGTGTGTGTGTGTGTGTGAGCTCACAGTTTTCTTGGCTTTCTCGGTAGCTGAAGAGAAAAACGCTTCAACAGATCAGGTTCTCTCCAGCTGTAAAAATAGGAAAATGGAAGGAAAATATGATTCATTTGGAGGAAGACGGGATTATGGAGGGGTTCAGAGGCTACTGCAGCTAGGATAGAGGAATGCAAAGATATCACCGCAACCTGCCAGCGGGGTTTTAATTCTGGGGGTCTGTTTCCACGTCTGTTTGCTGAAAAAATGCAGTAGCAATGATGTCATCTTCTAAGGGAAAAAGGGTAAGGGATTTCAATGACAATAAGGGCAATCTGTGTGATCCAGTTTCCTACCTGTATTGTGTCACAAGAAATTCACTATCTCTGTGTACATTATGCGAACGTTTCCTAAAAAGGGTATTTAGAATATTGCAACAGGGTATAACAATATACATAAAGCTCATTTTGAAAATGCAATTCTAGGATTATTGTCATGATTTATGGCACAGTTGGGTCTTCCCTTACAATATGTAATATTATCTTAAATCTTGCCTAAAAGTCTAGTAAGAGTTATATCCTAAAATACTGTTGTGTAATCCATTTTTCTTAGCTTTGCAGTTTTACAATTATAGATATGCATCAACAAAAGCATTTGATTTCACAAAATAACAAGTATGAATATGTTTAGATGCAGAAACAGAGACACCTTCACGTACGGTATACTCAACTACAGTACTTCATTTTTCAGGAACCTTAGACTGTGTAGTGGACATTGGGTTTGCTCCACATAGTCCTCAAAATCCAGGTGAATGAAGAGGTCTCTTGTTTATATTAAACAAAGGACGGAACAGTAGGAGCGCTGGGAGGATCCTAGTGTTCAAGGAATGTTGCTTGTTTTTGAAAGGAAACTGCTGTCATCTGCTGGCTGGATCTCTGAAATGCTTCTTAGCTCATTTTTTGCCTCCATTGCTTGGAAATGCTGTGCATCACCAGAGCAGCGCAGATGTGCTGACTCCTGTATGAGACAAAGAAACATGAAGCATCATTCTCTGCAGTGCCTTAGTGTGGGAGTTGCTCACACTGGTATATAAAATTCAGGTAATGCCACAATCTGCACTTGTTTTATTCTAAAATAAATTGCTGTATTACATAAATGTTTACGTAACAAATTGCTTTATGACATAAAAGTAGTTCCAAAATGTTAAAATAGATTGCAAGAATCTGTTGCATTTGTAAAATTGCAAGTGATATTTTAGTTAAAAGGAGAATGAGAAGGAGAGTCTGAAATTAAGTCTTACTATCTAGTTGTAAATGAGAATATTGTAACTCTCAAATGTAAAAATGTAAAAAAATGCTGCAAGGTGTGTAATTAAATGTTTGAGAGTGGTTATGTAAAAAATGAACATACCATGTTTGTTGCATGTTAACTATGCATATTTTTTTATTTTCTTTTGGTAGCTGTAAACACATCCTATTCTCCAGCCCCTAGTAATTTAGGGTGTTACAAAATAATCAAGTCAGTTCCCTGCAATAAAGAAAAACAAGATGAGACAAGAAAAAGACAAGAAACACACTAGTCTGTGTGGAGAGAAACATAAAATTCAATACAAAAAGTACGAACTGTCCTTCTGATGAGACACTGAAGAAGATTATTTATTGTAACCCTGTCATTATGTCTCAGGGAATTCTAAATTATGATGTATCAGCCTTCTTCACCAGAAAACATCTGAGAAATCTATTCTTCTGTGGGATTCGGGCTTCTAGGGAAAAAAAAGCTACGTAGAAAGATATCAGTCCTGTCACCCTACTACCCAGTGTTTAAATTAGAAGCAAATACAGTATAAGCATGCCTAGTGCAACATCTCAAATATCTTCACACTGCTTCCTAACTTCGGTGAATATACATCTCCGTCTGCTAACAGAAGACTGCCTATAAAGAAGCCTCCTGGCTGGATTTTGGGATACAGGTGCTCTAAAAGATGATTTGTCCAGGGATATGCTTTCAGCCCAGATTTCATTGGCTGTGGCCCAGAGTGGGAGCTCTTGGGTAGCAATTAGATGCCTGATACACACTGCAGCCCAGACATCACCTTCGTGAAATCAAAATGGTGATAAACAGCTTGTGGGTTGAAAGAAGTCTGTCATGAATATTTCCTTCTTTAAAAAAAGCACCTATTTTTTTATTTTTTTTTAAAAAGCCCCCCAAAAGGAAGAAGATGAATCAAGGCTTGTGCTCCCGGCTGGAGTTTGTGTTTAATTCAGAATTTTTTTCACACACACAAGGCGGCTTGTGAAAGTCTTCGCTGGCAGGAAGCCTCTGTAACGCGATACGGTGTGCAGCACAGTGATCCTTTTCAAGCACTTGTGCTGCCTGGATCGCAGCACGCCAAGCAATGGTTAACAATATAAACAACAAACCCTCATTCCTGGAACTACTGAAACTCAGTACAGCATATTGAAGTCTTTGCTATATAAATATGATAGCATATTTCATTAAAACACTTCACACATGGATCATCCTAGTGGGACTTCATCAAACCTTTTTTTTCCAATTATTGATTCAAGAACTGGACAAAATAAAGCTATGTATAACAGCAGTGAAACAAATGTGCTTTGCAATTCATTTTCGCTTTATGGTTGAAACACCTAAAATTTACGGTCATGGGTGCCATCATTGTAACAGTTTAGAAATTAAAACTCCTTGAGAGCTCTGCTTTCTCTGCACCTATCCTTACCAAAAATCACAAAGCTGACTGCATGGTTTGCTTATTCCAGTCACAGAGCACAGTGATTTTGAGTCTTTCAGTTTCCCGGCACACTCACATTATGGATGAGATACTGTATTACATTTCTGCTTTATTTAGGAAGGTAGGTCCAAATGAGAATAAATCATAAATGTGGCCTAGAGGCTAAGTAAGGAGGAATAAATACTTTTTAATAAAGACGGCATTTTGGACAGAAGTTGTGAAGAATGACTTAATGCATGGCAGCTTTGCATCTGTTGCTTATCAAAGTCGGCTGTTACTTCACTGCCTTGTCGACCCTGCATCTGCAAGTCAGTTTGAGAGATTCAGTGTCCTTGATATCATTGCTCAGGATATGAAACCTTCTTCTGCCTGTCTTCATCTTTAAGGGTCTCATGTTTAAGCACACTGCATATGACCTGACCCGCATGCAACTTCCTTTTTTGTTTTGTTGTCCAACAAAACTCGGTAACCTACAGCATCCCTAGCCAATTACTTCCCCTGGGCTGGTTCGCATAATGCAGCAGAAAACCTCAAATAAAATGATTTTCATGGATAGGTGGCAACCCACACAGTAGTTAGTTTTAATAGTAAGCTGGAATGTGAAATGTTCCAACCGTTCGACCAATTTCCCTTCATTTTCCTTTAATTGCTTCATGTGTTTCAAAAGCATTAACATTGACTTTTTTAAATAGAAAGCATACCACTTAATCACTCTGCATTAAAAAAAGGATATTGTAAGCCTCCAAGAATCTTGCAATTACATATCTTTCACAACTGCATTTTGGCGCCCTGTGTCTGAAGCAAGACCGTTCACTAATTTATTAAGTGTACCAAATATAGTTTGCAAAACCAACACATTTTTCAATGATAGCTTTTGTAAATTTACTGAGCTTTCAGTTATTTCAGCACATAATGTTAAGGTGTTCTAGTAAAGTAACTGAAGATAAAAAGAGCCAGTATGTGCAGTATCTCTGCAATTCTATTCTATAGTTATATATGAAGTACACTGAATGAATTAATGAAATAAGACAGAATAAATTGTTTAAATTGTTGCTGTTCCCAAACCTCGGGCATGTGCACTTTTGGGGGTATACAAGAGGACTGTACGGTAGAAATTGTTTGGCACTGCCACAGCTCACGCAGGATAGCATGTGGTTCACAGTGGTAAGGGTAAGGATCACTTAAATTGGTTTTGCTAATTTGGGAGCAAGCTTGATTTTTTTTTTTAAAGAATGAAGAAAGAAAAAACTTAATAGGGTTTTGTCGAAGCTATCTCTTTTGTAGTCTTTTTCTGGAATACCACAGTGTCTGTCTGGGTTGACATTCTTAGAATGGCAAAGTTGTAATTAGGTCATTGGGATATTTCCTACCCAACTATTTAAAGCAGGACACATTAGTAAAGTCTGTTACTAAGTGACTCATTTGTTTTTTTTCCCGGAATTCCCATTTGTGCTGCGTGAGCAGGCAATGGGTCTATTTCAAATGGCACGCGAGCCATTTAAAAAATAATAAAAAAAGAAATAAGTCTTTGAGTGCTGCCTTCTTTGCCTTCCATTTTTTTCCTGGTCTGGTAGAGAGACAGGGAGAGGCCTTTGATTCGCTCAGTGTGGGAATCTTGTGCTTGTGAGTGGCCAGGAATTAAGGTGAAAGCTGGGCGCGGTCTGGGGTCTCAGTGAGGTGAACCCAGGAGCTGTGCCCTGTTTCTGTTGTCTAATTACTGTAATTCACAACTCCAAATGCTAAAGCAGAGCCTTACTATTGTGCTCACAATGTGTCCAATTTAGAAATTCACTAGGAAAAGAAAATATTTTCACAGAAAAAAAATGGGTCAGCCTGTAAAATATTCCATTTTCATCTGTGCCCGATGAAAGAAAAACACACATTAGAGGGGTTTATCCTGGCATTTACCGCTGAGCACTGACTCCTAGTCAAACAGAGCGGATGGCAGGGGGAGGGGGGCGGGGGTTTCGTCTGCTTGATGAATATTGGCATTATTCAATCACACTTATTCACTGATGGGCCAGATTAAAATGAGTCTTTGCGGGGCTCCCCCAGCCAAGCTCTGCTTGGCGTGTGCAGCCCAGCAACCCCCATTGTTGGAAAGATAGTGATCTGATGAAAGGCTACATCTGTGCTAGACCTGGCAGAGCTGCCAATTTATGAAGTGTGCTTTTGGCCTTTGCGGTCGCAGTTACTGCTGGAATGTTTATCTAGACATAGCTGGGACTGCCACTTTTTCACTAACCCCCCTCTCCAATTCCCTCCCCCCTCCCTCTCAGGCACCCACACCCCTTCTAATTTCTGTGACTGATGAGGGGAAAATCTAAGTTTGCTTGTGGGACGAGCAAGCGCGAAAACAAAGTGCCAATAAACGCTACTGTGTCCTCCTGAAACTGTGCTCTTCACCCCAGGTTATGTGAACCATGAGGAATTAGAGAGGCCCTCTTTGTGAGCTGGCCTGAGATTTGACCCAGTTTTTTTTGGTGCTTGCTTTCACCCTTCCAAAGGTGTTGCTGTGTCTGTGCATCTTCTGGAGTCAATGCCTGCTTCAAAAAACGTTTCCTCTTTTATTAATCACTCCTGACAGGGCCAGGTATTAAGGAAATGTCTAACTTCCTTTGAATCAATCTGCTTTTCTGTCTGCGAATGCCACTTTGCTGCACAACAGTAAACATGTTGGAGTTTATTTTCCCTCCCTCGGGGTGCTTGCTTCCAGGCACTGAGGGGTGAAAGTGATCTCAGTGCAACTTGAAAAACACAACCTGTTAGCTGTTTCATAGCTTTATGGTCCTAGAGATGAATTGCTTGTTTCATAGCACACATACCAAGGTAGTTCTTATTAAATAACCACTTCCAGCTATCTACTGTACAGAGTGCTAGAAAAGCTTATGTTAAATAATAACAGTTATTTTTCTTTTTTTTGCGGGTTTGGAAGGTTTACATATACTGTAGAAAATGGTAAAACACATTGGGAGCTATTACCTAGTAAATTTCACAAAGCCGCAGCCCTGAGGCAAAAGAAAAAGCTTACAAATTTAGTGTCCGCATTTTTATTATGGACAAGGACAGGCCAAAACAAAACAATTGTCACGGACACCTAAAAGCCTGAATTGAACTACGGTAGTTTCAGAAAAGTTTCATATCAGAGGCTATTTTCCATCTCATAATCTCTTCAGAGAACAATACCTTGGCAAGTGAGTAGCTTTATTTTTTCACAAAGTATTGCCACTCATGTGTGACGCTTTTGAATGTGGAATCTGTGCATGCTCCTGACAAAGGTTCAGGGTCGGAGGTCAGGGGTTCACCCCCCAGATAAGGAGCAGGAGTCTCTCAACCAAACTTGTCAGGCAGATTCCATTGGATTTTTCAAGTTAATTTCAGGTTTCCCCCTCCAGCTGTCCAGGAATCCTCTCTTGCTTAATTTCTACCGCACACATACTGTACAGTGATCCACATGCTGACCGCCACACTGTACTAGGGAAATCCCCCATTAAGCAGACATTATTTCCAAAGGAATACCTTCAGTCTTCCATTTCCCCTGGGCAGTTCAGTTTTATTGTTGTTCCATCACAAAATAATAATTGAACTCTCATATTCAATATATCAAGATCTAGTGGAAGTTTTCTTCTTGGTTACTTTCCAGTCTACAGTTTTTGTATTCTTTGTCCACATTGTATGTGTAACCTTGGTTACCATGGTTAATGATGTTGCCTATGTAATATGAGAGAGAGACGCTCGAGCAAAGACCACAAAATCATTTCTGTAACAAGCAATTTCCCATCTTTGCAGTTCAAAAAAAATACTGACAGAGGTAGAACAAACTGTTTTCAGATTGTGACCATCATCCTTGAGAAGTCAGTCCGTTCTCTTAGTTTTTCATCTTTTTAAATGATACATGACTACTTTGCTTAAGAAAACCACTCAGAAATTTCTACAAAATGAAAGGAGATAACTGCAATTATGCACATAGAGGGAACTAACTGATGAGTATTTGCATTGATCAAGGACAATAATATACAAACAGCTTTTTCTTGAAATGTTTAAATATACAGTAAGTGAACTATGACCGTCTTTAAAGCCTGAACTATTTAATAGCCCACAACTATTTTGGACTTAGTTTATTTTAACCATCTTAAAATCTCTTCTATACTTCAGGCATTTTCTACAATGCATTATGTTTGATGAAAGCTTGAGTGTCAACAAGCTCACCAATGGCTGCAGTTTGTTTTTGCTGTACCCAATGTCTGTGTTATGGGTCATGAATCCATCAATAAATGCCTGTTAAAACTTGTGTTAATCATACAAATAAAGTATCATTATAAAAACATTTACTTTCTTAAATATTACTGAGTTCTTTTTATTACTTTTTTTCAAGACCACAGAAAGTGTACAGTATGTCTAAATGAAAATGTGTTATATGCTTAAAAGCTGCTAAACGCTTATTCTTTCATTGTGTGTTTTATTGCCTGCACTTGCTGTGCTATACAAAAAGCAATCGTAATGGAGCAGTGAGACTACATTTAATTAGTTATTTACTGTGCTTGTACAGGATAACCCCTGCTGAAATACCAAATACTGTTTCCATTGTCACCCTGATGTAGAAATAGATCTTGTATCAATAATACAATTTAAACAAGTCACGCTGTGCACTGAAACAGAGAGGAGGCCCTGCACAAAGTCTGCCTCAAGTGGTGTAGTTTTTGAAAATCTATAAATCTTGACCTTCTATACAGTAAGGACCTCAGCAGATCATAAAAAAACATGCTGCTCCATATGGGTAAAAGGATTTGATGTAATTTTTCAGTAATAAACTAATAAATAGATAATTTCCTATTCGTTCACATTACAGCAAAAACATTGCTCAAATTATTTATTCTCTGTGCGTGACACAAAGAACAGGTTTTTCTCATTCATACTTTGCAGGCTAAATATCCTGTAATAGCTTTTGCTTTTCTATTGTGTTGCTTTTGATAGATTGCTTAAGGTTCATAACCAGTCCAAGCATGATTTTCATAATTCTCTTGAGCTCCATAGCTCGCACTCACCCCCATTCACCAAAAAAAGTTATATTTCTGTTTAGAGGGAAATGTTTAAGTGAGCACATGGGACTGGACACCTGCATTTCTGCAGTTTTTCAAGGCAGATGTCTGTAAATACTCAGTGGGAAACACAGTACAGGTGCACAGCTCCTAGGGTTGGCTTGCTGGCTGGCCCCTCTCCAGTAGAATTAAGGGTCTTTGAAAGACAGCTCTTGTAGTACTTTAGGTTGGAAAGGGAACACATTTATTAGAAAAGTCAATGGTCTTGCATAGGAATGACCTAAGCAGAAAGAAAAACAGCAAAGAAAGACAAATGAGTCATGCTGGGATAATAATGAAGAGGTAATAAATATATTTATACAATTATCCAGCAGATGAATTACTGTACTTTATAATAAAATTAAATGAACTTAAGTTTCCACTCAATAGCAATACCTTTTCAAAAGTCAGTCAATGAAAGTCAATCTAAAGTAGTGGGGTTGCAAAAATGTAACTTATTTAATTCATTTACCTAATCATTTCATATTGACTCAGATCTTTCTGAGTGGCAGGGTTTTTTAACTGTGATGCTGAAGTTCAGCAGGAATTTGAGGCATTTTTCCAGGCACAGTGATTTCTGAACCCCTGAGGGCTGGGAGTGAGCTTCAGAACTTTATTAAAAGAACCTATCAATTGTAGATTTGAAATGCTGAATTCGGGAATTTGATTGTCGATCAGATAGCATTCTGTATAACTCAAAAACACACGTTATTTTGCTACCTACATAAAAATACAGTCTATCATATCACCTATAGACTAAATCTAAGACTTTTTGTTTTTCCATTTAGTCTTGCAGCAGCTGGCTCAAAAGGACACTTCCTGTTACAAATCATTTTGCAGAGAGACGACAATAACAAGTATCAGAGGGCTTAGACTTTCCTCTGAACGCTGGACTCCAGGGCCCTGTTAAAAAATGTAATGGATTAAGATGTCATGTGTGGCACACACTCAGGAGCACGATGATGTAGTAAACCTTCGGTTTCTGCATCTGAATTACACTACTGTGCATTGTAGTTGATCTGCGCAAGGTAAACTCGTGATACCAGTGAGGTTGTAAGCAATAGACAGTCTGCTTCTAATAAAAATAATTATACTTATGAGCCCACCAGGCATCTCAGACAGTAAAGGTGTATGCCTTGGGCACAGGTTGAACACAGGTTCAAGCCTGGGCCATATCACTAGCTGACTGTGACTGGGATTGCACAAGTGGTGGCGTACAATTGGCTGAATGCTGCTGCGGGAAATGGTGGGATTATTCTTGGGGACACAGGAACCCCCTGACTCCTGCTTGCGGACACCCCATGCTTTTGGGGGGCTGCACACCTCTCTCCCAAAAGTCTCTGAACCTCCAGAACTGGACAGTGTTTCCTGTGACTTGATGAAGGGGATGAGTGACTTAAAGGTGGGAGGGTATGAGGAGTCTTGCCTCCTCTTATTCATTCTCCCCTGTGTGCGATCGTGGGATTCATAGCTGCAATCCAAGGTGTGAAACACACACAATTGGCAATTCCACAATGGCGAGTGTACCAAAAATAATCGGGGATTCGGAATTTTAAAAAATCTTTATTTAGAAGCAGTACCGTATTTTATTTATTGTTTTGCCTTTCCTTTTACCACGAGTTACAGTATATATCCAATATACTGGCCAGAACCAGACAGTCATGAAATATAATTTCTATCTTTTAGTATGATCTCCTGCAGTTGCATCTTCATCCTGTTCCAACAGTTTTCAGCAGGACTGAGAACCCAGGATTGTTTGGGGAAGTAATGGAGTCTGTCTCATGCTCAAACACTAAATGCATGCCTCTCAGGGAGCTTATTAACTTGACAAGTGATCCCTAATAATTTAGCCGGAGAGTGATAAAATATCCACCTGTTCCTTTGTCGCCTATGCATGCCGATGGAGCTCCCTACTCGAACAGGCTTTTCATCAGCTTGAATGGGAATGTCGGGTGCAGGTTTCATTAATCAAACTTTATATACCAGTCCTTCAGCAATGGTATTTATCAGGCAGCCTGTGTGCTTCCCAGTTTATTGTCTGTAGGAGCATGTTAACCGCTGCTCCATTAAATGTTACAGTGGAGAAAACTGGCTTCCCATTAGATTGTTCTGCTTTTCCAACACTTAAGACACCATGGTATTAAGAAGGATGACATGCCATGGAAATATAATATTGTTTCTTTCTTTTTTTTGGAAAAAAAAATTAAATGGGCTCACCAAAGTGATGAAAAAAATAATTATATTTTTGAAGAAAACCTGATCTCTCCTTATTAGACCAAAACAACCAAATGTACAGTATGTGCAACATGATACTGTATTGGAAGGAACATTACTGAGCTTCTGTAATGCCATGTCTTCCTATACAACTCATATGCTGATATGTTGATAATATCTTTACAGAGGTTGACTTTTCATATATCTTGGTTCTTTTTTAATTATGTTATTATATGGCTGCTTCCCTTATTCTAAATCGGTTGGTTCTTCACACGTAAAGTGTTCTGGATAGATGACAGTTTGTTACCATTGATATCTATAGCACACATGCTTGCTGACACAAATCATTCAACAGATTGGCCATGGGTGAAGGATTAAACTACACAGCTTTATTCATTAGGAATTCTGTTTTCCAGTTAGTTGGAAACACTGACTGAAAATATAACTAAACCTTGATGTAGGTAATGGATACAAATTTGGAAATATTCATGCATTTAGATTAGTGGTAACTGCGTGTGAGACAGCATTGGAAAATTCCTCAAGAAAAATGAAGTTATCCCCATTCCAAACCAGGCAATGACAAGTCTATTGGGAAAGAACAGCAAATTCCTGCTGAGGTTTCCTATGGAATGCGGAAGATTAGTCAACTGGCCATTTTAAAGAAAATATTTCAGTTTTTGTGGGAATTTCAGAAATTCCTTCCTGTTTACACTTTGGACTTACTGTAGTGTCATCATATTATTCCTCAGACTTCATGTTTTTTTCTCCTTTTTGTCTTTTAACAATGCTCTGTGTCATGGTTGAAATGTGAGAAATTACCTTTAAAAAAAAATTTTTAAAACAAAGCTTCCATCACGTTAACAAAAAAGCGGCAATTAACGATATGGCAACAGGCCCTGGGAAAAAAGGGACTGCTGGACTTAATCGATTTGCAGATGTCCCGACCTCCAGAAAACACAGAGCACAGAGGAAAGACAAGCCTACTGGATGTGTCCAGTACAGTGCTTTATACAGTACTATCTCACTGGTTCAGGAACTACATCACACTGCTCCTGGGGGGATTTTAAGAAAGTACATAACTCATAATATCATAAGGCTTCTTGTGATTTTATCCAGATTTTAATGATTTATGTTTGCAAAGAAGCTAAGCAACATTGCTCAGAAAATTGTATAATCTTGTGTGCATTCTGAAAGAACGCCTTTTATTTTTTCAAGGTCTCTAGTCCGTTGAAAGTTGGACTAATTTCAACTGATAAAGCAAGTGATTTCAACTGATATCACCATTCTTTCATTCCAAGTTTTTGAAATAATTGGTCACAACTGCTTGTTAGTTTAGACATATGTAACTGTTTTGGCAAACGCGTTGCCAAAGTAGAATTTCTTGGATGAAGAGCATTATCAGGGTCCTGGGACCATGACCATATCTCTGACTAAATAAGTGAGCGTGACCTAGCCTGATCACACGATGTGTAAAAAAAGCCAAACAAAAATTCAAGACTGCAGTCCTTAAGCATACACAATATTCTTCACCTTTCCATAAAAAACAACATTTTACTTTTCTTAGGAAGTGACTCTAATATTTTTCCTGGAATCGAAATATAAATAATTATAGTAATTTTGAAAGTTTGGTTTTTCTGAATTTTATAATTTTATCTGATTATTTTTATTTATTTGTCAATGTGGTACATGGTTTTTAATAAATGACTCCTCTCCAAAGTTTTCCAGCATAACAGCAGGCTTTTTTAATGTTAGGTTTTTGTCTGATCCTATTAAAAGTGGAAAGAAATCACTTCCATATAGTGCATTCTGTAGATTTAAAGGCTTTTTTCTGCCTTCAGATTGCTGTTGTAAGCAGAATATTTCAGTCAAATTGCAGAGTAATGGGTACTTCTAAAAATATGCAAGGGTAGACACATGTATCTCAGTATGGTACTGGCAGCTGTACTGGATGCTAGCTAAACATTGCGTACATGAATCATTATTGAAATTTTAAAAATAATAACATGTGCGTTTTATATTTGTATTTTACACTGTTATCTTGTAAAGAATTGTTGACAAGGTATTTTTTTACCATACAGAGATGAAAAGATTTTTCCTTTTTATTGCTTACATTTATTCATTTTAGTTCCAGTCAGTAAGCAGGCTTACAAAGAAATAAAAAAGTTCTCAGCCCTTTCCTTTTGGACAAAACCTGTTCTGTCCCAAACTGAGAGCATGGCATTGGGGATGTGAATTAAGTTTGGTTATTTCCAGTTCGAGTTAACAATGAATTATCTTTTGTTCACAATTATCTTATCTTACACAAGTAATGTAACTAAGGGAAGCGTTGTTCTGTATTAATACTATCTGGTACGATATATAAATTGCTGTTAAATATGTGGTCAATAAGGGATACACATCTGCCATTGATGATCCATTCAAACATAGTTTCAAGTTTATTTTGGGTTACATGAAACCTACATGAAAGAGTATTTAAAACTGAGAACAGGGGGAAACATCTTGTGGGAAAAAATCATGTTGAAGCTTATACCCAGGCTTATTTCCAGAAATGGCTGGATGAGATCTTTGGATCAATTAATGTCCAAATGACGTACATGGACTGAAAGGCCTCCTGTTGTTTGTACAGTAATGGTTCTTCTGTTCTTATCTTCTAATAGGATCTATCTGTGAAAGAAAGCAGTTGAAATTTCAGCAGATTGAGATGAGGGATTTTTAGTTTACAATTCTTTGCTTTTTGAGTCTTGGAAACAGACTTTGTCTATGGCTTCACACATATGCTTCTCTGCGGGATGCTTTGTTTTTGAAACTTAATTTTGAAATTTCCATCTGATAAATCTGACAGCTCTGCATTACTTTATGACATTGTGTTTCCAGAAAGGTTGGCTTAATTTCTGCTGTTACAGTCAGGCATCAATCATTCTCATTGCTAAGTTCTAAACAGGGTACTATGTTTTTCACATCTTCCAGCCCAGTGTCATCCACTTTCCCTTGTTGTGTGTTTTGTGGATTCCGGCCTGCATGCAAATCACAGAAAAAACAGGAGGCAGCAGTGTGAGACCACATACTGTACTTCAGGGGACACGCACCTGTGTCTCCGCTTCTGGTCAGACAGTGCTGCAGTGGGCAGCCAGGTTAACCAGAAGTGAAATCAAGTCTCCAGACATGAAGGTGCCATTTTGTATGGGGGAGGGAGGGGTTCACAAAAAATGAGGCTTTGGGTTTTGAGGCAAAAGGCATCATCGTCCAGACTATACTAAACAAATTTAAAGTGGCAGCGGATGGCAACAATGTGCAGACAGATATCGTTTATGGGATTAGCATCTCCATGTACTGTAGCAATCATTTGTCATTATCCCTAGGAGTTGTCCCAAAGCCCCAGGGCTATGTTGCCCCTATATGAGAGCTTAACTCTGCCTCAGAATGGCAGGGAATTCCACACTGGACTCTCTGCATGACCAGTATACCTGTCAGGGATATGGGGTAGGCCCGTTATGGACACACACTAGACACACCACAGTCCAGGCTGCTCAGTGCAGCAGCACACACAAATATACTGACACTTCAATAATGCTTCTGTAGTACGAGAATGAAACTACATCATGATTGCCTAGATGGTCGATGGTTGATTCTCTAAAACCCTGTACTATTCAAATTTAAAAAGTACATGCACTGTGCTTGAAATGACTTAATCTAGTGATCTAGTAAGATTCAGTCGCAAGAAGAAACACAGCTTACTGTATTAACTATTTACTGTTTTTAATATAAAAAAAATTATCATATCAAATATGCTGAGAAACATAGTACATATTGACCCATGTGAATGATGCTAAATTACTTCTTCCAGACCAAGAAGCTGCAGAAATAGAAAACGGCACTTTTATTTTATGAAGAACATCCCTCGTATTTTTCCATTAACCAACGAAAAAAAATTATCATAGTGTTGCTATTAGAGTCAATGCAATTTATACAGTTAACTCACCACTAGAAGGCATGCTAAGCAATCAATTTAGGTACTTATTTATATGGCTGTGTGAATTGGATTGTACTTTGTTTAAGGGAACAGTACAAGTATTTGTAGCAGGGACTTGAACCCACAGCCATCAACACAGATTTCCAGTGCTCTAACCTGTAATGTAAACTGCTACACAGGGGACTGACCTTTGAAATGCTGTGAGACTATTCTGTTTCATTTGGTGTTTCGCATAACATTCTATCTACCCTCAATAGAGAGACGCAGAAAGCTGTGAATCAGTATTTGCTCACATTGTTGGTGGTTTGCTGTGCTCTTAGATGTTTTATCAGTGACCCAGCTGAAGTGTTGTTTTAAAACAGCTCACCTGTCCTCTGTACCCCTGTCTATCACTGGAGGCAAAAATCCTCTTGTATAGAAATGATAACAGTAACCCAAAAGTTCACAAGCATCTTGTTTGCTGTTGAAATGGATCTAGGCTAGGAGATAAGCCCCCTCCTACAGTATTTATTATAGTTCAAGGTTTTCCTTCGATATAGCATTACCAAAGTAATTAAGATAATGTGATAGATAATTGCTACATTTGTCCTAAGTCTGCTTTCTAGACCATTTGTGAATTTCACTTTTATCCTTCCAAATAATAGGTCTCTGAAACAATACTTTTATTAAAAAACATAACCTTTGTTCCTCACTTCACACAGAATGCCCTGTTTTATTCCTTTTGCCCAATAGGATCTTCAAGGTTTCACTGAAAACTTGAGTTACTGGGGCTGTTGCACAGAATGACGTTAGCAAGACACATTTAAAAACTCCCCCCTCCACGTTTGTCAGCTTTTTGTTTTCCAAAGAAAGGGTCAAACATATGTAAACAGTACATGTACTTCTATAAAACCAGAATGAAATAGTAGAGTTCAAGTGATTTAAGTTTCAAAAGTTGTTTCCTTGTTCTTCTTGGGCAAGGTGTTCCTGACAGCTCTAGAGTAAATTCTTATACTGCATGAATCCCACATGCTGAAGTGCTTTTTCTAGAGTGTCCAAATCTGTCATTTTCATTCAACTGTAAAGTGTCAAACAAACAGCTCCTGATAACAATCTCTTGGTTGCTCTTCTGCACATCTCCTGCTGTCAGTATATTACGAGCACGAAGAGAGAGGCTTGTAACTAGTTAAGGTTTGAACAAACAAATGGAAAATATTGGGATATAATGGCTTGTATACAACAGCTAAGATTCTAGTTTAATCAAAGTCTGTTTGTGTCACGATTATATTCCCTCCTCCTTAAGGGTGCTCCAGCCCTTTCACTTTAGACTTAATTCTGTGCACCTGACCCCTATTCCCAGCCCACCTTAAAAGCCAGGCGCTGACGTTCAGCCTGGCTCTGCATCTGGTTTCCGCACCGTGCGAGTCCGGGACCCTGGAAGCGCCTGGTCCCGTTAAGGTTTTAATCTCTGTTCCTGTTCCTAGTCCGCTGGTTCCGACCCGGTTCATGGTTTTAATTCCTAGTTTGGATGGATCACCTGGCAATGGACTTATTCTTGTGTTTTTGGATTCCCTCTATGGATTACTTTTGGATTGTTTGCCTCGGCCACACCTTCCCCGTGCACCAGCGCACTTTGGACACGCCCCCCTGTTTTCGTCCCCGTATTCCTGCATGACCTTTTCCTAGTGTTTCCCCACTTCTTCGGATTGTGTCGTCCGCATAGGGTCCGGAAAGAACGGTTCGTTACAGTTTGCAGCTGGAGACATAGCATCTCCAGCACTGAGAAAAGTGTATTTTAAATGGTTTTACTATAAAAAGAGAGCATGTGTTAGCTAAGGAGTTTGGTCTTTTAGTTTTGGTCAGCTAAAACTTCATAGTTCATGGAAAAGGTTAAAAATTAGACAAAGCTATCCAACAGATATAGCTTGTTTGGGATTTTGTTTCAATATTTCTGGATGGATAAATTAGGAAGCATAATTCAAACTTTGTTTTTATTAAATATGTTAGAGCTGTAATCTGATAAGCACTCTTATATAAAGAGCATTTGGTCTGAATTTGGGCTTTACAGATGTAAAGACAGTAAGGGCTACATTTGATAGTTTATAAACAGAAAAACATATAGAGTATTTCTAATATCCCTTGTAATCTGCTGGGAACTTGCTTGCTGCATATATTTAAAACATTTTAAAAAATGAATGCATATCTTTCTACTATGCAGTGTATTACATATATACTCTCTATACAGTACATACATTAGTTTATTGTTAAAAAACTGGACATCACTGAACACTTCATCATGTACAGTATATAATACTTTTTATAACATACAGTATTGCAGGTGTTTAATATTAAAAATGTGCATTGCTAGCCAAATCTTTATTACATACAGTATATAGCTTAGCTTTTGATACAATGTATTTCTTACAAGATTATTATTATTTCAGCATTTACAACCATATTCATTAATTCGTTATTCAGAAAACTTATAGCTGGTAGTGCAGCAATAATCTTAATACTTCCTGAGTTGATTGCTATGAAAGATAATTTCTTCTACATAAAATAATTTGGAAAATAATTCACTGTCAGCAGAATATGAAGAAACAATTTACTTAATTTAATGAGTTTGACAGTAATCTCTGAAAATCTGGGAAGCAGGTTAATTCTGTATTGGATTGGGGTTCTGGAAAGAGTGTCCCCTTTTAGTCAAACTAACATTAACATCATTTCATGTCACATTCAAGGTATTGCTGATGTATGCAATTATTATAGTACTTTTAAAGAAATAAAGAGGGAATATTAATTTTCTGCTTTGCTGTTGGAAGAGGCCTGTGGGGCTAACTGAAGGGAAGGAAAATAAAACCAAGTGGTCAAAGTGTGATGAAAGACATATTAGTTGTCAGTGTGTTTATAGTCTATTTTGGAAAAAAACACAAAATAATATTCTTTTGACCCCTGCAAACACCTTGAACAATCAAACTTTTTCTGTCCTGCTTTCCTGCAGTGTTGGGCTGACTAAGACTATAGACAGGTTGAGAAAGAATTCAAAATATTACTCGACTCTTTCAGAGCTGTGTAATTTAATGTTATGTGACAATATTTCAGGGTGAAATGCTGCTTTAACTCCATTGAGTTGAAAATGTGGTGGAAATTCATTCAATTGTCAGACAAATGTCAAGCTGAGGTTAGGTATCAAGAGCATGTGGTTCCTGAGTAGCTCAATCAGAAAATACACAAGCCCAAAGCACAGATATTGCGATACGGAGACTGGGACATGTCAATAGTCCACTGTGACTAGGATTCCCTAAGGTAGGGTTTTTCAAGTGCTGGTCCTCTTGTAAAAGTGAGGTTTTCCAGGTCTCTTTAAAGCTGCAGCACGAGAAGAGAGGTTGTTAAATTGGTTCAATTTAGCCAATAATTGGACAATTTAGGGCATGAACAGCCCAGCTGTACTGAAAACCTGCTGCTGGTCCTCCAGGAGCATCAGTTAGGGGCTCTTAGGGTTAGCATTAGTTGTCTGGGGCTCTCACAGCCTTCAAGCAAATAGTGACTCCTTCATCCTGCCAGGCCTCTACAGACTCCCAGCATGTCAGTGAGAAGCAGTGCTCTTTCAGTCAGTGCCAGCTCTCCTGTCAGAGACTATTGATTTCAGAGAATGGCTCTTCTTTGAGCTGAACAGTGTACAGTGTAACCAGCTTTGCTGCCTTGGGTTCAACTTCAGACCTGAGGTGCTACCTGCATGGAGTTTGTACAGTCTCCCTGGGTTTGCATGGGTTTTCTCTGGGTGCTCTGGTTCCCTCCAAAGACAACCAAAGACATACTGGTAGGTTACTTGGCTTCTGTTGTAACTGTGTGCATGTCTGTGTGGGCCCTGCATAGGACTGACCTCCCACCCAGGGTGTATCCTGCCTTGCTGGGATAGACTCCAGCTCCCCCGTGACCCTGTATGGAATAAAATGGTTAGAAAATGAACAGATGGATGGATATTGTCTTTTCTGATGGATTCTTTTTAAACATACCAATATAAACATACCAAAATATGACTGCTGTTAACACCGTACTAGTGTGTCTAGAACACTAGTATGTGTCTAAAACAGATACACATATAGGATAGCCATGATTTTACACATGTCCACCTCTATAGTGCTTTACACGTGATTTAACATCAATTGAAGTGTGACTCTCACTGACTATAACCTAGCACAAAGGGCACTGCAGGCTAACAGGCAATCTGAATCTGCTATTGCACAGTTAGGCAGGAATAGGCATGCCAGCTTATTACTATCCTGACAGCTCTCTGCCAATAGTTCCCCATCGTATGGAACATACTGCACATGGTCAGCTAATGATGTAGCCCAGGTTCAAACTATAGAGCTCAGCCTGAACTCCTTGTACTTGAAAGATGCACTGCGTATTATCACTGAGGACTTCAGTTCATTGTCACTTGTAATTTGGTTATAACTTGCGGATGTCAACGTCAGTGGTAAACAAAATTGATTTATGAAACCGACTGCTACCCTGTGCCAGATTGCACTGCAGATTTATGCGGGCTCCACTGTGTCGATGCCCGCTGAACAGATTCCATGGCACATTTACAGAGAGGAGAATGTGGGCAATTTCTTTTCCATTTTAAAAAACACCTTTCATTCCCTGTCCCTTGTCCCTCACTGGCGCTGCAAAATGCAATATGCATGATAACGATAGACAAATCCCACAATACCATAAGACATAATACCTTAGTGGTTTATTTTAGTAATACAAAGATCTAAATAATCAATAAATAGCTTTATATAGAATATGTATATTACTTTCTTCTTGTTATAAGTGTGGCTTTGTTTGAAATGCTTGTAAAGGTGCTGTGGATGTGACGATGATGAAATGATACAGTATCCAAATTACATTTAAATTCACACGTCAAATGAATGTAGTCTTGGCAGGTTTAGATACAGTATGGCTTGATAATGCTAATATGGCCAGCAAAAAAACTATTTGATTTTAGAATAAGGGAATTCAGATATCAATATGTGGATAGATCACTGATTTTTTAATGGTTTGGACTCTGAATACCAGACATACTTATTTGCTGCTTATTTCTTCTTTCTTTGCTTCTATTTGTTAAGTCACCAGCGATAAATAGAGTATTCCACTCCTCTGTAAAGAACCTTCTTGTAAATAAGTTGCTTCTCTGTTACCAGCAGGGTGGGGGAAGCTTACCAGAACTATCGGCTGGCTGGCCTGATCTCTTCAAGTCAAATGAAGGTTCAACTGGAAAGATACCCAAGGAGGTTAGATCCTTTTTATGGGTGGTTGGCCTGTGCTGGTTTCTCCTTCTCAATTAAAGAGTCTGCAGCCAAGTCAATTGCACAGCACCAACAGAGGGAGTGAAGAAAAGGGCATTGTGGGTGGCTTGAATCCAGCGGCTCTGTGATTAGAAGCCTGAGTGGCAGCATTGCTTCTGCTTTAACTATTCCAGCAGCAAATTAACAAAACGACAAAAGAGCAGAGGTGAAATTATTGGAAAACAAGGGGAAAATAACAACCGTGACCTTGCCTGTGCACAGAGGTTCCCTTCCATGCCTACACTCTGTGTTTTTGGTCACCCGTGTTTGAGCCAGTTTTAAGAAAGACAAGCCTGTGCTTGTGCTCATATTATGTCCTCTGCAAGGAATATTGGAAAAGTGAAAAACATGTGAATTAGCATTTTGAATCGACTTGGTGTGTTGCTCTTTGTTATGGTTTTCAAAACATTTCAGTGTTTGTTGTTTGTTTGTTTATTTACTTTACTTCTAGAACCATGTTCACAACTCATTCTTAGACACTTACTGTAAATAGTAGTTTAGGGACTAACCTCTCTGCAATATCAGTTTTGGAGGAAAAGCTTGGGCTGAAAGAAAGAGCCATCAGAGCCAGCCTGGGCTGGCATCATTAGCGCTTGATGGTTTGGTTCTGATCTGGGCCTGATCATCATCACTAGACTGCTCAATTCACACCTGCTTCCGTGTCATTTATCCAGACTCTCAAACCTGTTGAGGACGGACTGATTAGAGTTCTGTTATCTGAATGCCTTGACATCTACACACCAAGACCAGGGCATTTCTGAATCAAAGGATTGTAATAAAAAAGTTACGTGGAGAGATTAACTAGGCTAAGTAATGACTAGGTCAGATGCAGCAAAACAGCAGCCAGTGAACACAGGGGTTCTGAGCGCTAAATTTGGGAAATGCTGAAATGACAGGCCAACGAAGGGAATGAAGGGTGAGAGTGTTCTTTTCCTTCTTAGTTGGTGGTTCACTCAGGGAGTCATTAAGAAATGCTGACAAGACATCTTGAGCTTCCCTTTAAGGCTGCCTATTCTTGATCTTTTGACAGGGTTCATGGACAACTCTGGTTTTAAGCGTTTTCTAAGTATATTTCACAAGCCATTAAGATTTATTTAGTGTAAAAAAACCTTAGCTCAACACTGGATAAAAATGCCCGTTAAAAAAAAAAAAGTTCTAGTTGTTAATTGGATTGGTACTACGTGTTCAGCAGAAACACAGAGATGTACAGTAGCCCCAAGTTTTGCTATTAAGTGTTTTCTCCCCATAAACACTTGACAAGCAAAAGAGATTTTCAGGAAACAAGAGCTCCCTATAGTTTCTCTGACTATGCCTGTATGTGTAGAACAGAGCAGAACACAGTCCATGCAGTAGTTAGACATCATTATGTGCTACAGTCTGCACACTGTCTCCATATTTCCAAACGTCCTGTCTGCTAATGGAGCTCATGAACTCCCCTCCACATATGCAGAGCTCATATAAAGTTTTTATGCTTGTTACACTAAGTAATGTCTAGGATAAATTCAGCTAAGTTTCTAACATAGTCTGCTCTTATTGCTTTGTCATACTGTATGTAACTAAAATAACTTAAACTACCACTGTGCCTAAGTAACCAGTTTATATATTTAAGGAGACTGTTTTTTTATGTTCTGCACTGTAAAAGGAGATAAGGCATTTTTAGTGAGCATTATATGTCAGAAAGTATTAAACAAATGTGTTTTACACATTTTACTATGTGTTGTGGTTTTCCTATATAATCTTTCAGGAGATTCAGTACATTTAAAATATGTTAGGAAGCCTGATTTTGGTACATTTTTCATACATTTGTACTGTAGCTTTGTGCTTTTACTGCTGCAGATTCAGAGCACCAAAGTGTGCCTACTGTATGTACCAAGTAACTGAAAACAGGATGTATTTGTAAAAAGTACAGTACATGCTGTCGGTATTTTTCGGAACCTTGCATTACAAAAAGTCTTGATTCACAGAACGATGCTTTATTAATAGTAATACTGCGAGGATATAGTAATACTGCGAGCGTTTACTGCGGCTCGTCCTTATAGGCGAACTACACAATTACCTAGAGCGGTATTTCAGCAAGGGCGAAATGCAAAGCGTCCACCCCACCGGACTCTTGTGTCTGCATGTGTGAGACTGTAGAGTTTCCAATGTTGTTTTGCGGTTGCGCCTTTAAGGCTACATCCGTAACTGCTCTGATGGGGGTATGATATTGGTGACAATTTTAATTTTGCTGTTCACACAAACACTGGTGTTAAAAGCAGTATCATCTGCCGCCCCCCACCCGGGCAAACAGAGAAACACAATCGCAGAGCTGTTCCTCTCGCACCGGTAACAGACGCTTGAAGTCGGCAGACGGGGTCACTGGAGGTCAAAGCCACCGTGCATGGTCACTTGATCACCGGAAAAACAGGGCGCTATATCTCGGAAATGAAATACTTTCAACGGCACAAACCGGGACAAAAGCAGCACTAACGAATAAGGTGGGTTTCATCGTTTGTGCTGTCTGTAGGGGGTGCAACTCCACGGAGCTAATTGCCCAGGGACAGCGATCACAGAACATTTTCGTGTCATTATTGTCAGAGGAACTGGAGAGGTCATGGCTCATGCATTCAGTTAGCAAGGATGTTACGTTTTGCTTTTGTTGTAAACCTTTTGGTGAAAGTGAGAGAAACCAGATCTGGCAGAAGACGGTGTCAAACATTGGAAAAATATAAGTGCTATAAGAGTAACCTACTTTCTCAGAAAGGCTGTAACTGAACATATTAATTCCACATTTCTGGTGAAATAGTATATTCATTTTTAAATGTATCGTACAGAACAACATTTTCAACTCCGATTTCACTCTTCCACCATGGAGTTTTAGAAATTCTTATCAAACTTATTTCAATTTGAAGCAGGGCTGGCTTTACTCTGTTCTTCCCTCCTTAAACCTAATAATAGCTGGCTCTTACATTAATTGAGATTACATTTGAAATTGATTTCAAAAAAGTTCTAATTAACTAGAGACAGTAGGTTTTAAAATGGGTGATCCTTTGATTGATAAAACCAAAGCTTTAACAAAAGTGAAACTTAACTTGAAATCAAATGTAGTCACTTTTTTTACATGGTTATCCCAGAGAGCCTGATTTGGCGAACCATTAATTTTGTTCTAGTCTCATGTACAGTATGAGCAGTGTCATTTAATGTAATACATAGACAAAGCCACAACATTTGACGTCTCTGAGAACACATTACAGTTGCTGTAATAAACCACAAGACGCCCACAAGAAGCCCCACTCAGCTTCTTGAGCATCTGCTGTTTAGTTTACATTTCATCTGGATTTCAGTCCGTAATGGTTAATACTTTAACACCCATTTACTTGAACAGAGAAGCATTGCAGGAAAGTCTCACGTGATTAGATAAACATTTGCTGTTTTTTCCCCCTGTAGTGCTATCAAATGCAGAATACTAAAAGAAATACACTTTCTAAACTTTCTAAAAATTCCAAAAATTTTAAACAGTAAAATCTCTTACCATCTATACCGCAGGTTCTTTCTTTTATCTTTTCAGTTCTAATGTTAATGATTCTTGCTTGTTGCTCAGCCATTTAAGTTTATATCTTATTCTGTTTCTACTGTATATTATATATGTAAATCATTTAGGTCCTTTACTAATGTGACTATTTATCAACTGACATCTTAAGTCTAAATTTCACAGCTTCCAGGCAGCATCTGTGATCAAATGTTCTAGATCAGATTTAATCAATTTATTATCCCCATTTATTAATGCATGGCATGAAGCTCAAGAAAATGAGATATTCATTGAGAACACACTTCATATGTGTATTTAAAGTTTTAAAAGTTTGTTGTTTTTATCAAGACATAATGCTAAGCTGTTTACAACTTACCAAAGGAAATGCAAATAAAATTGACTCAAACTCCCAAATTAAAGTTTCTTATGAATTTAGATTAGTTTGTCATTCACTGTCAGGTGAAATTGTTCATATTTAAATATGACAAAAAAGAATCGACGCACCGGATTTCTTCATCAAATCATTTCCTTTTAGTCTCTTTCATTTCAGTGCACCAGTGAAGCTCAAACATTTTGGTTAAATGTAATATTATCCAGTCATTGCAGTCAAGAAGGGGAATTCTAGAGCTGAATTCTGTTTCACAGAAAACCTAGACTCCTTGAAAATGTGCCTTTTGATTTTTATTGAGCACCTAGCACTAGGTTTTTGATTGATTTTAATTAGGATATCATAAGATGGACATTGTTTTGACTTGAAACGTGATCCATTATTTTTAAACAAAAACATCATCTTTAATCATATGAAGATAGATGCCATCTGGAGAACTGGAAAATGTTGTCCTAATCCAAAACCAACATACTGTATATTGGCGCAGCCGAAAAAATTATACTTTCAGCGGATTTAAACCTGAGCCTGGCAGTAGTAAAGTAATGAATAATTCCAGGAGTTTTGTGAGCTGACAGGTTGGGATTTGGTGCTATTTCTGTGAGGGCTCTGCTACCCTGCACAGCTCTCTTTGTTGTATGTGATTTGCTGGTATAATTTTCTCCCTCTGCGTGAAGCCCCAGCAAACACTCTGACATGATGTATATCCCTGCCTGTTGACTCTGATTACAGCATCAAGCGGTGCCGGTGGCTGCCACAGCATCTGAACGGTTTCACACTTAGCTGCGTGCCATTGCAGGGAACGGAAATTCTAACAGTCGGGCTTTGAAACAGGCGAGCTCACTGGGAGATGTGATTTTTCACAGCAGAGCCCAAAACTTGGCCAGAGCAGATGATGTCTGACTTCAGCCAGCCTCCTTAATAATTTGTCTTTCTTTTCTTGTGTTTGGTAAATAGCTTTTTCAGGGAATGCTAATGCAAAAGTTCATCCAGATTAGGCGGCCTTAATTCCCCTACTCTGCAACTACTGTCGTTTTTAAAGGGAACTCCCCCCCTTCCCATTTTACAGCTTTGATCTGTCGGGCACTGTGTGCTTTTATAGTAGGTGCTAATTTGTACAAAAATTGAAAAGCAGCACCTGCCTTGTACAACTCACCTAGCAAGGTACTTTCATCACTTCAGCTGCTTTTTTTACCCTATAAAACTGAAGAAAAAACGTACTGATAATCAAAGCTGCTGCCTGGATGCGAGACTTGACTGCGTCATTTTATATACCTTGATGCAGTTCAAAGCATATTCTTGTTTCTTTTCCTGTTCTTTGGGGAGTAGAGGAGTTACAGTTAAAAGATTAAAAACAGTTATTAATTAATAGGTTAATGTACATATCCATAATACTTGAGACATATACTTATACCTTCGCAAGCGCGTTCTGTGGATGGTGATACTATTTAAAGTTAAAACTTTAAAGTAAAAAAATGAAGCTGTTTGAGTACTTATTTGAAGTAGCTATTCTAAAACTGAAGACCAGACTCACTGTCAACCCCACCCTTTCAGTGAAAGATCTTAGGTTGCATTGCTGCCTCTGCATGTCGGCTAGTTTATTTTTTAACTGTAATTACATCCTTCAAAAGCATTTTACACAGTTAAATATATAGGACAATACATGTCGGCAGCGCTTATGAAGTTAATGGAGGGTGTGGGCTGGTTTCTAGGTCTCATATTGACATATTGTGGGATAAAGACCATAAGAAGCCAATTGGCTGTTCAGTTTATTTTTGATGTAAAAAGACAACACTTCTCTTGACATTAGGCAGCATAAATCAAATTGGGAAATTTGGGTAAAATACGTAAAGTGCTACTCTTTTTCACTATAAATTCTAAAGCTTTGCTTGCAAAATGAAGCAAGTGTTGATATACTGTATCAGTCAAGTATTCCTTTCACTTTAGTGTTAATACTTGTCAAACAAGACTGTCACCGGTGATTTCAGTGTTGTCTTAATTTTAATTCTGTAACCAGTAGAGGACATTTACCAGGTCTAGGAAGAATATTTCTAAAATTAGGATGATCACATCTTTGCTATTTCTGCGGTTTTTAAATACATTTTTCAGTCCTTAAATGTTTGAGATTTTAAAGAATTAAATTTTCTTGTTTTTTTACATTAAATTTAAGTGTGTTAATAGTAGGTAATTGTCCTGATGGGGACTGATGAAAGCTTTATTTTGGTTAAAATACTAAATTAAATTATTTTAAAAATGAAGTTTTATTTTCAAATCATGCTGTTCAAGATCTTTTCCAGTTTCAGTATATCAGAGGAGTGTGCACATAAGTTTATTAAACTAAAAGCAACCAGGCAGAAGAGAAACTGCCTATATTTCTCATAGTATTTGCATTTATACTGCATTTTGTTACAGCGTCTGGCACAGTGTTTAGCTGTGCTGCCTTGTAGCACTGGGGCTCCACGTTCAGTTCCAGACCTGGGGTGTTAGCTGCCTGGGGGTTTTATATGTCCTCCCTGTTCTCACATGGCTTTCCTCCCACAGTCCAAAGATATATTGGTAGATTAATTGACTCCTGGGAAAGTTGTCCCTGGTGTGAGTGTGTCTTTCTGTGCTCAGCGATGGCCTGGCATCTTATCCAGGGAGTATCCCGCCTTGCGCCTGATGACTTTCAGTATAGACTCCCACACGCCCCTGATTTGGACGAAGCGGTTTGAAAATGGATGAATGGATGGATTTTTTTATTGCCCCCTCAGGCTCAGTCTCTCTTAGAAACACTAATATTTTTCTGAACAGATAAAAGAACATATTTTTTGTACGGTATGATACTGAAGACCAGGGTTTGTGCCCAACCATTTTACCATTTTACATTTATCTCGGTAGTGCATTTTTCAGTGTGCTCTGATCTTGAACCACTTTACTGTAGAACCAGAAGATAGCCCAGGTGTTGAATATCCATTTAGACATTTCCAGACCTTCCTCTGGGTTTAAAAGCACTCTTGGGCAGCCTGGTATGCAATGCATGTAGAATGAATGAGACTACCAGCATCAGTCACTGAGTCTAACTTTGTCTTCATGCATAAATGCCGGCCGTTTTTTTCATGCATCATGATGGCAACAACACAGAGGTGTCACAGCTCCACTGTTCTTACAGTATACTTGACTGCATTCAGTCACATGCTCCAGTGAAAGCCAAGATATAATCATTATTTGAGTTGGATAATTTGCCCTTCAGTTCAAATGTGTCTTGACAGATGCTCTTTCTCCTGAACCACTTTCTTTTATCACTCCTTGTATTTTGTGTCTTTTTCAGAGGTGTTAACAGGTTTTCAGTGTGTTCAGTGATAAATGAGACTCTGGTGTCAACAGTAAGTTAAAACTTCATGTGGAACATGAGGGTTAGGTTCAGACACAACAAGTTCAAGGTAGTGCCAAAAAAGCATGCTTGAATGATAATGGAAAATATTGTGTGCTTCAACGAAAAGGCTTTTAAAAAAAGAAAAGAAAAACAGTCATTCATTCCAAAGTGACTATCTTCCATGTTCTCGTGGGGGGAGACAGAAAGAACATATTAAATACTGTACTTGGCTGCCAGTGTTAATTTTGCTCCTTGGGACTAATAACATCAGTCTTATTTAGGAGCCTTTCATCATGTTGGTTTTTTTGCAGCTGTTTTAAGAGATGTCTCAAGCAGTTAAATGTTTTAATACTGGGTCAATGGATTCTTTTGGTATTATAATTTTCATATAACTAAGTAAGCATATGTTAGATTGTAGAATATAATTTCACAGTTGTTTTATAGAATAACTTTGATGTATTTGAAAATATCAAGTTGTTTCTGAGAACATCACTGAGAGGGATGTGCACATGACATAAGGAAATAAGGAAATAATGCAATACAAAGACACTATTTGTGGTTTTAAAATGATTTTCCTTTTTCCACTAGGTGGTACTGCTGGGTTAGTTTTTAAGACATTTCTCTTCAATGGAGATATATAAAAGCAGTTTTTTTATGCAATTTTCCAAAAGAAAAAAGAACTTTATAAAAGAATCGTCTTCTGTCGTTCTTAGTCTTTAGCTTTTAAAGTGCCTAAGAAAGAAATCACATTTTCTACTTCATTTTTTACTCATCTCAAAACAATTTATGACTAATTTTGGGAGTACATTTCAGGCCAATGTTTTATTGTAAGCAAGTGATATGGTAGAATGCATCTTGGTATTTTTTAGAAGTGAAAAAGTCTGACAAGAAATCTGCATATTGTCTCTAAATGTCACAAAATAATACTACCATAACGAACCAAGAACCTTTGGCTGATCAGTTAAAGTACATTACAATGTCTATTCAGTTACTTTATCCTTTTTTCTGTTTACTCTCTGTCTGAGCTGTGGCGTTCTTTGACTCACCAAATTGCAAGGGAATTCCACTGGGCAATACTTACGGAATAGTGCTGCCTACAGAGTTTTTTATACCACAAGTTTACTTGTGTTCAGCTGAGCTGTATAGTTCAGTAGTACTGTACTGTAATTAGATAACTTTTTCCGTATTTTAAGCAGTTCTGAGTTCAAATTCCATTTCAAACAAAGGGAAATTTCCAGAGCAAATTTGTTTTGGTGAATTGGATACTACCATATGCTGTTTGAATTGAATTTTTAAACTAACGACCTTAAACTTAGCTGTTCCACCCGTCTCTAGGAAGGAATCTAAAGGAATCAATGTCTACTTTCCATTATTTAAATGTATTGACTGTTTCAATTCTAAGAAAGTAGTTCACAAAGTGCAATGCTCCAGACTGTTATCCAGTCTGTCAGGCAATTTGATTGTGACAGTAGAGCCTGTAGCTGGTGATTCTCCAGTGGATGACAGTGGCTGCATATGGAAGATTCATGGTAAGAACACGAGAACAATTACAACGGGAGGCGTTTCGACCAGTTTTGCCCTTTTGGTAGTTAGTAGCAAATTGATCCAAGAATCCAAATGTTTCTTGAAAGAAATCAGGCTATTGGCCCGAACAGAATGGCTGGGTTGTTTGATCCAGACTAAACTTTGTGTAAAGAAGTTCCTTCTTGTTTTGGTTCCAAATGCAGTTTCATATGAAACCAAGTTTCCACTTGTGTCCTCTGGTTTGTGGTTCACTTCCTTCGGAAACTGATTTTTTTTGGTACCTGATTTGCCATTGAATTTGAATACTTGTATCAGTTCCCCTGATAATCTCTGTTCAAGACTAAAAACATTCAGTGTTTTTAGCCTTTCGGTGTAGTGCCTTTACACCCTGGAATGTATCTTCTTGCTCTTCTCTGAGCCGATTCAAGATCAGCAGGATCTTTTCTGTACAGTACGTACACTACTGTACAGGAGGACCACATGGACACAAGCTGGTATCCTGAGATTCGAACTGGTGGATTTTTACATTTAAAATGTTATCAGGGAGTAAACAAAAAAAAACATGTGCTTATGTTACTGCAACACAAGACATCGTCATACATAAGCTATACTGTATATTTCGAAGCCCCAAACACTGCCTACGGGTCCTTTAAAGAAAAGCTTTGCAAATTGTCTTTTCATATTTGAGGATACCCTTGTAGAGGTCTGGTTTGGCACAAACGATATGGATCAAATTAAAGAAACAAATGCATTTAGTTGAACTCAGCATTTCACATGAATTGCCATTTAATTTAACCTTTTCCTTTAATCAATAGTTGCAGTCAAATAAGTCATTTCCCCCGGCACTCATTTAGTCCACTTTGACCAGATGATATTTGTGCTGTAGCTAGATTACATTGCAAATGCAGTTAATATAGGAAAGAACAAGTGTGAAATTAAACCATGTCTATTACTCTTCGTATCCAAGAGGCAGGAGTCCTGCCACTTATCTTTCTGCGACTCTTAAGACCTAGAACATACAAATTGTGTACTCTAGACAAATTAATGATCTTACAAGAGATTCTTTAAGTGTGCCTGTTTATCCGTCTGTAATTTTAAACACAGACGTCTGTGTAGAGTGGCATTTGGCACCTGGATTCTCTGTTTGGCGTCACGCCTTGGCAAATTTAAATAGTGGTAAACAAGCCTCCATAGTCATTGGTGCGGCCGATATAAGCGGCACTTTTACATGAATGTTTAATTCATGCAGGCACAGGATTTGTATGTGAATGGATGCTGGCAGGGCAGCACAAAAATGACATTCTGCTGTAGACTTACACCTTTTTCTCGATTCACTTCCTATAATGAAGCATGAGGCCAATGTAAACCTGCAAAAAAGGCAATGGTTCTCAGTTTGTAATGTTTGGCATTTAACATAATCAGTTGAAGTGCCAGTATTCTAAACAGTCAAAGCACTGGGCATGATCCTTTACTCTTAGTTTACACATAGAATATGTCTCTATGGAAGATTAAATGCAAACTGAAAATGCAAAAAATACAATACATTTCAGTTTGTATTTCATTTATCATTTTACCTTTGTTAGCATTCTGCTCCAGGTCCTTAGTAAAGCTGACTTAGTGTGGTACAGACCTAAACTAAGAACTTATTAATGCTGGGCCAGAGAATGGAACTAGATATAAAGTACAGTAGCACTAGTGATGTGCAGTGAATGATTTTAACGGGTCCTCTACACACATGTTCAATTTTGGCTGGATTACATTATCAAATAATAATTAAGATAGAGGCCATGTTTTCATACTTTCACAGATTGCATAACTCAAAGCCTAATCTTTTCTACAGATTTCATGATCGTTCCAAACCTCAAACTGGTTCAGGAAATCTAAGAAATACTAGAAAACACTTAGATGAGGGTCACAAGGGGTTTTAAGAGTAAAGGCCCCTGCCTGTAACACATTTGTGGAACTAGAATCTACAGCTCCTTGGTCTGTGAAAAGGCTTCTATATCTTCAGAGGCCGTGGGGCTGTATGGGCTAGATGCTGGCCAGGCTCCTGCAGTCTGGCTTGCTGAGAGCCTGGGACTTTGCAGCATTATCAGTAAGGTACAGTACATCTCCATGGGCACTTTCAGTAACCCTGCACTATGAGCCTGAAGTGTAAAAAAATGCAGATGATGACAGTAAACACAGACATAGTCGGCAGCTCTGTGTATAGCTGGATTTGGAAAACCAAAAGGGAGTTCTGACTGCCAAGAAAACCAAATTAATATCTGCAGTCTGAGTTCAGTCCTCCAAACAGGGAAGAGAAATGTCAGTTAGATGGACCAAAGCATAGAAAACTAATTTTGGATGTATTTTTTTTAAATTACATACAGTTTGAGGATTTCTGTCCGCATTAACAACTGAAATAAACACTGTGGTGTAGACAGAACTTATAAATAATCATCTAGAAAATGTTTCCACTCTTTAACGTGTTCTGCAGCAATTTAAATTTCTTTTGGTAATTTGGTTATGATTCTACAGATTCCAGGAAGCAGGAATGTAATCTTAGTTTCTGTGTCGTCTTTTGTTTAAAAGCCTTCTTCACACCCATGTCATGCTGGCTAGCCATTAATTAGAATTTAATCCCTGGATTTTGCTGTAAGACACTCTGTTCTCTCCACTCCTGTTCAGTGTATTCCTGACATTCCAACAGGGTTTTTTACTTTGAAGAGAATCGATATTCACTTGCGCGGAGCTCAAGGCTCTCTGTTTGAGGGACACAAGAAAAGCTTTTCTGTGGACTGTAATATCCTGTTTAGTCTGTCCTTGAGACTAGTGGCCCATCAGGCTGTGGCTTAACCCAGTTCCTGTAAAGATAAGTGGAATAAGAACACATGACTTCCTCCTGGGTGGAACTCTAGTCCAAGGCAGTTTTAACACCAGCAAAGACAGTAGCCATTCATACATCTCATGGGACTAGATGTCTCTCAGCAAATGAGGTTAATAAACTTGCTGAAGGTTAGAAGGTTTAGGTTTTTTTCAGTACAGAACTTTTATTATGTTAATTTTAAATATTGTACTGTATGTGGTGTGTATCAATAGCCTAGAATGTGACTGTCACAAAATATCAGTCTGAAATGACAAAATCTCTTGCAGTAAAACATCTGGATTTTATTCATCCTTAATCTTTCTTTTCTTTCTTCTTTTCCAAGAGATTGATTTGGATACACAAGACTTTCAGAAAGCTTGAAAAAATAACATAACCAAGTTCCTACATTTAAATTATAAATACAGTTCACTTAAATTATAAATGTCCTTCTTCAGGAAAATAGTACTGTAAAAGCAAACACATTTTGACTGTGTTTTCATATAATTGAATTTAGGTTAAATAAATGAATTTATTTTGTTTCTTTATTTCATTCCATTATCAAAAATAAATCTTTATTTGTTTCTTGTATGATATTACGTTTAAGTCTGAACTATTTAGTAATAGAACAATATTCTTTGGAGAAATTCTAAAGATGAAACTACACTGCCAAGCAATGCTTCAGTGCTTCCCTCTGCTGGTGGTTTGAAGCTGTAAGAACTGTGTGAATACTCCAACGTAAACTGCTCCTGGAAGTGCTTATCCAGCTGTCATGCAGTGCCCCTGTCTAAGTAATAGCAGTCCGTAAATCATTTTGAAGCAGGTATTTGGTGATTATGTCCCAGCACTCCAAGGAGGGCTTCTAATCTCTTTTAGGATTTTTTAAACTTGTGCTACATATTACTAAAGGAAAACCATTCTCCTTCAAAGTGCTCCTCAGAGGTGAGACAAATGGAACTCTGAGGAACAAATATGGGTTCACCTTGATGTCTTGTATGTTTAAGAAGGCTTATCCATGTCTGTTATTCTCATATGGATTTAGACATTACAAATGTAACTATTGTTTCTTAGGTTTTCCTTAAGTTTTGTCCTCTTGACTATTTTTTTTACCTGATATAAGTTGTGAGGAATTCAACAATGTACTTTACAAAGTGGTTGTTCCAATAGCTATAGTATAAAACAACAAAACTGAGAGGAAATGCAGAAGAAGTTACTTTTTTAAAAGAAGAAAAAATAGAATACATTTGTAGAAAAGGCTGTTACAAATACAGTGAGTTTTTCTGTCCAAAACATTTGCAAATTTCAGTCACTAAGTAGAACCCATAGTCTTCATTCTGAGACAGTGATATGAAGACTCCAAATGATATAACTTTCCTTTCTTGCCTAGGTTTTTACTTTTGAAGTAGTATATTTTTTAATATTTATTGAATTCCTAATTAATAAGCCATTCTGATCTGTGCACTTATGAAACATCGGTTTATCAGGAGATCTTAATATTTCATTTATTCTTTACAGGATTCTTCAGGGAAGATGAGAAGAAAAGCAACAATGATGTCTGTGAAGGGATGATAGAGGTGAGAGCACCTGAGCCTCAACGTGTCAAGAGTTTCCAAGGCCGTGGATAAGGAGCAAAGTGCAATGCCTCTGCAGGCTCCACGTAAGGGCTATACTCAGCAGTGCTAAGGACACATCTGACACCTGGGCCTCTTGCTGGATATCATGACGGGAGACACTCGGCATGTTTACTCCATTAAAGAGTCTGAAAGTAAATCCAAGCAGCAGGATGAGGAGGTTTTGTTTGAGCAGTTCAGTGAAAAAGAGTCAGGAGACTTCAAAAGCAGCCTGCCCGAGAACGCAGCCAGCCTGGAGTCCAAGGCTATTAATGGGGCCAAGTTCTGTGTGAAGGAAAAGGACTCCTATACACAGAGAGAGGCTGTGATCAGGCCTCAGCAAGCCGGGAAGATTGATTTCAAGTCTCTCCAGAACAGGCCCAAGTTTTCCAGTGACAGGACATGGCCAAGCAGCAAAGGCAGTCCCCAGTCCCCCAGTGGAAAAAGCAGAACCAGAGACAAAAACAAAAAGTCTGGGAAGGGAGACCGGAACCCACAACAGCTTTACAGACTGAGCATGACCAGTTCTAGGACTAACCCCACCATTGGGATTGCCTACCCACAACAAAAATTGACACCACCCAAAAAGCTTGAAACTAGCAGGGGTCCAATAACGGGCAGTTATCGCTTTCATGTTCCCAGCATACCCGAGCGAGAAGCAGAGCTCCAGCAAGAAGACCTTAACTACAGCAGATGTTTCCAGGAGGCTTCCTCTAACCTTACCTCCGTGAACTATACCTCACAAGCTGCTGGTGCTGCTGCTCACCAACAGCCAGCCACTCAGCAGCAATCCGCTGTCCCCCGGGAAAACAACAATACAGAGAGTGCCCAACTGCATTACCCAGAATTCCAAGGCAATGGAACAAGTTCTTGGCATTCTCCAGAAAAGACATTCAATGGTGCTAACTATGGAGTTTCTTCACAGAAAACGACTCTTTTTACAGAAGGAGGCAAAGCAAATACTAGCTTTGGACCTATGTCATATCAGTATGGATTTCAGTCATTGCAAGATTCTGTTACTGACCCCTTTCCAAATGATCAAAATAGCCATCCCCAAGACTACATGGATGTTTCCCTGGCAAATAACCAAGTGGGACACAGGGCTTTTCCATTCCATTCTTCGGGGGATGGACAGGAGGAAACATTAAGCAATGGCCAGTTTGATAATCCCCAGCCAGATGGAAGGTCTTACCCACAGCCTTCCCAACAAACACAATATTTGCAGTCTTCCCATGGAGCACAGTCATCTTTGTCTTGCTACAAAGGAAGAACTGAGCACTCTGCAGACAGTGATGGTGCTGTTTCAAGCTCACACTCTATAGACCAAAACCAGAACACCTTCCCAGAAACTCAAGCCATTTTCAAGCAAGAAGAAATTGGTTTGCATAACAGTGGCATCCCTACTGCTTCAATAAGTAAAAGAAGCTCTACTCCAAAAGACAGTGTTCCCAGTCAGAGGGTACTGACTCAAGGAAGTTCCCTTACAAGAAATATTGTACAAGGTTCGGTATCCCAAATGCACTTTCAGGGCAAAGCTTATGGAAGTTCTCCAGTTAACACCGTCCTTACTGGAACGGTGCCATTTGATAAAAACATCCCAAGTACAATAAAAAGTCATGTCAGGATTTCACAGACCTGGGAAGGGGCAAACAAACCATTTCTTTCCCCAGACCAGAATTCTGCACCTTACTCCACTTCAGCTGAAAAGCAGTATTCGTTTCAGTGCCAGCCAGCTGTTGAACCAAGGCAACACACACCCAAAACTGGCAGGTTGCCTTGGCAGCAGATACATCTCACATCTGCCATGCCAAACCAAAACAGGATAGAGCTATCCAGACAACTGAGCAACCAAAAACTGGGTTTCCCAATATCTACTTCTGAGTGGCAAGATAGTAACAAACCACATAAAAATGCACCTTTAAATGGTCCCAGTGGCTTCCATAGCAAAAGAAAAAATGAAGGTTTCACCCGGCAAGAAAGCATCAAGCCAACTTGCAGTCCTGCATCCACATTTTCCTTTGAAAATGGAGTTGATACTAGTGCTCAAGTCTGTGACTCCAGGAATAAAGCAATGTTTTATGGATTGAACCAGCCTGTGCCCAGTGCTCCTCCTAGGAATAACAATCGCACACCTTTGCAGGTGGCACCAGTTGGTTTGATATCAGCTTCTCCATACGAATCCCCATTGCCTTCACCCCTTCAAAACCCTGCTTCAAGCAGCACATGCTCTTCTCTTTCTCCTGTGTCAACAAGCCCAGTCAATGTCAGCTCTGAAGACAGTCAGCTACCCATGGCAGGCCCGCCCCCTCCTTTTTATTCCCAGCACTGCCATCTCAAAGATGGAAAGACACTTCAGTCCTCAGATCAGCTGAATTCCAACATTAACCATCTCCATTCTGACACCTCCAGAAACTTCCCTTTCCCTCCAGAAAGAACCAAAGAAGACGTATACAGCTACCTACACGATACCAAATTCCCAAAGCCAAACATAGACAATGGAAAGGGTTGTATGAATGGCTTTGGTGTTGACCATCCACCTCCTCCTTACTCAGCTCATCAGTTGTTAGCTAACTCATTAGCCACTGCCAACCTAGACCAGCTTGATGTTCTTCTCACCTGCAAACAGTGTGATCAAAACTTCAACAATCTAGCATCGTTCTTGGAGCACAAACAATACTGCAGTCAAAACTCGGTCACTCAAAGTGATTTTAAAGATGTAACAAAAATAGAGGAGAGCAGGAAGCTTCAAATAGACCCAGTAAAGCCTATCCCAAATCAACAGACTTTCCCTTTATCAAGGTGTTCATCAGATCTGCATCTCTCTCTCCTAGGACTGAACAAGAATGGTGAATTACTATCAGACAGTGATATGAAAGGAGATGCAAGGGATGATCCTTTAAAGATGAACTTATTAAATGGGATTCCTATTTCCCTTACTTCTTCAGATTTAGAAATTGATGATGCTAAACTCGACAGCCTTATCACAGAAGCTTTAAATGGCCTTGGCTATCAATCTGACAATGCAGAAATTGACAGCAGCTTCATTGATGCATTTACTGATGATGACATTTCAACTGTAAAGGTGACAGGAAGCAGTCAGAGCCTAAAAACGAAAGACTCTGCATTGTTTGAAAGTAAAAGCAAGCATGTGGCTGCTTCAGAGGAGAGGTCACAATCGCAGGTAAAATATATGTATGACTTTGACAGGGAAAACCTGAGCACTGAAAATAAAAGCATGACAAATGACCCTGAAAAGAAACCGGAGGACTTGAAAGTGGAAGAAAAAGCTAACTTTAAGGAGCTGTCTCATAAAAAAACAAAGGGGTACTCCTTCTTCGAAAAGTCCTCAGAACAAAATGAGACGATGAAAATAGGAAGAAAGCCAATAAGCAACCATTGCCAAGAAAGCAGGAAAGAACCTGACATTCTCTTGTCCAAAAAGTTCTCAGAGAGAAGTGGGCTCAAAAGCTACCAGGAAAACTCCCCTTTATTAAGACCTGCACTTCCTGATGACTCACCTGGTACGAGAAGCACAATAACACAGAGATTTGGAGCAAAGGAAAGTAAAAAAAGAAAGTCAGGGGGTGGGACATGGAGCAAGGAGCTTATTCACAAAATTGTTCAGCAAAAGAACAAGCTACATAAGCTGCATGTGAAAGGAACCAAGAATCTGCAGTTTTCCCTTGTAATGGAAAGGGCTGCTCCTGCACCACAGAATGCAAAATTCGGGGAATATGACTATGTGTCAGATACAGATGATGAGTCTGAACCTCTACGGATATCCAACCGGGGTCGCCTTGCACCAGGACTTGGCGGCAGATCCAAGTACAGCTATACAAAAGATTACAAAGGAAGAGGAAGAGGTGGCAAAGACAAACCATCTCAGTGGAAATACAATCCGAAGGAAAGTCTAGAGAGCAAAATCACCGAGCCCATTTCTCCTCCACCACTCAAAGACACTGCCAGTAGGAGAGTAAGGCGGAGAAGCAGCAGGTCCTCAACAAGTAGTGATCTAAGCACACCTGCGAGTATTTCAAGCGAAAGCATGAATAGTCCGAAGAGCACTGACCGCACAGATTCTGACAATGAAAAGGGTGTTTTAGAAAAGAGAACAAACAAAACTGACATTACCCTTTCTGATTCATTTGAGCAGGAATCGTACAAACAATCACTATCAGAAACGCCCAAAGAAACCTGCATAGCCCCATCACAGTTTTCAAAAAACACAAAGAGATATGGCTCTGCTAAATTTCTCCTTTCTGCCAATATGTGGTGCTCACAAAAATCTAAGTATCTCCATTCCAGCAACACAAGTGGAAAAGGTTCATCAGAACCCACACCTGATTCATACAGCATCGAAAAAGACATGGGAAAAAAGGCCTCGCCTTTAAACAGCAAGGAAACGTTGAATTATGGTGTGACAGATATTTTAGAAAAATCTAAGGTAAAAGACAATACAGAAAACTTTAATACTGGTAGAAAGGAAAGCTCATGTTTTAAAAGGAATCTAACTCACTTCCAGACAGAGACAAATGCCAAGTCATCTCGCATTTGTGATACAACACCTGATGCTATCAATGAAAATAGAGATTGTAGTAAAAACACAAAGGATAATGCACAGGACAGGGACAAATCAGACTATGAAAGCAGCAGCACAAGAGTGCAACATTCAAGTGCAGTTTTACTGCCTGGGGAAGGCCTTGCTATTTCGCCATTTGAGAGGATAAATGAAAACGTCTTTCGTGACAAAGACATGATGAATACTTTTAATTGTGATGTGTTCACCAAATCAGCGCCACTTGCCACTGTACCTCCTGATGACATTTGTTTGTGTCCGGCTGACCTTCATGATGTTTCAGGACAGAAAGATGCTCCCAAGCAGGGCGGTGTCTCTTACCCCATTGAAACTGACCAAACCCTGATGAAATCACCACTCACCTTTGACACTTCATCAATGTTTGGAGATCTTGCTGTTCCTGCTTTTGACAACACTCTATATACAGATGTTCCTATGAGCAAAGATAGTTTTAATTCTTTCATGCCCAATCATGACAAAAGAGAACTCTTTGAGTCATCATTCCCCCAATATTTAGGGCAGAAAGACTGGAATCTGATGACCGGTATATTGCCTGATGACATCAGTCAATATCAAGATCTCTCTGACAAGGCCATTAATAAGAAATTTAATTCATGTCATGTTCCTTTGGCTTTGCCAGAGAAAATAACTGACTATAGCACTAACTTCATAAATAATAATGCTGAAGATGAGTTAGAAATCAAAAGGATTGTTACAGAACTGGAAAGCCAGCTGCAGACAACCGAATTAAACAGTGCTACTTCACTTTCCAATGAAATCTCTAAAAGGCTAACCTCTGACAAATTTTCACCTTTGCTTCTGGACCACAGAACTGAGAATGAACAAAACATGTCTATGAGTGCCACAGTTGAGAATACAGAATTGGCAGCTACTGGTGTTGCAGCAGATCCAAGTTTAGAAGAGCACTATGATGATCAAGAACATTCATGGTCAGGTGCCTTCCAATTTGAGTCGCTGGAAGGGCAGCAGTGCCTTCATACACCAGTACATGCTGAACCAAGTTCCCCTGAACCCTTCTACAACAAAGAAGATGCTGAAAGCCTCCAGACAGATGCAGGAAAAGCAGCACAACACTTAGAAAACAGTGAAACAGCAACCACATCCACTGTAAAGGGTCCTCTGTTAGACAAATCTGAAGAATTGTTGGAAAATCAAATGTATGCTGAAAATCTTATGAAAAGTCTGGAGGTGATTTCAGATTCCATCTTTAACAAAGGTTCCTTATCAGATGTACTTAAAGAACCAGTGTCCCCCTTTCTGACTAAAGCTGCTGAAAGCGAGAGTGGTGCTTTTGAACAAAAGCAAAATGAAAAAGAAACACTTTCTCAAACCAAACCTGCAGAAAGAAAAGCAAAGAATCAAAACTCTGAAAAGCATGAAGCACTTCTTTTTCCATTTGAGCATGCTGATTGTTCATCTGATATAGATGCAGCACAGTCTCCCCAATCAAAAGCATTTAATTCAAAAAGCCCGAGTGCAGAATCAGATGGAGACGTGTGTAAGGATATACCAGTCGGTGATGATAAAACCAAACCCATTGAAAGCCATGCAAAAGAGACAGTTCATGATGCAGACTCAGAAGCAGCACAGCCACAAATTAATGATGAAAAACAAATCAGTGAAGAAAGGACCAAAAATAATGCAGCTCTTGAGACCGAGACGTTTGAAAATGACACGATGGAGAAAGAAAGTACTGCCATTTCAGAAGGCTCTTCAGTGAACCCTTTACAACAGCTACAGCTATTTGTAGCTCGCACTGTCAAACACAACGAGGAAGAAATGGTCATGCCTTCATACCCTATGATCCTGTCTGGTAGTCAAGTTTCCATTGCCTGTGAGCAAACAGAAGTGAGAGAAGAGTTCAAACTCAATCCAGAAATGAGTCATTTACCAGAGGACATGCCTAAAGACATAGAAAGTACAGATGTCAGCAATTATTTAGGTGAAAATGGTGTAGAGAGAGAAAGTGAAGGTGGTGTTGGAGAAATTGTTACAGTCTCACCCAATCCACAGGAACCTGATCTTGATGGCAAAACCCAAGTAACATCCATTAATCATGATGTGCACAAAGCTGCAGCATCAAGATGCATGACACCAGAAACTGCTAATGATGATGCAGTCATCACTGCAACAGTACAGAGTGACCCATTAACACCCTCTAGCATATCAACACACACCCTCCCAGAGTCATATTATAAAGCAAATGAGCCTTTAGTGGAAGGTGAGGCCACAGGGTCTGAACAGAATGACATGAAAGTTGCAAATTATGATGTAATAGAAAGCTCAGGATGTGACACGACTGCAGCTAGCCTTAAACCTGAAACAACAACTGAACTTTTCGAGTGCAACCACGTATCCGAACAACATGGAGAATCCAGCCTCATTGAGCTCACTTTGAAGCTCCCATGTGTAGAAGAGGAGAGAAAGGGGAAAGAGGACAGTGATATCCATAAAGCCATTTCTCAAAGCAGAATTTCTCCATGTAAGTCCCTGTTACCACCTGGTGAACAAAATAATATGTTTGACCAGTGTGATTCCCAAAAGATATGGAATGCTTTTGATAGACTTTCCCCAATTTCCATGGAAAATGGACGGTCACCAAGGAAAGAAAATGATAATGTATTAAATACAAACAATATACAGTTTTGTGACTCCAATGCAATCACTTCACCAGAGGTGCCATGTTTAGTTGGACTTGCAGACATTCACATGGACATCTCTGAAAAGAAATGCCTTGAGTCTGAACAAGGGATTCAGTCTGATCCACCCTTGGTTAGCACACTTGAACCATCAGATTCCCTGATGAGATCACAAGAGACTTTCAAGGAAACTCACACAATGGCTGAAGTCACAAACAGGCAAGGGCTGGACTCCCTCTATGAGTTAAAACAAAGCCCCTTAAATTACAAAGAAATAACAAACTTATCCAGCAGCCTCAATGAATATCATAATGTAACAGAAACCTTAAATGAGTGCAAAGACAATCAAGCTCTCTACAAGAAAAGTCCAAAAGACAACTGTAATGTTAGCTTTCCTGTGCCTTTAACATGCAAAACACCAATCAGCCCTGTGCACAACAGTGTCTCTTCAGAGTCATCAGAAAATCAAAACGTTCAAATCAGCCTTTGTTCACCATCAACATCTTTGCAAAATATTGGTATGGACAGTTCAAAGTGTCTCTGCCCTGAATTGCTATGCACTCACTGCAAAGACAACAACAGCACTTCAATCACTGACACAATGCTAAACTTCCAGCCAGTGCCACATGATATTCATGACTTGGATATTTGCCACTCTCCTCTTGAAACCATAGATTATATGGACTTACATACAGGTCTCCTGAAGAAAGCAGATAAAATAGAACTGAAACATGCATCCTCTAATGAAAAAGCAACAGATTGTCTCAACCAGGAATCTTCAGAAACTCTAAGGTCTTTACCAGTTTTTGTGGAGAATGTTTCAGAGGTTGATACAACACTGCCAGATCCATTTAAGATGAGAGAGGTAAAAAGCAAGCAAAATAAAATTGAGGCAAAGAATGTTGCTGATGTGAATGATGTTAAGAATGAAAATGCTAAAAGGAATTCCATACAAGGTACAATCCTGTGCGATATATGTTCTGCATGCTTCCGGACAGTTCCTGGATTAAAAAGACACAAGGCGATGAAACATGCAGCAAAAAGGGATGGGAATATCCTTGTGGAAAAGAACTGGGAAAACACAATGACATGTAGGAAACAAGAAGCATTTATGAGAGAAAACAGTTTTGTGAGTGCAAACAGCTCACCAAATGACCAAGGAAGAGGAGACACTCATATTCAGTTGCATTCCTTAGAAAAGGAACAGAATGAAACTACTTTGCTTGTGAATCAAAAAGTCTTTTTGCACCCTGACAATTGTAAAATACTACCCACCAAAACAAATTTTTCTCCTTTCATAGTTCATCAGGAAGAAATAAACTTAATACAAGGAGGAGAAACTGTAGGCTCAGAGGAAAAAAATAAGGAAAAAGTTCCGGGGAGTAGAGGAAAGCCAAAAATGTTAAGTTCACTCATGAAGACTAAAAGAGCTGGCAAAGCTCCGAAAGGCAAAAAGGTTGACAATAACGGGAGCTATTTTGAATCTAAGCTTGGAATGGCTGACCATTTTTCAGAAGATATATTAAGTATGCTTAAAACTGACATTTTACAAGCTATAACTCCCAATTTTCCAAGTATTGCCGGAGAATCAAACAGAACTGATGCGCTTTCAGTGCAACCAGAGGAACTAGCCCAACCCAAGGTTAATGGAAGCCAAGAAACACAAGAAAATGATATCTTCTCATTCAAATTAGCCAACAATACAACACAGACAGACAAAACTGGCCTGCATGAACCGGCTGTTCAGATTTGTCAAAATGGAGTGCATACACCAGATGAGAAAGGAGTGCAGCTGCCAGAAATCAGTGGTAATAGACTTGAAGGTGACAGAATGTGTGGACTGTTCGAATGCACAAAAGAGGATTTTGATGACGTGAAAGAAGTAAGTAAACGGAAAGTGATGTGTCCTGAAAGTATTTGTACAGAAATCCTAGGAGAGCCAGTTGAGACGAAATGTGCAAAGACTTCCTGTCCCACAGAGTGGGGGGATCCACCTCCTTATCCTTTTAAAACACCCTCCGCAAACATCTCTGAGTCACCGTCAGACCTCCAGGCTTTGCTTGATGACGAAAGCACATTCTCCCAGCTGTTTCCCAGAGATGAACAGATGATTCGGAAAAAGTGCACAAGGGTGTATGGAAAAAGAAATAAAAAGCCAAAAGTAACCCCTGATACATCCTTAACAGAAACATGCTCTGTTACCGTTATGTCAGTGGATAACAAAGAGCCTTCTGAGGGGCATGAAAACCAAGTGTTCATGAGTAAACTGAGGGACCATTGTGAGTATGAGACAATATCAATTGATGATGCTATAATGCTGGACATGTGTCATAAACGCACTTTAAAGGGTGTCACCATTTCTGGATTTGACGATGTAATCCATGCAGCAGATGTTGAAACAGGCCCTCAGAGAAAAGACCCTGAAGTTAATGGAGGGCTACATTCAATTGCAAAAATACCAGCAAAATGGAATGGTTCCAAAGACCTATTAACTGATATTGTTGCAGAAACTGTGTTATCCTTAGAGACATCAACACCTTGCAAAAAAGAAGATCCAGCCACATCCTGCCTTCAAAAAGTGTCGGATCCTTTAGTTTCTCAAGCTGATATGACAAACCATCATGAGAACCCCTGTCATTTTCACGACATAGATATCCCAACTATGAACACTAAATTTCAGCTCCCTGACATCCAGTTCTTTGAGCCTGGGAAACAGAGCCCCATAAATGCCACCACTGTCAATAATGATATTGCAGTCGGTCAACGTGCAAAGCCTAGCAAAAGACCACTGGAACGCAAAGTAAGAAAATGCAACGAGGCTGGAAAGAAACCAAAAGACAAGCAGTATAAATGCAAGGTTTGCTTCACTTGGTTTCTCACCCTCGGTGAGCTCAATTTTCACAAACTCTCTCATAACCCTTCCCCTCCTCCAACCTGCTACATGTGTGTACAGCGCAAGTTTAGCTCAAGAGAGCAACTGCGAGATCACTTGAAAGAAAAGCATGCAAAGAACAAAGCAGGGATATGGACCTGTGGAATGTGTCTGAAGGAGATTTCAGATGTCTGGATGTACAACGAGCACCTGAGAGAACATGCAACCCAATTTGCTCGAAAGGGCCAAGCCCAGAATTCTGTGCTGGGATTACCTGGCTGCTTCATACAGGAAACAGCAGTGAAAAACTTTCTAAGTTCCATCATGCAGCGCAGGCCAAGCAAGCCTAATAAAAATGAGGGAAGTAAGATGTCTGCTAAAGAAGGGAAGATCACAAAAGACAGCCCTGAGCAGGACATGAAAGTCAAAGAGGAAAATGAAACTGTGGTCAAAATTAAGCTGAACTCTGGTGGGGGTGAAAAACAAAGCATACAGACTCCACCAGATGTCCTGCAAAAAACAGAACCAGCCCAGAAGAGCATCACAATGCATCCAGATTGCAAAGATCCTTCCAGAGATTGTCATCATTGTGGGAAACAGTTCCCCAAGCCCTTCAAACTTCAGCGGCATTTGGTAGTCCACAGCCTACAAAAAATGTATCTGTGCCACAAGTGTCCAGTGTTCTTTCAGGAATTAAAAGATATTAAAACCCACCTGAAGGAAGAGCACAGGGTGATTGAGGAACCAGACGTCAAGCACACCACACTTTATGCATGTGAGCTATGTGCTGATGTCATGCATGTTATTAAGAAGTCCTTCATTTGTAGCACTTGTAATTACACGTTCTCGAAGAAAGAGCAATATGACCGCCACATGGAAAAGCATCTTGCAGGTGGTAGCAAGACATTTAAATTCAGGGGAGTGATGAGACCTTGCAAACCCTCACAAGGTGGGGACTTTGAGCTGCAGGGTTCTTTCAAAAGGGATTACATGCCTCCTAATAAAAAGAGAAAGATTTCTCCTGAGAGTGTGAACGAGAAAAGCTCTGACAGTGGCATTGCAAGTGTAGCTTCCCTACACTTTAGCCCCATTGGAGAAACTGATCCCTCAAAACAGACACTGACTGTGACACCAGATTTCTTCACTGAGACCACTAATCCTTCCCCCAGCCTGCAGGATATGAGTGTAAAAACTGAAGAGGAGGAATTTTCAGATCTTTTAGCTAAGATGGAGCACTCACAATTTAACATGGTTGCAGAATCCCCTTGTCGTTCCTGTGCTATACCAGACATTAAGACCAGCAACTCTCCTTCATCTGAGCTTCCTGTAACAGAAAAAGCAAAGGAAGTTTGTGAGGGGGGTTCTAAGCCATTAACAGAAACCAGTGACGTGAAAGAAGATGGTGATCCATCTCTTCATCAACATGAAAAGCAGTATAACTCACCATCAGGTGATAAAGGGACTGTGGAAGAAGAGGTTAGCAGAAGCAGTTTCAGAACTGAATCAGTAACTGCAAATGTGACCCAAAGTGACCCAGAAGTTTCTCAGAGTCCCCAGAAAGCTTTGCAGGAGATAATTGAATCACCTGAGGCATATAAAAGTATTTCAGAAACCGTTAACCTTCAGAGCGAGGACAGTATTAATCAGGACCTAACAGAAAGTTTAGAATCTCAGAATGCCTCAAAACAAGAATGTGCAACAGACATGAAAATGAAAGCTGCGGATGTCATTTCTTACCAAACAAGAGAGGAACATAAGCAGCCTTCTGGTTGTCCAGAGCGAAATGAAAAGGAGCAAAGCGATTCAAAGGACGGCAGCAGCAGCAGCGAGATTCAAACCTGCGGCCAGACCAAGGAGAAAGTCTCGTCCAAGTCGAGCGATGATGTCAGACTCGCCGATGACGGTCTCAAGCGTTCTGTGGGGTCGCCAGGAGCAAGCGAACCTGTGCCAAACCAGGTGAAGCCAAACACCTTGGGGGGGGGCAAAAGTGAAGAAAAGGATTCTACACAAGTGTCTTTGAAACTTCAGAAAAAAAGAAAAGAAGTCAAGGCTTCTCCAAACGCAAAAGTCTCTTCCTCCTCACGAGAAAATCTGGATTCAGAGATGAGAAAGAAGAAAATCAGAGTTCAGAGCCCTGGAAAGACTGAAAGCACAGGGAGCTATAAGAAAGCTGACATTATTAACGAGTACCCGGTTCTTTCGTCTCTGAGAGATGACATGTCCAGCAACAAAACCCACTTAAAACCTAAGGCTGGGGGGATTAATGTACAACCAAAGAGGAACTTTGACAGCTATACCCCAAAGAAAGCAGATGTGCGCCATTTGAATGGGGATTTCAAAGGGAAAAGAGGGCTTCTTGGGAGACCTTTGCATTCTTCTTCAGCAAAAGGATCTGTTCCTTTAGTGAATAGTGCCATGAACAAGTTCAGACCTGTCTCGGGAGTGAGATCTGTTGACTCTCATAACTACAGGACAGCAGAGTCGCAGAACCATCTCCTGAGTCAATTATTTGGCCAAAAATTAACCAGCTTTAAGATTCCTTTAAGGAAAGACACTTCGGAGTAATTTAATAAGTTTGACTTTAAGGGGATGCTATGAAAAAAAGAAATCGCAAAAAAGGAAAAAATCAAAGCATTAGACTCGACAGAATTATTTCTGTTTCTCGTGTAAATGAGATTGCATGGCTGCCTCTGTGAAATATTTTTTTCGCTTTATGTCTTACTAATCTTCTTCCTTTAATTCACCTGTTTTATCATGCAAATGTGAGGACTTTGATGTTGAGAATTAGTTTGATGAACTCAAATCGTAATCGCTTTTGGGCAGACCAGGTCGAGTGAAATGTCTTTTTTTTTTAGAAGTACCGAGGGTTAGATATTACTTAACTGTGTCATTCTCCCTTGAGACTGTCTGTTTCATGCTCCCTCTGAGAAAAATGAAAAAAGAAAAAAATACTTGAAGATGAACTGAATTTTAAATGCATGTCAATGGAGTTTCTAAAGGTTGAAAATATTTTAGCTGTGTTTCTCTAGAAAACAAAATAACTGGGCCAGCTAATCACTCTATTCTGTACTGTCCAGATCGCTCTGCATTATGTAGTTTGTTATCTTACTGTATTAAGATGACATTCATTGTATTAGCTTTTGTATAAACAGTACCTGGTGCTATTTTTCTTTGTAATGTGAATACAGATTTCCTTTAACAAAGGAAACATTTAATCTGTAGCAAGTTACATTTTTCAAGCAAATTATGCTGGTGTTCTGTAGCTTTACAGCTCTTTTGTGCTCAACAACAAAGTGTTAAACTGTAGGTTTTGAAAAGGAAAGGAAATCACAAAAGCCTTTTTGACTTAGAATGCAAACTCAGGTGCAAATAAGAACATTTCATATTTTACTGATGTTTATGAAACCCAAACTCCCCATGTAAGGAGGTGTATCCATGCACTGATACTGTCATACAAAAACAAAGTGCTTTGTGTCTGTCCTGCAATTTTTTTTATTTTCTAGATCAAAAAAGGTGCTTTATTATCTTGTTCATATGTATCTTATATTGTATTATAAATGTAGGTAATTTTACTTTTGGTGCAATGCATAATGTCAGAAATTTTATTTTAATATTGTGCAACAAAAAAAGAGAAAAAATACTTATTACATTTTTATGTTGTAAGTGTGCTCTTAAAGTGCCTCTTAAAAAGTTGGTTATTAAAAAAGCTGCAATTTTACATGGGTGTGTTTTTATTTTAATACTTAGAACAGGAGACATTTTTTATACTTAAAATAGGAATCTGGATGAAGCCACCCTGTCAGGGTGCTGAAGCTGAAAACATTTTGGTTTAGAAGTGGATGGGATGCTCATATTCTGTAAATTATCTACTATCTGCAAATTAACTGGATGTGCTGAACGGTCTCTTTATCCCATTTGTAGCCTTTCTCACATTCTTAGGTTCAATGTGTCTTCATTGCGAATGCTGAAATACAGATTCTATGTATTTTCTCTGCATCATACTTCATGGTTCCACAAATTAATCTTCTGTTAGTTAAATCTCCATCTCAGTGGGCATATTTACATTTTTCTGCTTGCAGAATGACAATGCTTAACCTGTTCCCTCTCGAAGCAAGATTACCAGGGGCTGATGTATTAGACAATATCCCATTTCCTAGTTTCACAACTGCTCCACTTGGGTGCATTCAGTCGGAATAATTTCCTAAACCCTTGTCCAGAAAACCCTGAAGTGAATTGTTAAAGAGTTGATTTGTCTCTGCAGTTTTGTTTAGAGTTTAACAATGTGCCACAGCATTGTTCAATTATCACTTTTTAAGAGATAAATAGGAATCTTTAATTGGACAATTACAATTAATGCGGATAAAGGTTTTTTCCCCCAGTTGAAAATGATACAGGTATCATGAGATATTAATGATAAAATCACGTGAGCAGAAGTGTGCACAAATGTTTTAAAGTTTAAGTATGATGTTATTTATATTGTGTATATATATATGAATATTAAAATTAAGAACAGGTCACATTTTTGCAATTAAACATCTGACGAGAAATCTCATTTTCAACACATCGTCACTAGGGGGCGTGTGCCATTAAAGAAATGCATCTGAAGAACAAACGAGCCTGCAGCAAAAGAGACGTAATGTACCTTTTGCATAACAGTTGACTCGATGTTTCTCTTATTTGATAAAGCAAACAATTCTTTGAAAACAATAACAATACCTTTTTAGCCTTCATTAAGAAAACTTTGAGATGTCAATGTCAATTAAAATGAAATATAATTTGTCTGTGATCAATAGACATGCCCATAACAATATTGGCATTTCAGTGCCTGAAAATCTATGCAGTTACAGTACAGAAAGAGGAACTTTGTTCTAAGCATTGAGCTGTCTTTGGTTCACTTGATATTTGTCTCTTTGCTTTTCCTCTCGGTATTGCATTCTGGGTAGTACAAAATAATCTCAAATGAGAACAGAAGAGTGAAGTGCAGAACAGAAGTGCTCATCAAAATATCACCTATTGTTAGTGGAATTATGATGTTTAATGAATTTATTAAGATTTCTTACTTAAGAATTTTGGGTTTGAACCTGACCTGAGTAGTTTAAATGGGAGAAATATTTTGATAGTATAACAATAGCTCAATAGAAAATGGTTGGAATTGTTACTCCTTGGCACATTATTATTATTATTATTATTCCTGATCCTTGACATACTCGTTACATTAACGGTTGAATACTTCATACATGAGCAAGGTGTATAAAAAATACAATAAATCTAAAAATTGGTTCATTCTCATTGTAACCAATGATTATAAAAGGAGCGCATGTTAGTGGGCACAATGTCCCTGTACACTGTGCCCTTTTAGATTTAAAGCTATAAATTGCAACTGCATGAAGTGTGAAAACGTAATAGAAATATGTTTACCAATGACTGATGAGGATTTGCTGTGGTCATTTGAAAGTGGTGTAGAAAAGTTTTGTTTGCTCACAGGTGGTCAGCTCTGAGTCTGTGGATATGAACCTGCAGAACGAAACCGTGCTGGCCCTCTATTTGCAATTATATAAGATGTCTGGAAGCACTGTCAGTGAGAGATAGCACAAGCCAAGCGCTGGAATCTGTGCTACTGGGGGTTGTAAATAAGACTACGGGATTAATTTGATTAATTGATAGAATTATTTTCTCTGCCAAGTCTTTTGTTTATTGAGGCTCTAAACGCTTATGTTTTTAAATCCGGCCGAGCATTGCAAAGAGGAGATAAAGCCGGCAGGAAATAATTAAATATAAGAAGCGAAAGAGAAATGTTAGAGCAAATGGAAGGCTGACATTTCTTCTCTTTGGCTTTCATTCAGCTCTTCCTCTTTGTTGTTGTTTTTTTTTATACTCGGTGTAGGGGGGGGGGAATCCTAGGGATGTCAAACTTATTATGTATATCTCTGTGGTATTTCCAAGTTAAGTCCTGTGACTTTACTTAAGTTCCACCTGTATTGTAATTGACTAGAAGCTGCATTCCTGTCAGCCAACATAGTTCATTTCTCTTAACTATAACCCTACTATCTGTTCCATCCATCCATTTACTAACTGCTTTATGCAATTCAGGGCTGTGGGGGAGCTGGCAAGCAATGAGCAGAAGGCTGGGTACACCCTAGATGGGACGCCAGTCAAACCCAGAGCACACAGGGGCACAGACAACCACACGCTGGCCAATTAACCCACCGGCACGTCTCCGGACTGCGGGAGGAGGCTGGAGCACCTGGAGGAGACCCATTGAACACCCATTAGATGATGCGTATGATTATCCTTGTTCGGAATAGTGGAGAAAGAAAAAGAAAACTCTTTCCAAAACCGAACCACACCTAGGCACGCAAATAGATTCCCATAATGCCCCAGGACAGAGTGTACACAAAGGTCTAGGGACACAGTCCCTACCGTCAGAGTCACTGTTTCCCCACTTTACACTTGGCAGGGAGACATCCTGTCACAGGACTACATTTTTCCCTGGATGCCTCAGGGTGCCACCCTCCCTGGAGAGCCTGAAGAAGCAAGCCAGAATTCCTCCAGGCTTGGAATAGTTCAAACCTGCGCTTGACTTCTCAGTTGATTTGTGTTTAGCACCTGTCTAAATATTTAAAGGCATAAAAATTCAGTTTTTTACGCACTGGTGTTGATCTTCAAATATTCTAACACCACTGTAAGATGGCATATTTAAGGTTCCTGAGTGTGGCATGGTGCCACGCAGGTCAGCATTGCTGCCTTGGTTCAGTGGGTCCCTGGATTCAGTTCCAGGCCCAGTTTGTACAGTGTGATCTCCCTGTGTTTGCGGGGCTTTCCTCCAGGTGCTCCTGTTTCTTCTCACAGTCCAAAGACATGCTGGCAGGTTCATTGGCTTCTGGTGTGGCCCTGGTGTGTGTGTGTGTTTATATCTGTCTGCCCTGCAAAAGACTGACTCCCTAGCCAGGGTGTGTCCTGCCTTGTGCCTGTTGTTTGCTGGGATAGGCTCTGGGTTCCCATGACCTGGAATTTGATGGAGCAGTTACTGTAGAAAAGGAATGGATGGATGCATTTAATAATTCAATAATTAGGTTTTGTTCCTGGTCTTCATGTATAGGATTGAAATCCCTATTCCAACTGGAGAAAACTTTCTAATGACTTGTATAAAGCCTCTAACAGGCACTATTTCTACAATTTGTGGGAATTTATTCTTTTGTTTTGCCACTGAAGTTCTGCACTGGGGGATGTAGACTTGCCCACCAGGGGGTGCCATAGGCAAGCTTTGTGTATAATAAAAGAATGAAATAGGAGTCAAGTAGCTCCTATTGAGATTGCAAGTCTTCGAACAAGCAAAGAATCCCTTTATCACTCTAAAGAGGAGAAGAGAAAGGGAATTACCTGTAAGAACTATATGATTTGGGAAAATTGGAGCATGATTATGATTATGCCACATCTTGGATTTTGTGCATATTCCCATTAAATGCCAAATTGTAATTAATTATCCAATGATAGATCCACTACACAATCTACAGTGTCTAAGGAGAACATTTGTATAACTTAAATCTTGAAATCTGTATAGAGAGACCAGTCTTTCCTCCAATGGATGCAAAAGATGTGATGAGTGTCGGTATTAAACCAAACGAACCGGAGTAACAAAGAAAAGGATTTTGGGATAATGTAAATCTCGAATGACAGCTTTGGGAAAAAAATGGTTATTACAAACCAATAATTACATACAAAAACTGTGCTTCCCTACAGTAGCTTTGAAGAAATACTGATTTTACAAAGATTGAATGCACAGTTTTAGGAACAATTTTGTAACTCTGCGTTTTCTCAAAATGCTTCATTTTGGCGGCTGGGTGGGTAAAGGCTTATCCTGCAAGGTCAGGGAAGAGTCCTGCCGGTATGTTCATTCAAAGTAACCATTATAGCACCAACAGAACAAAACTGCAAGCGAGCCTTTTTGAGATGAGATGAAGTTGAGCAATTATAGGGATGTGTAGAATATTAATTGGGACCAATCGCCCTTAGGGCTTCTTCTGGCACCATTTCAGGTGCATGTCAACCTGTATCAAGACTGATTAAGGCAAACAATAGCACAAGCTGACGTTATGGACGAGTATTAATGAAGTTGCTGATCAGGTTGTTATCTGGAAAGCGCATGCTTTTCCATTTTTCATTTTTACAGCGAAAAGGTCAACAGCTTCAACGGCAACATTTAAACAGGCACCAGTCACTTTCCACCACGTGTAAAATGGAAGCCAGCAGAATGTGAAGTGTGAGATGTAAAAAAACAGAGCCTGTCCCGGCAAGCAATGGGCACAAGACAGGGTGCCCCCTGAATGGGACGCGGGACAGAGACCCCCACGCACTCACACCAGAGGTAATTTTCTCAGAAGCCAGTTTCCAGAACAGCTGTGGGCTGTGGGAGGAAACCAGAACAACCAGATGAAACTCATGTGAACACGGGTAAAACATTCAGACTCCATGCAGACAGCCCCCCAAGAACTGAACACAAGGGACCAAGAGCTGTGAGGCAGCAATGCTTATCACTGTACCACGGTGCCCCCCCGTTTCAAATAATGTCAAAATACTATTACAATAAAACCATTCCCCTCCAGCTTGAAATGAGTACAAGGTAGATGTATTTCTATCATCCCTAAGGCCCCAAGAATCTCAGACAAACCTGTTGTGGTACAGCACATCTCCCATTTCCAGCAGGTGTGAAAGGGACTGCCAAAAAAGAGATATGCCAGATGTTTTCACAAGAGCTACAGGATGCTAAAGCAATGTTACGAGACTTCAGCTTGTGCGCTTGAGCTCACTTGAAAGGAAAGAACGTAACCTTGTAATGTCTGCACCACATCTATCTCGCTGCTGGACAGCTGCGCTGATGGGCTGTCCCTCACTCCTTATCCTTGAAGCCAAAGCCCACGGGAGCACAGAGGGTGGAACAGGTTACAGCACAGCTTTTCTTACTGGTGTATGGGGTTTTTACGAGGCAGGCAGGAGTCTCTCGAGCCTTCCAAAACAGTCCAGGGCAAAAAGACAAGAGCACAACACATAAAACCAGAAGTCTCTGAGACGTTATGAGGTAATAAACATCCCTTAGTTGAGAATAGAGGAAAGAAAAAACTAAAATCTTGCTGAAAGCACCATTTTGTGGACGCATGTGTGCACTTAAATATAATTGAATCACAGCAAAGTGAGAGTGAGAAATGAATAGGTCATCAAACACAATGTGCTACCATTAAGGGAGAGGTGGTTTATTGGATATATGCCAATACAAATCCTACTAAAATGCTGACTGAGGTATAATGATATTAGATTAGATTATTACATTATAATATTAAATTATCTATCCATTAATGAACAATGCACTTACATATCCACGCAGTGAGCAATTTAAAGATGTCAATTAACCTACATTGCATGTCTTTGAGCTGTGGGAGAAGCCAGATGATCCACTGAAGACTCATGGGACTCACACTTGGGGCAACTTGTGAACTCCACAGACAGGTCTCCAGACAGAATCACACTCAGGGTGATCGCTGTTAGGCGCCAGTGCTAGCGTCCACTGTGGCACCCATAAACAGAAATCCATGTATGTTACTGTAAATTATCCATTTAACTTTTAAATGTATTTAAATTGACCGTTCAAAACCAAACAAGCTCTATTAGAATGCTGCAGAAATTATGATGGAAACAATGCAGTTTACTGAATTTTTGGAGACCACGATGTTTGTGTTCTGTGATTTCTTTGTGTGGGATTCAAATAGTTACTTTTATTTAGTTAAGATGACAAATGTGTTAATATATATGCATTTCGAGTTTCACATATGTAATGTATATACAATTCTGCATTTCAAATAATTCAGAATCACTGCATGGTCTTACAGATACAGGGTTGGAACTAATTTGCTTGGATGAGAGGCTTACAGAATGCTTAGTCCTTATGAATGTCTTTTAGATGCACATAACCTGAAAAAGATCAAAATATTCTATGACGAATACTTCAGGTTGATTTACTGTACCAGAAAACACACTGTGCCCCCAGGTGCACAGTCTTCACCCTTAAAAAAGAAAATATCAGGCTCCAGGTATATTTCTGAGATGGTTTCCTCATTTGTTTTGTGTAACTTGTTTGTGAAGAGGAGATGGTTATCTGCTCGTATATTTAGTTAGTCGGAGGAATTGCACTCGGAGTAGGTACAATTTGAGCAATCCTAATCTGCCCCGTTCTTACCGGCCGTTTCTGTCCTAAATCTTCTGTGTTAGTGCGTATTCGAAAAAATCTAAGAAGATAAGCAAATAAGACCAAAAAAAAAAAGGCAAGAAAGAGATGACGGATACAGAAATAGGAGAGTCAAACACACGCTTGATTTCTAAGACAATAGCAAGCTGACAAATAAAGCCTTTATATCTGTACCTGTGTGGAATAATATAAAAATACAATTCTTGGTTTGTTTAATTAGAGAAATGCCCTTACAGTTAACTGAAATTCTACAGTAACTCAATCGCCGACGAAATCATTAGCTCTAAAAAAATTAGAGCTAGGGAGTAGTTGGGGGAAGAGTGGTGAAAATTGCAACAGTGACATGAAAACATAACAGAAGATGAAGGGAAAAGGGAACCCGATAATGCCGCATTTAACAGGATTTGTTCTCCTTAAGGACACCGTTGAAAGGAAAAGAGAAAGTATGCTTGTGTCTAGATTCGATTACTTTTAAGTTGTGTTAAACGTTTAAACTTTCCATTGCAGTATTTACGCAAAAAGCTAAACATGTTACTTTGATTCCTACCATTTTAGAAGTGTCGGTTATCGGAGTTTATGAAACAAAAATTTACAAATGTTATTCTACCATTTCCGCACAGCCCTGCTATCCCCTCAGTTTTTGGACTGACGTCAGTCGGGCCCTAGAGTACTTAATAATCAGAATTCTGCTTTCTCCGAAAGCCCTAAAATGTGTAGTAATTGTATTTTGACTATTTGATTTCTTAATTAGCGGTGCACAGCTAAATAGTGGTAGACTACAATATACGAAACTACCACTAGAGGACTCTGTACCATTTTTCTTACTTCTTTGCTTTACGAACTGCATATGAAGACAGTTCACAGATCAAGTTCGTCTAAGACTGTCGAAGGATTTCAGTTTTTTATTATCATATTTAAATTATTCCGATTCTAAATATGGAAAAAATACTATGAAAATAGCATCGCATTAAGCCAGAATGCACAATCTACTTTGTAATTTAATGCTAAATTTTAAACGACATCATACATTCTCGCTATATTCTTTGTCATTACTTTAGATTTTGCTTTCTGAACTCGGTTGAATGGTATAATATGGAACATATGTAAAACAACCGAATGGCTTGATTTTCTTATAATAATAAAACAAATTGTAATATAATATTAATATAAAATATAAAAATATTGTGAATTCACTTAATTAGAATGTGAAATACTGTAACAGTGGTTTACAGACATAGACATAGTAATTTGTATCACTCATCTCTAACAGTGTCATTGATCAAATTAATGAGGATCCTATATTTAACAGTGAAGTTTCCTTTAAATTGACTGAAATTGTTCATTTTAGCAAGTGGAATTTCTAGTGAATTAACTATTTTAGGCCTGGGAGGGAAAATGTATTTCTGAACCTTTGTGGCATTGTACATTAATATAAAATATGGTAGTTGTAGCCAAAGATGAAGGGTGTCAGCACTTTTCTCTAACCAGTCAGACCGGACTCTGTACTAAAAGCTGTGAGTGAATATTTTCATACCATTAATTCACAAGCTCATTTCCCTATTCCTTTTTTAATTGGTGCTATGTTCAAGTTCAGTATATTTTAGTCCTCTAGCTTTTTGCTGAGGTACCAGGTATTGCATTTCATTCTGTATTGTTCTTGCAGACTGCAGCTCTGTATTACATGTATGCCACATCATCTAGATTTGTTTGAGCACTCTATGCAGTGTTGTCTTTAGAATAATCTAAAACAGTACACTATTCAATTAAGTATAAATTGCAATGGTGTTATTAGCCAATCAGATTGAACATGAATTAATAGTAATAATGTTTGTAGTATTCTTTCTACTGCTATTGTTCTTTATCTAAAAAATGATGATGAACATATGTAAAGTTGGGAGACACAGTGGTGCAGTGGTCAGCATTTCTCCCTGGTAACACTGGTTACCTGCGTTCAATTCCAGACCTGGGGGACTATCTGTGTGGAGTTTGTATGTTCCCCTCGTGGATTTCCTATGGGTGCTTTGGGTTCTTGCCATGGTCCAAAAACATACCTCCTGGTAAGCTGATTGGCTTCCGGGAAAAACTGCCCTGGTGTTTGTGTCACTTTTCCCAGTGATGGACTGGAATCCTGACCAGGGTGTATCCTGCCTTGTGCCCATTGCTTGCCAGAAACATCTCTGGCTCCCTTGCAAGCCTGAACTGGAAGAAGTGGTTAGAAAATGAATGGATGGATACATTTAGCTTTAATGAGACATGTAGGAAATATGACTAAGCCCATGAAAAGATTATATGCCTTCAAATCCCATGGCATATATTCTAGGTATTATCTGAGTGATCATGAACTCATTTTGCTTTTTTGTATGGCCACACACATACATCCCTGTCCCTACTTTACTTATAATTTAATACATACTTAAAGTTTTAAGTATGTATATACCTCTTTACTACAAGTATATATGCTGTATAAAACAGTACAGTACAGTATATCATGAGCTGTCATTACAGTATGTTCAGAGCATCCTGAAATAACAATAAAGGTTTACAGTATCACCTAGTACGACTTCTACACCAGTTCATAATGATGCATGCTGTAGGAAAATTTTAAATGTGTTTTATTACCTGATCCAGGTTAATAAAGCAACAGGATAAATGTACACATTAGATACAACAATCGAATTGGCTAAATACAGAACACTGAATCAAATCTGACCAATTTTATGGGCATTCACAACACACCATGCACAGGAAAACAAAATCTAAAATAAGCCATTAAAGCTAAAAATACTACATCTATCAAAGAACTATATTTACTTTTAGGTCTCCATTATACATGGAAACTTGAAGAAAAGAAAACATCATTTTTTAAACAAATTGATCTGAAAACTTTTTCTGATGCAATCTTGGGCCATTGATCAACACTAATCAGCTCCTAATCTGCGTTCTTTTGCAGAAAAACAACAGTTTATCAAGTTTTGTCCTTTAACTTTCAAGTCCACCAATCAATACATATTGGCCTATCTGCAGCTGTGATGGGATATCAAGATGAAAAGGCCTGGGGACTGGTGTTCAATAATAACTGATAGCTGACAGAACTATTGGTCTGAGAGTTGATAAGGTAGACTAGGTTTATAAAGAGATTTTTGACAATGATCAATGCACTGCCCCAGTGAGCTTGTTAATCATTATAAAGAATAAGGGCTTTCGTTAGACGCACAGAGCCATACTCTATTCAGGTTTGACTAAGCTTTTATTTTCCTTACTGACCCTTTCCTCTAACATTAGAGCCTTGAGGGGGGTAGATACAGCCTGCTCTGAAGTCTTTTCAAAATGAATCCAACTTTCTGATGCTAAGTTCACCCCTGCACTGAGCTTGAGTTTTAGGTTCATACCAAAATTATTACTGGGTTTAATCAATCTTCCACAAACGTTTTATAATACGCATTAATGTTTTAAATTAATGTTTAATAAAGTCTAGACGTTCAAGCTGCATCGATACAGTATGTCTCCAAAATATAGCAGTTAGTGAATATTAACCAGCACCAGAGAGTAAATTGTGTTGCTGCTCCGAGAGGACCTGTCAAAAGCACCTGCTACTAAATCACAAGCACCTGCTAATAAAGAAAACAACTACGAGTTTACAGAAAGAGTATGCTTGAAGAAAACAAGAATTGAACAGAGTCTGGTGTGTTGCTCCAGCATAAAACCTGCACTTTAGTTTCCAAAGAAACAGATTGCAGTGACATTAGCAATGTTGTCTCCACATACCTTGGGCATTACCATCATTGTTTGGGTCCTAGGTTTCGCACAGAACCCATTAACACTGATCTTTGTTGCCAAGGGTAAGGAGTGAAATGTTCATGGGTCTGACGTGCCTCATCAAAGCCCCCCCACCAGCTCCAGGTGAGCCGTGGAGCAGAGATCGCCCATGCTGGGCTCCTGTCTGTTGGTTCTGGGAGGTGGGGAAGAGGTCATGGCCAAAATGCACAGTGGGAAATTACACTCAGGAATCCATTACAGCCTGACTGTGTGGACAGCGGTCAAGGAATGTAGCTTGTCAACCTTGTTAAAGTACAAAAAAAAACAGTGATAAGAAAATGCAGATTTCGTTGAATTCACCAACAGCCTGAGAGACTTCATCGGTGAATCACTGGCAAATGCAAATGAGTCAGAGCCCTGCATTCTGTTTTCATTAATGTTCTATTAATATTGACTGTATCACAAATAGACATGTACTGTATATTTATACTTTTATCACCGGCGTTTTGGCAAGCATGTTACCGTCTTATTCTGAATTCCAAAACTCCCATAAAAGTAGAAGTTTTAGATGAGCGGAAATCTAATCCTAACCTCGTCACTTGCTGTAGCTGACACTCCACATTTACAAGGTATCGTCGCGGATGTTATTAGCGTTCATTTACGTACACAAGCAGCTGAAGCAGATGTTCTCCTTTTAATAATAGTGTCGCCCATGGCATCACTGACTCGAGTACTAACGGGAACACGTCCTGTAGTTTTATTTCGGTTCTCTAAAAATGACCGCACAAGGGTAGGGCCCGTTTTCTCTTTCGGATCACATATTTCACTTGAGAGTCCCTTCCGGGAATCCAGCAGCGTCTTAGCCACGCTAAGGGGTTATTTTCCAGCGGCGCCTGGGCGATCTCGGTTCCCAGCCCGACCGCTGGCCGTGTGGTTTGGGAGCTGTGTTGCTTACTCGCAGGAGGCCGGGGCGGAGCTGTGTGGACGCCGCGGTGTGGAACCGCTGTATGAAACCTGCGGGAGGGGGGGTGACGTCACTCGCAAGGGGGCGGGGCGGGGGGCCGTGCCTGCAGCGCACATCAATTCCACCGTTTGAGGCGTTTTGGCCCCATTCAAGAACTACACGCTTGTAGTGCACCGGGAGTGTGGTGAAGCGGTAACAGCAGGAGCCACAACAACAACAACAACAATAATAATAATAATAATAATAATAATAAGACCAGTGTAAACAGCACGCTGCGCGGGCACTGTCCTCCGCTGGTTTTCCCGTCAAGAAGAACAATTAAGGGGCGGACCTACCGTGTGGACTGCAGCGAAGGCAGGAGCCCAGCAGCAGGGGAATAAGCCGTAAAAGTAAAAGCGAGCTTGTCCACAGGTACCGAACAGTCTCAAAGTGCATGGACATGCGGATATTGGGGGGGAGCCGAGAGCGCTGCGTCTGATTGATAGTTTCTGAGAAGAGCCGAGCACACCGAACAGCCATGTCCCGGAGGAAACAGAGCAAGCCCCGGCAGATCAAACGTAAGTTGCCACACTTTTCTGATACCAGGCAGCCTCCTGATCCGAGTCCGTGCAGCGCCCCGGGATGTGGTCGCCGGGTTGGCCGGCGCCAGCGGGAGACGGGCTGGCTGGCTGGGTGCCTCGCTTGCCTGCGCCCTCCGTGTCTCGCTGGGGAACAGGCGCGACCCCCGTGCCGCCAGCTGTCGGCACAGCTGTGCGCTGGATCCCTCGAGTACTGTCCATGTCCGGGCGTTTGGTGTGGTTTGGTAATACGCGCTGCACGGCTGGTAGGAGCGGAGGACGGCGGCGTGTGAAAGCGAAGTGTGAACTCCTGAAACAAGTTTCGGCACACGAGGACGCCGAGCCGCCCGGGAGTTGACGGTGAAACGCATTTAGTTCAAAGAGAACAGGGGGAATAAAAGTGCCTGCTTCTGGCCAAACCTTGAGCTAGATCAATAGTAGACGGAGAGGGAGAAATAAGTTACCGTGCTTCAGTGGGAGAGCTGTTTTCGTTTAGCGCGGGTGTGTGTGTGTGTGCTGAGCGACTTATTAAAAGCCAGCCTGTTGCCTTCCAATATCACAGATGCAAAATTTTGATAATCTGGTTTGAGACTAAATGTAATAACATCTGAAATATATATTATTAGACTCTCAATTTCGGCTCGCAGGCACACACACACACACGCAGTTACTTTTAAGATCGGTCTTCACTACAGTCTCATTTCGAGATGTCTGTTGGCGATAGTTGAAAAGCGGTTTTTATTTAAGCAGTCAGTGGGGGTAAGATGTACCTATCCCAACATTTGTAATGCTTTTTAAAATATATATATATATAAATGTTAGTGTTTGCACAGTTGATCTGCGTCTCCAGTTTCCTTTTATTCTGTTTTGAAAACGTCACTGTTCTCTGAAAAAAAAGACGATGTGAAAGAAAGATAAGCTCAGATCTGATCGCAGCCCGGGTAAAGATTAAAATTGGATCATTTTTATTTGTTTTCTGTCTGTGGCTGCTCCGAGGCTGGCGTTGCATTTTCACTGCCTTTTTCAGTTCTGGTTCCAAAAGATGGGGCCTTCCGATAACGCAGAGAGCTGATTTCACTTAGCGATAGCGATTACAATTGGATCTTTTTCATTTATCCCTTTAACTCTGTAATGTTCGCTGACTGCGCTCCCACACGCCTTTTCACAGTTGGCTAGGTCTCTGTTTGACAAGTCCTTCCTGCCTAGAAAATGTGCGACGCTTTATCGCAGCGTTGTGATCTCACAGTTGATAAAATTAAAAATAAAATTAATTTGACTTTTTTTTCTTTCTCTCTCTCTGAAAGGATTCAACAGTGCTAAAAGCTCGGTATGCTTTGCTGCCAGTCCGTGTTTCAGTTCTGTTTCCAAAAATGATGCCTTGGTCTGATAAGTACAGTAGCAATATCTGGGAGGGTTGAGTCTGATAAGAACTGAAGAAAAAAAACATTTTCATGTAAGTCAACGTGAGGGGCGAAAGGTCTTGGCAAAGAAATACATTTTCACATACGTTAACATTACAAATGAACAACTTGTTCTTCTTCTTCAGAACAGTCGAGCAATAACAATTCTTTGGAAAGCTTGACTTTTCTCAAAGATGAAAAGATGAGCTGTAAAAATCCGCAAAGACGAAAGTTAAACTTTTTTTTAAAACCAAAAATGAACCGCCCCCCTCTAACAAAACATGATTTCTAGAGGGTTTATCAAAGAGCTTTGCTGAAAAAAAAAATAGCTACAGGTTGAATTGTCGCACCGATACAAGCTGGGCTTTTAACACGGATGCTCGCTGATGCTACCTGCGGGGTGGTGGGGTTTAAGGAAATTTGAAGTTAAAAAGACTGAAAGTGTCTTGATACCTGAGGGAGCCGTCACAGCTGGAGGTCATTGTTGGAATAAACTGCATGTCATTTGCCTTTTTTCAAATATGTTATTTTGTCTATTTAAAACAAAAGAAAACACAGAGAAGGTCAGTGTCTGATAATATTAGTGTCCCAGAGCTACGGGACATGTTAACCATGTTAACAAAGGGGGCGTGAGCTGGGTGCTGAAAAATGCGTATTTGTATTCACTAGACGCCAAATACTACCCCGGCAAGCTTCAAAAAACGTATATGACAGGGGAAGGAAGCTGCCGTGTTTAGTTTATTGTGGCGTTTCTTTGCCTGCCGTTTTTCTTAGGTCCAATCTATTCCAAGCCGGTCAAAGTTCATGCCAGTAGCACTTCAGTTAACAACGACTGGCTCTGTTGTTTGTGCAGGAAATCCAGCGATGGTATTGTATAGGCAGGGCAGAGTGAAATCAGCGTGGCAGCCCTGATGGTACTGTACCTGTAATTCATAGTTGTGCGTTGCTGACCTCTGCTGCTTCCTGTTCCTTTTGCAGGTGTCCTGTGTGTCCAGTCTTCCTCTTTTTAATGTGTATTAACCTCACCTTAAACCTGAATGAGAGGCTGCCACAGCTTTGCTTTCTTCTGCTGCCCTCTGTTTTCAGCTACATGATTTTGTTTTAGTTGGATCTTTGTTCTGAAGCTGTTGTGATGCATTTGGCTTTTTGGACAAAATCCTGTTTTACTACATTTAGAGAATTAGAGGTCTGAGAAGCAGAATGAAGATAGTATCTGATTGGTGGGTTAAATTGTAGGAACCTTGTCCTCCTGCTTTTGAACTGTGTGTGAGTTCCGTATTGATTAAAACAGCACTGAACAATATAGGCAGATTTTGTTTTACAGGCATCCTAGCATCAGATGTACAGGGAAATGTGAAGAAACAGAAGGGGGACAAATGGTATTTGACCACAGAACCAGGGTGTTGTGTTTCAGGAGGTCTAAAAACACACCAGGTGTCCGAAGATGATCTTTTGTTGTAAGAGTATCTAGCATTAAAACATTTTCTGCACTCTACTGCAGTTAAGTAGGCATTAGAACCTTATAAGTGTGCTAAATTAGCGCACAAATTAGCACTGTTATAAAAACAATCTGAAGACGTCTTGCAGATCCGTTGTCGAAGTTCTTTATTTTGCGTACATTCTTAATTTTGCAGCATTTCCATACTCTTAAAAGACTGCTGTGGGCCTGTAGCTAGGTGTCAGTCCCTTCCCAAGTTCTATTTTTCCCTAGTATATATTTTTTAAGCACAAATAATAGAGTTTATAGACCTATAATCAATTTGCTAATCGCACTAGCCTAATTGAGCATTCAACACAAGTCATAATGCTTTAGCTAGCTGTGTTACATTATGGATCATGATATTGACTGGTTCCCCTGAATTAGCAGATGGTAGCATTAGTCAGAAGACATATGTTTGTATGTGTGTATACACACGATTGTGCTTACTCAAATATGCCTCATTTACTTGAAGGAAAGATTGCAGTAGATGATATTTACCCCCTGAACTAATAATGAAATGCTTTAACATAAAAACCCCAAGCTTCCTGCTATGAGTTCTATTTTCTGTCAGTTAGATGTTGAAGCTAGATAAGTAGGGTGGTGATCACTCAGCAGATAGGTTTCTGAGGCTGATGGGAGAGATTAAAATGGAATGCGAATTTTTAATTGCAGAGGCCAGCGTTCTCATCTTTTGTCATTTTGGTTAGAATTGGCTTTGGCATATCTAGATAAGTTGAAGTAAAATAAAAAATAAAAAGTAGATAAGAGTAGAATGGGATGGCAACTCAGATAACGCAAAAAAATGTCCAGACTTGAGAAACACAGTATACTTTTCTGCCTTGCCTTTGCAGTGCCTTCAGTTAGATCCATCACACTGATAAGTCTCGGAGCTGATTGAATAGAGATAGTGACAGCTTACCCTAGCAACAACTACCAAAAGAACAGAGGGTGAAAAAAAATCGAGCTTGGTGAATTTTTCTAGCCCACAACTCCCCCTTCACCAGCCTTGCTTTTAGCTGGGTTCAGGAATTTGGTCTAGCTGTCTGGTCCAAATAACATTATTTCCTTCTATCTTATTTTTTTTCCTGTCTATGTGCGTCTGCTTCGAAGTACTGACTTCAGCTTTTTCTGCTCTGTGTTTCTTTGTTTTTCTGTGAACTACAGATAGAAGAGAGGGCAGATTTATGTTCTGATAAAAAAAACAGATGTGACTAAAACTGAATATATATATGTGTGTGTGTGTATAATAGTTGTCTGCGATATTTGATTATACACACTTGATCGGGCCACAGTTTTAGGTTCGCTTCACGCACTGTGTGGTGGTTGCATAGTTTTGAAGATTGAGGGTTTTTTTTAATTTAGAAATTTCATGAGAAAACAAGAAAAACCTCACGCAGCTGCTTTGCTTTGGCTGTGTTTTTTTTTCCTTCTTTGTTCTGCTTTTAGCTCGATGTGAACTTTTGATAAGCCCTCAGGCCTGATCGCAGCACAGATAATGATTGCCAACTCAGATAAGAGTTCTTATCTCACTCAAACAGACTGGAGAGGGACTCCACTACAATAACAAAGCGAAGAGAAACAGCAAACTAGTGCTTTGGCAATTTGTTCCACTGCTAATGTGATTAATGCTGTTGTATAATTAGATGATAGGTGTGAATGCATTTTACTCTATCACTCCCTCTTTTTCTTTACATGCATTGTACTACATTAATTTAATTAAAACTAATACCACGTATTACTAACTCTAGATTTCATGTCAGATACAGCTAAGATAGGGACTTTTTTCTTGATAATTATCTCAAGAGTTTTTTAGTTCTTAAAAAAAAAAAGCTTTGTGCATGCAGAAAAAAACAGCAGCGCAAGCAGCAGGCTTATTTTGCTGATAATGTACTGCGATATTAGATGGTGAGCGATAGTTCTAACATGTTTTTTTCTCGATAAAGTACCATTTCTTCCTGTTCTTCTGATTTTTGTGTTTTTTTTTCTTAAAGTTTTCATATTAATGTATCATTCGGCGGAAAACAAAGTATAAATCCTTCCATAAGGAAATGGGAGTGGGGTGTGGGCAGGCAAGGTAGTGGTGTGGGGTGGCAGAGGGGAGTGAATCGCAGATGAATTCAAGAGGGAAGAGTTATTTTTGAAGAGAGATTACAGAATTAACTGCTCCACGTCTTGACTCAACCCAGAATAAAATTAACCCAGCAGTTCTAACTTAAGATAAATAGCTAAATTCACGCTAGTGAGACAGGTGGGTTAAGGAAATCCGGGAATTGAAGACCTCAGCAGAAACTCTAGTACTCTGAAGTAGCTGCCTCACAGATGATCTATAAAGGCCGGCTTGCATGTTTTCGAGCCCGATAAGAGAAGTTTTTAAAAATGTCTTTGGAACAACAACTAATCGACATAAATTCAAGTATAATAAGGTGATATTCTTTGAACTACTCTTTTATGATTTCTGGGAGACAGATAACACTTCCATTAAATAGCAGTTTAAGCTGTTTCAGATTTTTAAAGCTTCTGGGCTCATGTATACGAGCCAACATGAGGTGCACGTACCAGTTTCAAGTTTATTGCCTTACTTTAGGTATAATTAGATGCATGATGTGATTAAATGCATTTTGAATTTTGTATGTATACATTTCTATTTCCTCATTATGGGAGCCTGGAGCTCCTGAAATGGATTAAACTGTTAAGCAATAGGTGCCTATCCTTATATGTTTCACAGAGTATACAGCTACCAAAATCCTGTGCTTGGTGAACATAGGTTCTGCGTATGAAGGCCGGTGGGGTTCACTCTGGGCTCCTGCTATAGGGTTTGTTCCACTAGTATTCATGCTTTCTATCTGTAGATTTTTAAGAACGAGTAGAGGTTAATTCCACATAGTAAAGCAAAAAGAAGGAAGTCTTCATAGTAGAAACACTGTGCTTTTTTTTCCTTTTCACTTTTAAGCATCACAGAAACCTCTGCTTGTTCCTTTGTAGCTCCCTTCTCAAGTTCCTATTTAAGAACTCACACCTTCTAATCCCACACTGGGCCTGACTCCCATACATTGGGTGGACATGACATTGCAAGACAATTCTAAGACCTTGTTCCACATGTATTGTAACCTTTGTTAGAATTAAGAAGTATATTTCAGTTTCTTGAAGGTGGAAAACCAACACCATTTGCATTTGTGATCTTGTTAGTTTTACAGCCAAGGCTAATGTTGTAACATTTGTAAGTAGTTTCTCACACTAATTTGAAACTGCAGCTGAAGACTGTTCATTTTTGCAGATGATAAGAAATCTGTTTTTTAAGCTGCTAATAAATGTGCAAATCCTAAATGCCATGAGGTAGGCAGCTATTTTATTTTAATCCTTTAACTCTATTTTACTTTGCTCTTGTTGCGATTTTTCAATATTTGTTCTCTATTCCAAACAAATGAGCTCCACAGGAAACATACTTGTTGTCCTTAATATGATGTGTATTTTTCATTTTGGGACAAGCAGCAGACAACTCAGTGGGCCTAAAAAAACAAATACAGTATCCTGCAAACCTGCAAAGGTCTCATCCCAGAAATATTAATTTGACTGACACTTGTAAGCAACTTAAACTTGCATCAATTTATACATCTAGACATTTCCCTAGAGTAATCTTAAGTGAAGTACTTTGCTCAAGGGTGCAACAGCAGTGCTTCCACTTCCCTGCTGATCAGGGGTACTTAGTGGACACCGTACATGTGAAACGTGCCCCATTCCCACAACATCGCACATCCCATTGAACTGTACCCATTAGTTAATTAATCAGCCTATGTACCTGTCCTGATTGACAGTGAAGAGTAGTGCAGATGTGCTGATCCCATGCTATACTGTTTGTACTGTTATGAGCCTACTAATAGATCTTGTACATTATACAAAGGACAATGTCCTTTGTCCTTTTTAGTGTAGGAGTGTGCTGGACATCATGAGCTCACACAGGTACTGTATATCACGTCTGTTATGGAGCTTTTTTGATTTTGAGGTTTATTTCTTTTTTTTCCTTCTCCGTATTGGTGGTGATGGGTGAAATAATTCTTCCTCTGTCACTGGAGTGAAAGAAATATCTTTATTTTATTTATTAAAAGCATTTATGAGGGAGCAACATAGTGTTCAAGCTTAGTTGCCTTTATTTACCTCGTCTGTGAAACAAGGACAATTGAAAAGTTAAAGGCAAATAACGTAGGTCAGAAAAGCGCTTGTGTACTTGAAAACAAGACAGAGGGTGTCTCAAACATTCTTCTCAGCCACATGGTGGAGGCACAAACTTTTAATAAATGAAGAGAAGATATGTTAGACTCACAGATTCACTAAACTACCGAACTGCCACATGAGGTGGCTCCATGGCCACGTCTCAACTGCAGACTCTTCTGTGGTTCTCATCTCCTTATGTCTCTGCCATGGTGTACCTGCCCTGTGGAATGAACAGGAAGAGCTTTGTTTGTCTTCCTTCTGATTCTTGACCCTGCTGTTTTGTTTGTGGGGTTGAACTGAGGAGAACCAGATGATGACGAGGCATGTCCACCCAGTCTGAATTCTCCCCCTTGGTGGTAGAAGCCGTTAGCTGGGATCAGTCCAAGTTGACAACTCTAGAAATTGGGAGTTTGTAATAATAAATTGTAATTAAGGCTAATATTGATTCCAAAAATGTATCCGCTAATGTGGACAGTCTTAGCTGAATTTCACTGGTGTGAGACATTTATTACGATAGATGCTAAATATGGGGCAGGATGTGATTACTGGAAAAAGAAAATGTATCATTGATAGCAGTAGTTCTGAATATATTAAAACACAAGAAATGTAAAAAAGGACTGTAGTGCAGTAGGGCACATGAGTCACACAACCACAGGTGCTGTGTATAGCAGGACTGAACCTTTAATGGTGCTGATCTTAATGTTTCCAGAAATACATCTGCACTTCAGATATAAGTTTCTATGTTTTGATAGCCAGGTGACAGAGCTTTATGTCAGTCTAACATATTGTATTGTGTGTGATATAATGTGTACATTGCACTGCTAGCGAAAAGTGATTGTTGGATTAAATCAAATCTTCCTGTATTTAATTGTGCATAGACATTCATAACAGTTCAGCACTACAACTCAAGCAAGAAGTATTTTTCTCTGTTTTTCCATTATGAGTACCTTTAATGCTATAAATAGGTATTGAGCACTTGGAAGTGCATGATTTTTTCTATTTTTATTGCTTATTGCTATGTCATGATTTCTGATCCTGCTTCAGTGTGATGCAAGTCAGCGTGACACTATTAGCAACATCTTTTTGTGGAGAGCAGTGACCTTTGGAATCTTTTTATGTTCATATTTAACAGAAGGCCAAAGTACTGTATGTCCACTCTTAACTGTTTCTTCCTTGTCATGCTGCTTCAATTTATGACAGAATAGACGTGCTTTATGCTGTACGTAGAGACGTACTGTACATAGAGACATACTCTGAACCGTTCAGTTACAGATCAGCTGGCATAGCAAAACCAATTGCTCAAGTTGTTCCTTTCAGTAAGACACAACTGGATTGTAACTGGGGTTTTTGACAGTGTCTTCTTGTAGGTGAATAACAGTTGCTAAAGAGGATGGGTACTATATATGTGTTACATTGTGCACATCCTATTTAGTCATTTCTGCTCAAATCAGTTTCTAAGTTAATAAAAGCGTAAGCAGACAGACTACTACAAAGTCTGAAGTACTGAAACCCTCCCAGGTAACATGTAGGTAATTTAAAACATTAATTTTCAAGTTCAAACATCTAGTGCTTTGCTCCTTCTGCAAGCACCTTTCCTAGTGCTTTTGGACCCTGCTCTTAGAATGTCTAACTAGCAAGACTCCTATTGACATTGCACTATAAACTCTGGTACCGATAAAACTTTGCTCTCAAAAAAAGGATGTTTTTTTTTCTCCTGAAAGCAATAGAGTATAAAATCCCCTTGCTTATCTGTCATCACCTTCAGAGGTACCACCCACACTTTCCCAAGTTTCAATCACAGTTCCAAAAAACACAAACTGCTGCAGTAGAAGTCACACACTGTACACTGTACCTAAGTAGAAAGGCCCTGACTGGGACAGTAGAGCACTGATTTCTATAACTGGCAGAGGACTGTATGCAACCTTATTATAGGCTCCTACTTTTGATTCTGCCATCGTAAAGTTTTGGCTCTCTCCCTTGTAGTTGTTTTTCAGTAAATTCAGTAAATACATTTTAATATCAGTGGAGGGACCAGGCCATGCCAGGGTGCAAACAAATACTACAAGTTGAACCTGAATTATCATCATTCTACACTGTATTTTGAGGTTGCACATTGCTGCCAATAGCGTCTATACTGTTACCCTTTTCAAAAAACCCAGCTTTAACCTTTACGCAGCATATAATCTTTTCAGATTTAAGATACATTATAAAAGCTAATGAAATGACTTCCCCAATATGTTTTTATTATAAAGATATGATTGAGTCCTCTATCCACCAGAAAGAATATTAACTACAGTTAATTTTGGTTATGATTTGTTTCGTTTCTGGTCATGCCGGAAAGAGGGTTTTTTTCTCTCCTTCTCTATACTTTCCCAGCACATGCAAAACATCCCGTGAATCACAGTGATTCAGTAATTATTTGTTTAGTGTCCAACAGCAAAAATCTTTAGGTTAGAGACCTCCTTGATCCTGCTACATTTGAGGATGGTTCCATTTTTCTGCTTGAGAATTTGAAGCCATTGAAGAAATGGGTTCCTGAGAAATAAGTCTTTTTATATTGGAAGCTGAACCACTGGAGTAGATCGATGAAACGGCAGATGAAAGTCGAGACACTCTTTGCAGTGGAAACTGTAAAACAAAGGCATGCAATTTCCAGAGCTTTAAAATGCCTAGCATCAAACCATTGTGTGCGGTTCTCTCTGCCTGGTCTGATGTGCATTGGGACTGCTTGTGCAGAACAACTGCTGTGTGTCGCCCAGGTGGGAGCTGAACTTCTGTGGTTTCCTAACCTTTGGGATGAAAAGTGCTATATAGACCATGCCTTTTCTTATTTATGTGCTTTTCTGCTGTATTGTAAGATCTTTTGCACAAAATAGAAGCCAGATATTTGAGCACTGCTGTGATAACCTGCACCTGTTTTGGTGTCACTGTTTCATATGTGGCTTACCTGCACATCAGCATCAATGGAGATATGTATGCACATCTATAAAAAGACATGCAGAGATGTTCATTTTCAACACTGTTTGTACAGAAGGTGTGTAACCAGAGCTTAATGTATTTTATAGTCCTTACAGTTATGCAAATAGAATTAATGCACGCAATAAGATTTAATCTGGAGGGAGTGATCAGGCAACTTCTTCTCAGTAGTGAGTCTGAGCAAGATTTTAATCATTTGTGATTCTCTCCCTGTGAGAGTGTCACTGTGGTTATCTGTCTGCAAAGAAAAAAAGGAAAAACATTTAATTTTTAGTTTTGAACTTTGAATACATATTAAAGCTTTGTAGCCAGATTATTGATCTGTAGACCCTTGTGGTATTTGCATACAGACAGGTGCACATGACATTTGTGCATCGATACACATTTTCCATGATTTTGATTTTGTATTAGGAAATCATGGTAGTTATTTGTAGGATATTAATTTCTGAATCACTTAGAATATTTCCTGTTCTTCCTGACTCACTATCTATCAGGTTAAATAACTTAACAGTTATTTAGAGACTACAGAAACAAAAGCTGAAAGACAAACTAGAGATTTAAATGTATACAGAACAGCTCAGACATAATTGTTGCCTCACGACTCCGTCTGCTTCATCTCTGAACTCACAATCGGGCTTTTGGATTAAACAGTTGCCAAATGAATTCTATGTATAGGCAGCAACCTGAAATATAAAATGACTTGCACAAGTAAAACCATCAAAGAGCCAAAGAGAACATAGGACCTGAGAGAACACGGAGATCTTAAACCTATCAGACTGAACGAGAAATAGATAACATTTCTTGAAAGTTGATACAGACTTCAAGAATACTGCTGATTTTGTTTAAGCAGAGACCTATCCCATTGAGGCAGCAGTGCTTAGCAGTCTCTTCATTCTGATGAGTGGGGAAAATGAATTTCAAAGTAAGGTGAAAGCTAGTGTTGTTTCATTGCAAACACCAGTTTCAGCAAATTGGCAGCTAATACCATTAATGTATTCCCTGTGTCTTAGGACTTTTGCTCAGAACTGTACTACATGTCCAATGCACTATTTATATCTATTTTTCATTTTTGAGCATGTCACTTTGAACAAGATTTTACCCCATACCCTGAATGAAATCCACATAGCCTACACCTTAGAAGGAGTGCTTTTTTGATGTCCATTTTTAAAAATTCATAAATTCTTTAAAATTGTTGCCAAGCCTTTAAATGTTTGAACAAGTGAAGGCAGTATCCTGATATGTAGGGAAAATGACAATCAGAGTGCACTGATGCCAGATGGAGTACCGGGACAAAATGAAGTAAGAGGATGAGTTTTTGAACACGCATTAATCCGGGGCTTTGACAAGATGGTCAGGCAAAGGATGTCAGACTAGCTGTTCACACATGAAATGTGTAAGTTTTGACATGGTAAAAAAATGTTTCCTCTCTGCAACAGCTGGTGATGATCTCAGAGCCTACAACAGTGGCTGTGAATTTCAGTAGTGGTTGCCATGAGCCACCTATTACTAAAGTGTGTCTCAGTTTCCACCCCGTCCAGCTGTCAGACAGGATACTAGCCAGTGGCAGTAGGAACTGGACTGTTACTGTAACTCAACTGACAGAGAAGATAAGGAAAGAAGGAAAAGGTGTCACCAGGCAACTGTTGGATGTTTCAAGGACAAGCAAAGGAAATACTTCATTAGGTAAACATTAAGTACGTTTCTGAAATGTTATGATGTAAATCTGGGTGATAAATCAGAAATCGAAATCCAAAATGCTACAAAAAAGGTTTTGTGGGTACTTTCCGAATGTAACTGCAGGACAGAAATATTATATACAGTTCATGTACAGAATGAGAGGTAGTTTTAAAAAAATACTTCTAGAATTTCATTATAGTTTCATTATAAATGTACTTTATCGCATTTAGCTAATATTGATGCCACAGGAGCTATGAAATATACTGGAGACCATGTATACATGTTTTTTTTCTAAATGATGGCTGTAGATCTTATTTATACAGTAGCTGCCTGTGCAGTAAGTGTCTGGATTTTTTTTGCCGTTTGCTGGATGTTCTAAGACGTCTTGATGGGGGGGGGTGGGAAGGCATTTGGGCTGAGAGCCAGTCAGACTGCAAGGAACGCAGGACAACAATAATGTTATTACAAGTCTTTACTGCTGGGTGGTGTAGGCGATAAGAAAGGGATTGGTACTACTGTGTTCAGCCTTCCTCGGGTGTAAACCGCGCGGTTGAGCTTATTTATGACATGCAGGCCGATGGGAGCTGAGCGATGCTAGAGGGCAGCCCTCCTTGCTCCGTGCTTCCGATATCAACCCGAGTGCTTTTTCCAAACTGCACTTCCACAGTGGTTTATGAACCCGAGAAGACGGACTTTGTAAACGTGCAGTGACGTCTCTCAGGAACATAGGAAGGGCTGCGAACAGGAGGAGGCCATGTGACCCATCTGCTGAATCTCCTTTGACATTTAGTAGCTCAAACGATTTTGTCCCGCCATTTCTTTGAAAGGAAACAACGTGTCAGCTTCAGCAACATGCCTGGGTAGCATGTTCCATGCTCACACGACCCTTTGTGTAAAGATATACTTTCTTCTCTTCACTGATGGGGAATGTTGCTTTACATAAACGACTGTATGTATGGGACACACTGCTGCCTTGGCCCTCCTGGTGTGCAGTAGCTTGGTTAGTTTTAACTCTGCACTCCGATAACTTGAGTTGGATGATGTTTTATGTTTTTTGCAGATTGGAAGCATTGAGTTGAGCAAGGTAACATAATTCTCAGATTGCATACATTTGATCCTTTTGTGTTTCTATAACCTCAACTGTATTAATTTAAAACAGATAGCCAGTATGTTTAACATCTGTTGATTTTAAGGTCAGTCTAAGTTTATTCCAAGCAAGGTTAGCTTGAGGTACTTATAAACACATACTGTAAAAGTCACGAATTAGAGCTATTTGGCTCATCTAAACTAGTATTTTATTAATCCAAGGGTATCATCCATTTTACCCACCAAAATGGCTCGTTGATACCTGATGTATCAGAGTCCCATAACCTTTTGTGTTAAAAAGTGCCTCCTGGTATCAGATTTAAATGGACCGCCACATGGTTCCCATTAGTGTCCCTTCATAGACTAAAAAGATTCAGCTACTTTGTCTGTCAGTGTAGCACATTCCTTTAAGTCTCAGAATGTATCTAGTTGCTGCTCTTTGGATAGTTTCCAGAGCAATAATATATTTTTATTGCAATGCACTGATAATAGTTACACGCAGTACTATAAAAGAATTCTTAGTAGTGCATTGTACAATTTAACATTACATCCTTTGTTTTATATTTGACTCTCTTAATTATACTGTATATCCTAACTTTCAGTTCACTTTTTTATTGCTTCCTCACAAGATAGCTAAAGGTATGCCTGAACACCTTTTTCTTAAGTACCTTCTTCAAATTTCCCTTTTGTATCTATAGCATGTCTACTACCTGTGTGTAGAGTACTCTGTCTCATAAAATGTCATTTTCCAGGTGTTTGCTCAGTCTTGGGTTCTGTCTGAATTATCTGAATAATTATATTCACTTCTGTTCTATTTGCATTTCCTTTGCTGCTTCTTTAGTGTAACCAAATTATAAGGAGTATAATTGGGATAAGTCTGAAGCATCGAGTTTACTTTCTTTTCCAATTAAGCCAAAACCGCTTCAATGTCTGTTGTATGCCTAATCCAGAAAAAAAAAGAAGAGAAGTGATAAAAATAGCCAGTTAGATGAACAGAAAGGCTGAGAAGAGATATGTGGAAGCCTCTGGGGACTCCACCTTTAAGCGCGTCGATGATGGTTCTTACTCTCTCCAGCATGATACATTTCCCCGGTGGGTTTCTCGACTTCAGCGGGAGCTGGGTGGAACACTTCATTCCCTCTCTCCCTCTCTGTCCTTTTATTTTGCTCCTAGACTTTGGGAGGAAACGGAGAAGCTTTGTGTTTAACAGTATCTGGCAGGCTGGTTTGCTTTGTACTTGGAGGATGATGTAAGCGCGCTCATGAGATGATTAGCTACATGTTGGCCTGTGGTTGAGGACAGTCGCAGCAGTTCCTCGAGGACAGAAAAGTTGCGGAGGTACACTTAGCGTTTGCTTCTGGTGGAACGCTGATCGGTGTGCTTTGCTTTCTCACTGCTTATTAGCTGAAGAGGAACAGCTTTTCTCATTTATAAACTTTTAAGAATACATAAGATTGCTGGAAAATGACCGATTGTCAAACCAAAGGGAATAGTATAAACATTTGTACTGTTTTGTCATATTGTGTATTTTACAGTATTGTGTGCTTTTAAAGGTCCAGTAGATATGATAAAGTTCTGCTCTGGCCTGCATTGGAACACAGTTCTTCCAGAATAGCCTTTAGTGAGAACAGTGTAACTTTTGCTTTGTCGATATTAGTCACCCCTTTTCTGGATCACAGGCATTTTGCTGAATTATGCAAGTTTCTTGATAATACTGCTTCACTTGTGTCGCTACCAGAATTATACATGGTATTTCATAACTGTCCAGTCACAATTGAACCAACATGAGACAACCCTTTTAAAGGCAAAAAGGCAAAGTTTATTATTGTTTCAGATCGCTGCCTCTGCAGTAATTCTCACATACTTACGCTCATTGGTATTTTTTAACTTTGTTTCGTGCAGAGAGGGACCAATCAATATACTGTATACTGTCGTATTTCAAAGATTGCAGGCTTGATGTTTGTGGCAACTTTTATTTTATGGTTGCTCATTTTAAAATTGGAAAGCACAACATGAAAGCTTGCGGGTGGGCTTCAATGTTTAATTCACATCAAGAGGAAAATGTTTTTTGGGTTGCAGATCTGTGGGTGATGAAATGATTTGTTTGTAGCAAGCTGATCAAGTAGTAGTGACACTCTCAGAGTTACAAGATCACTCTCCCGATTAAGCTACACACAGTAATGCACTAATGTGTCAGTCGCATTATATTGAATTTGAGAAAGAAAACAGCAATAAAACATTTAATTTGAGATCTGCACATTTATACTATATACAGTATGCATTAAACTGCATTGCATAAACATACCTTGCGTAAACGCAAGTTACAGAGATTTATCTTGAAACGGTTATCTAGTGGTTCAGAAATCATAGACCCTAACCACACATTATCCAATCAGTTGTATAAATAATAAAAAACTAACTGTTTTATTTCCAGGTAAAGGCCATTCTGTGAGGAAGTTGATGGGTCTCACAATAGACAAGGCTAGACTCTGCGATCACATCCAAGTACGGTAGTTCTTCAGGCGTGTAAGAAAATGAACTAAAAGATGCTGCACTTTGCAACATCTAGTGTCTGTGATTAATAATTAATCAGTGAAGCACTGAGTTTCAGTGTTTTAAACATTAATTCCTTTGCAAATAGACACATAGAAATTAAATGTTGCCATAATAAGGTAGGTGTTCTATAATGGAAGTAAAGAAGTGGTAACTTTAATAGTTCTGGTTTTAGACAAATTGCCTTGATTATGCTTTGCTTTACCATGATTCTATTATGCTTTTAATTAGCCGTACTGCGGTAACATATAATGATGCCATTATTTAAGAAAAATCTAATGTCACACAGCTCTTAAAGTTGGGATCTTGTCATAGAGCCGTGTTGTGAACTACTGTACATTAAAAGCGTAACAAAATGAAGGAAAGCAGATTGTAAGCAAGATGAGTTTGGGTAGCAATGTACAGGAAACTGTTCGAGTGGAACACTGCAGCTGAAGTTTCATGAGGGGGCGTGTCCCGAGCGAGCTTTAAAGGGGGCACTGACCTTGGCCACCTCTGTGAGGTGCTGGAGAAGGGGAAGCTCTGCTCATTGGCTTTGCAGCCCCTGCAGCGATTAGGCAGCCTACCATCTGAGATTCTGATCTTTCTTGTTCTTGACTAAAGTGTGACGCTGTGGGGACTTCAGTTTATTCATATTATTTTCACCAGTGTGCCTCTCTTGTCTGCCCCCTCGCTGACAGCTTATACCACTGTCTTGATAAGTGGCCAATTATGACTTGGCTACTTGGTGCTCAGCGGTGTTCAGTCATAGAAACGCCACCACTTTTAAACTGAAACTGAAACACTTCTGAGCACTACCAGATCTGTTACTGAAAATGGATTTTTATTTTTTGTAGGTGCTATAGCTAGTTGTTTTGTCTCCTGTAGCTCAAATAAAGTTTTAGACTACAAATAATCTTCCAAATCTCCATGCTTTCCATTATGTTTTATTAGCTTGATAAACCTGTCTATCAGGTATATGTTTTAACATTCAGATGGTAAGGATTAGACTTGCAATATGAAGGGAAAAGAGTCTAACAACAGTTATTACTTTTCCATCGAAACCTGGCATACTGAAAGCCAAAATCTTGATTTAATGGCCTGAAGGCCTATGGGATATTCAAAAGGAGTAGGTCGCAGACTGAAAAGCTAATTGTGATATAATCCCACTAAATATGTTTGAACCAATTACTGTTCTTATATTACTATAGGATGTAGACTAGTTCATATGTAACACTGAAGATTATTTTAAGTGTAGCTTTTCATTTTGACATAAATACGTTCCAATTAACAACACCCCTGTATTGTTTATGTAGTGGGTCTCTAGGATTTAGTGAAAGATACTGACACTGTACCCTCATTTTTATGGCATGACCATATTGTTAGCAAAACAGGCCCCTGCTAGTTTTCCTCACAGGACACATATAGTTGTACTTGCTTCACTAAACTGCCATGTCGAGGATATTAGGGAGCCTTATTTGAGAAGCGCACAGCACTACAGATTAGATTATTTTTCGGTCTTGAATCTGTATTTCCTGCTGTTCCTCTGTTCTTATTCTGCATTTTGGATTTTACGTAATCATTGACATTGATATAGTAGATGCCAAAGACCTTGACTTAATTTGAAAAAAACAAACAAACAAGTCTCATCCAAACAAAAGACTTCAGCTTTCTTCACATTTTTGTAAAGGACTTACTTTTTTCCTTCTGTCCAGTTGGTCTGCTCTGCTCTCTTTACACTGTAGCATCAGCCTTTTTAAAGGCTATGCCTAGTAATCAACTTTTTGGAAAGAGGAAATTCTGAAGTATTGTGCTGTTTTAAAATTACCACTCTTGATTTGAATTCAGCTTTTTTTAATCCATATCCAAGCTTTTGAATGCTTGCATTTATGAGTTCCTCATCACTTCATGTTCCCAAAGATTGTATATTTGTTTTTTGATTTACCAAAAGATGTGCTATAAAATTAGCTATTAGTCCTTTATCAAGCTTCTGCTTTTATTGTGCATTTTCTTAAATCCTGAAGTGTACATACACATACAACAATAAGCACACAATTATGAAATGAAAAGGCAATGTGTACTTTATGGGTTATAGAAACAATTTAACAAGCTGCAGAGTGTATTTGTATTTCTTTGCCAAATGAGGCATTGTATTGGAAAACCAACAAAAACAAATGGGCATCTGGATAAACACAGGTGGAGGAAATTTCACACAGCTGTGTAGAGTTAAATGAAAACTTAAACAGGGTATCAATATGAAGCCAGGCTGTAACAAAAGCAGACAATCCGTCAATAATTATAAACTAAATCCCACAGAGAAGATACAGTATTTATGTGGACACCACAGTTTTGTGGCTTATGCTTCATGTACAACAGAACACCATTGACCTTTAAGAGAAGTTTCTGACTTAGAGGTGTTCATTCATTATCTCATAGATGGGAGCTCCACACCACTGACTCCACAGCCAAGCTCAAACACCAAATGTCTGAACCTTCAGTTCCTCTCGTGCTGAGTGGGTTTACTATTGCAACAATTGACCCGTCCCACCATAATTATTTAATGTACAGTTTTGGATAGTATTGCAGTTTCATTTTGTTCCAGTTTTAAAAAATAGGGGAAACAATTGTTTCAATATACATAAGAGATTGTCACTTTTCAATACTGTAGTGGTAGTGGACATTTTAATATTAATTTTAGCCAAAAATGGCAAAACTAGTATGCTGTGCTTTTATATTTCACTAATTACTGTTGTGTTACTTAGGTAATAATGACAGGATTACACTAACTGGTTTATGGTATCTTGTTATAGTTATAGTTATAAGTAGTATTTTTGGTTTCCTGAGCCCAGACATTTGGAGACATGGTGTTGGAGGGCTAGCCTACTGGCTTTTAAAAAATGTTTGTGCTCCCCTGTAGTTCAGACACTATTCACCAAATTCTACCGTACTGTACACTTAAAAGCATTTTGTTTCTCTCTTTGTATGGGGTTTGACCTTAGACTTTCTAGCAGAGGAATTTATATTTAATTTTCATTCTGCAGCCCTCTTTAATCCTTTTATACAGTATTTGCCTCTGCCTTTCTCTTCGGCTTCTCTGCGTAGCCTGGCTCCTTTGTCCATTAACAATACTCCCAGTTATGGACTTGGCTCCCTCTCTCCGTCTCTCGCAGGCCTGGCCTCTCATCCAGGTCTTTGCCGTATGATAATGTGGAAAGTTGAACTGGCCCCATTACTGCACAGTGATGGCTGAATTGATAAGGGCTCGATAATGGAGCCGATAGCAGTGACTGAGCGCCCAATAACCAGGCCGCTGTCCCTATTATCATTCTTCTCCACCGATCAGCTCCAAGCGCACTATCTCTTCTCCATTTCCACTCCTCCAAGAGATAAGAATGGAAATACTGACTTCATAGCTGACTGATTAAAGTGTCTGCCTTTCTTGATAATACACAGATAAATTGTTTTATTTTTTCTAAGGGAGGGAGTGATAGAGGGAGAAAAACTCTCCCGTTTTAATTTTTCTCCCCCCCCTCCCCCCCCACTGCATTGACCGGAGCTTTGTAATTGTTTTAATGAGCTTGGGGTGGGTAGGTGAATGTCGAGCACAGGATGCCAAACCCACAGGAAGACTAGCCTGCCCAGGTAGCCTGAGCCTGATATTCAGTTCTGCTGAGCTGAAGTTTTCATTTTCTTTTTGGGACGTAGGTAGTGGTTGGCTGAAGTTCGTCAAGAACAGGGCTACTGCAGTCCCCCCAATGCAATGCATCGATGTAAACAGCAACTTAATTAAATTGATCCTTCATATATTCGTTATAGTTAGTTAAGTAGTTACTGATTGTTACACGAGTCTATAATGGAGTGGTGGGGCCGCAGGTAGAGTGGTGCTGTTGTAGAGGGATTTGGCCGTTAAGCTGGTAACCATCATGACATCTGTAGAGTGCAGCAGATGTAAGTGGTATGCTTTCTTTTGTTCTCCCTCAGCTTAGCCTGAATTTTCATGTCTGGAATGACTGCAGAAAAAAAAAACATTTGTGATATTGGGTTCAGTGAAAGTGGGCCAGGAGATCTATCATACTAAACAGCGAACTGCTTCAGAAGAGCACAGTGAATTAAACAGCTTCATGTGGTATTTGCTTGCACCTCTAGATTGTGGTCAAAATATCTTGAATTAGTACTCATCAGTATAGCCTCTGGCATCCTGCAGTAGATTAATCTAAAGCGTGTTCCCTAACGAATGATACTGAAAGTTACGGGCATTTCCATCTGCAATTTTATCTGTTATCTTGCCGATGGATTGTGAAGACATTCTGCTGATGAAACTACAGTATGTAAATAATATGGTCAATTCTGAGTTTAGTGATTTGTGAGCCACAGGCTTCCCTAACCTCTTATCCTTTCAGTCCCCTTTTGTTGTGTGTGTTTTTTATACGTTTGCAAATGTGACATTCCCCTTAGTTTCCTTTTCCCTGAACAGGTGTAGCCCTTCATTCGTACATCTGATGTACTGTAAGCTGCCCATGTCTTCAATTATATATATATATGAGCATACTGTATATTGTGTATACTTCAGGTGAGTGGTGGAGATGGTACAGTTATTGATCATCATCACTGGCTGGATACAAATAAGTAAGATTTCTCAGGGCATATCAAATTTAATGTTATTTATACTTGGTCAAAAGGCAGGCAATTGAGTATACAAGAAAAACAAGGATACCAATGTTTATCTTCTTTTCATGGTCAGATTGGTTTAAAGACTATTCACACATGTTTGTTTTCGTAGTGTCTTGAGTTTCTACCTGCCATTACTGTGAAACACCAATTGCTCTCTATAACAGAAGCTTCACAGCTTAAGCGGTTGTGTGTTGTGTGTGCTTGTGACTTTAGCATGTACCGTGCATGCAAGTGAATACTTTGTTATTCTTCTGTGTCTATGCATCTGTTTTTCTGAATTTTTTAGCCCATAAACTTCCAGTTTTGAGCCCAGAGCCCTAACCACTTTGTAGATCCATTGGCATTCTATTTACATACAGAAACATAATTTTGTTTAAAAAGTTGTAGTCACTTTTTACAGCACGATTGTGGGTATAATGGAATAATGCCACCTTCTAATCAAAGTCTTAATAGTTTCTGTTGATCATTTTTGTCTTTTGTCACAGTCCAGATCCCACAGTGCTCCCTGATTTAAGTCCCATCTGAACTAGCCTCTCTGTATGCATGATGCTTTGTGTTTCAGTTCCAGTAAGCGACTCTTGTTCTGAAAGAAATGCAAAGCAAATAAGATTGAAAGGACATGTCAGACGTGAAAAAATATTGCGGTTATTAAACCGTGTCTCAGTAGTCTGACCAAATAAAGAACTACTAAACCAATTTTAGTAAAGAACGGAATATCTCTTTTTTTTAAATGAAAGACATTTATGGAAATTTAGAACTGTCTACTTATTTTAATTGTCCTTTCAAAGGAGGGAAGTGAGTTATTGTTTTTCTTTGACCTTCTTTTTCCTGTGAATTCACTCATGTTCAAAATGCAAACTATTTATGCAGGAAACTTGCAGGCCTCTACGATTTCTGGCCACAGAGCATAGAGCATATATTTAAAATCCCAGATGATCAAATTTGTGTCCTAGTTTTCTTTTACTACCAGAATCAAAAACAGGAATCTTTGGGAAGGCACCTCTCTCCTTTGTGGTTTCTGAAGTTGAAAGACTTCGTCAAGTGCTAAAAGGTGTTTGTCAGGATGTCATTTGTCCCCTGCTCGAATGTACAGTACGAGTTCAGAAAATTGATGAAAAGCTGTTGTTTTCAGAATCCTTCAGGTGAAAGCCCATTTTTTTAAACTGTCCTTCAACCCGTTACAAAGCCGTTAGAGAGTAGTGAATTATTCACATTAATAGGCTGCTAAAAGCTGTACATAAGGTTAATTTGATACCAAACTGTGGACTTCATTTTAAGAGCAGTAGTGCTTTCCAGTTGGTCTGCAAAAAAAAACGGAGAGCAAAAAAAAAACGAAACTGATAAAAAGCCGTGATAAGGGAGCGACTGTTTTGTGTAGGAGTTTATATCAATGTTATCTATCTCTTTTTTTTCACTCTCCAAGCTGTTCTGTTGTTTTTTGTCCTTATCTTGCTCCACCAAAATGCCAGGAACAAAAAAAAAAATGAAAAAAGAAATTACTGCACAGATTATTCATGGGCTATTGATAAAATGTTAACATGAAATTAAAAAAAATGTATACATAGCCATATATTTCCACCTTTTTATTATTTTCCTGTGAATGAGGCTGTCATGAATTCAGGATTAATTGCTTCTCCCTCCTCTGCACTGACTGGGATAGATTGAGTCCCATTGCGTTACATCTTAACCCCTTCCCCTCTTCAGACAAAACAGACCTTGCACTCTCAAGCGGAGCCTGCTGTTAGGCTGCTGGTGGTTTCAGGTTGTTACCAAAATAAAATGTGGCTCACGTTGCTATAGAAAGCTGAGCCCAGTAGTCATGACGTCACCAAGGCCACCTTTGGATGCTGTCGCTAAGGTGCGGCTACAAATGTGACACAGCTCTGTGCAGCAGACCCTGGCTTCTCCGTCCACGAGGCTTTGAGTAAAACTCTCCTTCAGCCAGGTATTTCTCCATCCAGAACATACTGTACGCTGTAGCTGCTACTGGACACTTAATGAAAATATTCCAGACCTGCCATTTGGCTACTGAACTGTTCGTTCTCAAGATAGCCAGTTCTTCACATCTGTAGTTTTGGTTTATGTTGAAAAACAATAATAGTGTGGTGTCGATCAATTGTGGTACCATGTTAAGGGTGTTTTTTCTGGAAACTGACATTTTTCTGTATTTCTTTTGTTGCGTGAACACTGCAATGGCTTACATTTGCTCCCAGAACCCCAGATTTTCTATGAATTTAGCCACATTTTTCTGGAAGCATTTGTAGTGCTCCAGATTTTGAACAAAGATAGCGTATTTCAGATGTACCCCCTCATCTTTCATACAAAACCTTTGACTCAGAAAAAGCACTTCATCTATATTTATGGAGATGCATTCCTACACTGTCGTTCGATAACAAAACATTGTGTATACTGGGAAAAAGCTCTCTTATGCCATATATATATACATCATAGATATACCTAACATCATTGAAATCAATACAAGTAAGTGACAAAATATGACAGAAAATAATTACAGTACTACACGGTTCTCCATGATATAAAAATAAGAGCAAAGAATGTACCTTCACAGTTATTGGGTGCAATAATCTTTAAGAAGATGTCATGAATTTTCAGAGAGATCTGATGGGTAACATGCATGCAGAATTTATACCGAGCCACAGCGATGGTCTGAGAAACCTCTGAGAATGATCTAGCAGGTTCAAGAACGCCTTTCGGGGCAGGCTTGGCCCAGCGAATTTGCAAAACCGCAAATGAGGAGGATGGGGTGTGCAGTGTTCTCTTGCTTGAAGGTGTAACAGAACTCGTTCAGTGATCTCCTGGACACTCAATACATTTGGATTCCTGTGTGATAGGAGTCTGGCCTCCCAGCCTAGCAGAATTCTGCACTGAAGGAGACGCTATATGACTTGGGTCAAGGAGTGTGTCCATTGAATGTCACTTGTCTCCCACAGTAAGGGCAGTGGTGCCACTCAGGAAATTTACTATTGTGAGATTTGACTTTGTGTGTTTGCAGATGATTGATCAACAAATACAATTGCTTTACCTGAAAAAGAGCAGGGTTACTTTGGACTGAAAGTATAATGAAAATAAGCTGTGAAAAAGACATACTAATGTTTGTGACAGAAGTGTAGGTGATGGAAGGTGGCAAAAGTGAAGTTCTTTTCGTTCATTCAGGATTATGCTCATTATGATTACTCTCACTACCTCTGGTAATGTACTATACTTAATCATTAAGTCATTTTTTCCCTTTTCGTCTACCAGAAAATTGGTCTGTTTGTCTAACTTTGGAATACTGTCGGTCTCTTCTGAAAAATGTCGTGCTCAGTAGCCACTCAGCTCTGTATTAAATGAATTTTTAGGCCATCCTTTTGGTACTTTTGAATTTGGCGACTGAGATGGCCACCTGCCTTATATTTCATAGGTATCAGTTGACCTCTTCTGTTAAACATCTTATGTTTCACCACTTATGCTGCCTCACGCATGAGAGAAACTGTTTTTGCCCTTTTGGTGTAGAAGAATCCGTTCCAACTTTTGATGTATTTATTTCTCTGTGAAAACGGTGAATTCCTGCTGGAGATGGTCTCATTCTCAGCCCTGCCTGAGCGCTAGGAGCCAGGCTCCGGGTATACTCGTTCACTCACTGTATCACGCAGATGCACAGATTAGATAATAAAATATACGCAGAACAAGCGAATGCACTGGGACAAATGTAGAAGCCGTCGTGGGGCACCGTATCCCTGAGAAGGACTGAAATTTGTAATCTGCTGCAGTGTATTCCCACTTTCTCCCACCCATTGTCTCCATGTAAATGAGGTCACTGGGGGATTTGAAGCAACACAAGCCCTTCAGAAAAATGTGCTTTTATTTGAGGAAAAATGCAGACATCTGAAAACATAAGCAGCTTTTAACCTTCATACCCCCTAACAAGTCCTCTATTTTTCTTTTTTTTTTCCATTTGAGTTCTCCGGCACTTTTTTTTTCTTTGAAAATGTGAAACCCAAGTGGGCCCTCTACTGTAATCCCCCTGATTAACTTCATTTTTTTCCCTTCTATTGCTCATTCTGTTTTCCTGTCCTCTCCTATTTGTATTATATTCCCTTTCTGTCTGTCTCTCTGATGTGAAGTCAGTATAAGTATTAGTATTAGTAGCTGTGTCCCCTGAAGTAAAACAATCTCCTGTAATCTATCAGCGTTTTATCAACCCTATCTGAGAGTTGAGAATGCCTGGGCCCTTTCGATGGCGCCGTGCTCGGGAGCTGATAAAGTTTCAGAGTTCAGCGGTGATGAATGTTAAGTAACTACACCCTTGTTAGATAGGATATGGACTTGGCAGGAGGATCAGGAGTTTGTTTGAAACCAATCTTCCAGCTATCGGCCTGAGTCTTGTTTTTTCAGACTTTCTCACCCTCTCTTTTCTCTCTCTCCTTGACAATAACGAACTCGGCTTTCTCCAAAATACAATGGCAGTGTGGCAGAACGCAAGCTCGCTTGACAAAATAAACTTTTTATATTTTTTTCTTCCCCCACATAACGTTTTGTAAATGTGTATATGAGTTTTCTTTCTGTGGCTGTTTTTCTTCACACTCTGTTTTTTACAACCCTACACAATTTATGTTTGGGGGACTTAGACAGCTATAAATGCACTTATTAAAAAACACTCATTTCTTTTACTGAAGCTCTTCCAGTTGTGTTGTTTAGGTTAAGGTCTTTTTCTGGTGAACCCAATAAATGTTCAACTCCAATACCCTTTTTTCCATGTGTTATTATATTATGTATTTCAGATCATCAAAAGAATTACCAAAGAGAAGATTACTTAGGACTGTAATGATTGTAAAAGATTCAGGAACACATGAAAGGGAAAAAAAACATTAAATGCAATGAAATGCTTGTGTAGATTGTGTTGTAATTCAGTCTTTATTTAATAGAATCAGATTTATATCCTGTATCCTGTGGCCAAGGGTTTCTGTTCACATCAAATACTATTTTGAGTAAAAGAATCATTTGTCAATAATTGCCGTGTCAGCCTTGTAGACATTTGATAATGCTGAAGTTATTCAGTCTTCCTATGGATATTTAAATGAATCCACTGCTGTACTGCAGCAGATTGTAGCTCTCGATATCTTTATTAAACTCCTCAGAAGCATTTTAGCTGAATTCACACAAAGCGAAATAATGAATGGAAACTGGAATATAAACTGTTAGTGAACTGATCTGGACTTCTTCTCGGGGAGGAAAAAAATTATCCCAGTTTTGCTCTTTGTGTTGCTTTCCCCGTTATCTTTGCTGTTAATTAGCTTACTAAAGCAATAGTTACTACTAACAGCACTTTAAATGTAGCGTATGACTAGGAGCCTACATACTGGTGTTAATCTTCAAGTTAAAGCAGAGCAATTTTAAATTGCATGTTAAAACATACTATGGCAAATACAATCAGATTTGTACTTAAAACGGCCTTATTATTGTGTTTAAAATGACATGCTGCAGATGTCTGTGCTTTAAGGGAAGTTGTGAATTGTATGGAAGTCTAAGATAGTGTTACAATTTGGTGAGAAATTCTATTATTTGGGTTGCAAACAGATGCACACAGATCACAGCAGAGTACACCTGGTAGCTTCTGAGAAAACCTGGTGGCTAGAGTGGAAATAGACATCACGTACAAAATCTGTGGTATCCAGAATAAGTCATAAAACGCACACACTGGTGATATAATATTTAATAATAAGGACAAGAGATATCTTTCTATATCTATGCGAATGTTAATAATTATACGGCTAGAACTGTTTTGTTTTGTTGTAATTTGTTTGTTAAGTTGATTTTGATATTGTTAAATCTTTTAAGGGGAAACTCTATTCAGTTTCAGTCAAAAACACAGCTGTGTAGAAAAAAGATTTCAGAATGAGTTGTTGTTTTTTTCCCTATGATGATATATGATACCAGAAGTAAAAAAGAAAGGTCAGGCATAATATGGGAGGTTGTCTCAGAGGCGTATCCTTAGAAAAGTGTTTAAGTCTTTTTTTTTTTCATGTTTGCGAATTGTTTAGAATTTAATAGCTCCCAGTATTGTGTCACAGAGGGAGCATAACCAGTGCAGTAAAAATGGTAAAGTTTTGCACGTGGTGAAGTGCTTTTGTAGATTTGATTAGAATTTGGGCCATATTTAATAGAAACAGATTTACAGTAAAAGAGTATCCTGTGGTGTCGGGGCTCTTCGTATTCAATACAATTTTTAGCACAAGGATCTTTTGGCAATAATTGTCGGATTTGTAGGCATTATATAATGCTGAAGTTAATCAGTCTTCCTCTGGATATTTAAGTAAATCTGCTGCTGTATTGCAGCCGGTCCTATTTAAGAGCAAGACTGAAAACTGCAAGTTTCTACATTTTATAAAATGTCTGAAGCAGCCGGGGTCTCTCCCAGGCGATGCGGGTGCCTCTGCACTGTGAAGAGGAAGAGTGGGGTTCAGTTTCCTGGGCTCTCCTGACTCCTGACAGCATAGCGACTGGAGCCCTTTCCCAGGCACCTGCAGGTCTGGGGTGGCCTCGGGTAGAGACCTCCTGCCAGGGCTCATCCTCCTGTAAGTGGAGTTGGTCCTGGTTTTTCCCATTCCGTTCAGGAGCTGGTGCTGTAAGTCAAAGTATGAAGAAACAGCAGGCAGATCCAGACTAGGTGGGTGTGCAATGAAAGGTAATGAATGACCCTAAATGAGTGTGAATCAAGGATTTGATCTAATGTGTATTACCATTATCCAATATGTTCATAACACACTCGTTATGTATTGAAACAAACTTATGTGCAACACCTAATCAGACAAGCTAGCAGTCTTTAAAAATAGACATAGGGCAACCCACTGTGCCTTCCTCCAAGTCTTTAAAAATAACCAAGAGAAATGTTAAATCACAGTTGTAACAATAGATGTTATAACTGCTGTGTTTTGGCCTCTTCAATACTGCCCCTGGTGATAAATCCCTGTGGCAATGCATTTACTTAAGTGCACTGTCTACTTGTAAAGTGGAGATTGCATAAAAATGACAGGGCTAGCACGTGGCTGTGGCAGTCATGGAAAACATGAAGGCATGTTTGTGTCAACGTCTGCTTTTGACATATGGTTTCCATTATCTTGTCTTAAGAACAGTCAGGAATTTCTTTCAAGATATTGGAATCGGTTATCTCAGCACTTCATCTGGTGGGCAGAAAACCTGCCTGCCACATTCTACTTTCCCATGTCCTGCACACCGGACATAGGGAGATGCTCTCTTGTCTCCAAGCAGAAGAACTCTCTAAATAAAATGGATTGTTTATACAGTTTTATTTAAAAGCTCATTTAACGAGGTGACCATTGGAGAAGGTTAACGCTTGGTACAAGTGAAGAGAATAATGATAGAAGTCTTCAATTGTAGGAAGGTCCTGTTCACCTCCTGGACATTTATTTACAGAGTTTATGCAGTGTATAAGATAAAAATGGGTACAAACGAGAGGAGGCCATTTGGGAGTTAGTAGTTGATTGATCTCATCCATCCGTTTCCTGAAAGAATCTGGGGTATCGGCTTCAGTAACGTGGCAGGGCAGCCTGTTATATACTCCCCCAACTATTTGTGTAGAGATGTTCCTCCGGTTTTTGGTTTTAAATTTACTTCTGTGTCGTTTCCACTTGTGTCCGGTGGTTCGGAACTCACGTACATACGGTGACCTTTTCACTCACCAGGGGAACTTTGCATATGTCTTTCTGTTTCCTTTCTGTGCAAATTAGCACATAGTGGAATCCCGGAAGAAAATACTGTTCCCTTTGGCAAGGCTCTGCAGACTTTTGAACCTGTAGCCTGTAGAAGCCTAGATTAGGACTGTGTCCACTTCAGGGCCGCACCTGGTCACTTCAGAGGCCCATCCAGCCAGTCTCACTGTGCTCATCTGCCGATGCCCTCCCCTGACAGGAATGGCTAGGGGTCAGTGTCTTCAGCCCACTGCGCGAGATGGGATATTTTAAGCACCTGCCAGGAACAGAAGAACAGGTGGGATTTTTTACAGCTGCACTCTGAGCCTTTACCTTTCCAGCTTTTATCAGCGTGCACACACTCAGCAGGTGCATGCTATCTCAAACAGGACCTTCGAAGTCCCTAACGTTAGTTCCCACAATCAAGCTATTTTTTTTTTAACCGGGTCATCATCCTAGAATACCCGCAGGAGATATTTTAACTTGAAGTATCATTTGCTTTATCCTTCATTTTTCTGGTGTTCAACAAGTGTTGTCTCTCTGTTCTGCAAAAAAAGGCACGCGTTTGCATGATTGCTTGTTGAGAATCTCTGGAGTCAAATCTGCTGCTTGTGTTTATGTAAAAGGAAGGCTGTACTTTTTAGTTTTGTTCTGATATGCAGAGAAGCCCGACTAGGGCAGGTTTCTTTAACTTCAGCCTTTACTGGCCTCTAACAAAAGACCAGAAGCCCATGTACTTACAGATATTTGTGTGAAAGCTGCTGCATCACATTGCTATTTCAAAATAAGGTTTGAAATAAGGTATCTTAAAAACCATTAAAAACACAATTATTTCAATATACAATTCTATAGAAAGACCTTTTTTTTATATATGTCAGATACTGTATATCTCTGTTATCCAGTGTGTCCTTTCCAACGGGGCTTGTGTGGGGAGCCTTTCAGAGTGTGACTCCTTGCTTTTTGGGTGGACGGTAGAAAACTCACGTGAGCTGCCTTGCTGAGCAAACAGCCTTCAAATCATTGTGAAGATCCTGTGTTGAGGGGCAGAAGGTCACTGAGCAAGAGACCTGGCTCGGGAGCAAGAGCAGGGCGAGATCCCTGTTTTCTTCCTCCTTCTGTAATGCGTGAGTTCCAGCAATGATCTGAAGTGAATTCATATCTCAAGGGGAAATAACTGCAAATGATCATGAAGACAAGTCTAAATTATCTTTTGGCTTCGATACCTAGACATTCAAGTTACAGAAAGGATGAAAATGGATCGTGTGCTGTTTGGGGAAACCACAGTATCTTTTCACATAGTCCAAGACCCCCCCCAAAAAAAGTTGCTGTAAGGCAGCAAAGTCCTGGAAAAAATAAACAATTCACACAACAAAGGATCTCAAGACGCAAAACACAATTAATGGTTTTCAGGGCCGGGGACTTTTGCATCCAGTCCTGCCAGCATGACTCACAATAAAGGAGATATCTCTGTCTTTCATTTGCCTTCCTTTTCTTTTGCACTCTGCTCATTTTACATTTCCATTATTCGGAGAAGCATAGCCAAGCCCATCCACATGACTCTCTGAATCACAGGCCCCTCCCACCCCAACTGAACACTATTATTAATCATCCTTATCTGCACTTAACATCTCCCTGCTATTTGCTGTTTAATCACTAAAATAATATCAAAATGAGAAGGCCCTGTTGCCATGGAGACCAAATGGAAAGGTCAGGTTGAGTTTATCTTATCATGATAGAGAATGGTTACTAATTACAGATAGGTACTGCCATGGCTGAGTCCACTGGGCCTAGCCTTAAGCATTATCAGCAATCCACACCAGGCTGATATTAAAATTATCTGCAGGCTTGAAGGTAGGACTAAACGGAAAACGCCTTTTCTTGGAGTCTGATGCGAGACATTATTCTGGGGCGTTTAAAAGTCGTAATTAATGGATCACCCTGTTGTACAGTGATGAAACCTTTTGTGAGAGTTCCATAAAACAATATATGACAATTCTTCTTAATCCAGGACTTCAGATATAATGAAAGTCAGGCCTTGCAGTTCTAGACTTATCAGGTTTGACATTTTGGTGAATCCTCCCTGCCTTGCCTGAAAAGAGCAGGCTTTTCTCTTAAAATTACATAATTTTAACATTTTAGGCTGGTAAGAATTTCTTCCCAGTGAACAAGATGCAAGCATAGTTGTTTAAGCTCTCCAGAGAGATTGATCTTATCTTTAGAATAGGACTCAACTGATGGCCTGACTTTATAAATACCTTCTTTTTTCAGTGGTGCAAGCCATAGGTTATATTTAACAAGCGAGTATCTCTTCAACATCCCCTTTAAATGCACTCAAGACTTATCACAGCACTCATAGAATTTTTTTGTGCAACGTGACACATGTGATAACATTTAAAATGGTTCAGCCCCCCTCAGACTTTATAACAGGCCCTTTCTCTGAAGCTGTTGCAAGAGATGAAAACTATGGATTTACTTTTATAGCAAGATGTGTTGCAACTGTGAACACAGATGAGTTTTGCATTTGCAGGACAGGAAGTAGGTTTTTATTGGTTTTCATTGGGCCAAGAAAAACCAGCCTGAAGACCCACACAAGTAACAAATATATTATCAAACACACCCCCTAGTGCTAGTTGCAGAATTATCTTTTATTGTCTGGTTTTTCAAACCAAAGAATCCAAATTTCCCAAAGCAATTTATATTAGTAACTGTATGGTTGGTCATTTTACTGGAGAAATTGTGAGTGAGGTATCTTGCTCAATAGTACAGCAGTAGAGCCACACTTAAGATTGGATTTCGAACCCACAGCTACCCACACTTATAACTCAGAGCCCTAACTAGTACTCCACACTGCTGCTGAATGTTGTGTAAATTAAACAGCTTAAATAAGCGATTATTCAGTAGCAATATGAATAAAGACTATAGAGTATTTTAAAGTTAAACTAACATCTTTTTGTAGTATCAATGTTTACAATAGCCAAACATTGGAAAAAGTAAATGACCATGTTTTGAAGGTGGTGTGGTGCCTGGCTAATTTGTAGTGCAAAATAATTTGGGCCTTACTTTCCAAATGCCATCCTGTGTTAACTGTAAAGAGATGTATAGATGGCATAGCTGCAGTTTAGACATGAAAATTTGTCTGTTGGCAACACGTTTTTACATTTATTTCCTGATAAATTATTTAACGACACTATAATATTGCAAGAGAAAGTGATTCAACAGGAATCCTTCTCTAAGAAAAGAATGTTGTGCTTGAGGTGCTTGTTGTAGCCTTCTCCAGAAGGGGGCAGTAATTCTCATTTTACCCTGCAAAGGACAGATAGCTCAGCTGATCATTTCGACTCTAGAGGTCTGTTCATAATATGCGGCACAGTTGTTAGCATTGCTGCCTTGCAGCGCCGGGGCCCCAGGTTCAATTCCAGACCTGGGGTGCCGTCTGCATGGAGTTTTGTATGTTCTCCCCATGATCACGTGGGGCTCTTTCTGGGTGCTCTGGTTTCCGCCCACAGTCCAAAGACATCCTGGAGGGTTAGTCGGCCCTGGTGTGAGTGTGCTCTTGTGTTCGTGTCTGTCCAGGCCTTACCTTGCAGTCGGTGCTCCAGCCAGCTCCCCCCACCCTGAATTGGACAAGGCGGTTAGGAAATGGGTGGATGGAAGTCTGTTCATATGTAGTTCTTCAAATACACCCTGACAAGAGGTCTGTTTCATTCTAATTTATGTTCTAGCTAAGGCTGCTCGTGTCTTCTCCGAAGCAGTGGGACTGCTGTATTTGGCAGACTGTTGTTTACAATGCTTGAGAGGGAGGGAATGTCGTGAGCTTTTCTGAACATCACGTACTGATCACATTGATTTGTGCTTTCCTGGCTAACCTTACGCATCCCCTTTCTCACACTGCCAGTTCCAGCCAAACCAGGAACACGTGGGCATTGTTTTCAATGGATAAAATGGTTTGCTTTAGAATGTGTGGTCCTAGAGAGCTGTTTTTTCAAGAGTGCTTGAAGACACCTATGATACCTGAGTGTTTATTTTGTCTAACTGAGCCAATAACTGGTTCAATTGTGTGCATGAGAACTTGTAGCTTATTCAAACCACATGTGGAGGTCTTGCCACTGATGAAAGCCTTGGTCATCGTTTTTAGAGAGGAGTATTATGTCTTAAATATTTCTCATCAGCAAGTAGGTATCAGTTTAGGTCAACTTTCATGTTGATGGACTACATCAGGATTATTTGTTAAACATAAACCTAAGGACACAAGTGTAAACTAAAAGACTGCTTTTAGGTCTGAAGATAGGAGACACCACTTTACATAGTGGAGTGTGGATGTCTTGAACAGACTACTTAAGTCCCTGGAATCCTTCAAAAAACAGCCGAACAGGATCCTCAGATCCATAATCTAGGCCAAAGAAAGGACCGGGGGTCCAATAACCTCTTCAATGGCAAAGCAAATACGCTACTACACCAAAGGACACTCTCATGACATTCACATTTGACAGGGCCTGAGCTTGTGCCTGGATCTGTGACCGGGATGTGTAGAACTCACACCGCTGTAATGGAGAGGAAATGTTTTTCACTTTGCGCTTAAGCCAAATCTTCTCTGACCCCTGCAAAAGATGCTTTTATTCCTTAGCTAAGGTTCAAAGATGAAACAAGAGCCTACACCCAGGCCCTTTGGGGAAATGGGATGACTTTGCTTGTATCAGAAGAAAAAAATGCCAGTAAGCAATTTAGGCTGGGGAAAGTTGACCTCTGTTATTTGCTACATCATGGAGATATATCTGTCTAGTCAAAATACTGTTTGTGCTGACTGTATTGGAATTGTATTGCTGTCGTTTATTTTTTGGTGTATTTAGGATCCGTGATAGAGATCAGGGATACTTTTGTGTGTTCCTTTCACATGCTATTAAAAACTATTTAGTCTCTGCACTGATGAAAAGCATGTGTTGAAATTTTTTCATGGATGGATCTGAAGATGAATTCAGGGTCAGGAGCTTGATAAGAGTCTGAAGGCCAAGAGGAAACAAAGAAAAGAGTCATTTTCTGTTTTCTGTCAAGTGCCGAACCCTTGTGGGGGGAAACCTGTTGTTGAGGCCTCTTCCATTCCATCGTGATCACTCCTCCTGCTTTCAGGGTCAAGTCCAGGGGAGGGAGCTGGGAACCAGGAGGAGAAAAGTCATGGAGATTTAACCATTTGTGTGACGCCCAGCTCCTCCATTTTGTAAGAAGCATTCCTTTGTCTATCAGACATTTTGACCTTCCAGCACCGTCTTCACAGAGTCATAAATTCAAAACTCACTTGAAATCTTATCAGTTCATATCATTGCAGTGGTTTCGGAGCCCTGTGCAGACTGCTGAATATCGTTCTTTTTTCCCCGAACTCTTTTTTTTATACAAAGAGTTTGATTTTAAAATTCGCAGTGCGATGGCATGAATCACTAACCGTACGGGAAAACTGAATTCATTTGAAATAATTCCAAATATATGTTAGTTCCCCATGTTCTGATGAAATAATCCCCTGTCTGATGTGATGGTGGTATTCGTGTAAAAAAACCACCAAGACATCAATGGCTTTCTATGGGGAATAAAAGAAATTTAGCATAAAGCATATGATGGCACACATCTTATATTGTCTCATTTAGTTGGCATTAAAAAATCGATCATAGTTTTGCTGTACTGCTTTTGGAGCTTTAAAATAATGTAGCATTTTCACACGAATGGTAATAAGTATGTTATTAAAGAGAACCCAGTACATGCCACTAATGTAAAAGGCATGTACTTCTAGGATCTATTTTTGATTTCAGCACTTTTGTATGTGGGTACACATGCGTGAACTAGCTTATAAATGTTTTAAACCAAGGCAATGCAGAAGTACTCAGAATACAGAGAGAAGAAATACCTCAGCATTGAGTGCTGTACATCTTAATACTTTTCTAAAACCCTTTGGTTAAAACTGTGACACACAAGCCTGAATCCTTTTCAGCTGTATCAGCTAGGACCACGTAATTCTGCTGACCAGCTTATTGGCATTAACTTTGAAGTTTAGACCAGTGTTTCCACAGGGGAATTGCTGGGATTCGCTCGTATCATGCTTTATTACAAAAATATTATTTACTTTTTGGTCGGTATTAAAGATGCTGCCAACAATTTTGAGTGCTAGAAACAATTGAAAACTGAGGTTTATAGAACACCTCCAAAAAACTGTGAAGACCAACTTCAAACATTTTTATACAGTATTATCATCTTCACTGTATTACTTTATTACTGTAGTGATTGCTAAATTAAATTAAGCATTTTTTTTTCCAAAGTAAGGTACATGCAATATTTACTTTTGCAATGGCAGGGCTTTGTCTTCTGTTTGTGCTGGCCTTTCAGTGACTTTTAATTGAAGTTTCCCCTTTATTTCTAACAGAATAAGAGGAAATTGGTCTGCTGAGTGGTTCAATTAGCACAGGCCTCTGTGATGAACTAGAGTGGGTGCTATATTGCAGAGATCACAGATTCACAGAGACTGATGGTTTTACATTTTTGTTTATAAGAACAATGATAAGAAGCAGCCTGGTTTGTCAACAATTGCTTTCCCATTGTCATACCTAACCCTTGATCTGAGTCTAAAGAGCTCCTCTCCCAAGATAACAAGTGTATTCTCCCAAGATAACAAAGCCTCAAAGTAAGAAGTCTGTTTAGCTGTATTTATATTTGATGCCTGCTTAATTCTAATATTATGCATTTGTCCAAGTTTAGCATTTTTCCAGCTTTATAACTAAATGTATAAAGATGTAGTAACAGTTACCTATGTATGAATACGTACACACTAAGTAAACACAGTTCATGGATTCATCTGCTGTTAGCACAGTATGTAAAGAGCTCTGTCCTGGGAAAAATTGGGATTTCTGTAAGAAACTTGTCGACATGTGCAAAGGAGCCTGTCCACAGAGGTGGCGGATAGTGTTGCACTTTGTTTGCTGGAGCTGATGGGAGATTACATAGTTTAATGAGACTTGAAGGTTTTGGAATTCCTACCATAACTACAGTAATTTGTACAATGCCAATACAGTATATCAATATATCACTGTATCAGTGTATAGTGATAACTGTCTTTCAGCATCCAATTGAAGGTTTTTTTGTAGCATTTGGAAGTTCGTAATAAACTCTTCAGTCACATTTGTTTTTAAAAAAACAGTGACTTTTTAGCCACTGTAGGTTTAGTTTAGTTTTGACTAAAACGCTACATGATGGCTGCGTAAGCAAAGGTAAAAGAAACACTACATGTTGTACTCCGGTCGTCATCTTTCAGAGACGTCTACTGTCATCCTCATCAATTCAAATAGAGCTGCCGGCATCGGTTGTACAAATTGCTGTCTTCAGTATCATCATCATCATTAGTGATAGTTTCAGACATCACTTCTCCATTTAGGCCTTTTTGCAGTTGTAGAACTTGTTTTAATCAAGGAATTAATTGAAGGAGCTCATTTGATAAAAATGCCTTGGGATTTGTTTTACTTAAGAATTCCAGTGAAAAAGCTTTGCTCATTCTGCGATATATTGAAGTTTGATTTACTGAGACTAAATTAAGAGAAATTAAACTTTTAATTAAACTTTCAGAGGTAGAGGATCTATTTTCCAGAGTTCTAGATTCTGTTAACATAAAATGGAGTGATATAACTAGTGGTGTACAACAGGGATCAGTATTAGGGCCACTGATCTTCCTGATTTATCTCAATGATCTAGATTGTGTTCTAAGTGGTAAAGTAGTTAAGTTTCAAGGCAGTACTAAAAAAGACTAGCAAGCCCTACAGAACATGGCTTGTAAGCCTTTGCTTTATTCAGAGCTACTTCAAAGTTAAGTTTTCAGTGACGTTTCGCTAAAAGATCACTATACTCATGTGATTGTCTTCTCAATAATAAAGTGACTTTGGTGTTGTTTGGCCTGTACACAAATTAAATTAACAGTTCTAGTTACAGGAGTCATTATATGATCAGACCCCTATTACTTTGGCACTGATTGCCTGGTAGAGGCTAATAAGATGACAGTTTAAGAAACGAGAGAAGTCTGGGTTTACAATTTTACATGTTACACTGTAAGTTACACCCACTTCTCGATCAGTTTAGGCTTTTTGACAAAATAGTTCATAAACAGGTTGGAGATATTAACACAAAATCCTCTTTCAAGTTGAAGTCCTCAGCCTCTGTTTGAGCAAACACTGTCAATGAACAGCAGCGCTTGAGTCTATAGATGCATCCCACTGAAATGGGAACTGAAAATTGGCGGTACCCATGTCCTGATCCAGCTGCTGCTTTAAATACGCAGGATGTACAGATGCAGAAGCTCTTCTTGCCGTGAAGTTTACTCCCAACTCCATTTTAGAAAGAGCAGACATAAAATGTTTGGCATCGTCTTTACACTCTCAAAAAGTTCATGCATCTGTGAATGACTCGTTCTTTTTCACGTCCTGAACTGCTTCAAGAGTTGTTTCCCTGCCTGCATGGCTTTTCTTAAGGGTTTTGGTGAACAAGAATTGAATGTGTTTCAGAACTTGTCTCAGTGAACGTTTGTTGCATTATGGCTGTACATAATAAATTATCCTACCTGCATTGGAAATACAACGTGAGTTTTCAAAAGAAGAATTCAAGAATTTCTGCCCACAGACCAGGTTTCTCTGAGAAAAAAGCAAGTACCCGAACATTAATTCCTATATTACTAATACTGCTTCCTCTATTAAAGCTACTAATTTTAAGGTACTAAGAGAATTAAAGCTCCCTGACAATATATTTGTGAAGTGAGCGAGCTTTATTGAAGTCGAAGAAACCACGTTGAGGAGGTGCCCTTGTCGTCTTCTGACCTGTCTGGCTTGCCAGGGGGCAGACTGGCCGGTGCCACCCTGGTCGATTCTCAAGGTGACCTGAAACTAGGAGATCCAGATGACTCTGTGAAAGGTTTAGCTGTTAAGAGGCTATGGGTTCAACCTCCGGCTCTGCCCTTGATCGGCTGTGTTCTGATCTTTCTTCAGCTCGGAAATGAAGCGCAGTTCTGCTTGTGTTATTGCATGGTTATCGCATTGTTTACCCCTCATGTTACCATCATGATGGTTACAAAGAGTAAATCCACCTGGGACATGTTAAATGGAGTTTATTTGAACAGCTTACTCCTTAGAAGGCTGTAAAAGCATGTGGCTCACAAAAATCCAGCTTTAGTTGCCTTTCTGAGATCTGCTGCTGTTTCATTTTTGTGTTCTTTGAATTTATGGATTTTTTAATTTTTGGGAGGGACACTGATCATGACATACAGGTGCTGGCAGCTTGTGTATACTGCATTCCTGTCTAGCATTCGTTCCACAAAGCAGTTTCATTAACTGCTCAGAGCAGTGTAAACGATCTTTTAATAGCACACTAGCTGAACATTATCTAAGAACTGACGCAACATTGAATTTCTGAACTAAATCTGGGTATGTGGTAAGACATTTAAAAGTGGAGTATGAGGATCTTGAGTAAAAATCCATAGTGATGTTTGAAGTTTTATTCAAATGACATCTTGACATCACCATCAGCAACGTCAGCTTTCAATTTTCACAATTGCTTTCGCTTTGGAAATTCCTTGTGCATTGAGACACACTTTCTCCCTGCTTGAATTTAGCCACCTTCTCTCCATTAGTTTCTGCTAACTGTTCCAAATGTGCGAGATAAGCTCTTAGGTATGCAAGGATGAACAAAAAAGAATACATTAAAAAAAAACCCTGTGCTGCTGCTTTTTGAACTTGTTAACGGTTAATGTGTTCAGACCCACTCAGTGGCCTTGTGCGTTTCTGTTGAAGAGATAGGGATGCAGTAAGTAGTTAGTTCCATTTCCCTCTTCTGCTGATCACTGGATGGTGGGAAAGTTCAAATCTGCTGCTATTTTCTATCTTTTATCGGAGCTGCTTATCTCTTTGCTCTTGTCTGCATGCCTGACTTCGATAGTCCAGGGTCTCGGGTTTGGCAGCCTGGCGATGTCGTCCCCCCCCCCCCTCCACACCACTCCCCTCTTTCAGGCTCTGCAGATAAACACGAAGACCTAAGAAAAGGTTGATTGTTCAGCAGCTGAGCACAGTTAATGTATTTTTAATTGGAGTGAAATGATCAGGTAATTGCCTGAAAGTCTTCTAATGAGTGAAACGTTCCTTAAAGAGTGTGCATGGACGCTCACCCAGACGGAGAGGTATTCTTTGCAGTAAATGGTTTTTGGGTTGTGTTGCCGCACTTGTGAAAATGACCATTTCTCATGGCCTGGTTCCACGGGGGGGGGTAATGTGCCCAAGTGCTGTTAAAAGTAGGCAGAGACTGAAATGAGGTGCTAATTTAAGACAAGTTAAGCAGCTTTTAACTTTTCTTTATTGGAGGTGGTCTGTATAGCACACTTATGAGAAAACTGTTCATTTTACTTTCAGAAACACTGAATCCTCACTGAATCAAAAGCAGTAAGATGCCACCAGGTGCTGTTTATAAACAACACTACAAAATATTTGTTTACTTAATTGACAAAATGGCTATTATCTACTTATAAATAAATGTACGAAAGTATTCACCCTGTTTCTGGATTGCTCTTAATTGTAGTACAGTATATGCACATTATTGTAGCATAATGGACCAGTGCCTCGGCACACCAAAGAGTTTCCCACCATATCTTGGGAAAGAAGTAACTGTAGTACTAACACCCACACACAATCTGACATTCAGAATGAAACCCGCCGTCTGCATTTTTTGGTAATTGTCAGCGTTTGTACCTGGAACTGGAATTGAAGAATTAAATAACGGCTAGCCCATCTAAAAAATGCACAACTTGCACAACTCCAAGTGTCCCTTTACTTATGCCAAAGATTATTGGTCCCTTATCTGACTTCAAAAATAACTGGGTGAAGATAGCAGAGGCGTTAGCCAGGGGCTACCAATCCTGGTCCTGAAGGCCCACAAACCTGCTGGCTTATGTTCTAGTCCAGCTCAGTTACCCACTTGAACCCTTAATTGACTTAATAAGGGGATGAATTTGAGCTGTTAGACTGCTTTCAGCTCTTAAATGTGTTGGAGGTTGCCTTTTAACTGTTGCATTCCACAAGTAACATGAGATCTCACACCTTCTGTGTAGGAAAAAAAACGTGCAGATATTCCACTCAAGCAACCTGTTAGACAAATTAGCTAATTATGCTCACTGGAAAGAAAACCAGTAGGTCTGTGGTCTTTTAGGACCAAATCTGGGAGACCCTATGGTAAGTGACAAAAAAAGTGACCTCTATGAAAACCATAGAGCCATAGAACCATAGTGTGTCTAGAGCATGGGACTCTAACCAAGGTACTGGACAGCCTGTCACCTTAATTCACCTGTATGTTTAAGTTTAGAAACACTAATGAAATTAATGAAGTAACATGTCAGTTTTACAATTAAGGGGACTCTGGCCCTTGAGAGCATAGTGGTCATATATATATATATTTATTTATTTAGAGACGTCCAATGCACAAAACTTATTTAGAGGAACCATGTAGCTGGCGGGGTTCAGAACAAAACTCAGTTTTACAGCAGGGTGCTTTGGTTTGGGATCTTTCTATTGGCAGAACCCGGGGCAAGAAACATCACAAACTGTAAGGTGAAAAAAGAGTCACTGAGCTCTTAATGTTTTCTGAAATTTAATCAAATTAAACATTTGAACTTCTATGAAGGACTGGACAATATTTTCACAATCTGCTCTAAATGTATAATGTTTTCTGCTTAAAAATATGTCTTTTCTTAAATATGTAGTACCAGTAGCCCGGCAGCTAAGCTGGTTTATGTCAGGAAAACAAAAACTCTTCCTCTCACTAAAAAAAACAAAACTTACTTTTCTTGCTCACTTCTCCCTGTGGTAACCGTGCATAACAGGAAGAGAGCAGAGGTCAACTGTCAACTTGAAAGCTCTACTTCCTGGTTTATATATGTCACCGGACCAGTTGTCTTATACAAAATGGGCAAGTGACTGAGAATGACTGGTCATTCCCCACAACTTTCTGGGGAATTTAGTTCCAACAAAAACCACCATCTTGTCTCCACATACAATCTCACACACACACTCTTACAAAGTCTTAACAGATTTCTTCCTACAAGTTGAATTTAGGTTTCAGGTAATGGCATGTGTATGCTTGAGAAAAGAAGGCTGATATGTATAAGACCACTTGAATTTTTTGTTGGATTTCAAATGAACTTTCCTTGCTTCAACTGATTGCCTTAAAAGCCTTCCTTTTAGTTAGGAAGAAAGAAAAAGGTTTTAAGCACCACAGAAGATGACTAATGAAAAGTTCCCACAAAATGCATTGACTCTTTTTTGGTACACATTTTGCTTATCTTTTATTCGCCAACCAAATTGACAAATAAAAAGAAAAGAACACATTTAAATGTGAGTCACGTAACTGGTAAGATGTGCATTTAACAGTAGTTTCTAACAAGTTCTAATAACTATACAGAAACATTCCCACCACTGTTTGACATTTTGGTTGCTTTACTGCCAGCCTACTGCCAGCCAATGCTTTGACCTAAGATGTCCCTTTGCTTCTTGAATAGAGCTGTTCTTAGTGGAAGTGATGGAAAACCGTGACACTTAATGTTGGAAATAACAATATAAGGAGTGATGTCTTGGCAGAATATTTATTCGGGAGGCTTTGCCTCCTGTGGGCCAGTCCCGAGTCTGAATGAGCAGTCCTACTCATCTTAGCCAGGCGCACAGTTAGCATCAATATCGTGAGGGTTTGCGCTATAGGAATCTACATTTGTGGATCTATGCGTCTTTCTCTATCTCTGACCACAAGAGTTGCCACTTCAGCATGCTCTAAACTTAATAACATTCACGTTTTTTGTTGTGTTGTAAGTTTACAAAAAGAAGCTGTTTCTGCTCTTTTCAAGAAAGCTTATTAAGTCCCTTTTAGTTAATTAACATAAAATCATAATTGCAAAATGTTTTAAAATCTAGGAGGGCTATCCAGATATATATTTATCATAATGATATTTTATTTACTTCAGTTTCTAATTTTATTGCCCTTGAGTATGCTTAGTTTTAGTATCTGTCAGGATGTCGTATATTCATATTATGGCTTGCTGGATTCTTTTTTAAAGCATTCTGGACGCACTTTAAAAATGAGGTAAGGGAATAAAATATTGACGCATCCAAATTATTGCCAAGTAAAGGCACATTCCCCAGTTTTTTAGGCTAGCCTTTGAACGCTGTTCTTTGTGCAAGGCATTGCCTGCGTCGATTGGAAAGCAGGGGTTATCGGGAACGGAAATTGGAAGTGTTGTGTTCAGACAGAGAAGTAAGGATGATTGGCGTCTGTCACCAAAGGTGGGACGTGTCCGGGGATGATGCTTGGGGGTGAATAAAAAAAGAAAACTCTTTGATGATAATACTTTAGCCAGTGATGTTTCGCCTTTTAATTTGTATTGGCTGATCTTAGAGATGTGCGAGAAATGGCAGGGCTATTTCATATCACTTGCCAGTATCCCCACCCCCTCTCAAGGGGCACAGATTGGGCATAGAGTATATACCCACACTGGTACGTCATTTCTAACAATCTTCTAAGCCCTCTATAATCAAACTTGCTTCCACCTGTCGGTTTTTTAGGACATGCAGGCTAATTTTTCTGTCATATGCCGATAAAAGAAATCAAAGACTAGTGAATCTTTTTTTATTTATAACTTTATTGCTTGAGAGCCCGTTATCTAACTGGGAACTTGTGCTCATTAAGGAGTTAATTTTCTATCCCGTATCTCTGATTAACACAGTGAACCTAAATCACTGTGAATTCTTTAAATTTTTTCCTTGTTATCAAAAAGGTGGGGGGGATCATGGGGAGGGGGGGGATATTTAATCGTTTAAGTAGTTTTACTGGAGAACCACGTTTTTTTTTTTGCTCTTCCTAGCAATGTAAAGAAATCCTCGCGAAGCCCAGCTCAGTAATTCAGTTTTTAAAGCATGAAAAAAAGACTTGATGAAATTCCACTATCAGCACCGAACCAATATGCAAAATATCTCGCTAGAAATCAAATAGCTATTATGTTTTCATTTCCATTTTGGCGTATTTGCTTAATGAAGAATAGACAGATCAGACCGACGGAGGGTGCCTGCATGCGATGATAACTGCACAAGGCTCCTAGCTATCCGAGAGCAATGACGCTCCCAGTCACATCATTTTTTTATCCAGAGAGAGGGAGAAAGCAGTCAGTTTAACTCATTCTTCACCACTAAGTCGAAACCTCCAGCTCTACTGTAGTACTCGGTTTCACAATCATTTAAAAAAACGTGCCCCTTGACAGTGTTTTTCTTTGAGAAATGCATTCTCCACTCTGTTTTTTTTTTTAATCCAAGGAGCTCATGTTTTGGTTGGGTTTTCTCTGTACACGGGCACTGTAGGGCCCTGAACAGGTATGTTCATTTTGAGCACTGAGCCAAACAAAAATGAATCTCTTCCAAAAGCTGGATTGGGAGACCTCAGACGTAACAGTCAGGTTTAGTCTACACATCTTTTTGAACACCAGGCACTCGTTGAATAGCAAGTACAATGCTTGATTGGTTGCTGATCATGCGACGCATTGTGATTAACAGTAAGAAGGGGTCTGTTATTTCTAGGAATTAGTATAAACAAGCCAGAAAGGTGAGATGTGATCTGAAAGTAGATGGAAAAAGGAAGGCAATAGTCTTAGCTCAATTAAAAACAAAAACATCATCTGAAGGGATCACTCTGGGATTTAATGACATTGTCCCAGAATGTCAGGGTAAGTGTCCTGTAAAGCTTGGACTTACATATTCAGCCATAATTAAAATCTCACTTTGCTGATATTTTGTAACAGCTACTGTAACAAGTTTCTTATCCATGTGAAAATGTACAGCTGGCGCCTTTTTGAAGTTAGTGAGTAAGGCAAACAAATGTAAATTGCACCATCACTGAAGCTTTTCTGATATGAATCCAACAGACCCTTTTTTCCTGACTGACATTGGTGTCAAGGTACACTGCAGAGATGCATCTGGCCCTCAAAGGGCAAGATTACAGTTCTTCGTCCACTAGTCTTTTCATTTTAGATGAGCGTGCTTCTTTTTTTGGTACTTCATATAATATGAAATCTAAACGCACTGTGAGTGGTGTGAAAAAGCTTGCAATTTTAAAATGTGGTGAAATTACATTATACAGTATTTCTCTTGTTGTATTAGTATACTACCACATCAATGGATCCTCCAATTTAAGTAACCAAACTAAATAATTCAGTACTAATATGTATTCAAGGTATTCTTATTTTACTTAGTAATATACAGTGGGCTGGAAATTACACACGGGTCTTATTTTTCTTGGAATTATTGAATTAATTTTGTATCGCTTAGTTTACAATCTACGATAAAAGAGCTCTAATTAATATAGCCCCATGACAATCAAAACCTTGAACACACAAATTAGCTAGTGTATTCATTTTAAATTAAAATATTTTTAATTATTAAAATATTTTTTGTCTTTTTTTTTGTGGCTGTATTGCATTCATTAAAAACAGCAAAATGTGTTTACCAGCTTACTCATCATTTCATTCCTTCCCCATTAACTCTGTAAGATCTTTTTCTGTGCCTTAAAGAGAGTTGATTTCCTACACTTCAGTTCCACTGCATAGTGAGTCACGGGGTAGAAAATTGAGATACTCATTTTCTTTGGAAGGTTCATAAGCTCTGTTTTGTGATGATAATCCACTTCATACTATAAACATATTTTTTGTAGTGGGAGCTGTAAGGTGATTTTCCGGGAGTGATTTCTGTTTGCACCATGAGACCCTGTTCAGCAATACCAAAGATATTGTTTTTATAAAATGACAAAATTAAAATGTGATGGTGCGTTTTTCTCACGTTTCATTTTCCAGGTAGTATAGTATTTCCAACCAACAGACAGAGGCCTGTAGTGTTATAAATGCTTTTTGTAATAGGCTTTGCCTGTAATATTTAAATGAAGGCTGAGCTTTTACACTGCTATAGCTGTGAGATGGGGACCCACCTGCTATTTGATGTTAAATACTGTGGTTTTAGTAAAGAGAAATTTTTGCTTTACCTTTCCACCTTCTTTGGCCCAACACTTTGTTTGTGGGACTGAGTAACATCGCCATTCTTCGCCTTTTACCGTCCTGTCTTTTGAGGAAAATCTCGCTCACCCACATTCAACATCCTTTCCTGGATCGCAATCATCGTATTGTCAGATACCTCCCCACAGTTCTGTATCTTGTGAAAGAGAAGAATCACCCAGGTTAGGATTTGTGAAAGGCTGGGTGAGAACTGAAAAGCTGCTTTTTAGTCCATTTATCAGTAGGTCTGTTTTTTTGGGTGTTTTGCACGGTGTGTTTTTAGTGTTTACCATTTTACATGTGTACAGTTGAAAATGTAATATGATTATAGGAACAGTAAATAAGCAGTTAGCAGATGCACATTAGCTGAATTTATTTAAATTAAATTTTAGAAAACAGGCTAAGAAGTGCAAATATTTGCATTAATGTAGTTTATTCAGGGAAAGGTAATTCAGGGAACTGTGGATTTATGTACGTTATATGATAATGTGCGTGCTTACAGTTAACAGGTTTTAACACATTATTAAATATTTGAAAGTGGATCAACCTTTAACACAATTAAAGGAAAATTGTATAGAACTATTCAGTCATGTTTGTCATACCATTTGAAACACTGAATTTCTCTCATGAGTTATTGTTCACAGAGATGTAGTATTTCATCCATTTTCAGATAATGCTGATGTCTGCAAGATTTCGAATGCCTCATCACTGACCTGGACCTATAAGCTTGTCCATCCTCTCACAGAGTTTGAAACAGCGGCATTTGAGAAGAAGATACCATTTTTCACAACCGTCTTTTGTTGCCCCTGTTTTCAAGTCCTATTAAAAGTATTTTTACTTAGTTGCAAGAAAGAAAATCCCAGAAACTTTTGCTGCACCAATTGATGTGGGAAGCAGTGATCCAGTGATTGATTCATTAAACCAAAACCCTAATGGAAAAAAAAATCATAATTCAAACTTACATTTTAAACATGAAATATAATTGGAATTTTAAACACAGAAGTCCTTTGTACAGTTATGATTAAAGGAAAATTAATTGTATGAAAAGGTCTTCATAAGATACTGAAAATTAGATCTCCAAGCCCAGCTACATTATTCTAAAAATATTGTGTATGGGATCTATCTTTTTTTTATTAAGTTCCAAATCTAACTGTGTTAATTTTATCTAAAATTGCAATGAACCATGCAGGCGTGGAAGACGAAATTAGCCTAAAGATGTTTCATTTACAAAGAGAGAAACACTTTGTCAGGCCATGATTGTTTCTAAGCATTATCACAGCCTCATTTTTAATTGCTTTGGAAGTGAAATTAACAGAATTAGAAAAATTGCCTTTCCTTTTTCTACAAGCCTCTTTATTCACGGTTATTATTGTGTGCTTTGTATAGATTATAGGCTCCTTTGTTCTGGCAGTGTAAATATATACGCCTGCAGTCACAGCTTTAGCTTAGAACAATCTCCATTCATTGGAACTTAAATGAAAATTAATTTATGAAAAGAAGAAAAAAATTCTAAATCAACCAGTGTGAAATATCTTCAGATTTGCTTTTTTTTATCATTCAGTATTTTTCTTTTGTTTTTGTATTTTTGTTTGGCGTATGTATTTTTTTTTTCAATTTGCCTACACAGAAATGTACAAAATGACTGTCCTGAAGTCCGATCGCTGGATTGTTTCCTTTTGTGTGTGTGCGTGCTTCAAGCATTCCACTCGTACAGCTCCGATTAGAAATGGGTTGTCATCTTTTATGAAACAGAGTATTCTTTTAATAGTCTCTATGATGGCGCATGTCTTGCAATCATACAGTCATTCGGAGAACAATGGTTTGGTAATGGTGCAGGCGAGTGTTTGTAATAGAAAGAAGCTAATGGAAAACTACACAGCTTTCTTCCCTTTTGTAGTCTTTTATTCTCTTTCTGCTTCTCTTCTTTACCGTCCCAAGCAGGCTGTCTGCATGATCCAGTTTTAATCCCGTTTCAGCCTTCCCTTGCTCCGGACTGTGGAAGTATGCAGTTAACGATGAGCTTTTTTTTAACGTTTATTTTGTTGCTTTCTTGTTCTTGGCAACCTGTACAGTTTTAGTATTCAGGAATTTATTTGAACAGATTTGGGGTTTTGGGGTTTATTTTTATAGCTTCGCATAGAAAACATTAATTAGTTTTACTATTCTGACATTCCCTGGGGACGTTTTGGGGATCATTGTTTTTTTGAGATCTTAATTTTTTTTCTAGATGGTCGCCAGATGAGTCCCTCTGAGCGCATAAATAGCCACTTGTGAATTACCCAAAGTAATTTTCTGTATAAGTGCCTTACATTAGCAAAATAAAATGTACAAAATAGATCAGAAACTACACTCATGCAGTTCATCCAAGATTCAATGACTTACAACTTTTCTCTTACCTGCAGGGAGGGCTAATCAATATAAATTCATGCTCCTGAATTTCATACAAAATATAGTTGTCCATAGTTACTCCCATTTAGTAAATGCCACATTGTGTATGACAGTAAAAAATAATAATTCTGTAAGTATGCTGGAGATTGGGAAGTGGTGAATTTGGTGTTATCATTAGAGAATTAAATTATTTTTTCTCACTCAGTTCTGATATTTTCCTTAATTTATTATATATACTCAATTTCTTTAAGATTTTGAAAATGCTCTTGAAGATATTTTATTAATATAGAGTAAATGTTGCAATTGTTTCATTTCTGCTCTTTATAAGATGCTCAGATGCAACATTGTGGCTGTTGTCCAGCTCTGTTTTTCATTAAACATTGCTAAACAAACAACAATTTGGATATTTAGTTCACATTTAAACATTCATTTAATTAAATAACTACATTTCTATTTAATTTTACTTTAATCGAAACAACATTTAAATGTTTGCATAATGTGACATTTTTAGAATCCTGATTGTAGAGTTCAAAAGTACTTGTATGAAATAAAGTACCGTTGGAGTGAAAGTGCTTTACACTTTGTTTTACTACGGTTAGAAATATTCAATCTTGACCCTTTTTAACTGCATAGGCCAAAAGTCACATTCACCACAGTAATAAGCCACAAAACCACGGTTTCGTCACTCTATGACATGATGTCACACCGGATAGAATATCACAGGGTATTTAGGTCAGGAAGGGGTTGTGTTTGCAACACTGCAAATTAATGCTTGTAGTACATTAAGTGGAGCAGTACCCATACATAGTCACCAATACCATCCTGCGCTGTGTGTTGAATGTTGATTTTTCTGTGTATATTTCAAGTTGGAACTGATTTTGTGGAGGAAAATTAAATTTCTCATTTATTCTTTCTTGTGTTTAACTAGATAGAAAACAGTTCAGACAGCAATATTTGAAGGGAATATTTAATGTTTGGTGGCCTTATTGATATCGCATACGTCTGTTGTTAATTTAATTTTGCATTCATCACAAATAATTTTACATTTATCACCGCTTGGAAGAGTCCTTCTGAGGCCTCCAAACATTCAAAATTCACCATTTATCCTTTTTCAATTAGATATGGTCTGCAGTTTTATTTCAGTAAAAGGTTGTCAGCCATTTCAAAATGAGCGGTGACATTTAATTTTTAATACACATCAGTTGTTTTCAAGTTTCATGTTATTGAAGTAGAAATTGACAGGCAGTGTTTTCTTCATCGGTACGGTGTGGTTTCTGTTAAAGTGGGCTTCTTTTTAATGAACATCCAAGTTCCATTTCTGAAGGGCAGTGTGGGCAGGTGTGTGACTGATTGATGGATACAGTATGCCCACTTTAAAATAATGAATGTCTTTTTAAAATACTCTACATGTGGCGCTCGAAATACATTAGGCCCGGGGAAGTTGAATTCCAGAACTTCTAATTAATTCCAGTACTGGGTTTTTATATAGCCAGCTCTTTTATCTTTTTCTTTAACATAATGCGACAGCAGGTTGTATCAAAGACTTGAGCTAGAATGCCTTGTGTTTGGCTGCCGTTCCATCATACGTCTTGAATGAGAGAAGAATCGTTTTTTTTTCTTCTTTCAAATGTAACTTGAATTGTTTTCTCTTTGAAAGTGATCTCCAGCGCGCCCTGACCACAGGCTGGGATGGTTTGTGTGGGCAGCAGGTCTGTAACCAGCTTCCTGTCTTTGTCTCCGGAAGGTTCCGTGGGGGACTTGGAGGAAGGGGATGATAACCTTCCCGATGAGCACAGTCTGTCGGGAGAGGAGGCCGGAGCCTCGGATCAGGACGACTCGGCAGAGTGCGAAGACTCCAGCCCTTCTTTTGGGCCCCTGTACAACGAAGGTAATTGGATAATTAGGAGCGCTAACGAAGCCCCATGATGTATAGTCAAAAATAATCCCTCAGTTGGTCTTCTGTATATCCACCCCTAAAGGTCACCTCATCATCCCTCGCTAATGAGTGATTAGGTGCTGCTGCCTTCAATCACACTACAAGTCATTTGCAAATGTTTCTGCCCTGTTTCCAGTGTTAATTAGGTATTATCTGAATATTTTTTAGAAAACTTCCCCGACAACATTTAACTTGAACTTTCTCCTCGGATTCCTCATAGATGGGACGTTAAGGGGTGATTCTATGACAATTTTTTTTCCTCTTTGTTTGGAGATTCATGGATACCCTTTCTGAGTTACTTTAGAAAAGTCTGTAGTGTTGTGAATTATGCTAGGCTGGAAAGTCTTCACCCTCAGCAAGAATGGAAACAAACATTTTAATTCTGTCTAGTCCTGTGACTTAGGAGCAAATTTGTCTGCCCTTTCTAAAAGGCTGGCCTCCATCTTGTGCTCTGTTGTATCGACTTTGTGTGAACAGTATTTGCAACCAGAGTGAAGCACCTGTCATTAAAAGTCTAGACATACTGTATATTAATTTTGCACGTTGTTTTTTTCTTTACTTAGTTATTAACAAAAGTTTCATGGATGTAATTGCAGATCTGTACTGTAAAACTCTCGTTTCTGTATGCCCAATGCTTGGGAGATAATATTGTTTGACTCTCACAGATGGATGTAATTGATCAGTTGGATTAAAATGTGCCAGCCGTTCAAAGTAACTACTGAAACCATGTGGAAGGTGGTTTAATAGTAAAATAGTACTATTAAATAGTAGGTTTAATATTAAAATTATCAAATAAGTACGTTTAGATCTCACACTGATTCAAGAATGCATCTGCAGTCACTGTTTTTGTAAGATCTGCCTCAGGATATCATCGTTGGAGATCTTTAGTTTATTTAATCAAGAAAGCTATCAGTGAAATAACCACTTTATGGTTTAATTGCCCTGCTTTGTAACCTACATAATATTACATGGTATCCCAGCTGTTGCACTATTTGCTGATTTTATTCCTCTTAATTTCCATTGCAGAAAGCTTTCTCTTTCACCATCTGTACCAGTGTATGACCTATTTATATCCGTGTTGCTCTCCTCACCAGTTAAAGTCCCTGAGAGACTCTTTGCCATTCCTAATCCTGGATAGCCAAAACAAGAAGGACTTCAGGAATTCTTAAAAGTGGCCTGTTAAAAATATATTCTATTACTGTTTTTTTTCCATGGTGCATGAAAAGTAATTTCAAATGGGTAATCATTGGTACTACAATGTGTATTACATATAAAGCATTAAAGATTTTAAAATATTTTGGGTTAAATGAAAATCTATATAATCAATGAACTACCGGCATGAAAAGAGATTAAATATGTACCAGAAAAATACAGTTATCCCTCATTATACGAGTTTAGATTGTTCCTCAAAAACTGCTAGAAAATGTTCCGTCAATCACCCAAACATCAGCTTAATACATCACAGAATGGTACCTGAGTATGAAAACAATAATGTTCCTGGTTAACTATTGAAGTTACATGCTTAGAGTCATTAGACAATGCATGAACAATAACACACCTGCTCCAAGACGCTGTGACACAGAGGAGTACCACTGACCACACCCAAGAATGTTGGCAAAGCTTTATGATAGCCCAGCTTGTAAGAATGAAAAACTGCTTGTTAAATGGAAAATAAAACACATAGGAATTATTACATCTTGTATAAACAAAAATAGTGGTTGCTCGTATAAGGAGGAATTACTGTATCTTTATTTTTCTTGAACATAAATGCTTAAAAGCATTCCTACGTACGTACCAAACACACATTTCTGGACTGTATTTTAAAATATTTTTGTTCAAGGTTGCCTTGGCAGGAGGCTTTTTTTCTATATACAAACAATCTTGTACACATCAAAGAGAGGGATTATTTACAGGAACAGTCTTGTCAAATGTTTACATGGGCCTTTTTTAAAGTGTAATAAAATTATTCAGCTTCCTCTCTTTATCTCATGTAACTGGATGGTTCATAATCTCAGTTTTCTCAATATTTAACAGTTTATTGATCAGTAGGTAGCCAGTTTCGACTAATCGCCATAAGCAGAGGTCATGGTTCAGTTTCATCAGTGAAATGCATCAGCTTAACGTTTCAGGACACTAGCTCCATTCTGGTGTTATTGCAGAGGAAAAGGTGTAACAAGATGTTTCAGCAACTCAAACAACAATTCTACAAACTGGCGAAAAGTGAAACCTTTTTTCCAATTTCATATCTTTAGTAAAACAAGACTAAACCACTGAGTCACCCACAATTGTCACAATGTTTTCATTGTTGTGTCTGTTACTAAAGTGCAGGTGCATGTCTCGCTGGTCTGCCTTGTACTTTCACAGGAAGTGAAAGGCAGCTGCACTGTTTTCTTTTGTTATCCATTATCTTGGAAAAGTGGGTGTTACAAATTCCTGTTTTGTTTTTAATTAGCACCTAAAAAATAGATTTTGCTATTCTGCGATACTTTCGACTAGGAACGTTTTCAATTTTTGTTTTTCTCAAACATTTAATGAGCAGTGCTATTTAACAAGTTTAGGAGGAGGTCATATTCTAATGTTGCACTTCCACCCTCGTATGTATAAATACTCTGTGGCTGCCCACAGCTCTGTGCTCATCTTTTCTAGCTCCTTTCCCTCTTCACCAGCTGTACCCTTGCAGCTGCCTCCCTGGTTCATTCCTCAGAAGTAAGGGGCGAGAGGCATGACACTACCAGTCTTCAACCAACACTGTCATTTCCTCAGACATGTGATTTAAGTTTACGTTCTCTATCCCTTTATATTAGGAGGTTTGTTTTGGCATTAATAAAATTAGTCTGAACTACTGAAAATGAAACTGTGCTATTGATATTGATGAAGGAAACACTTAGAGGGTGTTGTCCTCACACAGGTGATGGCCGATTCTGGATTTACTTGTTAAAGCAAGCAGGTTTATAACATCAATCAAGCTTAAGGACAGCTCGTAAATTATTCAGCCAGTGAACACACTTTCTTTCAGGAGGGTGAGCCCTATAGTCCAGACATCACCAGTTTGAGCCATTGGTAACATCAGAGTTGGAATCGAATTGGCTGGGACATCTTTGATTTAATGTGCAGTTGTGATTAACGGAGTGTCTATAAGCTTACATTGTTGTCGGGGGAGACTCCTGATAAAACAAAACTGATAATGAAGTATGGTGTGGTTTGTTTTAAATAGATACTGAAATTATCACTTTTTTGGGGGGAGATTTTATTTTTATCCCTAAGTTCAGGCTTAACAATATGCAGAGGAAACATTAAGAGAACAATGTTCTCTTTATGTGAGAAGTTTATTTACTTCATTAATCTGAGTAGCAGGATGATTTTTGTGCTCATCAATTAAGTCTTAAGTTTTGTATAAGAATTTAACTTCCCTAAGCCTAAAGCTCATTCCAAATGTTAATTATTTTATTTTTTAAACAGTGTTAATTCCACTAGAAGGTTAGACATTTTAACGGTGTTCTATGTTGGTTCTTATTTTGCTCTTAAATATTCCAGTAATTTTTAGAATTAACTTCAACCTGATAAGAGTTGGTTGGTTTTGATAAACTTATGGAAATTTTGTCAGGTGCTAATCGGGATGTGATTTGAGATAAGCTTGGGTTTTTTTTTCCTCCACTGATAGAAACTACACGTCACCTTGTTTTTTTTTTCAGGCTTGTGTTTTTGGCCCCAACTATTATCAGAGTTCCATAAATCAGGGCTGTTTGAGGAACCTGTTTTTTTCTACCTGTGATCAATAACATGGACTTTATCAGGGCACTGGTGGCCTAGTAAAGGACAGAAGTTCTTATCCGCCATCTGGGACAGAAACACACGATAACCAACCCATAATCCTACACATTTTTCCATTTATAGAAAAAGAATTGCTCTTCGCAAATGACTTTCACACAATAGGCTTGAGATGAAATATTTTGTTTTGAGGTCAGCTGTAGGTTTAATCGTACGTTTTGTTTTAAGAACATCCTGGCAACATGCTGTACCTGACTTTGGTTTTTGAACTGATAATTCTCTGGGACACAGACATTGCAAAGAAGAGTAATCCATTGCAGGTTTCAAATGTCGTAGTGTCCCAAACATTTTTACAGCGAAAACAATTTAAAATAATATCAGCTTCATACAGCTCTCTGCCCCAATTTGCTTAATAGGTAACACAAAGGTCAGTTGTGTATAAAAGTGTTAGCAAACCCTTTCTCAGTTTTACTCTACTTTTTAGGTGAATATTGAAATTCAAGGGCATAATATTCTCATCTTCAAATATTTTTTTAATCCTAAAAACATTGAGTCCTAATTAGAAAAGATGGCCTAATCTCGTTTTTCAGAGTCATGGGGAAAATAAGACTAAGAAATATGCTGGGTCTGTCTTATTAGGATCCAAAAGACATAAAAATAAATTAGATGGTGTCTGAGTGGCCACAATTCAGTGGCTGAAAGCCAGTTCATACAACATGACTCATAGTTTTTTGATGGTCTGTCTAGCACTATGTGAAGGAAAGGGGACTAGTTAAAATTAATACACGTTGTTGACCGAAAACAGGAAAACTGGATGAGCTTTGAGTATATGAATAAAGAATGATGTGTTTTGGCCTGATGTTTTCCTACCTAGTTTGCTATACAAGTAATATACAAGCCCCTGGTTGAACCAGGTTTTAATTCATAATAAATAGTGGTCCGCAATGAAGATTGTAGAGTAAACAGGATTTATGAACATTGGGGATGATGTGCATTTTACAATGTGGGGTGCAGAAGTTTGTCCTTTGTGGGGTGTTGGAATAACATTGGATGACTAATTAGCTCATTTGGAGAGAGTGCATGTAACGTATTAACCACACTATCATACTATGGACAGATGAAATTAGGGGAAAGACAAATCAAGAATTTAAATAAGATGGCTCCCTATGTCTGGGGTGATACTGCTTAAACAAGCTTTATCTCAAAACGGTTACATTTGTGGCTAATATGAAGAGAGAGAGGGCGCTGTGCTTGAGGTGTTAATCCTTTAGAAGATTACAATAGACGCGTCACCGAGAAACACTTTCTGTTTTGTACGTATCACAGAATCATTCTGTTGAAGACCTGAGATATTGCGAAATGTAGGGGCTTTTCCAGAGCTGGACAGGGAAGGAGGTTTTGTGAAAAAGAAAAGTAGAGATTTATTTTAAAAAGTTTGGAATGGTTCCAGGAGCTGGTGTTACAGTTGTTAGGAGACTTTGCCCTGCTAGCATTAAAAGGAAGTTAAGAAGCCTTATCAGATGGAGAGCTTTGCTGCTCACTGAGGTTAGGGAGTTGGAAGTTTTAGCCTCTGCTGTGCCTGGTACCAGCCTTCTTGATAAAGTTGATAGGTAGATAATATTAAAAGCAATAACTGGTGTTCCAGTTCTGCTCCTGCAGCATACTGCTACAGGATAAAATCAATATGCCATTCATTTTGATTTATAGCTGGAAATAATGGGACTGTTTTGTGAACCAGGAGGAGTTAGGAGGGGTGGGGGATTGATTTTGTTTGATGCAAATCGCATCTTTGTCTCTAATATTAATAATGTGAACGCTAACGACGTCACATGAGGGAGCAGTTTATGGCATGTATCGATTGAATTATCAGTGGTTATCGGAGTGAGAATGTAAAAGCAAACATGCCCTTTGTGCAGTCAACTGTGGCCCTTGTCTAAACAGATAGGTGTTTTATCAGAGGCTGGGTGGGGGAAAGGCAGGTGGAGGGGGGATTTGTTCCTGTAGTTCATGCAGAAAATAGCCATCATCCGGTCCCTATGAATTCACTGCATGCATCATTACGTTTGGAGTGGCAAGTAGGCCGTCTCGACAATAATCGTGTCGATCAGTGCACAAGAGAAAGAGGTTTTGTCTTCCGATAAGGTTTTCTGTTCGGTCCTGAAATCACTTGCACCAATCTCTCTGCTGTTGTGGTACGTTTTAAGTGGCGGAGCTGTAGAGTTAAGCATAATGAATGGTGGGTACTGACAAAATGAAAATACTGTAGGTAATCCCCAAAGCTGCTGAAATATCTGAAATGAAATAAGAGAGTAACATCATGTGGACCGAAGGTTCTTAACACTTTAAAAGAGCAGGTGATGTGCTTACGTAGTCTTTTTCAAACACACTTTGAATTACATAACATGCACATAAACTACTATATGTTGATTCTCATTTTACTTAGTACCTACCCAGTATCTTCTCTGGTATTTTGGAAGAAATGTTGTTTTCTGCTGTTTTGCAGAGGTCGTGGACTCTTTTCTGTATTTCAGCCCACTTTCTAAATTTGGATTAATTAATCATTCACCACTGACAGTGATACACTGGAGTGACTTTGACTGTTGTGTTAGCAATACGTCGCATCAGAAAGTAATTTGAGACCAGGTGAGGAGGTTCAGTGTCGAGCCTGGTGAAAATCAAGATGGCAAACAGAAAGGAACCAGAGAACAATGCCTTCATAATATGTCTATGTTGGATACTGGACTGAAGTCAGCACAAGATTACTTAACATCTAGTGAGTTTGTAGCCAGCAATTTCTAACCTGGCAAGACTTCACAGTCCAACAGCCTGTCAATCATAGGCCACAATTTGGGAGACCACAAGTCAAGACACCTCTCCAAGTTTGATGGGGAGTTCAATATGTAAGGCTAGGGCACACTCCTCTAGTTCAGTGGTTCCCAACCTTCATTTCTGTGAATCACTGGTTTAGATGCTACAGAAACGGCTCTTGTAGTGATTGATGACGACGCAACTGTACAGGACCAGTTACCTCAGGGCACCTGCTGCCCTTCCTGCAGGCTCATCCTGATGAGTAAATATTCCTTCACATTCTACTGTGAAGGTAACCAGCTTTCTCGTGGGATGAGAATGTGGCGCGTGGAGGAGGCTACCCAGGCATGTGGTTGAATCCACCATCCTGGTCTTTCAAGTAACAGCTGGATTAGGTTCTTGGATCTATTAGCTACTGTCTACCAAACAGGCCACATGGGCCAAATGGTTACCTCTTGTGTGTAATCTTTATTACGGTATATTCTTATCTGGAAGTCATATTGCGGAAGCCCTGCTTGCCAGAGCTGAGCCCCGTTGTGGAATGAGCTGGGACAACCTGTAGCACCTAGGACTCAGAGACCAGTGAACAGGAACATGTTTGCCGAGGCTCTCCGAGAGAAATGGGTCCCACAAGACAGTATTAGCGATTTGGTCCAAATTATGTGTTGCTACTAGCAGTCACTACACGCGCTACTAGCCTGTGATTTTCACAGCAGGTACTGCGTTGATGACAAATGTTATTCGGCAAAATAAATTTGCCTGTGAAATGTCTATTCAATACAATTTTGATTTATATATGTAATAACTGTCTTTTTAGTTCAAATTGATGCATCTTTGAAAGTTCAGTATATTTTTAATTATTGTGCAATGTGACCAAATGGGTGGTTAACATGTGATGACATAAGGCTACTTAACCAGAAGTTAACTAAGGCTGGGCCTCATCATTACTGGGGTGGGAAACCACTGAAGAAAGCAAGGGTGATGCTGAAACTGGAATTGCTGAACTGGTAGATGACACTCTTCTATCTGAAAACCCCTGTATAGTGACAGGGGACAGACACTATGCTGTAGGAGCTGCCATCCTTCGAATGCAACATTAAACCAAAGTCCTGATTTCTTTGTTGGCGCTGTTCGGAATAGTAAGAGCTTTAACCTTGGTGTCCTTGCTAAATTCAGCTCTGGGTCTGTACAATTTGGCCTACCAAAAGTTCTCCCTTAAATCAATTGGTGAAGCAATTTCTCCCGTCTGCTGTATCTCACATCTGCTGTAGATTGGGGCTGCAGTTGTAGAAGGGCTGCCACTTGTCACTGAGTGAATGCTGCACTTCAGTGGTAGATCAAGTTGGCTCTCTCCTATGTGTAAATTACTTCTGAAAACATTTGGAATGAAAATCCATATAGGAATGCAATTAATTATTAATCATTTACACTGAAGGGTGGCCTCAATGTTTTGGCTTGCTAACCTTTTATAGAGCTTTTGTTATAAGAATTGGATGATACAATGTGAAAAGATATTAAAAAAAAACTGAGAACTCATGACATACGTCTGAATACTCCTTATATCAAAACTTGTACCATTCTTAAACACAGCTCGAAATTAGCTACTCTTCCATTTGGTCCCATAGCCCACCTTCACATTTATAACACATTTTCTGTTTTCTTTTTGTGTTTGTCTCTTCTCGCCTTTGCAGAACCAACTACAAATGAGTCACCTGGCACACCTGAGGTGCAAGAAGAGAAGGAGCCCCACTGGAGTGGCCCAGGTGAGACCCCTTTATATTACAGTGTATATTATTGGCAACCTGAGAGTGTCTGCATGAGTCAACATGTCCAATAATTTATTTGAGAAAATACAGGTTAGACACAACTCAAGACACTCATACATACATACTACACCTAGTGTGAATTCACTGACAGGAAAGAAATAAAGTCAGATTTCGTCTAATATATTTGTTCTGCTTCTTTTGTAAAAGGCATTTTGTAAACATTGGGAGGGAATGGAAAATGGACAATACAGTAGTAGCTAATGCACTGTTTGCAGCATTAATAATAGTTTTTTTTAGTTTTCTAAATTTTAATTGAACAGACATTGTGAGGGAATTTGTGGAACGGAAAATGACATTGACATTCTGTTCCTTTTAGCAATGAATTGTTGGTATGGCAGACAAAACATAAATTCAAGGTGACAGAAGGTTCGGTTTAAGTTGTTAAAAACTATAACTTAGATCACATTTTACAGTTCTCCTTTTAAATTTAGTGATGTGTTCTTGTGTAGGTGCTACTGGTACTCTCATTGAATAAGTTGGGCGTAACAGATTATTTTTTTAGCAACCATAAATTACTTCAGATCTTTTTTCATGTGTGCGCTTTCAAATCCTGCAACCACACACAGGAGAATGAGGGAGTACTGGCAGACCCATCTGATCCTCCCACCTTCGAGCTGCTTGTTTTTACCATGTTGCACACAGCACAGTCCAGTACAGGACTGATTGGAAGAGAGGTACATCCCTCACATATGCTGTTTGTACGGACACTACAGAGTCTGTTCATGTGAATTGGCTTCTGGGAAAATTGGCTGTGATGTGACTGTGTGTGTGTCAGAGTCTGTGTCTGCCCTGCGATGGACTGGCGTCCCATTTAGGATGTATCCCTTCTTGCGCCAATGGCCCTGTAATGAGTAAAGTGGTTAGAACATGGATGGATGGATACATAGTCTGAACAGGTGGTTTTTGAGGACGTGCAGTGAAGTGGTTGGAGATCACTGTGCAATGCTGGTGCTACTGGGCAAAGGTGAGCTTAACAATAGAGGCTGGGTTAAGTGATAGGATGCCCCTATCACTCTCCTTCTGTCCAGCTTGGATTTGGCCATTCTTTGGCTCAAGCTGAGGTTGAAGAGCTTATCGCGTCTTTTCCAATACTGTACTTCAGTTAGTTTTGTTGAAAACATGATGCTGTTTCAACAGCCTGTCTATAGCGTGCCTGAAATGGCAGCAAAGGCAGGGTTGGATTCTTCACCTTGAAAAAGCTGACAATGAAGGCATGAATGTGAAAGTAGGAATTCTGTTGTCTGTTTTTTTTTTTGCTTTCCTGGAACACAGCGGGTTAAAGAATGCAATCAGCTAGCAGCTCTTCATCTTCAATATTTCTTTTAAGTCCTGTAAGTTTGCTGAGTTGTTTTTTTTCTTTTTTTTTTAATTCTTCATGTGAAGATGTTTCATTATCATCCTTTCCCAGCCTGTCCCTATAACAGTAATTGGAGCGATATTAATTGCTGTGTGGTTGCTGGTTGATGGCAGCCCAGTGATGTTAGTGCGATAGGGTGTTCCTTCCAAACTAACTGCCGAGATAGGCATTCTATCAGCTCTTCTGCAGGCTTCGTATTTATCAGGAGTGGGATTGGCAAAAGGGAAACTTTGACCAGTCTGAATTTTTCTCTTATCGTTCAGATCCCTCCCCCCCACCCCCCCTTCTTTTTTAATGTCAGCAGCAAAGGAGCTGAAGATGTGGACTTGTACAGACAAGGGTTTTGTAATCCGCTGCTGTATCAGTTATTTCTCTCCGGCTGTAAGCTAAATTTGCTTGTATTGGTTGTGGTGGTGGGTTTTTTTTCCTGAATATCTCTTTTTTTATTTTGCCTCTTCTGCTGGATTTCTATGGTTCATTTATTAAGGCAGAAATATCACTGCATAAGTGCTTACATTGGTAGAGTTATGTGCGGATACCCTCCATTTAAAAGCAAACGGACAGTCGTTTGCTCTCTTCTAAGACATTTGGTGTATTTTGTTGAGGTAACACATCCCTGAGACAAGAATGGAATGTGTGTAAGGTAAAGATCAGAGCAGGGCTCCAATCCAGGGAAAATATGATAGGGAAATAATTACAGAAAATGCAATCATAATATTAGTTGCTTTTTTATCTCAATAAATTAAAACAGGCAAGCTTTTATCTTTGACACTGTGGGACATAATTTCCAAAATGTACAAATCATGCTAGTGGCGTAATGATGGAGAAGGCAAAAAAATGTGTTTATTTTGCTGTGGACATGTATTTCATTAAGAGGGTGGATGTTTAATGGAAATTCTTGTCATTGTTTTGTGAACTGTCTTTGGATTGTGTTTTCTTTATTAAAAAGGACCCTTTTATGGTAAAACGTTCTGGAACTGTACTTTAATATTGAAGTCCAGTCATGACAGATGGCAGTTTCTTTAAGCAGCAGAGTCACCTTTTTCATTCTTATTTTTTACCATTGTGCCTTCTTAAAATCTGAAGTGATTTTGATTTTGTATAGGTTTTGTTTTTGATATTATATATATAAAGTATATATTAAACTTTTATTTCTGTAATAAGGCTTTCATTTGTGGTGTTATATTCATTTACACATTTTAAGATCATTCTGTATGTATATTCCATTAGCTCACAAGAACGTGGTTTTCTGTAAAAATTAAAAGCTCGCAAGTCAACTTGGATAATTAGATTTTAATGAAAAAAGTGAACAGGAAGTCATATTCTTTAAATTAATGTTAAGAAGGCAGCTGACACTCTTCTTTTTAAATAAGATCTCATATGAATTAATCCTGACCATTTTCCCTGTTAAAATGTAAACATGCTTTTGTTTAAACTAAACACCATTTCATCTTAAGTGTTCATCTCAGTGCTTAATCACCTTTCCCTGCTGCATTCCGGTTGTTTGTTTTGCCAACGAGATTAAAGGTAAAAAAAGTGTAAAAGGTAGAAAAATGCACTATCGGGCGATATGCGATATGGCGAAGCTTAACCCTAATGGAGAAAGACACAATTTAATCTATAACATGTCTGCTGTATGATATGCAAAATAAATTATTTAAAAAAATTATCTTTAAAATGACCTTGCTCGCTGGGGGGTTTGATACTCTTTCTACTTAAAATTCTGATATGCAAATGGCCGATAGCTATAATCCTTAGTCTGTGCGAAGATTGTTGCTGCCTTGTCCCCTTAAATTGGACGACAGATTGTTACATGAGGTAAATGAAATGAATTCCATGTTGAAGTTGAGGTCTTACGTCCTAGCGACTGCTTGCTGAGCTTGTGTTCTCTATTTTTTCCTCAGTTTAGGTATGGAATTTTGTTTTATAGGGAGTTTGTTGGGTGTTATTGGATTGAATCATAAAAGAATGCCTGCACATTACAGAAAATGCTTTTTTCTCCCTGAAGTATAGTTATAATATAGTTGTATATTGAGTATAGTACAAGGTTACTAGTACATAAACACATACAATTAAAGTTTTTTTTTTTTACCATGTGCAATATGGTATAAAAGTCTTGATTTGGAGTTCTCTTTGAACAGAAGAGCTAAGCAGACAAATGGGGAAGAAATTGAGCGCTTTTTAAAATCTGGAGTGTGTACATAAGGAGGTTTTTGTAAATCTTTTAGAAATGACATCTTTGCCTTTGGACGTTTTTCCTGGAGTTTCAGCAAAACAGCTAAAGCACATTATGTAAAATGCAAAATGAACAAATGTAGTGGCTGAGTTTTATCACCCCTTGATTTCCCCTTCTGCAGGGGGACCAGCAGCTATGAAATAGAGTTAGGCCTTCATATTTTTGGATGCATGCATTTGCGCGTGTAGTGTAAGCAACATGGTTTGGTTTGATTTCTACCATTCATTCAAGAAAATCAGGACAGCAATTTAAATCCTAACTTGTTGCACCCTTTAAATCCACTGAGACGTTGGAAAGAGTGAGATGTTGAGACATTGGAAAAGGAGAGCACTAACTTTATTTTTCATACTTACTGAGGTGACATCTCGAATCGAAGTCAGTCCATTGCCTCACCAAATAGCATATTTCTCATAGTGAAACTAGAAGCAAGATATGGTCCAACAAGGTCCCATGACAAAAATCTGTCAGTTAAGAGTAGTTACATTGTATTTATGCCCCTTAATCTATACGCAACAGTTATAGCTTATAGGGTTTTGTGTATGCAAATTCCAGTCACTGGAAAATTACAAGGAAAATGCAATAAGCGTTATTCAAATCAATTCTTCCATTAAACAGGTGAAATAGCATTTTTTTAAATACATTTTTAATTTTAGCTTCTAGTTTTTATCTTATATATAGAGTTTATTTATTTTTTTGTTGTGAAACACTGAGGAATGAAACATTTAATAAATACTGTATATGTTCATCTTTCTGCTTTTTTCATTAAATGATTGGTGGTGAAAGGTTTCATACTGTGTGTTAGATGGTACCTGCTACTGTATATTGTACACATTTTAAAAAGTATCCATTTGGTATATGTGAATATTTCTGTTTTGTAAAATATCAAATTTGAAAATATTACTTAACAGAAAATTTCATTTTGTGCAGCCAAATCAATGACATTTTGTAAGTTATTATAACCCCTAAAACATTTTATTTAAACAGAGTATGAAATTACTGTATTTCTTAATCTCAGGGTTAACATGCTACTAATAACCTTAGCTTTCTTTGCTTTCCCAGAATTGACAGTCAGACATGGGAAAGATTTCACACTGCACATCTGAGTTCTTTCTAACCTAGTTTCAAGCTGCCTGCCTTCCTCATCGTCATTCAGTCAAAGCCTGCTGTCAGGCAGGGAGGGGACAAGCAGGGCTCTTTTGAATTAGAGGCAAGGGGCTGGTTGGGTCCGTGTAGTATTTTGTAAAGTAGCAGAACTGTATTAATAATGGGTACAATTAGAATGATGAAATTACTTATTATTTTTATATCCTTTCTTGTGCAGTTCCCCTAGTGCTTGAAGTTCATATTGTTTAAAAAGAAAAAAACCCTGCAGGTTTGTTATCAGCAAGAGAACACAACGGTCCAATGTGAAACTGTTCCACTTGATGGACAGGGCGGGAGAGATCATCACGATTATTCTCTCTGACTTCAGTTTGGTATGTGTAGGCGGATTTCATGGCTGTGTTTATTTTGTGTCATTTGCCTGCCTTTGCCTACACTCTGCCTTATTGATAGCTTTGGATTACAAGGCGTGCTGAGGTAAACATCAGGCTTATGAAGGCCCAGGATGATAGAGTTGTCTTGTATTAAAAAAAAAATTGAACAGTGAAAGCTGACTTTAGCAAGAAAACGAGAGAGGAAAGTTTGGTCTGTTTATATTTGTCTCATAAAGCAAGGATCCAGTGTTTCATTTTCAAATACACTTTAAGGTGTTATTCGGTGACTAGTTCAGTAACATTTTTTCATCTGTTAGAATATCATCACCAACTTTTTCCTTCTTGTTCAATGAATTTGTTTTAGTTACCTTGTTCCTTAATTAACTCAGGGTTTATGAGCAAAGGAAATTGATATAAAACAGTTCTCTGAGAGTCTTTTATAATAATGTACCCCCACCCAACAACAGTTAAAATTGCTCTGCATCCTCCATAAACAGTTTATAATACAATAAATATTTTTTAAAACGTTTGTGTCCATAATCAAAGTTGTCCAACAGTAAAATAATAATGCTGATATTTATAATCCTGATGTTCAGCAGACATAATCAAGTACCTGGCATGCTCAATGTTTTATTTGACTTATTTTATATTTATTTTTTCTGTTTTATTTGATAGTTTTTCTAGAATATTGTATTAAAAACCAAAGACTTGTTTTTATTATTTTGCATCTGAAGTATTTTGGCCAGAAAAATTAAAAATGAATCATTTTTATGTCTTATTTAAAGTGTTAAAAGCATATTAGTTAGATCTAGTTGGTGACAGTTTTAAAACAATTTATATGATCTTTGTTTTTGGAATGTAGAGTTGTAGTGAATTTGTAAGCCTTTTAATAACTTTAAAGAAAATGTTTGCTTCAAATGAAAACAAAAACACTTTAATCGAGTTTTCCGAGCACTGAAGTCATCACAGTTACTGTATTTAGTATGTTAAAGCAACACAAAATGATTTTTGATTTCTGACCAATATAGCATTTTAATAGAAAAACGTGTTATTTTAGAAGAACATAATTTAGTCTAACTTAAAAGTTTATATGCAGTATATTTTGAGTTGTCGGATTCTGCTGTTTGGGCAATTCTAGATGGTATTTTCTTTAGAAAAAAACTATCTGCCAATAGGAATTTCTATGTCTGATACTTGTGTCAATGTACTGTATAAATATACATTGTTTTCAGAAAAAGAATCAACAAGAATGCAATTTGCCTGTTTTTCATAACAAGGACAAAGAGATGTAAAAATCTTTGTCTTGTGAAACTCTGGGAGTTGTTTATTTAGTTTCAATGTCAGTTTTGCAATCAACACCCTCCAAGAGCTATTTTAGTGGTTTATTGTTAACCTGCTATATATCTGTACTGAGATAGCTGTGGTTACTGGTTATGTGCAGATGTTTTGGCTGCATCATTTTTGTAAATGTTTATGATTCTTTACATAAGCCCCATTGGCTCTTCAGCGTTATCTGTTGTTTGATTTGCTGTTAGATATATTGAAGTTGGTAGCTCTATCTGTTTAATTGATCAGGCACCTGTTGCTTAATTGTGCTTTAACTTTTCATAAAATACTGCGCAGCTCAGTATTTGAGGTTTAAATTAGACTGCAGCGACCACAAGCCTTTATCTGATAGTATGGTGCCCACATCCCTCCTGCTTCTGTCATTATGGGGGTGCATCTATTTTTATTTACAAAAAGGGAAAAGTGTATGTACGAGACAATGCATTAGACTTTATGGGGCTGTATCCCTTTTCAATTAGGTTGCACGTGTGAGCATTTGTGATTCTGAAGGCTGTTATAGGATGAAGAAAAACATCTGGTGTCTGCCTTTGTCTTTGCGTGGACAGAGCAGAAATGGCAGGATGGATGTTAGTTTGTCCCCTGACATCAGCTGTAATATACAGCTCAGGAAAGCTCTTGCACATCCGGGTCATTCCCTGGCACGTAGAAGACGAGCAGTTCCTGGCAAATAACTTGGCTCCTTGAACTGCAGATAAAATGCTCGGAACTTCCTGCAGGATTCCAGAATATGTGCGTTAACCCTTGCTCCCTTCGCCGGCCAGACTGAATTCATCTCACTTTGAAATCATCTGGCATAGAGGGCATCAGGCTCCAGAAGTAGATTCTCAAAAGGCCCTTTTTAAAGGGAAAGTAGATGTCCTCTTATGCTGCATTTCATGCAGATGCATAGCTACTGTACAGTGTTGGCCTTGTACTCTAAACATCTGGCTTTGAATTGACTTTCATGCTGCCTGAATCATACAGCGGGTCAAGAGACCCAGCAATATCCGTACAGATATATGTAATAAAATCATCCAATCAAACATGGTCTGGCTTCAGGATTTTGTGTCATTTTCTACTGCGGTTAAGGAGCAAATAGCAGAAAATGAAGCGAAAGGGAGAATTATAGACCAAGAAAAAAGTGTGATATAGAATTGCATGTAATATACAGTAAAATAACAATTTAAAGCTTTTTTTTAGCAAATGAAACTAGGATGTTAAGGTGTCTTTTTGAATTACAAATGAAGAAATTCTAGAGCTGAAGGAAGCCGCCCAGATTCGCCCTGTATGTTTTTCGTGTCAAGAGGCGTGTAATGGCGGGACGACTGTAGCTGACAGCCTCAGCAGAAGGAGGGCTGCTGGGAGGGCTTTCTTCTCAGAGCATTCTGACACATAGCCCTGGGTATCAGCAGCCAGGCAAGTGTTAACGTTACCACCCGCAGCTTGCCGGGATCCTTTCAAAACTATTTTCTTCTCTCTGTCACTCTCTTCCCACTAGATGATTGATAGGCCTGGCTGGTAATCTAGAGGAACATTTTTCACAGCCATCCCATTTGCTATCAGAAGCGCAGCTACATCAGTGATGTGAAGTACTTTCCGGGACAGGATATCATGATTACTCCTGTATCTCGGGATGTGTTCACTGCAGCAAGAACCACATCCTCCCTTGTTTCTTGGGATTTCAGTGAGTCCCCACTTCTATCTCTTTAATACCAGCCTTAACAACATTCCCATTTTACTCCCCCCACCTTATAGTGGCAAAATCTCGCAAATAGCTCGGTCTTCTGTGTTGAGCACTCTTCATTATTAACAATAATAAAACATTTAAATTAAACAAAATATGATGGGAGGGGGAAGACTTTTTAAAGACCTTTTCTTTGCCTGCTGGCACTTGTCTCTAATCACGTCTGTACTGTCCAGAGCAAGTCACCTTGGGCTTCAGATCCAGTGACTGTCACACCTGGCTACACGTGGTACTGTTTTTAAATTGACATTAGTACATGAAAGGGAATTCACAGGTTTTGTTTGACCTTTCTGCTTGGTATTGAATATTTAATGTTGGTATTAAAAATATAAGATGATGTAATGTAACATATCTCATTTTTTCAATTTCCCGATGCAGGTTTTCTGGACATTTTGTATATAGTACAGAGTACTTAACACAGGGTGACTTTCTGCTTGTAAGTTCTAAAAGAGAAAGTGCTTAAGGTCTTTTTTTCTCTCATTTTTATTTATACTGCTTCTATGTTCTCATGTCTGGGTCCCTACTGATTTTCTGATGCTTTCTTGTGCTTAGTCTCTGTCAATCTAGAAGAAATTTGTAGCATAAACCATTTTCCAGGCTGAATGGCAGAAAATTACATTTTCTGTGACATTTTCTATATCTTTGTGACACAGGTGCCAACAAACCTTTCTTCGGTAATGGGTATCAGGGCCTTGTGCAACTCTATTTTCCTTCCCTACCGCACTTCCTTCCAACAGAGCAGCAGCAGCAGAGACCAGCGTGACTCGTGTAAGAGTATGTGCAGAAGGCAGAAGAGACAATAAGATTAACCTGCCATTATTTGGTTGCGTGTGTATTTTTGCCCTGTTTTTTGCCCTGTTTATTTTTTGGAGTAAAGCAACCAATTTTGCTAGCACTCATTCCTGAAGCATAGATTTGAATGGTTATGTTTGACATCAGAGCAATTTCGGCAGAGCTGTGTAGTGGATGAATGCTCCACAGCCAAAAACAACTTGAATACAGTATGTAAGTGAAGGAGGAGACGGACTCTTCTTGTGAACCATAAGGGTGAACAGATGTCAGATGTGGCCTAATGATTTAATCATGACTGATTAAATTATTATATATTTGCTTTATATATAATTGTATATTCTGCCTGCCACCTTGATAAGGGTATCTGCTGAGCAAATAGATACAATCGTAGTTTTCAGTTATTAATTTGGTTATACACCTAGTTCTAGCAGGTACAAGCACTGAAATCCCACTGGGGAAAAATAATGCCATTTATTTCTCTGGAAGTTCTTTGTGATGTAAGACACCTGGCCGTGAAGAAATTCTTCCTTCTTGAGAACAGAATCATCGTACTACTTAAGTTAAGTGAGAACATGGAAAATTCCAGGAATTTTGTGTTTTATGGGGGAATGTGAATATCGTTTCTGTCTGCCCTTTTCTTTTAACTCCTGGGGTTGTTTGATCAGATATTTACATGAAATAGATCTATTCAAACCATTGTATCTTAAACTGCGAATTCATACTAGTCTGCCTATACAGTAAAGGTTTTGTTCAGCAGTGAAATGTATGTTGTTAGCAAAGAAACAGGTAGGACAGTAGTTACAAATAATCTCAGGGCATTTATTGAATACACAGGACAAAACAATACACAGAAAAACCTCGATACCAGCGGAATGTACAGTACAGTGTTGAATGGTTTGAATGGGACAATTAGAGGACCAGCAGTGAGTGTTGCTAAAAAAAATCAATCGCCTGTGATGTAAAGAAGTATCTTGTTATTCTGTGTTGTGCTCATAATACATTTGCAGGTTCAGTTTTTTAGGTCCTTAATTTCCAATTCTGAAGTTGTGACAGAAGGATAAGGGAAGTAAGAAGTAAGACACACAAGGCCAATACCCGACCTGCCCTTTGCCTCACTTCTCTCTGATTTTTCAAATATTTATGATTATCCATCAAATTCCATGCTATAGAGGTTTCATTATTTTTCGAGTAGTGTAGGTCCAACTGTATAGACAACTTTATTCTCAAACACTGCGGTATTTGCTGAAGAAATGGAAATAAAAGGGTGAAAAAGAAGGGGGCACCAATTTTTTAATTTCATGTCTACAGTATGCTTATACTTTGTCGTTATGTAAACACACATAACCACAAAAATACATAGTAAAACATCATCTGCCTAATACTTAAAGCACACTTGCATTAGAATGATAATTTTGTATTCTGGTTTTTCTAATTGCATGCTAAGAAAAAGGGTCAGGAGTCTAAAGGAGTAGGGCACAGTTTAATACCGGGGAATTTTTATTAACAGGCTAATATCATTCAAAGACTTATACAAGTATTTGAATATAACATGCAGTATATGTGGTTTCTTTTGAAGTAATATTAATGTACATGTGTTTTTTCAACAGATACAAAATTTGCATTTTGTGATTTTGTCAGTTATGACAATGGTTGTAATCAAACTGAATTCCACTTGTGCTCTGAATTTCGTTCAGCCATATACAAATTCTCTTGTTTTGCAGAAATAGTGTGAGCGTTGTTAATGAAATGGAGATTTCATACACAGAAATTCTGTGTATTAAGGTTTGCACAGCCTTTGGACAGTTTTCTGTTTGTGCTCAGAGCATGAATGGTAGCTGGTTGTTTTGATGAAATAATACAGATTTCTGAAGACAAACCCTGTTCTCTCTGCAGTGCATGCCTGTGTTCCCTCAGTTCTGGTTCCACAAAGGATGGAAAATGCAAACAATCTGTTGATAAGGTAGTTTTAAAAGACTTACTTTTAAAGTGTATTCCATTACTCATTTATTAGTTCCACATCAATTACAGGTACTTTTACGAAATTATTTTTAAATAAGAAAATATCTTATTTAAATGTTCCATGCTTAGGCTGGATTGGAACTCTTAGTCTTAGAATCCTGTTAGAATCTTTAACACAATAAAAACTTTTGTAGGATTTGACAATCATTTCATCTTTGCAAGAAAAAAAAGCACAAGAGCAGTTTACCTTTTTCTTATCTTAGCCTGGCAAACTCAGATCTAGATTGCATGTTTTGGCCCATGCATTGCAGAGCTGTCTCCTCCAACTTTAACACCAATGAAAATGATGTTTGATGTTGCGACTGAATTTATCTTCTCTGTTCTGGGTCAGCGAACAAAGTATTCTTGTGCCTAACAGATACAGCAAGGTTGATGTCTTGGAAAACAGTGCGCAGCTGATTAGATCAGATGGATTTTCTTCTCGGTGACTTTTGACTTACAGTACCTCCAATCCTGCTCGTTCCTGTGGAATCGAGAGAAAATTGTGCTGGTTCTAGTGAAGTGTCTCTAAGCAGATCTTACCCCTGGAGCACTGCCATGGCAACTGTCCGTCCTGAGTGGACTGGGCAGGACACTTAACAAAGGTTATCAAGTTGTTACCTTCCTTTGGCAGTGCAGGAAGCGCTCGACTTGGCTGCTGGCATCCTAGTATCATTTACCTTCACTTATCCTCCCACCTCACCCAGTATTCCCACCTAACCTCTCCCAGCTTGTTTCTTTTCTTCCTCCTGCTCCCATTTCCGGTCTCCATGCCTTTTTCCTCCTCGGGGTCCGGCCATTGCTTCTAGAACGGGTTTTCGAAACTCATCATTGCGCCTGTCTTTTGGAGCCAGCGGCTTCGAGACGTCAAGCCAACGAGTGGCGTCTTCATTATAAAGGAAGAACGTTGAGTGACGCCAGTAAAGCAAAGCAAAATCCCTTTAAGGTGTTTGCAGAGCACTGAGTCCACATTCATCGTCTAAAGGGCAGACAATGGGATTGTTTAGAAAAATGAATGCCTCTTCTTCAAAATTGAAACATATTCCTTTTTCTTACTACTTTCTTGTTTGGCTTTCCTTTTCTATCCCTCTAAAAATATATTTTTTAAAAGGGGTGCAAATTTTCCATCTGTGAGATTCAACATACAGTCCCAGTCCACCTGTTCTCGAAGATCAGGCTTCAGTCCGTCACAGCCAGGCTGAAAAGCTTGATCCCACTGACACGACCCAGACTCATTTGTCATTAACAGCTGCAATTAACTAAAAAATGTTTTTAAAAATCAGAAATCCCTAGTGTACTGCCTCCATGCGAACAGAAATGTCAAGTTAATTATTGTTATCTTCATGGTAAAGGGAAGATCCTGTTTTAAAGACACAAGGCATGCTTACACATTGGGCGTGATCGTATGCAGGCTTGACAGTCCAACTTGAACATAGTTCACAAAACTGCAGGAATTTGTTTTAGATTCTGAAGATATCGACAAGGGAGAACTGAAAATGTGCATGATGAAATAAATGACTTTATCAGAGTTGCCATATTGCAGTTTAACAACACAGTTATGTCCTTGCTTAATTTAGTCAACCATGACAAATAATTTATTTAAAACAATTGTCAGAAAAATTGTTTAGAAGGGCGAACATTTCTGTAAAAAAAAATCTACAGAGAGATAAGTATGATACTGGGGTTCAGTACTGTTCATTGAATGGGTTGTTTTTCTTTCATGTAATGACAGGATTACCTATATATATACAAATAATAATTTCCTAATTATCTTGTCTGTATCCTTCAACTGACATTATTTCTAAGAAAGCATTGGACCTGAAAGAACATGATTACTGCTCCATGATAATGTAATATGATAACAGAGAAAAAGGCTATTGTTTTGTCAGGTGTAGTGGTTAGCTATCTTTATAAATACGTAAAAGAAATATGGTTGATTTCATTGCATGTTAGGACATTGGGAAGTGTTAAGTGTGAGTACTGAGTGGTTAGGTTCAGGAACTTCAGAGAGAGGTCACATTGTTTCTGATACCTGAGGGAGAAGAGCTCTTGCTGCTGTATATTTTACTTTTATATCACAAAAACACTTCATATTAAATTAAAGAAATTCCCAAATTTATAAATACGATATTTTTGAGCCATAGTTGTAATTAAGCAACAGAGGGGACTTTAAGCACATACAGTATACTTTAACCACTTAAACTTAAAATGCATTATAACTCAAAAACCAACTCAGAACCAAAGGATTTTTATATTTTTAACCATTGACGTTTTAACAAATGGGTGTTCAGATCTTGTGCAATCATGGAACAGGAAGTTTACACCCACAAAGATTTGAAATGCATAACATACTGTACATTTATATAGGAATCAACTTACATTGGATTTACACTTCGAACTAATAATATGGTCACTCCTCACATTTGAATAGAATGTGTATTCCTTAACAACACCTTGTCAAAAGTACTAGAATCCAGAACAATAAGAAAAATCACTGATGTAATTACCAAAGCTTACCAAAATAAGCTAGAGGGGTTTTAACATATTTGCTCCAGATGCTCCTGTTGTCCATTGTTGTCCACTATTAATGCTCTGTGGCAGTGGTGATGCACATAAAGGTGTCCATGCACACCAAAGCACTCTAAAACAATTAAATAAAACAAAATTGCAAATTGCAAAACACAATTTTACCACAGTTGTATTGTTTATAAAAAATACCAAACGTACAATGATATTTTCAGTGATTCTCAATGAAATTCTAACGTGCAAAGCCCAGGCTTAAAGCATTGCACCTTTCTGCCTTTGTCAGTGGGATTGTATTTTAAAATTCAAACTCTGTTACAGTACACGCATGTGATAGCAGTTTCTACGTCTGGGCTGCTAGCTCACCACAGGTCGTTGGATTGTGAAGCCTGTGCTCTGTAGAATCATTTAAAAAGAGCCAATTGATGCTGTCACTTTGTTTCCCATGTTTTTCAGTGCAGTGAAGTTGAAGTGAAGCTGAACTTTAAGTTGTGAGTGTCTGACGACATTTGTGTTGTTGAAGTGGACTAAAACCTGATATACTGTAGATGTGTAGATATGCCGGGTCCTGTCCAAAACCAAACACCTGTTGGCCTTTCAGAAACTCGTTTTTCTTAACACTATAGACAGCTTCCATTTTTCTCCTCTTTCATTAAAGCACATTATTGCTGCTTTCACCTCTTATTTTGACTGTTTTTCTGAGATATGTATTTCTCCCTAAATTCTTTAGTAGAATTTGCGGCAGGGATCAGGAAACAAGGCTCCTTTCCTGGGCTCCATTAAAAAGAGAAGGTGGTAAATTAAAAAAAGTCGAATTGCTGAGTCCCATGATATGTGGAATTTGTCATTCGGCTAAGGTGAAACCCCACCTATTAGCAAGGGTCGAGGTGCGCACAGATAAAGATTTTCTGTTGTACTGTGTCAAAAAATCAATAGCTCGGGAGTGATCTTCTCATTTGATATCAACAATGGTCTTTTTAAAAATCAATTAGCGGAGATAGAGGGAGGGGAGGGGGAGTGGGCAAGGGGATGCCAAGGATTGTATAACAGGGAGCTTAATTCATGAGTCTGTAGTCAGGCATCTCCTAGAGTGTGAGATCTGAAGACAGAAGAGATCTATTTTACATAAAACCGCTGGTGGAAAAACTCGAGCTGCACTGCTTCATTTGCATGTAATACAACTGGGATAATAAAAAACTCTTTGCATGACTGAAGCGATCAGTGCAGTTTCATTATTGCGTATTGCTCAATAGGCATAACAGTTGCTCAATTATGCAATGTTGTTCCCCAATATGTAGTTCTATCAGGATGCTTTATTTTGGTGTGGTATGTGTGCTTCAGGGGGCTTCTGTTTTTTTTAAAGTTTTATTTATAATGACACCTAGTGGCTGGGTGAGGTAATAATGATGGAAACTTTCAAAGTCAGGGTCACAGGAGTGGAAAATCAATAAGTTGCTTACAGTTATTAAAATGGTTTTTAGCCTCTTGTGGGAAATGCTCGAGACCGATTTCACAAAGGAGAATTGCCTGGGTCAAGCTTGACTAACAGGAATTAAAATAGAAATTTAAACTATAGGTTTTTGAAGATTTTTTGCTTATATTAGCTTTTTCAATATGACTGATTCTGAACTATAAGTGCATTAGATCAGTTTGTTGAGATTATTATTTCTTTTTGCGTGTTAAATGTTCTTTTTTCCTCCGTATTTTTTTAATTTTAAAATGCAAATATTTTACATTTTCTAAAATACATACTATGCCCCATTGTTTCCAAAACATTTCCACTGGAGAGTCATTTTAAATTTGAGGTACCATTGTCACAGATCATCAGCTTTTAGCATCATTGTCATTGAAGTCTATACAGGATAGAGGAAGGTTATTCAGCTCCTGGTTTTTAGAAATGCAAAACTTATTAGACATCAAGGAAGCAAAGTTTGTCTTCGATCTTCTGTTTGTTTTTTTGATTGCACATACTGTACAGGAAAGCTTTGTTTGTTTTGCTAATACAAGATGGCTGGAGGCTAAAGTCTAAACACTATTGATAGATCTCAAGTTTCAAATGAGCGGCATGTTTTGATTCAGATATCCGTTCTTGTGTACAATGGTCCAATCTTCTGTTTTCTAAGTGGGTTTGATTTTAAGACTGCATTAATCTTTACAGCTAATAAACCTCATTGTAGTCTGCTCCATGGATTGTATCAGAATAATACAATTTCATTTAAAGGTTTTTTAAAAGAGCTCCCACAAATCAGTTTTGGAAAGTTTAAAGCTTAAATGAACGCTGCTCCAGAAATTGGATTTTGTGTTTTTTTACAAGGAGACTCACCAGATTTTTTTCAGTGTCTCTCTCTGCCCCGTTTGATCGGAAACAGTTGGAAGTTGTGAATGAATGACAATGTACAAATCACCCTTTAAGCATCCATCGCTGGAGATGTCTTATGGTCCGTCTTGTGCGTGTCCCCTGCTTCGGTGCAGACTTTGGTTGGGATTTGGTTTATGCTTCAGGATGCAAAGCATGATTCAGTATTTCCTTCCAGGGCATGCTTAAAGGAAAAAAGGTTTTATTTTTAAGTGGATTACACATTTTTCTTTATTTTAATACATTTCTTTCAGATCAGGACTTAAGAATGCTCACTCAAAATCTGCAGGCTGGCAAAATGTTTGAGTAGGTACTGCCTTTAGCAGCAGTGCAGTGGCCAGTGCTGCTTGTGATATGGATTTGTGGATGTATTTTCAAAAATACTGCATGAACCTCACGTGGCCTGATGAGCTTAGCAGCAGGTAAAGCAAAATATCCATGTGTCAGATGAATTTGTATTCAATTTATTTGATTACAGCTTTTTTTCTGTTATAAATAGGGGTGGCATAAGCTGTAGGTTTGAGTGCCTGCAGGAGACACCCTTGAGTGAGATGTTTTGCCCCAAGTCTAACAGGACCAGCACTGCTGGAGGTAATCCCTGCAATGGCCTGGTGTCCCATCCCTGGTGGGGGGGTCTCTAGTGCACTTAACTCTGCAGAAAGCAGGAAGAGCTCTGGCTCAGTGAGCTGCAGTGGCTCTGGTCTGGATTTTACCTGTTTGTCAAAAATAGACACTGGCTGTTGGACTGGTTTGTCTGCACTCTGTTTAAACTCTTTCTCTTCCTTGAGACACCTAAAGCTCTTCAGGGCTAGTTTGTGCTGAACACCTTGAATAAATCTTTTTTCTTCAGAGATGATGTTAACGTTTAAGTGCATGGAAGTACAAGTATGTTTCAGTCTCAATGCCTGCTTTCAGATTCTTTTTTTTGTTCTGACTTTCAGCATTTTACATAGTTCAATAAAAGGTTCAACCAGTTAAATTGAGGCTGTGGCTGCCCTACATACAAGTCTGCATCACAAAGCTCTCTACATATAGGCTGAGACCTGACTGTATACAGAGAGGGGTGACATTATATACTAGCAGCTGCACTAAATGACAGATCAGGGGCAGACGTGAGAAGTCCCTTCATCTAGAGTGGAATTCAAGTAATACCTATTACGAATGGCATTCTTTAATCACCAAGGAGTCTAGGACCTTGGTTTTATGCAGAATCTAGCAATGTGGGTTTTAAGTGCCACATTCCTGTTCAGTTAGGATCCGATTAAGACCTGGGAACCAGTCGGTTTGACTTTTTTATCCAGTTAATTAGTTTGATTATGTCATTGAAGTCTGGGATCGACTGAAAAGTAGGAACAAATGTGTCACTCCAGAACTGGAGTAGCCTACTCCTAGTTTCATGAAGGCACTGCATCAGCACAGGTGCCCCGGTCACTGTTCTCAGACACTCGGTCCAGAGGAAAGAGCTCCTCCCTTTGCTCCACCACCTCCATTCACAGTAGCATCCTAATATTCCGTCAGAGCTCTCTCACCCCTGTCCTGAGCAGGCACAGCCTTGGTTACCTGCTAAGATCAGACGAGATGCAAATTGTCCATATCTCTTTAGTCCCATGATAGACTAGTGTCCTGTACAGGAGGGGAGTCATTGGCTTTCACATCCTGCCTTGCGCCCAAGGCTTCTGGGATAGGCTCTTACTTGCTGCAGCTCTCATGAGGATAAGCAGCTTCCTGATAATGGATGTATAGTACTATTAACCCTTCAGAGAAAAGGTCTTTGTAGATGTGGTTGAAAGAAATATTCCCTGATGCCATTTTGAATGAAACCCAGACTCAAAGAACTAAAACCTGCCTTGATTTTCTACACAAACTGGCAAAAAGGAGGACAGCACTGCCTTTTTTTTTCTTGATCCTGCTTAATCTCCTCGGCTGGTAATTACATTAGTCATTCCATTAATGATAGAGAGATTACTTTATTGTCTTAAGTTGTAAAATCGACAGCTGCTGAGTAACTAGACCCCAAATGATTCATCGCTGCAATGCTATTGATAAGGGTGCTGGGCATTGTTACTTTCCATGGAGGGAAAGGAAAATTATAAGAGATTATAAATGTAACAGGGCAAGCGGCTGATAAAAAAACACTCTACACAATTTACAACACTGAAATGAAGCTGGTCTTTAAACTCCTTTTTTAATTTGGCAACTATTAACAGAGCCCACTATCATATTCGAGATGTGATTACTGCAACAGGTTACATTGAAGGCAACTGGATTGCTTCAGGTAGTCAAGCTGCCTTTGATGGATTTAGTCTGTGTGATGGGAGCTTCAGATTTGGGTTTAGGAATGTTTGTTTAAAAAACAGTACTTTTAGGGCTTGTCATTAATTTGAAGGATAATAGTTTCAAGTTTGAAAGGCAAGCTGAAATAGTGTTTCGTTTCTTTGGCCATGTGCTGACAATGAACAGGTGCTGCATAAATAACTGCACCCAGAGATACAGAAACCAGTTATCCACGCTGTTTTAAAACCCATGAATATGAACTTCCAAAGGCTGTTTTTGAGACACTGCCCTCAGATCTGTGGGTCTGTTTCTTGTCTTGCTATCTTAAAATCATTACAAAGTTGGCTTATCATCGTTACTCCTGTCTCATTTGGTGCACTCAAAAGAAACATTTGTTACAAAATAGCCTCTATCTGTCCTCTTGGAAAGTTAGGGATTTATGATTACAGCTAATATGTTATCTCCAGTGTGGTGTCTTGACTCCCCTCAAGAAGACCTGACTAAGAACTGCAACTGAAAATGGATGAAAAAAAATTGCTGGTCAAACCTAAGGCCTGTTTGGTGGCCTGCCTGCAGTCTTTAGTCTTCACTTAGCTCTGTCCTGGGGACCGTCCTCTCCTCTTAAGTTACCCGTCCTTTGTGATGAGTACCAGCCAAATCTGAATAAGAAACCAAAGACCAATCCAGGTGCTAAAGGCCAAATACAATGAAGAGAGAACAGGGCTATAAATTATTTGGGACCTACAAATAGATTGGGCAGGCATTCAAAGGAACAGCACCTTGATTTCATCCTTCAAGGCAATTAACTGGATGAATAAGCATTCTGTTCATATTCTTTATTTGATGTAGCACCTGTATCATGGCACATCAGGGGAACTGGTGACCTCTTGGAAAATGTTTACACAGAAAATTTAGCCCTTGTGGGATTAAGAACATGGCTTCTCCTTTAATTTCATTTCAAGGCAACAGAAATCGGTATGCAACTCCAGTCACTGGGAGCCAAATCCAGCCAGCATTTTAGGTCTCCTTCGATGATCAGCAGCTCAAGTCCTTTGAAAAGTGTTAAACCAGTTCCGTTAACCAAATGATGAGATGAACTTTGCTGTTAATAATGAAAACCTGCAGAGGCTCTCCAGGACTGACGTTCGGCACCACTGACTAGAAGCGTGGATGATCCTTTTCACATAATCTGCAGTGCAGCTTCCTACAGTATGTTCATTTGTTTTATAATCTCATCATGAATCCCTAACTGTGCTCATCCAGTTCTCCTGTGCTCCCTTGCTGGAATCAGAGAAGTTAAGAAAAGTCTGCTGTGTGTGTTTTGGGCAGGGGGAGTTTCTATGCACAGTATGTATTTGGAAAATAGACCAGACTGTTGTTTTGGGCTGATGAATCATATATCCAGATGTACAGTTATTCTCCCACTCCTGTTTTCTAGCTTATCAAACACAAATACACTGATACTTTGCACAACTTGGTTAATAATCGTGGAGACAGAAATAATTCCAGTGATCCCAGATCATGTGACCAAAGAGAACCAATGTCCTGAGTTTGTTAGTGTGGGGAGTTAGATGGTGAGATTAGATAAAAGAATTGTATTAGTATGTGGTGGTGATACAGAGCCCCCGATGGAGTGATGGAGGCAGTGAACTTTGTTCCCTCTGATAATGAATTGTACTTTTCAAAACCATTAGCAAAGAAAAAAAGGTGTCTTTCCTTTCCATATCCTTCTTTGAAAACAGGAACTTCACTCAGGTGACACATAATATCACTGAAGGCCTCCTTTTTCTTCTTTTGGAAAGAGCCTGGTTAACATCAGTGCAGGAAACAAAAGTTCACCCCAGCTTGCTTAGTTTAAAGGTTGTGACAAAATGTCCATTTTATTGTTAGATGTTTGATCTAGAAATGGTAGGTGGGTTTGTTTTCATTTCCTCAGATATGTGTCATTGCTGTCAAGAAAAGGTCAGAATGTACTGTGGTTCCTAATTTACCGGTTGACTTCTAGTAGCAACATATACACAATCTTGACGACTGCGGTTGATACAATATTTTTGCCATTTTTGTCAAATATTAATGTATAATCTGGATCATAACCTTTGTGATCTTAGCACACGGTGTGTTTGTGCTCATGTCGATGTTGGCATTCATTTCTTGAGCCCACCTGAAACGGGACACTCCCTCTGTTTAGATTGGTAGAATGAGCTAATGGCTGATTAAAGTTAGCAGTTACAGTTTCACATTTTTCACGTATCTTTTATCCTCTTCTCATTCATTTGGAATGGTGCTTATCAGCTGACTTTTGATAGACCCACTCCTCCGTCAGTGAGAGAATCTGCATTCCACCATTAAAAGTCCTGAGTAGATTAGCAGCCCCACTTGGCCATCGAAGCCCCCAGTACTGTACATGTCCTTCTTAATAGCGTAGTGTCTGGGCTCCTCTGTCCAGCTATACTGTTACAACTGAAATTAAATAAGAGACCTAAAAAGTTTTGCATTCTTTTAAATGTCAGTATCCCACTGCTGTGTTAAGCAGAATGACCTTTTTATTCAGGAACATACGGGAGTTGCACTGAGTTCAGTCATGAATACAAGGTTAACCCAGATGTGGTCAAAATGTGTTGAGTAATTTTAAATGGTAAATTTTTGGTTGCTATGAAATATAGTGTTATATGTTTCCAAGGAAGATGTAATGGGGAGATGCAATTCAGCATTAGTTGTATGGAAAATGATCGAGCTGTATAACATAAACAGCAACAAATGAGAACTGTATTATTCTCACTGTATTATTCAACAATCTGACTACTTAACCCTCACTACAATCAAAAGAGATTCTTTCTGTCTGAAGGGAAATAGGCATCACATGATCACATCATGTACTTATCCAACATTGGGCCGTAAGCAAAAAGTAATGTTACAGCCTTTTTCCAAAACTAACTGGGTTTAATAAAAAATGGTTTAATACTGACTATTCATACCTTCACTGAGGTTTATAAGAACCCTCCCTTACCTTACTTTTAGAACAGCTGTTCATCTGCAAATCATGTAAAACCAAATGAAAGAAGAAAATGTGGCATATTCATGCCTGAAACTCTCTTTTGCCCTTTAAGTGTTGTGCTGGTTGTTTCTTGGAATGGGATATGTGCTTACATTACGTTTATGCTATTTAGGTTTAAGAACTGGCTCATGTAGTTCTGTTCCTCTTTTGGATCTGGAAATGCATGAATCAAGCCGCAGAGTATCTTTTGTGAGCTCATCTCCAAAAGATCATCTTGAACTAAAGGGAATGATGGTGGTATACACCCTTAGGCTGATTAATGGTCACCTTCCAGATGCACAAAACCACTGCATAAAATGCAGCTGTTCCTGGATGTTATATTCCTCTTGGATGAATCCGTTTCAGTAGCTTTTCTATAAAATAAAGAACAATTCCACACCAGTTCATCAATGAGAAGAACGTTTTTTTTTGTAATTTGTTTTACAGATGAACATTACAGAGAATTGCAGTGGCCCATTGCAAAGGAATTGACATTCAGATGGAAATAAGTAAATAACCATTGCTTGTGTCTAGAGCACATTTGCTTGATAGTCTTGGTCAAAATGGTGGCATGTCATAATACTGGACTCCTTGAAACTGGAAGCCATATATTTGTTAAAAGAAATTCCATTGTTTCATTAGATATTTTTTGCAGTGGTTCCCAGTAGATCCATGCCATTTCTTAGCAAAGAGAATGGTTTGAATTTGAAAGACTAAAAAGGGAAAGGTATACGTTATATCTGTCTTGGGGCACAGCGTACGGTTTTTAACCTGAGATTCTGTTCTGCCTTCCCTCTCTTTCTTTGTCTCTCAGAGTTGGCTGGGAAAGTCCGTTTATCTGAGGCTGCCTTGTTTTTCTCTGTTGGGGATTGATACACTGAAGATAGATGAGTGTTTTGACATGGAGAGTGCTAGACAAACAGCCTTATCTGCACACTTCTTTATCCTGACCCCCTGAACAAGATGCTGAAAACCACAGTCTTTTTTAGGGTGGAGGTGGTGTGTGTGTGTGTGTGTGTGGGGGGGGGGGGGATTCTGAATCTTCTGCAGACAAAAGAAAAGGGAGTGCCTTTCATTTCGCTTATAAATATATTGTCCCTCTCAAGACTCGTCATGAACAACATAACGGGATTCTGGGAAATTTGATTGTAAGAACTTTCTGGCCATGCTCTGATATGCAAGTTGCAAGTTTGTTTTACAAACATTTTTCAGTGGCAGCAAATGATTGAGACCTAGAAAAAGTTTGCGTAACTTCTTATCCAAATAATTTGTTCTGTTATTTTATAAGTAATTCAAAATATCAAATGTGGACTCTGCTCTAGATGAGGAAATAAGAACATAAACTTAAGATTGGCCAGATGGCCTCTTTTCTTATCGTGCCTGTCTGGCTGCTAGCAGCGAACTGATCTTATCCAGCTGTTCCTTGAAGGAAGTCGAGGTACCAGCTTCAACAGCATGACTGTGCGGCTTGTCCCAGACACCGACAGTCCTTTGTGCTTGCTGTTTTCAGATTTGCAAGCACTTCCCAATAGTTAGTTAGTGCTCGAGTTGTCTGGTTTGTGTTTCATAGCAGATCTTGAAGAATTTCATTGAGTGGGATGAGAATTTCATCAATACCTCTGAGGATTTCGAACAATTGAATCAGGTTCTTCACAATCCAACCTAAAGAGATTATATTTTTAGCTGGAGATTTGAACTTGGAGGTGTAAGACATTACTTTAAACTGTGGAATAAACCTAGTGAATCTTGTTTGGATTAATTCCAGAAGAACAGTATATATTATGGCAACGTAGGAACCACAAATTGTACAAATTATTCTAAATGAGATTTCATGAAATCATTCTGTTCTTACAGTATAAAGTGTCTTGGAATGAACTGTTGTTAACTGCACAAAGAGTCTTTAATAACTTAATGAGTGTTGTTGGTTCCCATATTTGTTGTGTATAAAGACTGAACATAAATAAGAGTTGTGTTACTGGTCTGTAAATAATACCATTTTACACAACTGGTAAGATACCATCACACCCTAGAGATTTGTTTTACATTCTTCTAAGACCTGCAGCACTTCTGCCTGTTCTATGCTGATATTATTCATTACAGAGTTCTGTCTGTCTTTAACCTGCGCTATTTTGTATTGTTATTATCTCCTGTGAGACTTGTCCTAAACAATCCAAAACCATTCATCTGCTGTTGTAGTACTGAAAATAACTGCTATTGCTTTAGTCTCCATTGCCATGTTTGTTTATATCACTCTCCCAGAATCTTTCTGATAACTTTTTTGACCTGTGCTTGTGTTTCTGTGATCTTCAGCTCCACCTTGTTCTTCTCCACTTGCTCCATAAAGTGGTTCCTCTTATAATGTAGTAATGGATTTAGTCAACCTTTGCCAATTCCTTCTGGGATGGACTTGTTCTTTAAAGTGCTGCCATTGATTCGCTGTTGATTCTATACTCAGTCTTATTATTTTTGATTACATTCGTATTTAATTGCCTCTTAGAAACAGAAGAGGAGAGGTTAATGCATTATTTTGTCTTTGAATTAGAATAATCTGGGAATTCACACCTTGACCTAGCTGTTAAACAGGGTTTATGACAAAGACACAAAACTATCCTGCTAATGTCCATACTAAAAAAAGAGAAAACGTCTTTGCTGCAACACTGTGTGGCCCTCCTTTGTGATTCAGATCGAGCAGATCAGTTTGCACTTGCACTTTTTCCCCCTGAGTTTAGGGAGTCTGTCATTATTTTAGTAAATATGTTCAAATCAAGTGTCTCTCTGACTGACTTACTGAGGCATCATTAAATTTTATTCAGACACCGGCATTCGTTGACATCTTTCCTGCTTAATCTCTTGTAGAAATAATCAAAAGTTGTACTCTTTTGTTTTCTTTACTATAGAAAACCAAGATGCCCTGGTTTCAGCACAGTGGTCACTTAAAAACCAAACCCCCTCTAGTGGCATGGAGTGAATTTTGCAGACTGGTGGTGGTCAGTTTCAAAATGCTGTGGAAAAGCTTTCAGATACAAAATTTTCTTTAGTGTCGTTAGCTTAACAATTCTAAGTGTTTCACTGGAGACTTGCCCCTGCGAGAGTCAGTATTGCCGTTGAACAATTTCAACAGAGGAAACCCTTTACTTTTTAGTAACCCCTGGTTATCACAGTAAAGATCATCCATCCTTTTCAAAAGTCCAAGTTGTTTCATCATATACTACAATGCTAGAATCAGAAATCGCAGCAATAATGATAAAACAAACCCCTCAGGAAGTGGTTTCTGCATTAGTACTGTTTAGGTAGGACAATCTGTTTGATTTCAAATACTGTATTACACATGAAGGATGTGAATATGATAAATTTACAGTTTTTAGTTTATTTTCATAGTAATGCAAATTGGTGCAGAAGAACATGAGACTACATGGCTCTAAGGCCTTGAGGTGTCTACTTGTCTTATTTGGAGAAGGGTGACTTTTTTCCCCCTTTACAGAATTATTGAGCGCCAATGTTCTGGTATTTTAATACATGGAAATTGTCTTCTTCTACAATATCAATTTTCATGTGAAGAGTACAAGACAGTCGTGTAAGTGTAAGCACAGGTGTTGCAATGTCAAATATCTATTTCAAGTGGAAGATTACACACTGTAACTGTGTCACTGGACTTCATGTGAATTCATGTGTTAGCTACTGTATAGGAACTTCTAGGGGGACTTAAGGGAATGTGTCTAATAAGTAGTAAGTATATGACTTAAGGCTCCTTTTGCAGTTGTACTATACGAGTTCAGAGTTAACTATGGCAGCTCCCAGTAGATACAGTCGGCGAAGCTTTGAAAAAACGGTGTAATAATATCTATAAATGGGAGTGTGTAAGTGTATTTTGTTTTATTTAATCCTGATATTACTCAGCTTGCCAAGTATTGCTTTGAAAAATGTTATGCCTTTTGTAGACATTGTTACAGAAGAGGTTTGCTTCTTAGCAGTGCAAGTTTTGCCTCTGTGTTTGATCCCAGAAATAATGCTGGCTGGATCTCAAGGAGATAATGTTCTGTGTTTGTGCAGATGAGCTGGAGCTGTGCGTTGCCGATGGAGACGCTAAAGTCCGGGCTAGACAGAGCCTTCTGATCGACACCGTCTGGGGACCGTACAGAGGGAAGATTCAACAGGAAGACGCCACTGAGGAACAGGCCAGAGAGGTGAGAGGAAACTCGAGCTGGTGAATGAAATCATTTTGAAGCCCCTTTTTCTAATGTGTCTGAACATCCTTCATTCAGCTGTTCAAAGCAGTGAAAAATCTTACTGGACATTGTTTTGTCTGTTCATCAAGGCATTTCAAGGAAAAGCAAGACCCTGCTTTGAATAAGAACTATTCAAGGAGAGAAAAACTTACTTTTATTATTGAAATTTGGTAAATAAAATTCAGAACTTGGCAGTAAGGATGTTGTAGCTCCCTGAGAGTTCTCTCCTCTGAGGACAGATTCATTTTTCTCCCTACAATGTCTTTCAAATTCCTCGAAGGAAGATTTATTTTCAAATATATTATTCAGGTTTAAAATCACCATGGACTGTGATTGTGTCTATGGAGCTACTAACTGCTCATCCTAAGTGAAGCTAATTCACTTATTTTAATTGATGATGTGTTATAACTAATAATTCTCACTTATAATCATTGGTGACACTTCATTTTACAGCATGATAATGTCCCAAAACATGACAAAACAAGGTGTTTGCTGGGAGAAGAGAAGTGGAAGTTCGTAGACTGATCAAGTCAGTCTCCAGATTTAAATTCGATTGTATGTGGATTTAAAGTTTGAAGCACTGGCATAGATTCGAATTGACTGAAGTGAGGCACTTATATGTTAAGTGTTTTGTGAGGTTAATGGATTGCAAACCCCATGTGGTTATTGTTCTGAAATGTGCTTCCCATACTTAGGATCACTTGAAATCACGGGGTCGAATTAAAATGAGATAAAACATGTTAATTTATTAGATATTTTATTACCCTTATCATTTGGATTAATCTTATTATCACTTTTACAGATTTCTTGATAGTAAAGCAAATTAAAAACTTTGGCTTTGCTGTCCCAGTACCTTTGGAAGGCACAAAAGATGTGGTCAGATTGATTGTTCTTCAGATAAACTGGCTCAAATTAAGAGGCAAACTCGCACAGAATGGAGTTGCAATGCATCGTTTGCATTTAGTTTTATCAGGAGCACCTGTCTCTTCACTGCCTTGTGTTTAATACTTAGGTGGAGCAGATCTTCATCCCAGTCCACTTGGCCATTTTCCTTTTCTGATGATTTAAACTGGCTCCTCCAGTTAGCTTCTGGCAAATCATGCAGTGCTCCTGCAATCACAAACGAGACGCATTCAGAACTCGTTAGAGCTCAATCGTAAATTATCCGATTAATCTCATTCTCTCGAGGAGAGACGCATAGCCAGTGCTACTGACTTTTGAAGCTTTGTTTCGTTTTTGTTTTTGTCACGTCCTGCTCTTGACAGTTTTCCATATTCCTGGTTTTTAAATGGATGTCTTAGTGTTGGCTCTGAAAAATGTTCACCGCTTTCACAGATTAAAATGTATGTTGTGACTTTTTATTTGGCGTTCCATGGTCTGAAAAGTTCCGAAATGCTGCTGGTTTTGTTTCTTGGTGCGTCTTTTTCAAGCAAACGTACACCATCTTATCTGTTAAAAATGTGACCTCTGATTAACCCTTACCTCCCTCCAGCCCACCCTCCCCCTTCTTTTTATCTCTCCCTGGCGCCATCCTTCTGGACAAGAGTCCAGAATGATTGATTTCTCGTTGATAGTCGCTCATTTCTAAGATTTCATTTATTATCAGAATTCTTCCCTCCCATCCTCTCTCTCTCTCCCCCTAATGCTCATGTTCAGGCAAAGGTTCTTATCATTTTGGCTTTGTTGATGATTTCCAGTTTGGCCCAGCCTCTTTCCCCGCTATCTTGGAGCTGAATAACTGAGGAAGGGCTCTGAGTATTAGCTAGAGATAGCAGCTGATGACATGTTCCAATAGGATCTACATGGCTGTGGCATCCATTCAGAGAAGTCTACAGTCCCAGGCCTGGTCAGTCTGAGGCTGACAAGAGAAAACCACTGCAGGGGGTTATTTTGTTTCTGTGAATAATGATGAGACATTTATGACTATGTAATTAAGGTTAGAAAGAAGGGAATGTCATTTGTTCCATCTTACTGTATTTGTTTGATTGCCTTAGCTGCCTATTGATCCAAGAATCTAAGTGCATCTAATTTTGTATGTGTCCCAAGTGTGTGTTTCATTGTTGGAGTGGTTCTTTTCATAGACTTTGGATCACGTTTTGGTTTCCACCAACCCTGTTAGCGCAGAGCTAAAGAGATTTCATCCAGCAGTGAACTGAAGTGTTCAGTAGTTTATCAGGGGGCAAGTAGATTTATAACTGAGAACAGGAAGCACTTCTTTACACAAAGAATCGAGGACTGCAGAACAAGTTACTCAGCTGTATAATCGGCGCTGCTACTTCAGGTTCCTTTGAGTAACAGTAGGATGGGATCCTCAGATTACAGTAAGCTGCTCGAAACCAAAACAAGCTAGATGGGCCAACAGTTTCCTCTTCATTTGTAACCTTTTAAAGTTATGTTCAGGAATAGCTTGCTCTATTACTCGGGAGCTTGCATTGGCTTTTGGTTTTCATTCAGCCTGAGCGTGTAGTAATTCAAAGTCAATTGCATTTCTTTTCTTTTCTGCATTTGTCCAAAATATTCATTTAGTTTTATATTTAATGGAACCCACCGTATACTGGCATACAGAATCAACGCAAGCCTACAGAAGTGCACACCAATTTGATCTGCTGCATTTCCTAAAATACCTGTACCCCTGTAGTGTATTGCTGTTGTGTGGCTAGATAACAGTTACACCTGTTTCTCTGTTTTCTTCTAACTTGAGTACACAGAGCTGTTGCCATTGTGTTCATGAGAGATTTATATTAATTTTTTGTCAGTCTATTTGTCAGTAAAGCTCTTGTCCTGTAATTGCACACAGATGTCTGGGCTGACGGTCTTGGAGTGGAGAGTTAAGCAAAATTCCACATCAGTGTGCAAACGGGCTGTAAGATTTGAATTTATTTAGTTTCGACAGGGGACAGGATAGAGGAGAGCTAGATGGAGATTTATAAATCTTCAAAGGGCAGAAGAAAACCATAAAACTCCAATTAGTGCATCAAACAAAGTGGTGTCAGAGGGATTATAGGACAACTTGCTTACTGAATAGATGAAGCTGATGCAGAACTGGAGAGAAATTTTACATTTTCCAACCTTTTTGTTAAATATCTGCTGCTGCCATATTAATGTAATGGTGTATGTTTAACAGCAAAAGATAAAGTACTTCTGGATTCTGGATTGTTCTTTGCAGCTGTTTCTTCCTCAGCTTGTTGTAAACTTATGCATTTCCAAGCACAGGTGGTATTGTATTTAGGAAGTGTAGTGTACAAAAAAGACTGACATTCAGAGAGGAAGAGGCGAGTAAACACAAATCCACTTTTTGGGATTTAGTGATATGCCATTTGAATTCAGTCAATAGCTTCTGGCGTATTTACTTCCATGATTTATGTTCAACAATGGTTCAGACAATGATCTGGCATCATTCCATTCCGTTGGTGGCAGACTCCAAGCAAAGCCAGCATGTAAAGCATTTTATGAACAAATTTGCATCTATTTGGCCCGTAAAGACCTGCTATCAGTTTAATACTAGGCTGCACTAACGCTCAACAAGGCCCACTCCCTGTGGTAATATGCACTTTCACTTAAGCAGAGAATCTGAAATGATATCAAAACAAGTTAGAGCACTAAACGGTTCATTTACAAATGAGTCCCAGTGCAGTATTTGCACTCTTGAAGATGCTGCAGTTTGACAGTGAATCAGAGTGTTAAAACCTTGGGTCTGTGCTCATGCGGAGCAGCTGGGTTTCATAAATGGTTTCCCTCATGTGATGTGTCCCAAAGGTCGCGATAAGCCCTAAAGCCCTACCTCCAGAACCACACTTTTGCGACGTGGAGCAGGTGTGGACTTAAGGTGTGAGAGCTTTCAAGGCTGCACTGTTACCAAAAGAGTCTTAGGACACGCTTGGGAGGCATCACTCGCTGGTCACGGCCAACTTTCAGATTGAATATGGTCTCACCTGTCCCAACACAAAAGAAGTAACAGGACAAAGGACAGTACGTGTTCATTCGTGTAGTACGGGCTCGACTCAAAACAGGCGAACTAAACTAAATAAGGAAAACTTGGCAATAGCACTCTGTTAATTCAAAGCTTTGTACTATTAAAAGCATTGTCTTTCCATGTACAAAATGCACCGTACTGTAAACAACTCTTCAACAGTCAAAATGCTGTAGTCAGTTAACAAAATAATATTAATAGCTTTACCTCAACACTTCAGACCTAGAGTACATATGAATCTAAAGTAGCCTAATTGTTTTTACGTGAAACTCTAAAAAAGTTCAATTTTACTTCAACTTCAATATTTTCTTCTCCATGGCAGCTTCACTCCGATGTGATAGGTTACAACATGAAATGTCACCTTTCCGCGAGGAATGTGGGTTATAACCTTCAGAACTCTAGTCTGATGCGGACTTGTTAGAAGGGTGCAGTAAGAGCTGCTTGGGGTGCTGTGAAACACAATTTAGAAATGGGACACCCCAAGGCCTTTATATGATTGCCACCAAATTGCAAGTATGGCTTTTGGGACATGGTCATTGTACGCACCTGTCCGGCTGTGCTTGGAAGGATAATATCTGAAGATATTCCGTCACATGACTTTCTCTTATACAGATTAGTAGGTCAAAACTCTGGAAGTGTTCTCATTTTTTGTTACTTCAAAACAATACATTTATCAAGATCTGAAAAATATTTTTAGTTACTTCTCTGCAGACCTAAAAATCGTTTAGAACTAAAACATTTTCCTGCAATTTCATGTTATGTTCACCATATTATAGTTACTGTTTGCTTTCAGGTTGAGTGTATAGGCCAGTCTGTAAACTGCTTAGTGATATCTTTTCTTTTCAAGTAGAAACATAATTTGTTTTTTAATTTGATAGAGTTACATATAGAATTCCAAGGAAAGGCAGTTTGCTGATCTCCGTGGTGGTTGTGTATATTATTATTACAAACTTAGTTTTGAAACCATATCTTTGTTGTCATCGTACAGTTATGGAAATGTCACCATTTGCATGGTTTAAGATTCTGCAGTTGCCCCTATGGTGACTTATCTATTCTGAGCAATTCTTTTCTTGTATAATTAAATGAACCAGTAAAATTGGTGCTACTGTATAAGAATTACTGGAGCTTAGTTCCAACAAAACAGTAATGTTTGACATGCAAAACTACAAAATCTAATCAGTTTATTTCTGGTTGCTCAGAAGGTTTATGAGAATCCTGGAAAGTGTTAATAGTACTTTAAGGAAGAAAAAAGAACAGGTATTATTTTTACTCATGAAATTGACAGATTTGTTTATGCAAGGCAACGTATTGTGCATTTGTACCAATTTACACTCCTGTGCATTTTACTGAAGCATCGAGTGCTTTACTCAGTGCTTTACAAGAACAATTCCCTGCCTGTGATTTGAACCCACAAACCCAGTTCTAAGGGTATTGAATGTGGTTATTATTCAGTGACAGTCTTCGATGAGATGAGAAGAGATGAAGAAGGCTTTCAAAACTGTTTTCACCTGTGCAGAATTTGATTTTAACCACCAAAGCAAACTGAAATTTCTTTAAATCTTAAAACGTTTTGAAAAAATATTTTTCCACCTCCACCATGGCTAAATTTAGGGTGATTTGTTTTCTTAAAATCTAGGTGTTATACATCTACCAAATCTGGATAACAATTCATGCATCAGAAAAAATACGAGAAAATGTAAGTATAAGAACATATTCAAATGGTCATTCCTCTACTTGCCCATTTTGTTTTATACTTTGTGTCATTTCCAGCGGTTGTGCTATGAATGTTACAAGACATTTTAACCACATATCCCAGGAAAAGAAAGCAGTACAGTCATTAAAGATGCTTTGTCTTCATTAATGAACAGGTCAAGTTATATGATGCAGATGTTATTTGCAAATTGCTAACCAGCCTTGATTCCTTGAACAGCTCTGCATGGCGGGTAGAGTCTCAAGGGGTAGTGGGTCAGAGCTCTCTCAGCTCTCAAGGTAAACCAGGCTGGTGGTATCATGGAGGCTGAACCACCCATAAGTCAGTGTGGAGTTTATAGGCAGTCAAAACGTGATCGGCTCTGTGGGAGGGCAGGCCAGCAGCATCTTCCTGCATTTTCTCCTTTTCTTTATATGTGGGACTCTTTTTAATCTGCAAATGACTTGGCAAACAATACATAACAAAAAATGGCAATTCTAAATATATAACATATAAGCAGCAGATTTTAAAAAAGCATCTGTGAGTGACCTCTTATAGCTGTCTGGGAGGAAGTGTGCTGGGGGTCCTGGATGAATTACAGAAAGCACTGTGTATGCTTCTCAGCTCTCCCTCATTTAGCAGAGGTCCTGCATTTTCCATATTTTGCATTCACAGCTGGCCTGCTGAAGGGGAGTTTCCTCATATTCCAAAGTCATCCTATTGCAAACGTAATATTGTCTTCAAAACTTTGCTGTTAATGGATCTTAATCTTCTTCATGCATATTAAAATATAAACATATTTGTTAATATAGCCTTTTTTTCAATTGGCTTCTATTGAAATAATATTCTCAGTGAATTGGCACGATATTGCATGTCCTCTTGTTTTTCTGCTGTGGGTGGTGTGCTGTGAGGAATACACTGTCACCCTGGTTGGTGTGTGTGACAAGGAAAGTGCCTTGGATGAGACATGCAAGTTGTATGTTGCCAATTAAGCACAATGCAGAAATGCTCTTAGACTGCTTTCACGCCTCTTGTGGAAATCCACCCTGAGGCATGGCACTAGACAGAGCTAATACCTAGTTCAAAGCTTTATCATGCATAAATGTCTTTAATCATGTTTTAGAAACAACCACAGTTTCATAATCCCTAATAATCGTAGCTGGAGAATTCTGCTGATAAACCCCACCACCCACGGTTTTTAAGTCACAGCCCTAGACGTGGTCATCAAAGGACATGTCAGGTGACTAATCTGGCAACAGCCCAGGCAGAGATAACACCTCTGTGCCATGGATAATTGTATAAGCAAAATCGGATATTTTAAATATCCCATCGCTTTAATACTCTGTCCAGTTCAAGCAACCCATTCATTTCATCTTTCGTTCCTGTGTTTTTGATCTTGACGTTTTAGATTGTTGCATTTGGAACAAATGTGTTGGTGTTCCCTTCGCACGTTGATAGTTTGGCTATATCCACCTTGACATGCTAGCTGTTTACTGTAGGTCCACAAATATACAAGAGAGAAAATTCAGTCTCTCTAAAGGTTTTGTTCACAGTAGAATGAAAGGGAAATGATGTAACATCTGTACGTGTTTCAGTGGCTGACTTGTGTAGTGAGCTCTTCTCTCAGATTGAAGCCTTACTCTCCCATATTCAGCTGCCCTACAGGGACATTCCAGTTTTTCATGGTCTTTTAGAAACTCTGCGCAAGGGTGCATGTGCTTCTTTTTTTCCACGTTAGTGAAGCAAGCAGAAGAGCTTATATGCAAATACACTTAGAGGCGCATAAAGTGAAGTGTGCTGGTTTTGAAGAGATTGCGAGCAGTTTGGCAGACTTCTGTTGTGGGTGAGGAAGGGGAATACCTCTGCTGCAGATTTCAGTAAGCCGCACATAATGTAATTGGTAAACATCAAAGATGGCTATTGTTTTTATCTGCTAACCGTTCCATATGCAAAAAAAAACACATTTCAGAAAAAAATACTCAGTGACATCTAAGTAACAAATGAGAATCAGCGTGGACTTTATAATTATAATTATAATCTGCAACATGTAAATACAGGGAATTAAAAAATATAAAAATCTCACAAGGTGAGATGGGTTTTTTAGAGTTTGAACAGAAAATACACTTTAGGACCACCTACATTTTCTGACTGAGGACAGAAGTGCTTGGTTTAGCATTCGTCTTTTGATATCTCTGTACTTCAAGGAGCAAATAACCTCAATGGCCAGAGTAGTACAAAAATCCTAAACTTTTGTAGGCCAGGCGAATGCAGAGTCAACAGGAAAACCCTCACCCTTTTGGTTTAAGTTGCTGTTAACAATAATATGTAAAGACCACTCACAAGACCGACCATCTTTAATTTAACAGGTGTTTGGAGGATAAGTGGTCTGATAAAGTATTACGGCTTCCCTTTGCATGTTTTCTGAATAGCTGTGATTGGCACATTTTGTACTTTTAGAATGCTTGATTCTTTTTGTTCTCCTTGTAGAGTAGCAGTAGTAGAATAGCGAAGTAGCCCTATGCGTTTTTCAGATCTTGGCTTGCACCTCTGAGCTCCACAACCGCACAGTGGGGAGAATAGAGCAGACTCTTTGACCGAGCAGTATCACAACCCCATTCCAGAGGCTCTGCTGCTGCGGGAGGAGAGGGACTGCCTACCTGCAAGCACCTGGGAGGCTGCAAGGCTCACTGTGTCACTGACAGCTGAGAGAGTGCTAGTTGACTAGTTCCTCTCTGCCCTCCCAGCACTTGGACAGTCCCAGTCATAGTCAGCTAGTGATGTGACCCAGGATCGCAGATCTTAACCTGTGCCTGTCTGAGCCGCTCGACAAATGCCTTGATTGGTTTTGCTTCCTCTTGACCTATTCATGAGTTTTAAAAAGACCTGCATCTTTAATCCTCTTGAACATCTATGTCATACAGACTACTCAAACAGGATTTCTAATAGCATAGATAGATATAAAGAGGTCCCACTACCTTTCAGTTAAAATACTAAACTTAAACCCTTCAATTATCTAAACTGCTTTATATTTTGCAGTTTAATGGGGGTGGGGTAATATTGAATCTTAAAGCCTAATCTCTAGCAATTCACAACGCTATCCAAGAGTGGCTCATTTTGAAATCTCTTATCTCTTTTTTTAAGTTTTGCAGTTCTATATTTTTACATGACATTTGCATGCATCTCATCATCTTCAATAATGTTTTCTTGGAAACCCAGGCTCGGGGATATATCTGTCACCGAGGACAAGGGCACCAGCGGATGTGCAGATCGAGTTGCTGATGGTTATCGTCCAGAGGGTTTACACACTGACCTCTTTGTTAGGGACCGCGCTGGCCTCTCCCTCCCCATCAGTTGGAGATTTAAAGTGACCGTGCCTTGGCTGCTTTTTAAAGACGGACCACTTGGCAAAATTCATAGTGAATGTAGTCTCCCGAACAAAAGCTTCAAAAAAATTAGCAGGACTATACAAAAAAATACCACATAATTCTGAGGCTAAAAGGCCTGCAGTTTCCTGTAAATTTCCTACAGTACTTCCTATCCTGCAGGATAGAAAAATAAATACATTTTAGGAGACTTGTGAAAATACGTTATTCAATCAAAATTTTAGAATTGCGCATTGACTCTTAAATTGGGTATGCCTTCTTGAATAGCATAACAATTTTAAAAGCTATTCCATACTTGTTTAGTTTTGTCTCTTTGAAGCTTTTGAAAGAAATATTGCATATACTAAAAGCTTGTGATATTTGCATGCATTCAGTTGTTTTATTTTTTAGTACTATAGTTATAAATGAGCATTCATTTTTGAAGGAGCACAGCAGACTAGCTTTTAGGCCCTGATGATAGCAGGCATTTTGAAAAACGTTCTTCAGTCGCTTGCTTTCTCTTTTATTTACAGTGCCTTCCATGACATCAGGCCTGAGAAAGTTTGTACTTGTGTATATCATAAGTAGCACTAAGTTAAAGGATTTCTTATCATAAATCACGTTAAAGCAAAGAGTTTTTTGCTTGTCAAATCAGTGTTTTTCAACTGTAATCATAATGGAGGGCTGACATCAACAGTACAGTTCACATGCTTGGATGTTCATTGGACTCTTGATTAACATGGTGCTTCTGAAGACACAGCTACTTGTTTAAACAGGGACTTGTAGTATGAGACAGCTGAATAAAATGAGGGAGATTTTGGCAGTCTTTGTTTTTGAAAGTGGCTTGAAGTGTTTAGATAAGTATTACAAGTTTTAAGGCCTGATTCTTGAAGAGTGCAGACTGTGAGAAGACCTTATTCTGGGGTATAAACTCTTCACAGACACTGAGAATTAATCCAGTTGACTTCTCCATATTTAGCAGTGAAACATTACCAGAAAACGCAAGTAGAACAACTAAGTAAAACTACATTTAAGACTAAGAACTGTCTTCAGTATTTTACACAAAGTGTTGTAGAAGTCTGGAACAAGTCATAGGGAAAAAAACAGCTTTCTCCAAGAAACAGCTGAGTGTTGTGAATGAGAAAGGGTAACTTTCTTAAATTATAGTCAGAGAGGGGTAGAATGTACTGGTTAATGTAAATTAACATTGTCCTCATTAAAACTTGATTTCACTTTCTGGAGGAAAATTAAGTGATATTTCTGTGTAGACTGTTTACTGTTTTTAGTCTTTCTTTAAAGATCAAATTAAGATATTTTTTAATAAGTAAAGCCAGCAGCCATATCACCCTGCAACTCACAACTGGCAACCCACTGAAGCTCAGCAGGTGTGAGCATGGTCAGTACCTGGAAGGGAGACCTCCAGGGAAAAACTAAGGTTGCTGCTGGAAGAGGTGTTAGTGGGACCAGCAGCAACCTTAGTTTTTCCCTGGACTAGCAGCCAAACAGCCTAGATGGGTGAAGGTCCTCCTCTTAATTTCTAACCATTCTTATGTTCTAATTCATTGTTAGTGGAGTAGACAGTCTGCACACTGGGTGAGTAATGGCCATTGTCTTTCACAAGCCTGAGTGCCTTAACTCCTCCCTACCGATAACAATGGACTCCAAGTTGTACAGTACCAGCGATTTACCAGACCGATCATTCTTAACATACTGCCTGAATATGACCAGAATACCATTTAAAATGAAAAGACTGCATGTAAAGTTGGTCACGTGTCATTCTTTTGAGATTTGTGAGAGTCTTTTCCGTTAGCTCTACATTAACATAAAAGCATTGTAATTACTTTTACCTGCAAGTGCCTGAAAAATTAAAAGTCATAAAAGTGAATTTATGTATTTATGTGAAGTCTGTGAAGCACACTCATACGTATGAGACTTTAAATTAAAATACAAGGAGCACTAGGGTAAGTATTCATCACATAATTTATCTCCGTAGGCACATTTATCTATGCTGACATAAAAATGACACCATTTCTGACCTCTGTTAAGTGCATATGTTTGTTCCATTTTTTGCAGATAAAACTTAATTGAAACAGACTCTGGGTTTAGTTTTAACATTATCATCAGCTTAATGACTGTTTGACATAACAAGATAGGTTTGATGAAGAGCGGTTCAACTCTTTCTGCGTCTCTTCTCTTCTCCGGGGCTGTGGACAGCACAGGGGCCTGAATTCTTTAAAGTTCTTGCAGCAGCGCCAGCAAAAATGGTTGAACACACCGCAGAGGACATCAGGAAGGCTTTTTTTTTTTGCTGAAAAAATGGATAGCAAAAATAAACCGGGCAGGCATCATTAGCATTCCTGTTTTATCATACTTAGAACAGGGTGTTTCTCGGTGTGATAAGCTGAGGGGTGATGAGGGCCCTGACAGAGTTGGGTTGAAAGACTGGAGTTGTGATGGGAGGGAGGGGGGGGCGTGCGAGGAGAGGCGAAAGGAGGGGGGGGTTAATATCAGACCAAATAATTAGATTTCATATCGTTACCCAGGCAGCAGTGAAGGGATAAGAGAGATTAAAACATTCCTCCTCTGATTAATATTCATAAGAGGCACGGGGCCGGAGAAGGGGCTTAATCTTCGCGTCAAAGACTTTTTTTTTTTCCCAGCAAGAGCTTAAGATTTTCAAAGTAGCTCCGTTCCGGAGGAGGAACTATGATGCTTTCGGTAGAAGGCGCTTCATTTCTGTGCGAGGCGCTAACAGCTGTCCAGCGGAAGCTTGTGCAGTGAGGAAAGCATACAGGACAGGTGTTTAGAGGTGATATGGAGGGAATAGTACCAACGCCAGCTACCAGTGCATCTGCCCCCTGAAACAGGGTTTTTGTCTCTGCTCCCATCCCTCTCCTGTAACAGTGTTAAATGCCACGAGAATATTCGGGGTACCATATGAGACAAAGAGAAGCATGGAGCAGTGGTTTGGGGTTTGGACTCCTAAGTAGATGGCTGTGGGTTCAAATCCCCACTACCTATAGGACAAGATACCTGACCCTGGTTGCTCTCGTCCATCCAGATGCATAAATGGGTACTAGCATTGCCCTGAGTAACCCTGTTAGGAGATAAACATCCCCTCATCCCCCCAGAGCTGTCAGACTCTCTGTCTATCAGCACTACAGAAGCTCATGTCATTTCCCACCTGATGAACCATTGTGCTCATGCACAATATGATGTGACGTTTTTTACAGTTTAGAAAAATGCCAGGCTTGCTGTTACAGCCCTCTGGGATTGGAGATGTTCAAAAACTGGTTCTGCAGTAGATCTATTGCTTTTGCGCTCCCATTATTGAGTCTAGGCCAAGCTGTAGGCTTGTTTGGGATATTCCAGTAGCGTGTATTTTCCAATGCCATTCAAGGAATTATTTGGTGTTGAATCCCCTTTCAGAGATATCGCTCACTGGTGTGTGCTGTTATTTCTTAACACTTCACAAAATTCTGCTATAACAAATAATCTAAAAATGAGTGTTTTACAAAGCCATGCTGTATAAGGTTGTGTAAAAGGTGGGCTTTTTATAAATGTTTTTAGTGACAAAAAAATAATAATAAGAGGAATGCCATCCTTTAAAGTTCACTTAATTTACATTTTTTTAGAAGACAAATCAGACTGAAATCTTCAAACTCACCATTTACCTGTAACATCGGCAACAGTGATATACTGTACTGGCCCCTGCTGCCCCATAGATGTCAGCCTGTTCCAAGAGCAGCAGACAAACACTGCTTCTGAAAGCCACCCTGCACTATAAAGAGTACTGCATTCAACTGTCTGAATAACAGTTCAAAGCTGTTGAAGGACACTACTGTCTCACACATATCTGTTAATAGACTGCCAAAAAAGATTTTAATGACTGAATTGCAGGACCTTCTATTTTCTTTTTACCTCTTCATTCCCAAACTGCTTGATTAAAGCCAGTGTAAATACAGTACACCTTGCTAGCATTTTTGTCCTGCAAGATCGTCCTGCACCTTGTACACACAGAGAAAACCTTTGCAGTTTACAGTACGGCGCTTCAAATCTTTAACCCTTTTGTTCATGCGTTTAGAATGTGTTACTATCTAAATGAAATGAATTCATGAAATTGTGCAGAAGTGTGTATGCGTGTGTTTCTGAAGGCTATTCTATCTGCATTGGCCTTTCCTTTCAAAATACAAAATAAAGTCTTGTTAAATTAGTCTGAAACAAATTAGAGCAGGCACGCAGTGCTTGTGGCTGCATGCTGCAAAGATATTGGGTTTCAAATTAAAACAAAAGGGGAGATATCTTGGAATCAGAGAGTGTTCCCGATGAAATACAATACTGCAGGTCTTTAGGCTAGAACTGCCATAATTAGAAATAAACCTTTTAGCATGCAGCCTTCTCTTTTTCTCTTTCTCACCCTCTATTTTAATAATTTTTTGCTCTAGGTTTGAACTGTGTCTTTCATTCTTTCAAGTCTGTAAAATCAATTTGGTAGCGCGTCTGTAATATCAGCCCCAAATGTGCCCCCTGGCACAGCACATAACTTTGTGGAACCGATTGTCTGTGCAAGTCAAAGTACAGCCACAACACGGTCTTAATGACAGATAGCTTAGATAGCTATAGCAAACTACTGCCCCCTGGTGGCTCCCTTGCTAACACGCCAGTGGTTCTCAGAGTTTTTAAGTTATAATAATAATTCCTTACACTTACATAGTGCTTTTCTGGACACTCCACTCAAAGCGCTTTACTGGTAATGGGGATCCCTTCCACCCCCACCAGTTTGCAGCCTCCCCTGGATTGAGTGTCTGTGATGACTGAAAATGTTGAAGCCCAGGTGACAGTTTTGTCTAACTAGATAAAATAAGGGAAATAAGGTCCAAGGTTGGGTGAGGGTATTGCAGAGTGTGTCCATTTCACAGCCTGTCGCCCGAAATTCAGATTACACCCATAGTGAGGGTTGCATGAAACTCAGATACTCATCGGTAAAGGCGGTTTCAGAATGGAGAAAATGAATGAATAATGTGCTCGTGTAGACTTCAGAGAACGTCATGCCTTGGTGAGAAATCCAGTTAATCACTCAAGTTGATAAAGGAGTAAACGGGTGGTACAGTTTTCTGGAACCACAGTTCTGCTTTTAGTTTATTTTTTGTGGAAGGTCAGTCTTCCACAGAGAACAGGGCTGTGAAGGAATGGAAGGAACGCAGTTGTACCTGGTGCTGCTTTTATACAGAAAAGGCCTGATATGTGTTTTTTCCCTGTAGATGATCACATTAAGCACTATTTGAAAAGCTCCCAGGAATGTGAGAGCTATACTGTACATATATCTTTACTGGTGTGCTCAAAATTAGCCTTTGTCCTAGACTACGGACGTGGGGCTAAAATAACCTCTGTCAGCAAGACTTTAATTTCTCCAGCTGGTATATCGCACTCTGACCTGTGGTACAGTTGCATTCCTCCTGAGACACGGAAGAGGCTTTTAACACTCAGGGGGCCTGTTGTTTTTGATGCCGTCTGTTTTATTTCCAACTGGAGTAAAGAGGCAAGGGCTGAGTTGTCCTCATCTTGTAGTCTTTTTAATCTCTTTTTCTCCTTCATTTGCTTATGCAGCTCATGCAAAGCCTCCCCTTGCTAGGCCGGTGTGTTGCCCAGGGTGGCGCAGTGTGAGACACGCCGCACGCCTTTGTTTCTTTCATCTGGGCCTCTTCATTATCTGCTTCAGCGCAGGTCGCGAAATAGCACCAGTAATGCTTATTTTTGTTCTTTCTAAACATTCAAAAATACGCTGTAACTCAACTCGGGATCAGTACGAGGCTTCGGGGCTGCTGCACACGTGAGCGGGAGACTGATGCTGTATGTCGTGGGGAAAAAAGTGTAGCTTGTATTTGGCAGTGCTCATTTCCATATTCATATGGCAGAGCTATATTATATCCACACAGTCTAGCTGTTCCCCTTTTGGGTTGGAATTGAAGCAGTTGCCACCATTTCTTCTGATCTTCACATCATTCTTTTTGCCTCTTGAAGGCCCTTAGATTTGCCCTGTAACTGGCTTCTTCAGTTCACTGGTTTACAGCCAATTGGCAGCTTTGTCTAACCCTCTTTTAAAGGGTCTTCCCCACCTACAAGCCCCTTCTCACTCTGATACGGGGATTTATGTCGGCCTGTCCATGCTGATCATCTCCAGCATCCAAACCATCTCAGACCGTTCTTGCAAATTCTTGCAGCCTGACCTTTTCTGCTCACCCTCAATCACACAAACACACATCGGTGAAAACGTTTTAGGCTTTTCATTTGCACAGCATAAATCTCTGCTTTTAAGTCTTTGTTTTGCTACTATATAACCATATGTACCATGGCTGGCCTGAGAGCACAATCTGCTCGTCTACCTGCCTTCATCTGCCTTCCTGAAATCCTTCAGGTTTTCTACAGCTACTTGCCCAAAGTACCTTAGTTGTTGATATTTACAAAAAATGAAGGTACACATTGGAATACATGGATTTCCAACTCCATTCAATCACAGCTTAAATAAAATTAAGTTAGATAAAATTATAGTTCAGTGTGCTCCAAGCACCTTATTTTGTATGTATTTTTTTTACCAGGGGCCCACATTTAAACTTCTGCTCGAAGATGAAGAATGCTGGCTCTTGAAACTTTCATTTTCCTCTAGTGAAGGTGCAGCAAATTCCACTGTTTACAGCAAAGGTGGGTGTAAAGAAAGAGCTTCTTGAATCTGAAAAATGGTTATTTGTATTTTAAAAAATCAGATTAAAAGAAAATAAAAGATCTTAAACTGGAAAATGGAAAGAGATGAAGTATAAACTTGAAGTCAAATCTTCTCTTTTTTAAATCCATTAAGTTTATTTTTAATTGCCTTTTTTAAATCTTGCTTTCAACTTTCACAAGTTATAAAGTTATATTTGAACGAGCGTAGGTTTTTACAAATACTATTCCTGTAAAACACTTAATTTGAGTTCTTTGGTTACCTGCTTTCATGCTTGTGACCACTAAAGGATGTGCTAATTTCCTTTCATCCAAAATTACAGGAGCAGGATATTTTATTTACAGGTCACAACTAGTTCAGTTTTGCGTTGGCTGAAAGCTAGGTGTTAATGAATGAATCTGCATGATTAATATTCAAAGGGAGTTTGAATATAGTTCACAGAATAGTACTTCAAGAGTTCTGCAGCTTTTCCATTAAAAAATGACCTTGCCCTGAATGTTCTGCATCTGTTTTCACTTCCAGGTGAGGAGGTTTACTGCAAGCTGACCCAAGGGGTGTCAGAAGGGGAATGTTTGACTGCTGTTCTAACAGCGAGCCCTGCAGAGGAGTCCACTCTGTCCAAGTCCAGTACTGCCCGGGTGAAGGAGGAATCTCTGCCCTACCCAGCGGCACTGCACTCTGACATTCAGCTTCTCCCGCAGCAAGCAGGCATGGCAGCCATCTTGGCCACAGCCGTTGTCAACAGTAAGTCCAGCCCGCAACCATTCAGGCACCACAGTAAGAGCCTGTACAAAGACAAAAAAGCAAATAGTTTACCTGTAATGTTGTCTTCCACCCTTCTGTCCATTGCAAACTTCACACTTAAACTATTTATCACCTTCAAATTATTATTATTATTATTAATAATAATAATAATAATAATAATAAAAATAATAAATTATTACCCTTCAAAGGGTTTATTAGCCCTTTTAAGCTTAGATAAGGCCCACAAATCTTGACTATTTGTAACAAAGTTTAAAATAGAACAGAAGTTGCTGTGCAGTTGGTATCTCCTTACATGCATTTCTTTACCTTGAGAACAGAAGTGTAAACTACATAGAAACCCATTTAAAACCAAAGACCAGAGACACTTCTTTTCCAAGATCAGTTTTACAAATCCACTTGCTAAATGGCTCAAATCTAGCAAATAGTTCAAAATAGTGTTCTTATGGATTTGAAGATCTACTGAAGGCTACCATGACAACACTCTAGAATCAGTTTTCTAAAAGGATTCCTTTTACTTTTTTAAAATCTATGGAATTGTAATCATGCCTGATTCATGCAGTACACTCAGCTATATTCTCCTGCTGCGGCATCTAAGCTCAGCACGTAAAATACATAAAATCAGGAGGTTTACTGTTCACCGGTGCACTCCAGCTTTATTTTTAATCAGCTAGCTTTAAATTGGCTGAGCTTGGACCCTCCGAGCTTGCTGAAATCTATGACAGGCAACACCAGGTGGCAGCACAAGTTAATGGAAGAGGGTGGCATATTGTTCAGGGCAGACACGGCAACATGGTCATTTAACTGTATGATTCATGTAGTCATTCCATATATCCATATAATGCTAACTTAGTGGTCGTTATTATTAAACAGAATATACAGAACGTGTATTGGAATACTTACTTTTAATACATTACAATCAAAATTGGTTGAATATTGAGCTGTCGACATTACACAAGCAGTCATCATAGAAACTGAAAGCAAAGCAGCTCGACATACTGTGCATTAATTTTGTATAGAAAAAAAAGTTAGATTTAGAGTTATGGATAGAGGTGGGGTTTGGGTTAGGCAAAGCATGCAGTACTTTCATAAATATATACAGTATAGATTCAGATTATATGCGAGAGAAACTTCTTGAGCCTTGCTTGGACACAAATATAAATGTAGTGATGAATTCACTGTTCGCCCATTTGAGATCAGTTTATTTCTTTGAATTAATATTTAAATAACTTCTGTGTGCCCCACTTGTACATGTAGTTTTCCAAACTTGTGCTGGTTAGGTTAATTGTCTCTACATAGTCCCTGTGTCCGAGCCTGTGCTCTGCAGTGGATCATTATTAATTTGCCTCTAAGTGATGGGTGTATCAGACATATAAGACAAAGCAGAGACACAGATGCATCTTATTAAATAATTTGCTGACAATAATTGTAGTAAAAAACAGATCTGAACAATTAATTTTGATCCTTTAAATATTTCTCTCCAGACTTTTTTTGGACTTAAGTCAAAAGGGCAATTTCCATTTGAAATGCGTTTTTAGGTTTGTTCAAACTGACCTCAGCTAATTCACTAACCCCTAGTTTTCTAATCAGTGCTATGAACAGAAATTCTGATCACATCAGATCACAATGATCAATATCAGCCCATTTTACAACAGTGCTAGTACACCTAGTACACAAACTCCTCACATAGATGTAAATAGCATTAATAAGACTAAAAACAAAACTGAATTCTTTTCTTAGCCTTTGTTGGTGATATAAAACTGTGCTGGGTCTCCAGCTCTATTGGTGAATTGCTTTTCACAAATATTTGAGATGCGTTACCTGGCCGTGGCTGTAAAGTAAGTGCAGGACTGCTGATTTATATTGTTCACCTTCCCTGTGTTGTTTCCAGAGGACATCTTCCCCTGCAAGGACTGTGGGATTTGGTACCGCAGCGAAAGGAACCTCCAGGCTCACCTCATGTATTACTGCGCCAGCCGGCAGAGACAGGAGCCCTCCTCCCCGCCTCAGGAGAAGCCCAAAGACTCGTACCCCAACGAGCGCGTCTGCCCCTTCCCACACTGCAACAAGAGCTGCCCCAGTGCTAGCTCGCTGGAGATACACATGCGCACACACAGTGGTAAGACATCCTCTCACCTGTGCTTCTCTGACACCCCAGCAAGGAGAGGCTGAGACTGAAAGCCCAATTAAATTACTGTCCATTCCTTTCTTTTCACATGCTGTCGGTGTAACTGATGTGAATCCATATTAATTTGTAATACAGTAACTCCCTTTAAAATAGGCTGACAGCCATTCCAGGTTTTTTAACTTGCCATATTTCTAGAAAAGGTGTTGTGCTTTGCTTTAGCTTTACCATGAATGGGACTGTCTGCTGGTCTGGGTGTATGAATGTAAACCTAGTCTTCTTCAGTTTTTCCCTGCTGTATCTTCAAAGTCACCCGAACATTTGGTCAAAGCTTCTTATCTTTTCAGGGGAGCGTCCCTTCGTCTGTCTCATCTGCTTGTCTGCCTTCACAACGAAGGCCAACTGTGAGCGCCACTTGAAAGTCCACACCGATACACTCAATGGTGAGAATCTGTCGAAAGGGTTTTATTGACCCATGTGTTGCTGGGTTTCTAAATTTGTGTGTTGAAACTCGTGCACAACTAAGACTTACTGTCTGTTGGAGACCATCAATGATTAGATGAACTGATATCACTTTAATCCTTCCTTACACCCTTCTGTGCCCTTATCAATGTCTCCAATGTCAAAGCTTAAAATTGTATTCCAGAAAGGGACTAAAATGACAGTAAGTGTGCTGTTTTTTCTGTTGATAGTTTGTTTGGAAGCTCATTTTCCACATTTGTGCTCACAGAAATGCTCTGATTCTACTTATACCAGTAAGGCTAAGCTGGCAGAAGTTCTGTTTCATGTTCTGTGAAAAATTCTCAAGGTCAGAGATAATCTGTTCATATGAACAGCAGTAATAAAGCTATTTTGTCTGGAACAGTATCTGGTTTACTACTTGTCTCCTTTCAAACGTTAACAAATTTTGGTTTCTTACAGGCTAAAGGCAGTTTATTCTCCCCATAAAGTAGATATTCACAGATTTATCTTTATTTGACTTCTGAAAACAGAGACCTTTTGGAAATGACTGATTTACAGGGAAGCACAGTGACATGTTGGTCCATGCTGTTACCTCACAGTTACGAACTCCTGGGTTCAACTCAAGAGTTCAGGCATCCATACGTGTGAATGTTGCATGTCCTTTTCAAGATTTCTTTAGACATTTGTTTTCCTCTCACCTCCCAAAAGCATACTGGCTAGGTTGGATTGCTGTAAATTTGTCTTGAGCCCTGTGATATAACGGCATCCCAGCCTGAGTAGGTGTGTGCTGTCTGTTCCACTTGGCTTCCCATGCTCTGGAATAGACTCCTGTTTGCTATGATCCTCAAGTGTCTTGCTAATAATGCGTGGATGGAATTAGTCTTTGAGAGTGTTTCGTAATATGAACACAGAACTTAAAATTAATTGCTCACATCACTGTGACGTTTTGCCCTCTGACACCCAGTTGTTGGTTCTGCAGGAGTCTGCCATGGCTGTGGATATGTCAGCACCACTCGGGACATTCTGTACAGTCACCTGGTGACCAGCCACATGGTCTGCCAGCCAGGGTCCAAAAGTGAAGTTAGCTCTCCAGGACCTGGCCTTCCAGCGATACCCTTAGCAGCAGGTACGAAGCCCTTTTCAAACACTATGATTAAATGGGCATCAACCAAAATCAATAGTCCAGGAGGCCCTTCTCCCGAAATAACAGGGCAAGTGATGCAGCTCCATACAAAAGCTTTCATTCCTGCAAAGGTTGGCCAGTTATTCATCTTGGTTTCCAAACTATAAACTGCCATGTGATTTTATGCTACTTACATACTGTACCTATATCAAAAAGATGAAAAACTTTGCTATAGTACTCTGAGGTTGTAAAGCTGGCTTTATGTGAGTATGCAAAGTAACTGCTCTGGGAAAACTAAACCATGTTACATCTCTTTGTAACAAAATGCTGCCGTAAGCAATGTTTTTACATTGTATATTGCCCTTTATTCATGAGAAGGGCGACATTTTGTTTCTGCTTGATCTATTTAGGAACCATGCCAAAGGCAGATTTCTTAAAAGGAATACAAATATCTTCAGAAACGTTCATTGATATCATTAGATTGATTGATTTGATATCACATCCCTAAAAAGTAGAGGGAAAGTTCAAACGGTGTCAACAGGACTGTTAAAACAACATAAAAATCCAATCTAGGCTGATTAAATATTACAATCTGCTGCAGTGTGATCTGTTTTTGAAATATGCCTTGTCTTCTATTGTAGGCCTGAGTCCTACAGAGTCTGGAGCAGCTGTGAAATGCCAGCTGTGTGGACTTCAAGCTGAGTCCCCAGCCAGTCACCAGCAGCACATGCTTACCCACGTAGAGGGGAAAGTACAGAATGCGCAAAGCCCTGCCCCAGTGCAGAGCCCACCCAACCCCCTCGAGCAGCCAGAGCGACAGGAAAAGCATCTGGAGGGATCAGTTTCCTTACCGGAGTCTGCCAGTCCAGGAACTGATGGGGGAGTGATGACTCCTAGAGAGGGTAGTCCGGCGGGGGAGCTGTCAGCGGTGAAAATCAAGGAAGAACCGAAGTCCGCCAAGGACTCCGATTCGGAAAATGAAGCCGAGGACAGCAGCGCAGAAGGGAGAGCCCAGGAGAAAACCGTTAATGATTCTTCTTCCCAGACCTCCTCGCCCAAAAGTCTGCACTCCATCAAAGTCAAGACGGAGCTCTCCAGCCCAACCCCTGGCTCTAGCCCGGTCCATTTTGGCACAGGTTCCATGATTCCTGGAGGGACTGTTTTTCTGCCCCAGTACATGTTCAGCACAGAAGCCTCCATTGTACCTCAGGCTTCTGAAATCCTGGCCAAAATGTCGGAGATGGTGCACAGCAGACTCAAACAAGGTCAGAGCGGTGCCCCTCCCTTTTACGCAGGCTCCCCCATCCAGAAAGGGGCCACCTGCTTCGAGTGCGACATAACGTTCAACAACATCAACAACTACTATGTCCACAAGAGATTGTACTGCTCCAGCCGGCATCAGCAGGGAGAAAACCCCATGGCTCTCCCCCATGCAAAAGACAACCCCACAGCTTCAGTCCCTGCTGCATACAGCTCTCCCCCTCCTGCCGCTGGAAGCAGAGCTCCCTCTTCCTCGCACAGCGACACAGAAACGGAGCCCTCAGGAAGCAGCATGGATGCCAAGGCAGTTGAAGTGAAGACTGAGGACCCTGGCCTCAAAGACACATCTTCCGAAGGAGAGAGTGGGAGTAGAGTAAGTGAGGGCAGCCAGAGTCCCAGCAACTCTGTGGAGGACATAGAGGACGACCCAACCAAGACTTTCTGTGAAGCCTGCAATATCCGATTCAGTCGCCATGAGAACTATATGGTGCACAAACGCTACTACTGTGCTTCAAGGCATGATCCGCCAAACCAGAGGACAAGATCCGGCAAGGTGACCTTCCTACCACAGCCAGTTCGAACCAGAAAACGCAGGAAGCTATACGAGATCCACATGGCCCGCAATGAGGCTCTGGGTAATCCAACTTTAAGCATCAAACAAGAGCCTATAGCCATGATTGGGAGACCACTAGACCCTTCGCCCCTGCCAGTAGCCATGATCACAGCAGCAGGGACTGGCACAGTACCATCTCCTAGCTCAAGCCCAGAAGGAGATGGTCCCATTGACCTCAGCAAGAAACCCCGCCTGCAAGAAGATCAGCTGCCCATTCCCGTGCTTCCCCTAACCGACTACCACAAATGTACAGCATGCAGCATCAGCTTCAATAGCATAGAAAACTACCTAGCCCATAAGACGTATTATTGCCCTGCTACCACGCTACAGCAGAAAACATTCGAGCAGCTTCACAGAATGAAACGGTCCTCCTCTAATTCGCCAAAAGCCAGAATCCCAGAAAAGGCTGATTTCCAAGCGGAACATTTAGACATTAAGGGGATCAAAACAGAAAAGAATCCTTTGGCAGTCCCTGTCCCAAGTCCAGCTTGCACTAATTCCACTACTTTGCCTGGAACTTCTTTGCCAAGTTCAGAGGGTGTCACTCCACACCAGACTGCTTTCTTGAAGGCCTTACCTGTCCTGCCAAACACTTCCCCTGTTGTTTGCCCCTACTGTCCCCTCAACGGAGCTATCAAGGGTGACTTGATGGAGCATTTAAAAAATGTGCATGGCCTTCTGTTGACCATGCAGGCTATAGGACATGCAGCACAGGCTGGCAACCTTAAGGAAGTCTCCCAACAAAGTAGACACCAGTCAGAGAGCCAGCCTGCCCAGGCCAGCCCAATTCCCAGTCCCAGAATTGTTCCCAACACGCCCCCGAAGCTGGGGTTCAAGAGCCGAAACGACAAGGTGAACGGGCGGGAGATGAAAGAGACGGGCTCGCCCTCCTCGCCTGTTGTCAACGGCAACCCCGCCGGGCCCAGTGCCACCTCGCCGAAGCCGGCTCTGCCCGTTTCGCCTGCTGCCGCCACAGCTGCAGCGGTGTCACTTAATATCTCACCAGTGCCTGAAGTGCTAAGGGAGGCCTCGCTCAAACCGCTGACACCCCCTCTCCTCGCAGACAAGCCCACCCCTGCACCCAAGGGGGCAGCGCCCCCTGTACAGAATGGCAACAGCCGATACTGCCGCTTATGCAACATCAAGTTCAGCAGCCTTTCGACTTTTATAGCTCACAAAAAGTACTACTGCTCTTCACATAGTGCGGAGCACGTGAAATGAATCTTCACTACAGCAGGTGACTTTCATTCTGAAACTGCACCACAGACTGTGTAAATGCTACTGACCCGCCCAAGATACCTAACCCAGAGAGCAATGGCTTAAAAAGTCCTTCTGTCAAGTATTCTCCAGCATGAAGGGAACAGAAATTAGGCTGTTAAGACTGTTACTTGTGTGGCATTTGGTTGTCATGTTGTTTCCTAATGCCTGTTATTGTTACTTAAGCATCTTATTATTTGTGTCATGGGTCAAGTTTTACACTAAGAAATCAGAGAGCTGTCCACTGAAGCCCAACTTTCCTCCCTGCCCTGCACCCTACCATGGATACAAATCCTATGTAGAAAAAAAAGTCTCATGCATTGTGTTGAAGTTTAGCTTTTACCCTCTTAATAACCCTCTTAATTTTGCTTGGCAAAATTTGTTTTATACAGTTTTTACTTTTAATTAATTAAATTGAACATAATTTGCCCTCTTTTAAAATGTTTATTTCCTAGAGATTTTAATTATAATAATCACCGTCAGTTGTTGGCGATACAGATCTGTATTATTTGGTCCTGGTATTTTCTGGACAAGTGTAGGTATTTGCTTGCCAATGGCTGAGTTGATTTGGGTGTTACTGAATTATATTTAAATAGATTAAAATACTGTATGTTTTTGTTCAAACACTGGCTGTCACAATGAAATATTGAAGTGGTTTTAACGATGATTATAATGATCAGGAGAGTACCACTAATAAACCAGATTTTGTTATTTTTGAAGAAGGAAAATGTGAAATACAGTATTTCTCATTTTAAGTTCATGTGAACATAAACTACCTAACTGAATTTACTATTTCTCAACCTTGTAAGAACCTGTTAATGTTATTATTCAAAGTTATTCAACACACACTTCAGAAAAGTTTGTTAGGGTCATATTTATTTTTATTGCACATCTCTTATTTTTAACTAGGTGGCAGTGTTCAGTTATTAATGGTGAACAAATGTTAGTTCTTAAACACTGGTTCTGAACTAGGATGGAAATATTTTTATCAATTAAGTTCAGCTTTTCCCCATTTTTAAAGAGGCTGCCAGTTGTTAAAATTTAGTATAGATGTGGGAACAGTCATAGAAACACTAAGAGGTAAAACTGTAACACCCTGATGCTTCGTAAAAAGTAAAACTAGTCGGTTTGTGTTACTTTGAAAGTTTAACAATTACTCCTGTTTGCTCTGGTACTGCAGTACAGCACATGGTGACTAAAACATTATCATTCTTCACAAGTTGCTATCAGCTAAATTTCACAACAGAACAGGAATATCACCGATGCTCTATGAGTTAAACTGCATAATGGATTAAGTTCTTGACACTTGGCATTGGAGATTTTTGTTTATAGAGCTTATTGGTTGTTGTTTTTTTAGAAAAACCTTGGCTTCAGTTTTAAAAAAGACGACGGCTTTTTAATGAAATGAAAGATAACTGATATCAAACATTTCAAAAGGACATGTTGTAATTGCCCACGTGTATGGTCTGTGCAAATGTATCATTTCATTGCAGTGTCTTTTTATAAAGCTGCAAGATAATCTTGATCTCAACTGGCCATTTATAGAAAGCCTTAATACTAACAACAAGAATGAAAATGCTATGCTTTTTGCCCAACTAATTGGCTTAATATTTTGCTTCTGTGAAATGTTTTTTTGCTTATGTACTTCTTCTTCACATGACTAGTGTGGCCCAAAGTTATATGTGTATTTTTTCTGCTGTTGGGACTGGAAACACAAATATGCAATCTTTAATTTGTAAAATAACTGCTGAGATGTTTTGTTCATTTGTTTCATTCTTCTTCTGAAAGGTGCTTTTTAATTTATGGTTTAGATGGAGTGTTTACAAAGAATCTTTGTTTTGTACAGAAAGTAGTTCAAACAAGTGTCACAACTGAAAAGCCAGTGCTGAAAAACTGAGTTTCTTTGAAAAAAAAAAAATCATTTCTAAAACAATTGCACTGTGTTGTACAAAACCTTGCTGAATGTTTTAGGTTAGAAGCTTTTTGTTTTGTATTGTATTTATGTTTTAACACAGCACTTTTCTATGTTCAAACCTAACCCTGAAGGACTGGTGAATTGAAAAATAAAATATTTTGTGAATAATCCCCAAAAGATGAAAAGATGGAAAAAAGAATGAATGTCAGATTTCATTTCTATCTATACAGCCGTTTCACTACACACTTGTCCAAGCTATGCATGAAAATAAAGAGTCCAGCGGGACATTTAAAGTGCTTGTCTTCTCTGCTGTCTTCTTTTTTTCTTGCTTTTCAAGAATTAAGATATTTCACACACGTATTGCATATACAGTATGGGGGTTATTTTTATGGATGCATATGGGGGGGGTATTTGCTCACATATCTATGCCCCTATGTACAGTGCCTTGCGAAAGTATTCGGCCCCCTTGAACTTTTCAACCTTTTGCCACATTTCAGGCTTCAAACATAAAGATATAATTTTTTTATTTTATGTGAAGAATCACCAACAAGTGGGACACAATTGTGAAGTGGAACGAAATCTATTGGATTTTTGAAACTTTTTTAACTAATACAAAAATGAAACGTGGGGCGTGCAAAATTATTCGGCCCCTTTACTTTCAGTGCAGCAAACTCACTCCAGAAGTTCAGCGAGGATCTCTGAATGATCCAATGTTGTCCTAAATGACTGATGGTGATAAATAGAATCCACCTGTGTGTAATCAAGTCTCTGTATAAATGCACCTGCTCTGTGATAGTCTCAAGGTTCTGTTGAAAGCGCAGAGAGCATCATGAAGACCAAGGAACACACCAGGCAGGTCCGTAATACTGTTGTGGAGAAGTTTAAAGCCGGATTTGGATACAAAAAGATTTCCCAAGCTTCAAACATCCCAAGGAGCACTGTGCAAGCGATCATCTTGAAATGGAAGGAGTATCAGACCACTGCAAATCTACCAAGACCTGGCCGTCCCTCTAAACTTTCAGCTCAGACAAGGAGAAGACTGATCAGAGATGCAGCCAAGAGGCCCATGATCACTCTGGATGAACTGCAGAGAACTACAGCTGAGGTGGGAGAGTCTGTCCATAGGACAACAATCAGTCTTACACTGCACAAATCTGGCCTTTATGGAAGAGTGGCAAGAAGAAAGCCATTTCTCAAAGATATCCATAAAAAGTCTCGTCTAAAGTTTGCCACAAGCCACCTGGGAGACACCCCAAACATGTGGAAGAAGGTGCTCTGGTCAGATGAAACCAAAATCGAACTTTTTGGCCACAATGCAAAACGATATGTTTGGCGTAAAAGCAACACAGCTCATCACCCTCAACACACCATCCCCACTGTCAAACATGGTGGTGGCAGCATCATGGTTTGGGCCTGCTTTTCTCCAGCAGGGACAGGGAAGATGGTTAAAATTGAGGGGAAGATGGATGCAGCCAAATACAGGACCATTCTGGATGAAAACCTGTTGGAGTCTGTAAAAGACCTGAAACTGGGACGGAGATTTATCTTCCAACAAGACAATGATCCCAAACATACAGCAAAATCTACAAAGGAATGGTTCACAAATAAACGTATCCAGGTGTTTGAATGGCCAAGTCAAAGTCCAGACCTGAATCCAATCGAGAATCTGTGGAAAGAGCTGAAAACTGCTGTTCACAAACGCTCTCCATCCAACCTCACTGAGCTCGAGCTGTTTTGCAAGGAAGAATGGGCAAGAATTTCAGTCTCTCGATGTGCAAAACTGATAGAGACATACCCCAAGCGACTTGCAGCTGTAATCGCAGCAAAAGGTGGCTCTACAAAGTATTAACGCAAGGGGGCCGAATAATTTTGCACGCCCCACTTTTCATTTTTTTATTAGTTAAAAAAGTTTCAAAAATCCAATAGATTTCGTTCCACTTCACAATTGTGTCCCACTTGTTGGTGATTCTTCACATAAAATAAAAAATTTATATCTTTATGTTTGAAGCCTGAAATGTGGCAAAAGGTTGAAAAGTTCAAGGGGGCCGAATACTTTCGCAAGGCACTGTATATATGGTGATTATGAGGCACTGGTTTACATTAGCCGAGCAGAGCATGAGATGGCGCTATATGACAAAACGACAAAACATGTATAAGGAAATACATTCAGAAACAAAGGATAAGTAGTTTCTGCCTGGGATAGAAATGTTAGGTATACATTTTCACAGTGTGTTTCTGTTTAGGTGAATGTGTTTGGTTTTATTTGAATGTAATTTAAAAAACTTTTTTTGGCCTATTTTGCCTGCAGATTTCGCTTCACAAAGTGTGAAATGAACAACCTAGATTTGATTACACCAGTACTCCAGAAGGATCAGAAGCTGCATGTAGTGCATCACACTTGATTCTTAGTAGACAACCATATAATTTTCACTGAACCTAGTAAGGTAATTAAGATGAAAAATTAGTGATTGTATTTCTTAATTCTGACTGTATCAGCTGCTCTCGAAGCGAACATTCTCCTGTTATGTAATGGGTAGTTTAGGATATTAAGTAATGTCTGCTGCACAATTGCAATTGCAATTAACTAGAACTGCTGTTAAAGAATAATGTTCTCTAGCTCCCAATGTCTCTTTCCTCACCAAGATGTCACTTTGTTCTTAAGATGTCAAACTGCATTATGTAGCTGCTAAATAATTGCTCTAATATCCTAGTGGATTCAGAGTAAGAGCTGTAATGTGATACTTTGATGATTAGCTTGTTTCTTCCATAATCTTTTTTGAATAGATCAAAGGAAAACAAACAAGAAAAGGAGCATGAAAAAAAGATTGATGGTCTTATTCACCAACAATGAAGAGTTTGAAAGTGACAAGTTTAGTTAATAAAGCCTACTGTTGCCATAAATGATTATTTCTGAAGGACTGGTTGTCCTTGTCTCTATGAATTCAATTTTTGTTGTAGTTTGAATCACCAATTAAAATTTACACCAATCTTTGCAATTTCAATCTGCCATACGTATGTACCCTTGTACTATATGTCTTTTTAAATACCTTTGATTGTGGCTAGAATAAAAGACTGCTTGAAAAGCAGAATCAGATATTTACTTATAATGTGTATAAATTGAATGTTCTGGCCTTTGTTAGATATTCTGAAGATCAACATTCATGTTTCCTGTGTAGTTACAAAGGTATTCGCTTTGAGCCGTGAAAGGAAACATTTTATTTTCTACCACTTGCATTGTTCTGTCTAATATTTGGATTTGTTAATTTTCTTGATAGTTTTGTTGAGTATCACTCCAGCTAAAGATGATTACTAGCGTCTTCACTTTATAGTGACCAGAAGCTGACTTTTTTTATTTTTACCCAACAGAATCACATTGCATTCATAGATAGTTTGACCTTTTAGCACTTTTATGATCTACTGATTGATGCCTCTCCTGAATATCTGCCCATCCATTTTCTAGCCACCTCTTTCAATTCAGTCTTGCTGGGGGAGCTGGAACCTGCAACCAGACACAAACAGAGACATGCAGACAATCGCACTAGCGCAGAAGCCAGTTCACATACTGTGCCAGTACCAGTGGACTGTGGGAGGAAACCCATGTGAACATGGGGAGAACATACAAACTCCACACAGACAGCACACAAACTCCACACAGACAGCACCCCACATACAGAATTAAACCCAGAGCTCCACTGCAAGACATCTATTCTAACCACTGTAGCACCATTCTGTCTTTCCTCTGGTGCTTCCCTTCCACCCTAACACACTCTGTCCCCAGGACCATTAACAACAACTTTCCTATCCTACAGGATGATCCCTCCATTGGGGCCCTCTTTTCTGACCACTCCACCATCTCATTTCTGACCACCTAATCTGCAGAACCATCTTGTTCACAGCTCCCTTGACCACCCTCAGCAATCATCCACACCAGGCACTTTCCCCTGCAACAGAGCTCGATTCATCACCTGCAAGTACATATCTAACACCACACTCCTTCAAGGCCCCTCAGGACATTTCTAGATCACTCAGGCAACATCTTGTACCTCCAGCAATCTTATTTACTGGATTATTTGCAGTAAATGCCCAGCCATCTACATTGGAGAAACAAGAAGGAGACTCGGAGACTGCTTCAGAGAACATGTTAGGGCTGTGAAGATTAAAGATTTCTCCAAGCCCATAGTTTCTCATTTCACCTCTGACTGCCATAATAATAATAATAATAATAATAATAATAAGAAGAAGAATTGCTTACACTTATATAGCGCTTTTCTGGACACTCCACTAAAAGCACTTTTCAGGTAATGGGGATCCCCTCCCCCAGCACCAATGTGCAGCCCCACCTGGATGATGCGACGGCAGCCATAGTGCGCCAGAACACTCCCCACATATCAGCCTTTAGTTGGGAGGAGAGCAGAGTAATGAAGCCAATTCATAGATGGGGATTATGACTGGTAAGGGCCAAAGATCACACTGATCTCCCTGTCTGTGTTCTCCAAGTAGGGTTTCTTAACTCCTATAGCAGAAGGACATCAGAAACTAAAATTATCCTGAAACTTGGTTCACACCTTCCCCCTTCTCTCAACGACAGACTTGTTTTCTTCTAATTCTCTCTCTTCATTTGTAGGTTTCGTTTCCCACCTCTCCTCACCTCTGTCGACCTCGCACACCTTGATTGGTCCCTCAGCCTGTCGCCTGCTCCCAACCTCCCCCTCTCTCCTGGCTTGTGTTTTCCCATGCTATATTATCTGTGCCGACTGCCCTATCCATCTTACAGCCGAAGAAGGCTCCACAGACGAAACGTTGTGTTTTCTTCTCTTTTCAGCATGGAATAAACCTATTACTTGCTCCTTATATTTATCTTGTGTTTAGGTCTCTTGAAAATAAATTATGTGAAAATATAATTGACTTTTTAATCTGAGTGCAGCCCTTCCTGCAGGCATAGATTACCAGGGACCAGACATAGCTGTCTGATATGCTCAATTAAGACCACTAGATGTCCCTAGCACTATTTTCTAAAAATTAAGTGCTTGTGAGGTATTCAGGATAACATTAAAATCAAAATACATTGCAGCTCAGTGGAATTTCTAATAATATAATTTGATGTATTATAGTCTTTAAATTGGAATAACTTAATTTCTTATGACAGGTTAAAAAGGGTGATCAAACATGATTACTTTCAAAAGAAATGTGAGAAATTAATATTTTAATTTTACATAAACACTGTGTTCATGCAGTACATACAAGATATAAAAGCCAATTACATTTTTTTTGGTAATGCAGTAAAATGCAAGGCAGTCAAAACCATGGTTATCTGATGCTGTTTTTATTAGCCTCATATCCATATCATCTGCTGAATGTTGTGACGTTTTTTTTTGCTTATACAGTAAGTCTTGTGCATCATCGAAGAGCTCTGTCAATAATTCTCTATAGTTAAAGTAAGGTTACTCAAAGGGAATGGGAGGAGTGAGAACCTTCAACAGAAATCCAATTTGATAACCTCTAATAGACCACTAGGGTTGAAAGTCAACAGTTTCCCTGGGAAAGGTCAGCTAAATTCATCCATTTTCTGAAGTGTGCAGTGCTAGACTCTCACAGTTAGCTGGAAATGCATCTTCCCTGCAGCAGACATTTCTGTGACCCAGCCATGGTGTTCTACACCTGACGTGCCAACCTCAACCAGAAAACAATGGGTTTACTTTTGGATGTAAATGTTCCCCGCAGTTTCATTTGTATAGCTTCTACATCATGTGTTAGATGCCATATTGCCATCAGTATCAAGGAGGTTGTCTCCATCTACCTTAAATGTCTTATTACACGCAATAAGAGGCAAAATCCGAATGAATCCTTGAATCAGAAAATAAGAAAGGTTATGAATGGCAGGAAATGTAATTGATGCTATTTTTTTTTTGTCTTGAGCCACTGGAATCTTTCAACCCTCCATCCCGATACTACTTTCACTTATTTCACGTTTTTCTTCTGTGGTCCTAATGTTTATGCTGTCTCAAACTCTTCCTTGTTTCAAGACTTTTGTTTTTGCACTTCAAAATGATCAGGTCCTGATATTCTTTCTGCTACTTCTCTCTATATAGCATATCCCTTCCCAATTATAAGGAAATGTATACTATGCCAAATAAAGGGACATCCAGATTGTTGAATTTTATTCACAACAACCATTTTTTACTGCATGAATGTTTCACGTCTTAAACATCATTTTGCCTAATAATGTACATTGTAATCTAATTTCCTGACACCACCAAGGTTGAGAGATCTATAGATTGATTCTGTGTGCCTGCAATCACAGTGCTCAATAATACCGCAGGAGATTTGACAGAAGTGGCTGCATGTCAAGAAAACACAGCAAGAAACACTTGCACTGAGTCACAGTTTTAAAGGAACTGCTGGAGTCCTTCATGACTGTGGACAGGCTGATGTTTCGTCTTCCATTTGAACCTCAGGACAATACATCTGAACTGGGAACAATGAGTATCTAACGGTGCAGAAAAAAAAACAGTGAAGCCCATGTACAGTACTTGACAGAAGCTAGTTATACTAGTTATAATATGGTCTCCGTGTTATACAGTGATACACTGGGTGATATTTAATCAGTTAGATTGTTGGTGATAGGTAGAAATAAAAACAAATAATCTCCCATTGATGTGATGATTGTATTTGCTATGTAAAGGTGGTGGTTGGGTATTTGTATATCAGGTCAGGGGATAGTGGTTTCAAATGCTTTGTTATATATCCTGCAATATCTCAAAAATAAAACCTATCATACCATTATCTTCTTCCTTTTGTATCTGACTGTCAGAATCTGAGAAAAATTATATAACCAATTAATGGTATGCCAGTCACAAAGCCAAAAGAGATAAAAGTATTTGTGATGACTTATATATTATTGTATACATGGGACATTTCAATCAATATATCCATAGCATCAAAATGCCTTTATCATATGAAAAAACATCCTAATAGTGAGACCACAGGACATTGAAGAAGTCATAAAATGTTGGTGCAAAAAAAGCACCAGTTAACTGAAGTGCTCATGTGCTGAAAAGTATTTACTAAACATAAAACATTCAATAAAATAGTAAACCACCAGTCAGTGTTATAGTGCCAGGTTAAATACCTTGAGCTCCACCCCCTTGCTCCCAATGATGGACAGAAGGCCTCCATTTAACCATTTAACTGGCTCTGTAACACTGAGAGAAAATGGTGTGACAAACAAATAAGGACAAGACTCTGGATCCACAGATAAGAGATCGAAAACCACAAATACATAGATTGACTTTACAATAATATACACCATACGAAAGTACAAAGAAAACGACTTTTTGTTCCAGGATGACAAGGGCAATGGCTAAGCCAGTACAGGTTTATGATAGACCTCACTAAAAGCCATGTGCGAGCACCAGTCTTTCATCACAATCAATAATATTAAAATAAACTCATGAAATGAATGGTCTCACTTGCAGGTAGAATTAATACATCAGTCCTAGCAATTTTAACTCAAACTACTATATGTTATGTCAGATAATTTCTCAGCAGATAAAGACCCCATCACATCTTGTTGCAAAATACACCCTGAATAAAGAAAAAGACCTCAGTTTACCCCAAATCTCTGGCACATTGCAAAACATTGATACTGTTTGAAAAAAAATAAGCTTTTTTTAAAGCAATTAACCTTTTCTTTGGAAAGAATCCAAAACAAAAAGTAACACAGGAACACCAAATGTCTTTCATCTGTACTTGCTAAGTCTTTGGATAACTGAAGGAAACTAATTACATTCAGCATTGAGATTCTATTAATTAAAAATTGCTTTATTTACATTGTACAGCAAAGGAACATTTAAGTGACGTGGGTATGTGAATGTGATTCACTGTGGTTTTACAGGCCCTGTGAATCATGAGGGCATTTTACTGTTTAGCTTTCAGCCGATTGGTACAAATAAGCATGAATAAATGATAAAAAAAAATAAATTAGCACTTGGAATTGTGACCAGTTAATTTCTTTAAAAAAAAAACACACAGCCTAATTAAGCCAGGCTTACGTAAATGAAATTAATTTGGGTGGCTAATAGCTGACTCTTGAAGCAACATTAAGAAAAAAATGCAAATAAGTTCACTGTACGTACGAGGTTCAATTAAATGGGTTTCTCATTCACTTTGATTTGTTTTTCAAAGCTGCAGAAGAAGCTGAGAAATTGAGATAATGTTTCAGTATTGTGTGAAGAGCAGAAAGAGGTTTACAGTACATCTGCAACGAGCATTGTGGGTCTTCAAAAGAGGACAAACATGGAGGTTGATGTGTTGCACGTGGCCTTTAAGAACCTTACTTTGTGTGAGAGAAATTCTTAAGCAAACAACCCACTTCATGAGTGCCTTAAACCAGGGGCTGGCAACTGCTTTTGAAAGAGTGATAAAAATCTTCCATGTGTACATTTAAGTGAGGAGCTTAGCTGGACAGACTGTGCTTTACTTACTGTGGGTCATATTGTAAATATTTTATTTGTGTTGCCCAGCTATTTAATTTCCAAAAAACCAAAGCTAGACACCAGGTGAAGATAAATAAAATTTAATGTGCTGATATCCTGATATTGTACAAATATCAGGACTGAACTAAAGATACTCAATCCAAACAAACAGTTAACAGCTCTTAAATAAACGCTATAGCTAATAACCTATGGCTAGGTTTTTCGATTTGTTTTTTCTATTTTATAATATCCTCCATAGAGTAGTTTTAGCTTAACCATGTTAACCCCGGAAGTAAATTCTGTGAGGCTAACTATAGCATACTGTATTGCTAATAACCAGGAATTATTCACTTTCATTACAAGCATGATAAATGAGCAAATTAGGGATTTCATTTCAGCCTAAAATCTACTGTTGTGTTAATTTATATTCCTTTATCATCCACTTTAGAGAAGGATCAAAACGCGTGATTTATAAATGCAACAAAGACAGAATATACACAGAAAAATAGAATTGTTTTGTAGCAGGTGCATGGATATTAAGTTGAGCCTTCACATAGGTAAATATAGTCCTGGTTAACATTTGTCATCAACAGTGGAGGTTTCTGGCTAGAGCCTTGTGTGGCCACAAAGAGCTCATTTATCTATACAGAGTTAGAACTGACTGCACTGCCAGCATTAGAAACTTGCAGGGGTCCAATAAGTCACAGCAGTTGTGGTTCCTTGGCAAACCAAGGATAACCAAGCTGTCTGAAGCTCTCCCATCCCTGACAGTATTTGGGTAGCTGCAGATTGACCAGACTTTGATGAATTCTCTTGGCTTTCTAAGAGAGGATCACAGGATTTTACAATTTCTGGGTACTGTCCTGATGTCTTCACTACTTGGGGATTTACTGCATCTTTGTCACTTTTGCTACAGATGAGTGTGCAGATGGAGAATCTGTCATAACTAATAATTAATACCATTATTTTTAGCACTAATATATATTAATCCGTCAGCACTGCACTTGTACAGATCATATTCTAAGTTATTTAGGATGGACAGCTGCCACCGACTCACTTTAATGCCCCTTGGGACGTGAATCACTGAGAGCCATTCCTAGGAGAGAATTATTGATTACATTCTGTCCTGTTTCTCTTATTATCTGTTGAACTCAATCAACACAACTTGCTTGCCTGTCTTCTCTCAGGAATGCAGACTGGAACTTAGTTCTGTCTCTGGGTTAGACAGACACTTGTTCAGTTTAGAAATCTGGCAAAACAAATCAGTCTGCCCTTTATTTCCTTTCTCCTCAGGGGAAGCAGAACTCCACAAGACATCCCTGCTGGAGCATCAGTCTCACTCAACGGCTTGGCAGAACCAAGGCTCACGATATTTGTTGCATTAGCAAGGTGAGGTACCAGTATTACAAACTGACACTGTTTGTTAAAGGCTTTAACAATGTACTGTAACAATGTTACAAAGAGAGCTAATGAAACAGTTCCAAAGTGTGAGCTCCAGCAGCAAGACAGGGCAATGCTAGATCAATTACACCAGTACTGTCACAGCAGCAGCCTGTGTGTGTTCTTGTGAATATTGAAACACTTAATCAGAGAGAATTCATGAATGACTGGGTTTCATAATATGACCATTCAACTGGAGCAAAATGTGACTATTTGCTAAGGGCTTTGATAAATAGATGGGCAACAACTAACTGCCTAAAGTTAAGACATGTAACTTTCAAGTCACTTTAAAACAGAATGTTTGAATTGCTACTGATTGAGACCTACAGTAAGGAGTCACTGGATTCATTCTTATGCAACTCTAATTAAGAAAAAAATATTAATGATTTTGTCTTCAGCAGCCTAGAGATTTGATCATTTTAAATTTCTCCTAACTCTTGAAATGTTAATTGATTTGATGTACACAAAAATCGAGGGTCTCTGTATTCTGTCAGGGTACTGCATAACCTGAACTACAAATCTTCTAAAACTGCTCATGAGACGCTCACTGCAAGTTGTAAATTGTTTTGTTATTCAGTGGCCAGGAAAAATGCTGTGCCATTATTATTATTATTTATTTGTTGACCCTGTTTATCCCATGATGCTTGTTGTAAATTAGAACCTGATGGTATATGTTTACAGTAGCTCCCATGCCTTTGTGATTTACCCGTTTACTTTCTGATAGGAACCGCCTGCTGACTGGCTTCACTTAATGCAAAAAACACGTTTTTAAAAAAATGGCAAAATGCAATTAGTTACAGCATGAGTTTAATCCTCTGAGCCACCCCTGTTTGACCATGATGAACCTGGGTATCAATTATATGGAACTGGGGAGAAAACAGGCTACTTAGACCTCAGTGTAGGTCATGCGACAAAGAAAGTGTTGTGAAACAGCAGTTCCTCCGAAGCTGTTATTAAAGAAGACATTCTAGGGCACATGGTTCTTTTTCACAGTGACAGTGCTGTGCTGAACTGGACTGAATGTGGTAAACCTTCTCTTCTCCACCAAGCCCATCCCCACAGCAGTGAGGCGCCACTGGACTGAAACATCACAACACGTGCTTCATGTCTCTCGCATCTTCCGCAGGTCAGACAAAAGGTCAGAGAAAGAAATGGATCACTGGTGGCAGAGCCTGAGCAATACTGTATTAAGTATCGTTTCTACAGCAGTGTTTGACGAAACAAAAAATGTACCCCATGACATTCGCATGTCAAAAAGAACTTTTTAAGTGCTCTGATTTTTTTTTTTGCGCTTTTCAACCTCTTGAGATACTTTCTTGGCAGTTTTGCACAGTGACCTGAGATAGCTGACAGTACTGTAGAAGCCTGCTTTTTGAATTTTGCACACAGTGTTGAATGTAAAACTCCCATTAAACAGCCATTTGGTCCAATACAGGTTTTTACCAAATGCACTTTCAAATGGTCTTGTACAGAATATACAGTACCAATGAGCCAGACATATATTTTTTTTATTCCTATATCTATGTGAAGCCTGCAGCTTCCATAACTTGAAATGGCAACAAACAAACTGAATATCGCTGATTGTATGTACATTTCCTTATAGCTTCACAGATTATCTCTTACTTTTTACTTTCTATACGCAAAATGCTGGAGCACTTAGCTCAGACGGCCAGGGTGTCTAGCTTGTAACCGGAAGGTCCTGGGTTCAACCCCAAGTAGGGGTTGCTTGCTCTAATTCCTTCCAGACGGCTCCCAGGTCCACTCAGTCCACTCCAAATGAGTACCGGGGGTTAATCCTTTTGGGGGTAACAGGTCGGCCGGTGTGTGATGCTGACCACATCACCTCCACCTCCAGTGTTGGATAGCCAAGAAAAATGGAGCGCCCCCCCCATTCCCCCATGGGCCTTTATGGCCTGAAAAGGGGGCCTACCTACCTCTACACAAATTGCTATACACTGGCAATCTAACTCCCATCCTTAGCTAATGATGTGCAGGAGCTGAATATGGTGCAAGAAAGGTAGAAGTAACAAGCTAAAATTAAATTTCTTAATAAGAGCTCTATGAAACAGCTTGACATATTTAATCTACTACCGAACTACTTATCCTCTTTTTCTAGTGATCTTATGCACATTTAATCTCACTAACTTTTTGTATACACTTTATGGGAAACTGCCAGGTGGGTCCTCCATTGAACTACAGTATAGAAGTTTACTGACTAACCAAGAAAACAGAGCAGTAGACTGGTGGACGTATTGAGATCAGAGCTGCCAATACTTTGGTATTTTTAGTGTTCATGAAAATTTGATTGTGAATTTTTTTAAAATATTTAACTTTCTTTTGTTCTGCTGGGTCAAATATGCTGTGGAACTGATTGCATGTACTGTAGGTGACATTAGGGTGTAATAAACCACAGTCACAGTAATTTACAGTGATTGTCCAAGTAGTTTTCACTTCTCATTATTAGGTATTTTATTCCGTATTTGCACTCCAGGCAACTGAGTCATGAGCTGATTATTTAAGACAGGTTGATGTTAACCATGAATAGAGTGCGGTAGATTGCATTATTCTGAAAATCACAATATTTTCCTATATAGGTATTAAATTATTTATTATCTTTATTATATTTCTCTATATGAATATAAAAAAGCATTGTAATATATAGCTATACTGTCATTGTGTCATTTTTTCCAGAATGTAGTAAAATATTTTCAGTTTATTGGATTCTAGCTAACATAACATGCAGTTGTGTTATCTATAGTTTTTAGGGATAGTTGGCACAAACTGAATATTGCTGATTGTGTGTAGCCTCACAGATTATCTTTTACTTTTTAGTGGCTTTAATTTCAGGCTGAAATTCCATATTTATAAGTACTCCTCAAGTCTACTGTATAGATACTGCTGACATTCTATTTTAACTCAGTTTTTCTCTCTGCATTATCCTTATATGCATGTACTATGCACCCAGTATTAGCTTAGGCTATGTCTTATAAATCGATTTCTCTATGACCTAATCTATTTCTCCTGTTCATAGTGCTGACAACCTCACAACTGTTGCATTATCATTTTGTCCACTTACACAGCAGAACAATTATTATTACAGCACATTGCTATCAAGCTAACTCACATTGCCGTTTTTCCCCATTCAATGTTTCTTTTTTGTGAATAACAAATTTAAATGCTTCAAATCTTTCTTTATTTAAAATGAAAGCTCTTCCTTTGCAGCATAATATACAAATATTGGAGGAGCTATATACAGTGAAAGGTGCCGACAGCTTTTGGCAAAGAGGCCAAAGATAATGTTGATACCAGGCTGCCATTTAAACAGTGTAATTGTGAGTGCTCTATCAGGAAAAAACAGACTGTCTAGGCTGGTAGCATAGTTATTTGCTTAGTAACTGAATCTGCCCCAGACCTGTGTGTGGTGTACTTTTTGCAGTTATCCTGTTATATGTTTTCATACATATTTTGTTAATTAATTGATTGATTTCCCTGTTTACGCCTGTGAAACCAACAAGAATAAACATAACAAGGCTGTTTCATCCATTTTTGGTTTTACAGGCTGCGTGCTCTCATCCAGCACCTGTGATGAGCCTTTTTATTTATTTTTTATTCTACAGGTCAACTGAGATGGATACAGTAGAATTGTTATCAATTTCCTCTCTTTAACATTATTGTTGCTGTTATCACTAGCATGTGCCATGTAACATTGACTTAAAATAATGTTACAATTCGAGCAATCTCAAGTCCAAGGTTTGGACTTCATTGGCAGTGTAGTTCAGCATTTCTAAAAGGTGTTTAGTTTGCAGGATTTTCCTATTTCATCTGATTTTTCATGAAGGTGCTGCCAGAACACGGTTTCTCTTTATGTCCTTTATGAGCTTAATCTGGGCTGTCGTAAATGCTATAAATTTCGCCTCCTCAGGAGCTGGTTCAGCATGACATCTGATGAAATGAGACTTTGCTGCGCGCTGCTAAAGAACAAATTACTCCAATTATGAGGAAAATCTAATACACTCAATGACTGTACATCATTTCGAGAATCAGTCTGGATATTAAAGCAAGCAGGTTTTTCTCATTAGCTGTAATGCCAGAATAAGGTGGAAATCTTTCTCGGGGTGCTTACAGCACGTACAACAGTGGAAGGGGAGGGGGAGAGGTAGGGGTTGTGGTATTTAGAACTATGTCCTCAGTGAGACTCCTTCAGCCAACTGATGTACAGAAAAGTAACTATCACTATAAGCGCTATTAACATATTATTTTTATTATTACTCCCAAAGGCCAGAGAGAAGGTACCAGTTTTTCAAACTGACTAATGGTTAAAAACCCCACGACCTACAGAGTGTTGTGTTGGTACCTGGTGAATAAATTGCTCATCTTCTGTTTATTGAAGTCCAAATAACTATGTTTGTCATTCCTTAAATGCCTTTCGCTTTCAGGTGGAGGAATAAGATGCTCTGAAACATAGCAATTCAGGTTCAATTTCCATCTATAGGAAAAGTTCCAAAGGTCAAGGGTGGTATCCAGTTGTTTCATTCAACAGCAATAAAACTATTGAAATCGAATCTATTGTGTGCATCTACAATATGTTGAATTTTTTTTTGGCCGTAAAAAAATAAAAGGGAGAGAGATTCCACATTGCTTGCTGGCTTTATGGGTGCGAATAAGGGTGTGGGTGGCACAATGGTTAGCAGTGCTGCCTCAGGACAGGGGTCTTGGGTTCAGATCCTGGGGTGGCACAGTACCTATGTGGAGTTTGTACTGTATGGTCTCCCCATGTTTTCTCTGGGTGCTCCGGTTTCCCCCCATAGTCCAAAAACATACTGGTAGGTATAACTGGCTTCTGAGAAAATTAGCGCTGGTGTGAGTGTGCAGATGTCACACGTGTGCGTGTGCGTGTGTTCCTTGCCGGGATAGGCTCCGGCTCCCCCGTGACCCTCTACTGGATGAAGTGAGAATGGACAGATGGAATAAGGGTGATGTTAACTTCGCCAACAGAACTTTAAGCTTTTGAGGGGTTTCTTTAGACTCGCAGAGAAATAAAATGTCATTTGCATCAGGAGGCTTTGTTTCTTACAATACAACCCGGGGGCCCGAAATATCTTGAACAGTTGATCAGAGCTCAGCTGTGGCTTGGGTTTTTAAGGATGAGTCTTTGAGAAATCGTGCATGAGTCATGTACACTAACACCTCTAAACCTCATTAAAAGTTACAAGTGGTGGACAGGTGAAGGACACTGTGGATTAGTGTCTCCGTGGCCCATTACACTTTACTGCAAATCTGTGGTGGAAGAAGGACGTCTGCAGATTCCTCCATGTACCAATTTGCAGGATGAATAGATAACCTTTGCTGACGTACTCTTTGACTCACAGCGTTGTTCATCTGCCTTAACAACTGAAAGGCATCATTCACTTTGATTGGCATCCTATTTGTTTTGTCTCTGATATAATTCCTTTTTTTTTTTTGCTTTTTAATGAGCCGTTTTAATAATCTGCTGTGGAAAAAGCTCAGATTACTCTATTGCACAAAAAAGCAAATGTATGATTCATTCTTAGATTATTCTTAAAACTGGTTGGATGAGCACCGCACAAAGAAAAACAGAAAGATTAGAAGCATCACCAGCACAGCAATTACAAAAGGCAGAATGTTCCTCCAGTCACATTTAATGCTGACCTTTGTTCATGTGCCAGTATTTTCCGGAGATGCTTGAACAATCACACTAAAGCACAGCTATTTCTAAAGCCTGCTAGCAGCATTTCCCTAATCTTGTTCAGTTGGGGAGAGGACATCAGAAAAAAGAACAGAGAAAACCTGTCTACAGTGCTTTAGTCAGTCTTTCAGTCCTGAAACATCTCTCTCAGTGAGGTGATCTGTGTCATATTTCTAGGCACATCTGAAAATGGGTATACTTATGAAAAGTTTTTTTTTTCATTGCCAACTTCAAATTAATCTTAAAGGAACAAGAAAAAAAATCTTCAATTTGCAGCTCAAATGACATCTCCTCTTAACATACAGAATATAGACTAATACAGTAATTAAGACATCAAAGAGTATTTCCCTTCAAGTATTCACTCAACTGAAATGATATACTCATCTTTGCTTGTTTTTCTCTAAACAGCAGCTTCCTAAAATGTCCCTGAAATTGCTTTTGTACATATCACTATCATAATTTCAATGGAAAAACACCACACAGTACATCCAGTATAAACACTTATTGTTCTATTCAGTGTCATTCTCAGGTGAACAATTATTTACAGAGACAAAACACTTGAAACTTTGAAGGCATGTTAGAAACTTCGCCATTAACTCGATTAAGTAGGTTCCAGAGATCATTATATGGCTTTATATAGAATAGATGTTCTAGCATTACAGTAAAACGGAAAACTCAGGAGAAGATCTTCATTAACTTTCAGTTTATCTTTAATTCAAGGTCTCTTGCAGTTTTCAAAATCCTTCTGCTATTCTGGTCTTGAAATGAAACCAATCTGTATTCAATCTGTCTTGCTTCAAATTAGATGCTCCAAATTAATGATTTCATAGCATGTGCACTGGTATCCTTATGGTAAATAAATTGAAATTGGAGGCTGAAATAAGCTAGACAGATGGGAAATGAAGAGAAAGGCTGACTGGGGCCAGCGGTATAGTTTATCAGGAAAGCCATTACACTTCACAGCTTGTAGCGGTCAGAAATCTTTACAGCAAACAGTTTTCATGAAGAAAAAAAAACAGATGTGAGCTGAAGCAACAGATAGGTAGTGAGATACAACATTTCATCCTTATTCAGACACCCACTTTATCGTTAGAGGGTCCTTGTGAGCAGAAGCCTAGCTCAGGAGAGAAAGGACCCAAGGCAGGACAGGAAAGCTACTGTACATCTGCACTGGTACAACTCTGGATGGACACGACACAAAGCGGGACTGCAGCCTGGACAGAACACCAGGCCATGCATCCATTCGGGGAGGAAACTGGAGCACCTGGCAAAACCCCACATGGCTGCAGGTTTCAGGGAGAGCTGTGCATCTCAGGCTGGAATCGAACCCAGGACACAGGCGCTGTGAGGCAGCATGTCACCATGCGGCTCGCTTGGCAGCTATTTGTCATCAAGTTTCCAAAGAGGCAATTACTGTATGGTCTCTGTGATTTGTCAAGACATGTGTGATTATGTACATACAGTACACAGAAATACACACAATACAAAGCAATTGCAATAAAATGAGTTTAACGCCACTGTTCAAATCTAGGGCCAAATAAATACATTCAAACAATGTATTCACGTCCTGCTTACGATGTGTTATGCTTTCCCGCGGTCGCTGTATATTACTGTAATCTGTGCTCCCCTGTACCTTCAAAAAATGCAATCTATACAAATTTTTTAAAAGTTGGTAATAAAAAATACATCTCTGTCATCTCTCATCAGAAGTGTTACGCCTTTGGCTCCAAAACATGTGAAGAGCTTATGAAACATTGAAAGCATTTCTGTGTGTCTGATGAAAGCTCGCTTTAGGAGTAAGCCTGTGTAGAAATGTAAAAATGAAAGGAATATATTGCAGGAAAGGATTTTCAGTGCCAAGACACTACATGAAACTCAAATCAAGCTGTTGCTGATTAGTTTACTGGTAGCTTCCCAAAGAGATTAATCACATGGGGGCAGGAGCCATGCGTCATCTGAAAGAGTCTGCATTATAACAATTTCAAGCTGCTTTACTTACACCATACCACAACAGTAAGAGGTAGATAGAGAGAGGGCTGGAGAGAGGAGAGACAATGAATGGCGGGGTGATTTAATTCTATTTGCATTTTTGCTTCCATGATTTTGTTTGGATCCCCTGTGTGAATGTATATGAAAAGATTTAATTAAATGGAAGAAGCAAAAGAGAGAACACTTATAGCAGCCCTTTGAATCCTTAAAGTCTGATTGCTTCGCTGAGATAATTGTTTGCCTGAAATCCCAGCCAGTGGTCAAAAGCCAGTGTGTGGAAGTCAAAGGCAGCTACTGTATGTGCAGAGCAGAGGGAAGCGCACTCAGTCTCCAACAAGAAGAGATGACTAGCATGACTGCACTGATATTTTATCAGGTGATGAAGCAGCAGACTGTGACTTTGGTCTATAATGGAGTCTATAATGGAGAACAGAATTCTCGGCTACAAAAGGTTCAATTTTCTGTTTCTACCGCTAGGTAGGCAGACCTAAAAAACACCTACATTAGCTCTTTAAAGCTAATTCTTGTTCTTAATTAGTTTTAATTTTTTCAGCTCTCTAATTTGTGGAAAAACAAGACTGGCATTAGCTGAGCAGAGCGCCAGCAAGGCTTTGCAATACTGTAGCTGTGCCAGGACAGATCAGCCTTGCCATGTCTTTCAGTCACCATCTTCTCAAACCCCTGTGGTATATGATTACTGAAAGCAACTGCCTAATGAAGCGAAGTTTCTGAGACAAATATCTAAATGATGGCATGTCCTGTATTTCTAACAACAAGTGAGCCCGGTTAGAAAGTGACATGAGAAGAAAGCTGATCACAAATCATTTTACTGGATTTATGGCAAGACAATAAATATGACAATGTATTCATGGCATGTCTTACTGAAAATTATCGTTTGAAGACATGGCAATGGTGCCACTGTATTCGTAGCTGAATACGTTGATGAAGTAATGATCTTTATTGACCTCATGGAAAAACATGGGTGTCTTAGAAACTTAGTGAGCTTAGTGACCTTTACTAACTTTGAAAATAGTTCAATGGCTTACCTGTAGCATGCAACATCTTCTGTGAGTTATATTTTAATTATTTTATTCTGGGCAACAGTGCATGTGCATTTGTTTCCTTCGCATTAACTCCGTAGCAAAGATCTTTATTGTTATGAACATACTGTAAGATCGTTTAAAAACAATAGGAAGCCATTCAGCTCATCTGCCTTATTTGGTCATTTATAGCTAATTGATCGGAGGATCTTATTCTGTCATTCATAGAGAGAAGACAGGGAAACTGCTGAAACAACATACGTCTAGAACCCTTTGAAGAAAGTAGTGCCTTCTGTCTCATGTTTAAAATGCATTTCGATGTAGTTCCCTCTCGTGCCCTCTGGTTTGTGTTCCGTGATTTATTCTGGGTATACTTGTTTGAATTTTCCCTCAAGATGCTTGAATACTTGTATCAAGTCTCCTCAACTTGCATCTGGTTAGACTTCTCTGGACTGATTCCAGTGTAGCAATATCTTTTCTTTTTTTTTTACAACGTGCTCACCAAATTTTACACAATATTCTAAACAAGGCCTTACAAGTGCATTATACATTTTTAAATTCTATGCTTTTATAATGCTAAGTATTCTACGGTTCTGTTTGTCTGGCTTATTTCTTCCCATGCTCGTTAAGGTGTAGTACTTTTGTCAGACTGAAGTCTCCAAGAGGAACTACTGACTCTTGGCAGAAGTCAATTCAATTTGCTGCAGCAAATGACTGGAACGATCTGCAGAGTGAACTGAAACTGTCCACCTTCATATCCGAGGGTGTTTTCAGTTACGAAATTAAATCCTTTCAAGCTGCCACTTGTACTTGTTAACACTGCAGCATGATGCCCTGCTATGTCATTTTTAATTGATCGTCCTTTTCTTACTTTCTCCCTTTCGTCTTTGGTGTAACATTTGCTTGAGCCTCTTGGCCAGCTTGTCATTGTAAATAAGAACCTGTTCTCAACTGGCATACCTAGTTAAATACATTACATTAGTATTAATGTATCTAAATGGAGAACCAAGTACCAGCTTTCCATCGGAAAAACTGGTATGTTGAATCTGGTTGCACCAAAATTTTCTGTGCTGGCTGTGTGATGCTAACACAGGAACTCAGCTGACTTCCCAACTGGAACTGATCTCAACTCTGTGCAGAACACAAGCATAAAGGCACTGGGAGCTTAACTTGTGCATCACCTGGAACACAGGTGTTAGCTCAAAAACACAGCACAGGACAGGACAGCTCTGCTGTAATTACACAGAATGCATTGATTCAGTTCAGTGGCAGACAATGTAACCTCCTAAGAACATACTGTACGCAGTTCATAGAGGACTTTTAACTGGGAGGATAAACACCTCCTGGTTATCAAACAGAAGCCTCTGACCATGTCTACTTGGGTAACAAGGCATTGTATTCCTTCTATTCACTTCACTCCAAAGCTTTAGGTCAATGTCACAGAACTGTGGAAAATGAAAGGAACACTTGCAAACCTCACAATAGCCTGTGTTACATTCAACACATTTCTGAAGAACTGCAGTGAGTTTATTGCTGCCCACTGTCAGTCATCTAGATTTATTATTGTATTAATGGAATTAATTGAACACTCTCATTGCGGTAATGATATAAGCATCCCTGTAGAACTGCCCAGATTATAACCAGCAGGGATCAGGAATAGTCTCTCCTATTATTACTATCTCCTGGCTGCCTTAATACTCTGAACCCTGCCATAAAAATACTTAGCTGCACTTTCAAAGGTACAGAGCTGCATAAAAATGAGAGCTCAGTCATTCACATTTTGTTATCTGAGAGGCAGATGGAATGACACTGAGTTGATTAGCACTTAAAATTGAAAAGAACAGCCGCAAGAATTTGTACTGATTAATCAGCACTGAGTGGGATGAAGTGACAGAAAATGATTCACCTGGTTAGGAAGGAAAGCATTGCTTCAGACATGACCATGTTCTGAGAGGTCTCAGAGGTGTGTTTGTGAGGTGAGCTTTCACTAACTTCTTTACCTTAGCCGGTTGTTGTAATTAACATCTCTTGTAATTAACAAGAGAAGTGTCCAGAGATGTCTGGTGTGGTGGAACAAAGCTGGGGGTCACTACAAGTACATGCCTTTGGCTGTCAAGAAAGAACAAACCGGTAAAACATTAATAGATGTATTATGATTCGACAAATAGCTGTTAATATTTAGGGTTAATTTTATATTTCTGTAAAGTCACAACTACGACTAAGTCATATTGTCTTTGTTGTAGTACAACCTACATACATGAAATAAAATCTTCTCATTTTAAAGACTATTGTTTCACTAGAGTTGACAGAGTTGACTGATTTAAGTTGCTTTTTACTGATGGATATTATTTTAGTGGCATAAACATTCCCACTGAAAAAACTATGCTAATGAAGACTTCATTAAAATAATGTGCTATGTGAAATAATGCTGATGGCAGACTCCTCATCAGTATTCAATAACAGGTCTGTCTTTTGGAATGTCAGTGATTCAGAACCATCAGTGCACCATCTAATGCAACTCTCATTTCATCAACATGCACTAATTGAAATATGCATTTTATATGGGCTCAGATTAAAGCCCTTCTTTGCAATCACAATTACATTTTGCTCACGTCTTTTCATTAGGGCAAATGCAATCTTACATTGGGTCACAAAACCTTTGATTTATTTTTATAAACACGTGTTCCCAATCAATTTAAATTTTAACTGTGGTCAGAGATGAAGTACAAACTTAACAGAAATTTACCAGCTACCAATATGATATATTCTTCTTTCGAGCCTTTGTGATCAACTTTAATATAAAGTAAAATCTCCTGTTTCTTCTGTTGTTTGTTTTCTCTGTTAAATGCACACAGCATGGTGCTGTCTAAGCTTTCATCAGAAAATATTATTTTTTTTGTTTCCTGCTGTAGTTGAAGGAAGCATCACGATGCTATAACTACTCTGATAAGTCACCCTCTAATCTCTTATGTAATGTAAAATGAGTGCATGTCTAGGAAATATATATTTAAATTTAATTTTACAATAATTTGAAAGGCAAAGGGTATTTGTGTAAAATTATGCTGTAAAATGACTGCTCGCCAATGTGGACATTTCTGTTAGAAATGTTCTGCACAACAAAAACCTGCATAGTACTCTGAAACACTGAACAATTTTAAAGACCTTGGGACAACAAGAGGCCATCCACATTCAGTATTCATTTTTCTCATTCCATAATACTACTCACCAATTAAATGTTCGATAGCTGATAGAACCTTCAATGAACATATTAATTGGAGCTGACTCTAATCATCCACTATTGAATATACTGTATACACTAAACTCCTTATTTTGACAAAGGCACTAATTGAATGCATGACTTACTCACAAGCCATGATAACAGAGAAACTGCTTAATTGAACATGAATTTGCCAGGCCTCTCAGTCAGTGGTTAAAACTTTTTGTACTGTAGTTGTTTATTACCATGGTTAACCTGCGCATCTGATTCCCTTACTATTGAGAGGGAGTATTTCTCCAAAAAGGACCCAAAAATTAGTTTCTTTTCAGCCTTTCCTTCACTGAACAGAGCAGGAGATACAGTATTAAATAACAAAATCATTATCATAACCATGTTACTTAATTCATACATGGCTATTATCCAGTCATCCATGTCTTCAATAAAAAAAACACCATATCATAATTGATCTTAATAAAGACAAGTTCCTAGTAAGGCAACCAAATTTAAAATAAGGTAAACTGAATTTGAAAACTGAGAGGCTATGAATTTTAATAAATTGATGTAGTATATTGCACTGACTGCACTGAAATTTCCTTCTCAGATTTTCTTGCATTTGTGGGAGAAATTTGGTGTGTTTTCATGAACACTTCTCTCTACTACAGTCAAAAATGGCACAATGGTTGAGAAACCTGCTCTCTGAGTGATTTAAGACTCATGAATACATGTCAATGCCTGGATCTCTGGGGATTTGCAATCCGATAGCTGAACGCACGTGTACGTCAGCAAGGAAATCTGACTTTTGGATGTTCTTCGTTATTTTTCTGTTTTTTAAAAGACGTTTGGAGCAATCATCAGGCATGGTAGCACTTTACCAAATGCAAGAAAGGATTGGGTAATTGCATTTGAAAGCCATTAAGATGACTGAATGACACATTCTTGGGATGCTTTGAGACAGAAGAGATTTTTTTAAGTGCTCCAGAATCCGAAGAAATTCATTTTTAATTTGATACTTTAAAAAAACAATTATGATTGAATTTGTTCAATGTCCATGAACAAATAATTTGTTCATTTGTACGTGATTAAATCTGGTAATTCTCTCCCGTTAATTAACACACCAAACCAAGTTACTCTTTAACTCTTACATTTTAGGTTCTAAATTCCAAGAACAGGATTATTGCATCTTCTGATAAACTGACTTGCCTATTAATTGACAAATCACTTGTGCAATCCCCACTTGTTTGATATTACAAGTTTTCAATTGAGATGAACGTTAAAAATACTTGATCAAAAACATTTTGAAAACAAGTAGAATATTTTTATTTTCTCACTCTGGAAGAGGGCTACGCGTAGAGATCTGTTTCATGCATGTTAATGAGAGTGGGAGGACTTGAAAAATGTTTTTCTTCCATTGTACAAACTGAACTCGAAATCGCTGTATTTAATCTAAACTATAAAGTCTTTGAACATTTGTAACTTTTAGAGACGGCATGCACTTGGACAGCTCTAAAACACTGCTGATACTGGTTCTCCTCCGTTGTGCACAGCACTAAAACTAGGACATGCTGGGAATGACAACACTGCAGGTGTGAATACTAGATATTATTTGAAAATTGGGGAAAAAAACTGACATATGTAAACCCAGTCACCATTTTTCACAGTCAGAGGGCCCCAGCAAGAGAAGGGGGAATAGCACCCATCAGAGAACCATGTCTCTCTCAACAATAGTGCTGTAATTCATAGATGCTGAGCAAGAAGCTGAAGCCAAGGACATTAACCAGCCCAAACACAAAAGCATTCAGACAACGGGTTATTCAGGGTGTCCTGGAATCTCCAGGACTTGCATGCAAGGCATTCCTCCTTCACCCAGACGTTGCTTTTATACAAAGGGGATTCTCCTCCCCCCCCCCCAAGATCTCTTAGACCAGAATCAGCAGAGATGGCAACCATATCAAACAATGTGGCACTGCTTAGGGATTCTCAGTCATAAGCAGCTCGTCACATTTCCCCCACTTCATCTGGCACACTTGGTCTATAAGGTTCAACCTGTGCTTTGAATTAGTGTCACAGCTGTTAGATGAACAAGAAACATTTTCTTTGCCTTACTGTTAAAGTAATTACTGTTATGTTAAAGCCATGTCATTTCAGCAAGCAGGCGAAACATTGCACAGCTGATAATGACCAGTGAATGACTTTGCACACCAACTGTGTATTTTCTCAGCCTCTTGAGAATATCTCTCTGTTTGGGTTCATTAACAAGGGTCACTGTAGAATGACCTGGCTGACCTGACCAAATGAAGTGTCTTCCACACCCTTTATTATTCTTTAGAAATTATGTTTCTCACTAAGTTTCGCAAGTGATGAAGGAACCACAGCAGTTTCTCGGGATCTGGCGATTCAGCTGTGAGGAAACCCTACGTTGATTACTAACATAGTTCTCAAGGGTCTAAAACCCTAATGCATGAGATTTTCAATTGAAATTTGAGATTGCTCACTGTTTGCATTGATGGCTGACCGTGAGATTTCATCCCGATACGCGAGACATCAGAGCTATACAGTTAAGTAGCACCAGGGCTGTTGTCTAGCAAATGATCTTCAATTTCAATTCAATTCAATTTATTTTGATAAAACACCCTTCACAACAAGGTTGCGTGCCCAAAGGTACTTAAAGCTGTGTGACAATACATGACATGGAGGAGAGGAACCAAAAACACCTCTGTAAGGAGAAGAAAAATCTCTAGGGGTCCAAGGTCAACTGGATGCCCAACCCCTCTGGGCATGCTAAGATTATACACTTCTAAAAAAAAGTACTAAATGTGGAGTATCAGGTCTTCCATCATGTCCTTCTGTGTGCCAGTACTCCATGATAAGCTCTGTAGACCAGCAAAGCCTCCTTGATCTTGCAATATATTACTATGAAACAATCATTTCAGTATGAATTCTTGTATTGATTTTGTCAGTGTTCATGCATTTTTTGGCCAGGCCGTCGCTCTGACTTGTATACAACTACAGGAAACCATGACGAATTATTAGGACTAAGCAGAAGCGGCAAGAAAGTGGTTGAAACTAACTTTATTCCCATTTGTCTGACATAAAAGGTATCAGTATGTATTCCTCAGGAAAAAAAAAACGTAATTATGCCTACTAATGGAGCTCAAAACTTTATAATCATGTTGTAAGTGGAAGAACCTTCTGCTACAGCCCTCCTCTCATGCCCCTTCTGTGACATTTTTATTGGGTCCTTCTCATCATCTGTTTTTCATTTTCCTGAGGGTCTCTGTTGGGCTGACATTTTACTGAAATGTATCATAATTGCTTCAGAATGGATTTTCATTCTAAAACTGACAGCATGTTAAGTGTTCCCCTGGTAGTTTGCCTCAATCTCGTGCTGTAGTGGTTTCCCGAGTTTTCTGCTGTGAACACCACCTGTATGCAGTCAGCCGGAACGAACTCCTGCCGTCACACTGTCATGTTGTATTTTTAGTTTTTATTAGATAATTATCGTACACAGTACAGGGATGTTGATTAATGAGCTTAATTACGATGTAAGAATCTCACTGCTACATCTGAAGATCAAAGATGACAGTAATTGCTGTTCAATCTGTTGAGACTGAAATTTAGATACTTGAAAGAAGACAAACACCCTAGGACATCCTGTACTGTATGTCATTATTTTTAGATGCGGATGCAATCCTACATTCCTTTCCAGAGTCTCTTTCCAATTAGAATTCACATTTTCACCATTTGTGTCTTCCTCGGTTTAATTAAATATAGAAAGCATGGTTAATGAAATTGTAACAAATCCTTATCAGGTATAAGATCTTGAGGCAGGGCAGCTGTAGAAAGTTCAGTAGCTAAGTCAGCATGCATAGGCTACAAGGTAACAGGTAAAGGTTCATTCATAGCTCAAAGGTAATTGGTAAAAAGGTGTCATACCTGAAGAAGGGCTCCACAGCCAAAACGTTTTCTTTTCTTGACCTTTCAGTATGGAATAAATCATTACCTGCTTTACCTGTTCTTTTGCAGCCGTTATTAGTTAATTGGTTGAGGGCTAGGAATACACATTCTCACATGGCTTGTGTTTAGTCTTAATTTGGTCTAAAAAAAGTTGTGCAGAGTGCAAGTGGTGTTGGGTGTCTTTTTTTTAAATAGTCTGTATTGTTAATTTATAGCTTGAAATGGCCTTGAATAAAGCCTACAGGAAATTGCCTTTTTTGGAATCATGGTGGGCTTTGTGCATACTGATGCTTAGGGGAAAAGGTTTGTCATAGACCTCTTAGTAAAGATTCAATCTGTTTTGTTTTTATGTTTGTTTCTGAATGGGCTGCAGTGAAAAACTGGGTATATTCTAGCATTTTAATGCATTAGCCTGGTTATGCTTTAGTGCATTCCGAGGTAGAGAATGAAATAATAAAAAAGCAAACAGATTCATTAGTTTTGGAGACCTCATTTGCTTCCATTTTCTTTGCTTAAACCATTTTCATCTTAAAAGTTTGAGGATGGAGGCTGATCAGTAAAATAGCATTTTCAGTGTCATTGAGAATAAAGGAGGACTTGGAATTCATCCTCCAAGGGTCCTCTGTCAGATACTGCAATTAGACTAAGGTCAGGTGTTCTGTAAGCCTTACCATGCAGATTGTGCCTTTTTATCTTTTGCTGTAAACAATCTTTTATTATAAACAAGTATGCAAAAGGATTCAAGCTTGAATGATTGCTTAAATAATGACAAAAATGAGATCATTAAAATAACGTTGGCAATAAACAGTTCATGAAATTGGTACACCATGTTCTGTTTTCAGCTCAGACAGCTTGCTATTGATAAAAAATAGAGATAGCCTGGTTCATGAGTACAGTATGGGCTTTCAGTGTGTTGTATATGGTCTTTAATTACTGTACTGTTGCTGAACAGATCTAGCACAACAGCTGTAAAAATATTAATTTATCATAACATTTGAATTTTCAATTAAAAATTATTTTCTTGTATTATTGACAATGCGGGGGTTTAATTCCTTAGCTGCATTGTAACAACGTAAGAAAATATTCTGCAAAGCAGCCCAGCTTCTACAGTACATTTGAAAAGTGGGCTTTTTCTATATTCTTCTGGCAACCAGTATGAGTGGCACTGAAGGTGGTGTGAACTGTATGAGCAAGTGGTGTTTGTAGCTGTAGCCTTCAGCTATTCTGTGAAATGCTCGGACTTTCAGAAATGACCCACTGTGGGGCATCTGAATCTCTTTTGTTCTTCTTGATTAATGAACTGCAAACATGTCTATTGTCAGCTTCTATAATTCAATAAATTGAGTGTTGACTCTTTTTGACCATACAGAGAAAATATTTTTCACCAAATCATCTTATTAGCGAGGTCTGGTTGGTCGTACATATGAAAAATGTCAAGTCAGGTGTGGTGCACAACCGATCAATCAATGGGGAGATCCATGTATGGTGCTGAGCTTGCTACACAGGTCCACACCTGTGATCAGGAATTGATCAGGAATCAGTTTACATGGCACTACACTAATGGCATCCTGGGACCTTGGTCCCCTTCTTGTGGGCTCATCTTGATGAGAGAATTCACGCTTGCTGCATGTATAGTAGTGTCTTGTGAAAAAATGTACTGTTTGGATGCCTTGCGACAGCAGACTTGAGACACACTGAGCATTCACAGGACTCGGTATTAAATTATTCAAACAAACCTCATCCTGTGTACGGGGCCAAGTTTTTTCGAAGTGTGGTGTTAAAATTGACCATATAATTTTTAAAATTCAGCAGCCATCTGCACTCAACTAATTAGAGATCGGCATTTTAATTAGTGAACCATCCCTTTCTAGGAAAATAATTTCCATAAGAACACAAGCCAAGCCACTATTATACAGATCGAACAACATTCAGAAATATGAATATTTTAGTTATGAACTTATTAGCTTTTAAAACACTTAAAATGGCCTAAACATTAATTTACAATCTGAGTGGAGATGCTTGTAATGTTTTGTAATCTAAAATATCCATAAAGTATTCAATTAACCTTTCCATAATATCTCCTGAATTGAAGAGAAATACAGGTTTTTAAAGTTTTCCAAAATAATTCTAACAACCCACATGAAGCAATTAAAGATTAAACAGTCTTGACTCTCTGAAGAGGGAGATGCTTTCAGGTAAAATTATAATTGTAGAAAAATAGGAACTCCTGAAATCTCTTTGCTGCAGGGCCAGTCTGCCAGTACAATTTATGCTCTTGACCACTGAGTCTCTTAATGAATGCCAGTACTTGCTTTTTCAGTGATGCCTTTACACTTGATACACCTTCCTGGCTGTAATGCCTGATTAGATAAATGGTCTAGTCTAGTAATGTTAAAGCCAAACCCTGTTATTTACCACTTAACCCTGCCCAAGCTTAACTTGAAACCCCCTTTCATCAAAGATCAGAAAACGAGCCATGTTCGGTGTGTTACACCTTACCCACTGACTTTCAGACCAGTCAGTGCGTAGTCTATACAAATATCACAAATCGGTCTATGCTTTTGCTTGTAATGTCTGGTATTTAAATTCTAAAAGAGTTATCATGTGTATGACACAAATCTCAATAGAAACTGTAAAGTTTAAGCAATAAAGGGCCCCATAATGCCAAGTACCACAAATATGAAGCGGAAGGAAGTTAGATTTAGTTTACTGAATCATTATTTTAAAATGTAGGTAAGAATCTCAACAGCCATCCGTTTACTGTAATATTCAATCACACAGCAAGTTCTTCCTGTTCTATGGTACCTATTAAACAGGAAAGAGAAATCCAGGTTTCTGCTGCTAACTGAACAGTGATGTGGTACTCAAGAGCTCTGCTGTTTGTGTGTTCTTCTCTGTTGACGAGTTGAGTCACTCCTCTAATATTTAGAGTGCATGTTTTTCTTTACTTTAAGACAGAAAAAAAAACTTGATTCATTTGTTCTGAGAAGCAGAAGAATTGAAACCGGAAAGTGCAAAAATCACTTGATCTTGAACATTTTCTGCCTATTTGGTTTCAATGCGCTAGAGATACAATCCCTTTGTCTTCTTCATGCATACTTCGCCTTTCTGTGGCAACTGTAAATGGTAGAATGGCTGAATCCAGGAAATGGATTACTTTTCCTCCCATGTGTCTTTACTTTTTTTAACCATCGGTAATTTTAATATTTGCGTTGACTTCTATACTCAGCCATTCCCATCAATGGTGTCTTTGGAATATAATTCACTCTTGGTGTCCATCCCATCCAATATACCTGTTAAAGGTGATTTCTTCTTTGTTCCTAGCAGTGGAGTTTGGCATCATATACGATTCGATCCCTATGCCTTTAAGCCAAGGTAAATACAAGATCTAGACATTCCTGTCTTCTGATGTTAGCATCAATTATCAGCCAGTCATTACATGATATACAAGATGAGAAAAATGGATGCCTTGTCAGTTCAGAGTTCTTTCTCATCAGTGAAGTCTAAACTGATCAATTCCTTCAGCTGCTTTGCTTTGACAGATACTTTTCTGCTTCAATGACTGAGATTTTAATGAGACTTTTTATTAGTCCTATTAAAGTTGTTATTTTTGTGAAAGTTATATTTAGCTGGAAAACAATCTTCATTAAACACTTTACATTTTTTTACATGCTGCTTGACGGCCGATTAAAATTAAGATCTTCCATCTTTTGATTCGTTTTTTGGAGATAAGTTTTATTGAAATTCTAATTTGTTACTGTGAATACCAAAAATGTATTACTAAATATTAGGAAAGAGAAGTTGATTATATTTGTGCCTACAGAATTAAACAGTAGGATTGCATGATTTTAAACCAGAAAAGGCCATTTGACCCACCTAATATTTGCTAGTAGCTAATTAATCTGAGATTTAATTTCTTCAAAGAAGCTGATACTGTAGGTTCAACTACATTGCTGGATAGCATGTTCCATACTCCCCAAACCCTACTTGTAAGGTACTACACCATTTTCATGGTTTATACTTTCTGTACTTGAGATCATCTGTGAACCTGAATAGTTTATTAACTGTACTAGAATTTAATCACCGTCTTAAATTGGGAAGAGCAGTAGTATTCTAAATCGTCCCCCAGAGAAGTAATCATGAAATAGCTATGTTCAAATGTACTGAAATAGTTGACCTGTACATTTCTTTTCTAGTTAAAGGTGTTATTAATAAAATGAGATTTTTAAATTGAGAGTCCACTTTTAAGTCTGAAAATTATATTAAAGTATAATAAAAAATATCAAATAATGTTCAGTGCAGTGTCTTTAACATTGTCAGCACATGTAAGGATGAACATAAAGGAGTTTTCATTCAGAAAGAAACCTTGAACGCAGCTGCTTTTTTTGGAACCCATTCTACTCATTCTTTAACATCGCTTATGGAAATAAGCTTCCATCTGATGGTTTGTTCTTTTTATGGCCACCCAAATCTGGAACTGTTAACTGTTAGTCTTGTCACTGTACCATTATACTCCTTGCAAAATGACACCAGAGATGGATAATGCACATTTGCCATGAAGACCTGAAATATGGGCTAAACGATTGTTGTGCCTCTCACTAAGAAAAGGACAGGTCTGCTCTGACAGTGCAGCGCCAGTCTCCAGTCAGAGGCCTCCACTGGCTGAGATGCTTAAGATTTCCACTCCTCTTCTTGGTTTCCTTTCTCAAGATGGGCAAATATACAGAAATAAAGTTAACAATCTTTAAAATTAGAGTCGACTTGTGGGTTTTAAATCACTTTCAAATCATCAAACTTTTAAGATCTGATATGGGCTGGGAGGCTTCCATAGATGGGACAGAAAGCAGTTGCCCAGTGTCTGAAGCCTCGTACCGGAGACCAAAAGCCCAAAGAGTGCAAAGGACACGTAGGTGTATATAGAGTATCAGTTCACTGATGTAGTCTGGTGCCAAACTCTGCCAAGCTGTTAAAGCGCTTAAACTTATTTGGAAATCCTTAGGGAGCCAGTGCCACAGAGGCAAGAACAGGTGATCTATGCTCATGTATTTTAATTTCTGATAAAAGTCCAAGCAGCTAAGTTCAGAACATGCGGATACACTAGCACGCATGGCATTGCAATCAAAACTCTGAAAAAAAAGCACCCTTTAGCTTTTCTGCATCAGATTGGGAGAGGTGTAAGGATACTGTATGTGCTAAACATATGAAAACAGATGCCTTCAAAGCACTCCATTATGCGTTATACTTATGAGCTGTTTCAATTGATGATATCCTGTACAGTGCTAAAGTTTGCTCATATTACTTACTTATTACTGCTGGAACACATTGGCTAAGTAATTATTGCCCGTTCTGTTGCAGAGATAGACCGTGCACGCATTATCCTTTGAGGCACTGCTGATATTTGCTCAAGGATTATGGAACATCTGGCAAGCTTCCAAGAACAGCTAGAGATGTGGAAAACTCTTCCCTGTGGTGTTCAATTGTCATCGTCCTCATCATACTGCTTGCTGTGAGTAAGTAGTGAAAAGGGGGAACTGGATATACTGTACATGTATAATAAAAAACATACATTTCAAAATAAGTGAATTAATCTAAAAGTGAATGTTGCTTCATGATCGAGAAATAAGGTACTTTGGTCACCAGTGGAAATCAGGAGGATTTGCATTTAGAACTGATGATGAAAAACACAATACCCAAAAGAGGGGTTGTACAGTATGGGGAGCAAACGTGGTTGGGTGATTTCAATGGATTCAGGGATTGGTCTATTAAATGTTACGAACCCTATTCAATGATGTCTGAATATCCAGGGCTGGGTTGCCTCCTTGCACTGCCCTGAATGGCTGAGTTCTAGAAAAAACAAAGGCTGTTTGGTGATTAAATTAGAAGTCCAACGCTGGTCTCAGAATGGTCAATTTAGACAGATCTCTTATGCTTACACAGTGCTAGAACAGAGTACTGCACATAATAAGGTGAATTTTCTCAACAGCAGCCGGAATAACGGAATAACGAGAGATGTATAGATGAGAACAGTTTATAAAAGATGAACGCACTTAACTATTCTTAGTCATCATAGGCAATACAATTTTCTCACTACATTTTTCCTGTTTGAATGTAATCGTTCGTCATATGCTTTTATTACTTCTTTATTTCCATTAACCTTATTTTTAAGTTTCTGTTTTTAAATAGTTTCCAGGGCATCAATGAGTAGCCAAATATATACTGCATGTAATCATTATTCAAATGATCTGTCAAAGCTTTGTTGTTGCTTAGATACTGTATTTATAGTTTTGAATTCTTCTGATCACATAGTCCTCAGACCTTCTACTGTATGTTTCAGCCCCCAGGATTTGTTTTTCCTTATCATGGGCTTATTTAACTGTTAACTGAACAGATTTCATAATTAGCTCTTTTATAACCAACTTTCTAATCTCAATAGAAAGATATTGGTGTACTGCAGGAGTGCTTTGGGCAGCGGTGTTTGCAAAAGTATAGTACGCCCATAACCCTGTTGCACCCTTGTGGCAGTCTTATCCTCTTGGGTTACCAGTCAACTGGACAGATGCAAATCACACCATTTCCAAGACCTCCATGCCAATCAACCTTGGTTTTGCGTGGTCCTCTTGTACAAGACTCATTAATGCAGTCTAAGAAATGCTAAATCTGTGGAATACTTTGTCTCAGACTGCAGAGATTGGACTTCCAATTCAATTTTTAAACAGAGAAAAACTTTTAAAGAATTAATAACATTGCAATTTCTATATGAAATCTCCAAATTTCCTTCAATGGATGACCACAATGTCATAGCCATGAGAAATATATACAGTAGATTTATTTTATCTAATTTCTTTACTGGTAATTTATAAGCGCACATGAGTCTTTATCTGTTTTCATTCGTAGTAGCAAGTTAAATCTCTAGGTCTGTGTGTTTACTGATGCTTTGCTGTTCACGACTAATGCTACTTGCTTATTAGAGAGAAAGTATTGGAGGACGATGGTCCTATTATCCTGGCTGGATATAATGAACTTGTAACAATAACTAAAGATGTTTTGCGTCATATCTCTTCAAGAGGATGAAATATATTGGCAGTGCACCATGAAGTACTTTTTAAATGTAATAAGTAAATGGACTACAAGTAAGGCAAAAATGAGTTTATTGTATGAAGGATCACTTCTGCAGATGGTATAACACCCACTCACTGTGCTATACTTGTCTCACTGGAGGCTACAATAACATGTGTGCTACTGCACAGAAAAACAGAATGAAGGAGAAAGTTGAATATGTAATATAACAAAACCATGGTATTTAATTTTTAAAGTCCTAAAAGCCATCAAAATATATAGCAATGCATTCTAGGGACAGATTGACTTATAAGTAAGTGAAACATACTGTGTTAAATGGAGTTCCATGATAAAACTTTAGGAGAAAGATTTAACCACAATTTTGATCAATCTTTTGCTTGCTAGAACACAAAAAAATCAATTAATTCAATGAGTTAATTCAACAATACTACAATGAGGAGGTTTTGCCGCATCTTGTAACCTGTTAGGATTAACCTGCACTGGCAGAAGAAGAATCTTCCCCCCCGTAAATCCAGTGTTTGAATTTGTTACAACAGATGCATATTTAAAGGATAAAAGAAATGATTTTTTGCTGACTTTAATATTGTTGCAGAAATGAAACTGAATTATGTGATGTGCTGTAAGTGCATAAACTATATTTGTTTTGTTCTGTACTGGCTTCCAAATATGATGGTATCAGCAGTATTGTATTCAGGGTATGAAATGCTGATGTATCTTGTTTTATTTTGACACCTCGTATATTAGTGAAACTGTACTGTATAACCTGAGCTGCTATTCTTTTTGAGAGGCACAATAGAGGAGAGGGACAGTGTGTATAAATCAGTTAAGGGATTTTACAAAAAAAACACAGGAGAGTACAAGGATAAATACGTACTTTCATTTTTATATTGCAAATATTAAAAATAACAGCTTAATGAAAAAAATGGTAATTGCCTTTTATTTAAAAAATGTATTGTGTGAAATATCCACACAGTTGAGGTCTAAACATATTGCAGTCTGAATTGACCATATTGAGTTACACAAATGTAAAAGCTTTTTAAATCTTTATTGTAAGTCAAAGTGAATGAAAAATCTGTTTGTAGTGAGTTCCCTTCAATATTACTTATGACAGACAATTTTACTGCCTGTATGGTAAATTACACATGGAATGGCATACTCATCAAACTTTTTACTTAAAGGAAAATATTCGAACCTAACTACAAATCACTTTTATATTTAATAGCTGTGACAACTCCAGGTACTGTTGTTCAGCAGTTTAATGGATCACTTTCCTAATCAGTTTTTCATTTGCCATACATCACATTTTAAAAGTGAAAATTAATTAACTGCTAGGTAGAATTAACAAAGGCTTTACATTATTTGAAATCACGTTTACGTAAAACAAATAGAAAAACTCATTTGCACGTCAATTACAACCAAATATGCATATGGGTGACAAAAAAGCGAATTGCAGATGCAGTATTTTATTGCTGAAAAGTATGTTTAGTCAACTAGGTGACTGGAGACCGTTTTCAGATCACCTGGCACTTGTGAGGTAGCCACATGTACACACACATACGCAAACGTAAACATTTCACTATCCAAACAAAGGCGATAAATCTGGTTTCAAACGTAAACAACCTTTACCTGGTCTGGAATTCCGGGGATAGCTTTGCTTGCTCTTTGGGGGCAACACACAGAGTAAAGGAAGTTTGCTCACGTATGGTCAAAATTAAACATTGAACCCAAACGCCCGTTTTTCTTTGTTCTATAAGTGAAATGAACTAAATTGGTGTTCAACTCACGTGTTTCGAATAAATACCTTGTTTTGATTTCTCCCCGGCAAAATGGTTTCTCCCGCAACTTGTAGGACCCAAACCTTGCCATGGCAACAGGGGCTGGCTTAGTAGTGCCTGTTTCAGGGTTGCGCATGCGTGGATCGATTTGTAAGAACATACCATTTAGAGGGGGTAGTATTCTCTTACAAATATTTACGTACATAAAAGGACATAAAATTGACTTCATAAAATTGAAAGAGATTTGGTTAATAATATGTTATTTTTTAATTGTGTACTCACTGGTGAAAGGTGTATATCAGAATTCTGATAATTTATTTTATAGAATTATTTTTGCTTTATAGTGGAATATTCTAGGAGGAGGAGTTTAACCTAGAAAAGGAGCTCTTCAAGATAGGAGAATAGAGATAGGAGGAAGTTGGTCATAGAATATAATGGTAGCTGCCTACAATAATCTGTGTTTTTTTAAATCAATGAATGTATATATTATTGTACTATAGTTTTGTGTTTTTCCCCCTTGGTTCTTTTGTATTTTTCACTTTGTTTTTTGGGTGTGGACTACACCGTTAAACTTTTGAAGGATGAGACTGTGACACTTGGACCTCTCCAATAAATGATTTAATATTTTATAATGCTTCTATTAGACATACCATAATATGAATGCAATGTTCATCCAAAAATAATTAAAATGCAAGAGGATATATTAATACTCTAAACTAGTTGTGTGACCTATCTGTAATGTCTCAATCCGATAAAAGCCGACTTGCAATTAATGGGACATGGATGCCTCTTCATGTAAAATCAGCTCTTGTTACGCTCATTAATCTGTATTTATTTACTGATACTGGACCTGTTTAGCTGTTGTAATTGCAATCTGATTTAAAAGCAGCAGAAAAGCCAAGACTTCTACTCACTGCTCTATTTCGGATTGATTTTTTCCTGAGGTTTTCATACTGCTGTAGTAAAATGTAGAGTGTTCACTGATAAAGATGCCCATTAAGTCTAAGGAAATGGCAGTGCTGAAGTTGCATTTTTAACTTATTGGCCTAGAACAATGCAGCTCTGGGATCAGTCAGCCTGGGCTCTCAGTGAAACAGTGGCTCCTGCAGCTCCCCAGATACCTGCAGACCTAGGAGCACATCTATCACTGCTGTCACCTTTCTAATCAGCACAGCCCCTCCTGTGAGGCACTGGAGAACACGTGTAGCCATCTTCTTTCTCTCTGCAGCACAGTTACTGGTCCTCGAATAAAGAGACAACTGCTAATTCCAGGTTGGGTGGATATAAAATGAAAATGTAAAAACAAGGGTTAAGGGCATGTTACTGGTTATTTTAAAAATACTTCTAGCCAACTCTACCAAGCCAAATTACTCTTGGCCAGCTAGAGGCATCTTTTCCACAGTCCACAAGGTCAGATCATCACTCAACTGCATCAATGAATTCCTGGTGTTAGTGCTCAATCTTTCATGAAGACTTAAACCAAATGATTAGTTGTTTTGTGTCATTCTGTAGGATTGGTAGAAACTGGTATATTGATACTAAAAATACTAAAACTACTATAAAGATCAGCAAAGTAAAACACCTGAATGTATCAATCAACTAGATAGATACTGTAGATAATACTTTATTAATCCCGTAGGGAAATTGATTAAACAAATACAAATATTGTTAAAAAGTGACAAGGCTGCAGGATTCTGATCAGATGCTCTTTTCATCCACTTTTGAAGAACTTCTTAATTCTGAATTGGCCAGGGCTTACTCTGCAGTGAGACAATCCTTTTACTGCTACTTCAAGTGAAAATGCCTTGATAACTAAGTTGACAAAACTGATACGTTTGTCACAAAAATGCTGAAACTTCATGCTTTTATGTCAAATCTTTTATGAAGTTTGCTCTTCTCTTTTTTGAACCTGTGCTGTCTGGCATGTGTATCATGTATCAATTTCTACTTGACCAGAAGATGGACATCCACTTAAAAACTATCCACTTCAACCAGTAGCAAACAGCTTTGTACAATGTAGCATGCTTGTACCATCACAGCATCACTTAATCAGGTTTTTTGTCTTTATTCACAACTGCTTGATAAACTTTCTTCTTATCTTGTAACGAAGGTTTGTATTTTACAAAGACTTTCTGCAGGGATGTACTAATTAGTTCTAAATCATTAGTAATATCTTTCTAGCATTTACATAGAACATTTAATGAAATTTCCCTGCTGCCTGTTGAATCACTAATTAAGGTTGTAAAGCTGGAGACCAGAAAGATAAAACCCATTTTCATTAACTGCAAATTGGTGGTACTGACTTCCTTATTGGGCACCAGAGAGGAATTGTAAAACAAAGGTTTACTGATGAAGATTTTACCCAGCTGTAACATGGTGAATTTCCCATTTTTCCAATTCTTTTTAGACAGAATAGAAACATTATTGAGTCTTTTCCTAACTAATACCTACAGTAGATATCTAATATACCTCATTTTAATGCTACATTAAGTAAATTAGTCTCATTCTTTATGTTAGTCCTCCTGCTAAATGCAGACTTTCTCAATGTATTTCACAAATGTTTGTTTGAGATATCCAAATTTCTTGACATCTGTCTTCCATTTTCCAGGAAGTCTTCAGCTGAATTGAATCTTGCCCCTGGAGATCCCTTCTTGTTCAGCTGTGGTCCATTCTTAATATTCCACACTTACGATAATGTCACAGACTCTTCACATTTAAAAGACACTTTAAAAAGATTGGATGAGATCCTTGGATCAATTAACAGTCAATTGTAGTGTCTGGCAGACAAGACAAGACAAGCTACAGTAAATGGCCAGATGACTTCCTTCAATAAGTATGTATATAATGTTTCTTGAACTAATGTCACATGCTATGATGGACTAAATGACTAATGTTGAAGTGCTATGGACCAAAGCTGGTGTAATGGTCAGCAAAGCAAAGTACGGTTTTTGGGTTGCTTTAGTATAAATACCCAGATGTATAGTGTAAATGTAAGCCACTTTGCACAGGGCATCAGCCAGATTAATTAAGTAATGGAGATGATAGCAATTCCAAACCTGCTTTATGTGAAAACGTTTTTCATCTGGAATACACAGCTGTCCTACTTTAGTGGGACATAAAGCTTTTACTGTATTTTCTACTCAATAAATCAATGTGAAAACCATTTTCGGTCTGAAAATAATGGACGTTATGCTTGTATTTTCACATATGGTGCAGTAGTTACAATAAAATCTGCTTTATTTTTATTAATATTGCAATAATCTATGTTTGATATGTTTCCACTCTATCAAAAACAATTCTTAAACCTGTAGTATGTAAGTGTTATGGGTTCTTTATTTCTACTATGTGTAGCATATTGCTGATTCCTTATCCTTTTTTGGACTGTGAATAAAATCATACCGGGGGAATGTGATATCTTTTTGCATACTTTCTTGAAATTGAATTGTGTGTGATTCAAACTACTGTATAGCTTTGGTATTTTCATTACCTTTCGCATATGATATACTGTATAAATGCAAAGCACATACTGTACATGTATGCAGAAATTGTTGGACCAGCATGATTAATTATACAGGCTGGTGGTTTGTACTGTAGGTTCCAGGGAGATATGATCAGTACAGCCTGCTGGGGTTCGTAGTGAGCACTCAAATCCAGGATGCCTCTGAATGTACTGTATGATGTAACCTTACTCTTATCAAATTGATAGTTGGGCCTGTGTGATTAGTTATAACATTGACAATGAAGAGCCGATATCAAATAAACAGTCTGGCCAAAATAATTACAATGTTTTTCTTTTGTATCCTGTGTCACTATTTACTGGATGTTTACAGTAATGTCATGTGGAAAGCATTCCATGAACCTGATCAGATCTCTCCTCAAAACGCAAATATTTAAATACTTAAGGGATGTTATTATGAAATGTATGATTTATATGTTGCAGTTATCAATGTCTTTGATCAGCTGTCAAAGCTTACAACACTTTAGTTGTTAAATACGTATTCCTTTAATGTAGTCATTACGGAAATACTATTGGGATTACAGCTGACAAAATAAACAGATGAGCTGTGATGCATTGCTGACGAAGTGGTGGAGTGACTGGCCTTGAGTTTTTCATCCAGCTGGATTGTAAATACTTCAATTTTCTGTTTCATTAGTAAGCTCCAAAGCTGGTAGTGCCATCATGACAAATGCATGATGTTTTTCACTGAGCCGCCAAAACGAGGAATAGCTAAAGTGCACATTTTTCTTAAAGTAGGGATTTAGAATGGTGTAACATCTAGTGACATACTTCAACAAACCATAAGACCTCATCTGGAGTCCCACTCTGGTTCAATTACAGATTAGATTTTTCAGACCTGCCTTGCACAAAATTCTTGTGGAAGCATTTCTGAGGAAAGTCCACCATGCAGGAAACTGTGCCTGAAGCAATCGGTATCCATTAACTGGTATACCATATAAAAGTAACCCATTTTACTTAGTACCCTCATTATGAAAGTTCAGTAAAAATTCAATGCTGGACTGCTTTATGTATTCTTTAAAAATGGGTAAGGGTGAATATGCAAGCCAGAAAAGACATGAATTTGTAATCCAGTGCTCTCTCCCAGCAGCTGAACACAATCTGTGATAAAGCTCAAAGCCACTTTTCAGGGCGACCCCCCCTTCAGTTCAGAGTCTCCACGATTTAGGTTGAAACGTTCCTCAATATGTCTCCTGCCTACTATCTTCGTCATACTTCAGTGCACTTTTGCAAGGAGTAAGCAGCTTTGGACAGACTGCAGTATTCCTGCACTTCTTTGAGTTACTGGTGCATTTCTCTCTAAAACACGGGATCAAGGGGTCAGTTACAGGTTTTTGATGCCGCTTTTCTTTGTTCCTGTGTTTCCAGGGCTTTTTTTTTAAGTTCCACTAACAGACATTTACTGTACTCTGCGACTCAACCAAGCTAAGACAGAGAATGTCTCAGGAATGAAGCCTGAAAGGGGTTCTATTTCCTTCCAGTGAAGGAACTGCTTGAATTCTGGCCACTGCGTCATTGGACATTTTTTTACAGCTTGCAAAACATTTGGTTGGCAGGTCCCAGTCTTGAAGCCATTTAAAAAGAATAGCTTTCTTTTTCCTGTGGGGAAACAGCTTTATCCACCTTTTAACTCCATCTGGTTAACAATTGTCTGGATGTTGGCAGGAAATTATAAAGTTCTCACATCCAATTGTGCTCCTTTCCAGCTCCAGATTTCTTGAAAATCCTGCATTTGCAAGCAGAATCTGCTAGAATGTGACTCATCGCCGGTCACAAAGCAGATGAGGAGATATGACAGTCACTCGCTTGTTCCTCGTTCCAGCTGCACAAATCACACTTGACGTACTTCACACCAAAGACATTTTACCACCTTCAGTCAGCCTGCTTTGTGCTAACCTGTAGTATCTTATTTTCTTTCCACAGCTTAGGCATCATCCTATCATTATATGCTTGAGGGAAGATGAAACTTCCAGGTGAGTCAAATGTCATCCATGTGCTCTAATGTGATTTGAACGTTCCAATGCAAAGGGCTGCTTCCTCTGTTGAACCTTTCCCAGTGCCTCAAAATGTGAAAGGAAGACTTCTAATACTTTTTATCATAATTTTCCTAGTGAAGATGTTCAAAGCCTATACATTCAGCGGTGCTCTTAAAAGAGAACTAATTCGGGGAGTTTCTCAGTGGCTTATGCAGTAAATACACTTAGTATGAGTGTCGCTTTGAGTTGTGATGGGCTACAGCTGACAGAGCACCAACAGAGTAGCATTAGAATTAGTTTGCCAGTGCCCTCTTCAACGTCTGGCAAACAGTATCTCCAGGTTCATCCCAGCCACCTTCAGGCTCGCAATGACATCAGTGAAGGATGTACAGTACTGCTCCTCTAATCAGTATCAAAACCCCTGTCAAGTACTAAGAGCCTGCAACCAGTCAAAAGATCATCTCAATAGGTGAGAGGGTTGGGGTAGCTTTTATGCCCATCTGTATTTTGCCTGTACAGTACAGAAAATTAAAGATAATGTAGGTAAGAAATTGTTAAAGGACTAGCATAGAGTTGGGGCTGGTAGGATCTCTAAAAGAATAAAGATTTTATATTCAATATTTTCACATTGTTGGACATGATGATCTTTCAGTCACAGCTGCTTTGGTAACTTAGTGGGCAAGTTGGTGCTTTTCAGTTTTATCTAAAGCCTTTCTTTGAGGGGTACTAAGACCTTAATGTTTCAAATGCTTATTTCACACATGTGGCAAGAATTAGGTTATCATATCTTAAACCTCCCAACCCGCTCATGGTCCTGCAGAATGGGCATGGAACAAAGCTTGAAACAGACTGGTCGAAAACTGCACCATCTTTCTCTGCATTATTACTAATGCCTTTTTCTGCTGTGACAAAGCCATTGAGACAACCATATCCTCACTCAAAGAAATCTAGTTTTAGTATGGTTTTATCATTTAATGGACTGTCTCCAAATACCATAACAACATGAAGTTCTTGTTGCTCAGTTTTCCAAAAGAAAATTTAACAACTTTTAAAAAGCCGTTTAAAATGCACACACTTCTGCAAAACAAAATGCAAACACTTTTGTGTTTTTGCAAGACAAAATATTTTCAAGGGGAGGTTAGAGTAGTTCAAAGGTTCAAATGCAAGACCTTATTTAGATGTTGTAGGACTTTTGAATCCAAGGTTTACTGTGTTGCTAATGCACTAGGGATGAAACGAGGAGTAGTATGTAGAAATCTGGACTCCAAAATGGAAAGTTGGAGCAGTCTGTGAAAAAGTATCTTGCTCTGTACAACAGAGTGTCAACAATAAGGAGATAGTCCACCCAGCAGCATACATAGGTACCAGCATTTCAAAGGATTCTCTTGGTTCATGTGCTTTCCCAATAACTAGTACATGTTCAGTCTGATGAAGCTGCAAGCTTGAGTATATATGTCAGGCAGTTAGACTGAAGCAGAACAGCATGTTTTTTGCAAATAGTATCATAATTTACTCTTAATCCATCTGTTGTAAAAAATCTGTAGTGTCAGATTCATACTCTTTTGGAAAAAAATTAGTCAAAGGGTAAATATGGATTATTCAAACACCTGAATGGATAACTGGGGTCATACAGGTATTCCCTAACACTATAGTAGAGGAAAGTCAAAGATCTTGCTCCGCTAGAAGAGCTGCCTTGAAGTGAAAGTGATAAGAACTAGAATGGGGATGAAAGATGTGTTTAATTAGATTATAATATACTGTTTTCTTTTCAAGATGAATACATTTTACATGAATATTATTACTCTTTGAGATGCTAAAATGATGTAGGTGGATTGCAATTAAAATGTAAAATGGTGAAATGAAACAATTGAAGATAAGCAGAGCAATTTATTGATTTTTCATTTTCTTTTAACTTATCTAAAAACACATCTTTGTGCTCCTACGACTACATTTAAAGTCGTGAGTGGGCAATGATAATGAGCTTCACTCAGATTTCAACTCTGCCTCTATCTGCAGTCGGAATAGTGTCAGTTCTTCCATCCTGATAGAACTCCAGACTAATTTTCATCCAAAACCCTCTTATTGGGCAGTGGAACCATTGTTTAATAACTTTTATCATCATATATAACCACATACAATATTTCATAAAGCCTTATTGGTATGAACTGCACAGGACATACACTATGGGGGACAGACTTATTAAAATATGCAGGATAATGACATTTCAAACTTGTTTCTAAATCTTATGAACTATCTTATAAACTAGAAAAAAAGATCCTAGTCTTGCTGTTCAGAACCATACATGATTGGTTATTCTATCTTCGTTGTCAATGTTTAACATGAGTCAATTCTTTGGTGTCAAAAACCTTAAATGAGAGATAGGGCTTTGAAGTTAACTCGTGATAAAAAACAGGCTTAGGTGTTTTCCACATAACCTTTTCACATTTGTGAGAAACATTCTGATGCCCTGCTTGCAATTATCTGTAGGCTGTCTCCTTTAAAAAGCAAACCATTTTGCATATAAAACACAAAATGTGAAGTGAACGCAATTTATTATTTCAAAATAAGAACTGCTGTAACAGTAAAATATTTTTCCTCACAGTTCTAAGCATCACTTTTATATAATTTACATTCAGATGGAAGGGAACAGGATGTTTCTCAAGTCATGAGCAATGTCAGTAATGGCACAAGTTCCTTAGCAGAACAGATTCTTTGTTTAAATTGCTGTGAAAGTCTAGAGACTATTACATTAAAAAAAATAGAACTACAAAGGGAGACTGCTAGGATTCACTTCAGCGGACATACACTGCATTGACTAAATTGAAAATTAAAATTGATAACTGTAAATCTAATAGAAATATGAAATAATGCCTTTATAAAAAAAAGCTCAGTATTTTAAAGTTTTACTGCTGTATTTAAACTTTGGAACAAGGAATGGATTCATCATAAACTGGAATCATTTATGATGGAATAAGTCTTTACTGCTCTTTCAAAAGCACCAAATACCTTCCTAATGACCTCTAAGAAAGCACAGGTCTTAATTCAGGATATTAACAGAGGTTAAGGAGCGAAAGCAGGTTTGCTTATTGGGAATGGAATAAATCCATCCATTTTCTAACCACTCCATCCAATACGGGGTCAGAGTGGAGCTGGAGCCTATCCCAGCAAGGAATGGCAGGATACATCCTGGATGGGACACCAGTCCATTAGAGCACACACACAGACACGGACACTCACACCACAGCCAGTTTTCCAGAAGCCAACTAACCTGCTAGTATGTCTTTGGATGCTGGAAGGAACCTGGAGCCCCCAGAGGAAACCCCTACGAACATGGGAAGAACCTACAAACTCCATGCAGATAGCACCCCAGGACGTAACTGAACCCAGTGTCCCAGCGCTGTGAGGTAGCAATGAAAACTACTCCGCTGCGTTGCGTAAGTCTGTATATGATTACAATAACTGATGGATGATAAACAGTGAGATACTGGGAGAGGGAAACAGGTAAATAAGGCAATTAGTTAGATGCCCCTTCTCCAGCACTACTACCCATCACCTCCTCTGTTTTCATTATTTACAGCATGTTTGTGCAAAACTCCATCCCAGCAGGAGCATAAAGCCATCTACAATATATACAGGGCAGTGACATGAGAAATCAAGGGGAGCAGCTGGCTAGACCACACGATAAAGAAATGAGTTCAGTTCCCAGTGAAATTATTTTTCAAACCAGCTGGGGCTGCTGTTATTCCTGGATCACACACTGTAGTCAGGGTCAGAAAGATTGGCGAGAGAGCTGAGTCCCCTCGCAACCTCCTACACGTGGTTCTCTATGCTGTCACACTCTTAAATGTCAGAGCAGCTGCCACTTTCCTGAATGTTAGTAGCAGTCTTTTCTTATCAGGGTAACCTGAAATCCCTTCTGTCTTGCTTAGGATCATGAAAAACAAGCCATCAAATGCAGGTCTGGCATTAGCCTGAGGTATTTACTGTGACATAACCCCTCTTCCTCAAGGGCGGAAACCACAAGCCATTCAAACATTTCAATGGAGAATTCAATGTGAGTCTTTATGGATAAAATCCAGAGATCAATTGGCTGCTAAGAGTTTGCTTGGTCCCCTCAAGTGATGCATTTAGCCAATAAATGGTTTGCTTTTGTTGCAAAACTGGCTTGCATTCTAAACTGCTGGGAATTGAATATGCAGTTGAGTTTCCCATTAAAAATAACCTCATCTGCCCTTTTCCGTGCCTTCTTTTCCCCATTCATCTGTTATCAGAATGAAACGTATTCCTGGTAAAGTTGCAGAAACCCAGAGCTCAGCCTGGAAGTTTAGTGAGCAATGCAGGACTTCAGCCTGAATGGGATGCCTTACGTCATATTGATTTGGAGACATGAGACACAGAGGCACAATGTATTAACAGCAGTGAAGCAGAGTTGATTGGAAGACATTAGAAGGCATTGACATGACGTTTTCTGCTCATGTCAAATCTAGTGCAGTTCTAAGCAAAGCCCCTACAGCATGAAAGGTTGGTGCCATTTGGGGACACAGCACTTAAATCTATACTGTTGAGTAAACAGTGAGATTAATGTGACATACAGTGCAGGTTTTATGATTAACTGTACCATTTCTGGGGCGACCCCCATGTCTGAAAAAGACTCCTGTGGTTACTCTCTCCCCACAATCAATGTTAAAGTCACAGCACCTTAAGTTTAGAATATTGTAACACATACGGCTGACATTACATGTTGTGCGAGCCGGCATTGCCAGCGCGGTGACGTCACCACCCTTCCCTGTGAATAGCGGGGTCTTCAGCCACCAGGCTGAGGGGAGATCTCCCTTTAGCTCAACTGACTGGTTCCCTATTGAGTGACACCAGAGGCCCGGGTTTGAGCACCCAGCGGTGGGGGGCTGACCTGAGGCAGCAGCGGCGAGGGTGTATACCCAAGTGAACCTGAGAGCTACGGTATAATTGTGCAAAGACCAACTTGTAAGCTTACGATAGGCTATTTTGGGGAGCCAGGGTTTATGTCTGGGGTTTCACCTTTTGTAGACTAGCAGGCCTGAACAAAGTTGAGTGGAAAAAGACAAGAAAGTACCCATGCTCTTCTACTGAGCAAAATCCTTCAAGTAGTTTTTTTTGTGTTGTAGAAATATAGTGACTAGGTCCCCAATCATTTCAGTCATCAGCAGAATGATTGCAGACCTGTGTCAGTTTCTGTGCAGGGTAAGTTACTGCAGTAATAACTCGAGTTACTTCCTATCTGAGGACTGATTGCTCGTGTTTCTTGTGCTCCGAGCTAAGTATCCTCTCAAGAGGATTATTTGTGACCTGTTCACCCAAAAGATTTTTTTTATATTTGAAAGCATTAGTGGAAGTGTCTTTGCTTTTTGCTGTAAATATTCTCTATCGGACTGACACGCAGTCAGGAAAGAGAAATGATAGCAGTGTGATTGCAACCACAACCAAAGAAAAAAGCATGTCTCCTCTGGTTCTTGGTGTCTGAGAGAGCCAAGGGTACAATATGCTGGAAATTCTTCATGCCCTTAGAGAGCATTACCTGAAACACTTGTAACAATAAGTACAAACAAAATCTGATTATCCTATGGGACTTTAATATGCAGTGCAGCTCTAGTTATCACAAAAGCAAAAAAGAACATTTAACAAAGCACCGACACAGTTGTTACAGATTTCTATTTTTTCCTCCACAAAACTAACCCTATTTACATGAACTATCTTGTTTAACCCAAATTCTACATCTAATAATGACATTCTTAATCAGAGCAAGGCTGGAGAAGCTTCAGCACTTAAGGCCATAACTGTCCATGAATTTGGAAGACTGAATTGGAAAGCTAAAGCTACCTTAAATAACACATTTCCCCTGTAACCAAGTTATTTTTTAGCCTTCACTAAAAGGGGGTACTGTATGTTATCGAACACTCGTTTTCTGAAAAATAATTTGCCATTCCTAATGCATCATGACATATTAGTTTAGAAAGGTGAAGGGTGTATTTTCAGTTTGTAAGGACTTCTGATTTGGCAAGCTGAACAGAATGGACGAATGAACACAAACCGTTTTGATTAAGAAAGTTGCTGTTTTATATACAGTTTTTAGTGCACAGCAAAAATGTAAGTGTCAAAAAGGAGCAAACCAGCTGGCCCTGAACCATGTCAAATATGGATTGTGCTTAATGAAAAATGTGCACCCTTCATTGAAACTACAGGTGGTGAGACACCCCTTCTCTAAAGGACCAATCTGTGCCTTGAGAGCAAGCTGTTACTGGATAAGTAGCTCAGGAGCGCCTAAAAGTAACCTGGATTTTTTTATAGCAGCTCACATACTGTACTTCTTATGATTACTTTCTCAAGGGATTTGATAGCTGCATTACACAATGAGCTCCTCCAGGTTTGCTCTGTTATCGAATCAAGCAACGAGCACATACTGTAATCTTCCAGATGCTGAAAGCAGAGCACACACCCATTCTGCTGCAGAAGAATATAAAAGCATCAGTACGTATTGTCAACTTGTCATATCTATCCATTCAATTTCCCTTTCTGTAGAAGATGTTTTTAATCATGGTTGTTCCAAAAACATAACATTCAGGAGGCACTTGCTATGCTTTTATAAAAAAGGAATACATGTGGCCGTGCTCACTATGGTGGGCCACTGTAATAGCGCAATACTGGAAAATAATCTGGAATGGCAAAGGTTAAAAAAGCCAAACTGCCTTCTTAGACGGACTTATTCTCTATATAACGCTGGCAGCTTCTGAACACTGCAACTACTATACGCCAACTCGGGAATGACGCATACAAAGTGTGATTCCAGGAGAGGAAGATGGAATCTGATCATCAAAATGCCACTGTTTGTTTTATTTGCAACATGATATGAAAGATTTCTGATCAGAGGTACGGTATAGCCAAATGTTTGTCTTGGTAAAAATGTGTACTATAATAAGGCTTTTACTCTACAGAAGATGCTGACTAGCAGTTTTATGAAACTTAATGAAACCCTTTTATTAAAGGCCACATCATAGATGATACTTATTCACCATCCACTTATTCTAAGAATTGCTATCAGCTATCACCCTGCAGAAGAGTGTCTTCTAAGCAAATATTATATGGAGCATCAAAAATATATAACTGTAAAATCAAATGTTTTTATATCTGTCACACACTGACATGCTACTGAACATGACATAAGCAATGCAGGGCACACATTTGAGACATATGCTTCACACCAGGTTAAAGATACTAGTCTTGAGGGATTCTGTCCCATTCTTTTTTAGAAAGCCTGGACAAGCACATGCCTGTTCACCGGTTTCTGAGTTCTAGATGCTGTGTATCAAGTGCCAAATGGACACTAAGGCTCAAGTCTGGTAAGGAGGGCATCCTTGTCTTAGTTATGACATGGTCATAATCGAATGAGCATCATGGTGATGTTTTTGCCTGCTGGAATGTTGTCTTGTCAAGGTGAGCCTGCAGCAAGGGCAGATCGTGACCCATGTAGCTTCATGCAGTCAAGTTGCCATTAATTGCTTCAGCTCTGCAGTTCTGTTGTGACTAACAGTACTGCCCAGAACATTCCACTTGGACTGGTATCTTGTGCACCACAATTAGTTTATCATTATGCATGTCTGTGCAACATTCATTGATGTCTGTGGATGGTCTACACTAAACTAGACTACAGAGGATTTGCATCCACAGAGAGCAATAATGCACTGACTTAATCCAGCCTCCACCTTACCCTCGGTACAAAGTCATTGACATTTTCATTCGTTTCCACGTTTTCCCGATTTTCACCAGGTTTGATCATTCAACAGGTTAAAATCACCCAATTGCCCATGTCAAATCAACTCTCACTACCAAGATGATATAGTGCTTTTGCAACAAGGTCACTAGAGTATAATGTTTTGTTCACACTTCACATACTGTAGTTTACTTCTTGGATTTAACCACAGCCGTCTATAAGAAAGCCTCAAGTTACATTCTATTGTGGTTACATATCCATAAATGTCTTAATGTGATGAGGTAGATGTGACATTTTAGTGTCCTATTGTACTCAAAATTCACTAGGTACTGTTGAGGGAATAACTCTGCATTTGGGTAAATGCCGATAGTTCTAAATGCTGATAGTGTAAGTGATTTCTGGAAAACTACACAAAATATAAAATTCCACGATTTTCCAGCAGTTTGAGCTATGAGTTTTGCAAAGCCTTCATCACACAAATACCTAAAAAGGTTGTGTCATATTATTCAAGCTCAACACGCTCTCTTTGGGTTTCAGCTTAGCTACCATGGTAACCTGACCAGTTCTGAGCTCTGCTATGAATTCTTTCTGTCTGCTTCATTGTTCCTGCTGACAGTGACCTCCAGTATCTGGAGAGGTCTGCAGCCTGTCTTCCTTGAGAAATATTTCCAGAGCTGTATTTGGTATCTCAGTCCCAATCCTCATCCTGGTGACCCCAGAGTTTGCTGATTTCTATTGTAGTTGAATTCCTCATTTACTTAATTATGTCCTTTATTGAACTAATAATTTGACCAATTCAGACTGCTATATTGCATTCAGCTTTTACACTGCCAGAGATCTCAAGTTAATTATTTAATTTCAAAAATCGCTTGAAACTTTTAACTTAATTGTGGCTGAAAATCATGACCAATGTGTAATTAAGCAAAGTGTTAGTTCAATTTACTGTTTGGGAACTAAGAGAGTTCAGCTGGAACCAGCAGACAGGACCTAGAACTCGAAACCTTGTTGTATGTTATTTATAGGATTGTGGCTACTGTTTGTTTCACATATTTTAGAAATACTTTACAAATACAATGAATGTGCTCACAAAATGTACCGTAGGATTAAACAAATAGTTTTGTACAACAAAAAATAGAGCTGTACTTTTTTTCTTCTGCCGCTATTTAATCCACACAAGGAAAGTCATGTGTGGCAAAGTTTTCCTGTTTTGCTGATTCTAGAATTGTCTGTGTCAAGCTCTGTTATTTAAGTTGCTGAATCATTGGCTTGAAAGTTGAAGATTTTAATGTACTATCCATCTATTGACCCATTTTCTATCCACATTATCGAATTCAGTGTCACCTAGGAGCCAGAGCCTATCCCAGCAAGCAATAGGCACAAGACAGGATACACCCTGGACAAGACGCCAGTCCATTGCAAGATGGACACAGAGACGCAAACACAAACACACCTGACCAATTTTCCCAAAAGCCAATTAGGAAACCGGAGCACCTGATGGAAACTCATGAAACATGGGGAGAACATACAGGAATTCAACCCAGGGCCCCAGTGTCGTGTGGCAGTAATGCTAACCACTGTGCCAACCTTAATTCGGAAATTATATGAATTCATAATATTGAATTAGTATTCTTCAGTCTTCAGGATCAGACTTCTCTTCATTGAATATTGCTGAATTAATGATGTGTACATGTCCCAAATATTTAAAAATAGGTGCATGTGAATGAGCTATAATATTTAGTGGATTGCTGCCACCCAGCACTAGAGTTGATTAAGAAATTCACTAATTTTGCATTTCACCAAAGGACCAAACTTTAGTTTCTTTGATTTTTCTTTAAGTAACACTGTACCATATACAGTATGTCAGTTACATTCATGGTTATTTGTGCTTTCCTTTGAGTTCAGTGACAGTTCGCTGACATGATTATGCAGGTCATGAGAACATCACAGAACACTGGAGTCTGTCAATTCACTCTTCTCCTGCAAGACCTCCTTCAATATCAGTGTCTATTCACATGGTCTAATGAGCAGCTGTATTCATTTTGATATAAAAATGGAAATTATCCTTAGAAGCCTTTTGTGTTCCAGTGCTTGGAGCTTCTTTTCTCACTGTGTTTTTCCTAAAAAGGAGTAAAAAGCTTTCAGTTTCAAACATGTGCCTTTTGATTAAATACAAACACAGCCTGCTCCACAAAAAACAGAAAATGAGCATACTCTCTAATCCCATGGATATTTCTACAGGACTAGCCAATTCTGGATCCTTATCCAGTTGCAAACAACAAGGTTATCAAGAAGAGCAATTACCAAGCACATTCAGAGATGGCCTCTCTGGTGGCATGATTTTGCTTATTCCAGATCTAATTGAAGTCGCTACAAAAATAAAAATAGAAACATCTCATAAATCACTTTTCAACAAGGTCTGCATTGAATATGACTAGAAACTGAATTGGTGATGTTTCTGCTGTTTCTGTCTTGGAAAAAAAAAACAGCTTAATATCTTAGAAACCCTAAAACCTGAAAAGAAGGTCTAATGAAATTCCTTTCATGCCTGAATTAACAATTCCAACTACAGCTTGTGCATGTGCCATGAGATACCCATGGTAAGTCTAGTGCCTTTCTTATGGAACCTGGTAGACGAACAGGGGGGTGTGACGAAGGTGCTCGGGAGGAATGGTGCTGGCAAACAGGTCCGAAGGGTGTTCATAGGCAAATCCGTGGGGTGGCAAATGTCCAGAGCCGGGTGATCAATCCAAGACGAACAAGACAAATTTAAAAACTGAAAACGGGATCTGGCGAAGGGTCGGGGAGAACAAGGGGGAACAGGACCAGGTGCTCCAAGTCCCGGACTCGGCTGGTTCAGGACGCTGATAGGAGGCCAATGCCCTCGAACCGCGGACGTAGGGTGACTTGGTGGTAGGCGGGCCTCTGGGCGTCTGTGTTCCAGTGCAGAGCCTGGAACAGAGTGAGTGTCTGGCTTTTGTAGGGAGGCTGCAACAGGGAGCAGGTGCACAAAATCAACTAAATGCGCCCTTAAGGGGGAGGGATTACAATCGTGACAGTAGGGACCACACCCAGGGAAAGGGAACTGTTGATGCTGCTGACAGTTAACTGGCAGATGTCTGGGAGGCAAGCTTTCAATAAAGAGGTAGGGATGGGATCTTGGCAACAGAAAGTTGTTTTACGGGTGGTAATAATTTTAGTAATTTGATCAAAGCTAACTAAGCTAAATTTAGAAGAATCTGGTACAGGGGGAAAGTCAGTGGAAAAACTAGGGTTCAAGTAGTTGTCCAAATTCATTGCAAGGCTGAGGCTTGATTCAGATAATTGTAGTTGTATGGCATCGGTCTTTGACTGGAAAAAATTCTATAGGACCAATGCAACGTTTTTCACTGTCCAGGCATCTGTTTTCTCTTTTTAATTGCTAACCTGTCTGTCTAGCTGCTGTGTTGACAACAGCCACATACCCAAAACAGTTATCTCAGAATGCAAGATACAGAGCTGCTACTGCATTTGTGGAGATACTGGTTGTGCATAATTCATTCTGTAATAATGTGGCTTTCATCAAAGCCTCTCAGTCCTGTAACACATGCCAAGACGATGCAGAGCAACAAGAAAGTAAATAAGCCAGATTAGAGTTATGACTGTTGCATTTGTTGCTAACAATAGAGAAGACGACTGTCAGAATATTTTATATATTTCATTGTTATGTAGATTTGAGGACTGAGAGTTTAACAGACATGCTAATGCAAAAAAAACAACAGCAATTAAATATGCACAGTGGAATCAGTCAGATTGAATCCGCCAATGACCTTGCTCCTATTAAAGTTTTTCATGATGTATTGCTAACTAGCTCATTCTGCTTTCTACAGCCCTATTTTAACTACCCTAGACCCAGCTCCTAATATGTGAAGGATGGGGTTTCTGGTCTTCCTGAGCTGTATTCCAGCAGGTGTTATGGGACTCTTACCATCACCAAAAAACTGAAGGACAGCTCTTAAGATGGTAAAATTAAGCGAATAATTATTGGAACTGGATAGTTATGTAACGAACAGTTCTTTCCGGACCCTATGCGGACGACACAATCAGAAGAAGTGGGGAAACACTGGGGAAACGTCATGCAGGAATACGGGGCTGAAGACAGGGGGGCGTGTCCAAGGTGCGCTGGTGCACGGGGGAGGTGTGGCCGAGGCGAACAATCCAAAAGAGTAATCCTTGGAGTATCCAAAACAGAAAGGTAAGTCCAAAACCAAGAGATCCATCAAAACTCGGAATTAAAACACGAAGGCCGGGTCGGAACCGGCGGACAGGGAACGGGAACCGAGGTTAAAATCTTAACGGGACCAGGCGCTTCCAGGTCCCGGACTCGCACGATACGGAAATCAGATGCAGAGCCAGGATGAGCGTCAGCGCCTGGCTTTTAAGGTGGGCTGGGAATAGGAAACAGGTGCACAGAATAAAGTCTCAAGTGAAAGGGCTGGAGCACCCTTAAGGAGGGGGGGACTATAATCGTGACAGTTAACTGCCGCTGACACAAGATTCACAAGTGGATCAAGATTGTTCTAGTTTGAGAAAGTTTAACGTTTTTTAAAAAAGGGAGTATTGAATAAATGCTAACTTTCCTTGTTCCATTTAAGTGATATTCACAAACTGTAGTTGTCTTGTAAATTACCAGCAAGTTTTTTTCATGTAAGTTAGATATTCATTTTATGTAATTGTGGTCTGAGGGTAATTTAATGTGGGTCACACTTGTAGTGATTGAAATTGAGATTGTAATTAGCCACTTTCTTATAACATTCCTGCTTTTACAGACTTCACATTACTACTGTATATGACCAGTTTATTTCTTTTGATGTTACTATTTGTGTGTATGTGTAGTGTTTTGGTTGGGTTAAATGTTTTTCCAATAAGCAATGTTCTAAGTACTTCCCATTTAACAGAAATTCCGTGTCAAATCACCATGCGGTTGTAATTCTGGATGGCAGTGAATGTGTTTTTCTTTACTTGTTTGATCCTGGTATGTAATGTGCATACTTCACATAGTCTTTGGATTTTTGTGTCTGGAACATTTTATGTGGCCAAATTCACCATTAAATTACCTTGTCTGAAAATGCAAAGAAATGGACTGTAAATACATTTGTGGATTTACTCTTTTGTGTGACTTAATAAACCATTTCTGTACTTTTCATTTGTACAAAAATAACCATCCTTCCTACTGAGTAAGAAATTACATTTAATGGAATACTTACTTTTTCAGCCTTCACACACAGATTTCATGCACAAACTTGAACACCAAAATGAAAATGTTATTTATCAAGCAAAACACAAAGAGCACAACGGAGGCTCTAAAATCAATTTAAAGGCAAACATCTTCATAATGTATATTCTGCCTCAGTAAGTGCAATAAAAGATGATTATGGCTCAATTTGGGATTACTTTTGCAGTTACTGGAAGATTTATGCAATGTAAAAGCACACTTGTATAATATTGCTTCCATAAAGGAGAGCATTTTGGGGAAGAAAGGAAAGTGTTCCTGTAATAAACAGTGTGAGTGACTCCACATTAACAGGTCTGATAAAGGAATGTGGCCAGATGGCACGATGCTTCCTTGAGCCTGTTGATGAGTGTTCCAGGGTAGAGTGCCTACCCTTTTAGTATTAAGAAGATAAGAAAGGTTACGGATGAGAGATTATCTGGCACTTCTAGCCCAGTCTAGCCTACTTTGGTACTTAGTAGTTGATTGATCAAAGAATCTCATCCAAATGTTTCTTGAAAGCCAGGACATCAGCTTCAGTATCATGTCCGAGTAGCTGTTTCCATACTCCCACAAAGAACATTACAAATATCATAAGGACAAGAACTCATGTTCTTTGTTTTAAATGAACTTCCGTATAGTTTCCGCTTCTGGCTGCGGTTACTGTCTCACTTGTCTTTCAGAAGAAATCAGCTGTGACGACTGTCAATTTTTTGAGCATTTTGAATGCTTGTATCAATTTCCCTTGTAATTCCCTATGCTCTAAACACAGATCAATTCCTTGAGCCTCTCAATGTAGGGCATTCCCTTAAGCCCTGGTTGCTCTTTTCTGGAAAGATTCCAGCACAGTGATATCTTTCTATTTACATATACTGCACATGTAACAGTGGCACAATGGTTCTGCTATGTTGATGTTAGTTCTCTCAGTCCTATGAAGAACAGTTTTTTGGCAACTGGGAACAGATTCATTTTGTAGTTTCTTCTTTTCAGTGTTATGAATAGTGATCAGTTGTGATAGATTGAGTCGGTCTGCATAGCCACTGTGAAATTTGTTTTGTTCACTGAGCTTTGTTTCACATGAAAGTGAAATTAACTGTGTTCCACCTTTGTTATGAGTTACTTTTCAGGATAGAATTAATAGACCTAGCTTAAATTATAATCAGGCTAATGCTTCACCACTGCCATGTGCTAGTTGGTTTTCTAGAGACACTTCTGAGTGTTCTTGCAAAAAGACCGCGAAGTGTTTTTACAACACCTGCTTTCTTTGCTATCCTTGCCCACACTCCCTGGCAGCTGCCTTTGTCTGTGTCTGCTTCTAGCTCTCCGGGAGGGTTGAAACCTTTTGTGAGGAAATCAGAATGGAACAGAAGATCAAGCAATGTCCAAAACTGAATGATAAAGAAACAGACTCTGATGTTTTCAAGCCTTCCATCTGCCAAGATGTGTTAAAGAATGCATATCAGAGTCCCAGAAATTTGTGTATCAACCTCCTAAATTATACATCTTCAAAACAGTTTCTATTTACTACCAGCCTTTAGAAATGGTATCCTTACTTCTCAAATGTGAAACGCTAAGAGAGGAACTGTACTGCTTACTCTCATCTGACCTGTTGCATTGCAAAAGAACAGGAGGCAGCGAGAGAAAGGTAGTAATAGTAAGGTCAATTCTTTGCTACAGTACAAGCAGTAATCCACAATGAATATAATGCTAGCAAGCAATGCTTTCTTGTTTTTCGAAAAGGTCACAAAGGAAGCTGCTGGAGCAAAGGAATTTGACATACTGCACACACCATAAGCTAAACCATAGATGGGCAGGAATACAGATGCACCACCAACATGCAGAAATCCACATGCAGACACAGAGAGTAGTACAAGTGCCTGAAAGAGCTGTGACTCAAAGTACAAGTGACTACGTTTCATGTGCAAATTCAATGTAGAAAGTGAAGGTGCATTAACTGTCTCATATGGTCTGTAATTCACTATTGTAGTTCACGCTGATCCTTATTGCCCACACCTGAGTGTCTTAGTGGTGCCCATCTGTTTTTGCCATGCAAGGGGGAAATTCAATATCAGAAGGTGTAATCTAAACAAAATTATTCATCTGAATAATTAAGAAAGGCAAAGTTCTGAATACTCTGAAGTTCTGAGGTAACAAATTAAAATGGCTCTTTAAGGGATCATGTGAAATTAAGTCAAATCTGATAAAGGTCAAGAAAGCTAAAAAAAGTATGCAGAATCATGGGTGGCTGCTTTTGAGTCCTTTTCAAAATCACATCTCCTCTGTGGGCTGTTTTTCTATTATTTCAAGGGGTCAAATTATTTTAATTGGGGGTTTATAGTGAGACTTGAACTTCTGCTTCTTTCTCCATGAAGAGCATTTTAGGAAGCACTCAATGTTATTCAGAAACAGATTTTTGTAATTGAAAGTCAGATGAGGTATTTGGCTGAAGAAGGGCTGCAGTGAAAAACATTTCTGAATTTACATCAGATACTTGGAATAAAGTATATACCAAACAAGTACGGATGTGTGTATTTTCTGTCACATGGATTGAAAATGCAAGGTGATGTTCTTCAGCTCAACATATTAAGGAGTTTCTCAACTGCTAGCATGTATATTCTTATATATCAGCATTACTTTCTGAAAGAGTTAACATAAGCCCATCTACACAATTACGAAATGCTTCACACAGCTGCAAAACTAACTTTCCATTTCAGATTTCATTATTCATGTTGCATGACCAAATGCTCATGCCATATCAAGTCATAATTAGCAGTGTTACCTCTGGGCTGCCCAGGTCCATCCACAGTGGCTCACTATCCAGTAATGTTTCCTCCACATCTGCTCCTTATTTCCAGGCCTGCCTTGTTCACTACGATATACAGTACTCCCATGGAGAAATGGCATCAATACCCTACATTCTCTGTGAACTTCAAGATATTTGCAGGTGTGGGAAGGAGACTGAGGCCAGTAGAACATTTCACAGGATTAGGGTCTCTATCCTAACAAGGAAGTTTTACTCTTCACATCAGGTTACTGCAATGGGTTTGTATTTTGCATTACCAAGTTTGACTGGTCCTCAGTCAATCATGTTAAGCCATATTTTTAATCCTAGCTCCTCAATGAGCATTCACAAATGGATTTTGTAGTAGAAACCACATTTAGGAATGATGGCCTCATGTTACATTATAGATTTGTTCGAACTATGAAACGTACAGATGGCAGATGCAGTGTTTCAGGTGTACAGAAACAGTCAGACTGACTGCTTTGTTGTCAGCCTCTTCCGATGACATGATCAAGGACAGGTGCCTGATTGTGTGGGCTGTTTTCCCACAGCGACACCACCACAAGCTCCTTCCACTGCTTGCACCAGGCTTTCACACACCACAACTTTTTACGCTGGGAATCGCCACCTTTTATGCATCACTTTTACATTTTTCATTTGCTAAATGACCAGTTATGTTATTATTTTCACACAGAGGATGTTATCAAAGCATTGGGTGTCAGTAACAATGGGACTGGTGTATCATGCAAAGACGATATTTGTGAAACAACTTCATGAGATGCAATTGTGTATGTTGATAAAACATTTTGAAGGTAACCTTGTGAAATATGTGTGACCAAATTAGCACTCTGTATAGGTTTTTGTGTGAACTTTTATTTAAATTGTAATTATTAAAAAAATCATCATTGTTTTTGTTATTTGTATCATGTATTGTACCAGTAACTGACAAAATGCAGATAGTATAAATCTGTATTTGTACTTGTAGCAAATTTACAAACCTGTACTTTTCCAAAATTATTTGGGTGTTTGTTTTTTAAGAGAAAGATCAATCATTGTTTAGACTAAATACTCACTACAGCAAATAGCAAGTGGATTTCATGTTGACATTTTCATGTATTTGTCAAATTAAGATTTAGTTTACAGCAGACAAAGTGACTGATATTTTTTCTTTTCAGAGATAATTGTTTTTTCAGAAAATCCAACAGTTTCATATGGTAAACATCATTAAGATTGAGTGAATGCCCAATGACGATTAAACGTTTTGTGTTTGAGTCTCATTATCTTCAATTGCAGGCTATAAATGGAAATAATAATTGCAGCTCCTTGCACTGTAATCATTAAAACCTACAAATGAAGTATGATACACAGTCACTACAGAGGTTCATATCCTTAACCAGAAAGCAAGAGACTAGACCAAGTTCAGAAATTCACTATTTAAGATACACACAATGCTTCCCCATTGGATCAGATTTATATATGTTTTTATCTGGCAACAGTAAAGTTCACACCTACGCCATGCACCTAAAAATATTTATTCCCATATTCCCATATGCTCATTATTCCCATATTTCAGCATGAAATTAACCTCGACATGCTCCTTTGCTGACCTGCTCTATGCACAATAGATAAATTATGAGTCTGTGTCACTCAGGAATTATCTCAGGCTGCATGCCCAAGATAAATGTCAACAGTATTCAGAAATTTCTACTGAAAATATTAACTTCATTTCTGGCTAGGGAATAGCGTTCTACCCATGAGAAGAATATATATTAATAACTCTTATAATACATTAATCCTCTTACAATTAAACTTACCATCATTATAATGAATAATAACCTTTGTTTTATGTAGAACAGTTCATGGCACATCATCTGAGTGTACTTTACAATAAAACTAAAACATAAAAATACACCAATATTATCAGGGTGGCATGATGCCACGCAACAATAGTGCCCATTCTAGGAGTGCTCTCTGCTTTAGTTTGTATGTTTGCCCCATGTTAGTGCGAGATTCCTCTGGGAATTGGCTGGTAGGTTAAGTGGCCCTGGTGCTAGTGAGTGACAGGTCTGTCTGTATGTGCCCTGTGTGTCACGGATGCTGGAAAGACATGTCGTGGACCGGCCAGGAGAGCAATAGAGACACTATGCGTAGTGGTAAAAGGGGCAACACGGGGGTTAGCCCAGGTTCAGGGGGTCAGACGATGTCGGTATAGGAACCTATGCCTTCAGGCCGCGGACAGGAGCGACCTGGTGCTCGGCGGATCTCAGGACACCCGTGCCCTCAATGCTGAGCCAGGAGCAGAGCAGACACAGGAAGTAAATAGGCAACACAACAAGACGTGAATAATCACAGGGAACTAGGAAGAGGATAGCAGTGGAGCACCTTCTAGGTGTACATGGCTTGACGTTAACCCTCCTTTTCAAGGGCGGCTCCTGGCACCCCAAAAAGTAAATGAGCTGCACAGCACTGGGGGAAGGAAAAACCTCATTTAACTTAAAGGAAACCTCCGGGATTCAATGGTGAACCATGGACCAGCACAACCAAATTGACATCCATATCAATTGCATCACATAGGGCATCTGTTTGGGCTGTTAGTGTGAGCACGATATGGCTTCCATGTGAAATGGGTCTGATATTGTGTTTCAGAATGTACCCTAATATAAAGATAACCAGTGAAAAGATAAAGCATGTGGTGGGTGCATGTCATTATTATCCAGATTACCCATTTTCCAACGATGATCTGAGGAATATTTATTTTTGAGGAACTACTGTATAGAAGATTATAACGTGCAGTGTTAAATACAGACAATCTTCACCTTTCTACAGTATATCACCCTAAGTTTCCCTGAACATAGCCGCCATTTGCTATGATGAATGGATGCTAAATAAATGTAGATGAGGTACACTGACAATTAGGCCTAAATGAAAAAACAGTAACCATAATTAATACATTAATGATTAATTTCAGATTAAGGGTGCCAATAAGCATGTCTACAACATTGCAATTTACTACTGGATTTTAAAGTGATTGAACAAAAAACAATCCAGTTCAATTCTCAATTATAATTTCATTTAAACTTTTTTTTTAATTTTAAATTAAACTTTGTCCATTTTTTTTGACCAGCATTTCTTATAGGTTTCCTTTGTGAAAAATGGCCATGAACTCTGTTTAATAAAGAACCATTATTAAGCACGACATCCTATTGTCTTTTTGCTCACTTATCCAAAAAAAAAACTTTTAAGGGCTCTTAAATACAACAGCTATTGTTTAAAAGAATACCATGTTTGTATGAAACGGAGAAAACATCAAAGATTTTATTTTAGAAAGGGCAGGCAAACAGGCTCACCAACTTCCTCATTTCCACATAATCACCATGGCGATGGACTCAGCTTAAAAACTGGGAAGGTTGTAAAAGCAATTGATCCCACTCTAATGGAATATAAAGACCAGTACAATGGGTGTCAGAGAGATAAGCGACATGGAGTGCTCTTCCCCAGCATTTTGATAGACTAACTGATACTGCTCGCAACTTTTTTCTTTACTGCCCATGATCTTCGGAATAAGCTCTAAATGCAGCTATAACAATATATGTCAAAGGTGTCATGCTAATCTTTTCCACATAAATGCACACATGTTAATGTATCCTATCTGAAACATTAAAGTGTTTTATTTTTTGCATTTGTACAGAACATGTACTGTATGTGTCTTTACCTACTATAGTATAATTGAAATTGCTTTTCATGGCAATGCCATTGAATCTAAGTTAATCAAGTGCCATTGAATTTTTCTGAATTTTTATCAGATATACTAGAGCAATAGATGTATAGGTTTTAACTATAAGAAAACTAAATTTGAAAAACAGTAAGATCAAAATGTTTTGTTCACCATTTCCTTGACTTCCAAAGTTCATAATGTTAACTTGTCAAGAAGATAAAAAAAATACCGGTTGCCATATTTACAGAAAGTGTTTTAAATTCTTCAGATTAAGAGTGTTGAAATAAAACAGCCTTTGGGAAAAGGAGCCATCATTCACTCTATTAGGCCAGGTGTTAATTGGGAGCTCTTTCTATTTTGTGATATATGCCATGATTTAAACAATTCAATTTAATTAAATTGTCCTTCTGGTCATGCTGCAGAATTAACTGTCATTTTCTAGCTCAAGGGTACTACAAAGGAGAATAGTAGGTAAATAAACATTGAATCAAACACTTCAGAAGGTTATTTAGATAGAAGAGGGTAAGTGAAATAACTATGGTAAATACAAAAGGGGTAAAACATTGCTGAGAAAATTAAGTAATGTATTAAAGTCTATCTTCACCTGGAGTTAGAAAGACTGGGAGACTGGGAGACACATTCTCACAGTGCATTCACACTGCAAAATCTGGATTATGTAAAATTTGAACTTAATTCCAATGATGAAGTTGTCACTGAATACATATAATATACTAATGATGACAAAAGAATTAGTGATTTAACATTTGAGACAGAAGAAGCATCTTCTACAATATACTGTATACTGTGTGAAAATCATAAATAAAAAATAAATAAAATAAATAAAGTTGAGAACGGAGTCTTACTGTATGCAATTCATTTTAAATGATGTAAATCACACAAGTTCTTGATTTTTTAGCAATGCAGTTGTACAGATTTTTCTGAATTATATAGAATTCAGATAGGTTTTTAATCCTTTAATGTGCTAAATGAATATAATTGAATGGAGCAATCACTCAGTACTGTGTTACAGGCTCCAGCAAGCAGTAATGGGTATTTAATTTTGAAGGCAATCATCTCAATAGCTAGTAACAAGATCCTCTTGAGAATAAATCTAGCTCTGTAGCATTGCTGTGCATATTAAAGATTTTAGCTCAAAAATAGTGTATTTAAATGACTGAAGACATTTCCGTGAACTGTATCCTCTCCAAAGAGTCTTAGTTCTCACATCCAAGTATTACCAAGTTTAAGTATTATGAGTTTCCAATGCACAAAAAAGACCATGACTCTAAAGAGATGTTGTGATACTCAGATTTAAGCAATGAAATAATGGCTGAATTGAAAGTATTTTCAGTTATGATGTCTGATTTGTGCTTGCAGTTACATTCATCTGAGAAGAATTTAAGTTCAACCCATCTGCGAAATTCAAAATCTGAGTCCAGCAATTGATGTATTTCACTGTTGACTGTCACAGAGAAAGACACAACATATTTGAAGTCTGAAATTCAAGGGGGTGATCAACATTTTGTTGTAATTCAGGCCATTAATGTTGGAATTATAACCTAAATAGTCCCTAAGATGCTTTAAAAGACAAAATGTTCATGAACAGTAATCGAGGCAACTCCACGGGAATCACCTTAGGATATTTGTTTCGAAAAAGGAGGCCCCGACCTGCTTCCAACTTCATCCTTTCAATTCTTCTGACCTAGTTTCAATATTTCATAAATCCAAAGTGAGATTGTGGGAGTTAAACAATGTCACAGTGCACACTGTCTGCATCACTAAACTGCCATTCAGGCTGGCACAGTCAGACATATCCATTTGAATGAATCCGTTTTAAAATGATGTAGCCCCTTTTCATGGTTATCGACATTTTAAAACACTTCACGTGGCCATATCACAACATGACACAACGAGTTTGCAAGTCACAGGATTCACAGTAGATAATAGCCCGTCTATAAATAAATAACATCTGCTATATTTTTCAGCTTCTCCTTAATAGAATAAGGTGGACATTTTTCAAGCGAGGCTGGAATAGATATCTGAATGAAAGAGCCCAGAGTAGATAAGAGAGTGTCCCCCCCACTGTAGTGCATTTGGGTAAAGCAACAGGCCTGAGGAGCACCCAGCTTTCAAGTGGGAATATAAGAAATTGAAAATGTAGTGAACATTTAGTGGTCCTGATACAGATGAATGCTGAATCCAGCAAAATGTAAAGGAGTTACACAAAAGGAAGGTCAGACCCTAATCTTGCTTACTTCAGCTTACATACTGTACATGTGCTATAAATATCACACTTCTCGCTGACTCTCCTGTCCAGATTTCTCTCTCTCTTTGTCCTCCAAGCAGAGCTCTGCTAATGCATGGGTTATTATTCTCCTTAGTCAGTTACCCCAGTAAAACTAACAATGCCAATCATGCCCCTTCTCCATCTTCATTAGGATTTGACTAAACTAATCAAATGCTAATTCATCCACGTAGAACAAGTTGCTTCTGTTGCTTTTAAAATTCGGAGTATTTCATAAATAGTAAAGATATATCAGAAAAAAGCTGTGCAATTATGAGTCTGCTTGATGAACTGTGTTTGCTTTCAACATGCACATTTTAAAAGGATAGAAAATGTACAGAAATACTCCTAAGGGATTATATGTTTTTGCATTTTTTAGTGTCCATATTTATTTTCACTTATATAATTAACAAGTCATAATTATATATATATATATTATTCTAACAATTAACACACTGTAAGCTTACTTTAACTGATGTTTATGCTCAGGATCCAAAAGATAAAGCAGTGCAAAATTAGGGGGTATACAGTATCTTACAACTGAAACCCACTGGTAAGTAAATATTATTACAGAAGTAGAAATAGTAGAAATAGTAAAGAAGCTAATCCCCAAGTAAGTCTGAACCCTTCTGTTAATCTGTCTAGTGTCTGTCAGACTAATTCTCTTTTTGCATTTAAATGCTTTCTTTTGTTAAAGTTTACAGTAGCACATCTGAAAAGAAACAAGGTTTTCTGCATGACCTCTTTAATCCTGTGCCTTTTGTAAGCATCACAGCTTTCCCATATGTGTGGATTTGGTTGTTCTCACATTTTATACTGTATAAATACTGATTTATCTTTTCTAGAAAATATATTTATCTTGCTCTGGGTGCTGTTGTGAAGTGATTTGTGTAATCTTCAAAGAAAAGACTGTAAAAGTCTTTTCTGAAACCTGAATGCTGAAACCTGATTTTTCTTTGCTTTAGAATATTTATTTTGTATTATTAATTTTCTATTTACATTGTACACTATTCTGGTGTTTTCAGGTGTGCTATAGGTATCAATTGTCATTACTCCACCTCAGCAGGGCTTGTATAAAATAGCTGTCCAAACAGGCCATCTATAAGACACAACTGCATGACAGGGCAAGACTCCAGATGTTTAATGACCTTGCCACCTCAGTGTCTTTACTGATTCTTAATTGTTGCTGGCTTTATCCCCCTACCAAACCTACACTCATTCTTTTATTCAACCTTTTATTTCAGAATCTGAGCAGCTGGCTTTTTCTTATAAAAAACACCTGCCAATGAAAAACAAAAACAAGTTTCAGAGTAAAAAAAAGATGTCATACTCTAAACATCTGCTTTCAAAAAATTTAAAGGAAGTTTTAAAAAAAGTCTCAACCTGTCACACTAAATATTTGTTTAAGTGTAGGATCTTAGGTACCAAAGAAGGGTTAAATTTTCATTTTTCTTATTGCTCTTAAAGAAAATTCACTGCATGTGGCTGAATTACTGAAACAATATGAAGCATACCTCCCGCAGATATCTAATGATATCTTATCACAGCATGCCATCTATATTAAATATTTAATTACAGGCATAGTTAATAGAGCCCACCTGTTTTCAGTCATGATACTGAATATTAACTATCAGTTCCTCTGACTGCATGGAAATGGTGCTTACTATAACAGCAACAGAACATTAATGGCCATTACAGATCTTCACTTCTCATGACATCTCTGTATTTCTTTCTGATACAGTATATCCTTGCGATTTATTTTAGAAATGATAGAAGTGTCATGAGATCCAATCTGAAGGGATGACCAGCTTTTGTCATTAGTTACTCCTGGAATAATTGTGTTTATTTAACTTTTTTTTTCAAACCGGACATTCCAAGAGATCTCCAATTGCTCAAACATGGTGTCTACATCTGCTTTTGTCTGTGTGTCCAGCTATTTAGATACATATTTCCACTGAACATAGATTTGTACTGGCAGTCTTATGTATTTTACAATGATTGACAATATTCCAACCAAATGTCTGAGTTACAAAAGGTATTGCCTTAATCAATCCAATGGATAAAACACAAATGAAACACAAGCTAGAAGACACAAGTGGTAGCTAAGGAGAAGGGGTAACACAAATAACAAGCACTTTATGCACAAAGGGGGGCTAAGGAAGACTAGCTGTAGATGGTGTGACAGCAACCCCCCCCCTTCATGGGCAGCTGCTGATGCCCAAGAAACATAAGAGCTGCATAGCACTGGGGAGAGGAAAAACCTCATTTAACTGAAAGGAAACCTCTGGGAGTCCACGGCTGAGAGCTACCCACTCCTCCAGGGTAAAAAACTTTATTGAGTATAGGAAGGGGGTGGCCAGACTGGGCTGAGACAAAAAAACAGACAAAACACGTACAAAAGCACACACAACAAAAATAAACCTGGAAGACCTGGGAGACAACCACATGAGAAAAACTCACAATAGATAGGAACCAAGAGTCCAGGGAAACTGGGGTCAGGGAGACCAGGGAACACGTAAACCAGGAAGTGAGAAAACCAAACACCAAGAGTAAAAAAAAGTAACAACAAAAAACCCAGGAACAAAAAACAGAAAAACACCGCACACAAGGAAAAAAATAAGTTCAACATTCTGTCACGGACGACGGGAGTGAGATCCCGAGGAAAGCCAGGTAATCGTGCGCGGATGTTTGGAAGGCATACTGTTGAATGACCTGCTCACAGGCACGGATGTCAGAGTGTCATCCCATGATTAGAATAGGAGAACTGAAAAAAAAGCCCCAAAGCGATGTGGGAAAACAAAAATAGAAAAACAACACAGCTCACGGGGTCAAAGTATGGCTCAGCATCCTATCACGGATGTTGGAAGGACATGCCATGGAATGGCCAAGAGAGACCCTATGCGTAGCGGCAAAACGGGGGTTACCCCGGGCTCAGGAGGTCAGACGATGTTGGTATAGAAACCTATGCCCTCAGGCCACGGACAGGAGCGACCTGGTGCTCGGCTGATCTCAGGACATCCTGGGAGACCCAGAAATATAAAGCCCCACACAAAGACACACCGGAAGGACAAGCAAAGCACAGGGAAACAAGGAACAGGACAGAGAAGGAGCGCCCTCTAGCTGTAGAGGGCGTGACAGAATGCGCTCACCAACTATGTTTATCAAAGTTGACACCTTGACTACTTTCAAGAAATAATGAAAGAAATCAACTAGGTACCGGTGGGAGGGGCAGCTAGGTGGGTAGAATTGCCCACTTTCCTTTCTAACCTTTCTTATGTTGTTGTTATAGTCGTCAAAACAATTATAACTTTAATGGTTAAATGTTCTTATACAACATGGTCTTAACAAACCCTTAACACTGATATTCTTCAAAATCCCACAAGTAATCATTTTTAAATGATCCTTCCTACACATCAAATCTGGATATTTTGGAATATTATTTTTTTCTTTGTGCTACAAAGTTTTTTTGTCCCTTAATACTTTTCTCCCCACCATGAAGGACTTTCAGGTATTCTAAAATGTGATGGTTGTAGTCATTTAAGTTTCACCAGGCATTTTTAGAAGAATACAGTCATTAAGAGAAGCTGTGTGACAAAAACCTTTATACAAGCTAGAATCAAGAATGTTGATTATTATTTGTGTACAGCTTAATTTCCTCCAACATAATAGACCTCATTCATTTTTCAGTTCTGCATATTTGTAGCTAATTAAAATTCCTTATAAAAAGAATTTAATCTTACCTATAAAGGAATACATTATTTTGTCTAATCTTATACAGAATACCTACAAAAGAATAAATTACATTTTAATGACTTAGATTACAATATTTCAAATTAAATATTTTAAATTGCTTTTTGGCATACTTTCATTAAATGATGCATTACTATTTTGTATTTTATATATGGCTTTTAACCCGAAGAGCAAAGCACCATATCAAATAACGTCTGTCAGTTATTTAATCCACCTCAGTTTAGTCCCCAATGGAGCCTCATGTAACCATATATAATTTTATTTATTTGAGATAAAAGTATCATTCTGTTAAAAAAAAATATGAAGAATCATTTATGCTCCTTATGATACCCTCTTCCAGTTTACAGCTGTTAATTGTTAATCAACTTGCTTTGACCCCGGCACCAATATGGGAGGGAGGAGCGTTTCTGCAAAACACTTCAAGTTCAAACCTTACAGCAGAATTTGAATCAATTGGAGGAGCGCTCATCTCTCACAGATAACACTGTAAACTCACAGGCACCTATAAAGTCAAAGGGATCACTGCTGTATACCAAGCTAAGGATACACTGTCTGACTACAGCCCAGCCCACCAGAATAAGACTAAGCTGCCTGGGGAATCTCCATTATCACTGGGTAATGATATAGCCCTCTGAATGGTGATGTTTGGCCTTTAGGGCACCACCTGGGCTGCTTTTCCTGGCTGGACCACTGGAGATGCTCTGCAGAGATGTTATCACTGCCAGACAGGGAGGCAACTCTTGGGCTTTGGAGCTCTAGAGATTTATTTTCTCCCTTGGGGAATTCGTTTTTTTGTGCTCTCCTCCAAGTCCAATGGTGTACTATAATAGTACATAAAAATTTGTAAAACACAGTTGAATATATTTACATAAAACCCCCTTTGGCAATTTGTTAGGAAGTGTGCTAGACTGATTTTAGCAGCAATTTAGGAGCAATTGTTATTTTGAGAAAAGAATAATTGAGAATTCTCCAAATCCTGCAATAATGTAATTTCAGAAACATTTGGTGTTCAGACAGAAAGAAAGACACTGTCACTATTAAACCTACTAGTGATTTACACTACAATTTACATGACAGTAAACTGATCTAGCTGTGGTTTTGAATGTGGTAGCGATGAGATGGAAAGAGCTGTGTCTGTCGGACTTGCTTGGTCCCAGTGATGACAAGGCAGGAGGCGAGAGCTGGGGAATGTGCTGTGCAAAGACAAAGACAGACGAAGCCAGGGACGCGTGGTCCAGACAGTTGGAGGTCGGAGAAAAAAGGGGAAGGCTCTACGCAGTTGGCACTGAAGGAACCGTGAAGGCCTGGCACACTAGAGGAGAGCAGGGCAGGGGAGCTGCGTGGCCAGGCAGGACTGCACAGTGCCAGGTGGATGTGCAGGAGTAGTTAATAGGAGCAGATAGGGATCAGCCTGGCAGTGCGGGGCTCAATCAGGATCAGACAGACGGGCTTAATCAGGCAGATCCAACCTTGTTCTGGCTGGCGGGCTGGGCTGACAGCACTTCCCTAGCATGGTAGGAAGCTCAATGACAGAGTGCTGGACCATAGGCAGATCAGGGTTTAAGTAACCTGGTGCTACCAAGGTGATTACCCACCAAGTGGCAGCTGTCCCGAACAAATTCTCAGTGACTCCATGTGTGATTGCAGCCAGTTACTGTGGAGACCAGGGGCTACAAGCACTAAGTCTAATTCTTGAATTTCTCAGGACTGTGTAACTCATGTCCCATGACCGGTCAGAGAAAAGAACCACGTTGGAATCCTGTATATATTTGTTTTCTTTACACTATTGGTGTATAAATTTAACCAGAATCTAGGTATTCAATTTCCATGAAATTTTAGGAAAATAGCAGACAACATTTCGAGGGGATTTTATCCAGATGCATTTTAAGACACATATGCTGCGTGGCTGGCCTTCCCTTCTACCATGACAGTATGAAATGTAGAGGATAATTCACTCTATCAGAGCATCTCTAATTGCAGTGACACATTGAAGAGCCCTGTCTGAACCAGGTAATTACTATGCGCAATGCAGACAGTCTAGAGCACAAGCAAGACATAGGGATAGACTGTTTCTAATATCAATTTCACCCCCCCAAAATAGTAGAAGAAAGCAGTTCTCTTTCCATAATACACTGCTGCTTTTGGATTCCCAGACAAAACAACTGAAATGTTATGTAAAGGAGCTGCAGAGGCTTAAAAATAGAAATCCCAACACGGAAGACGTTCTTATGAGGCTCATGTTGCATGTGGGGATTCTTATCTCCATTGTTATTACTTCATATTCCTTGGCTTCTTTAAAAAATTCTTGTCTCCATTCTCTCTTGATAATTAAGGCGATGTGTATCTCTCCTCCGGTGCTTGCAAAGCAGCCTCCTCTGTCTCCAGATGCCTTTCCCTAAATTAAACACGATTAAAAAAAGAAATAACAAAACGACCATGAAACAGCCCCGTCTTTGTGTGGCAGATGGATTAAAGGAGTTTAAAAACAATTTGCTCTGTTTGGCTTGCGCTTGAAAAACGGTTTGTTGCCACTCCTTCTTCTGCAGATCCATCCATCCATTTTCAGGGTTACAGGGGGAGCCAGAGCCTATCCCAGGAAGCAACAGGCACAAGGCAGGGTACACCCCGGCCAGGATGCCAGTCCATCACAGGGCACACACAGACACAAGCCAATTAACCTACAGTACCAGCATGTTTTGGGACTGTGGGAAGAAACTGGAGCACCCAGAGGGGTCCCACAAAAACCTGGGGAGAATGCACAAACACAAAGAGATAGCACCCCAAGTCAGAATTAAACCTAGGGCCCTGGGGCTGTGAGGCAGTTATGCTTACCACTGCACCACCATGCTGCTCTTCTGTGGATGAAATCCACAAAAACAGAACGTCACTTTTCTCCTCTGAATGTCAGTCAGGAGCCCATTAAGACCTTGTGTAACATAAATCAAGGTTTTCTCCAACACCTTTTCGTTTGTAAAGCTGAAGCATTTAGCGCACAGATAAATGTTCTGATATATTGGGCAGTTTGTGCAGCATGTGCAGGGAATAGATGGCCTGGGGTGCATACTGCTTGCGTGATTGATGTTGGCCATTCTTCTCTTATGACAAAGTCCTGCCCCTTAGCTTGCCATAGAGAATCATTGCCGTTCGGTTGTATTTGTCAGCCTGACTCCTTTTCCACTCTCCTGGACAATAAATTGTATGGGAGTCTTCTAGCAGCAAGAAAATGAACACTAAGAAACAGCTATATGTATATAATAAATACAAATATTAAACAATCCTTGGCCCAGATTATGGGATACAATACTGACAAACAGCTTGGTTCTGTATCACACAAATAGTTTAAAACCATGCCAATGCTGGGCTCTGTATGTTTTATCTCTGTAAGTATTTATAGTCACCTATGGGCCAACTGGCATTATTAAATTTACAGTTACCAAACAGCCAAACAGGCAAAAATTAGTCAAATGATTTCTCCTTACACACTTACCCTTTGGCACATGTAAAAGGGTTCAGTAGCTCAAGTATGTAGCTGCGTCAGCATGTGAAGGCTGAAAAGGGACAAGTAAAAGTTAATTTGATGCTGAAAAGAGAAAAGAGGTAAAGAAGGTGCACTCCTCTTTCAAGGAAGAAGCACCAGGCTTCTAAAAAATCAGATTTTGTTTTTAAACTCAGTCCCTTCTGATTAATGAGTTAACTCAGCTGATACCCAAAGTCTAAAAATCCTTTGCAAAAAGCTAATATGCTGACAAGACACACATCAGTACTTGTAAATCAGAGTGCCTGTTATCTCGTGGAGCAATGAATTGTACTTCATTTTACTGTGAGAACTAATTCCCCTGCAGAGTGAACCCAATCTCCTAATAGCACTGGCACTGAGTGTGCTTTATGTTTTAATTACAATAAACCCTCATTATAATGGACTTAAAGGGAGGAAGGGCTGTCCCTTATTGCTGAATATCTGTTAAAGCACGAATTGTGTTTTTTTCAGCCCAAAAACACACTATTAAATTAGAAAAAAGTTTTTTCTGGACTTTGTTTTTTTTTATTTTTAATAATTGCAATCAAAGCAGGTGATAAAAATTGTACCTGTGCCTTTTTTAACATGAATATACATGCTCTTTATTTTATTTGCTGTAAATATACTGAGCAAAATTCACTAAAACATACAAAACACAAACAGCACCCTGTAACTGGAGCCGGTCCAGGCTCCCGCGAAGCGTAGCTCTGGACCCCATACAGACGGTATAATCTGGAAGCAAGTGGAAAAGAACGACAGGGAGGACACGACAAGGATGAGGAGGGGTTGACAGACGAGGGGGCGTGACGATGGTGAACTGGTGCTCGAGGGCCGTAGCCAGGCCGAACAAGTCCAGGGGGAAAATCTGGGGCAAAGTCCAAAAGTCCAAATGGGGTGATCAAGCCGAGATGCGACAAAACAGTTAAAAACCGGAACGGGGTCACAAGGCCAGGTGTTCTGAGCCCCGGACTCAGCTGGGTCAGGTCGCCGATAGGAGGCCTATGCCCTCAAGCCGTGGAGGTAGGGCGACTTGATGGTAGGCGGGTGTCCGGCTTCAATAAGAAGGGGCAGGATTGGGGGCAGGTGCACATAATTAGAAAAATAAGAAAGAGCCGGAGCGCCCTTAAGAGGAAGGATTACGATCGTGACACACCCATTGTAAGCAACTGACCTACCCTTATAGGGTACCACTGATATTCCTAAATTTTAAACCTACAAAGTATTTATTTTGAGCTTGTTTTATCAGTTGTGCATTTTACAGAGCTTTTTAATATATTGTTAGCATTTTAGTATATTCTTTAAAATTGTTTTGAGCATTTTAAACATTTACAAATGTGCTAAAACGTACGAAATACAAATACTTTCAGACCTAAAATATCAAAATGCTATTGTTTTATTATTTTTGCATTTAACTTTTAATCTCTTTCATGTTTGTCTCATTTTAATGTTAATTATTGTGCTGTAATTGTTTTTTGTAAATGCATAACATATTGTGTCACTACATGTACATTAATAATATTATTCAGTACATTAAATGGATTAAACATGTATTAAAATGTCTCTGTTTTGACCCTATTTTTAAGAATAAAGCACGCCTGTTGCCCAGACTAGCTACCACTTGTACAGACTTTGTCAGCTGTTGCAGGGAAAGTCCGGTGTTTCTGATTTTACAGATAAAATTCCCCTTTAGCAGATTTTGTCTGCTATATCTGAAGTCTGTTAAAGCAAGAGCTTACTGTACTGTTTACTGTAATTTGTTGGTTAAATGGTTGTTTGATTGATTTGTTGGTTGATTGATAAATTGATTTCTATGGAGGTAGAAAGACCACAACTAATTAAGAATTCGTTAAAAAACAGACAAATGAGATCCCTCATCTTGAAGCTGGTAGTATCATTAGCATAATGACATCTGCATTTCTCTTCTCTTTCTTTCCTGTAGAGGTCAGGTGACATTGACATAACATATTGAACAAAGACGATTCACTGTCAAACAGACATAATGAAATTTCCCAGGAGAAAGGGAAATGATTCTTAATGAGCAAACCTCGTTAGCTTGTCCCAGTGCACAAAAGGTTGCATTTTATCAGGTGATAATGATAGAGCAATTAAATTAGAAGTGGGAAGATTTCCTGATTAATTCTTGAAAAATCTGTGATTGTGAGATCAAGGTAATCTTGAAAACCCAGAAAGAAGGGAATGAAAATGCAGCTTCCAGCTGGCTTAATCTGAGGTGGCTTCAATACACACATAAGAATACAAGGTTCTAAAGATGCAGTAGTCTATCAGAGAGCATTGAACAGCCCTGCCATGCCAGCTTCAGTAGAAAGGTGGCACCCTGGAATGACATGGCTGGGACCTGCACTGCATTCTGCATTGCAAGGCAACCTCATTAATTCTTGTGGCTTGATACATGCTGGGGGAGACAGCACTCAAATCAAAGGCTGGTCAGGATTATTTCTGTGCAGAAACATAAGTATTGGGTTCTTTTAATCTCCATCAATCGCTAGAATTCCTTAGCAACAGAAAGGATGGATCAGTGCTGTCCTAATGAGTGTGGGTTGTAGTTGCAGTACAGCGAAAATGCTTGCAGGGTGCTGAGCCAGAGTTCAACAGATCTGACGTCATCCTGCTCTTGTGTTTTGCATTCCTATTCTTATAATCTATTTTTCTAAGTCTTCAAAGTCAGATGCTGATATAAATATCTATAAATACATAAATATCTTATATGTATGAATATAAGTAAATATACTCAGCTTTTATCAAATATACTCAGCATTTAATTATGTTTTAAATCAACTTTTAATATATTTTCAACTGTTTTGTCCTGTGTTCACTGTGCTTTACCAGGCTACATGTTTTCAGCCAGTATAGCTAAAGTGGTGTACAAAAGTGTACTAATACAAATGACGTTAATACTCATGATTTTACATAGTCTAGAGCAGTAAGGAACAGAGAATTGGAAAACCAAAGGCGCCTATGGAGAAAGCAGAAGGAATTCTTGAAAATTCCACAAAAACTGAAAAATTACTGACTAAACATGTTTACTCATAAATGATTAAATAAGTCAAGACAGTGGATTCAGAGATGGATCTTAGAAATCACTAAAGAATACTAATTAAATATTTATGAATTTTTAAGTCTGATATCATGTGAAGCCTTGTGCATTATGGGTAACAGAAGCGAAATTGGCAAGTTGTTTGCAGGAGAACAACCAATATGGAAATGGGTATGAATCCATTCTGTTCCCTGCGGCACAATTCTGAAAGTTCATCTGTGTCTCTGACCAGCAAAAGGCGAAAAGCTTGCAGGGTCAGAAAAGCCATGTGGTGCTATGATAGCTCTTACTGTCTGCTCCTCTTGCCCTTGTAGAAAGGCAGAATGATGTCTTTTTTCCGATCTGCTGTTACTAAGCCTGTCCTCCAACTGTGCTAGTAGATGTTTGTAAACCATCTGATGACAGTTTGTCCCCCAGGCTTCAGCATTTCTGCTGGTGTGTTAAAGATTTCAGGTACCCAGCCGTTTTTACATTATTCTGAAAATGAAGGTAAATGTAGAGTAAGAAGATAAAGGAAGGTGGTTGGGGAAGGAAAAGCACCCTAAACTCTAAACTAAATGAAAGTGTGCGATAAGGGAATTAATATCTGATCGAGTGGCAGCTGTGTGCCTGAGGTATTCATCACTTTTGATCTGATACACTTCACGGCTCCTGGCTTTATCTCTCCATTCACACAGCTTCTCGGTCTGGACCAAATGAAGCAGGCTCTGCTTTTAGAGACAAAAAAGGGATATTTTTTCTTCATTTTTATCTCTCTTTTAATTTGTTCTGACAGAGGTGTGCGATTTATGTCCTCATTGAAAAATGAGCACATTTCAAACCCTGTGATTGAATCATATTTCCTTTATTTGTGCTAGTGAAGTGGATAATGCTACTTCCCTGCTGTCATTTTCAGAAGAGTGGGTCTTAGCGAATGACATCCTGTTAAAAGAAGCTCAAATAAGCCTGCTTATCAGTTGCAAGGCTGGCATAGGTGCCTTGAGGAATCTGCACCTCATGAGACTCAACTACTGTAGCTTGCAAACAGTTCTTTCTGATATCTGATTCTGGCACAAACACTGCCTAGGGGACTTGATGTAGTATTACAAATACTGTAACTGTTAATCTGTCAACCAAGCACACCAGATGTTTTGCAAATTTTCAGAAACATATTACAAATGAGCACATGATCGTAGGTACTTTCAGGGGAAGAAACAAATATTTAAAGGTTTCAGTAGCGTTCCTCTAATTCTTCACATTCAAAGGAATTCTTCTGTAAAATATAGATGAATTTTATAACTAAATTAAATACACAGGCGTCCTGTACACGCACAATGTGCTGGTTACAATGCAATATTCAAGAGGTGAATCATTTTCATATATTCTTGTCATATCGAAATACACAGCAATACTGGCACAATAAAAGAAAAGCTTTTTAAAATAAGAGGAAAAGGGTGCTTTTGCAATTCGACGAGTTCTCTGTTTTTTTATTGAGGCAGTCTCCCTCTTGGGTTTTTAATGATATTGTAACGCTTACGGCCGACAAGCACTGTGTGTAAGAGCCGGCGTACCTGAGCGGGTGACGTCACCGCCCTTCCCTGTGATAGCAGGACCACAGCTACTGGGCTGTGGAGAGATCTCTCTTTAGCTCACGGGGCTAGGTCGCTGCAGAGAGACGCGGAAGTCCCGGGTTCGAGCCTCCAGTCGGGATGGGGCCGACCAGATGCGGCAAGGGCGCCCGCCTGAGCCCCCGTTGCGTTACATTGGTGTCAGAAGCGGGGCGGGATAGCCCTTCGCCGGGGACGGCGATTTAAGCGGGGGAGAGTGTAACGCTTACGGCCGACAAGCACTGTGTGTAAGAGCCGGCGTACCAGAGCGGGTGACGTCACCGCCCTTCCCTGTGATAGCAGGACCACAGCTACTGGGCTGTGGAGAGATCTCTCTTTAGCTCACGGTGCTAGGTCGCTGCAGAGAGACGCGGAAGTCCCGGGTTCGAGCCACCTATACTTTGGGCCGACCAGATGCGGCAAGGGCGCCCGCCTGAGCCCCCGTTGCGTTACAATATATACTTTTAGCAGCAAGTTCAAAAAGAATGACAAGCAAATGGTTACTGCAAGTCGTACCATTAACAGAAGACTGAATTGACCTTATAAATAAATGTGTACAATTTATAAAACCCTAAATAAGATAATTGCAACACCTTGGAGACCTGATATAAACACGAATGAATTGACTATGATCAATTAACAACCTTGCCCCTCAGGCAATTAATTCTTCAAAACATTTGAAAAATTGAATTGGCTTTATCTACATTTTCTGAAATAGGATGTGATCATTTTCTTTCCTTATAAATAGTTGCAAAAACAGAAACTGTACAGTCAAATTCCAGAATATTGAAATAACAAGTTAAAAATTACTCACAACATTCCCCCTCTGTAACGGTCATAACGGTCATAACATTTACCAAAACTAAAGAATACTATTCATAATTTCAAACCCGAGCTTTCAGCCACAGTAAACAGCAAAACAAAAAAGTGACTAAGAAAAGAGTTTTGAAAAAGAAAAACCTCTATACTTCATCTCATCCTTGATAAATGTTTCTGAAAATTACTTGCAACAAGTAGACCTGGTGAAATTCTTAGGTCTTAATTTATCAACCAAAAATAGCAGGATGAGCCAAAACCCCTTTCAAAAGCCTCTGATGCATTCTGAAGATAAAATGTGCTACAGGAAATCCCCAAATAACATAGTCATGTTTCCTTGATGTATTTTTGTTGATTTCAGTTATTTTTTGCTAATTCTAGTTAGAAGTGGTTCAAAAGTGCTCTTTCTTAGGACCTGCAAGTGCTTGAGCCTGGTGAGGTACTCTATTGCATAGGCATTTCATGTCCAAACTTGTTTCATGTCACCAACTGACTGTTTGGATTCTTAGTAGCTAACAGTTAACAGAGTACAGCCACGGTATGGTTAGCTTTAGTCAGCTTGAACTATCTCAGCTCCTGGTGAAGCTGTGACTCCTGTGACGTCCTGGACATCTGTAAGCTTACATTGACATCAGTGAGAGCCATGCTGCTTCATCTCTTAGAAGCAACCTCCTGTAGGACACTGTTGCTGCTTATAGCATATCAAAAGATGTCTGCCTTTCTTTATTCTCCCTGTGAAGTACAGGAATAACTGTTTTGAGTTGAGAAATGAAAGAAACAGTGAATTTGAACTGGTTAGATATGAACAGACAAATATATATTCTAACGCATATGGCCGAAAGGTACTGTGTAAGAGCCGGCTTACCAGAGCAGGTGACGTCGCCGCCCTTCCCTGAAATAGCAGGACTGCAGCCACTGGGCTGTGGAGAGATCTCTCTTTAGCTCACCGGGCTGGATCCCTGTTGAGTGACGCGGGAGTCCCGGGTTCGAGCCCCCGGCGGTGGGGGGCCGACCTAACGTGACAAGGGCGCCCGCCTGAACCCCTGTTGCGTTACAATATATATAGAATCGGTCAGTGCTTATGAACTTGAGGGTAATAAATTCTGCATGTATTCGTTTATTATAACTGTTATTTTTCAAAACTACGTGCATGCACACCTTATAAAATAATTACTAGGTTAATTTTGAACTTGTGTGATACAATCCACCACAACAACTTTTAACATATCAGTTTGCATTCAATGGATCGAGGATGTGTTCTTTAGAATCCTGCCAGACGTTTTGTCTCCTTTTTTAATTGCTCTCCCTCAGTAAGGAAAGTCATGACTCATCAGACGCGTAGGTGAGCCTAAGCGATAGTCATGACATTCTTTTCCTCCTCATTTTCCTCCTTGTGGGGTCTGTTGCTGGTGGCACTCCATCTGCACACATTTTTACGGCGTTAAGGTCGGTAAAAAGGAAGTTCTCCTTGTAAATGAATATGCCAAGAATATAACCGAACAGTTGGTATAATTGGCTTTATCTTGAGTTCTTTGTTTTCTGGCACAACTGTGGTGAAAAGAGTTATAGGTCAGGCACAGTAGGCTAAACAAACATTTATTAATAAAGGAACAAGTAATAGGTTTATTCCATGCTGAAAAGAGAAGAGGGAAAACACAATGTTTCTGCTGTGGAGCCTTCTTCAGGTGTGAGAAAGCAAGGGCAGACAGCAAAGATTAAACATCACAGGAGAACAAAAGCTGGGAGAGGGGAGGAGGCAGTAGGGGCAGAGAGGCCACTCAGGAAGTGCAAAGTGGAGAGGGGTGAAGAAAGGTGTGAAGTCAAAACCTGCATGAGAATTGAGAAGATTACACAAAAACAAGTCGGTCATTGAGAGAATTGCTGTCTGCCTTGTCTTTCTCCCACCCGAAGAAGGCTTCACAGCCGAAACGTTGTATTTTCTCTCTTCTCTTTTCAGCCTGGAATAAAACTATTACTTGTTCCTTTGCAGACTTCGCATGCTGACGCAGCTCCCCACCTGATGCATTTATTAATAATGACACAACACAAACTAAACAATACAACACACGACGTACAAGTTACTCTATTTACAGACAAGGCGTTTCAGAGGCCTGAATCCTGACCAACCAGAAAAAATATTGAGACTTCTACCAAGTATTCAAATCCTATATAATGCCAGATGGGCCAAAAAGAGATAAACCTGCCCTCCAAACCAAACAGAATACAACGTAGAATTAAAGTTCTCTATATAAATGTGGATGCTACAAAAAGAATTCCTATCACCCTGTTCTAAAAAAAACATCCACTTACCAGGAGAGGCTGTTTTTAACCTAGGGATTCCTTATACAGGAGAGCAGTTTCCTAAAACAACAGAATGGCAAGATCTCTTAACGAGGTTCAAACAAGGTTCTTTACAAGGTTCGAACAGTTAAATAGAATCTGTTCCTTAAGGCTGATCGGAACAAGGACCTCCATCCGGACACCATCTCTTCTCTCCTCCCTGTGTCTCCTGCATCCACCTTTCTCTCTCTTCCCTTTTCTCTCCTTCTCCCTTCTCTCTCTCTTTTTATCCTCTGTGCCTGGGCTGTTGATGACTCTTAATAATTTACCCAGAATTTAACTACCCAATGGTAAAGCAGACACATTAGGGGGTCCAAGACAGATTATCCTTTGATCAGTGTGTCTCAGACCCCCTACAACGCAGCGAACACCTCAGTTCCTTTCTTGCTTTGAAGCTCCCAAGAAATGCAAATGTTGACACTAGCCAATGTGCTGACCATTGTCTCTAGATTCTGGCAACACCTCAATGGGCACTTTCCATAACGGGAACAGTACAGAAGACAGATGGTGTTTCATAAACCGTTCTTCAGACATGCGGCAAGACTTTGAAACTTGCCTTGCCAAATGATACTTAAAACTGTTTGATTTCTCCCTAAAGAGAAAAGAACTCGTAGAAAAGATGAATGTGACCAAGTTTTTCCATAAATGACATTAGGCTTCCTTCTAGATCACACCCTGAGGGAGTAAAAAACACGAAGACGGTGCTGAACTCCAGAAATGCTCAAATCCAGAACTGTTAAAAATAAAAGAAAGAAATGCACCCATTGGACTGTATTTCCAATTTAATTCAGCTAAGTACATTTTTGTAATTGCATTTTCGCAATCCAATATCAAAATGTGTTGTAAGAATTTTTAAAAATGGTTACTTATTTTTAGAAGTATAGTCTTAGAAATATATTTAATCACATCGGCATTCCATTACCTGCATACACCATACTCCTCTTATAGATTCTTGGAAATGTCAGCACAAATTTTCTTTAAAAGTTTTAAGATAAAATAAACTATGGAGTATGTCTTGTTTTTCATTTGCTCAAATTTATTAATTTTGGGGAAACCATAAACATGAATACAGCATGCATATAAAACATATATTTACATAGAAAGTTTTCCCTTTGTAATACTGAAATGCATCTTCAAGCACATTATTGAAGACTGAGACAAAATACTGATAACACAACATTGAAGTAACAAGCTTTCAGTACGCTCATAATTTGTGTAATCATAATGAACAAAATAACATTCTGAATGTTTAACTTAAAAAACTTTTAAAATGATGTTGGTTTCTTTAGGTATCGTTTGTAAATATTTTGTATGTTTACTATAGATAAAATAGAGGGTGCTTATAAAGTTATTTGTCCTTTTCAAATGACTGTCATGAGGAGTTTTTATGTGCTTCCTGGAACATATAATTTGGTACTGTTTGGTACTGAGGTCTATAGGGAACACACTGTCTACTGGAATATGTAATCAAGGCATCATGAATACAAATGGAGGGTCAATAAAATATCTTCTGTGGTGTGGTGTTATTGCCAAAGGGGTTGTGTTCTTCTTATTCTCACTGTTTTCGCAAATCTGATGCTTAACTGAGTCCACTAACTTTATAACCACTTGAACAGTACAGTATGTGAGTTGTATGTAAAGGTATTCTTAGGTGAACTTTGCTAAAAACAGCTTGATGAGCAAGACTGCCTGAATGGTCTGCTGTTGTTTGTAACCCCTCTTTATTCCCTAAGCTCTGCATTTTCCGCTACTTTTATACAATACTGCATATACCAAGTATATATATATAGAAAATATTTTTTCTTATTATATATCATACATCTTCTGTGAGAATCTCTGTTGCTGCATCAACATTCCACCTTTTTCTTCTCATTCTGACCTGCTTTACATGCATGGCTGAATTAATCAGTTTACAAACTATTTCCTTTTTTATGCATCGCAGGAACCATTTCATTTTCTACTGCTCCTGCTAAGAGACAGATGGTCTTCCTAACATTAGCTCGCTACAGGAGGAACCTGGGACAAAACATTGTGCTGCCACAGCATTGCTGTGTTTAATTTTGATTGTAAAAAGCTTCCTTGTTGTCTGTTCTTCTTCTTAGACTGAGGAATTGTTACAAACTGCTTTTTTATCAACTTCTATATTCTTGAAAAACAGATACAGTAGGCACATTGTTCATGAACATAGCTGCAAACTACAAACTGAGGATTCCTTACTAGAATGCATTTTTTTAAATTATCCATTCTGTTCTTGTGCGCAGTAAAAGTTAAGACCTAGGAGATGCGGTGTGCTTTTTCATCTGGATCTGGACCACACCCTGAGTGAGTTGAGAAACAGTTTGAAAATAACATTGACTAGTAAAGTCACTATTGTACACAGGCAGTTCAGGCTTTTTCAGCTTTTTCTCTCATGAGAACTGCAGCTCTTTGGGGGGTCGAGCTGTTGCAGAAGAGGTGATATGCCTTTACCTTGAGCTGCTGGGAGGCTGCAGACTTGATGGCCAAGACAGCAATTATACGCCACACAGCAGCAGCAACTCATATAGTTGACATCATTATGATGAATGATGTGTCAACGCTTATCGTGCAAACCCATCCAAGTCTGACATTAGTCCTTCATTTTATGTGCAGGATGTTCAAAAAGCAGCTTTGTCATGCTTCCAGATTAACATTTTCCTTGAAGGGCATCTCACGAGGGGAAAATGCTGCTGGTTCTCTCAATGGTGAAGTCACTTGTTCTGGATTTATCTGATAACACCAAGTGGTGTTGTTTTTATTAGATACTGTCATCTGCAAAAACTTGATGCTTTGTGTCAACCATGCAATTTTTCAGTTGGCCAGTGGTGCCTGTTCATCTTTTAGCAAAAAAATCAATGGTTTGGATATCAGTTAATGAAGGTGAATTTTGAGAATGGACTGCTGTTGAACAATTCTCTTAACATGGTTACATTTTTTCTTGGTGTGATCTTTCATGTTGATCATTTTTTAAAATTAAATAAGCAGTTTTCACTGCTATGGATGCTTTTCTGCCTATAGTGTTGTTTGAAGGCCTTTGTTCTTGACAAACATGAAAGATGTGGGGACTTCCCAAAGCCCAAAGTTTTGTGTTTGCTCCTCAGAAAGTGCTTTTCCCTTCTGTGGGCCTTCATACATCACACATTTGGCAAAGGATGTAGTTATTGCCTGTTGCTTGACAAAGCAGTCCCTCTGCAAGGCAGAAGGCTAAACTACACTGAAGTAGAGCTCCTCGTCCTTTTTCACTACAGTCTGTTCGTTTTGGAAGCTGACCTCTTTCCCTCGTTTCTCGTGCCTTTTCTCCTCTTTCTTGCCGTTGGCCTCTGGACTTGCGGTCACCGTGTCCCTCACCATGCTGTAGCTGGTGGGGGTCATGCACATAGTGCGCCGCTGGTTCTCCTCCTCCTGGCACTTGCACAGCTTCCTGAAGGCAGACCGGAACTTCTGGGACATCAGGTTGTACACCACCGGGTTGATGGCACTGTTGGCGTAGATGCACATGCGGCAGAAGAGGAGGAACCAGGAGTTCAAGTAGGGTTCCTTCATGAAGGAGTTCACCAGCACCAGGGTGCGATACGGCATCCACAGCAGGGCAAAGAGGATCACCACGACGGCCAGCATTTTGGTCACCTGGGAGACAGCAGGAGGGGAACACAGAAGACAGCACTCGTCAAAAAAACCTGCATCATGACGTAAAGCCCATACGATTTTTGCAAGGAGATTTGCATATCTTCATGCTCCAGTTTAGTTCTTGGTTCCAATTTTCTAATAGCAAGTGTGAGAAGCTTAGAGGAGTAAACGCTGAGGTAAAGATGAAGTAGAAAAAATATTTAATTGTATTTGGAAATCGAAAAATTTCAAGTTATTTTATAAAGGAGTACCAATGGAAAAAATGTTGTCCTGATAATTTCTGTAGACGTAAGGGAATGTGACTAATTTCTGAATTATCTCATGAAATTAATTTTTAACATTGACAGGAAAGTTTTTTTTTCTGAGTTAAATTAAATGTTGCCTTTTTCTTTTTTTTTAAGCTAAAAAGGTCATCTGTGTATTCAGGTATGACACAAAGGCTGAGAAGCAGGACGTATCCGTGAGTAACCAATGTCTCAGTTCAGAAAGGCTGAGTGGGTGAGCCATGGATGTCATTCCTGCTGAGATTCTTTATGTGAACAACTGAAGGTAACATTCTGTCCTTGAAATTAAATGCTTTTGGTGATTTGAAATGTTAAGAGCTGGGGTGAAATTTTTCTCTAACGGCAATTGGGAGCTTGTCTCTCCAAATAAAATGAGAGTACAAAGGCAGCCCTTCTGAAGAGAAAAACGGTTATGTGCGTATATTTCCTTTCCAGATTAATGGCTTTCATCATTATTGTTGGAAATGGACAGCATGGTGCTGTGATGAGCAATGTTGCCTGGATTCTATTCTTGCCCTTGGATCCTCCTGTGTGGACTTTGCATTTTTTCTCAGATTGCAGAGCATTCGAGTGCTCTGACATGCTTGCACAATGCAAGGGCAAGCTGGCTAGGATTAGGCGGTGTTCCTAGTATGCGTAAGTGAATGTGTATGTATTTGGGTGTAATGCAGTACAGAGGTATTCAGTCCTGGATGTATCCTGCCTTGTGCCTGTTTAACTGCCAGGTTAGGTTCCAGCTCACTGCACCCCGGTAGCAGACTAAGCAATTATTGAAAATGGATGTATGATTTTAAATGTTTTATTTAATGTGCTGATTTACAGTATATTTGACATTTCTTATTCTACCCGATATAGCAAAATACAACATGCTTTCATGTGTATCGGTACAGGGCTATGAAACTCTACATTGGAGGAGTTACGCATTGCATTGTAATCTGGTCCTAATCTTACAGTTTGTTTAAACCAAAGTTAGATGGAAAACATTTCTATTTTTTTTAGTGTGTGGTTTGCTCAGGTGGGTATGTTAATTTAGAGAAAGAAAATTTGTTTGCCTCTTTTTCTGGAATCCAGATCATGACTTCTGCTTCATGCTGCATTTATTCTAGTCATTAAGGTGCATGGACAAGAGCTCTTAAACACACACTTTTATTGCAATTTATGTGGCTCTGGCTGTCAGTATTCAATAGGAAAGTCAAAGCCATTATCCTTAAGAGGTGCAATATCACTAAAGGAAAAAAAAGGACAATAACGATCAAGCTTCAGAACAGCAGGAGCGTGGAACAACACTAGAGCAAAAAGCATCTTTTTTTCCATGACAGAGAATACATCTGCTTCCATAGCAGAGGAAGACTGCCTAATCCTGGTATAATTTTCTAAGAGAAACAAGGGCAATATTATTTTCACTTAGAAAATAAATGGCTTCTAGTTTTAAAACATTTGAATGCTACAGTATACTTTTGATATGTTGACACCCAGCTTCAACAAATTTAAGAAGGATAATAAGGTAATACCATAGCTCTTCCTTCACTGTTTTACCTGGAAAAGTGAATTTGGACACACTGTCACGATTGTAATCAATCCTCTTAAAGGCGCTCTGGCCCTTTCGTATTTTAGTCGATTGCTTGCACCTGCCCCCTTTTTTGCCTGCTTATTTCAGCCTGGCGCTCTCGCTATTCCTGGCTCAGCACTAGAAGATGGACGCCTGGAAGCCCGCCTACCAGCGGGTCCAGGAGAGACTCGACGGCACAGGTTTCATCACAGCGTCCTGACCATCTGAGTCCGGGGCTCGGAGCGCCTGGCCTCGTCATCCTGGTTTTATTCCCTGTCCCTGTTCCGGATCCGAATCCGGATTTTAACTGTGTGTCTCGTCTTGGATGGATCCCCCGGTTTTGGACTTTGGACTGCACCCTGGATTCCCCCTTTTGGACTGTCTGGACCTGTTTGCCCTTGCCATGCCCCCCGAGCACCAGATCACCGTCGTCACACCCCCGTCTGTCTACCCATCCTATCCTGCTGTATCTTCCCCCGATGTCCTTCTCCACTTACTTCTGGATTATACCGTCTGCATAGGGTCCTAAACTACAGTTCGCACACATTCTCATTTTGTAGCTATATCAAATAAAAGGACAGATATTATGTTTTAAATTGGCTTGCCATTGATTTTCATTCAAGAAGAGTCTTAGCTATGGGCATAAGAAGGATTTTGTTGAGGGAACCCAAGGAACAATTTCACCTGATGATGAACGCCAATGAACTGTGACAGTGTACTGTCCCACTATCTTGTTATTTATGTTGCCAGTGAGAATATACAGTAGTGAAATGCAATATTTCTTATAGATTTACACAAAATGCAGAGATCACCTCCACAAAAACACTTTGACCTGTTCCTCTCTCAGTCATGTTTTGCTGGGTTGGTTTATGCATTTATTTATACATTAGCATTAGCCTGTGAACTTAGGTAAAATAAGAGTGCAGCTCCAGCTCCTTGACGTTATGTGGCTGGTGCTTGTCACCTGCTTTCTTCAGTTCGTGTCACTAACGTTCGGTTTGATTAAGATCGGGAGATTGAGATGGCCAATCAAGAACTTTGATTTTGTAGTCTCTTAACCATTTGGCAGTGGATTTGGAGGTGTTTTTAGTTTAAACATCTAGATATAATTTAGGTTCCGTCTGTCCATTAATTCTCACGAGGAACAGAAGATGCACCTCTGTTCGCCTCAGAAGAGAAGGGAACATGAGCTCCCATCACACACTACGCCACTTGGAAGTCAAATAGCTGTTACTTGGCAAATTCATGTCTTGTCTTTTGATGTTGCCACGGAAATCTGAGATCAGCAGAGAGCAGAATGATAAGGTCAACCTTGACTGGTCATCCTGAAGACTAAATTCTGATGACGATTTTTTGAAGATTCCCAGCTGTTGTTCTTGTCTGTGAGTTAGCCTTCCAAAACAGGTTTCTTTCCATACATTTAAGTAAAGCTAATGCTGGTGGGGCCGAAACTCTGATCTTACTGGTGGTGTAATACCCATACCATTAATCTGGAACTTCTGCATGATGGACACAGTCGAAACCCAGGTGACTGATGTATTTTATATAGCGTATTTGTTGAGGCAGATAATCTTTTATATTATATATTTGGACAATGCTCTGCCTAGCTTTATGGTATCAGTGTTCTGAGTGTTCTGCTTCTATTTTGAGCCAACCAGAAAATGCACTGCCAATCAAGATGACTTCCAGAGGCTTCAAGAAACTTTCTGAGGTGTCCCAAGATCACTTAAAACCATTAACCAGTTAACATTTTAGCATTATTTTTTATTACAAAGTATGAAAACATGTGAATAATTGTGCATTTAATAAAAAAGTAGTAATGTGAGATATGTTTCTGTGATATTCAGTAACGGATACCCAGGTATTCTTAGAAGTTTCCACGACTTCATTGGAATCACATTGATTGCAGGGCTCCAGTATTACTGTGGTGGGCCTTGAACTGGTACAATTTGCATTCCTGTTGGTCTTAGCATATGAACTGGGGTTTCTGTGAAGTCAAGCGTTCGTTTCTTGAAAGATTAACTGTGTATTTAAGCTAAACCCAAGAGTACAACAACAGTCCTGGAGAGCCAGAGGGATTATGGTTTTCTTGCTGCCTGAGTCCTTGATTGCCTAATTAAACTCATTATTGTCTTATTGAACTATTGAGGACTATTGAACCTGTTGAGGACCAGAGAAGGGTTCCCCTGAGCTAAGCTAATGGATACCTTGAAGAGTAAAGGAATGCTAGACTTAACAGTACCTTAAACTGTAACACTGTCCTATGTAGATGGTACTGTATATATTATAGTATTTATGTGTTGTGTCAGCTATGAAATGGCATTGTCTTTTTAACACCAGCTGAGTCAGGAGTGCTTGCATTGAATTGAGTAAAATGACAAAAGACTTGCTTTCCTAATGCGACATGACAGACAACTTTTAAGATTAAAGTATCTCCATTTAAAGCAGTTATTCTTTGACCTTTAGGAAATGGCAAAGGCCTTGCATTATGAAATGTCTAATGGAACAGAAAAAGCTGACATGTATATTTTAATTAGTAAAGGGGGGAGATAATGAGATGAAGGCCAAGCTGACATTTTGAACACACTGTATAACTTTGATGGTCATTTAAAATCACATTTAACTCTACTGGCTTTGCCACTTTGATAGAGTGAAAAATAGAACAGCGTCTAAAGGTCCTGCTTTGAAAAAAGCCTCCTGATCTAACTGATCTTTACATTTACATTATAATGTACAATAATTTATTATTGTACAATAATATTACAATAATTTATTGAAAATGAGACTATTTAGCAACACGTGACGGCGTATAGCTGAAGCAGATTAACAGAAACCACGAAGGTTTTTTTCATAAGAGAGCTGTAATTTAACACTTTATTGTAAATACATTAACATCCCTTATGTTGAGTTGTTAAGGTTAGGCTTGTTGGCATGAAACTAAGTAATTTAGGTTAATGTTAAAGCTTTGTAAGAGAGCTCTAGACACATAGGGGTTTGATGCTACCATTCTAAATTCTGAAAGGTGCCGACAAAGTCAAGCCAATGGGCTGAGAGAATCCACAAATAGTAATTAAGAGGAACTGGAAAAGATTAAGGGTTGTGGGAGTCTGGAACAAGCAGTCTTTGTGCCAAAGCTCAAACTAAAAGCTTCGGGAAAGAGTGACATGGCCAGTGAAGGAATTAGCCGATTAAAATGACATGACTCCCGCCTTCGAAAAGTTTATATTCAGCTTGTCTTTAGCCGATGTCATTTGCTTCTAGCAAGTCAGTATTCTTTAAGGAGGCGAGGGAGTAAAAGCAGTTAAAACAACTCTGGAGAACGGCTGTCATTATTTCAGCCGTCACTGTGACAACCGCCTTCTTAATTCATTGAGGAGTAATTTATCCTCATCTGCAGAAGGGCAGTGGCAGATATATTCCATTTCAATAAAGGACTACTGATTTATTTATGCTGAAAATGTCCCAGTTATCTGTTTTAGCATAGTAACAGGCTATTTTAACACGTGCTGTCTGTTGTGTTGTCAGTTTAATGCTGACATATTCTGTGCACTCATGCATGTTTTTTTCAATACCTTTGGCACTTTCTCACATAGTACTTATCCTCCATTTCTATAAGAGCCATTCATTGTCTTGCAATGATTGTCTAAAGACAAGTGAAGACAAAATATTGATGGCAATGTATTACTCGGTTTTATATCTGTTTTAAAATAAATATACTGTAAATAATGTACAAGAATTCATGCAGGTTTTATGCAGAATCTGTACTTTGTGGTGTACCTCATTGTTTACAGAGAAACTCATTTCATAACCAAATTGATTTAAATGTACAACCTCAGCTTTTTATGCGTAGGGGTCAGCACAACACAGATGATATTAGTCTTTGCATGCTAACCCCTTACAAGGGAGAAGACATGATCTACTTCAGTTATTGCTTCTTTAAGCAATGTATGATTAGACACTTGAAGCTACACAATGGACACTTCAAGATATAAGATGAAAAACCCTGAAAAGGGCTCCCCCAAACAAAAAAAACGGGATTGTTACCGTCTCAGGGATTTCTAAGATGGAGAAACTAACCCATCAGTTGGGACTCCAGAGGACTTATTTGAGAGATATTGGGAGAGGGGGATTATTTTTACGACCCAGTAATAAATGTGACTTTTTGTTTTGGAATTTGGTGTCCTTTTTCTTTTTCCCTCCAAGCATGAGATCTACCAGTCAAACTGGAAAAGACTGTTAATTAGCAGACTTTATACTTTCATTCCTATTGATAATACTTGATGTTTTCTGAGGGATGGCAACTTATTTTCTGATAATTCTTGTACGTCAAAACAATTTAAATGAGGTATGAAATGGTCGTTTCTATACTACGACTGGAGAGAAGGAGCAACAAAGTCCTAAATCCATTCTGCAGGTTGTCTGCTAAGGAAAAGTGAATCTTGCAGTTAATAGCCCTATAATTAGTTTATACTGTCAGCAAAGTATAAACTAATTTTAAACTAAATTTAACAAAGATTAGGAAAACACCTTTATTTTATTGCTATCCCCTATGAGTTGTTACATTGAAATGTATAGCTTAGCCATTTAGTCAGATTTAGTTCAAGCAGGTCGATGAGTCAGCGTGCACAGGCTGCAAAGGAACAAGGAGCTCAACAGTTCAGATTTACACTGGTGACTCCTGACAGAGACTTGCTGTTTTTAGCTGCCATTAGTCACCCTTCTGATTACTGACTGTTCAAATGCTCTCCCTCTGCAAACATTTAAATTCACTTTGGTGTCTGAGTCTTCCATACATATTCTTTGACTCTTTTACAAACCTAAATGTTGAAGCTTGAAGTTATGAAGGATTCACCAATCTGCAAAAGTACCCGTCTCATGAACTGCAGTCAAGTGTATGGCTACAGAGAAAACACTAGTTATAGTGGCAGTGCGCCTTGTCCAAGTGTGGTATTCTGGGCATTCTCAAAGGGAAAACGCTGACTGTACATGCCTAGGCTTTGAAAGGTGGCAGCTCTTGATATGGAATCTTTTGAGTGTGTTAAACCTTTTAAAATTCAAAGGCCGGAAAAACTGGATCATAATAAAAAAGACCAGGGCTTAAAACAAGGCTGAAAACTGATGTGTAAATATAATGAGCATTATTACAGTATAAAAGTTTCTTTCTCAAGGTGGCTACAGATGAGGGATCCTCTCCCCCCCAGGGATGTGGCAGTAATAATAGGGTGGAATCTGCCATATTTGTACGGTCATCTGTTGACCAGATGGCATTAGTGTTCAATCTCTGGAAGACTTCCACCACCGAGTCAGACATACCTGTTTTCTCGAGGACACTGCGCCTTTGGTCCGCGGGCGGTTGGGGGACTTGCCACCGCCCCCCTGCATCCCGGGCTTGTCCTTCTGACTCCGGTCCCCCTTGCGCAGGGTGGTGGCGGTGTCCGCGCGATTAGGGATGGGGCTGAGAAACAGGATGCGGGCGATCAGGCCGTAGAGCACGATGGCCAAGAGCAAGGGGACGACGTAGAAGATGGTGAAGTCGATGAGGTAGATGGGCAGGTAGAGATCCCGGGAGACCTTGTAGCTGCACTCCACGTGACCCTCCTTGCTGACGTGGATGTCGACCAGGAAGAACCAAAGCATGCAGTAGACCGAGGTCACAATCCAGACCCCGCCGATGATGCGCTTGGCTCTCGAAACCGTGCACACCGTCTGGGCTCTCATTGGATGGCAGATAGCGATGTATCTACAACACAAACAAACCAAGACTGTTGAAAGCCCTAGCTCTACGAGCAGCTTGTTAACCTTGCATTGTTGTTGGCTCTGCATTGCATCACCGAACCTGAATAAGTGATTAAACTAATCAACACTGAGCTGCAGAAGGGAAATGCATTGGCCCAGTGGCACTGAACCAGCACTGTTTAACAGCACGTCACTCGGAAGTCATGTTTGACGGGTAAGATGAAATGCTCTTAATCCTCGGTTTAACAGCCGCTAGATAGCGTACGATTATTGATTTGGAGCACCTAGAGTCGATCGCAAGCATGTTGTTTCAGCTCATTTTTTGTTAGTCACTAGTGTTTCCCTCCTATATACTATAGGCCCTAAAAATTTCGTAGGCCCTTGGCACTGTGCCTACAGTGCCTCATGGGAAATCCGGTACTGCCATTATTCCTTAGCAAAGATGTATCAGACTAAACTCCTTGGTTCTAAACCATTTCAAGTACAGTATTCTGAAACAATATTGGCAAAATATAAAGTAAGGTTTGTGTGCTCTTCAGAGTAGGATAATAAATAGCAGGTAGGAGAAATGGAATGTTTACCTTTCTATAGTGAAAGCAGTAATAGAGGAAGATGACACATTAATTCCCAGATACTGGAAGTAGGTTATTCCAAGGCAGCCTGCATGTCCATAGACCCACGTTCCAGCCAGACTGTCAGAAATGTTAGGAAGCCCAGCAGCCACCAGGACCATGAGATCAGCTACCGCCAGGCTGACCAGATAGCAGTTAGTGGGCGTCCTCATGTGCCGTGTAGTCAGGACCACCAAGACCACCATGATGTTGCCAATGATGCCAACCCCACAGATAACGAGCACCAGAAACACTGAGACGGTCTTGTACTCAATGGATCCTAAGACCTGGTCTATATTGGAGACCAGAGAAATATTGGTGGGGGTTTCAATCCTGCTGCTGTTTTCTGTCATGTCTGCTCACAATTGTTGTCACCCCTGGGAGGCTGTGATTTCGATACTAAATTTTTTCGGGGGGTGTTTTGAGATTAATTTCCTTTGTCCTTTTTTTCTATTGTTTTAGTGTAATTTCTGCTTTCCGGGGGGGTAAAATGAAAGCCCATTCTGTTCAGTTCTCTGCAAACATAAGAAAAAAAAAGAAACGTTAGTACTGATCCCCTAGGAAAAACAAATCAAGGAGATTTTTGCTTTTATCTGACAAAGATTTCTCAATGACAAAAACACGCTGATTAATGAAGGTGGTACTGTATATGCTGAGGATAAGTCTAACTAAAAATTGAATTTGGTTTTCCTAACAGAATTTCCTTAGAGGCAACGGGCTTTCTGATCGCATTTTTAAATAACATTTTGTATTTCACATAGTTAGGTGTAAAGTAAGTATTGGGAGTTGTAAGTGGAAATATCTTGCCTTTGTAGTTCCATTGACCAGACATAAAACAAAAAGACCAGTCCCTCATTATGCAGATCTCTCAAAAACTCTTTACATTACTGAAGATAAAAAATAAGAGAGGTTTAATATGGGAATGGAAATTCAACCCAAAAGCTCTTTAAAAATCATTGTTTTCAAATATTTAACAATTCCATTGTCCTCTTGACAGTGTCTTTCAGAAAATTGCTCTCTGATCCTATCCATCAGGCTCAGAACTTGATTGCCAAAAATTACTTTTTGCCCACTTTCACCATAGCAACTAGAGTCACTGTCTAAGTGCATTTTCGACAAACTACCATTTAAAGCAATCAATTTTCTTTTTCCACACAAAAACCTAGTCTTAAAGTAAGAGCTGCCAGCTGAGACGTATATTTGGTTTGGAAACGCCTGAGAACATGACAAAGGCTGCGAAGGACAGGAACTCCATCCTGCTCGTGTGATTATTTTTTACAGAAGCTTATTGATCAGCGAAATAAAAGATAAGGACGAAGTGCATTTGAAAGGAAAATAGTGTTCCGCCTCCTTACTTCGACAGAGTTGTGTCTTTTTGTTCCCGCTTCTCAAGTTCCACTCCCTTTCTTCCTGGTTCTGGCCACAGTTGGAAAACAAATCTGTTCCCATGGAAACTTTTCAAGTTTGCTGCGTCCGTGCACAGCTTCCCAGGTGTGAATTATGCCAAGTGCACTTATCTTTATCTTCTTCATGGCTGGAGCTAGATATTGCCCTTAAAAGGCTCCAAAACTAAAATTTAAAGTGATCTTCATGAATTATTATAGTCCCACTTGGCCTTAATGTTGGCTAATACCCTTTCCTGAGGACTGGACAGAGCAAAAGCTAGAAAAGCAACAAACTGCCCCTTAAAAAGTAAAGTTAAACACAGAAATATAAACTCTAGTCTTTGAAAGACAGGTTGGTGGAGACATATGTAGATCTTGGTCCAGGATTGATCCTGTTTCCCAGGGGCACGTTCACTATGAGCAAACACTGTTCGCGAATAACTCACAGGTTTCCTCAGAAACTTCACATACAGTATTATTCCTACAGAAATGATCATGATACACCAAGGATTTCAGTGCTTCTACATTGCACTTTAGTATAAACATACCATTATCTTCATAAAGGATTATCCCCTAAACAAAAAGGATAAGTTCTATCTTAAAATGGGAAGTGGTCACAGTTCAAAGACCATTATATTGAATTTAAACAAAAAAAAATCACAAAAGAAAGAAGCTGCTTGAATTAAGATACCCAGGTAGGATAAAATATGTCAAATGAATATAACATTCAGGATGAATGATACCAAAAGGTTCCACAAACAAACAAGGAATGCCTTAAAAGGTCTGGAGCCCCATGTCTGTTTTTCAAATTTAGCTTTCTCCACCCAACAGATACTTATAGGTCTGTTTGTGTATTTTTCTATGCATGTACAGTATACTAAATAGTCTTACAAGGCACAATAAACCAGAAAACCCCAGGAGGGGTCAAATTGACTGCCATATAGAAAACAATTGTATTGATAATTTGATAATACAAAAAGGTAGTCTGCTTGAGTACTTTTATTTATCAATGTCTGAAATGTGTTTGGCTGCAATTCCCTGTAATGTATGTGATCTAATCATTGTATTTACTGGAAGAGGGAAAGGTACTTATAGATATAAAGAGCTTATGGTCAGGTACCTACAGAACAGCTTTTTTTTAAGCAATGGAATCAAATCACTTTGCACTTGCTAGTTTTTACATGAGAACAACCAGAAGCAGATGCCTTAAAAATTATAGATTTATCTTTGCGCCAGAGGTGTGGAGCCACTTTATTGACAAGAACACTGTGTATTTGATATTTTAAGTTTTGATTTATAAAATACATTTAAGAGTTTTATCAAACAAAAATTTTAGAATATTTAATACGCTTTGTTTTGTTCAGCTCTTATGTTATGACATGCTTAATTTTAAAATGAATTATTTTACTTATTTAATCCCAGATAATTTTATTTTTTTCTTTTGTTATAGCAGTTACATCATTTACAAAGAAGGAGCTTCTTGGAAAAAATATAATTTCCAGTCTTTTGGGGGTAACCAAAAATACAATGTTTTGTTAGGGTGAGCCATCATCAACAAGACTGTTAGTGTGAGGTCCAGAGTTAAGAATCCATCCATCCATTTTCTATCTGTGTTATTCCAATTTAGGATTGTGGGGGAGCTGCAGCCTATCTGGCAAGCAACAGGAACAAAGCAGGATACACCCTAAATGAGACGCCAGTTCATCACAGGGCACAGACTCAAACACACTCACACACTAGGGCCAATCTTCCCAGAAGCCAAACAACCTACAGGCATGTTTTTGAAATCGGAACACCTGACAGAAACCCACACAGTCAGCACCTCAGGAACTAAACCCAGGGCCACAGCCCTGCGAAGCAACGAGTTAAAAATCATACAGACAAAATAAAATTCCACAGAGAGCGATCTTTCTGGTTTCATTTTATGTTTACAATAGACAATGACAAAGTCAAACACATGGAACACTACTTATACTGCAGTTGGCGGATGAAACGTGAAACATTGTGCTGTTGATTTTATTGGCACTTGATTAAACTACTGAAATAAAATGTAGCTTTTCAGTGTAGATTGCATTATATGTCACTTCTTACATTTTATGTACCTGTATGAAAAACATGATGAGCATACATCTTGAATTGTTCTATCCAATCTACTTTACTTTAAAATGTTTCTATATTTACCTAAGCAATACTTAGCGTCCAGGTTTCTTAAGCTTGAATGCCATATGTTTAGGAATCTAGAAGACACCTGCTGTTCCCTCAACCATCACTTTAGTACCCTTGCAAATGAGATTTTCTCATCTCAAGGGCTGTTTTCCTGCTCTAATAAATTGAACCGAACTGAAAGAGAAAAAAAGTAATTTAACTCAAGTTTTTTTTTTATTTAATCAGTTTTCCTCAGATACATCAGGCAATGTGTTTCCGTGAGGATTCTGAAATACACACAGGACTCCAGGCTTAAAAAAGGAGATCGCTTTTTTTAAGGCGGTCTTGGTTTAACCTTGTGCGAGCAGATGTATTCTTACACCGGCTTCACCAACCTTCTTCTTCGCAAGATAACTTCCTGCCTGTTGAATTATGCAACAGTACAATGAAAAATGAAAGCACATTTGTGGATATTGCTATGGACGGCGAACTGATCTGCAATTGCAAGATTTTTCTACTGAGCCTCTTAAGGATAATGATACGCTTGTGACTGAGTCATCAGGAATTGTCACTGGGGCTGCCTTTTCAAATTTCCTGACTGCATACAGAGGGAGAACTTTCATTAGAGCGTTTAAAAATAAAACAGCCCATTTTTCCATTACTTCACATTAATGAAAATCTGCATCCAACAAAAGTCACTTGTGGCTGTTGATCTCCCTATGTGTGAGTCACCTGGTATTAAATGACACTTGTCTTTACTTTTCTTTTTCTCCAGCAAATAATTTAACTTGACACAATGGCAAAGACGCTACCAAAATCACAGGGAGAAGGAAGTGGTCTCTCCCACAAAAGAAGAGATGTCCTGCTAGCACTGGTGGTGTGGTTTAGAGGCAGCAAAAATGGAATGGAATTGATATTGATGCTTATACTGTATAAGGACAAAGTAAGCACAGAGATGCATGCCACTCATGGTCTTGTAAAAGATCATAAAGATAGTAGAATTGTCTGAACAGACTTCTAATTCTGTTTTGCAAGTATAGATACTTCAATTCATATGTCCCATAATTTCCTATAATACACATAATAGTCATATGCCCCATAATTTTAGTGACTTCTGTTTGCTCTTAAAACATCCTGACTCTCAACAGGGTTTTTAGCAATAATTTCACGTATACCACTAACAAACAGAAATTACTTAATCATTTCGGTATAGCAGAAAGCATTTCAGAAACAAAGAGAAATTATCTGTGGCCTCCAGCTGGAAAATAATGTTCTTTGGTAAATCTTATATCATTTCACATACCCTTAGATGACATAGTTAACTATAGTTTTTATTTTAAAATCATTAATAAACACTGGACTTGAATGAGTTCAAGTTCAACAACAGGAACTAAGTCAAGGGTGGATTGAAAATGAGTGATGGACAGGCCAATAGACAGATTTTTACATTCCTGACTAGACATCTCTTTATAAGTTGCTTGGAAAAGTATTTAAAATGCTTTTTTTTCTGGAGCAAGTGCCTCATATACAAAGCAGAAGCAGTGAATAAAAAGCATACAGTATCTAGAGGATGTACAGTTCTTCATACACTTTCTTCCAGACCAGATATTTGGTCCAACTAGCACCTTATCACATACTGACAAATCAATTGTGTGTTACAAAGCCTGTAAGGCATGCACTCAGTGTGCATATTTAAAATTCAAAGAGGATTTATGAGAGACGTACAAAGTACAGCAGTATGGATTTTAAAATAAGTGACCAGGTTTGGCTGAATATAAAAATGGGGGAGAGTGGTTGTGGGGGTGCATCACAGATTTAGAATTTCTTGCAATAACATAAAATCAAACATACAGTCATTAAAGTATAAACTGTTCCATGAATATAGAAAAGTTAGATGAAACAGGCTAATATCAAAGGTCTTCACAAATTTATCACCATGCTACTTTTGCATGTCTTCAAAGAAACAATGCCATGAAACCATAAGACTGTACCCATTTTTACATGGAATTCCTGGAAGGTTTATCTAAAATAATTCTGTTCTGTGTTTGGTTCTGATTTTATAGCATTAGGAGCTTGCATTTCCAAGTTGAAATTAGAGATTAAAGTGACGTTTCTTCCGCAAACTCATCATGGGTTTTATAATGTGTATTTCAGCAAACTCTGGAATTGAAAAGCATAGGCAAAATATTTTGCTAATGTTACAGTAAATCTAATGTAGGCAAGTATTACCTACTTTACTTTAGTAACTGATGTAAAGTAAAAGAAATGATGTTACTATATTTACTAAAGTAGAGTACTCCTTTGTTATGAGACTCTTGTGTGGCCAGTCGAAATGGTGTTGTTAAATATACTCATATTTAGCTCATATATTGTGCTTAAAACTGAGATCTAACCTGTTGTTCAGTGAGCCTCATGGCAGTTAATGAACTATGCAGCCTGTCAATAAAACTCTTGACAGACAAACACCAAACAGGACTGAGTTTGTCAGTACTGTACATATATAGTAAAAATACTAAAATGAAGCTTTATGAATTCTTACTACACCTTCTCTGTATAAATGTAAAGATATTTAAAATACAAAAGCAAATTACATTGGTAAGTTTACAAATTGGTTTTTATTTTTTTTCAGTCTTGCTGAAATATGGTATATTTTTAAAATGAAACTAATACCTGTAATAACAAGGCGTGTAAAAAAAAAACTTCAACCCATAAATCAAACTACTTTTACATTTAATTAAACATTTTGCATTTACGGTTAACATTAAAACTTTGGAACTTTAGAATAAAAAAGGCAAAACATGTGAACAGCCACACATATTCTAGTTTTAATAATTTAAATAATCAGTTCTCACATACAGGTTGCAAAGCTTTAAAAATTCTTACCTCAGATGCATACCTTTTGGTGATGTTTCAGTGACCTGTTATTTGTAGAGGCAGAATGACTTAAAACACTTAATTCCTCAGGTTACTTTTTATCCACAAGAGAATGACATTAGCATGTGACTTTCTGTGCTCTCCAGCATTGCCCACAGTATTGGGTTGAGCTGTGTCCTTCTTGCTTGAGTGCAGTTCTTATCCCTAACCTTTCTCTTCCCTGTCTGAATGTGTCTGTCTCTCCGGCTTCAGCTGAGGAGCTCTCCACTGTCAGTTATAGAGGAGTTCTCAATCAGCTGATCCCTTTCCTCCTGTAAGTCATCCTATAGCTGTGCACCAGGGTCTCCTGCCTGTACATAGCATGAATCTATGGAAATCAAAGCCTTAGCTCTTCAGTATCCATTATGAACAGCAAAGACAAAAGCCTTATTTTTAATTGTCATTCCTACCAGCATGAAGGAATCTAATCTGATAATCTAGTCTGATTTTTAAAGAATTGCTGTCCTGCCTCAGTACACTATTTATGGCAATTCTGAAGTAAGATCTTTATCCTGCCTTGTATAATTGAAGGAGTTTAATTGGTTGCCCCTCTAGATTAAAAAAAAACCCAATGACAATCAGCACAAGAAATTACACCTATCCTGTTTCTTCGTTTTATCCTTTCAGAAAACCAGATTTTAATGTTTTTCACCATGTAATTAGATAATTCTACATATTCAATTCTGGTACCAAAAAAACAGGCCTTTTCATTTCCATCTGTGTTTAACACAGCATGTTGGATATTAGTGGCATGTAATCTCAGTGACCATTGTATTAATTAGACCTACTGTATGAACAGAAAACAAGCATGTCAGCTATAATGTACAAAGTTCTTATGATACCAAGTGAGGAACCTCCGTGCTTAATCTTGCATGCGTTAGACCACTTTTTAAAAACATCCCACTGTGTTGGGTTTTTAACTTGCTGATATCAGTTTATGTTCTTTTACTGACAGAATCACAACAAACTCAGAAGATAAAATAGGATCTATTTTTATTTTTCTAATGAGTTCACCTAAAGAAAGTTATCAGAGTAGAGGTTATGAATTCCCAATTTGAAGGTTAAGAGGTCAGCTGTTAGCGCACTGCTGTTGTATAAGCTTAGGCTCTCAGGCCTAGTTCAGTCTGAAATGGCCCACTGGATAAATTAGTACAAATATAAGTCACGTTGGACGAAAGTGTCAAATTGTGTTTTAAGTTTCTAGTTAAAAGTTTAATTAAATCTCAAATCAAATACATATTTCAAGTTCTTGGGTGAAAAAATACATTTGAAGAATTGTTATCGTTGTTAAAAAATGTTGTAAAATGTCCAAAAAAAAAGGGTTTCGACAATAAACATACTGTATACCGAATACTTCAAGTGTCGTTCACCTGGGACACCTCAAATTCCGCCCGTTTTCAGCGGGACTGCACGGAAATTTGTGAATGAGGTTTGATCTCCATCTAGTGGTAGATGTTGGTATCACATAATCTCCAAACTCCTGCAGTCGATAGTATGGGCGGTTGAATTGAAGGCACATAGAAATGGGATGCATTTTCCGGTGGAAAGTCACAGAGCCTGTCCAACTCTGAAACAGATATGCCGCCTTCAGAGTGACACCAGCTGCTTTTTGATATTTCAAAAATTGGAAGCAAAGGTTAGTTTTAAAAGTTAGTCGTGGAAAGATCTGAGACAGCTCTGTAATAGAAGATAACGTCTCTTTCTGAGCAGAAAGTCGAGTGCACATAGTGAAACGTTTGAAAACTTCCAATCCAAAAGGCCAATGAGGTTGTACAAAAGCAACATCTGTGGTTAGACGTTAAAAGGTCATTTTCACGACACTTACGTTCTAAGCAATGTAGCTATTTTACACATTTTGTTTGAAAATTAACATCACCGACGCTTCTCCTGTTAGTTTATTATGTGAACAAGTTATTTTGATTATGATTGCTGGCTGCCCTAGTTTTGGCGATAACGCTAGTTAAGAATAAAAACTAAACAAAAGCCATTGTAATACTGGCAATCATATAAAGCATATCCAGATTTGATCTTCGGCGAATAACAAAGTACCGCCTGGCACCCTTAACGTCCTAGTTCTCTGCGCCGTCGAGTCTGACGCCGTCTTGCCTTGATGACGTAACGGCAATGGCCGCTCTCACTGTGTAGAGCAGGGTTTATGAATCTCTCCGATAGAAGAAAAAGCAATCCGAATATTTATTACTGTGTACAGCTTTACACTTGGACGGGGAGAGACGGGGTAGTAGTTACGATCACACTCCTGTCTCAAAAGACGTACAGGTTGGCAACGGTAACAGTCAGATATCTGCTATTTTTTTGTGATTATTTTTTTGAAGGGGGGAGGTCTGTATTGTTGATGAACAGGGAAGCATGGCTGCTTAGCAGATTAGGAAGGGGGCTAAAACCAAGAAGGTATTTTAAGGGGGGAAAGTAGTTGTTGTCCCGGAAAGGTAAGTTAAATCTGTTTTATAGGGATTTTAGGCGCTCTCATGATGCATCTGCAGAGACGGTGTTCTGCCTGGTTCACTGAAGGCAGTCGTGGGGCCTGCTGTCTTCCAAGCCGCTATATTCTTCATTGATTCACTAATTTATTTGGTGGCATAATAGCCCAGCGAGTGAAGTTGTAGGCAGGGGGGTAAATTCATAGGAGTGCGATTTGATGGTTTTAAACGAGACAATAATACCTAATCCTGCACTGTATAGAAAGACAATTTAAGGAAAACGAAACCCTTGCTATCAGATTATAGACTAGAGTATTTATCATCTAAACCTATTTATGCAGGCCAATTTGTTTTAGTTCTTTATCGAGGTGTTTTGTTTGGATTTATGTGCAAATTCTAAATTGTACATAAAATTGTACTTTTCGTTTTAGTCCTACTCAACGGACGATCGTAGTTTTTACACAGGTCACGTAGTTTTCGCTTGCTAGATTACTTGTAGATCGTGGCTAGACACTAGAATGTCTCATTCTTGTACGTATAAAATGAGCTATTAGCATTATTCTGCAAATCTCAACAAACGGGAATGCAGTAGGGTAGCAATTTTTTAGACAACATTCTATTCTCTTTTTATATGTGCGTTTTTTAAAGTTTTTCACAGTAATCTGATATTCTTAAGTGAAAAAATAATAGATTAACCATTTTGAAACTGAACAGCTATTCTCTGTTGGTCATATATATATAATAATTTACTTTTAAGCTTTGTTGTTAAGCTCAGTTTCCTCAATGGGCAAGGCTACAGAGGACAACATAATGTGATAAATAATGAGAAAATGTGACACCTTCTTCCTGAAAGTGTTTTTGAATTCCAAGTAAAGACTATTAAAAGAGCAAATAAATTCACTTCATGCTTTAAAAGAAATTAACCAACTCCCACCTCTTACCAGGCTCTATACTGATCCTGATCTGAGTCTGATCCTGGAGTGTGAAATTAGATGCTGCATTAAATAGTATACTAGTGACAAATGTCAAAAGTTTGATAATCAGATTTAATTTTCTGATATATCTGACAGGGGGCTAGAATTAATTTGCTTTTCTTCTGATCTGTGTGTTTACAGTGTGACTTATAGGGTCTTTATTCTGCTCGTGTCTTCTCTGTAGAGCAGCCTCCAATGGATGCAACTGAAAGCCCCAGTCATGACAGACAGTCCCTGGAAGAGAAAGAGACCTCGGACAGCGAGATGCTGAAAGAGGACAGTCAGGAGGGTGGGGCGGAGTCGGACCTGGAGGATCTAGAGGACGAGGGTGGGGAGAGAGTGTCGGACCAGGAGGAGGAGGAGGAGGAGGATGGGTATGGAGAGGAGCTGTGCCACGAGGTCCCGTCAGGTGCAGCATTGACGAGGGGGCGTGGGGGGAATTGCTCGGACGATGAAGAGGAGGAGGATCGAGTCAGCCAAGAGGCGAAGTCCCCCGACTCGGAGACTGATCTGGGCCGGGAGAAGCTTTTGTCTTCCCCGCTAGCGGAGGAGGAAGAGGAGGAGGACGACGAGGGGGTGAAGGCAGCGGCTGCGGACAGCCGGGTGAGCGACCTCAAGGACGAGTCCTCGTCAGTGACGCGTGAGCTGGACGAGCACGAGCTGGACTACGACGAAGAAGTGCCCGACGAGCCGAGCGGCGCCGCCCCCGAGGATGAGGACGGGGACAGGGTGCCTGGGGAAGAAGGAGAGGAGGAAGAGGCAGACCCTGAGGATGAGGAAAAGAAGGAAAAGAAGAAGGACTCCCAGCAGCCAGAAAAGGTCACTGAGCCCAAAAGGGCAGAGGAGCCCAAGGCTCCTGAGAGGGGTCGGAGAGATTCCTTACGAGATAAAAAGAAAGATGACGACGATGGAGAGATCGATGAGGGAGAAATAGATGTAAGTGGAGAATCTCTTTTGTTTTAAGATCAACTTTTGTTCTGAACGTTGACAGCTCAGTGTTCTAAAGAGCAGGTGTTCATTTTATTTCCTAAATGCATTATTTTTCACCAAGCTTTGCTTTAAATGTGAACCTTCAGAGCAGATGAAGCTTCTGTACCCAAACTACTCTTTACCATGCTCAAGCAAAGAGCTTGTTTTCACACTGCAGATCTGGAGCAGCAACATGTCAGCCAGACTGCACTCTCTGGTTATTTTTATCCCTCGGCGTTTCTGTGTGGTGTTCCAGGGACCCCCAGATGATGTTCCCCAAAGCGAACTGGACAGACTTCCAGTGTTCTCCTTCATTGAATCAGTTCACTTAGAATGAAGTTAAAGTTTATATTTCCTGTAGAACGGGGGTTGACAAGGAGTGTTTTAATGCAGTTATTTTTAAGGGTCACCCTAAATCACCTGTTATTTCAAGATTAGGCACAATTAAGCGATTGATCAATGAAGCACGTCATCGATGAATTCAATAGTGGTAGATGAGGGCAGGTGGATATTCTTTTCCAAATGATCTCTAAATTGCTTAATTGAGTACACCACCTATTTAACATAATTAAGATGTTCCTGCCCTTCAGAAATTTATGGTTTAAAGTCTGACTAGGAAACCTGTTGGACTGTTGATTACCCCTGAGTGATACAGAGTGATAACGTTTGCATTTATTTCCCATTTTCTTAATATGGTATTGAAGTGTTGGGTTGTTTCTTAGGTCTCAACCCCAGTTTTGTATAAGGATCCCTTTGTGTCTAAGGGTAGAATGCCCTAGACAATGTGTATTTTATACGAACTCTTAACCCCTTGGAACCAGATTCTGTGTAGCATGGGAGTATTTCATCTCACAGTTTTTGGCAGCTCCAGTTGATTTGCACAGTGATGATTAGAATCTGTGATCTCCAGGCAGTTGAGTTTATATTCTGCTCATTAGGTATGTGAGTATGAGCAGCACATGAGCTACTCTGTCTCAGCTGTTTCTTTTACCTCATTTCATCTCCTGACACTGTATCCTAACTGTGCTTAAATTCACATGTGTATACATAGGTAGTGCTCGATTTACACACTCTTTATGTTTTTGATTTGAAGTGCCTCATGAAGATATCACTTCTTGATTTAGGTTACATTAGTTTACTCTAACACTCTCTGGGGGCTACAGACAAATTGATGGAGGGTTCCAGATAATATATACTGTGCCTATCCAGCCTGTAGTGGTGCAATGTGGAGGTCAGTAGTTTAGTATATAGCTACGTTGAAACCAGCACATTTTCCAACGTGATGGGATTTGAAGATTTTCCTTCGCGGGAAAGAAATGAGGGCAGAACAGTGACGCAGCACTGGGCTCCTGAGTTCAGTTTTTGCTATCCCTGTGGGGTTTGTATGTTTTTCCTGTGTTCGCATGGGTTTCCTCCAGGCGCTCGGGTTCCCTGCCACAGTCCAAAGGCAGAGAAACCAGGAGGTTGATTGGCTTCTGAGAAAACTGGCCCCGGTGTGCGCGTCTCTGTGTCTGCCCTGTGACGCACAGGTGTCCCCTTCAGGGTGTACTCCACTTTGCTCCTGTCACCTGTGGGTTTGGCTCCGGCATCCCCGTGACCCTGAATAGAGTAAAGAAGTTAGAAAATGGATGGGTGGAAAGAAATGGAAATATTAATTATTAACACAACTGCTTTATTACTGTGTGCCACAAACATTAATGTTTGCAATTGCTAAATAACTAAGAACCTATTAATCTCAGGGTTTACAGATCTGATACAGAGGCTAATTTAGATGTTTTATGGGGTTTTCTATGTTATTTTAATTCATACATGTATTATTAATCAGCAGTTTGTAAATAGTGACTTTAATTTGTATTTAATGAAATAATCTTTAAAATCCAACCCTGTTTTACGGTCTCGGTCACCAAAATGTTCACCCTGTATGTTCACATGTATGCTGCCTGTTCTCAGGTCTTCTGCTTTTTAATAAGTGATTGTTTAAATGCATTAATCAAAAAAGAGTTTAAGCAATCAGCACTCTAACAAGCTAATGATATTGTTGATTTTCTGTGACAGAGCTTGGCTGAAATGTTTAATTTATTAAAGCACTAGCTAAGCTAAGCTAAATGTAGCATTTGTGTAAACATACTGTACATAACCCAGGAGCTGGTGAAACGTATACAGCTGCACACCTGACTGTTTACAAGGCACTTGAGTTATTGACAGCTCAAAAAAGCTTCACACTTGAAACCTTTTTTTTTAAAGCTTTTTTTAAAAGCTGGTTTCCTAGGAGCTCATACACTGACGCACCTGCACACTCATGTCTTTTCTGACTGTGACTAACGTGATTTTTAGTTGAGGCTGTTGAGGATCTAAATTGGAATTGCTGTGATGGCATTATTGTGGCTGTTGAAATGGTGAAAGTAGTGAAGAAAGTTTTTTTTGTTGAGACTCTTCTCTGGATCCATCAAACAGTGCAGATGGCTGGTTTCATTCACAATGGAAAGGTTTGGGTTAGTTTGGACAAACTCCGGCCGAGTTGTTTCATTTCAACTACTCATTCTCCCAGTACAAGAGAGAAGCACATCATTTCATTTCGGTCGGTTTTGCCAAACCTATGCCAGAATAAATGTCCATGCCATTGTTTTATGAATGCAACTTTCTTATTGAGGCTTTGTCTGCTTCACATTAATATAAAATCTAATGTCAATTTGACAGATCAAGTAATTTCAAAGGGAATCATTGGAATTATGGCACGCTCTTAGTATCCTTTTAGAACTGCCTACCATTCTGGGACTCAGCTTGGCTTGTGGCAGTTGGAACAGATCTGGGGAGTTTGCTTATTTCAGTATGCAAAGATAAGATGAGATCACTTTATTGGCCATATACAAATTCTTGCATTAGGAATTTGTCTTTTCACAGACCCCAGCTTGCTCCCCTTGAGACACACAGGAGAGAAGCTTGGGGTCAGAGCGCAGGGTCAGCCATTTATATGGCGCCCCTGGAGCAGTTGGGGTTAAGGGCCTTGCTCAGGGGCCCAACAGAGTAGGATTCCTCTGCCGGCTGCGGGATACGAACCGGCAACCTTCCAGCCACAGGCGCAGATCCTGAGCCACAGTGCCACCACACTGCCCAAGGCAGGGACAGTTTAACTGTTCCTTTCTGACAGTCTGGTACAGTTGAGCGTTTTCTGAAGAGCTGTCAAGTGTGGGAGACTGACAGTATTCCCCGTTCTTCCCAGGATGATGACTTGGAAGAAGGCGAGGTGAAGGACCCCATGGATCGGAAGATAAGGCCCCGTCCCATCTGCAGGTTTTTCATGAAAGGTATCTTGTTCCTCTGCATTTCTTAGGTTTGCGCAGGTCAGTGTCTTTCCAAGGGCACTAGATGGATGGATGTTTGTTATCTCGCAGTTACAACCCTTACGCCAGTGTTGTACATGCCTGAAGGCTTGCCAAGGCATGTATCCTCAGAAGAGTTCAGTCTTATCTTTCTTGCACACAAAGTCACAGCACAGGCGGCAAAGTGAGGTTTTCACTAATTCAGTAGCACTGCAGACTCTTGGGCTACTGGCTGACCACGAGGGTTGGTAATGTCCAGCAAGCTGGGTAAATCCTGGTCAATTTCAAACCCCAGTAGCCCCTCAGATAAGCGTATACTGGCGTATAGGAAATCTTGCTCAAAAGGGGCACTAGTGGTATAGCTTGGATTCAAACAAGCACTCTTTGGAAACAGAAAGGCCCAAGCTGTGCACTGAAGAAGACTTTTTGCAGGTACCCTCAAGCTTTGGTTAGATGTGCTCCACGACAGGATTGTCAATCTAGCCCTTTTCATACGTGTCAGGTCCATCATTTCCTTGATTATCATACGTGGAATACAAGCAGGGAAAGTTGAGATACTGTTTTATAAAATCTCCCTTTTGTTTGGGATTTGCTTAGGACTAACTTTGGATTTTGTTTGTCCTCTAGGAGTTAATAAGGTAATTTCTTATATCCATCTCCAGAGTGATTGATTACTTTTTAACCCTTTCCAGGTAACTGCACATGGGGAATGAATTGCAGATTTATCCATCCGGGGGTGAACGACAAAGGAAATTATTCTCTCATAGTCAAGCCCGACCCCTTCTCACCCAACGGAGGGCCCCCAGTTGGACCTCATCCTCTCATGCCTTCAAATCCATGGGTATGCCTTGTTTCTACCTTCACAGCAATAACCGCTTCCATTGCAAAAAGTGCTGAATCTTTTCAATCGACTAATGTAACCTAGATGAGTCTCTCAGTTGCCAGTCTGTAAAAGCCTAATGAATGTAAACGGAGCAGAATTTCACAAAATCCCACTGATCATGCATAGTACACTTACTCTCTGGTCTGTTGGCACTGGAAAGTACATGTGAATTCAGAAATCCTCCTCTTTCTCTGTCGGACTGCAGACACAAAATGACCATGTTGTATTGTGTTAGTTTCATTTTTAACCTGTCAGATCTGAACGGGTCGCGCTGCAGATTCCTACATTTTGAGTTTTGGCGCTTGCACGCAACGACCTGTAAAGCGAGTCAATACACTGGCTACTTCTATTTGTCTTCCATATGTCAGTCAATTCTTGATAGTCTCTCAGGAATTGATAGCTCTGCCAGTAGAAAAAGTAGGCAAATAAATTCAGGCCATGAAGGGTTAAGGCAAAGTTAAAGATTGGTTAAAACTAGGATATTTCTTCACGGTCAGTTGTTTGCTTGGTAGTTTATGCTTAAACATTATCGCAGAATGGAATATACTGATTGCCTGTATTGGATTTGCCTTCAGGATTTTATAATAATATTATAATATCACTTTATTAACCCTTTACAGTTTCTTGCATTAGGAATTATCTTTTCGCATACCCCAGCTTGTTCTCCATGAGAGACACAGATAGGGAGAGAGTCTGGGGTCAGAGCGCAGGGTCTGCCATTGTGTATCTGTAAAAGATTGGTTAAAATTGTGATATCGCTAGACTTATTTTATCTTGTGTGTTGATAGGAATGCTGTAATACTTAGATATTACTGTAAACTATACTACATGTTTACTACATACTACACAGTAAATCGGAGAAATAAGGGCTTTAAATGTCAGTATTAAAAGTGCAAAAGAAAACATCTTCCCTCGAATCAGGCTACCACTAGGTGGCAGCAGTGGAATTCAAGACCTTTTCATTTTACTGAGGTTCGATGTTAAAGCACCTGGTGGTGGCCTTTTAAGGTGACTTAACTGGAATTAAGTTCAAAAAGCAACATCAAGCATAAACAAGCTGATGATAGCTTACTGGTTTTGAAATGTTCCAGTGAAAGCACTGTCAGAAGTGGGAAAATAAGTATGCACAGTAAAACAGAATTTCATTTCACTTCAAGATGCTTTTTTAATCCTCAGAGGGCAATTTAAACAGCAGTCGGTTTTCTGTCATAGGGCACTTTATGTACAGTTCTCCTGTACATTAATAAATAATTGTAGCATAAAAACAGACAACAAATAAAATTACATTACTAAGAAACATAATATATATAAGTAAAAACAGCAAATGGACCATAGAAATGATTGAAAGTAACTGTGTAATATTGAAGGAGGTACTAAAGTATATGCATATTTGTAGAGGGGGGGATTTACCATAGTAGCTTCTAGGAATTAGAATATTGTGGGGCAGACTGTGCTCTATAATGGCAGTGTTCTAGGAAGAACACTAAAGGCATTGAAAATATGTTTAGCATTAGTAAGATTGCATCTTGCATTAACAATGTCACATTAGTTCCTTTGAATTTCTTAATAGGTTTGATTAGAAATCTGCGTCAGCGTCTGAAGACAGCTGAAACTGTTCTTCCTACTATCTTCTTTTCAGCGTGATCTCGGCCTCCGTAATGCTAGTTTTTGGGATGTACTGTAATTAATGTTCTTAATTACTTGAAAATGTTCTGATTTAAATTTATAAGTTCTTTTAGATAATACAGTTAATCCCACCAAAATGTTTTCATATGAAAGATGAGGTTATTTGTGAAAGTGTTTTTTTTTCAACTGAAAGAATGTAAAATTCACAGGTACTGCAATATGTGAGAAGTAGTTGGACAGAGAATAGACAAGAATGTGCTATATGTAGTTAGCTACTGGTAAAAAAATATATAAATGTGTTGTTTTTACATGTTTGCTGGCTCTTAATAATGGAGATTGTTTAATGTATATCTTTTTTAGATGGTTGATTTTATATGGCTCTTCTAATTAATTTGAAAATCCTAGAAAGCATTTTGCCATTTTGTCAGAATTCTATCAATGTGGAAAAAAAAAATCTCTGCAACGCTTCGAATGAATTTGAAAATGAAAGTCACTTGATCATTTGTCAACAAAAGTTTTTTTTTGCCAAAGCATTCTGGTCGAACCAAAGCCCTTTCCTTGTCAGGACACAGGGTGTGTGTGCACCCATGTTTTTATTTTATTTTTCCGCATGCCATGGCCACATTAACATCCCTAAATAGCATTTTTTATGCCAGAATTAATAAAAAAGGGAGCAGGGGCATACCTTCATCCCACAAACAAAGGCTATAACTTCGGTGATAACTAGTTAAATCGCACACTCCCTGTTCTCTGGGTCGGGCTGGTTCAAAGACGTGCCTGCCGGCCATCGTGCTGGGCAGGATTCCCCCTACTGTGGTCCGTGACGTTGAAGGTACATGAGATGTTGGGGTGCTCTTGGCCCCCATGCCTTGTGTGCAGGAGCTGAAGCTGGTCTTTTCTGTCTTTCAGGGGGGGCCAGCCGTGGAAGAACTGCCACCTCCCCCGCCTGTGGAGCCCCCGGTGGAGAGCGCCTGGGAGAGAGGGCTCCGGCACGCCAAAGAGGTACTCTCGCCGTGCCCGCTAGTAATCCGCTCTGCGCGCGGGTGTGTGTGCGCACTAACTCACTGGCTCCTCATGCGCCGGTTTGTGTAGTGTTGAGTGAAACAAGAGGCCCCAGATAACATGCTGGTTCATTACAATGAAGCTTCCCATTTATACTGCTAGGCAGACTGGAGCACTGGTGATATAGCATCTTTCTTAACAGTACAGGAACAGAGACTGTACTGGGGGTTTGGAGCACATGACCATCACTCGGCCCTTCCCACTAACTCTTCCTTCCCTATTTCAGGTTGTCGCCTCCCACTAGCAGAGTTACTTAACTAAAGGGTTCCGGTCAAGAGCTTTATTGGAAATGTCATGAGTTAGTGAGTTATACTCACCCTAAACACCAAAAAAACAACACACAATTTGATGGAACAGAGCTCGAGTTTTCTGTCATAGAGCGCTTCATGTACTGTTCCCCTGTACATCAATAAATATATAATCATAAATGAATCTCTCTTGCCAAGCCCCGTTTTACTTTTCTTTCCACACGCCTCCCTCCACCTTCATCTTCAATCTTTCAGCAGCTCCCTGGCTCATTCCTTGCCATTCCCTCAGCCAGGCGAGTCATGCTAAATACACTTGAATACGTTTCAAACAGTCAGTACATTTCGTTTCTCAAGTAGGAATTAACTACTGATGTTTGTGCAGAAACGTGAGTTTGCCATTTTATCCTGTTACCTTTTGGTAGTTTGACGTGTGCCTACTAAGCACTTAGTCAGGAAGCATCACTCTAGCTGCAGTGTTGTGAGAAATCTGGTGGCAACGGGTGATTGTAAATGTATTTGTTTAGGGTATGAACAAGGGAGAACTGCTTAGCTCACGTAAGAAAAAGTGGGAAGACAAGCTATCCTCATGCTGAGTTTCTTCCTTACGTTAAATTCATTGTCAACAGCGGGAAGTTCTCCGTGTCACTGCATGTCTGTTAGTTTAAGTATACTTTTCTAGAACCGGAAACTAAAATCTGTTGCTGTGTGATCAGATGCCAATATCTGCTTCTTTTCATGCATTGTGAGTAAAGGTCAAATTTAGTGCTTGTACAAGTTTATTTTTTTTTTGTTTGTAAATCCAGCAGATAAAATAGATTGATTCCTGAGAAGTTTTTTTTTTGTAGGGTGTACATTTAGATAACATTCATTTGTGCTGAAAGCAAAGGTTTCAAAATTGTTTAGGATAAAATCCTTAATTTTTTAATGTTTTTTTTTCACCATTTGTGTAATCTGTAAAGAGACCAACAAATAAAGATTTATCTCATCTTGTTCCTTGTTTGTTCCACTTCCTCAATGGTCCTTCACATATGTAATCAGTTTTGCGCACCAGGTATTGCCCTCTCTGGGCACCTTATTTATTGACCTTTCTTAATCTGGAAAATCCCACAAAACTCCTATTCCAGTGCCTCCTGATGTGTCCTCAGATCCTTTACGTACATGCTCTAGATGGTGATTTGACCTTGCAGTTTATGCCAGTGAAACCCTTGCACTTACTGCTTGCTGTGAGGGATTATTGTAAAAAGTCAGCTGGACATCTTTAGTTTACACATTCAGTATTTCTACAGCAGAAGAAAATACAGATGCCTTGCATGAAATTGTTCATTCATCTTCTAGACTTAGAAGCTTATATTCATTTTCATCTGATGATCCCTAGGTTCCGTCCGCACTAATACAAAAATAGCACTTGAATTAAAAAGGTAGAAAATCGCGGTGGATCATACATATCTGAATAATTACTCTGTTTCACAGTGTAGTTTTAACTAGGGGGGATGTCTGACAGGTGGAGTCCCAGAGGTGCTGTTATTTATCTGAAATGAAAAGACTGAAGCCCTGATAAAGAAATTTTGGCAGGAATCTTTAGGCAAGGATGGGAAGGACAGTGCAATCTGGTAATAAGTTTTTAAAATGCTGGATTTGCATGTGCTGATTTGTCAAGGGGAATATCTCAAGTAGTGGCTGTTATGACATGCTGCCCTGAACAGGTTAAGAAGTGTGCATTAACTTCTCTGCATGTTGAATCTGGGCTCTGTAGGTCTTAAAGAAAGCTACAATACGGAAGGAGCAAGAGCCCGACTTCGAGGAGAAGAGATTCAATGTGACGATTGGAGAGGACGAGCGGGATTTCGATAAAGAGAATGACTTCTTCAGGGAGAGGACGTACCGTATCACGAGAGAGATCCGAGACCCTGGGTTAGTACAGACTGCTAGCAGAGAAATGCTGACCAGATCAAAAGTATTTCATTAAGTCATAGCTGGGCTAATGTTTTATAAGGAAAAAAACTAAAATGGCCCCCTAAAAGGTAATTTTTTATCGCTTGGGTAATGACAATGTTAATATGATTATAACCATTTAAGCATAACCCTTGTTATTGTGTATATAAACAGGCATTTTTTAGTTTTTTATTCATTATGTGCCATACACATGCCTGTGCAGACACATTTAAAGAGAAGGGTTTAGACACTCAGATGCATATTCGAAATTAAGAAGTAAATCTAAGGGATTTGAATAAATTTTGTGTGCAAGAGTAACTGTATTTGAATAGAACATGATTTACAGTATATGAATATGGTTCTGGACAAAAGAAAAGATCAAGCATGTGGGTCAGTAAAATTGAAGAAGCTAAATTTAATTTACACATTTTTAAAATGTGTAATACCACATTTTTTGGATGTATGCATTTTTTATCATTCTTGCTGAACACATTTGTAGTTACATTTGTTTTAATTCATGTTGCAGTCTTCTGCCGCTAGTCTTAATGGTCTGTCTGTTTCCTTTTCAATGCATCAGAGATATGGAGTACAGGGATACAAGCTATGGGTAAGAATGGCTGAGTCCTGCTCTTAAAATCAGTGGAGTAGAAGCCTGTGCTTTACTTAAAAGCACTTTTCTGTCTTGAACATTTTAACCCTTCATTTCTACTGTGTGCATGTTTTTTTTTTTCTCAAGGTTTCAGGCTCATTATTGTACTCTGCCATAGAAGGTCAATCCAGAACTTTAAAAGTGTTGCGTCCATATAAGAACTTTTGTTATAAAGAAAATTAAACACAAAAAGAAGACTTTTGTCTCAAGTTTGACATTTTGAGATTAAAAATGTGCTGTTCAGCGTATTCTCTTTATATGGCAAATTACACATTTGCTATTGGTGATTATAAAGCAATACCTGAACACTACATACAGACAGAAACCTAGACTTCTAAGATTTTAGATGTTTCCTAATGTTGGCCTTATGCTCTTTCTTATGGTCTGGTCTGGCATACAGATGCAGTAATCTAGCCTTAATTCCTTAATTTATTAATGTTTTCCTTTTCCTGTTAGGTTGTAGATTATTGATTTCACCACCAAGATCCGTGTTTTATGCCCACTTTAAATCCTGGCTTGATTGTCTGCTCTGTAGAACTATAGTTGCCTTATACGTTGGAGTCGCCTGCATGTTCTTGATTGATCATCTCTTAAGGTGGAGATCACCACCAGATGTGTTTTTGATCTTCTTGCAGGAATGACCCCTACGCAGACTCCTACTACGATTACGAAATGGAGTGCCTCTGGCGAGGGGGGCAGTACGAGAATTTCAGGGTTCAGTACACGGAAGCAGCGCCGTACCATTACAACGTAAGCTGTGCTGATGTCCGAAAGGTGGCAAGAGCTTGTGTCCTGCAGGATTCGGTTTAGCAGATGTTTGTTCTTTAAAGCCGAGAGTAATGTTTAATGTCACTACGGCAATTATTTGTATTAATATATAGCTGTTTCAAAGTGCTGGGAGGCACTGTGGCACAGTGGTTAGCATTGCTGCCTGGCAACACTGGGGTGTTGGGTTAATTTCGGGGTTACTAACTGTGTGTAATTCGTACATTCTTCTTGTGTGGATTTCCTCCCACAAAACCAACTAGTAGGTTAATTGGCTTCTGGAAAATTAGCCCTGTGTAAGCGTGTGCAAGTTAGTTCTTTGTGTGCATGCGTCCTATCCAGAGCATTGTGCCCATTGCTTGCCGGGACAGGCTCTGGCTAAAAAATTATGGGTTATCAAGTCACAATTCAAATGAAAATATCTAGAATATAACCACGCCAATTTCTAGTTTTTACATGCGCTTATTGTTTGCATTTTATGTATCCAGAATGCCTTGGCTTTGTTTGTTGTTTGCTGTTCTATTCCTCCCATACAGTATAACAGAGTGGTGTTGTGCCAATATTCTGCTTTCTATCTTAAAAAATCACAAGAATGGTTGCAAACTAGGGGAGGAATTAGGCCCTATTTAACCAGTTTGGCTGCTAAAATAATTCCTTACTTTTACATAACACTTTCCATTCAAAATGCTTCTTCCACCACTGAAGTACAGAGCCCACCTGTGTAAGGTGCCACAGTACACACAGGCACCCTCACTGCACAGGAGATAAGGTGCAGAACTGAGAAAATGATTAACCAAGTCGAATAAAGGGAGAACTTTAGACTTAGGCCTTCCTAGAGACCAATTCTAACTTGGTCTGTAACCTGCCGGCCTTTTTGTTTTCCCTGACTTCTGAAACCTAGTCTTACTGGCTGGTTCTGTGTGTCCAAAAATGTGTCTCGAATCAGCAATACTAGTGCCCCTGACACAGCACAAGTCCATTCATTTTAGATCCTTAACCTCGTTGCGTGTCGTCTTGCCAGGGGCCTGCGCTGGGCTAATCTGATACCAGAGCGGCCAGTGCTTGTCGAGTGTTAAAACGTTTTATAAAGGAGCCAAATTGCAGACAGCTGGAGTCGATTCCTTGAATAATCTTGCACAAATGTGGAAACCCGCTCAGCCCTTTCTAAGTCGTGGGGGTTAGTGGCCAAGCCCAGCGTCGACGCACCAGATCCAGCTGCTCCAGTACACCCCCTGCTCTTCAGAACAGCGGTGGGATCTTTAATGACCAAGTAGCGAGGACTTGAGTTTCATTTCTCTTGTGAGGGGGCAGCATCTTCCACAGCACCAAGTCCTTGGTCGCCACGCTGCTGCTGCATTCGTTGTTGGAAACTCTTCTCCAGGGGGAAGAGTGCCGCCTAATTACTCGCAAGTTTTTTGGAACGATCCATTTCCTTAAGGGAGCGGGGCGCTTGCTTCAGCCGCAGGGCGTTCCCGTAGGACCCAGGTCCTTTCTGGATGAACGCGCAGCCAGGCGAAGCAGGCGGGGCCTGGCTCCCGCCGTGTCGCGCCCCGCCCCCCCACGAACGAGCGTTTCGCCGCTGCGGTTTCCCCAGGAGCGGGAGCGCGACACCAGGGACCGCCAGCGGGACCGGGAGCGGGAGCGGGAGCGCGAGCGGGAGCGGGAGCGGGAGCGCCGGCAGCGGGAGCGGGAGCGGGAGCGCGAGCGGGAGCGGGAGAAGGAGAGGCAGCGCAGGAAGGAGGAGTGGGAGAGGGACCGGCTGAAGCGGGATGAGAAGGAGCGGCCCAGGGAGCGCACGCGGGAGCGCGAGAAGGAGAAGGAGAAGGAGAAGCCCAAGCCGAGGACGCCACCTCCGCCCCGGTGAGTGGTGCATGCTGGGATTGAGCCGGCGTTGACGTGACTGTGCGTACGTCGTGATCGCGCCCTTATCTAGAGCTTATCGGGACAAGTATCAGAAGGCAGCGGCAGGCTCGGGCGCCGCGAAGGAGCTCGTTTAAATGTAAGGGCCTTCGGCATAAAGCAAAGGCTTCTGGATTTGAAGTGACATTGGCAGTTGGTGTCTCGGTGACGTCAGGTTAGGTCAAGCGTGCAGCTGAGGGTCCTGTTTCCCCTTGTCCAGTGAGCTTGTGTAGCTCCCTCATTTGGCACGCTTGTCACTGTGGCCAATTTATACTTTATCCCTTGTGTACTAGCCAGGGTGTACAGTTAAGTTTATATTCCTGACAGTCTTTATAGATTGAGGTATTTTCAATTCTCTTGCGCTGCACAAAAGTGGGGACTGGTTTTACTTATAGGCTTGTTTAAAAACCTGGATTTAAGACATTTCTCCTGGCCCACGACGACGTAAGAATCCCACCAATGTCTCTTCCATGCTGATGTCAGTTTCACACTTACTCTTCAATTTCTGTTCATTTTTGCTGTGGTTATTAAGGCATTTTATTGACCATTCCTGAAAAGCGACCCTGTTTTTATTCTGCTTGTTCCTTGTCTTTTCTGGTTTGTAATGTACTGTCTACATTGTGTGGTTTTATCTGTTGTACTGTGCATGTCCTGAGAGAACAGCGCAATTAGAGCCCCATTGTACATATGACAAATCAACTCCTCTATCTGTCACTATTTGCTTATATAAAACCTCAGATATTATGTCTTAAAGCATACATCAAGCATTCTTTGCGTTGAATATATTCATTAGTATAGATAAGAATTAAGAACAAAGTATTGTTTTTTTGTGTGTGGTAGTACGTTTTAAGGGATTCTCTGATTACTTTTGCATTATGGGAGTAATAAAGGAAGCTGTTTTACACCTACAGGTTTAAAATCAAAGGCTGGTATTGTATGTAAGAATTACGTAACAAGAGACATACAAAATTCAGTCTTCCAGACTTGACTACAATGCATTTTCGAAGTATCTGAGTAAAAATGGGACTGGCTGAATGACCCATGTTTTTTTGTATATATCATCTAAGCCATTTCTACTTGCATTACAGCTGTAATGTGAATTTAAATGCCCTGCCTTGCCTTTAGGACATCGGAACACAAGGGAGAGTTCTTTTTGTGCTTATGACCTAGAAACCTAACAAAACCCAAAACCCTTCCTTACAGAAACCAGACAATGAATCCTTAATATTTCCCCCTTCATTTCATTCGCTGGAGACTTGTTTTGTGTTCTTTGCAGTAAAAGAGTAATATGGGTCATTGACAGAACTGGAAAGTCTTTTCTTGTGTAACATTGCTGTTTACTGAGATCTGAGGTTCAGGTGTGGCAGCACGAATAAAAGCCTCTGATTTAAATTGAATCAAAATAAAATACCAGTCCTGCGACATTTTGTGCATTTCTGTCCGCTAGGATTTGGCAATTTATCAATTCTTTCTGGAGAGCAGAAACTCCAGTATTGTTTATATGTATAAAAGTAGTTCAGGTGGGTAGCTGCGTCAGCATGCGTAGGCTGCAAAGAGTAAAACTATTACTTGTTCCCATGTATTAAAGTATACAAAATAGGATGCTTGTTTCCCATCTTTTTAATTAATACATGTTAAAGTGTGGTTTAGAATTGCATTGATTGATGGTGAAAGTTTAATAATCAGTGTTGTTTTACCATTTCCTATGCATTACTGCTTCAGATAACAAATGTACCTGCGCCATTACTGATGGAGCAGAGACGGCAATAATAAGAAAATCTATTAATCTAATAATTAATCTAAGCATTAACAGGAATAAGGTTACTTGAATATAATGTCTTTGCTGGTTTTACAGCTCCTTTCCTCTTGTAAATGAGGTGGATATAGTCTTGTTTTACTTAATCTGTTTAAATTTGGCTTCATATTATTCATAATAAAAGTTTTGTTTGATTTTTAAAATGTGAATGTGAGTGTCCTTCGCATCAAGGTGTCTGTAGGTTAGGTTTGCACTTAAGCACATGTAAGCTTTTGATGTCCAAGGTTCATTGACTCTAAATATATGTTGCATCATCTTGCATAAGCAAACAAAATGAGCTTATGACGTAGAGAGGAAACTGTGCAAGAATGAAGAATAGCTTTGAAGAATGAGTTGGCTGATATGGTCATTGCTGTGTGTTTTCCACCTTGAATGTCAATATGTTGTTGCTCGTCTAGTGTCACACATTTGTGAATCAGCAGGAAGAGTGCACTTTCTTTTGTTACTGGTGCTGACATAATTTCTTTTCTTGATTATCCAGTTCACATGCTTTCTGTGTGCTGTCAAACTTTCCTTTGGTAACCTGAGGTCTTCTGTGCCGAGACATTTATTGTTGCGGTTGATTTTATTTTGAGCCTGAAAGTTATTTGGATATTTCAAAAGGAAAAAGAGCTGATCGAAGGCTCCAGCCCAACTTCAAGCACTTTAACACATGCACCAATACCTGAAACATGACATGAAACATTCTTACTCGATTTACCCGAAGCAGTCATTTTTATCTGCATTACTAAGGCATGCTTTGAGACATAATATAGTGATACATCCCTCCTTCATTTGTACCATAAATACCAGACTAGCAGATTAAGTTCACAAACATTCGCAGAAGTGATATAATAATGAGCATCTATCTATACAGACACCTGAATCTTAAAGCTGCTTATGCTTCTTGCCATAGGAGAATCCTCACTACACATTGCCGACATAAAATGCTGTATAAAATTGCTGTTTGTGTATGACCAGGACCAATAAATATAACTGGTAAAGGTATCTATGTGAAAAACTCTTCCGGTCATGTATCTGAATTATGTCATGTGTTTTGGTAATTGACAATAATATATATATGTCGATATTGTGCTGTCGACAGATTGAACTGCCTTGTTTTTTTTATTATTCATTAGAAAAGTTCTAAAGTGTAATACAGAAACAAATGACCTCTGCATGTGAGGTGGATCCATGCTTTTTGGTTCCTCATCTAAATTCCAGGTCTGTTCTGGGGCACAGTCAGTTTTTAAGAGCCAGACAAGTCTTCCAGAGCATTGAAAAAACACTGAAAGGGTGGCCTTTCCTACTTCTGTGTTTCAAGGGGAACTGACAAACAAAAAAGTCATACAGCTGGGCAATCTTCGGCCTTTGTTTGCATTTGCTCTGGGGAGGGTTTATGATGCAGGAGAGAAGGATGGACTGGAATATCCTCAGGTCATCTGGGCCCTGGGAAGATTTCTAGTGGATATTCCTATGATGCTGTCCTGCCCCACGCTCTCCTTGTGTACAAACATGACTGACAGCTCTGGACATTAAAACAGTGACCTCTTTTTTACAGATTTTGCAACAGCCAAGCTAACAGATGAGCAAACAGAACATCAAAGGTGGCTTGTAGCAGAACAAATTTGATTGCTGTCTTGTGCTAATTAATCAACAGTGTCTGTTTATTAATGCTTAACTTGCCTGTTATTGTGTTTCAGTTGAGTGACTGAAAGTGTCCACTTGATATGTGACCCCTTGATTTTCCTGATTAGTTAACTTAGAGGATCTGATCTTTGAAACGCATTTTTTAAACGTGCTTTTTCTATAAAATGGTCAAACAAAACAAGTAACAGGAACACAAATACTTGGAACTCAAAGAATACTTCTCTTGATTCTCCTTTGGCTTGTCCCCATCTTTCTTTATGTTACATATGCTTTTTCATTTAGGGTCAGGCTTGACCTTATCCTCATGAAGAGTGCACTGTGTCAGGTCCCAACTACGCACAATCAGGTCGTGTGCACCTCTGTCACAGTTTCCATCAAGTCAACTGCTTCTATAATGCTGTGAAAGACGAGAACTGATAAAATACCTTTCATTAACACATTTTAAGAAAACGATGTGGAGAGAGCACACATACAGCAGTATATGATCCCACTGTTTTTTTTTTTTATTGTAATACATAGAGCGCATTATGACTTGAAATTCCAGAACCTATCTAGGGTAATTTTCAGTTTCAGTCCAGGTTCGGCAATGCTGCTTTGCCAGCCTTAGGTTTTAGTCATTCCCATTTTTTCCTGGAAGCATGCATATTAAGAACGTCAACATTGTTACCTGCTAATTGTTAAGTGTGCCTTACGGGATGGTTTTCTAACTCATCTATTGGAGAAATTGGAAAATACAGCGCATTGTGATGTACTTCTCCTATATGTAGTACTTCCTGCGTTAATTTACTCTCAGTCAGATTTTTTTTTATCAGGCTCGTTGTTCTTGGTGGATTTCCATTTTTTCCTGCATTAAATAATTAGACTGGATTAAGTAGATTTTTATGTCATTTATTGCTCTTCACTTGTGCCTTCGCCACATCTTCACTTCAGTTACTAGAGAATTTGGTATGAGATTTCCTTTAGTCTTCTGGTTTTATTTTAGCTTGCATTTCTGTGATGTGCTTCAGTGTGTAGTCATTGTGCTCTACACATGCTGGTAAAATGTTCATTAGTATTGCTGACTAGGATTTGAAATCTTGGATAACTTGGATAAAAATAAACCCCAGTGTCTTCACTGAAGTCGTGGATTCTGTACTGAGAGGGCTCTGGGATTTAAGCTGTGGTTACACATTTACTCTTCACCCATTCTCTAGAGATTCAAACTCTCCCTGCCTGAACCTCTGTAGAACAACTAGTAATGTGCCTTGTCTGGGTCAGTGTCCTACAAGGGCAACGTGCCATTTATGCACAGTTGTTTGGAAAGATCATTCCTGAATTTAAAAAATAGGCTGTTTTAGTAGATGGCCCACTGTAGTAAGTACAGGAAAACACATACATTGTGTGTTTTGTAAGACTGCATTTTGTCAAAGAAAACCTGAAACTTAATTTCAGAAGAATTATATTTATCATATACCAGCAGTGAAATTGTCTGGAAGAAATTTTAGGCAGTGTTCAGAAAGTTCTGATACAATATAGAAAAAATGTATTTTAAAGAGATGTGGGAATTATGTGGTTAGTCTACATTAACAGTAATTATTGTGCAATCTGAGCTGCAGTTGAAGGATTTTATGATTTATTATAATTATATTCATATGGCATTTTCCTTTCCACTGAAATGAGAAATACTGTTTATTTGGTTTTTAGTGAATTGCAAATAAATGGTTTAAGTCCAGGTTTGGTTAGCTACACCAAAACTAAAAACTTATACAAAACACTGTGCATTATAAAAAATATTTTTTGGACTGATCTGTCCAAAAGGTGGTGGTTATTCTCCAAATTTAAGTGCTGTCACCTTTGATTATAATGCAGTTTACAAATGAGGATTTAGTAACCTACTGTAATGTTATCTGTAATTAGCACTCTTGAAAGGCTTAGAACAAAGCAGTTTCCTGACAGAAATGGCAACCTCTTATAAATGAAAATTAAGATGAAAAGGTCAAAAGTGCAATTATGATGGTTTGGTCATGTAGTGGGAAGACAATACTAACCTTTTGTTTTGTCTGGTTGTCTGAGCTGGCTTTTCTAGGACTAGGTGAAAGAATGATTAGAAAAATGTTTGGATCTTGATATGTACAGTATTACATGTCGGATTATTTCAATTATACACTTATTTCAGTCTTACTGCAGTATTTTATTTAGAAACAGTTAACATTTGGCCCAGCAAGTTACACCTGAAAAATGATCAGGATAGTTTCCTCAGACTCTTAACCTTTTTTAGAGCTGATGCAGTGCAAACCAGTTTCTCAGCATTACTCCAAGGTGTTTGAGAGTGGAATTTTGAGCTTATCTGCTGAAGATGTCTCGACAAGCATTATTTCAAGATTAATAGTGATCCCAAAAGATGCAAAAAATACTGTTGGAGTACCGTGCTTATTGGACAATTGTTTGTAGCAAATTACATGTTGCAAATAGAGCAGTTTGTTAAGGGTTAAGATTAATTCTGTGTGAGAAAAGAAATTCAGTTAAGAATTTACATTTAGAAAAATGTAGTTCAGCATGTCAGGAATGTATTTAATACTTTGGTTAGATTTCTGGATAGTAAAATGTTTCCAGGATGAGTACTGTAGTTGTAGACTAGGGAATTGAAGGTTTCAATTCTAGACAGAATAAACAAAGTTGTAGCTTTGAACAATGTATTTCCCTCGGTTACCTTTTATTTGAGTGTAAGTCATTGAGTTAATAAATGCTCATGATTTGTTATTGATCAGCAAATCATATCTTTCTAAATAAGCAAATAATGTGCACTGCAAAATTGTTTTTAGTGATGTATACAACTGAGAATTCACATTAATTAGCATGAATTCTACAGAAATTGGAACCATTTCCAGCATAATCCTCAACTCTTATTCCTCACGTTTTTCAGTGGATTAAAAATCAAATCTGACCACTGGTTTAGTGCTTCAGAATTTACTAAATGACCTAATTGTAGTTGTCTGGTTGGTTCAGCTCAGTAGTAAGCTCTAAATAAAGCAGATACAGTCATTCATACTTTTGCAGAGAGTAAAGGACAGACCTTTCTTGCATCACGACTCAGCTGGTAAATCTAGATTCTGCCTTTATTGTGTTCATGTTTCATGTGTCAAAGCCAAAACTGAAACTATTGGTAGCGAAAGATGCTTTGATACAGAATATTGTGCAATCACATTACTCTTTCCTGTCTCTGAATGGAAAATTTGAAGAATTTTGTTGATCATAAATGTTTCTTCTGTGTTTTTTTGGGGAGTAACTGCTCTATGCCCAGATCTCAGATTGTGACCGCAAAATTCTGCATACTTCTCAATTTCCATTATTGCTCAAATTATCCATTGTTATTTGCTTTTTTCGATCAACATTTTTATATTAAAAAGACGGGCTGTGATTCTGCAATATTGGATTGGACAGTGAGAAAAAGGGACATTTACATGAAACTGGATCCTTTACACCCGTGCAGTTATGTGTAGGAGGTACAAAAAAAAATGAGAGCAGAATGTTTTTACTTCTGCATTTCGAATACCGATGCAGCTCTTGAATTACTTATTTATCTTTGGGTAGTATGTGCAGATATGAGAGACAGTTGTGGACCAACTTCTTTTTTCCTTAACTATAGCTGTTGCATTAATTGAGCAATGGCTGCACTTTTACGTTGAAAAGCGGACTGTTATTCAACACCTTACTTGCTCACTGAGTTTTTTGAATGGCAGGAGAGCGCCTGTGAAAAAATCTACATCATGGCTAAACCATTACTGAGCCAGAAGGATGTTGCAAACACGTAGGGGTTGGCTGAATTTATCCAAAGTTTGTATCATTCAAGTTTCAGTTTTTAAAAATATATTCAGTTCCTGCCAGATATCACCACACCAACCAGAGAAGACAATCCTGAGTGCTTCAGGGGATGGTTTTGGCTTCAGAAGAACTGTCAGTAAACTTGTAGCAGTCCAGTTGAGTGTTGTACATACAGATCTGAAAAGGTTTTCATTAAGGATACTTGTACTGTAAAATCAGCAAGAAATCATGCCTGTATAACCTCCCGTGATTCGATTTCCCAAACTTTGAATTGTTACACTTTTTATTTTGACATTCTTCTGAGAGTTTCAGCTGTATTAAAGGCATTCTGTCATGTTGCACATGGTTATATAAATTTAGTATTTCTTGGTTTCAATAGATGAAAGCACTACAGTGTTAAGTGTTATTTCCTTAATTGCTGAAATTTACACAGAAGTGCTAATGTTATATGGGATGGGATCATAAAATATTAAGACTATAATCATAAGAAATTATGAAGATTTTCCCTGTTTCCTCACCAGCTGTAATTACATAGCTATGTTTGCTTCCTTTTTGGCTTTGAAGGAAGTTCTGATTTTTTTTCCCCCAGTGGTTATGAAGAGGGATCATGTTACAGTGCTAAAAATAACTTTCACCTCAATCTGTCCACCTGTTGGTTGAAAGTCTGTTGTTTGATTTGCGTCATGCTTGTGGAATTTCACAGGGTTTGCTTTAGTTACATCACCATCTTGCTGTGTCAGGGACTGGGGTAGCTCTTAACGCTTTTACAAACTTAAGCCATTTCTATAATAGATGCTACTTTGCCCTGTTATCGGTCTGTACTTTTTACATTTTCTTTTCTTCATGAGTTCAAAATCCCCTAAGACATTTGCACACCCTTCACTCAGCCATATCTAAACTATTCCTTTAAAAATAAGGAAATATATTTTTGTTCTCAGAAGTGATACTAGTTGTGCAACTTTGGAGGAATGTAGTAAATGTCATTCATATTTGAATACAATGAGCAACTGCAGTTCACCTGTGAGCTCCGGTGTCCTGACAAGACCACACACGACTCCGTTACTGTATTGTTTCACACGGAGTTTAACTTGTATGTGTTCTTGGGATATTCTGCATTTACTTTAGATTCTCCATTTTTCTTCCAGGGAGAAGGAATATTGACATCAGAGTTGAAGGGGAAGGAAGGAAGGTTAGGAAGGAGGCAGAGATCTGTTATTTTCAGGAAGTTCTGGTCCCACCAAACTGAAATGTGTTTTCCACAGACTAAAGGCCTTTCAGACTTTTAGAACATATCATTCTGAAACCGTGTTTCAAACTTTGTATAAAACTGTTCCTAGGGAGTAGAGCTGCATTTACACAAGGTTATTTTATCTCCACCTCTGCATCAGTTAGCTTTATCTTGATGCCATATTAGTAAATAGGGGTATATGCACTCCCTTGTGTGGGTATTGACAGGCTCCTTGTACCTTTGTGATGTAAGTGCATTGATGAATATTGGTGAAAAGTGAAAAGCAGCAGCACACATCTTGCAATTTAATTGTGCTTTAAATGCACATTTTATTTATAATGCCCTTTACATAAATCAGTCTCAAATCACTACCTGTAGTTTCGTTGGGCTTTTTGCGGCCTGCCGGGGACTGATGGCCACGGCGGTGGTGTTTACGGTTGCGGCGCGTTCCGTATCTTCGCTGCGGGTCCTGGAAACGGAGCCGCTGTTTTAAAGGAGGGAGAAACAAATGCCGCTAGCGGGGAAACCCTTTTCCCTGTTCCCCCGCAGGCCCATGGAGCCGCCTCCCAAGAAGGAAATGGGGCCTTTGATAAAACGGCCGGACGAGTGGAAAGATCCCTGGCGGCGGTCCAAATCCCCCAAGAAGCGGATGGGAATGTCGGGCTCCCCCACACGGGGGCGCCGGAGACACCGGCCCTCAGGATCTTCCATTTCCTTGTCCAATTCCTCCAGGTATGGCAACCAGCTCTCAGACTGCTATCTTACTCTCGGCTCCCTCCTGCTTTTGTGTGGCAGGCATTTAAGATGAGTGAGGAGACTCCAATGGGTCTCGGTCTACAGTCCATTACAGTTGATGTACTGTTATTATCCAAGTAGTTTATGATTGATCGTGGGGGAGTCAGAGCACGTGTTGGCCGGCCATGCCCTCTAGAAGAACGTACAGAAATGAAGTAAAATGATCTGGTGGGAAAGCAGACCCCTGATGACATAATGAACAGTAAAGGCTCTGAACACCCCCCTCTCCTTCAGCCTTGAGCAGTCATACACCTACCCTGCAATCCTGTCATTTCAGCTTTGATTTCTACACTGAATAAAGGTGTGCTCTGGTCTGCTCTTTCCAACCTCTCTTTTTTTTTTTTTTTTGCAGGTCATCCTCCCATTCTTCTTCGTACTCTGGTTCCGGTTCCTCTCGGTCCAGATCGTCCTCCTTCAGCTCCTACTCGAGCCAGTCCTCGCAGCACAGCTCTTTTTCTGGAAGTCGCTCAAGGTGAGCAGCAGCCCTGCAGTCCGGGGCCTCCCCGACCTGTCGGACCCGATCTGAGTTTGCATCTCTGTGGTCCCAGATGTGAAAATGCTATTTTCAAAGACCGGCACGGATAATTTACCCCTATTAGAGTGTGTGAAAACTTCACAGTATTCCTTTAGAGGATATTACCAGTTTGTTGGGTATGTAGTTATCGTTTCATCTTGGAATAGCAAATCAGTGGTACAGTAAGTGCTCATTTGTGATATGTTTTGAGTGAGGGCAATAATGGCCACACTCCTCAAGTACATTGGAGTGAGCAGGTATTTGTCATTTTCAGGATTGTGCACAGAAGCATTGCTAAGGACTCCAAAATTTAAAAAAAACAAGAAAGAGACACGCAAACATTGCAGTGACAGGAATTTTTTCAACTTGTATGGGTTGAAGTAATAGTATGAATTTGTTTTTAAAACTTTTGTAATGAGTACATTTAGGCATTACTCCTTAGCTGTATTATTAAAATTCAAAGTGACGTATAATGCCTTCCTTGTGTTTTTGAACAGAATACAGCGCCGGGTCTTTTCTGAGCTAGTTGTCGCAGATGGCTGGGCTCTCGGAGTTGATATCACTTTTGATCACTGAGGGCTATGGTTACAGTGGTTCCCATTATGCATCAGAACAGCCACATATATAAATATGCACAGCAATTCCTGTGTTTTACCCAAACTTGCTTTTCTGCAGGTCGCGATCCTTCTCTTCCTCTCCTACTCCTTCTCCCAGTCCTTCTGCTCAGAGGAATGCTGCAAAGACTAAAGCAGAGCCTCTGAGACCCCCGGCGAAAGGGTAAGCAAACTGCAGTCATTCCCAAGGTTGATATTTAGCCTCTGCTATACAGTGGCGTTCGGCTCCTTTTTCCTTTTATAAGATGTCTATGTATAAAAGTCCTTTTTGTTGCTAAGGATGACTTCGAAGTCAGGCTCCATCAATACATTTATAGGGTTAGTACTATTTATTGGTTACATTTGTGTATTTTTCTCTTTTTTGGAATTCTTGGTGGACCCAGGATTGTTCCGATACTACAGTTGGAACAGCAGAAAAGTTTAAGACGCATATCTGGTTTCTCATGCCCGTATTGCCTTTACTAGATAGATACTTAGAACCTTTGATAGTGTTAGAAAATGGGGTGCATGTGTTGGCACTGAGACAAACAGGCTTAGATAGATAGTGACGGGGAAAAAACTATTAAAAAGCATGCAAAGTAAGCAAAATGAAAGCCAATCTGTTCACCCAAACAGCAGCCTGCAAAGTGTGTTCCTCTCTTGTAGCATCCCTTTGAAGAATCCGCTGCCCCCTCGCAGGGAAAAGGTTGTGAAGAAGCCATCTATGACGCCTCCCCCAGGGCCTCCTGGGAAGCCTGTGAAGCCAGCCCCAGAGGGGGCCAAGATGGCTGACCCCAGAGATGGCTGCCGTAAGGATCGACAACCGCACAACCCCCCCGGCAGGTAAGAGGAAGCCGATTCCAAATCCGTTTATCATAGCCTTAAGGTACAGAAATCACACCTGGCCTGCAAACGATCTTGCTCCTGGTTAAGACAGAAAGCCAAAAAAAACAGGATTCAGGCTTCAGAAAAGGGTTCTTTGTCAAAATCTTTTATTGGCTGTCTGTTATTGACCGGCCTGGGTTTGGGATTTTCTCCTTCACGACTTTGCCCTTGTTAGATAGTATTAAGAGCTGTCTCTGTATCTTACACAAAAATGAGACAAAAATGTGTCTGCATGTTTGTTTTTTTGATCCCGTGTAATAAGCTTTAATTGGGTTTTAATTGTTCAATACATTTGTTTCCTGGAGAGGAGGAGAATCTGTTCCTTGAATATATGTCAGTGTTTTAACGATTACCTTCCTTAACTTTGCTGCCGTATCAGAGTTTAGTTTTCATTGGTGTACCTTGTGGGTAAATTTGCACACCAAGCCTGATGAACATTTCCACCACAAGAGACAGACACACCTGGGGAAATGATTAAGTGAGACAGTTTTTTTTCCTGCTTCCCCCATAATTTTCTAAAAAGCTTTTTGGTAGGAGACATGACATTTTGGATGGGAGAACCCTTGCAATCCAATAGAAAAGTCACTTGCTAGCTGAATTAATATAGGAGTCACATCTATAAAGTATTACCTTTCATGGAAAATCATCTTAAGGTGACTTCGTTATCGTAAATTATAATGAAAATAATGTTAAACTATCATTTATGAGTGCGAAAGACAGCTATGGTTCCTGTTAAGTTTTTTCCTTAAGAAAGATCTACCTGTTCAATAATAAATTAATTAGTATGTTTTCCCACACAGACAAACAGGTGCTTTTTTAAAATTCCAGCATCTTAAAAAATGTAATTTTTAATTAAGGTAGGATAACAGGTTTTAGACAGCTGCATTAATTATATTTTTTGTACATATTTGAATGGCACAGTCTTTATGTAGTTCTTTTTCCGGTAAGCAGTTTTTTACTGTAGAAAAAAATCAAGCTGCAAAATTCATTTTATTTTAAGCTGCATGATAAATAATATTTGAACAGTTTTGTTTTTGTAAATCTATCCAATAAGTATGGTTTATTCCAAAGCTGCCCTTGTTTTCTTGCTGCTTTGTTTAAATTTAGATCTCCGTTTTCATATGTTTTCGTCTTCTTAGCCATTGCCATTTGTGAAACAAACTGCTATAAAATAGCAGAAAATAAAACACAAAAGCTTCCAAACTCTGTGTGTGTATAAAGCAGGAACCCAGAACTGGCTTTGCCTCAAATAAAATGAAGCGGATGTAATTATAATTAAAATGAGTGGTTTGGCACTCAAAGCATGATATATTTTTACAAACATCGAAAGTCTTTTGGATGTGCTGCAGCTCATCTGAACTTCACTGTCACTGCTGCATGAAGACTGCAGTAATGTCTGACATGAAACTAAGGGGACCTTCTTTGCATTTTTGCAAATACACTTTTCTTTTTTTTCCGGCTCCTACCTTTCCATTTGTTTCGCGATGTGGACTTTCACCTGCTATTCATTTTTTGGCATTTTAGACTTCTCTCACTGTGTGGTATTGTGTAAAAATTTCCATGTGCCATTTTGAAGGCTCCAGTGGAGATTCCATGTTTTTTGTTTATTGTGGGCCGTGTCACAGTGAAGCTTTGTCAAAGGAGCCTCAATGGCTGTTTTTGGTTTTCAGGAAAAGGTTTTTTGATGTAGCAGGTTTTCACAGGGAAAATCCGTTCTGCAAATTGTGGATTTGATATGATAAACATTGAATGAGAAAATCAGATGCAAGAGTTTGAGAATGTCTTCGCTTATTGTGTAAGTGGTTGTATGAAAATGAACTTACCCCTTTTTTAGTATTTAAAAATTTGTCCTTAATGTAAAGGGGTACACTTTGAGTGCTAATTCTGATTATTATATCACCATTTTACTGTATTCTAACATGTTGCTAATATATGAAAAAATCAGAGGGTTCTTCCTTTGGGGTTGTGTTATAAATGTATTTTTGGTACATTTTAAGCCTGTGAATAGTTACAGCATTGCCAGAGATGTATGACATTTGTTTAAATTTGTCTTACTCAAGTCAATGGGTAGGGATTAATCATAGTAGAGGTCCTAAAGTTCTTTAATCAAGTAATAAAACTTTGTTTTATTTGTGAGGGAATCTAAAAATACATAACGTATTGCACAGATTTTTATTGTGTACTGATTCCAAGAAACACCTTGGACCTAAAAATTATTTGCAAAGCAGACAAGGTGTTTATGGCATGCAAAAGTTTAAAATATTTTCTTTAATGCTTCTGGGTCTTTCCCTGGATCGGTTCTTTCCCTGCGCTGTTTGGGTATTCCTAGCAGGTGCACATGATTTACTACAGCCATTGTTTTCTTGCTTGTTGTTACTCTTTTTTTTCCCTTGTGAATTTCTCTAAATTTTACAGTGCTCCATGTGAGGATCCCTCCCTGCTGCCGGACAAATCAAGTGTGTAAAAATGGAAAACTACCTAGATAGGGGACGCATTCATAGAGCATGCCTCTTGCACATAAGCAGGACCACTTGAGACAGTTTCTCCTACTGCAGATGCTGACTGACAGCATATTCAAGGCCTTGATCCTGGCAGACTGCATACTGATAGTATGAAGGAAATACCACTACGTGCGAAGTTTAGAAAAGCGTCTGCTGTTGGTTATCACAAGGAATAACCTAACAATCTGTTTTGCAAAGAAAAGAGAATGCTTGGATCACATAGTCTCAGGTCGGTCTTGAAGACTTCTTCAATATCAACACCTGGAATGTAAGTTGAGTGTGTGAGTTTTCAGGGCAGAGAACAGGTGACGCAGAGTCAAGGGAGTGTGGAACAAAATCCCTAACCATGTTGTCGAAAGTCAGGTGATGGAATCCATTGGGAAAAAATACTGGGATCATTAATCTTATCAACAACTAAGCAAACGGCTTATCGTCTAGTCTTCCTGGAGCTCTTGCGTTTCATACTTGTAGGAACCCCTGTTAGCCTGCGGGTACGGGGTGTGTCTGAAAGGTGAAGGGTGGGCTTTGTTGTGTTCCAGGCATGCGGTGACCGGCAGTGTGAGTGGCAGTGCCAGCAGCTATTCCGGCTCCAGCTCCCATTCCAGGTCTCCCTCGCATTCCCTGTCCAGGTCACGATCCCGTTCCCGATCCTCCTCCGTCTCCCTCTCTCACTCTCCTTCCGGTTCCAGGAAATCCAGGTGAGCAGTCAGATGCCGGGGTTTCCAAAAAAAAAAAAAAAAAAAAGAATGTACGAGCAGGAATAGAAACTGGCAGGTCTCCTGTTGCAGAATATTCTGGACCATTTCAGGTTTCAACAGCTGCTCTCCTAGTGCAGTCTGTTCTGATGAAACCTAAAATCATGCAGCGATGTAACAGTCGTGCGATATCCTGAAATTCTCATGCAGCCCTAACAGTCTGAGAGCAGCTTCTCTCCAGCAACTTGTGCTTTCCTGAACATTCGTTTCATTTGCTATGGCCTTTTGATTCTCTTATCAAGAATTCGGTCTGTACCAATGGTGGCTACAGATGTTCTAATGTATTTTTGATGAGGGTCATTTATTTTTTTGATTAATTGAAAATGCTGCAAAGGGGATCCATTGCATTACGTATGCAGTCATTATAATACAATTGAATTTACGGTATTTGAAACAGTACTAATACTAGACTTCCTGTAGCTTTTTAGAAGAAATCACAATGCCTAGTGCAATTGTACAAATTGACCAAAATGATGGTCTAATGGAGAAGTGTATTACAGTGAAGCTATGTGTTAGGGGGGCCCCCCAGTGCTTTGGAAAAATCCTTAGTGGTCATAACATAAAGAGGTCATGACAATCGTGAAACAGAAGGTTATGTTAGACAAGCATTGCACCATCTATTGACTAACCTTGCCACATCATTTTTAAATGTGCAGGACTGAAAATAGCCATTAACATTGTGCTGTGATCTGGTTTGATGATTGTAACAAAACTGGAATAGTGCTTAATATAACATTCGATCTTTATGTAGCTTTGTCTCTTCACAATATTTCCCTGTTGATCTGGGGTTAAAGGTTTCATATCACCCAAAATGGAAGTTCTGCTTACACATGTAACTAACCAAGGCTGGATTTATTGATTTGTTCCCATATTTTTACTTTGTTTTCTGCCTTTGTAACCAAGGTGATTTTTTGTACTTTCCTGCAAGTATTTCTGTCATGTGCCACTTTATTTTGTCACATACCTGAACCTGGTTAAAACCTATTGGAACTTTTTTATTTTGTCAGGCTTCTATTAAACAATGCAGGGGAATACATAACTGTGCTGGAAGGCCCTTTCTTCCATTTCACGTGCACTTCAGCTCAGCACATGTGATTCCTGTCCAGCTGGAGAAATATTATCCTGTAGCTCTCAGAAAATCCAAATTACACTTCACTGAATTAATTTCGTTGCATCCTTTAGCTGTGCTTTCCATCACGTCATTTTAACAAGGTTTGCACAGCAACTTGCCAATAATCTTACAATCAAAAGCTCATGAAAATGAAAAACACATTGAAATTCAGAAACTCCAATCCAATGAAGGGGACAGACAGAACTGTATTAATAATTAATAAATAATAAAGCAAAGCATACCAATCTCTGTATGGTAATACCGAAGAGGGAAAACATTTCAAGCATTCATATATATCAAGGCTTTTTTTTATTTTGGTAAATAATGTATTGTAGTGCATTGCTAACAATCTCTCTTTTTTCCCTTCCTTCCTGCTGCCTGTCGTCACAGAAAATCCAGGTATTGTACGAGATTATCACTTGCAACTTGTCTAGATCAGGGGCTTTTAACAAGGGCTCTGTAAAGACTGCCCAGGGATCCCCAGCAACACAGAGAACCGCATCTCCTAGTGGTGTGGTAAAATCGGCATGCTCTGGCTGTGCTTAGATTACATCTGCTAACCTGCAGTTCCATTGTTAGTTATTTGTATTAATATGGTTTAGAATAATGGATGAGTGAAGTTTTGATTTGTTTTATTTAAATGTATCTTCAGAGGGGTCCCCCTCACAGACAAGGTTGAAAATCACTGGTCTATATCGCACTTTTTTTGTCCTGCATCAATAGAGCTCTTGCTTGCCAGCATGCCACCCCTTTTTATTATTTTAATTTTTTTCCTGTCCATTTCTCATCCATGAAAAGAAAGTCACACTTTTGCATGATATGGTTTGAAGCACTTCAGTATTTACTGTTAACTTTCTGTTCTCTAATTCTAAGTAGGTAGACTGAAGACTGTGGTTTATGTGGCTTGTGTGTTTCTTGCTTTGTTAAAAGTGATGGGGTGTGTTGGTACCACAGGTCTCTCAGTGTAAGCAGTGTGTCTTCAGTGTCCAGCGCCTCCTCCAGCAGCAGCTCAGTGCGCAGTGCAGACTCTGAAGACATGTATGCTGACCTGGCCAGTCCTGTGTCCTCCGCCAGCTCCCGATCACCCACCCCAGCACAGCAGAAAAAAGAGAAAGGTATTGGGGTCTGAAAGATTTATGAATGTTCACACATAGAAGGGATTGGGTTTGCATCCACCCTCTTTCCTTTTTTTTTTTCCTGCATATGAATGGTTACCTCCGTTCCTTAATGTTCTACTGTGAGTGCTGATCTGACATTTTAAGATTTTACCTTTGCAGAGTTGTAGTGTAGTTTACACACATCTGTTTCCAGCAAGGGTTCTTTCTGTTAGCATTTCATCCTTGTCTCATGTAGTATTCTGTGAGTAAAATGTTTGTGCTTGCTTCACGTATTCTGAAACAGCGCATCTTAATTCTGGAACCAAAAACTTGGCTGTATTGCAGAAACTAGAAAATGTTCAATGGATAGTGTTTCAATATATATGTTTAGTAACATTGGGAGACTGGCATAGTTGTAAAACGTTTTATAGTTCAGACATGAATCCATAGTTTGGTGTTTGCCTATTCATTTTAAATTTTAGGAGAACAACACTGGATTTCACTTGCCTGTGCCTACTACACGTGATAGCACCTTATAACCTTTCTCACTCTACTGTACTGAAATGCCTCCACTCTTTCTCTGGGAGATCACACAACTAAGAGCAAACCTTTGTCACACATATTTATGTCTAGTTCTGCAGGTGCTTCATCTCCACAATCCTGTCTGCAGCTTAGGGAGCATGTTCATGAAAGGTCTGAAAGAAACCACAGAACTTACATTTTTGACTTTCAGTAGGATATGGTCCTTAGTCTATAGAACGCTAATTAATGAAAGCCACAGCTCTTGAAACTCTCTGTTGACATCTTCTTTTTAATAATGGTTGGCATTGAGATGGCAAAGAAAAATTTCTTAACCCTTTACAAGTTTACTTTCTCCAGTTTCAGGGGTGTTATGTGGGCATAGTGTTAGTTAGTTGTTAGTTGAAAACATAAGAAAGATTATAAATGAGAGGAGGTCTTGTGGTCCATCTAGCCAGTTTGGTACTTAATGACCAAAGAAGGTCATCCACCCTTTTCTTGAAACAGACTCCCATAGCTTTTGGGTAGAGAAATGTTTTAATTTCCAGTACCCTGGCCTCTGGTTCATGTTTAACTGTTTTATCCTGAAAGGCTGTTGCAAGCAACAATTGAAAATACAGTATCAACATCACTTTTACGAGCTCTGCAATATTGTCGTAACAGTGCTGTGAGCAGACATTGAACCTGCACAGCAAAACCTAATTGGATTTCAAGACCAACACTTTAGCATTTTATCTAAGTATTGCCATCCTGGCCAATAATACAATATAACAAAAATACAGTGACATAATACAAAACATCATTCGACTCGACAATATCGCTCAATCAGAACCAGTACCTTAAGATTAAAAAACAGACAATTGGTTTGTAAAGAATCTAAAAAATAATAATAATATCCCTACCTGCAGACAGGTTTTTTTATTGTTCAACAATTGAATGCTTTTAGGTGTAAAGCATTCAATACTTGTAGGATTCAGTGTTGTGTAAGGTAGCTTTAGCAGTGAGTGGTTGTGAAAATGTTTTTGTTCTTGTAGGAAAACCTAAAAAGGATGAGCCGTTCAAAGAGGAGCGAAGAAAACCGGAACCCCCTCCCCAGCCCCCCAAGCCCACCGCTCTGAAGTCGGGACAGAGTAGCAAACCCTCCCAGCAGCACCAGCCCCCCCCTGGACCGCAGTCCGGCTACGGGTCCCACAAGGACATCAAGCTTACGCTGCTCAACAAGGTACCCTCCCCCTTTGGAGCAGATACAGCTGGCTGCTGCTGGGCGAAACGTCTGTCACCTTCGGCTTTCGTTTGTGTAAGCACTGTGAGACAGAAAACATAAGCCCAATATCATCACTCCTTTATTGCCATAGGGATTCATGCTGAGGTATGTCTCCCGAAGTAAAGGCAGAATGAGAGTCATAAGTATAAGTTGTAAGGACATCGTGTTGTCCTCTGTCATTGAGTTAAGGTTAAACACTCATTACTAACGCATGGCTCGCTAGTTGTATGCGATCTTTACAGTGTTGTCCGAAAGATGTTTGTTCCATCTGTTCATTGCAGTCTCTCTGTAGGTACAGTGTGGCTCATAGTTCAAGGATGAGCAGACACATGTTAGTGGGAAGAAAGTATACACAGTCCGTATCCTTCCCAGAAAGGTGTGAGGTTTGAGGCAGTGAGCCAAGTCGAATCACTGCCAACGATTCCAGTGTGCATGTGGAATGTGAAAACAAAATTAGATTGACTGTCGTCATGTCAGTTACATGCATCTGTTTTTCATTAAAACTTGTTTTTCAGCAAGCTGATAAAGGAAACAGGAAAAGATACTTACCATCAGACAAGGATAGGCCAACTTCTCCACTAAGCAAAAGAATAGCCATGTCACCGGAGAGAGGTAAGGAGATTCAGGCTTTCTTAGACTTTCGGGAATTTCTACCATATAACTCCTTATCATTAACACATCTAGAATTACCAGTTATGCAATGAATAATCGCAATACAGGGTGATTCCGTTACTTAATAAAGTGTACAGTACTTTAGGTTTTAATATCAAATTGCATTCTTCAACTTTAATTTTTACCATTTTGGCATTGTTACAGAGTGTATTTCACCGAGCAGGGGGTTTAAGTGTTAAACGTATTGTTGTCCAATGTGTGGTGAGAGCTGGAGTGTATTGCCTGCCAGTTAACAAATAAGTTAATAAGCGGAGCAGTTCCTGAAACCTCAGTTGTTTGAAGTCTAAGAGTGAAATGTCTGCCTGGCAGCCATCTTATTTAAGCAGAAGCCTCATTTTGACGTGGTAATGGTATTGTTGCAGGAATAAAACCTGCCAGGTTTGGGATTAATTGGCCAAACAGTTTTTGCCCTGGAGCAGTTTGCAATATCGAATCTATATCAATAAGAGTGTTGATGTTTCAAAATGGTGAACAGTTGGCCATCCTGGTTTAAACAGGAACCCTATTTCTCTGACACTAGAGTGATATCTACCACATTTGGAATTAACTGGCTGCTTTTTTTTAAATGAGCAAATGGTATTACTGGACTCATTTCACCTAATGTGGTGATGCAGTGTGGGCATATCGCTGAAATATATAAGGTGCATATTCTGAAGCAGTTCTGGAGGTTTTGAGTCCTGCAAAGTTTCAAATGTTTTGGTGCAGCATTTCCCAATACAACTGTGGTTTAAATTGGAGCCCCTGCAAAACTTATGTTAACTGTATTGCCGTCAGAATTGTATCTACCAAATTTGACGTTATTGGGTCTAGCAATTCTCGAGCAGGATGGGTTTTACCGAGCCATTATTGACATGGTGTTGGTTGGGCAATTAGCATAACTTTTGCAAATCAGAAAGAGCTTTGGTGGTTTATGCAGTCTGTCAAGTTTCTATTCAGTGCATCACAGACATTGTTATGAATCGCATAACAAAAAAGAAGTGGTAGTCTGGTGACCATCTTGGTTTTTGAAAGAATCCCATTTTTACATGTTTACATCCTGTTGTTACAAGAATTATATATTGCAAAGTTTGGAGTTAATTGTCCAAACAGTTGAACAGGCAGCTTATGATGTGTTGCTGGTGTAAAATTATCATTACAATTTTTCAGGTTCAGAATTTTGAAAGCTTATATTATTGAAATCTAATCTGTCATCAGTCAGCCTTTAAACAGATCTTGAAAGTGATTTTGAATGTGTGGGTCAGACCACCATCAAGGTTGACACAGGATTGCAATTTTTGTAGGGCACTTTACTTGCATGAAGTTGCTGGGTTGTCTAGTCTTTGAACACTAAAAAGTGGAAAGAAAAAAGAACCCTTACTATCACAAAACTCTTCCCCTCTTGATGACAAAATATAAATGAATGTTATTCCAAAAAAAGTTTGAAACATTTTTTCTTTTACTATAGTCCTAAAACATTCCATTCAGTTCTTCTGGTGCACACATTCTAAAGCAAGTCAGTGCCACTTACCAGAACATTTCACTTGTAAATTTGTGTGCAAGAAAGTTTTTCTTCAATGAACAACTTCCTGATATTGTCATGTGGTTTTTGTTTTGAGAAACAATAATAAATGTTATGTATACCCATTCTTCAGTCAACAAGACAATGCCAAACATAGATAATGGACCAAATGTGGCGATGCCTAATATTACATTTGTTCGGTTGATTACCCACAGAGGAATAACATTGATTTCCTGTTTATTACATTTAGGATATCTTACCCTTCTACCTATATCATTTACTGCTGCAGGCTGTTTGGGAAGTGTTCTTTTACAGTTTCAGTCATTTCCTCACTTGCTGTTTTGATGAGCAAATTGCCATACTAGGGTGTTGGTCTTGCTGTTTTGACAGGAAGTGATGCAATGTAACCTGCAGGGCAACAATATTTTTTACCACTTAGCATTGTTCATTTTGGACGTCACTAAAACATGCACTGGAAAGTTCTGATTCCTCACAAAACCTTTGTTAGATGACACTGAAGACTGTAAGGTTTAATTGTTCTGTTCAATGGTTATTGACAGCTCTAGGTGAGGCCTTTGCTCAATATTTTCTCTGGGATTTCCTCTAATTTATTAGAACACTGTATGACACATCATTGTCAAACAGACAACATCATTAACCCTGACGTAACTGGGAGTAGAGGACATTCCTAGATTGCATTCTGCTCTTAATTACTTAGCACTAATTAAACTTATCATATCCTGTTTTGATTGTAAAGTAGTTTTTCATGTTGGGTAGGTTTTTTTCGTCAAAGTTACAACCTTGTCTTTGTTTTTGTGTATGAATAACGTATAAGCATTCCTGGCTTTTGGTGGCAAAATAGGATTAATCATTATGGAGAATTTATTGTATTTTTGCTGTATGTTATTTCTTGTGAAAGTGCCTTGCCCTTTCACTTTCAGTTTGCAGTTTTTAAAGATGAACCCATATCTCGTGAGGTACCCCCAAGGCCTGGAACTTTCACAGATCCAGGTCTTGTTTCTCCTCTTGTGATGCAAGTGTTGCCCCACAGGGGCCTATACATTGGTGCCGCTGCAAGCTTGTCGATGTGTTTAAACACCTAGATGACTGCCTTTCAGTTTGCCCAAGTGATTCGTTGGGTTATGATTTTGAAGTGGCCTTCTGGGAACCCTAACACTGTATTTTTGGAGTGACCTGTAATCCATTTGTTAGTACTTTATGAATGATCCTTAGGTTAGGTCCTTAGCCAGTGGATCAGTCCCTATGTGAATCCAAGCCAGGTATTTTGTCCATTATCACTAGTAGACCACTAATACTATGCATATAAGCTATGTTTCCATAGTAAAGCTCTAATACACGGCTTACTAGATGTTGTTGGCCAGACTAGTTTTTTACCAAATGTCTTGGAGTAATATTTCAGTTATGGATACATGAAACTTGTTGTTCCTTCCCCCATGTTTCCCATGTTTTATCGGTCAAGTTAAAAAGTCAGAGACACTATTGTTCACTGGATGCTGTTTTATTGTGTTGTGTACAAGGAAACACTTTTGTTTTAAAGTCTGAGAGCAGTGTTTATCTTTAGGGTTTCCATTATGCAACACCTATCCACGGAAGTGCCTTGAGTAATGTTCAAAGCAGTGAAGCAATTTTTTAAAGATATCACTTACATAATTATTTTTGTAAATATTGTGTGAACTGTGGGTGTAACGTCTCTTTCACACTCCAGTAACTTGGCTAAATAACACCAAAGTATCAAGTAGTAGCCCATTCACTGCCCAGTAATCAAAATGAAGAGGAACAGAAGATTAGTAGAAACTTCAGAGGATGTGAATTAATCCTTCACTTTTCAGATGTGATGCCAAGTAATCTAAAAGAGAAAGGTGTAGCATGGAAATAATCGGGAAAACTGACACTAAATTGTTGATAGCTTACAAAAGTAAGCTGTCCATTCACATTTGGATTATGTCTTTATGCTGTAGGACTTCTGTAACTGTGAAACTGGAGCTAAGTGTTTTCCTTTTACACTTTTTGGTTTGTTGAGTGATTTGGTTTACTAAACACAAAACGTGTTTTTCTTAATGCCGAGCAGCCTGATTTCAAATTGACTGAGTAAACTGTGTGAAAAAGGTGTGTGAAGGAGAGCATTAGTCTAAGCTTAAAGGTTGAGATCTTCCGTTTCTCTGAACTAGAATATGGTAGACCAGGCAGACAATCTAGTTATCGGGACTATTTAAACTGCAAACGGTTCTGAGAGGAAATGTCACTTCCAGCATTCTTGGGCAATGCATCTATGAGAGTCCATAGACACTCTTTCTGTCCCTTTGCAGGTCGGGAAAGAAGAATTCCAGGACGGCCCGTCTCCCCCAAACTGGACCGTCCCAGAGGACAGGGCCAGCGACCACCACCAGCCCAAGCAGAGAGGTAACCTTATTATTCCACAAAAACATTTAATGAATTTAGCATTAGCATGGATTTTAAACCTGAACTAAATGATATTGTTTCTGAGTAGTTAAGAATGATAATCAATGTAGTGTTTTTTACTGGACTTAACATATATACCATGCACTTTTTTGCATGCACTTAGGTAATTTGCCTTATATATCCATCTTATTATAGTGTATATCCACATAGTGCATATAGATTTTAAAAAATATGGTGTCAACAAAAGTCTGTAACTGTAGAGACTAAGTTTCTCAACGCAAAGGATGAAATTTTCTTAGGTGTAGTATATATCAAGGAAATGGCAGAATCGGAGCTTAAACCAGGAGCACTTTCTGGAAGTGAGCTCTTTTCCTCATTTATTGTTCTACGTGCTTTGTTTTCCGGTCTTTGGATTGAGGCTTCAATTTCAGTGTCTTTTGTTATCAGAATTGGAATTAAAACCCAGGCAGCTTGTTTCTCCAACAGCCTAGTCAACCAATTTAAAATGTCAAGACTACTGTCCTCTCTTTCAGGTCTTTTAGTATGATTTTCAACACTTGGATCTAAAATCTAATAATTGTAGTAACGGAGCTACAGCTTTGCAGAATTTGATTTTACAAAAATGCTGTTGCAACATAATATTTTGCTCATGTTCGTGCATAAAATGTGGTTATAAAATACATTTAAGTTCCCTGAATTATGTTGTGCCCATGTGTTAGAAATATGAGAGCTTTGTGCATCACGTGTGCCATCTGGCAGCCTTAGTTTCTGTATTTTTAGTTCTTCTAGGTAAACTAGTTAGTTTAGTTTTGTTGTAATAACAGCTCCAGTCATTAGAAAAGATGCAGCAGTTAAAAACTCCTGTCCGTCTTATGCCTTTAGTAGGGAAAATGAGAAGAATTCTTCTGTTTCTTCATTTGACTTAAAATTAGAGGTATCCGCATTCATAATTTGAGTTGAACCCTAACATCCAGTTTCATCTCCCCCTCCTCCCTTGCCCCTGTGTTACCGTTGGGCTGCTTTTGCACTCCCTGGTTTTCCTTTCAGGAAGCGCCCACTGTCTCCTCCGCCCAAGTCCTCCGGCAAAGGCCCCAGCCTGGCGGGCAAACCTCCGGGGGGTGTTGGGTCGGCCCCCCCAGCGAAGTCCAGCAAAGCCAGCACGCTGTCCCGGCGCGAGGAGCTGCTGAAACAGCTGAAGGCTGTGGAGGACGCCATTGCACGCAAGCGGGCCAAGATCCCCGGGAAAGTATAGTTACCAAACCATTTCAGCTCAGAGACAGAGGGAAGATTTTATATTTAAGACACAAATGAGAGGAAGCAGACGCCGTCCTGCTGCTTCTTGAGAGGGGAAAAAAAGGCCTCAGTAAGTTTCTTATTAAAAATGGCAAAATCTTTGATATGTTTTTGTAAGATTCTTTGCTGTGGACTGTGAATGCTAAGACCCACCTCGTACTTCAGGCAGTTGGAGGAGACGTTGGCAGTAACATTCGGAGAAGCAAAGAACATCACATCCACAGGCCCTTGCCCATGGAGCCTTTCTTAACCAATGAACTGTATTCTACTAGATCTGTGCGTTTAGTGTTTTCAACATGATATACTTCAATTTCTTACAATGTACGACTATAGAGATAACAAATGACTGTGATGTGAAGTATTTTGCCTTTCTTTTGTTTTTAATCTGGCACAGAATTTTTTTCCTAGCTCTTCCTAAATAAAAGATAATCATTCTTTATATTAATTGTTCCATATTTTAGTTCATACGGAGTGTACCTGGTTGTATTTGGGATGTTGGCTGAATAAAAGTAAGACTGCATCTTGGTTTCATGACAAGAAAAACAACAAAATAAACTATTTTGATAAAGAGATGCTTGAATTTTGGAGTGTTTCCTGAAGTGTGGTTTGATGTTTTCTTCTATGCTAGAGGGTCAGTGTGTCTGTGATTTGTCCAGGTCTTTAAAGAGCCAATAATGAGCTGATTCAGTTAGTTAAGGTTACAGCCGGACTGCAAACTACTGTTCTAGAGCATCATGCAAATGTTTTCTTCTTTTTGTGATTTATCATGGAAAGCACCAATAAAAAACAATGTGTAAATAGCAATCATGCTACAAAACATCAGCTGATAAAAAGATGGAAAGACTGTGCTGAAGACGTAATGAACAAGAGGTGGTTGAGTTGCATGGTATATATGCTTGATCATATATAGTATATAACTGAAACAGATTTAAAAAAACAGTTCTTCCCCCTCAAGTTTTTCTCCCTCATGTGTTCTTGTATCTATTTTCCACGCCTAGCTCTGACTAAAATAAATGATGGAATAACAGAATAGCCGGAGACAAAAGCTAAAAATTTCGGAACTTCGGAAAATGGCGACAGCCTTCAGATGTGATAAAAAAAAAAGCCTTCTGGGTGATAAGACAAAAGAGTAGCTGAGCTCATTCCTTTGGCCCCATGAGGAACTAGGAAGATTCTATTGGTATTTACCTTTGCGCTCATTTAGGTGCATCAGCTGAGACTCCCAGGAAAAACAAAGGTTCAGGCTCAGCTGGCTCAGTGGCTGTAGCCTTTCAAAAACAAACATTCTCTGCCATTTTTCCCCAATGTAAACTTTTAACTGTTTGTTCTCGCTGAAAGCATTTTAGAGGTCAAAGCTCTTGAGTAGTAAAATGAAAGTGTAAACTGGGAGAACTCCACAAAAAGGCTTTGTCCAGAATGTTTTTATATTTTTCCTTCTGGTCCCAACTCCCACCTTGTAGATTTGATGCTAGAAAAACAGTATTTTGCATTATTATTGTCACCATAAACATGTTTTCTGACCTCTTGTATCTTTTTTCTCCTGGTCTTGGCTGCTGTGCACATACACGCAGCAGACTGTATGCATTCAAAGTGAAATTTACAAAGATCAGTTTGTCCTTGAGTTTTTTTATTGCAATTTAGCCGTTGTGGATTTGAATTCTTCAGATAGAATATAATTCAGTTGTAAATGCATCCAGTTGATCCTTGAATTTGCAAAAAGAAACCCTTCAAATTTTGTGAAAGCAATAGAAATAAATAAACCATCCAGTTGTATGAAAATGTTCTCCTAAAAATTGTCTAAAACAATTTTTTATGGCAGTAGGCAACACTTTTTTTCCTTTGCAAAGCAAAATCAAATCATCTAGCCCTGTTTTGTGATTGTGATTCTCAGGGTGAATGTCCAGATTTGAACCAATGTCCTTCAGGTTACAGTATAAGATCCAGAATCAGAGCAGGTGTTTGCGCAGCCCTGGGAATTTCTTTCCAGATTTTTTTTTTTCCAGAGGGTTTTTTGTCATTGTTGCTCCAGATGATTTTATGTGATGACAGGTGACATCATTAGACGCCTCAAGGCACAGTAACTTTCAGGTTGCTGTTAATTCTAAAGATTTTAGACATCCATCAGTGAACAATGAAAACATTGCACACCCTGTGCACTCATTGTATTCTATTCCTAAAACAAAGTTAACTTAAAACTGATTTTACCAGAACTGTATACTCTACGAGTTTTTGGAAATAATCCAAGTTCAGCCCGACCAGTTATTCAGATCAAATATTTGAGCCGTCATTGGTGTTTTTACTTTTAACTGGGAATAACATGAATACACAAGAAGAAAATTGTTCCATTTCAACCCAATGTAGTTGCAAAAAAGGTTACATTCTCACAACAATAAGTACACTGCTCAAGGGGGAGTTTCTTTAAGAAATGTCTTGTCCGAAAAACTGAGAATAGTATTACTGTTTCTAAAATACTTTCGCATTTCCCACATTATTGCCACAATTAAAATGGATATGGCTCCAGAGATTAATACATTATATTTGTATCAGTTATCATGGAAATTATAATCTAGTGCTCAATTTAATTACAATTTAATTGTAATTATTGGTTTGTTAAACTCATTTTCTTATGTCTTAATTACACTTTCAGTTTAAGTGCTCTTTTATGTAAACGTTTTTGCTCTGGAATTTTTATACTCCCTTTATCCCTCCATGTTATTGAAATGAGCATTGTTCCGATGATGGAGAGAGAATCAACACAATAAATTACATTCCCTCCATTTTTGTTTTTATTCCCAAGAATCTGCTGCACATTGAAAGCCTGTTAAAATTTGACAAAAATGTTATTTGATTGATTTCGGTTACCTTTTTCTTTAACAAAACGCTACCAGTTTCCCACAACATCTAGGAAAATACCACATTCTTGATAACCTGGGAAATTTTCAAAGCCGGGCACAAACTCCAGTTTTAAGCAAACTCTTACTGGGAAAAATGTAGGTCAATGATTTATCGCATTGCATTCTAGTTAATAAGTGTTACGGGTTCTTTTGGTCTTGGTTTCATTACGAAAAAATATTCCCTGCCCTCATGGTCTTTTGGACAAGACCTTGAAAGAAAAAGCAGTTCAAGTTAATTCAGAGAAATGTTAGAAAGTCCTCTCCAATTTTTATTCAGTGAAAAAGACTTCCCCCACCCCCCCAAAAAAGAAGAAATCACTAAATCATGCTAATAAAAGTCTACTTGGCCCTTGTGACTAGATACAGAGAGAACTTAAAAGTTCCCCATTATATAATTAGACCTGTATTATTTGAACAATACTTCCTTTTTTAACAAGCATATTTTATTTTTATTGCAATTTATTGACAAAAGCAGAATAGGCTTGTATCCATTTCAAGTTGACCATTCCTTGAAAGGTAAAAAAAAAGATAAGTCATATAACGAATTATATTCACAAAGTGAAATTAAGAATTTCAGGATTCTGTGATTCTTCGTTCTTCCCGGGACATAGTTAGCCTTATTTTATAGCTCTGATATTCTTAGTACAAAAATGTACAAAATAGTACAAAAACGACAGTTTGACCTTTACGCCTTTCTTCAAAGGCTGATCCTCTTCTCAGAAGAGCAGCTGGGTGAATATTTCTGCCATTCTATCACAAGTAACAGGTCACTTGGTCTTCATCTCCTCTGAATGAGATGCTAACACTATAACTGTGCACCATGTAGATCATACCGCTCATTTCTCAGGGTGTCCAGCTACAAACAGCAAGTGATGAGTCGTTGACCAACCAGGGAGCTTCTGTTCGTCAACACTGCTTCAGATATTAAAGCAGATTCTAACTCTGTTTCCTTTGGGCTGTAATTTTTGGTTTTCAATATGTGCCAGGAGATTGTTTCTTATTGATACTATAGAGTACCAAATGATTTCAATTAGATAAAGTAATTTCACCATGAAATGGGCTTTTGAGCTGGGAGTTTTCCCTTTAGGAAGTGTAGACCTGAAGCTATGTGAGTAAACTGTTACTCTTATCATTTTAGTACAAAAGTGAAATCTGAAAACCTCTTTCCTGAGTATGAGTATGAGATTTGCCATTGAAGGATTGTTTTTATATATCTTTTTTATAACACCATGATAATCTCAAAATCACTGTACACTTTCTGTGTAACCCAGTGGTTACCTGAAGCACCAATAACTTCTCAACAGTAAAAGGTTGTGTTTAAAAAGCTTCTTTGGTAAACAATATGTCCTTGTGATTCTGACATAACATGTAGACTGCGAGTAGCTACAAATTATTCAAGAAAACGTAAGTTTTTAGAATGGCAAGAATGGAAAGTCAACCAGTCGCTGGAAGAGGGGGCGCTGTGAGAATTGTATCTTCTGTTATCTGGCTAAAATAAAGAGAGCTCAGCCACTCATCCTGGGAAAACTGACAGAGAAAGAGAGAAACTTTTTCTTCCTCTCATGCTATTGTGCCTTGGCTTCAGCTGAAATAAAGGCCTGGTGCTCATGCAACATTGCACCGGTTTTCCACCCACAATTACCAACCAATTCTGTGTAAACATCTGCACTAAATAGGCCTTAGGTTTAAAATCTTTATTTTCATAGCCTTAATTACAGAATAATGTTGTTTAAGAAAGAGTTGGTTTTAAGTTTTAAGAAAGCATTGAGCTTGAAACCAGGACTTTTTTTATTTGTTATTTCGAGCTCATTTAATTAAGTGACCTTGGTTCACTGATTTTCCGTCCTGCCAGCAACTTCTGATGAATTTCTAAATATTTCCACACTTTTCACTGTATATGCAAACCCCCTGTTTGCCTTTCTATTGTTTTACTTCATTGTTTAGAAAATGACTTTATGGAGGTAACATAAACACATCAATGTCTTGCACATATCTGTTCTTCAACATCGTTACCACTTGTCACTATAAAGAACATGCTTTTTATAATAAGAAATAATTCCTTAAACTCGCTTTTCTGGACACTCCACTCAAAGACCTTTACTGGGGATCCCCTCCACCACCACCAGTGTGCAGCCCCACCTGGATGACGTGACGGCAGCCAGAGTGCGCCAGTACACTCACCACACACCAGCTGTCTGTGGGGAGGAGAGCAGAGTAATAAAGCCAGTTCAGAGATGGGGATTATTAGGAGACCAGGATTGGTAAAGGCGATGAGGAAATTTGGCCAGGACCTCAGATTTATGTCTCCTCCAAAGGACTATAAAATTATCTCTGTTATAGTGGGAACTTGTCTATATTATGTTGCTTTCACCAGATGTCTATCCAGTCCTAGAGACTTTCTAAATCAGAAGCAATCATGGAAGAGTATTCAGTAAATTCACACTTACAATTCTCTGGCGTCCAATTGTTTCTAAATCTGTGTATGAGGAAACATGAAACTGAATGTCATGCTGTGATCTGTCAAGGGGAACTTGTCTATACTGACAACAGAGAATCAGAATGTTTACACACTGACCCAGTTATGCAATTAAGAAAGTGGTTGACAAAAATAAAAAAGACATGACTTCTACTTTAAGTGACTGATTTCTGTGTTTTACTGTGTCAAGTGTTTACAGTTTGTGGTTGTACTGAATAGCCAAAGGCAATCATACTGATACTACAACACTGCCATCTAAAATCAATTTGCAATGACTTATTGTTTCTGTTACGTAATTTCAGGAAAAGGTCTGATAGAAACTCCAAATGTAACTATTCTCTATAGAGTAGAATAGAAGGCTTTGTTGCCATATGTACATATACAATCAAATTCCTATTTGCGCCAATCTCTCAGGATATGCACAATACAGCAGACTACACAGTACGACAGACAGCACCACACAATGTAGACAGTACATTACAAAATGGTACATGATAAATAGTGATAGTATGTACAGTCAATAAACAAACAAAACCACAAATACATGGTAGAGAACAATAAACATGTGGTAGTGAACAAAAATATATGGTAGTCCAAGTCAAAAGTGCACAGTGCAGAGCTGCAGTGAGTTCGGAGGCACTGCACAGATAGCAGTTTATGATGAACCCTGGGTAGAAGCTGTCCTTAATCCTAGTGGTCCATGCTTAAATGGCATGCTACTGCCTGCCAGAGCAACTTCAACAGATGTTAATTAGAGCAGGGAAGGTAGTGGTTATTGGGGCTCCTCTGGAAAATTAAACCTTTCCTAACCACTTGTGTGCAGGAGATCAATCTGCCCCCAGGAATTCCCATCAAAGGGCGGACTCCTTATTTCTGAAACTCCTCTGGAATCAAAACAAGCTGGGGTGCTCTGAGGTCACATAATTCCGTTCAATTGAATTTGGATAAAAGTTTAAATGATCTATGTGGGTGCATATATGTTATATTGTTTGTACATATAGATTTGAACTTAATTTTAAGTGAACAAAAAAGTCTGAATGTGATCAAAATGCACGACATTTAAAAAGGGACAGTGAAGCCAATTGTGTGTCACTGATTTTCAACACAGGGAAGGCAGTGGTTGGAACCAGACAGGTCCATCAACAGAAAGGACCTTCGTCTTAAGCAATGAAACTACAAAGGGACAGTCCCAGAGGCAGAAGGCAAAGAACAACACACTGGTCAGAATGCCAGTCTGCTGTAGGGCTCACACACACATGGCATGGGGGCAACTCAGAGACGCCATTGAAATGTTCCAGACATTGTGTAAAGGTTAACTGGGAGGGGTGAGGTGGGGAGAAGGGACATATACATCCCACACAGAAGATAGCCCAGTAACGAATCGAACCCACAACCCAGAAACTATGAGGCACCAGAGTAAACCAAGCCACCCAATTCTATAACACCTATTATATAGTCTTTCCTATAGCCTATTATATAGCTTTCTTCCACTACAAGGTTTCAGTCCCCCCACAAAACTGTAAGATTTTAATCTGTCTAATATTGTCTGTTTAGAGAGAATAATAAAAAATATTTGAGAAAGTTTTAGAGGGGGTTACCTCACCCACCTTTACACCCTGGTGGTCTAGTTTGAGGTTTCAGTGTGAAGTAAAAAATAAGAAAGCCTCATAACCTTTAAAGAAAAGGTTAAATAACACTCCGAATTTCTTTGCTGACATGGACGCAGTCCACACAGAATTCCCATCCACCTTCTGATTTCATTTGGTCTTAATTATATTTTAATCATTGTGTCAAACAGAAAACAAGAAATGAAATGACCCTGAAGTGGTAAGGCTAGGAATTGTTTCGAGAGCTTTTTTAGTTTAGTGCTATTGTTGATGCCTGCATAAAACCTGTATCTGAATGGTTTAACGTAATATATTTTCTTACTTTCGCATTTAGGATAACATAATTACACGGGCATGAAGGACAGACCGAGAAGTGATAGTTCACCTATTCTTCAAATGTCTTGATACAATTTTAAATTCATTTTAAGCTTATGTTGGCAATCCCAAAAGTATTGTATACAACATTTTTCCATTGACGTTTTGCATGCAGATAGCCTGTAAAAATATATTTTAAGTAATTAAGTAATCTGCAGTTAGGGCTTCTAAATGTCTTGGTGTAATACGCAGAGCTCAGTTATACCTGTAATCCGTTACGCGCAACCGAAAAATATTTTTATGCGGGTACCTTCACCTGGAGAACCTTATTTGAACTGGCTTTCATTTTTTAGCCATTAGGTTTTCTGAAGAATATGATGTTACTGCATATCGAATATTTGTGTCTCGTTTTGATTTCAGCGTCTGACCTCATCTTCTAAAATAGGCGCCTCCCCCTTAATTCTACATCGTAGGTATGGAATCCAACTTGGGGAAAAAAAAGGAAGTCAAAATCATGTAAATTATTTCTTTGGATTTTCCCCAGGACAAAAGTGAGTTGGAGCTACAGTATAAATTTCGACGGGCAAATTATGGCAGGAACACAGAGCACACTCCTGAAAGCCAGCGAACTAGCTGTCTGTCCTTGCTTAGGAGCTCAACCACTTGACTTTTTCCAGACATGCTGAAGGTACGTTCATAAGGAAAACCAGGGCGCTTTACACCATTATTCTCTGACATACGGACATTGTGGTCAAGCTTTCTTTTAAACTTTAACAAGAAGTGCGGCTCTTTGCGTTGGTTTTCTATTATACAAGACTGTATATATTATTTTTTTCTTTATTGCAGATCCTGGTTCTCTTGGCCGTGACACAATTGTGTTTGACGGAAGGGCATCGCTGCTACGCAAAAGGGGACCTGGAGAAACATTACAGGAGTTTCGTAGGACGGATGGAATTGGAACGGTACCCACCGTATTACATGGTCAGGGAGCTGGAAAGAAACCCAGGGAACACGCATGAGGATTGCCCGAACTACCGCGTTAAGCGTCCGATGGGGGATCATAGTCGCCGCTCCATCTCCCCCTGGCGGTACAGGTAAGGACACTGCCTTTCCTTATTCCTCAAGGTGCGCTATGCGTCTCCAGCAGAGAAGGGATAAGAGCCGATTCCACTTTGCAGACTTAGTTAGGTTGCAGCTGTGAGATTAGAATCGAATGATGTGATTAAGCACATGGGTGGAGATGAAACCATCTAAGCCTAGCGTCAACATTTTAAAATTCCCAGCTATGTAAACAAGTTTAAAATAGGTGCTAAAACCAAGGCAGGAAATACGTACTGTACAGCAGTTCAGGGATGTGCGTGTGTTTTGGTTGATGTTAAGAAAAGCGTTGGTTGCTTGATGAAAATAAGGCAAGCGATTTATGCGGCGGTTTTCTCTAACGGCGTTTTCTCTTGTTCCCATTTTGCTGTCTGGTGAAGAATCCATGTGGATGAAAACAGATTCCCGAAAAAACTGGCCTACGCCGAGTGCTTGTGCTCGGGATGCATCGATCCTAAGGACGGGACGGAGAATCTATCCATGAACTCTGTCCCTGTGGAGCAGACCATGATGGTTTTGAAAAGGATAGATTGCCCGCATCGCAAGTCGAACGAGAGGAAGTATACCTACGTTGTGGAATATATAAAAGTCCCAGTGGCTTGCACATGTGTAATACCCAAGACCCATTCTTAGCCTCTTATAGAGGATAATTGTGTCTTTTAACTCTCATTGTAGTGACATGAGTCACATATATACGTGTTGTGTTTGTTTTAAAATGCACTCTTGTTATTGTAAGTGATAACATGAACCGAGTTGCTTATATTGATAAGCTCCGTAAGGCATGTTTTTACATGAATTCGAGATTTATATGGAGTCGTTATTTATTTTATTTATGTATTTATTTAGCTATTTATTTTTATTCATTCATAACTGTCCTCATTTGTGATTTAAGGCAGTAGAGGTTATTTATTGTACTTATCAGATTACGTAAACACATTTGTTAGCATTGAACTGACTTTATTTCTCATTATAGTATAAAACATTCAATATTTAAGAATGTTCGAAAGAGCACTACTAGGCGTAATGTAAACTAGTACAACTATGAAACGACCGATGAAAATATGCGTTGGGAAACTAATCTGATTTTTGTATACATATCATTTAACAAGACGAACATAAAAAATGCATTTGTTATTATTTGTAATACCTTTGTATGGCTGTTCAGGTTAAAATAAACTACTGGTGTCAATTCATTAACCTCGTTACATTTTTTCCTTGTCGGTTTTCAGTCTTGTTCTGCTTTAAGTGAAATACTGCTCTCACACGCTGAGTAACAAGTCAGTTTTAAAACCTTATTATATCAACAATACAAACAAGAACATATATAACATATCAATAGTAACGAGAGCTCCTTACAGCTCTTCGCCATACTCGTCATTAAGGTTGGACGAGGATGGGCTCATCATGGGAAGGTATCGTGACGTCTTTTCAGTGCGACGCGAAAGTGTTGTTGATTTGCATGGGACTCCTACCCACGTAACTTAACAGAGATGTTGGTGAAACTCCTGGAGGCTCTTGATATTCTTATTAAACCTGTTGCAGGTCAGTGAGATGTTACGCGTGTTGAACAGTATTGTGAGTTTTTGTTGCCGCAAAAGTTGTCTTGTTTCATCCGTTGTCTCCCCGTTAGCTGTGCATACCCAAGTTATGGACACTGGAAAGCGAAACTTTCTCCAGAATATAATAATAATAATAATAATAATAATTGCTTACACTTATATAGCGCTTTTCTGGACACTCCACTCAAAGCGCTTTACAGGTAATGGGGATCACCTCCACCACCACCAATGTGCAGCCCCACCTGGATGATGCGACGGCAGCCATAGTGCGCCAGAACGCTCACCTCACATCAGCTATCAGTGGGGAGGAGAGCAGAGTAATGAAGCCAATTCATAGATGGATAATATGAACGATATGATTCGCTATTTCGTGTTACTGTAGCACAGGTTCGTTTTCATATGTTTTAAAATCTTAGGTGGGGGCTTTGCTGCCCTTGCGTTTGAATAGTTTGGTCAGTAGAGCCGTCATATTAAGATAGTCACAGTAACCATGTGTTTTGTAGGGGTGCTCTAAGCGTCTTTGAGTAGGTTCAGTTTGAAGGTTTTAAAGTGTAGCTGTTAGTAATCCATCGAAACTCTTCCGCTAAAAATAAAAAAAAAATAACAACGCATTTTGTACAATAATTAAATGGTAATAGAACATTACTATATGAAAATAATAGAACCCCGTATATGAAAATACCTCCATCAGGTATACGCCTTTATGGCACAAGGTGTGAGGGACATAGGAACTCGTTTGTCACCTCAGATTTCAGAATTCAATAATGTAAATGCATTGTTGCTTCCTGAGGTATTGTTTTTGTTGTACTAGTGTGTCTTAAGCGTGCTCTTATTTCATACTTTTTGTCGGTTAAATCAAAACTTTTATCTCATGATTAAGACTATGTAGTTTATTTTAAGATCTAATGCATTTGGATTTCTCTGGAATTTTCATAATTAACTCGTTATAATGAATGAAATATAGCGATCGCGAAAACGAAAACAATTACTCTGCGACGTTTTTGAAGATGTGCAGGTTTTTGCATTATTTTCTTTTCTGATTTCGAAATCATTTTGTGCAATTAAGGTTTTTTTAAATCACAGATAAAACACTGAATCTGAAGGCATCGCCTGACAGTAATGACGTTTTTTTGGAACTCTTTGTATGACTATTTTCAGCTAGATACGTTGCTGCTTAGTGTTGCACAACCTAGCCTTAGTTTTACAGAACAAACGTTGATTTCGTTTCTCTTCCTTAAATAGATACAATGCAGGGTTTCCCACAATTTTATACAGGCGGGCCGCCTGGCTTGACAAATGTGTGAACAATGACAAATTATGCACAATATCGAAATTCTGTTTTCATGGGAATACCTCACAAGATCCTTTGGCGACCAGCAGTCACGATGGTATATAATCGCATAGCGTTTGTGGAATACTTGTATCACGCATAGGGAGCGAAACACACGGCCTCACACCTTGGACTAAAAATCTCACGCATTTATATCATGGTTAAAAATGTGTTTTTTTTTTAATAAAAGTAAGGAATGTACAATTTTTAAATTGTTATAGAGTCTTGCGATCCCCTTAATAAAGCAATGTGTTTTTGTATGTGAATAAAATAAACCATTAATTCAAATAGTATGTAATCGCAATTTTCGACGTAGAATCCCATGCAATGAAAATCATAGCTACTGTATGTTTGTAAGATGTACAAGACAAAACAGGGTTTCCTCACAGCTCAGTCATAGAGTCACAAATACCATGTCGCCTGGTCGCTGGCCACTTAATTTTTTTAAAGTAAAAGATTTATTGGCTCGATGAGCTCAAACAGTAAACAGCGCCTCAGTAGCAAAAACCACCAAATAATGGCCTTTTGCATCCAGAAATAAAATAAATAAAAATATATTTAATCTGTAAATCACATCATGACCTGAATGTAAAGGTCAAACCTTTGTGTTTATGTTGGTGTATTTACAGTATGTATGGAAGTGTTGCTAGCAAAGCAAAACTGACCTCCATCATCAAGCTGTTGGCATTTTAAATAGCAAGGCGATTCGGGCACACAGCTCTTCCACAGACAGCTTCATGGGCAGCGTATTACTCTGATGATCCCTATGTAATCAAAGCTGTTGTTGTTGTGGTCAAACATCTTGTTCAGGATAATACTGTTTAGTTACAATAATATGATGGTTGGTAAGCTCGTGCAGTATTCTAGGTGTTGGATATATACAGTATGAAGTGGGGGTGGAGGTTATTCCTATGCTTTTTCCTGTGGGCAGCCCTGCATGTCCTGTGGAAAAAAATACTCCAACCACCTGAAAAGACCTTTTATATTTGTTTGGTTTTTGTCATGGATCGGGTGTCTGTGTCTGTGTGGTAAGGTCACAAGACGTGATTGTTGGTCTCTGAAGAAGAGACGGATGATCCTCGGTCTATATGACATTTTTAATTACCTCATTGTGTTAATTTCCGGACAGAGGCTATGGGGCTGGGTATGACTGATCATGTGGAAGATCTGGAGAACAGTAGTGACCACCCAGTTCCCCAGGCGAGGCACAAACCAGAAGGTTTAATAGGTCACTTCTAATTCTCTGTTTCTAAACCCGGAGTACAACTTCCATTTTGACCAGATAAGCAGGTGGTTTGTATGATGAAGTAGAGAGACAGTCTGAAATTAAAACAGAAGTCCTGCAGCTGTCAAGCATATGGCTAGTCATTTCATGTGTAAAAAAACAAAATGATCAAAACACACGGCAAGGGTGGACTACTGTAAGACTTCAAAGGAACAAGTAATAGGTTTATTCCATGCTGAAAAAAAGAAGAAAGAGAACACAACTTTTGGCCGTTGAGCCTTCTTCAGGTTCTCTTTCTTCTTTTTTTCAGCATGGAATAAACCTATTACTTGTTCCTTTGCAGCCTACGCATGCTGACGCAGCGCCCCACCTGAACTACTGTAAGATTTGTTTGTTGTACTCTAAAATGAGAGTTGACAGTTGTCGTTTCAGATTTTGTAGAATGATTTTCCATGTCATTGTTTTTGAGCAGATGATAAACTGCTACGTAAAACATTTAGAAAAAAAGTTTTTTTAATTACCAAGAGTTTTAAGGTCTCAAATGAAGTGCCTTTCCTGTAAAAACATTAGCAGCTTTGTTTGCCATGTGAATGTATTTTATTCATTTCAATGTCATAATTTTTTAGTTGCCCTAAATATAATTTGTGAAGCAGAAGATATGTGTCAGTGTTCTTTAATGGACCAGGGATATTTGAACAACTTTTTTTTTTCTCTTCAGAGTCTGGCATCAGCGATGTGCATACAACAGAAAAGGAGGCCTTGCTGAGAACTCTGCAGGCCAACATTGTGCTTCTGGGTGAGAGGCTTCGCAGTGACCCTGCGTGCCAAGAGCTTGGCCGCCTCAGGTCTCAGGTGACAGAAGAGGCGAGCTGGTGTGAAAGCTCACAGGATGTCACCTGGAACTTCGTGCTGGAGTGCCTGGTGCTTCTGCAGAGCCTCAAGCGCTGCCTCACCAGACTCTTGGAGTCGTTCAATCCCACAAAGCCTAACTCGAGGACCCCTGAGGCTGCCCCTCCTTTGCCTCCTGATGTCTTGAGCATTGCGCAGCAGAAGACGGTTTGCTGCGCCTTGCAGTTTGTGGTCACCCTGGGCATCTGCCCCTACCTTTTGCCCGGGGTTGGCGTCCCTCTGAGCCGGCGCTCTGCCTTCGGAGCGGCTGTGGAGAGCGCGCTGCAACGAGACGTCCCCCCCGACGGCACGCGCAGGCTGTTCGTGTCCTGCACCGCGCTGTTGGAGGTGGCTGAACTCTGCTCACTGGGCACCATGCTCTTCACCCGTCACTTGGGTGATATCCTGGCTGGGCTGTGCCAGCTGGGATATTGCCCCAGCAGGTCTAAGGCCGAGCTGGCTGTTGTCACTGAGCAAGGAAAGGTAATGTCGGTCAGTATATTATTTCATTTTTGACGTTCATGTATCGTGGAGTATTTCACACGCTGAATAAATTCTACACAAAACCCTTACTATTGGTGAATTTGCAATGGGCTTTGCTGCACCTTGACCCACACGGTGTAAAGGCATTTTGTTGCTGCGCTCTTGGGATACTTCTACATTAAGCACTGTCTGACATTTCAGTATTAATCGCTACTTTTAATCCTGGCACCTCAAAAAAAGTGAGCAATAATGCAGCAAAAGTGATTGAGAGGCTGAAAGGGAAAAGAAGTGACAAAGAATGTTGAATTATTGGTTAAGAAATCTACAGCATTCATGAGATTACTGTACAGTATTTCAATAAAAATAAATAAAAAGGAAAGGATAGTTTTGCTGCACTTTTATCTAATGTGTCATGTGATTCACAATTCCCACAGCAGAGAATGAAATAATCCCAAAACAAATCCATTGAAGTATTTTAATTCCAGTAAAATTCCAACAATGCCGTTTAAGAGGCTTAACATGACTTTTACATAGTACACATGTAGATTTTATTATTACATAAATATAAATATTAATCACTCGTTTATTGACATTATTACATTGCAATAATGTCATTGTTAAAGTGTGGTTGATTTGTAAACCGTAGGTAAATTACTTAAGGCTCATTTGTAAATAAAAATAGAAGGCAGGGAAGCAGAGTGCCAATTTAGATTCCAAAAAGACAGACACCTTTAGCTAGAAGAGAATTTAGTTGCTGTGAGACAGAAATTATCATGTAAACCGTTGATTTACAAGCTAATCATTAATTGTCATTATAATTATATCAGTTAACAAAGTTCAGAAACGAAAGTGCATCTTTAGATGATTTCCTTTCAGTTGGCATCATCTAAAAGATCTTAATGTTTTTAGATCTATACTGTAAGTTGCCTTTTATTGATTGTTGAAAATAGTTATCTGGAGCACTGATCTGCAATAGTTATCTGGAGTGCCTCTGGGTCAAATACTAGCTGTTCTCGGTTTGATCAGTCGTAGGAGCCATGAACAACTGATCACAGAAGGTGATATTAATTCAGGAGTGATGTAAAAATAATCAAAACAGATAAGTTATTATTCATGCTGATAGTCATTGGAGACGTCTCTGTTCTGGCACCAGCTGATTTAAGATGGCTTTGGGGACCCAGGATTTTAACAAAGTGATAATACAAGACAGTTGACCACCCCTGTACTAGTTCATAAAAAGAAAATGGAAATCCACTAGATAAAATCCTAATTTGGTCAGGCTAAGTTCCTAACAGCTATCCTCTGCAATGACAGTTGTACTTTGTGAAGTTATTTTTCAGACAGTTCCACTAGAGGGTACTGTTATACACTAGTATAAAGATGTCAGTCATTTTGTATTAAGCAAATACGTATATCACCTAAGCAATCAATTAATGTTTACAGTTGAACTGTATTTGAAATGCATTTGCCATCGCGCATAAATTATTATCTTTTTGTAGTGTTGTAGTGTTGAAAGTTTAGGTATCGCATTTGCATTTGCAAATTTATGATTTCAGTGGCGTGGAGTCATTTGCATTTGTATCTGAATGCATTTGGCCTCATGACTGATGCTAATAAAGTTTTCAGAGTTGATCAAAATGTGCTTCCCTAGAGACTGAGTGCAGTAATTTGCATTGGCCATTTATGATTCTTTCATAGAATTGCCAATATTGTGCCAGCATTAATAGAACGTTTTTACTAATATTCAAAGGTTTTTAGTTAATAAATGCTCTTTTCTGTATTGTATTTTTAAATGCTTCCATTAATCTTAGAGATGAGGCAACATTTATCCTTTTCAAGGGTCGCATCTATAAATTATTTACAATGATTTTTGGTTCTCAAAAAGGGATACAGGGACCCAAGGGGATTTTCAGAGGTCTCTTAGGATAAAAATAAGCTTTTTTCTCCAGGGTTTAGTAAATTATGCTAAAGAAACTGTATATTGCAGTAGATCTGGTGTAGTAATTCTCACAAGTATATTGTTTAGGATGCTGTTTCTTAACAGGATCTGCACTGATGTTAACAACTGCAATCCTTAATCTTACCACTAGAAGGCATGAGAGGAAAGGAAAGGTGAAGAATCAGAAAAGGACAGCACCAGCTAGATTGTACAGATTGTACAGTATATGTGCTAAAAACACGAACAAAGATGCAAACTCATGCAAGGATGCAAAAACATAGGTGCCATGGTTCGAAACGTGTGTTTTCCTTGTAGTTCTGATTTTCTGTTAAAAAATGTTCTTGTGTTACAGGGAGTTAGTATGGAAGAACGCAGGAATTGTAAAAGAGCACTACAGGGGCTTCTGGGAAAAGTTTACCAGCCAATCATCATTAAGGAGCTCCTGATCCTGCAAGGTGGCCCAAAACAAGTAAGTGTTTGGATTTTGGCAGGACGAGCTGGAAAGATGAAACCCGAAAGTCTGTGAAACAAAAAAAGATGTCTATCCTGCTCTTTCTTAAAATATATCATTTAAAGTTTAATTTTGACAAATAGAAAACAATTATTGCTTCAAATGGAGAAGCTCCTGGACAGATTGCAACAGCAATCAGCAGGGTCTAATTGACTTTAGAACAAAAGTTAAGAAATATTCACCCATTCAAGTCATACTGTCACACAAAGATATATAAGTTATTGAACTTTGCTGCTAGTATCATATAGGCAACTGATGTACATAAACACACTAAACCTACAGTATTACTTATTTATTGAACTAATTAATGATGAATTAATTATTTAATAATAAGAAAAGATACTGAGGACGATTCTTTAAGAAGGTCTCAGCCATGATGGTGTGGATTGTTGTACAGTTTTCATTACCTTCATATCTCAAATATTGTTAGCAAGACTTTTCCCACTAAACATTAGAACAAACTTCACTCACCCATGATTTCAGATGTTTCCATTTTACACTTTTTTTTAAAGATCACTTTTTGGCCATATACAATTTCTAGTATTAGGAATTTGTCTTTTCGCATACCCCAACTTGCAACTCGCATACTCCATGAGACACACAGACAGGGAGAGAAGCTTGGCGTCAGAGCGCAGGGTCAGCCATTTAAACAGCGCCCCTGGAGCAGCTGGGGTTAAGGCCCTTGCTCAGGGGCCCAATGGAGTAGGTTTCCTCTGCCAGCCGTGGGTTACAAACCGGCAACCTTCCAGCCACAGGCGCAGATCCTTAGACACAGAAATATCTTCTCTCATTTAAAGTGGTAGACCTGAGAGTTGCCATGTCAATGTGAGTGCAGTGAATTTATTACCCTCCTTCTCAGAACAACTGGGTAAATCAGTGCTTATCTGAAGCTGATTTACATTATGCTCTTGAGTGCACATTCGTAGGGCCCATTCCTGAGAATGTCCTTTACCTTACACATTTTTTCTAATGAGGCTTTTACGCCAGTGGGACTCTTTGTGGGAGCGCTGTACATTTCTTAAGGATTTGTCATAGCTTAACAGTGTTCTGACTACTTGCAAAACCAAATCATCTAATCAACTAAAGTTATTTTAACTGATTACCGTTTATTTGTATATCTTTGCATATCCAAATGCTGTCGTTTAAAGGAAAACTAAAACTAAAGCCTTTAAAATAAAAATGTTTCACTGGAATTATTTTCATGCTAAATGCATTCGCCAAAGGTTTCCCTTTCTTCTTCATTACTGTTCCCACCCCTTGTTGTGCTGAATTTGGGCCCATTCAACCATTTTCATCAGAGATACATGACTCATAAGTGCTGTTACTGTAAACATTAAGCCTTAGTTGGAAAGTATGTTAATAGTGTGAAGTTACATACGTGTGCTAACCGTATAGTGGGCGTGTAAACACATTTTTGTAATGAATGCCTTCCAGCATTGAAGGTGTGCCCATTTGGTTAATATGTTTATGGTAAACTGAAATGCACAGTACAATTACATTTAGTTTTCAGGCTAACAGAAAGGCCATTATGGTTCATATTTTGTCTGGGGAGCAATTATTTTGACAAGTAATCTTAATATTGAATGAGTCAACCCGTTGGTTTAAAATGTCTGTGGTTTGAGGTGCTTTTGGAATTTGAGCAGACACCTTTGCTATATCAGATGACATTGAGTTATCTGATAGATCAGCACCTGCTGCTGAATCTTCAGCTATATGTATGTGTAGATTGTGTGCATGCATACCGTTTTACATGCCTGCACTATATATATATATCCTGTACTGAGCTGAAGGAATGTTCTTGGAGAAAGAGGTTTGTTCTTGTTAGATTATGACTACAGCATGGTGAGACTATGCTGCAGCTTAGGGTGAATTTGAAATTTTGCATCTTCCATGCCTCCCGGGTGAAGCTGAGAGCTGTGTTGTGCTGTTTGTTAACGTTCTTTGAACGCTGCCTTTCCGCAGGTGAAGCAGAGTCCCGGAGGTGTCTCCAAGCAGGCCTTGGCGCAGGCTCCCGCTTGGCTAAGACGCCTCTGTGGGCAGCTGCTTTCTGAGAGGCTCATGCAGCCCAGTGGAGTTCAGGCCATAGTCCGAGGGATTCTAGAAGGAGCTGGAGGTAAGGTGGCCGCAGGGTTATGGCAGCTAACGTTGACATATAGTTTGAATCATGACATTTCGAGACGTTGAGGTAGCACTACTTTCAAACAGCTTTTGGGTCCAGGGTTTGAGTCCATCCTAGGGTGGAGGTTGCATGTTCACCCTGTGATTTCCTATTGAGAACACAAACAGTTATGTGCTCTCAGTCCTGCCTTGCAACGTATGCTTCTGGGATGCACTTCAGAGTTTTCTGGTTTCTACGTTTTGGATAAAATTGATGCCATGTGTAAGTTGTATGAATGTGTCGTTTCAAACAGTCATGGTCTTGGGTCAAAAATCCCAATTGTACACCATAGGATCCAAACAAGTCACTTGCAAAGGTGCCTTTCTGTTTTTTTTCTAGACTGATGAAAACTTCCACTGAACTCTGAGTTTGAAATTTGTGAGTGATGTGAGGGGTTTGATTTTTTTATTTATTGCGGCCTCAAAATTATTTTGCTACTGAGAAAAGCACTGAGAGAAAATATTGCTCCAAATGTGTGCTTGTTTCGAGGACATGACTGAGTCACTTAATGTAACAGAACAGCTAACAGTGTCAGTTAACTTAACAGAACAGCAGCTGCACATGGCATCTTAATTTATTTTTTTTAAGATTTTGAGATCTGGGTGAAACTTTTATATGTACAGTGTCAAAATGTATTCACTTATGTTGTTCAGAATTGGATTTCAGTCATTTCTTGTTTTAAACCACACAATTTGAAATGATCATTTTTCATTTATCAGTTCTGATTAGCTCAGCATGCAGAGGTGAGGACATTGGGTGTCTTCTTCAGAAATGTATACTTGTTGGATCCATCTTCCATTTATCATCCCGTGGGACTCGGACTACCTATTGGAGAGCTAACAGTGATTGCAGGAGGGAGGCAGTTCTCATTGACAACAGTGCAAGCCCACAGGGACCTAGCAGGATCCAGAATTGGTTGTTCAGAGGAAGGCCAAGGATACTCTGGCTGACTCAAGCTCATCCAGCTTTGGTGCTGTACTGAAATTTGTGCACCCCTTCTTGGGGAATGCAGGTCACGGTTTGATTATTACATTGCCCAGACTAGAAACAGAGATGCTGGGACCTCAGGCACTCTTCTCACTTTGCCACACAAGTGTCTTTGCTGGCTGATTCTTGTATGGAGTCAACAGTATGTGTCATACATTTTAATTGAATTTCACATTCAGCTGTTGTGAATGTCCTTAGGCTGTCTTCTGAGTCACACTAGCCTTTACTGTTCAATAACTGGGTTTTATAAAAGCCATGAAAAGTGAACATTTAATAAGGTTATATGTAGTTTTTAGTTTTATAATCACTTGTGATTGAAGTCTAAGTTTAGTCACTTTTCAGATGAAAGCAGTGTGGCTAATCTCTCAACAGTGCTGAAACAGAAATGTTATAAGCCTGTTGAACAGGGAGAATAATCTGCTGAATGCGTTTTTATGAAAGAATGGAAAAATGAAGATATCGGGTTGTGTTCCAGAATTACTGTTTTTCCCTTCAAAGGAGAAGACAGTTTCTACAAATCAAATGCATCTTGTTTTACAGGGATTACCTCTTCCCAGTGGTCCTGTTTTTTTTCATCTCCGCTTATTTGAAGCACACTTTTTTTGTAAGCTGTCTTGTAATGCATTTTTATCTATGAAGTCACTAAATGTATTTTGTTTTATAGTGCTAGATATCAAGGCAGAAAAGAATCAAGATCTGCAATAAAGTTAGAAAGATAAATGCAGTTGAGTGCCAGCACTGCACAGACATCTGATGATATACTGTAAGTCAGTAACAACAGAGACAGAGTAATGTATTACTTTGAAATTGTATTTCAGAACTGTGCCTATTTTCTTCCTCCACAGCGGGGTCAGATGGGGGAAGGGAAGCAGACTGGAGAAAGTGTGACACAGTGGCCAGGATCCTGTCCACCTGCCCCCAGCAGTCTCTGTCTGCAGATGAGTACTACCGACTGGTGTGCCCCCAGGTGCCAAAACAAACTGAAATAGGCCGTTCTGCGGCTCTTAGTTAAAAGACATAAATGAGAATGTTATAGCTGCACTGTATTTTGTTTAACCAGACTTAAAGATCCAAATGATTTGTAGAACAGAACTGATCTGAAAATTTGAACTCTGTGGGAGAGTTAAAGAGTCTAAATAAATTGCTGAAGAGCACACCCTTTAACAGAATAATGTATAGAGCCCTCCTTCACTGACTATGATCCTGAGGCCTTTAACAGCAGGATTTGAAAAGAGCAGATGATGAGATTTCTGGTTTATTGCAGCTGAATTGTTTTTCGGAGGCTGTTTAATAGGCTATAGCAGTTAGTCTTAGCATTCAGTTTACTGGTACAACCAATGAAGTAGTAGACTAGGCATCCATATTTTCTGTCTTGCTTTACGACTGAAGTTTATGAGAGAAGGTTTTGATAATATTAGTTGTATCTTAGTGTAGTGCAGTATAGGTTGTGATCATTTGCAAAAATTGGTCTTACGGAAAAAAGCACAACTTGGTTGTGTTTTGCCAATGCAAAAACTGTGACAGCTTGTTGAGATGCTTTTTATTTTTCTTTTTGTCTTTGAGCCAGCATTTTAGTATTTACTTGTAATTTTGGAATTACAAGCTTTCTCTCTTGGTGCTTGGCTGGCTAGGTCCTGGAGCTTCTTCACATGCAAGCTAAGCTGACAGCCTTGCAGTTCCAGCGTGTGGCGACCACCACAGTGCTCACCATGGTCCAGGAGCAGCCCCAGCTTGCAGAGAAGTACCTCCTTGCCCACCTCCTGAACCCCCTGGTCAGCTGCCTGAGCCTCACAGGTAAAAGCTAAGAACAGCACTTTGGAGTTCTTGGGATATTCATGCAGTTTCCTGGCAAAGATTATATCATAAAACTATCTAAAATAAGACATTCACAGCAAATTAAAAAAAAAGTGACTTGGCACAAAAAAGATACTTTTGTGAGGGATCAGCTCTCCTCTTGAGCCAAGCAATAAAGACAGCAGATGCAGCAAATAAAAGTTCCCAAAATTAACCAAGGTAAATTATTTTTAGAGCTGTTTGTTGCTGACTTGACTCTACAGTTAGCTGACTTAATTATTCACAAGCAAGGGTTTTTATTTAAAAGATGTGGTTTGCCTAATTATAAAGACTGTAAGCAAGGGCTTTTCCTGCCCTGTGTTTTAATGTGTATTGACTTTCTTTAAAAGCAAAGGTCCCTCTGGGGCTCTCTGGTTTCATAGAGAAATATATCACATTCCACAGAAGTACTGTTGAATGAGAATTGTAAATGATCTAAGTGGTATTTATTGAAGAGTTAGAAGGATCAGATCATGATTTAAATTAATTGGAATTTAATTGTGGGGTCTGAGGAGAATTAAAAAGATAGTCAAACACCTCAACTGTTTGAAAGTGAATGTTTTTAAAGTACAAATTATTCCGACACCAGGTGAGTTCTCCCCTTCTTTTTTGACTATTAGACAATAATTGTGGCACACCAGTTGTGGAGGAGTCTGACCTGACCCGATGCATTGAAGATATTTATAAGGTAAACCCAAAGCAAACATTTCTAATAAAACATTGTAGTTTTTGCCCTAGTGCTGACATCGTGTACTCAAGTTGAGCCTGGAAAGTCTCGTGGTGCTCAGTGGTAGTGTCTTTTTGTCTTTTTTAGCATGATGAAGGGAAGACCACAGAGATTAAATAATATCAAGGTGTAAAAAAATACTGCTGCTTTCACAAAGTCGATTCCAGTTAATTTGCTTGACCACTTCAGCTTTCTCCAAAACAGTGCTCGTGGTGCTGCATTGTTGATAAATTCGGTACTCGTTTCTAAACAGTTGATTTGCAAAAACCTTTTTGCAACATCCGTGTTGCAACATGCAGCTTATATATTTGTTGTCCCTGTTCTTTTAAGCTACATATTTCCAAATGAGGTGTTAAAAAATTGACAAGAATTAATGTATTTTGGTGCTAATCTTCTGTGCTGCTTTGTACTGCATAGTCAGGTACAAAAAAGGTTAATTTGCTAGATTATTTGTTCTTTAAAAAAATACTCACCGTGCTTTTGGTGGTTAATAAAAGATTTCTCCAGCCCACAGATGACTTACTGAGTGCTATTTCTGTTACAGGAACATGAGCCAAAAGAATATCAATACGGCTTGTAGCACAAATTTACTGGCTTGAGTTCAAGCTCTCTGTATAAAGATGCTGAAATCTCTAATCCCTTTTTGTTGTTCCTATGCCATGTTTTCTGTTATACAAATTGTTTGAGGGGTCTTGGAACAGAATATCTCAGAGGAAACTTCTTTTCAGTTTGTGGTATGGAAATATCTTATGCTTAACCCAGGAAAAGTACTGTATATTCAGAACCATCCATGTGAGTGAATAACTACTATTTAGTTGTAACTGATGCGACAGAATGAAATTAAATTACTTGGCTATGCAACATGGCATGTTTAAAGGTGGCCTAACAGTGGAAGTTTAGTTTGAGCTTATTTCTTTACATGATAATGATATGAACATTTTTGTGTAATTGTGCCTTAATACTATTGAGGCAACATGATAGCTGGAAGTTTATAAACTCGTTATTTTGTATATATATTTTATATATATAGTATAAACAATAGTCGTTTTAAAGTTGTGGTCTGAAAAATGTTTGGCGTGCCCTTCCTTTTTTCCCTTCATTCAATTTTGAACTATTTTTTCACGTCTCTGCCCACGTGAACCGTTCTTGTACTGCCTTGTACTGCACAGCGAGACTGAGGAAGTGCAGACAAGCTCCTCTGCCCCACCCACCTATCAGTACAGTGTCTCTCACTAATGTGCCTGCAGGAACGTGAGAGATCACACGAGTCTCTCTAGTGATTAATCCCAGGCCTTCCCTGGTGGCAGTGTGGTTCTTCACCACTGCCTGTAGCCAAATAAGTAATTACCTTGTCTAATTGGCTACTTTTTAGACAACTTAAAAGTGATTTCCTTTATCAAACCATACAACTACACTGCAAAGCACTCCTTCGTTAGTTAAATTCACATAAATATGCCTGATCCTGTTAATTATTTAGACAGGATTATCGGAGGTGAACTCGAGCTATCATTTTTTACCCTAATGCAAGCACTTGGAGATTGAGCTGCATTTTATTAATCATGATGGCATGTCTGTTTAAGGTTAATTAAAATGAAAATGTGTATAATTCAGTGCTTCCTTCACCAGAGATGTAAGCCAGGGGCATTAATTATGGGGTGTCCGCTTTAGCTTAATTATACTGTGATCATGTATTATTCAGATGCTTGCACATTTGGATTTTTGATTTTGGTTCCATATCTCTTAGGTTTGTGTTGTTGGGAATAGACCCCTTCCGGCTCTGATGATGTCCCTTGGAAGTGTTATTCCTGTAATTTTTTCTCTGTATTGTTTTACCAAACAAAATGCATCTCATTTACGGTAAGCTGCATTCTCTTTTTTATTCTAAATAGAGTCTGTGAATCTGCAGTTGTTGGCTTTTGTTGGATTCAATTAAAAGTAAACCGGAAAAATACACATACTACTGTGTGCTGTTTTGGGAATTACAGTTTTTCTCGTCCAAAGAACGTAATTGTTAGTCCAAAGCACTCTGTGTGACTACCACTGTAGTAGCGTTGTAAAGTTATTGAGTGTGGCATGACTAATTTATTTGCCCCAATCATCCCCAGTGTCCAATACCCCCTTGTTGAAGGAAGGATCAAAAGTAAAATAATGAGGTGTAGTTGGTTAATAAATATTGGACTTTTTTTCTATATACCTTTTTTATAATTCTGTATCTTTTGGTACCAGGAAGCTGTAAGATAAGGCTTAATCCTTTTATTGATATGCACTCACTGTCCAGAATAGTAGGAACTCCCAGTTAAACGGAATGGACTCTTTCTGTGGCGAGTGTAGTTCACCAAAGGAGCTTCCCTGGCCAGAACAAACCTCAGATCTAAATCCTTCTGACAACTGGTAACAACTGGGGCATTTTCAGTTCAGTCCCACACACTGTTCCAGCCTTCAACATAGCTTCAGTTGTAGTGACACTGCTGAATAACACCAACTAGAATAAGATGCACCTGGGCTGTAAAAACGTGTGAAAGAGATTTTGTTCTAGCTGTTCTTGCAGTGCGTTATTCAACGGGGGTTCCTAATATTGTTTTATGTTAACTGTAAACGGAGATGGGGTCCTTACATTGTGGTACAGCAGTGCTGTGAAAGAAAAGAGGTCATAAAGAATACTGACATTTGAAAAGAATAGTCCTTCTGTGTATGCGATTTCAGTCTTAGATGTGTTTGGCCCACGTCTGTTGAAACTCCTGTCCTCTAATGTTCTTGAAGCTCCCCCTGTCATGAGATCCTGCTGTGGTACTTCTCTAAAACGACGGACTCTGTCGTGGCAATTTCTTCACTGGAGCAGCTGAGTGGTTGGAACAGGCAGCCGGGAAACGAGCCTCCTCTGTACCAGTTCTCTCCCGGGAGTGAAGGGGGAGCTGTGGTCGGCCTGCGAGAGCCTATCTGGTAAACGACAGCATTGCGATACGTACTGCCCATGGTGTCTCCATGCCACTGCATTACCATACAAGTTCATTACTTTCACATGGCTCGCATAAACATGTGTTTTAGGGCTGTTGAATAGGGAAATTAGATTTCACTTGGCATTTGTTTATAGCTGCATATATACAATATACAATATATACAGTATATATAATGTCGCAAAGTTGTAGTCATATCAGCCATTTAAGTTCTGAGTCTGAATGTGAAGAAGTCCATTATGTAGAGTCTGAGGTTGGGAAATGAGACACCGGCCGATGTGGAGTTTGGTTGAAACAGGACTGTCGTTTTGCTCAGCGATGAAGAAGAGGCCTTGTACGAGAAGGTGTCCTCTGAGCAGTGGCGAGTGGAGTGCTTCGTGGACCTGCTGGCCAGCCTACAGGGCAGCAGTCTGCCTGGGGACTACTTCATCGAGCTGCTGAAGGTACCGTGCTGCTTGGGTGGAAATTCTCTGAAGTAGACATCTGCAGCTCTTGTCCTCTAAGGCCACAAAGTCCTCCATCTTGCAAGAGAATGTTATAACTCAGTTTGAACTAATTTGCTTAATTGGATCAGTTGCACAGTTTAAAGAAAGTCTTAAGACATTAATGCTTAAAAGAGACCTATTGCTTAAAGAATAGCTTGGCTCAGTCTCAATGCCAGGAAATGAGTACTTCTGCTCTAAAGTATGGGCTAATGATTTAGCTTACATTGTTTCTGTTCACTTCATAATTTCATTAAAAACAAAAGAATAATGATTATTTCCCCTGCCCAACTTTTCCTTTCACCACGTTGCTAGATATCAGTTGAAAGTTTGAAATCATCAGCATCTACAATGTAGTAAAATCTTTCACTTGTCTTATGGGTGTACAGATAATTGCTTCATTTCTTTATTTCTATTGGTTGTTTCTTAGTTTTCCTGTGTTTGGACTTAGCAGTGTTTGTTTCAAGAGCAGTGTACTCTTGGGAATAAATTAATTCATGAATCGCATTTAAGATGTTCAGCTTTTTAGTCTGTTCTTAAAACTTCTAGGACAGTGGGGAACACAACTGTAGCTTTTTTGTCTTTTTTTACACATAATACACTTTTAAAACAAGTTCAGAAAATGCGTGTTTTTGAAAGGAAGAGAAATAGGAAAATCAGGTAATTTCAAAAGAAGTCACTTTCTCCAAGAGTGTTTATGACACTTAATTCAAGCTGGCTTTACTCTAAATGTAAAGGCAGAAGTGAGGTGTCTTCTCAGCTGACATTACTTGGGAATATTAGTTGTGAAAACACATCTTTTCACAGAGTAAATGATAATTATAAACAATACCTCATTCTCTCAGCACAAAGTCTTTCTGTATTTCTAATGACTGTAAGGTACTTAAAAATGATGAGCAAATAATGATAGCTTAGCAAACTGTTATCACCTTAATCACAGCACCAGCATGTTTCTCATGTACTTTAAATCATACCTTTTCCCTAGTTCCCTCTGTGGTCTTTCGCCACATTCAGAAATTCAGAAAGAGATGCAACCTCTTATTACCTGGGGTGACTAGGAGACAGTCGTATTGAGGGAAAAAGACATGGAATAAACAATGCTGGGTACAATCAGTAATTAAAACTCTACAAATTATATTTAAATAGTCGCAGGAGCCCAATCCCAACAGTCTTCTTGTTTACATTTAAAGCACAGTTATGTCTGGTGTTTTTCAAAGTGTCCTTTTCCCCTCTTTTCATTTACCTTTCTAGCAAACTCAGAAAAGTGTTGACAGAGAAATTTGTCAATCTAATTTGATCAAACAATTTTTTTTCTGTTTATGTGTCATAAACGTAGTCATTTAAGACAAATGAATTACTTAAGTAATACAGAGATTTCAGTATCTCAAATTTTCCTCATATCTGGACACAAGATAAGCTTGGAAAATTGACTCCATCACAAGTTATTTTCTATGAACTTCTTCATTTAAATCTTTAAAATTGGGGCATTCTACTTTGTCTTCCAGGAGCTACAATAATATTTTCAAATTGCATTTTTTGCTAATTCAAATCTGCCATTTCAATATGCATGCTTCCTTTGATAAAACAACAAATTGTGGTTTATGAAATAAATAAATTAAATGAATGAAACCAATCTGAAAGGAAAGTAGCGAATGTGGATCTGTCTTTCCTGTAGTCATAATTCAGGCTGTTCTGAAGAGTTTATTAATTTGTTTTTTAATGCAATCTCAGTCCATCGAATACACCAATGGACGTAACTTATAACACTTAGCAGCAGCATCAAATGGAGAAGATGGAAAAGAATGGTAGTGTTACAGATCACATTTGGGACTGGGTAGATATCATTAGTGGATCATTATATGCTGCATTCCAGTTAGTCCTTCTCCTTTTCGGCTGGTAAAGTTAGAGCATGTGAGCTGAGATGATAGTTACACCAGTCAACAGAGGCTTGGCAGTGATACTGTAAAAGCCAATTACATAAAATGCGTTGCTTAAGACCTGTTTCACTAATCACTAGGATTGAGATGACGGCTGCAGACTTGAGCAGCACTCTGATGTCATCGTATTTTAACCCTAATCCCTTTTTATTGTTGGATTTAGAAATGTACAATAAGCACTCCTCACAGAAAAATATTCCAGGTTACGGTTTCCTGAACATGCGATGTTGGCTCCACTCAGAATAAGACCTGCGAAGAATACACTGGCTGTATTAGAATGGCAAAATTAAGTGAAGCAATCCTATTTCCCAATCGACGATTTATCTCATCTGGAGCCAGGACATTTGTCAGGACTGTGAGAAGAAGGGTTAATGTGTTCGTCAGGAAACTGACAGTTTCTGAATTGTTTTGTCTACTTATTCTACAATTGAGGTCAAGCTTCTTAAAAGTTTTGTAATGGTAAATGCTTTGTGTGTGAAAGATTGTCTTTGTAAAAGCAAGCTTCCTACAGTTCAGGATAGTGACAGTGATTACAAAATGCGTCATTTTAGTTTTGTCAGAATCGTAGTATTACTGCTTTTGTGTGCCTTGGTGTGCCTCACCAATTCTTTAAAAGATTTTGTTGACTTCACACTAATGGTCAGTGGAATTTTTTTCTAGATCATGAGCATCATAAATTATACTGACAGAATTTAAATAAAATTGTATTTTATTGGAATATGAATTGAATTAGGACACACATTACATCACATAGTATCTGAAAAACTATTTTTTCAAAATCTTTTTAAATTTCCTGGGCTGCTTCTGGGGCAGCAAGGTTAGCCCACCTTTTAACATGTAGCTAGATACACCTGCTGCAGTGTGATCCTAATCTGTAAGATGCTTATACTGATCTTCTGGCACTTGCCATGCTAGAGAATAAGAGTAACTGATGAAATACTTATAACCAGTTTGACAGTTTCACAGAAAAGAAAACCTGTTAAAAACACTTTTTACCTGTAAAAGGAGATTAGATAAGAAAATGTTTTTTGATAACTCTTGATAATGTGATAACTCAAGGTGACGTACATGGAAGGAACAAGAGTTGACAGACAGAAGTACATGCTTTCAATTAAATGAACAGAGAAAACAAACTACTTAGCTGAACTAGTCATCAGTGTTTAATACATGGAAACATAAAGACTAAGGTTTGTAACTGTTAAGACTTTTGTAAGACTGTTGGATGTCTGTCAACCACCATATCTGAAGAGATTTTAATTAATTGAAAAGGGAACATTGGCAATGTATTCAGCGGTGACCAAGAGCATCTGTCACACGTACAGCTGCTTGCCTAATGGTCATATCTCAATCACATCTCAGTTGTTTAAATTCTAGTAATTACATTTTAAATAAGAGAGAGAGAGATGGGTAAAACTCCTGGTGTCTCTTTTGCTCTGACCCGCATTATCATCGAGGGAGAGCCAGTTTGGAAACTCAGCAGTGCCACTTGTCTGACTATTTGCAGCATTTTCCAAAGTGTCCTAGAAATAATGATGTACTTGACTGCAGTCCTCGTGTGGAAAAAAAAAAACATTTATAAATCGTAATTGCAAGCTGGAACACAACAGAAGTGACGTGGGATTAAAAAAAGCAGATGTTTGTGTTTTTTAAGGAGAAAATGTCTATTGAATTTACATGGACTGTGGGTTGTGGCAGTCCTTATGTTCCTATTAGTGGGTGGTTTGCCTTGCAGGAGTTGACAACCTGGGTGGAGGAGGAAGAGGAAGAGGCCGCATCCACATTAAACATGAGTCTCCTGGAGCTGGAGCAGTACCAAGAGCAACAAACAGCCAAACAAGAGCAGAAGCTCCTGATATTGCAGGTCCTGGCAGTTATGTGTGAGAGACTCTCCCACACACTGCTGCGCAACCCAATTCAGGTCAGTTGGAAGGGCATCTTAGAGCCGTGTGCATTTGTCATCTGTCTTACCAGTTGCCTCTTTGCGTTAAATTCTACGCAGTCCTTCAGCAGTCTAATTTTTGTTGTGATATGCCTTCAGGATCTAAAGCCTACGCTAAAATCCAGTATGATGGTAGTACAGCACTGTTTTTTCATTCCTCCACAAGAGCCCCAAGGTGGTCTGGTGGGTGGTCTTGGAAGAAAATCCAATAGGCTGGCCTTCCGTGTTTGGTGTTTAACGAAAGTGACAGCTAGCACTTCCACTGCGAATGTTTCTTAGCTTTTTTGTTAGCGCTCGTTGTTTGTGACTGTCCACAGGTGGTGGAGTTCATTGCCGCCATGCTGCAGAGGGTCTGTGCCTGCCTGGACAGAGAAATTGAGGGGACTGTGGAGACCCAGTCACTCAGCATGGCCATGGGGCTTGTGGCAACCATGCTGGCTGGAGCTGCTACGGTAAAGCTGCCAATCTGCATCCTCAGATCATCACATTTGTGTGTAGTTCTCTAGTCATTTCCGAACAGCTGGCTCCTAGAGAGCAGGATGCATGTACAGTACCAAGACAAAGTGTGTGAAGTACAAATTTAAGTATGGAAATTTTAATTTTAGTTTTTATAGTCTTCTTAAATCAAAACTAGTCTTTATGTAAATATCCGAAGGGATTTATAGTAAGCAGTTTCATGTCTCTTGGAACAAAATGATGTATGAATTAAGGTACATGAAAAAAGAGCATGCAAACCTTTATTTTTATAAATTAGGTGTCGTATAATTACGTAGACCTTGGGGGCCGAGTATAAAAACTCTAAAATTTTAAGTGTTGTGAGTTTGGTCTTCACAATACGGGTGTGCTGAAACACATCTTGCCACAATCTAAGGAAATCTTCGAGGACCTTAGAAAAAGAGATCTTGATACTCATTAGTCTGGAAAGAATTATAAAACCTTTCCAAGGTTGTTGGGCTCTACCAATCCACTGCCAGACAGTTTACAAATAGAAATAATTCAAGATAAGTCACTCTAACCAGGAGCAGTCATTCTACCAACATCTCACCAGACACAAACCACAGACTCATCAGGGAAGTCACAGAGAACCCCAGGTTAATATCCCAGACACTACAGGGCACTCTCACCTTGTCTCATGCAAATGGTCATCATAATCATGACTCAACTATCAGAAGACTTTTTAAGATATAGGGCAATGACTCTTTATATTTTCAAAATGTTGTCTAGTCAACAATTCCAGGTCAAAGAGATCATTCATAATTTCTGACTATTTTTGTTCAGTATGGTAGTTTCACTTTTTTGAAAATTTTTGTTCTTGTCAGAGGAATTGGACGATTATATGTGTGAATGGATTAAAAGTGAAGGTACACAATGCTAACTAAACTGTCAGGTGATGATTATGGAATTCTATAATGACGGAAACAGTTTAGTATAGACACTGTACTTTCTGATATTCACTTTAATGCGCCAGTAATTGCTGCCTAATTATAAGATTTAGTGGCATATTATTATTGTGTTGTTGACTTAATTGGATTTTGAAGTACATGTGCTGGTTTTTCTCCATTTAATGTTTTGGATGTGACCTGAGGGGTTACTGCGATAACAGGTATGCGAGGTTGATTTAGTATGTAGTGTATACATTTGTGCGGTGTCCTCTCTTAGGGATTTTGATTAGTTTTGGGTGGGTTAGGGTGTGGGGAATGCCCTAGAGATCAGGCGTAGATCAAGACACAAGGAGGGGTTATGTATGTATTAAGGAGAAATGGATGAGTCACAGCACTGAACACAAATCAGCTTACTACTGAAAAATCATTTTTTAAACAAATACCTAACATACGCAAGACATTTGAAAAGTTTGAAAAACTTTACAGCAGCTCTTCAAGATATTAAAGTAGAAATGTCTCTTCAATGAGTGATACTCTTACGCATTGACACAATTTTAGGATGCGTATACATTTTCAATTGAGATTTAATTCATTACCAAGTTGCTTCTTTGAAAGCCGAGGATCGGGAAAGGGAAAGTCTGACTTTTAACAAGAAGTATCTGCTTCCAGCTGGAATCGGAAGATTACGCTGCAATGAAAGTCCTGCTACCACTGTTACACCACATATCCCAGCAGCACCCTGAGCCGGTAGTCCAGGAGTTGGCTGCAGACCTGCGTGCCACCATCGCCACTCACGGCGCCTTTTCCACAGAGGCCGTGCTCAGGGCAGCTCAGAGCGCCTCAGGCTCCACCGCGGGCATCGCTGCCGACCGCGGCGGCCGCAGGGACAGACCCCCAGCGGGCGGGAGAGAGGCCGACACAGTGACGCGCTCAAGAGCACAGGGCTGCTCCGTGGTGACCACTGAGGTTGAGGAATCGCCTGCAGGTGAGAAAAGTCCAACAGATGGAGGCCGGATCACAGGGACAGAGGGTGGGACAGCACAACATGACCGACTCCCCTCGGATCCTGCGGGCCAGCGAGGGTCCAGAATCAGCCGCAGTGATACCGCCCCTTTACAGCCAAGCAAACCTTTCTCAGAGTGTCTTCTGGAAGCCTTCGATCCGGATGTTCCAACCAGAGCTCTTGCCTTAAGGACGTTGGCTCGCATGATTCAGGACAGAGATTCCCAGGCCCTGGGTTTTCAGGATAAAATTCTCACAGTAAGTATTATCCATTCAAACAGCAAGAAGTCTTTGCAACTGGTGGTCTTCAGATCACGTCATCATCACTTATATCACTTAGGTCTGTGGAAGACTCTGAGCCAAACCTGAATGTAAAATGTGTTTTTAAAATAATCTATGATACTGTATCTTTCTGGTTTTGAAAACTCAGAGAATTAGTGCTGTGTTTTTTTTCTTTAGATTGATAATATTGATGATGCAATGCAGAAACCCTTTTTACTAATCCCTTTTTTAAAATCTTTATTAGATGGTTAGAAGCTTTTTAAGGACTCTTACTTTTTATACAGGCTTACAGATAACTCAATCCTAAAAGTCTTTTTTTTTCAAACAAAATGATGACAGTTTCATGATAAAATTTGTTAAGTAGGTTTTAAATAGCTGTCTGGCTTCAGATTCTTTTCATCTTGGATGAGGCCTGGCCCTCTGAATCATGGAATGCGAATGAATGTATTACGTTTGCTTTAATATAAGATCAGAGCAATCATTTCTTTTGTGCACTGCAGTTTCAGTATGTGGGTAAAAATGAAAAATGTCAGAACCGTGTTGGAATTCAAAGCAGAGTGAAAGCAGGGTGGCTCAATTCACTCTGGACTTTAATTGGGTATTGCCCAATTCTGGTGCTCATTAAATATTCTTTATAATGATCTCAATCTCATGTCTTCTTAGCGGGGCTCCCCTCTGAGAGACAGCCTTGGGAATCAGCCTTGGCTAAACTTGCTGGAGCTCTGGGGGGAGGGGGGCGATGGGATTAAATTTAAGAAGTGGTTGAAAGGGTTGAGGACCGCACAGTTTTATCTTTCAAACTGAAACGGGTGCTTTACTGTTTATGAACTCAAATTTTAAAGTGAAGATGAAAATAAGATTCCGTTTTGAAAACACATGGTTTTAGTTAATGATGAAAGATACTCTAGATCCTGGGCTTAAAATGCTTTCGATATGTCCCAGGAGAGCTATCTTACATATAAAACATGGCACCTGGGAGGCATCCTTTCTTTTGAGCACTGCTGTGTTCCAGGAATTGTGATATTGCAGTTCTATGGAGAAACAAGGGTATCCTGCCTCAGTTTTGATACAGAAGCAGTATCAATCAGAAGTGATTGATACTGCTGTTCCAATTACGTTATGACTAAAAGATTCTGTGGGAAACTTATGTTGATGTCATTTTTTTTTTTGCTCCAGGGCAACAAAGTTCATCTTCTGTTTTGTGTAAAAGTATTCATCTGAAACGGCAAACCAAAGGCTTATTAAAGACTTTTTACTGCCTTAATGTTATCTTTGGAAAAATTAGATGGAGTTGATATGGAATCACAAGTTAGCAATTTAAAGACCATTTAACATTGAAGAGAATTTGTCAGCCTTACTGGCCCAATTGGAGAATGGGCAGAAATTCGTGGGCTGGCCACTGTTGCTTCAAAACTTCCCCATTGTGATACTCTTGTTTGAGATTCAGTCATCTATTAAAAATAAGGTTAAATGTAATGGAGTACTCACTCTGACGTCAACAGTTGCAAACCAAAAGGCTTTTAAAACTTTTTTCCACATACAGTCTCTCAGATTTGAAATTCTGTCCTTGGATGAGAAAAATGTGTAAAATACTGTTTTTTAATGGTCTTCCATCTAAGGTTACTTACCTTCTGTGATACTAATGATCTTCATGTAATAATTCACATTTCAGGTGTTTTTGGAGAATTTGGAACACGAGGACTCCTTTGTGTATCTATCAGCAATTCAAGGTTTGTAAGGTTCATATGTATTACAAATAGTAAATATATTCTGTTTATATTAGAATATATAATATAAAAATGTATTTTTTACAGGCATTCTTGCATTCAGTTCACAGTTCGTTTTTATTGACTGATGTGTGTTGTGATTGACCGATTAGTAATATTTTACTGATGATCTGTATTTTGATTTCCGCAATATTACAATATTATAACTAGTATATTAATCTCTATGTGAGGTATTTCATCACACTGTACCAGGACGTGAAAATATAATAAGGGAAATACATTGTTGCCTTGTTTTATGAAAAGGATATGTCCAATGCACATTTAATTAATAGCTTTAGAAGTGAGATTAAAGATCAGTGCCAGTTGTTTCTTTTAGTCCGTTTTCACTTCGCTCCATTTGTAGTGGGTTTGGTTATACAAGATCAGACTTGTAAATATGTGGTTTACATGATGTTACGAAATAAAGAGTCAAAACAAAAAAAAAAGTTGGAAATGCATCAAGGGAATATCTGAATGAAGTGCAGAGTAAGAGGAGGATAGGTTCAAGCCTGCTCCATTTGGGAAGTGTTTAATTTCACGTTGCTCTGAAGAGAGGTGTCCGGCCTGGCAGAAATACAAGATCCTATTAGAGTGACTTTGAATCTCTCACCTATACCTGAGTCAGTGAAAAAGAAATACAAGCTTTTTCTGATGCAGTACTAAGAGAAAATGTGTCATGCATTCTCATGCGTAATCGGAGCACTTAAGCAACATGGAAATGAGTTGTTGTGTGTAATCAGCTCACTACATGCTGAATGATTTACTTTGCAGTTGGGAAGACGGCAAGACAACAAAAGAGTCAAAAGCCAATATGCACTCTTTCATTAAAAGTTTCATTTTCGATTAGTTTGAAAAGTTTCAGTTTAAGGTTTGGGAAAACCTCTAATCTCACCACTACCTATAGTATTGGAAGCCTATACCCCAGCTCCCGACCTTTAAATATGTCATGGTTGTTTAAACATACGCCAGTGCTCGGTTTGTATTTCCAAGACTTATTCAAGGGATCCCCAAAGCCATTGACCTGCTCCTTCTATTTAAGCACACAGGAAGCAACAGCACAGTAAAGCAACAGACCAGTAATGCTGTAATCATCTCATCTGGTAGCTGCTGTCAATCTGACTGATTTTAATAATGGAGCTCTGTCTATGACTAGACATTCCTTGTAAGAAAAATGTACACAGTCAAACACAAACATAACAAATAAAATATATAGATTTTCTTTAATTAACATAAAATATAAACATTGCATGTATAAGACCTGTTACTGGTTTATTATTCGCACATTTATTATTTATGCGTGACATTAACCCACTGGGACTTGTGGCCTCGTTTGCAAAGGGCCTGAGGAAATATACGACATCAAATGTTAAACCTAAAGCTTAAGAGTTTGAAATAATGTTCAGAGTTGTCCCATCTTTTTAAAAGGAAAAAGGCTACATGATTAAAATGTTTTAATTTCATTTATTGTCTAATAAGATTGACATTTAGGCTGTTCTGCAGCTAGACCTACAAAACCAAATACATATCATCCATGTCTATTAAAGCATCCTGAATGGTGGATTTTGTTTGAGTAGTCAGTGCTACAACCTGGTTGGCCAGGACACTGAATACCCTTGCCAGACCTGTTCAATCGAACAGATTGATTTGCTTTTATTCACTAGTTAGTTTTTGTAAGAGTAATCATAGTACCATATCTTAATAATCAACAGAGTTACATTGAATCAATGTTTTTACAGTTTCACAACAAACATGGCAATGTATAGTATTTTTAAGAACATCTTTGAAAACAGCTGAAAATATTTTGTAAATACAATAACTGGGAGCCTAAACCCGGAATATTTGATGGCCTTTGTTGATGCAAAATAACATTCCTCAAAAATACATTTAGCATTATTTCAGTTAAACCCTGTTCTGTGTACATTACCATGCCTTACTGAATCTTAAATAATGAAAAGTGATGGAAAAAGACAACGATTATAATTCTCTAGTATTTAGAACAGTATGCCATGTCATAGTAGCTATGTACTGTAAGCCTCTACGGTATTTGATTATTTGTCTTCCTGCTTTGCTGTAGTTGTTACTACAAAGTCTGTGGTTCGTAGTTTGAAACAAACAAAAAATTGGTTTAACGGGTCTGTGCTCGGGACCAAGGTTTATCCACTTTGTAAGGCATTAATTTAATCCAAAGATTGCATTTCCAAATCCCTATGCTTTAAAAAAAAGAGATCTCAGGAAGCCTTCCTGTCATTCAGGTGTAGGTTTATCATCCAGATTACATCTTTATAATTAATTGGAGTAACCCTTGAGGTATTTAAGATTCTATTAAGATTATTTTATTATGAGCCTATTCTTACAGTTGTCTGCTCTCCATGTTATTATATTTTCTTAAATGCAGTTATACAAAATAACCCTGTGGATGTAAGGGGGAGAAAATGTCTTTAGAATGACAGTCTTTATAATCGTCTTGCATGCAGTTAAGTCAGGTCAGTTAAGTTTAACAATTGTCACTTGGCCATGTGTTGCACTCTCTCTCCCCTTGAGTGGATTCAGAAATTCACTAAATATTCCCATGATTTGTATGACTGTGGTTTGTTTTCAGGTGCAATGCTTGCAAAACTTTAAATGGTGAAATTAAAGATTAATAACAGTGTAGAGCTCTCAAATTGGTGATTCATCCACTGTTTATAAAATAGTCTCCCATGTACTGTATGCCATCTCAGTAACAAACTTAATTCCTTTTAATTGTCAAAGGAACTGATAATTATGACAATTATGACAGCCTGTGTTTATGCATTTCAGCACTCCCCTGCAATGACTGCCCTTTTATTTAGTTAATTCTTTTCAAAATACATGTCCACTTTTCCACAGAATTTAATGATGCAAGTAAGATGAGTAATTATAAAACTAATACATTTCATAGCTTTAATCAAATGTGTCATTCCATCTTCCTTAGCTGTCTGCTCTTTTTCTCTTGGTGAGAACTATCACTTAAGTGTGTTAGCGAGTGAGTAAATTCCCTCAGTGAGCAATGGCGTTCTCTAGTGTGTCATTTTGCTTCATTACTCCAGCTTATACCTCTTGTGCTCAGAAAACCAATTTTAAGACCAGATTCCCAAGTGTGGCCCGTTTTCCAACTCAGCCCTGGGTGCTCCTTTGTCCATTTTGACCAAAAACTAGTTTAAACCTACACACTTCAATGGAAAGCGATTCCAAATATTAGCCCCATTTCACAATTCTACCTATTTATATACTGATCTTTTAGGAAACTAAGACCCAATCATTAAAGACTGCCACTCTGAACACATGTTATCGAGAAACATACATGTGTTCTCCATTCAGTGCCTTAGGCCTGGTGTTTGGACTGATGTTCACAGCGTTGGCAAGAAGTAGGTGGCCATCATACAGTATTTCTTCTTTCAGCGAACTGCTGGTACTGTGTCTGCTCTGCACTGATAAACAAGGGTTACAATGAAAACAAGTGGTCAAAATGTCAAATTTCAATTGGACAACATGAAGATGTCTGATTTTGTGAAAGAATATGCAAAAAACACATTTGTAAATCTAATCTTGCATCACTTCTATGTCATATAGTTTAGAAATGGAAGTCATTTCTCAGGAAGACCAACCTATTGATATACTGTATTTCTTGACAGTCACTGTACATTGTAGTAGTGGCTACCAAGTTTGGGGCCAAGCCCATATTTGAGGCATGGAAGCAGCTGGTGATTGTGACGTGTGTTATCTGTGTATTTTACAATGAAGACTTTGTGCACATAACGTTGTTCAGTTTCGCCTTTATAGACCATATGTTTTAGATGGACATTTGCAAAAAACAAAACTTATTGTCATTGGTGCAATATGTTAAAAAGATAATGGTGACAGGCACATGCTGCTTGAAATAGGGACAATCCTGAAACATTTGTAACTTTATTTCTGGCAAAAAATGGGAAATGCTTTATTTGCAATGTTTTTTATCCCACTGTTCCTCCTAGGTCTAACGGTGCTGGCAGATGTGTTTCCAGACCAGATTTTACAGAGGCTGCTTGATGAGTATCGGGAAAGCCCTCCGGAGGTGAAGAAACATCGCTCTCTTGAGACCAGACTGAAGGTTGGGGAAGTTCTGATGAGGGCCAGCAGGGCACTAGGTCAGTGAGCATGTGCTGTGCTTGAAGTCATCCTGGCTTGATCTGTTCTAAACATGGAAGAGCTTTTCGAGTGATGGATTAAATTGACTTCTGACAATAGTCTAATTTAAGAATGAAAGATCTTAAGTTTGAGCAGTAAAAACACCAATATTTTCAGTACTTTTGTATCAATACTTTGGTTTTAAGTGAAGTGGGCAATTGACAGAACAACAAAAGTGAATGAACAATTAATAAAATTATTGATCTAGCCTTTTGGAATCATAATGATGGCAATAACCTCGTTAGCTAAGTAATACTGTAATGTTACAATGTTACATCCTTTTAAATGACAAATGATGATAAACATGAACTAAGTTTTCCTGTGGATGGAAAATAGCTAATCAGTGGTAACTGGCTTTGAAATCGGTATGCAAAGTTAAAACTGATGAAAGCAATGGAGGTCATGTCCTCACTTGCATGCTTGGTAATGATTAGTGGAGTGGGTCATGGCAGAGAGCTTCTGTGAAAGATGACTGAGGTCTTAACTGTAATGCACATTTCATCACTGAACTAAACATGCAAAATTAAGACCCTTCTTATGTTCTAATATTTTTTTTGTTTGGTCCTGTACAAAGAGGAAACGGATGTTGATCACTCGACAAGCAGTGGCAAGCTCCTATTTTACAAGACAAATAGTCCGTTCTCAAAGTCGTTCACGCCTAGCAGTTGCTGTTTGCCTTTGTACTTGTTCCAAGAGTGGGTGACTTACTAGTGACGGAGACATTAGCCAAAAAAAATGTAGTGTTTGTTTTTTAGGTAATTCTATGTAATTCTGTTGGGAAAGTTTTTTTTGGTTAAAAAAAACAGTTACGTAGGCAAATTTTGTTTCGGTGGTCATGTCCTGAACTAACAAGTGAGCATTCCGATTATGAGAATAGAAAATCCAGGGGTTAGAGTTTGAAGTTTGGGTGAAAAACTACTCTATTTATATATACCAAAATGTCTATTTTCAAGAGCCATTCGTGACTTTCCTTCCCTCGTTGAGCATGCAGAACTTGTTCAGGTCAGGAGGAGTAGGTGTACTGGTTCACTGAAAACATTACAAGCACATGGGTACCTACAAAATCACAGGGGTTAGCTATCAAATCAGAGTGGTCCTTCTGATGTGAAACAAGCCCTGGCAACGCTGGTCACCCTTGACCCTTGACCTAGACTTGAAGACTGATGTGGGAAGGTGCGAAAGGTTGGCCCTATTCAGCACTAGGAACCAAGACGTCTAAGGAAAAGCAAGCTGATCCTGGAAGAGGTGCTGATGGACCAGATGGAGCAGTCGGTAGTGCCCTTCCATCTCGGCCCGAGTTTCCAAAATAGTGCCCCAGGATGGGAACCAGGGGCTTTGTGCTGTATGAGCTGCCATCCATTGGATAAGATGTTAAACTAAGGTCCTGACTACTTAAGAGTAGGGTTGTTAACCCTGGTTTCCTGGACATTTTCCCACCAGTGAGTTGCACAATGTAGCCATCTGAGGTTCATCTTCAATTCAGTTGCTGAAGCCACTCCTCACTCCTCTTCCTGATCTGCTGTGTAGTGAGGCTTTCCACATTTAAATTCTACTTTGCATTCCTGGTGGAAGCTGAGCTCGTACAGTGCTGGGTGAAGTGTTTCCCCTGCAGCATGGCGAACGCTGTGAGATCTACTGGGATGGAAATGCAATATATTGTACTGTAGAAGTGCAAGGATTTATTATTATTAGTTGTTTTGATTTTATAATAAATAGATCAGCCTATATTCAAATAGAGTCCCCTTTCTGGTTAAGTCATTATTGACGTGGTGTAGCAAATTAGTTCCGGAGTCTTCTCAGCCTTCAATTTTCTGACTGATCTTGAGAAACCTTAAAGTCAAACCACACCTTCGGACATGAGTTTTGAATGTTAAGATTTAAGTGCCCAAAGAATTAAAACTGCTGCAGAGTTGCGTTAAGTTTTCATATGCAAATAATGCCATTTCCCTTTCTTTCCTGTCTTCCTGCATGTCTCATAGAGTTATTGGCCTGGTGTGATTTTTAAACTGTGGAAGTGGGGACGATCTACATAAGTGCATTTTCCCTGCTGCTGTCACTGGCAAATGAATAAACTTTTTTCAGTGGTATTTCTTTCCAATCCTTTATAACTTAGTTCAGAAGTCTGTCCACAGCTATAATACACCAAGATTTCATTTGCATTCCATAAAAAGTTCCGTTTTCTTGTTGGAGAGAATTTTAATTAAACAGCCTTGTCTGTTATTCAGTCCAGCCGAAGTTTTAAATTTTTTTTTAATAAATATTGTAGTCTTTCACAGACTTTTAACATAAAACACTTCAACTTTTCTGTGATGCACAATGATGCTTGCATGCAGCTTGCACAATTTGTCAACAGCAATTAGCTAGTCAGCTTGTGAAAAGTTTCATTTGCGAAGTTGTGAAATTAAAATAGACAAGGGCGGTATTGAAGAGCATGATGGTTGTATCTGTTGCTGTTCGTTACAGTATTGCAGCATCAGGAAATTAGGTAGCAATGGGCTTCGCTATAGGAAAGTAGTAACTGTAATCAAATGCTGCAGTTAATTTCAGCATAGTTCATAACTGGAAAGTACGTTTGCTACAACAGACAATTTATCTAAGGTCCAGTGCATTCTACAAGTGTTGTAGAATGTGAATTTGTGTATTCAGTCAATCATGCAATGTACAAAGAGAAGGAGGCTAGCCTAGTGGGAAGCCCAGGTACAAGTACCCTCTCGAACAACAAAACCGTGTCTGTCTTGCCCTGTCTAGGTGACCTGACGTGCCATTATGCAGGTCCCCTGATTCACGTTTTCCTGAGAGCGACGCGGGATGAAGACAGCTCCATCCGAGCCAGCAGTCTGTCGAACCTGGGTGAGCTGTCCCAGAGGCTCAACTTTGCTCTGGGGCCTTTGGTTCATGAGGTAAGGACTTTTTTGGGGTCCTCAATTATAATTAACACACAGTTGTGTTGAATGAATGTTATTCTTTTTTATTATTTTTTTTAAATAAAGCAAAAAAAAAAAACTTTCCCTGAATAGTTCATTCTCAAAGTCGGTGATTCATTGAATTGCTTCCTGGTGTAACCTGTAGTACCAAGACTCTGTATGCTTGTTTCCAAATGAGTTGTTACCCAAGGTTTAAGCCGACAGAGACGTTTAATTGTGCACAATAATGAATTGACAGATATTCAAATATTATCATATATATTTCTCTATGCAGCTGTGTATTACCGATGGAGTGATGGTAACAGAAAAGGCAATCAATTCCCAACCTGGACTATATTTCTTACTGAAAAGGTTCTAAAATTTTGTGGGATTGCAAAATGCCACTGCACACCACTTCCCTTTCAAAGTTAATTTCCCATGCAGCACTGATTTTTATGGTAGGTTTTCATTAAAGGTTCAATCTTTAACTCTGCAGGAGGGTATGAGAACATCTGAATGATTATTTAAAATAACCTGACCTTTAAGGCTTTTTGGATCCAGAAAAAGAATCCGGTGCCGTTTTGTCAGCATGGACTTGTAGGTATTATTGGCATTGCAGTGACGGGTTCAATTTAACCTTTTCTACTCTTCAAACAAGTCATTCTTTTTTAATTATGTACAGATATTGAACTATGCAGTGAGGCACTTGCAGATTTGTTAATGAAGAACTTAATATGGGCTTCAGCAGCAAAGTTAATACAACCTGCCCAAAGTGCAATCCAACAAAGCATTGAGTATGTATCATACCATAGAAGGATAAAATTAGTATAGGAAATGTACAACATTATTTTAATTACTAGTCTTTTCCTCTCTAGGGCAGACATTTTTATGCAAACCTTTTTGGTAACACAACCAAAGAATCTCTTTTGACGTTACATTCTTCATTAGCAAATTTAACAGCATTTCTTCCTGAAAATACTGTACTGCTGAAACCTTTCAATAACACACCTATGATTAAGCATGTCCCGAGAGGCACACTGAAATGTGTTCGTAGTCCATACCTATTTTAGGAATCTAAAATGCTTCAGACCAGAGTTCAGAATGTTGTATATTCTTATTTTTTAATTTGATATTGCTACACCTTTCTTTGAGCATTGTTTTGCCATTGTGAAGAAGGGTAGTTGCAACCAAAGTGCCTAGCTGAAGCTCTGTTAGCCGGTGTAATCACCATAATAACAGACTCCACCCCATGTTGTGTCTTGTATATACAGTCTGAAGTATATAATAGGATTTTGCCATCATCAGTGGTCAGTCACAAGCTTTGAGATTTAGATTTTGAATTATTTCAGAATCACAGGCCTTTTAATCTTCAAAGGAGAGTGAAAATGTGTAGCTTATTTTGGGATAATCAGTATATCTTTGTAGATTCCATGTAGATTGCCTGTGGAGAAGTTTTTTTTTTACATTTTACTTTCATGCTTTTTTATTCATTGTCACATTTGCAAACTACTCTCAGCTAAGCAATTTTAAACAATTTCTAAAACAGTTTATACCTATGTCAACAACTATGGTCAAGTCTGTCTGCATTCAAGGACATCAGTGGAGCATTTTTCATGACATTTACTCTGTCCCACCTTCTCAGTGCACATCAACATCAGCATGCTGACAGTCTACACAGGTCTCTGAGCTGTCAGGCTGTATCGTATCTATATGACCTCCTAGCTGAAGTGAAATACTCACCTAATACAGTTCTTTAATTGAACCCCCAAGATCACTGGCTGTATTATTGGACAGTTAGAAAAATGCCATGACTTTTCATGTCATTTGTAATTTGTACCTACAAAGGGTACAGACACAGGTTTAATTTTAATTTTATCTGCCATGAAAGTTTTTTCAGAAGAGATTAATACAGAATACGCTAGAGGATGAGCAGCTATAACAATCCCTACTTCTTCACCTTCACACTTGGGCACATTTCTTGAACTCAGCAGTCCTGTGTGTTGCTGTGGTCCCTGGTGATAATGTTGAAATCAGCATCTCTGACTGGTCATAAACCCTGTTCAGTGCTGAACTCGAACTTCTCATGGGTGAAAAAGGTCTGACTGTTTGTCAATAGCTGTGAAAGGCATGGTTATCTCAAAATAACAAGGTCTGTTCTGGAAAGTCCTATGTCCAGATAATCTGCACTCTTTGTGTTATATTACCATGACTATGTGTAGTACATAAAGGTGGATCATCCAGGTGGATGCTGCACATTGGTGGTGGTGGAAGGGAGTCCCCATTACCTGTAAAGCGCTTTGAGTGGAGTGTCCAGAAAAGTGCTATATAAGTGTAAGCAATTATTAATTATTATTATTATAAACATTGCAAAAAGACATCCAGCAATTCTTTGGAACAAAATGAGATTCATATGTTTATCAAAACCAATAAACCACTTATGGATTTTCTAGGGATTGCAGTGATGCTCATAACAGACAAGAGAGCACAAATGAAATTTATCTGAACTCATTCCTTTCTAGATTGTGGCTTAGTTGAGGGGTAACAGCAGAGAAAGGTGACTTATTTGTACTATTGCAAAACATCTCTTGTACTACATTACTGTTGATAAGAGTACTCATTCCCATCAGTGGAATTTAAAAAACAATAGAAAAGTGATACTGTCCAAACCCAACAAAGAAAATAAGTGAACATTTCTATACCTAGACTCGTGAGTAATTATTTCCTGCTTTATCCAGACAAAAGACTAGTCTGTGTCCATTGTTGGTCTTAGGCAAGATTTGGTCTGACTTGTAGTTTGTTTCACAGTGTGACTGCAGGGAAAAAATAAGTATTGTTGGATTATTCTGTGCAAGTCTGTGGCATCCTTATAAAACAAACTGAAAGCTGTCATTAGGTAGACTTTTGACTTGTTCAGTTTTTACTATGATATGCTAAATGTTTTTACATTCTGAATTTGCTGTTGTAAAATGAAAGCAATTTAATATGTACAGTATGTTTGTATTTACCTGTGGGTTTTAATAAAACAGCTCTGCTAGCAATGTTATAAGCTTACCTCTCAAATAAAACATGGTTTGAAAACAGCATTTATTATCCTGAAGTGTAAAGTAATGACAGGAACAATGGAAGTGATATAAAGAGTTGATTTATAGGAACGTTGGTATTTTTGTTCAATTTTTTAAATGAGTGACCAGTGTTGAGGATTGCACGTTACGCTGGTTAATTTACTTTCACAGATATACTTCCAGTGTTTTATCAACATGGGATGCACATATATCAAGACATCACTTTCAGCATGGGATGCAATAAATATGAACGTGGTGCAATATTTGATGCAGTTATAATTCAACATTAATACACCTGCTGTGGCCTGGTTTCTCTTTTGGAAATTTTGTCTACTTCCTGTTATCTGCTTGAGGTTCTTCCTAATTATAATACTGAAGCTTCTGAGAGGAGGGACAATTAGCTCAGAAATTATATTATGCAGTCTTATAAAAACTGAAAGGAGTCAAGTGGTTAACTGAATGGGAATTAAGGTACTGAACAAGTGGCTCTTATTCACTGTAAAGCACACGGGCGGCCGTAGAAATCCAAACTGGCGTTGCCAGCAAAGCTGTCTCCAGTGATTAAATGGAGACACGGGCTTCTGTCAGCAGAAGTGGGATGGAGTAGAGAGTTTAATAAAGACAGGCTTCATTGATAGGGGGCTGCCCGATCATTGAATGAAGCGTTTCATGTGGTCTGATGCAGGGGGGCGGAGGGGTGTAAGAATTGAACAGGCTGCGCCTGCAGTGAATTGTGTGTATATTTAAGGATACCAACCTAGGAAGTGTTGGCCTTTCTTTCTGGAGTCAGAGGCCTGCGAAGGAATTTTGTGTCCCGGGAAGATTCTAAAAATAAAGCCACGTTGCTAGGGATACTAGAAAGCTCATGCAGATGGTCCTATAACATACAGACTAGCTCTCTGCTAATTATTGAGCTACATTGATAGGGCTGCTTATTTATGAGAAGGAGCTGAGTAACATTCTAATTTCATTTGAAGAGTTCATTGATTTAATTTTCAAGCAAAGTGCAAGCTATTCAACTGCATCTCTGACTATAGATTGTGAATACCAACATACTTGTTTTTAAATATTATGTTATAATAAAGCCTGTAATAAAGAAAAATCAGTATATACAATATTAAAAGGGTTATTTTTGAATTTGTTACCTTAAAAAATGTATTGAACTCTCATTTTCGTTTGGATTTATATAAATATATATTTTTTTTAATTATCTGTATTAAACCCACAAATCTTGAAAAATACTAAACTGTCCTCTATGATTCAAAATTGTAACTGTTGCCATCACTGTTTTGTGTTCTGCAGTTGTGTTCGTGTTTAACTGCAATCATTAGGACAGATGGGGAGGCCGAAGTGCGTAGAGCAGGTGTTCATGTCATTGCCCTTCTCCTGAGAGGACTGAGTAACAGGGCCACAGAGGTAAGGAGATTCCCAGGTGCCGCCTGCATTTCTTACTCATCAAAACATAAAACAAGCTCTTTTTAGTTTATGCTATATTGCAGTTTCAGATAAAGGGGTGCACAACTAATTTTTTTGTTTTCATAATAACCGGACAAAGTAAATTAAGAAATTACTGTATATTCAAAGAAGCAACATACCAGTATTTTAGAATGTGGCTCATAAGTCTGATAGGAAACACACACACACTTGCATTTCTGGGATGTGCAGACTTTCTTAGGAAAAAGACAGCTTACCAAGCCTCACGAGGCTGTGTGAGGTGCCTTTTTCCTTGGTTCCTTTGATTTATCCTTTAGGGAGTTCAGGGAAGCCCTTTATTAGTGGTCAAAGTGAAAATGAGCAGAAGTGTCCCCAATCCAGTCCTTTCATGCACTTTATCTTGCTCCAGTTTGCTTCCAGTTTTGTGTGGTTAGCGTCACTTAAAACAGTTCACACATTTGACTCTATTCTAAGGAAGCATATTTTTGACACTCCTACGATTGAGTGTTGGAGGTGAATTTTCATGGTCCATGTTTTGAAAAATCTTTACTTGGCTTTAATGGCTTTAACTTATATTTTTGAGTTGAGCGTTTCCAAATCAGACTGTTTGTAAGCTTTTGTTTTCTTTGTGTACTGAAGTGTTTGTTCGAAATGAATAACGGGGTTCTGGGGCTTGCTATAGAAACCTACTTAAGTGCCACTGTTGTTCAGAGCTCAGACATCATGACTTTATTAAACATTTGTCACCCGGGCTGTCAAATATATTCTGTACCTTTGTTTTAACTAAAACAGTTTTAGTCCCTTTATCAGCTTCAGGTCAATACCTGTCAAAACTGTTTGATCCCCATGGTAAAAGACAGGTACTTTATCTTTTTCACTCTTCATCTTGACAGTTGTGGCTCTATCAGGCTTATGATGGGGAGGGTAAGTTGAGGTTTTAGCTAAAATAACCATTTGAAAGTTGACTTTCCTCTAGGTAACAGTGCCTGGGAATGGAAATATATTGGATGTCAATTCAATTTTCAGAGATTTCATTACATGCTGTACTTTTGAGATCCTCTCCTTCAGAGTCAATTTAAATGTTGACTTATACTAAACAGCAAAGGCAGACAATCACTGCCTTAATCTACATTTAACCCAAGCCTTATAGTTAGTTTTAGAAAGAAAACTAGACCCCTGAGAGAAATGTGTGTGATCTCAATGTAACTTAGTGTTTCACAAGATCAAGTTGTGAAGTGTTCAGCCAGGAAGTGTCATCTTTGGACCAGTCTTTGAAGTGGAGAATTTGGAAATCTGTGTGATGCAGTAGTTGGGATAGTTATTGGTGATCATTTTCCGCAAATGAAAGCTGTATCCCAATGAGATCTTTGTATTTATACTGTGATGATTCGGAAGTGAGTCAAGAGACTGGGAGTTTGAAGGGCGGGTGTAACACCACATTTAGCTCTTCCCCAGGCCCAAAACTTAAACTGTTAGCCTTGCAAATAAGGTCTCTTGACTGAAATTTTGGCACCTGATTAACCATACTGCTAGCAAGGTGCCCTGAAGGATAGAGGCATTGATATAACTTGTTTTCCCAGATTTTCAATTCCTGTATTGCCAAAAAATGGTTCCAGCTCCCTCCTTGAACTTTAATGACTCACTTTCTGTTGGAAACCAGAAAGGTATCACACATCCAAGACATTTTGTGAAGCAGACTAGTGTGCACCTTGACATCTGGGATGATGATTAATGAAGCACAGGAGGGAGAGGCATGAGAAAGCAGGTCTCAGGTTTTAATTTTCCTGGGAAAGTGCCTTTTGTGAGGATGGGGGTTAGACAGGTTGGATTTAAAGGTCTATGGGAATTCCTGCAGTTTCCAATCTTCAAATTCATGATTCAGTTCTGTCAGTTGATCGTATTTTGAGCAAGCCAGAATGCATTATCCTAAAAAAGTACATGAATGAAATGGAGAGTAAACTTAAGCCAAGCCAGAATTGTTTTTTAAACCATTATTGTCTCATTTCCTTATTTGTGTTTTTCGTAACCACACTATAGCTTTCATCCTTCTCTATTTGTAGTTGACTTAGCTGTGCATCTGTCATGTGAGCCGCCTAGGGAAACCGAATAGCCACATGTGCGGTCACAGCCTAGTGTATGCTTACCTTGATGTCCGATTGTTCGAAGAGGGCTGTGAGATATTGCTGACTGATTCAAACAAAAAAACGTAAAATTATGGAACACTGTGAAAAGCAAGTCCGGATGTGTTGTATAGTGGGATTGACCAGAGAGGGTTTAAATCTGCCAGGGGGTACAGTGATCGAGTGGAAGAGTGCAGGAGAAGGGGCAGCGCCTGCAGATGCCAGCGTGCTTGATTTGCCTGACTAGGGCGTTCTTTTGCAGGGCTGTTTACTTCTCAGGCTGCACAGGTTACAGGCTTTCGGTGATGCATTAATTGCCAGAAGCATTTGGGAATACCGGACCATTGTTATATGAGCTGTAGTGTGGATAAACCTGGTCAGTGTTAACTCTGATCCAACTGAGGAGAAACATGGCTGTATTTATAAACATACAATGCCAGTTTGAAATTAGTTAATATTCAAAGGTATTGCACTGATACTGAGTACCCTTTTTCACGCAGCTGAAAGTCTTGAATTTAAGTGGATTGGGATTAATTTGGTCCTTTTTATTTTGATCGTTGTAGAATTCACCAAGTAAAAACGCAAGTCCACAGTCAGTATACATTTCAGTTTACATGTCTACAGGTACAATACATTCTCATGCCTCATAAGAGCTCATAAGCCTCATAAGAGCTTGCTCTTGGCTATTATTTTTTGTTTACATTTCACTACAGAGTTGAAATAATTGAAGTAATGTTTTGTTCACAAGTTAGTGCCTACTGGGATTTTGTCCGCTGCCGGGTATATCCGTGCTGGTTGAGGTTACATACACCATCACTCTTTGTTGGTGGCAATCAGCAGCATGTTCTCCTGTGGTATTTACAGCTGTTAGCCTTTGATTGGCTGTTGTCTTTCTGTACAAGGGAACCCATATCATTAACTTGTGCCAGACTGTCGAACCTGACCTTTTTCAAGGTGTGGCAAAAGCAAAATTGCCCTCACATCCACCCTCATTGAAATAATAGGAATGTCAGAGGGTTTAACGGGGAGACGAATAGTAAATTTATATTTACTTACTGATATTTTCTTTACTGATATTTATTGAAAAAGTTATTTTTTTATTTCTGACTCTTTTGGTCACTGGATGATTGTATCTTACACTACGTGACCATCCTCTTTTTAGTCGTTTCAAATGTCCTTAACTTAAACGCACAAAACTTTGCTGAAAATAAGTGAACTGTCTCCGTAGTTTAGCAAAGTGCCGTAGGATGTGTTTCAGGGCAGCAGCGTTTGGGTTTGTTTTGCATTTTAATTTGTCACGTTGTAGTCTTATCATGTCTCTCGTCGCATGTGCAGTACATGTAAAAGGTTGCGTAAAGTGGAATGAGCTAAGTGGAATTAGTACGTAGTGTGGCCCAAGGTCTTTGATGGGAGGACAATAAATAATCTCACAAAATAATTGCCATGTTATTAATGTCTTGTTTTCCTTGCAACCTTATTTCGGTCTTTTCTTGTGACATGTTAATGTTCCACCATAATTTCCTTTAATTACCTTCCTTCGTCTGGTCAATTGTAAAGTTTTGCGTGAGCGTAAAAAACTAATCAGGCATCTAAACATTGCTTTAATAACATTTTTTCTTACTCAAGGGCATGTAAATGTCTATACAGAGGTTATTGTATAGAGAGCTTTCAAACCAACAGTATTTTATTTATGCATGTATGTTTTTAGAAAGATGAATATCACATTTTTTTGTGAAAGAAACACTCAGAAGCTCCCTCCCCCGTTTACACTTTATTAACTTTTATATCCCGAAAATGATGTACTTGAAGAGGACGTGGGATCATCATAAAAACACGCTGAACAAGATGATTAAAAGTTTTGGGATATTCTCTGGAAATGAACCTTCCAGCAAAACTTTATCATCCTTTGCAAGCGGTTTCTTGTAGTGACAGACAAAAACGTCTGAAATGAGTGCAGAATCTGAGATCCTGTGGCTTTGTTATCTTTGGGAGAGGCGATAAAATACTTGAATAGGATCCATCCTATTGAGAAATTAGATCAAAGCTTTCCTTTGGAAGACTCATTTGCATCCTTCTTTGCCACCTCAGTTTTCTTACTTTTATTTCTGATCTAATTGACCACAAATCTGATCGGATGGCAAATAACATTCATGCAGTGACTTGTGTGCTTTGTTTAAAATATTCATCTTTTCATGGTAACGATACTGAGAGAGACTAAGCCAGCGCAGAATTTGGGGATTGTGACTGTCCTTCTAACAGGTCTTGCCCATCTAAAATCCATTTTTGAATTGCTTTTAACTGGGTTATAAAATAATAAAAAAGGCCAAATGCATTTTCAAGCTAGCTGCTGGGCTTGTCTCATTATGTTTTTATATTTGCAACTGCTTGTTACTATATTGTCCACTAATATGTGGTGGTTAATTCCTTGATCATGTTTGAGATCCCAAATTTGTCCTCACATCCTCAGCACATAATGTCAGAAATCTGTGTCTACATGTGTGTTCAATGTGTGAGGATGCAAAGGTTTTGCAAACCTTAGATTTCTGATGTGTATTCCCAAAGGTTGCCTGTAAGGGAAGACTGAAACTAATTTAAGGGGTTTTCCAATTGTTCTCCCGATTCAGGGTGGATATATTATAATCCTGTCTTGCAAAATTAAGTTGTTTTTTTTTTGTATACTTTTTTTTATTGAATAAAGTCCAGTTTATAAGGTGGCAGGGTGTGTCTGGTTCTATATGAAAAGGGGTATTGTCACTTAGACCTAGTTAAAACAGAAAAATGGACACAAAAACTAAACTTGTCATAGTCCTGTAGACCTATTGTACTATAAGGAAAGAAAACTGTTGTTTGACAGCCTTTTCATTTAAACATGGTGATTCCTTTCTCAGTCTCACAGGCCATGTAATGGAAACTGTCTCCCTTTAATTTCTGTGACTACAGTTTCAAAGAGCTGTTTTGACATTATAATAATGCACTCTTCCCTTTCTTCTTTATAACAGACTGTTTAATGACAATAGGGCATTACCTTTTGTTTTCATGGGAAGGAAATCTGATAGAATGGTAACATTAGGTACAAGTGTTTGTCAGATTACTATTTAAATGACAGAGCTGGTAGCTTGATTTTGGTCTAGGAAATGGAAGCTAACAGTTTTGACATTGTGTTGTAGATTTTGATTAAATCAATTTCAGTTGGCAAGATATTGTACTGAGGTGACACCTGTGCCGATCCTCCGTCTTAATGTATTCTCGTACATTTTGATTGAATATTTTATTGGGATTTTCACTAAGATGTTTTTTTTTTAACCTAGCCTCATTTCTTTTTTTTTCTCCTCTTTCTCTTTCAGGAAAGTTCACAGAGACAAATCATTTATTTACAGTGGAAAATAGAAAAGTGCAGCAGGAGGATTGTAAGGCTTTAGTCATGGTAAAAGATGGTGGAGTGCAGTAATATGGACACATGGTATTTGTGGAAATGTAGAGTAAAGACATGGCAGAGGCTCAGAATCACCACACATTCTTGAAGGCTAATTTTAATATGGGATTCCTTTACAGTTGTTATATTCATTATCTCCTCTTCCTATCCTGTTCCATAGCTGAGAACTGTGAGAAATGTGGGCACTGACTTTCCTGTGCTTTCCTGTGCTCCGCAGGTCCTGAAGGACGTGCTCCGGGATCTGTACCGCACTCTGAAGTTCGTAGTGCAGAATGACCGTGATGAGGTCGCTGTCCTCCACGCCCAGCTGGCCCTGGAAGAGCTGGATGATGTCATGCGGAGGTTCATCTTCCCAGAGCAGAAACTGGAGAAGAAAATTGTAGTTTTGCCGTAAATATCTGGACCACATGCCGTCCTTTCGGAGCTGTTCGGAGCGGTTCTTCTTCTTGTGGCGAAGACTGTTGGTTGCATGTGTCATTTCCGGAGTTTCTTGGAATGTGTTAGGAAGTTGAAGAGTCTATGGTGTTTTTTTTTTTCTTTTGCGGGGGTAAAAAAGGGATTTCCCTAAACCATTTTCCCCAGTGCTTGTGTGACTGCCAAGAGGCAAACTGACATCTCCGCTTCTCTCAATCTACCCCCGGACAAGCTACAGTACAGGGCTTTTCACAGTTTAGTCAACAGGCTGAAACTTTCTCTCCACTTGCTTGTGTACATATAGGGTTTCAGAAATTTTGGAAAACTGTGACAGGGTTGACATCAGAAAAAATATGTTTTATTAATTTTAATAAAACAATATTCAGGAGTTTAAGTACTTCACTGTCTTAATTCAATTCCAGTGTAAGTTTTTTTTTTCTGGTTCATTTTTTATGTGTGATCACCAATTGTTTTTGTTATACCTACCTAATTTTCGAAAAGCTGATTGTGTTTTTCTCGTGGTTACTAGATGAGAAAATGCTGGCAGGCTCTTCGAACCACCTGTCTTTCTATAGGTCCCTCCCTTGCGCAGGCGGTTCAGTGATAATTGTGTGTCCCACACCTACAAGCACCCAGGTGGCCACAGGAATCTCGGAGAGCAGAGAGAGTAACAGTGTAACTGTGCTAAGGAAATAGCTTGGGAGTTTGACAAAGTCAACGGATTTCTTCCGAATGAACAGTGAAACATGAATGAGGGGGCACAAATGGAAAACACATGGAAGTACATTTAAAACCAAGACCGGGGAATGCTTCTTTACTCAAAGGGCTGTGGGAGTATAGAACAAGCTACACAGCCATGGTGGTGAAGCTGATACCCTGGTTGAAAACCTTGGATATATCAACTGCCTGCTCTTGTTTGTTGCACATCTAACCTTTCAGCTTATTCCGCACCTTACCTTTCTTAGGTGTGTCTTGCAAGAGAGAACCCTGACTGATTAATCCCATCCAACCCTCAACCAATCGCTCACTTCCGTTTGTGGAATTCTGGTTGCATTTGGCTAGTAACATAATGATAATAATAATAATTATTATTATTAATAATAATTGTATACACTCAAAGCGCTTTACAGGTAATGGGGATCCCCTCCACCACCACCAGTGTGCAGCCCCACCTGGATGATGTGACAGCAGCCAGAGTGCACCAGTACTCTCCCCACACACCAGCTCTCAGTGGGGAGGAGAACAGTGATGAAGCCAGTTCAGAGATGGGGATTATTAGGAGGCCATGATTGATAAAGGACAATGGGGTAACACCCCTACTCTTTTCGAGAAATGCCCTGGGATTTTTAATGACCACAGAGAGTCAGGACATCAGATTTATGTCTCATCAGAAGGACGGTGCGTTTTTACAGTATAATGTCCCCATCACTATACTGGGGAATTAGGACCAACATAGACTGCAGGGTGAGCGCCCCCTGCTGGCCCCACTAACACCTCTTCCAGCAGCAACCTTAGTTTTTCCCAGGAGGTCTCCCATCCAGGTACTGACACCTGCTGAGCTCCAGTAGGCTGCCAGATGTGAACTGCAGGGTGACATGGCTGATGGCCAATAATATGCTGTAGTACTCTGTAGTAACAATTTTATGGTATAGAAGTCCTGACAATTAGAAGAAGGAAACTACAGTATAGCAGTTTTTAGGCTACTAATGGGCAGCTGCAGTGTTTTCCCTTTGACTTTAAGTCATTTGTTTTAGGATTTTCATCTGTTCAAAGGTGAACACTCATGTTGATCACCTAAATTCATTGCAGGGCTGAAAAACAATAAGATGAGGCCTGTTTCCATGTACATAAGCATTAATTACAGCAGTGATGTAGGTTAGTTATATTATTAATGTGGTGGCTTTTCACACACATCTCTGGGGACGTTGCCTGTGAACAAAAGCCCTTTCCAGTCTGTTAAAAACTTTTCTTATTGACCAGTTGTTCTCTGTTTTAACATTTTTTTGCATTTGTTCAGCTCCCTGTTAACTGTTCACCCAAGTGAACTTTAAAAATCTGAACCACTTTTCTTAAGCTTTTCACCTTTTAGATCTTAACTGATTAAGTTGAGGGTCTTGAATTTTGGTAGCAGATCCCCTTGTAATCTTCTCTGTTCACGACTCAGAAGGTGCAGTTGTTTCAGCCTGTCAGTGTGCCACCTTCTTTTAAGCCTGAGAATGTATCAGGGTGCTCTTTTTTTTGGGACTGATTCCAGAAAAGCAATATCTTTCTTGATTTTGTGACGCAGTTCCAAGGAGAGTCTGTTCCTATGAGTAACACCTAAATTATATAATGGAATTAATACTTAATCAAAATGTTGAAGAGCAGGTAGCAGTTCTGAGCAATATGCATAACAACGTAACACTGTGTATTGTCACACCGTCTAATTAATGTTGCCGCTCTTATCCTTTATAAAACTTATAAAGGTGGACGTCCGCTGCAGTCATTTTCAACTTGCCCACTTCCATGCAGTTGCAGTTTGTGCATGGTCTTGAGGTTACTCGGATGCTGAAGAAAAAAGGCTGTTGTGATATGGAAAGGTGAACATGGTCTTTAAGATTATGCTCATTCTCCAATCACATTTCGTTTTCAAAGGCAATGTAAAAAACTGTGCAGATGTCATCCTAATGCTATTAGTCATTGATCTGTTCTCTGAAAGAAGAAGTCATCATACCTTTTTATGTGGAACCTGTTAACATTCTTGAATTTGTCAGTGGTTTGGGCATATGGAAGTGTGTCGGCTGTGGTAAGTTTCTTATTAATGAGCCATGAAAAAGCACGGATTGTGAATGCTGATGTGCTAGGGAAGACCTGTCCTAGCCAATCCCCTGGGTTCCCATTAGGCTCTGTTCCAGCTTAAGGCAGCTATAGGACAGCGATGTACATTCCTGGTCCTGTGGATGTTTTTTATGTTTTTTTTTCAGATGAGCTATTAATGATGTTGGCTTTTTTCTGCCTTAGTTGCATTAGTTTCTAAGCCTAATCTTTCAAATGTTTTTACACCTTGTCTTCAGTTTTAGATTTTATTTTGGACATATTGCTGCCAAAAAAATATGTTGTGGAATTAATAAGTGTTTCTTCTTACTTCTGTCTGAACAACTAGCAGCTAACTGGTTGCCAATTTATGTTGAACAGGTAAGGGTGAGGATTTTCGCAGAGTTAAATCTCTTGCAACAACATTTTAATTCTTTAGAGGTTCAGATGCTTAAATTTCAGACACATGGTCAATGAAACAATTTGTTTTTAATCCTGTAAAAGGTCTAATCTGTGAAAGAACACAAAGGTCTCAGTTTTAGTAATTCAAATAAGATGAATACTCGAAGAACATGGTCTTATGGATTAAGATGTTGTGTACCAGAGAAGGTAACAGTTAATCTCCAGAAAACAACTTAATACCGGGGCCAAGAGCATGTCTGCCATCTTTTCCAAGAGTTCAACATTTTACTGTAAAATGAAGATCTTTATAAATTCTACTTTGGATACAAATAGTCTGATTAGAAGTCTTGCAAAGGCTAAAGGACATTTTGATCAAAAACAATCTAGCTTACAGTTCAGGCACATGGGAGTCCACCTGCCATGCGGCACGTGCACCCAGTTCAGTTGGCGTTCTTTCAGGTTGTACAAGCTTGAAGCTCTTGGTGGGCAGCAGGTGTTAGCTTGAAGAGCTGGGGAGCTTCACAGTAATGGTGGACGGCTTCTCCATTCGGGTGTCATGGGTATTCAAGACCTTCGAAGTCGCATTCAACCCTCTCCTGTCTTTTGAGCCCCACATGTAAATTTTGATTAAGACCTTTTTGACATCATTGGCCACATTAGGTCATTTCTATATCACTTTATGGCCTCCCTCCCTGACACTCTTCTCAGTAAGGTGCAGTATGTCCACTACTCTTCTTAAATCTCAACTTAAAACTCATTCTCTTACAGTGTGTCCTCCACATTCTTGTTTCATTTTATTGACTTATTTTTTTCTCTTTTTCTGCTTCATCACTATGTGAAATATCCTTGGGTTTGGGAATTCAAATCCCAAAATTATTATTGAAGAAAAATAATATTTTATTAGCCTTTTAATTCCATGTTTATACAGATTTATTCAAAATAAGGTAACATGCACGTACAGTGGAAATCTTGCTCTGATGGCTTGTGGTGATAAAGTATTTTTTTTCTATTTGATTATTTTCAGTACGTCTTTATTGTGCTGAATGAACATTCTGTTGTTCGCTTGCTCGTAGTGGCTAATGTCTGCTCTGCGTTCCATCCCAGAACCCTGTGAGGCAGAACAAGAGAGGCAACAGCAGGTAATGTCAAGAGCCTTTTATAGCTGCAGTCCCTGGCAATTTCCCTTTAAAGTTCAGAGCAGTGGAGTTCCTACATCTCCCGCTGAATAAGTGGAGGTACAGGCAGACACTGAATAACCTTGGGGACTCCCATGTCCTTCTGATGTTAAAGGATGCTGCTCTTGGCAGGATTAATACGACGAATCACTGATCCCGTCTTCCAAAGCTGGAGCTGTTACTTTAATTATCATCCTGCCATGTGCTGCAGTTTCTGTGTTGTAGCAGGAGAGCGGGCAGCTGCATCCTTCCATTTCTGCTGAAGAAAAAAAAAGAATAAAGATGACTTAGGCACTTTGTATGAACTGAATTATGGGGATTTATTGCTGTGATGTAGTGATGGAGCGAAGGGAACAATGAGGGAACTTTGGACAAAGGCTTCTGGACTGGATTTCAAATAATAATGAAAGAGTTGGCGGTCTTTTCTCTCTCTCTCTCTCCTTCATCCCTCACGGACAAACTAGTGCCTTCAGATCCTCAAGCCAGGATCCTATTTTACCTTTTATGTCTTTAGGAGGAGGACGCGCTGGGTAATTTGGTGAATTGATGTGAAAATCAGTGGCTTCGGTGCTCCAGCAAACTGGACTGTTTTTTCCCTTCTGGTGCTACAAAAGAGATGCAGTGTGTTGCTGCAGCAGCAGCCTAGGCTGCTGCTTGAAATAAAAGCTTTCTCATACAGTACCTCAGTCCCGTTTGCATCCTGCTGGGCTGGCTCAACCGGGATGTTTCAGAAGGATGGATCACTCGCAGGCATGCTGCAAGGCAATCCCGGTGCTGAATTTGTTTTTGCTCGTTTTTGCTTAAAGATTGAGTCAATGCCCTGGGTCTGGTTTTGCTCTGTACCCCCCTCCACCTCCCCCTAGTGGTACTGGGGTGCACTTGGATGAGGGTTCTGAAAAAATCTCCAAAAGAAAGAAATGTAGCCTGAATGGCTAATGCTACTCCCTGTGAAACAAGGAGATTTCTGTAAGCCGAACAAGTGCAAATTGAAACCGCAACTGCATCCCTGGGAAGTCGAAGGGGAGCCTTCTGCAGGGGGGAACACCGGAGGTATTGTCGTGCATTTGGAAGGTAAGGACAGTTTCCGAAATGGGAATCCCTTGTAAATCTGCCATTGCAGTTTTTTGGCAGAGCACTGTAAGAGGTGCATGTGTAGCCATGTGTCTTAAGAGGCGTGTTAAGTAAAGTGATGAAGGAAATCACAAAAGAGCAGCCGTGTAGCTCAAGGAAGCAACGCATAACTTTGCTGCAAGTTGCAACAGCTTGCAATGAATGGCAATATGTCTTCATGTGACTCGCTGTTAAAATGAGTCACAATACAAACAGAACAGCTTCTAAGTGTTATGATTAATAGGATACTATGCTGAAGTAAAGCAAAAAGGCACAGGTTTGTTAAAGTGAAGCCCCCAAAGCTTCAAGGATTTTTTTTCTTATATTTGGTAATAGGTTTTAAGGAATATTTTGTTATTACTCTTGTACGCATTTTCTGGAATGTTTTATTACATTTAACATTTTGCATGTTAGTGCAATATCAGTGTATGAGTGTTTAACCTTCTTTAAGAAAGTGAATTTGTTTTCTTATTATTTTTTAGTGATGTCTGTTCTGTCAGTGCTCACATGTAAGTTCTTTTGTTTGCCTCAAGGGCTTCCTACCAGATAAGAGGTGTTTATTCTTTTTTTTTTCATTCACTACTCTGTAAGAGATTTATTTGAATTTTAGAAACAACTGCTGTTTTAAAACAGTTCAGATGCCACTCAAGCGGTGTAACGTGTACCTGGACGGCAGTTGTTCACTTGAGCCAATTTTTGTGAATGAAGCTGGGAAGAATACAATGTCTGCAGCTGCTGCAGGATAAATTGGTTATCTGGCTGTGCAAAAGCATTGCAGCCAGAGAGCCCTCTGCTGGACAAAAGTAATAACACCCAGCAACTGCAACAACTCTGTATCAGATATATTGTATAAGGCTTTGTTCAAGAAGATCTCCTTTTATATGTCCTTTTAAAAGTTTTAAACTTAACCAAGACTCTTGCATAATTAAAAACATACCTTCCCCAACTGGTTGCTAGTAGCGTAGCAGAATCCCAGGGTTACTTTATCAGTAGTGCTGAGGATTTTAAACTTGTGTTCAGTATTGAGTCTCCCTCAATGTCCCTGCTGCTCAAAACTAAAAGTAACTGGGATCTTGCCTGGAATGAATGTCCCTGCAGTTCTTGAGAACCAAAACAGGAGACTTTTATACAGAGGTCTCATTACTACCAGGGCTCATAAAGCATTCTGACCTTTGAACTAATGATCTTAAACCTGAAGCACAGTGCTGAAATGCAACAGTCATTTGAGCCAGATCAGGGCTGGACAGCAACTTTGGGACAATTAAGCAGACGGGAAAGAAGATTTAACATCTTGTAATGTGTTTGGCTATGATACTGGGACCTTCTCCAATCTATTTTTGCTAAAGGTTTCTTGTTGGTATTGCATATGGCATTAAGACATAAACTGAGCTCTGAACACACATGTACATGTTCCAATATGTATGCTAATGTAGCACATATGACCAAACACTAGATTTGGTCTTCTGTTTCATCTGTGGCTTGTATTGGATTAGCTGGGTTTTAAATACACTTCCAACTCATTTTCACTTGTGGAAATTTCCACTTGTGCCCTCTGGTTCATGTTTCACTATTCATTCTGAGGTAATCTGATGGGTTATTCAGACTTTAAATTCTTGCTAAAGGTCTACGTAGACTTCACTATTGAAGACTAAAAAGTTAAGTTCTTTCAGTCCGTCAGTGTTGGACTTTCCCTTATTGTAAGCTGTGGAATATACTGTATCTGGTTCCATTTCAGAGCAGCAATATTTTTCTATAAAGTGGTAAACAAAATTCTGCACAATATTCTAAATGAGACCTTACTACTGCATTATCCACTTTTAACATAACATTCCTTGATTTAAATTCTATGTTTTTAACTACATATCCTACCATTTTGCCTTTTTAATTGCTTCACCACATTGTCTAGAAGATTAAAATAATGTAATAAACACCTGAGTCATTTTTATAAGTAGTAAATACTGAAGGTCTGGCCTCTTATTACAGGAGAATTCACTGCTATTGGGATACTGTATGTCACCCTGGTGGTCTCAAGCTTCTGTAAGACCTGTTACATTGCATGTGTTTGAGACCTCGGACTCACATCTGTCACATCTGTCTCAGCAATACATGACCAGGTACACCAAAAAAAAAACAACATTTCCCAATGCAGACATTTTGAATTTTCCTGTAAAACACAACACACTGAGCGCTGTTACACATCATATAATTCTCCAGGACTTAAAAGGATAAGCTTAGTAATGAAATAATTGCTTTCAAAACAATATTGTCCATGGATTTATATTTTCTCCATATATAATTGAAATAATAGTCCATAAGAACAAACATTTAATTAAAAAAATGTTTCATCTTCATACTCATTGTAATTGATCCTGTAAGAAAGTCGGTCCTGCAGACTGTATAATTGAAACCCATTTTAGCCTTCTTTCACCTATACTCTTCCAGAATTGACTCAATCACACTCAAATGTTGTTAGTGATTATCACTTAAATGTTGTTTTCATACAGTTCATACAGTTATTTTGTTTGGGTTTTTTACTCTGGATTAAATCTGGAAAAACGCCACTAATTTCCAAGTTTAAAATTGTATCCACATCCTGGAATGCAAATGAGATTATATTCTGCTGTAAATGAACGTGTTTGAAATCCTGTATTGGTGCTGATTTAAATTAATGTTTTAATTTAAAAAAAATGGAATCCATTATGAATAAATCATGCATTTATCCTTTCTGACTTGAAATCTGAAATTAAAACTGAGCAGCTTTTCAACCCTGTGCTGGTACAGTCTTGACTTTTTTCAGATGCTTTTTTAACTGTAAGGCAATGATCACACTTCACATTAAAATGAAATCTCTTCTGTGTTAAGCCATGATTGATGAGTGATTCCTTAGCGTATACAGTAATTTATTTTAGATCCAATATAAGTTTTAAGCTGGCATGTGCAGTTGAGTAAATGCTTTACAGCTGTTAATCCAGAAATAGCATTTGAATGTGTTCCCAGAAAATGAATTGTGCCACTTAGGAACCTGAAGTTTCATCTTGAGAGTTTACCTTCTGATTGAACAATCTTTAGGGATCAAATATTGTGTGGTATATTTCGAGCTACAATTTTCACATACATGATAATATCAATAGCATGTGGTTTAAATACTGAACTCCCACATTGTAGAGAAAGCTGTAAATGCAGGTTGATTATTAAAGCACCGACAGGCATTTTCACTTCTGAAATTAGGAAATCCTGTCCACAGAGGAGGGAAAAGATCCCTGTGTAGAGACACTTTTTCTAAAGCTATTGGAAAATAAATCCTCTTTAGCCACTCAATCCTTTAATAGCTGCAATTAACTCAAACACTGCTTAAAACTAGCTTGACTTCATCTTCTGCATGTTATCTCTGCAGGCTATAGTTATAGTTATAGCCTATATATTGTTTTTTCTCTTTCTGTTTAAAAGAAGATCCTCTTCTATTCAAGTGGTTTTCTAAGGAGTAATGTTTAAGATATCTGTATGGAAGAAAAAAAAATCTGATCTGTAGGATTGGCTGCTCGTCAGGTTGGGAGACGGTTATCTGTTGTCACCTTTCCTTTCTCTGTTATTACACTCCCAAGTCTCTGTCCGGTATTTGGCATGTGTTATCGTGGTAGTACAAAAGCCAGGGAGGGTCAGTAAAGAGGGAATTGGTCTGTTATCCATTTTGTAAAAGAAGAGGTGGAAAAGATCCAGAACAGACTCAGATTACTAGAAGGTCTTCCATTAAATCAGCCAAAACTTTCCACCCATACAACTGGCCCAACAGGTACAGAACACTTTCATGTTTATTTAATTAACAGTTTAGTACGGCTAGATGGTAAAGTCCTTTAAAGGAAAGATGAATAAAACGGAACCAGAAGCTCTTTCTCTCGTGGCCCTGGTCTTCTCCTCCTGCAGGAATGTCGGCACCTGGTTCCTCCCCCTCTCTCACCTTTTCCCATTCCTCCCCCTCTCTCATCAGCAGAGGAGGAGGTTTAAAACTAACTTTCCCAGAACTCAGAAGCTCATTCAGTCTCAACAGCCTCACATAACAGGAGCCTAATTACGCCTGAGATTAGAGGGCTATCGTTCTGCCAATGGACTGAAGCCTCCGGTCTGTGTCCCAGTCACAACAGTAAGTGCTTTGACCTTCATCGCTCTTATTTTAAGCTGTTATCATATTTTTTTACTATACATAGTCATATTTTCCTGAGGAGTCAAGTAGAAAAATCTAAATGCTGTGAAGGTCTTGTAATGTTAATATTTATGTGTCCCACAGATCAACTCTCTTCCTATCTTTTTTCAAGTGAAGAGAGAGAAAATGTAATACCATTTAAATTAGATTTTATTTCAGGATTTCTCTCAATTACCCCCTTTCCAAGCTAGTAACAGCTAGGGACCTCTTTCAGGATAAAGGGAAGTCTGCTACTAATTTTAGGTTGTGAATTAGACTTGAATTAATAGATGCCATATTACAACTCAGAACTGCTCAAATTAAAAAATGCCATTGAAGTAATTTATATAAATGATCATTTCCAGTTGTACATGTTTCTACATACTAAAAACGTATTAAAATGGACTAGAAATACTTATAAATAATTAGTAATCTAATTTTCTAGGACACTTACAAATCAAAGTAATAATGGTGAAGGTTATGGTAGTCAGTATCCAGGGGCATATTGAAAAGGGGGCATTGAGGAACCAGAAGAGATTTTAAAGACACTACAGCTACAGATACTCTTACAAACAGTTACTAGTACTTGCAAAAATAACATTAATAATAGTCATAAATTTCACCATCATCTAGTTTAGTGGCTTTCTACTCTACATCCATGCTCAATGGAAGTTCTGGATGTGAGGAGCCCAGAACTTATCAGCCTCTAGCTGGCCGTGTTAGCATGATTTCTTGTTTACATGACATGAATTGCCACATGAGACATTGCTGTGCTTTGTGATTCAGTGAAATAAGACGCCGGTTATGCATGTTGATACCGTGTCTGGCCTACGAGCTTAACAAATGTCTCTGGATCTTACTGGTCATACTGAGTTTGGAGAGACACACCAGTAGCACTTGTAAAATGACACACTGGCCTCCCAGGACAAGAGCTGGTTTGAGTTTGTATTCTGCTTGTGAACAATGCACACAACTTAACATATCTGTTTCTTTCAATCGTTGCACAGGGACTCCTCCATGACCAAATCAACATTATGATATTATTACTCTGAATGAAGCCCGTCTTTATTCTGCTACTCTGGGAGGTAATTTAATGAATGAATGACTGATATTGTTTCCAATCCCAGCTCCCCAGTTTGCTGACTTTGAGCCAAGCCACCCTGTGCCTTTAATTAAAATCATTAAACTGGCAAAACTGTTTCTCTTTCTATTAAAAAAGAGAATGGAAATAATTAAATTATTACTACTTTAATGGGACATTTTCTCACCTCCTCCTTCCACTGTTCTCTGCAATCACTTCATTTGTCACTGTTGCAGATCTTTTGTGTAGACAAGTCAGGCCACACATGGGCAAAGTAATGAGAGATGAGAGTACAGCGCTCTTGTAGAGGTACTGTAGCAGAGGAGAATGTAAACAAGAGAAATGTGTAATTACAGTGCCTATTCTACAAGGGGATTTTAAATGCAGCTCTTCGAGAAATGAGGCCTTTTAAATCGGAAAATGGGTTACGTTACAAACCATGTTGCAACCTGCCAGCTTAAACCGTAAAAACATTAGTTTACGACGAGTGGCTGTGGACTCTTTGACGTAGTCATGATGAAGTGTCGTTTGGCAGGTGAATGCTAGGGAATCTGCCTATATTGAAATGAATAGATACAATTATTCATCTGGTGTCATCTGGTAGAATACGAGACAGAGATACTTTGGCCTTTTTATTGGTAATAGAAAATGATCAATATCAGATATGTTAGCAAAATGTCATGATTAAGGTACAGCTGTCCATAGCCCAAAGAGTGTTACTTCTTCCCATCAGAGCAGATATGTAGAAAAGCTCTTGTGCGTAGTATGTCACTTTCTTTGCAGTACACACCCAGCATATGGTATGTTTTCATTAACTCAAGACTTTTCATACTCTATATTGAAAAAGTTAAATGCTAATGCCTATATACCAGTTTCACCATATACATTTATGTATTAAGCCTCACTTAAAAGGTATTGTATCCTACTTGGCAACTTCTAACAAATGGATTTTCATTTTCTACTCTAAATATATACTGCAAGTGCTACTATCTCAAGAGCTCATCTCAATCTATTTCAATGTTCTCATCTCGCAGTAGGGTCAACAGAGTACCATATCGCAAGAGGAAATCTCCCCAAAGAGTAAGAATAGGAGCATTTTGTGCTGCTTGAGTAAGAAAACCTAAATTCAGTCCTGGAGACAGACATAGCTTTACATGTTGAAAACAAAATAAAAGCAAAAGTAGAAATATGCAAGTATTAATATTTAACTTGAACTTTATTGCCATATGTAACCGGTACATTTACTGGTACAATGGAATTCTTACTTACAGAAAGTCTTTCGATTGTTAAAACAAGTGTAAGAACACAAAGTGCAGACAGTGCATCAAGACAATATACAAACAAACAGTAGACAATGTACAAGTAAACATTTAGAATGTAAGCAATGCAGACATGTAAACCTGATTGCAGATGCACAATAAATAAATAAAATCACAGTGGGGTAGATGGTGTAGGTGTGGTCCGAGGGGCATGGCCAAGTGTGTTCGCCAATCGCACTGCTTGTGGATAGAAGCTATTGAGGAATCTGGTGGTAAGTGTCCGTATGCTCTTAAAGTGTTTTCCTTATGACAGCTGATGTTTTGGTGGCTAGCCCGATCTTTGAGAGTGAAGCTTTGCTAAAGCTACTCCTGCTTGTTGTTTTTTTCCTCTTCAGATGTCATCCAAATGCTCCACAGTGCTGAGGGTCATTGGCACAACCCTCTTTGCCTTAATTGTGCTGCTGGGAATCCTGACAGCCTACATCACCGGCTACCAGTTCATCCACACTGAACAGCACTACCTCTCCTTCGGGTTGTACGGAGCCATTCTGGCCCTCCACCTGTTCTTCCAGAGCCTGTTCGCCTTCCTGGAGCACCGGCAGATGAGGAAGGAGGCCAAGCCAGAGAACCTGAACAAGACCGTGGCTTTGTGCATCGCCGCCTTCCAGGAGGACCCTGACTACCTGAAGAAGTGCCTGCGTTCCATCAAGAGGATCTCCTTCCCCAGCCTCAGGGTGGTCATGGTCGTCGACGGGAACAAGCCGGAGGACGCCTACATGATGGAGATCTTCAACGAGGTCATGGGCTCCGAGCAGACGGGCACCTACGTGTGGAAGGGGAACTACCACAGTGAGGAGATGAAGGGCACGAGGGAGGAAGGCGCCAGGCGGGTGACGGAGCTGATGAGGAGCTCCTGCTACACCTGCATCATGCAGAAATGGGGAGGGAAAAGGGAAGTCATGTACACAGCCTTCAGAGCCCTGGGGGACAGCGTGGACTATATGCAGGTGAGCACGGACCACCCTTTGGGGGCAGGATTCAGGGGTGATCAATCAACATTTTAATGAAACCAATCTCATGGAGATTGTTTAAGATCAAGGTGCTTGATTCATAGTCTTGGAAAGCAGAGTATGCCCTCTACTGGTATTGCTCCTCAAGGCTCATTGTCACTAATTATCATGTGTACATGTTCTAAGACATTAGCATGCTTTTAAACAGACAGAGTCAAGAGAGACATTCTGGACGATTTTATTTTTATAAACGTCCCTTCAAGAAAAATATTGGACATCTTAGCTGGTTTATTCACACATCTGCGATTTATACAAATATTTTCATTTGAAACAATGTACAGTAGATGTATTCCAGAATATATACTAATGACCACTATTTCACCAGCACCCAAAGACTGGCAGGTATGTCTTTAGCTTGGTCCCACTCATCGATGTTCAGACAGTTCCCTCTGTGTTGAATACTGTATATCTACCATTAGAGCCTATTGAAAGCTTTTAAGTTTCTCAATTGTTAAGAACAGATGAGCTGCTGTAGCACATAATTGTACACCCAGGTCCTACGTACCAAATTGATGAAGAATCCTCTGAGGTTTTGGGTAAAGTTTGAATGAATGAATGAATGAATTGAATGAATGAATTGAATGAATGAGTGATTGCAACAGAAAATTACTGAACAGTGCTTTACACCAATGTATGAAGAGACTTTCACTAGAAAATGCCCTGTCTCTTATAAGTGTGACTATTGTATGCACTGTGAGGAATGCATCAAAAGTTTGAGTTTTCAACTCCTGTTTGAACATAATGAAGGGTGTATTGTGTACAGTATATTGTGATTCAATTCAATTCCTCTCCCTTTCTCACACTCTACTCTTCATACTGTTCTTTTCACCTGGAACCAGACCAGATTTGTATTCATGCTTTTTGTGTGCCACTAAACAGTGTAAGCATGATGAGTAAGCCCACAAGCCTTTCTTTTCCCCCTGAAAAGTTCCACTCAGAGGAACCTGCTGAATGAACTCCAATCCTGGCAGTAAGAGGGGAACATTGCTGTGTCATAGGTTATCAATGATGGTTTCCCAGGTGTGGACAAAAGAGTGGAAAACGCCGCAATAGTGACAATTGAGCTACATTTCCATTGATGAAGCCTGACTGTCTACACTTGGTGTTTTTATCAAACCCTCGCTAGGGTTGCCAATAGGATTTCTTTTGCAAGGAAATTGCAATAAATTGTGAATATACATGACGCATATTAATTAAATAGCCTACTGATTATGATTTATATGAGGATCACGAAGGGCAATTTGTTTTTGTCCAATGGCCAATAATTTAGATGATTGTTGAATATCAGAATTCCTATAAATAGCTGTCCTTTCTCCATGTTCAGAAATGGGGACACAACGCACACCTGCACATATTAAAATACCAGTCTACTCTCAACACATGACTTTTCATCACAGCCTCATTGTAACTTGTTGAAAGCTTCCAAAACCCTAAATATTAGTAAGTCACTTCTAGTGCTGACAGGACCACTGGAAGTTGCAATACGGGGGGCTCTCAAATCTGATCAAGTTGTATGCTTTTGTTTTCTAGTGCTTTGCAAATGTGTATATAGTGCAGGTAACAATGCAGAAATTTTACATGGAATTCAATATGCTCACAAGCTTAAAGACTAGGAACCTCTTATGAGATGAACAGACATAGTTGGTTGAAATGAGACACATAAGACTGACTGTGTTACTTTTATCACCTGGCCTAAACAATCCTCAGATCTCAGTCCTGTTGTAAATGGGTGGAATGTGTCGTTCAGTCTCACACAGCACAATACTTATCAGAACCTCAGTTAGAGGCTACTTTGCTAGGAGAACATGATAGGACTGGGATGCTGTAGATATTTCCAGATCTTGTGTGCGCCAAGTCCTTTTCAGCATGTTCCTGGTACTTAGAGGCCAGATATTGTTCTTAAAATGCTTGAACTCTTAAAGAGCTCTTGAACTCATGCTGGTATCAGAGAATGAAGAACAATAACACCACTGAGTTAACTCAGTGCTAACTCACTGTCATTTCCAGACACAAGATAACACAAATATGGGAGCATATTTTCCAAGCAGGTGAAAAACATGAAAGGAGTATTGATATTAAGGTTAAGAGCTGTACATGTATAATATAATTAGGATGAGAGACAAGCCCGCATACACAGCTGTTCAGCACCTGTGAATAAGGGACCAATCTATGAAATAAAATTAAGATTAATATTTTATTTTCAGTAACACTACAATCTCTGATGAATAGTTTCCTTGTTTCAAATTCCTGTTGCAAAAAATAGATTATTTTTAAATAAAAACTCTTTATGAAATATAAATAAAAATATATATGGAAACCAGACATCCCTGGTTAAACTAATAATTGTTTATGTCTATATTTAGTGCAAATACTGCTTTAAAGCTATCATCTGGTTACTCCCCAAGCTCTAAGGAAAAAGAAGGAGTAGATTTACAAGCTGCTCTTACTTGACTCAAGCATATTTAAATGTAAGGTTATGTTCGTTAGGTTCTAGTCTGGGGTTGGAATACTAGACTATACTGAAATGCATAAAAATATTGAAAAAGATCTCAAATATAATAAAGAAAAACATTAAAATAAAGTGACATCTGGTAGATATTCCACCAATTATAGAAGTTCAGGAAATGTGCATGACATACTTAATGGTATAAACTCTCTTTATTTTAGACTGAAAGGAATTTTAAAATCCTCCCTCACTCTGAGGACCTGCCTCTATGGCATAAGATGGCGACAAGTATTTAAACTGAGGATCTGAAGACTCATAAAAATGGGGACTTAATTTACTCTTACATGTGTTTCCTTGCTGTTACTTTTTCTGGTTAACACCACATATCTCTCCATTAAGACATTATGACATAGTAGTACTATATTCAAATAACAAGTAATGATGAACAGCATCACATTGCTGTTTAACAATGCAAATGATCAGCATTTATAAATAGTATCTTCTACAATTCAATTCAGCAGCAGATCTTTTTTCCCCTCCATCACTCCCTATGACATGTGGCACACATTACTCTTGCCTTTAATGCTTTCTCCTGCTCACTTTTCATATTCCTCTCTTCACTATTATATGTGTGGGTTAATATCTGCTTTAGTAACAGAGCAAGTGCTTGTTGAATATCATGTAATTCAACTAAATTAATTTGGCACAAGCCTTGCCACTTGTTAAGGCTATAAGGGTAAGTGAAGGATATTTATTGGGAGATGAGCATTGCCATCAGTTTTCTGTTTCTCTTTTCCTTCGCAAGAGATCTGGTTCATCTGAGCTCTGGTGGGGGCACATGCCCATCTCTTCCTATTAGAAAGACTGTGAGCAACTGAGGTTTCTTTGCCCATGTGGCAATTATGCTGTGTGTTTGCAAAATGATTTGTAGATGCAAATTTTGTTCCCCTTGCTCTTTTTGTGAAGGTATGCGACTCAGACACAGTCCTGGACCCTGCCTGCACCATGGAAATGCTGAAGATTCTGGAGGAAGACCCAAAAGTAGGGGGAGTTGGAGGGGATGTGCAGGTAAAATACAAGCTAATACAAGGATTCAACTGAGATTGTTGCAGATAATTAAACAGTGCATTGAAATTGTAAGGTGACACACAAACCCTTAAGGTTACATTAAGGACTTTAGGATTATCCCCTTCCAGAAGAAGTACAGTAAGATTATCTTGGGGAATTATGTTGCATAAAGTGAATACTACTGACCATAAAAAAAAAACAAAAATATATTTTCTAACTGGTATTCTCCAAGTTCGTAGGTTTTACATAGCCAGTTTGAAGCCATTAAATTGATAGTTTGGTGAACCATTGGTAAAGAAGGGAACCTTATACTCAACTGGATTTCCCCTATTAGAGCTCCAGGTATGTCAGTGGTTCACTATGAGGCTTTCTAAGCACATTTCAGAACTTCCCTCTAAAATGTCTTTGAAGTTAGGCATACAATCAAGGCTGAATTTCTATTTCAGGTAAAATAATTTTTACATTCAAGAACCTGCCCCTATTTGTTTACTGTTTCTCTAATTGAATTAAAACAGCTGAGAAACTGCATTAAATCCAGAACACAATACTTTAAGTGATGTAATGGATGTTTTAGAAAAAATGCTGCACAGAATGTTGCAGAATTATTTAAGTCTCATTTTGGCTCAACACAAATTAATTCAGTTTCATTCGGAGTTCCTGGCACTTAAATGGTACAAGGCAGTTTTTTTTATGAATATCTAGCAGACTTATAACTTTTATGCAGGAGTGTCACTCCTGCCCTTCATAAACAGATCTCTGGAAGTTGCTTCATTTGCGTGAATATATCCAAATGGCCACCTAATACTGAAGAACGCCTCCCTTTTTCTTAACCTCAGATCCTGAACAAATACGACTCTTGGATCTCCTTTCTGAGCAGTGTGCGCTACTGGATGGCCTTCAACGTGGAGCGCGCATGCCAGTCTTACTTTGGCTGTGTCCAGTGTATCAGTGGGCCCTTAGGCATGTACCGAAACACCCTGCTTCAGCAGTTCCTGGAGCAGTGGTACCACCAGACCTTCCTGGGGAGCAAGTGTAGCTTTGGGGATGACCGGCACCTCACCAACCGGGTCCTGAGCCTGGGCTACAAGACGAAATACACGGCCAGGTCCAAGTGCCAGACCGAGACGCCCACCAAGTACCTGCGGTGGCTGAACCAGCAGACACGCTGGAGCAAGTCCTACTTCCGAGAGTGGCTCTACAACGCCCTGTGGTTCCACAAGCACAACCTGTGGATGACATACGAGTCAGTGGTCACTGGCTTCTTCCCCTTCTTCCTGATCGCCACCGTAATCCACCTCTTCTACAGGGGCCGCGTCTGGAACATCCTGCTTTTCCTACTGACCGTGCAGCTGGTGGGCATGATCAAGGCTACCTACGCCTGCTTCCTGCGGGGCAATGTGGTCATGATCTTCATGTCCCTCTACTCCCTCCTCTATATGTCCAGTCTGCTGCCCGCCAAGATGTTTGCCATCGCCACCATTAACAAGGCAGGCTGGGGCACGTCTGGTCGGAGGAAGATCGTGGTCAACTTCATCGGCCTCATCCCCGTCACTGTATGGTTCGCCATCCTGCTGGGTGGGGTGGGCTACACCATCTACTGCGAGACTCAAGACCCTTTCAGTGAGACAGAGAAGGCTTTCCTTATTGCCGGGGCCATTCTTTACGGCTGCTACTGGATCATTCTCCTTGTCCTATACCTGGCCATTGTGGCCAAGCGCTGTAACAAGAGGGAGGAGCAGTACAGCCTACCCTACGCTGAAGCATGAGCCCAACCGGTGCTATTTCCTTGGGGGGGCCTGCTGAGATCAGATGATGCGATGAACTCACTCTAAAGCACATATGGTTGAGGGGCAGTTCTTGTGGCCTTAATTCCTTTCACATCAGTTGTGCAGCAGTCCGTGTGTACACAAATGGTGCTATACACGAAAGTGGATTCCTTCTGGCAGTGGCATTTTTTTAAGCAAATGCCAGCACACCTTAGAAGGGTGCAATTTTTTGCAAGAATAAAAGCAAATGACTGGTTTTCACAGTGTATAGGGTCCAAGTGAATTCTTGGATTAGATTCTAACTTCAACTGTTACATTTATGAGATGAACTAGACATATTTTAATCTTCTGCCTAAATCAGGTTACCTCTCTCAAGGCGTATGACAGGTGCACTATGTAACATCAACATGAAGCAGACAATCCATTGTTATTGAAAAAGTGTAGTTTTCTTCTGGTTATAGGTGATGCTGTCAAGGCCCAGCAAGATTTTAAAGCTGGCAGAGAATATCCTCTTTTGGGCAACTTTTTTTTTTTAATTAGTGAATGTGCCGCTTTCTCCATGTTGCTGTAGAAAACATGTTGATGTTTCTGATTGAGGCTGAACAATTGAGAATCTGTAAACAATATTGAATGTTTTTTTTAGAGAAAAATACCACATGTACTGTAGTGTTGCAGACTAGTTTTAGACTTCAATTTCAACCTTATGCCTAAACACAAGCAAGTTCATGTTCCTTCTGTGTACCTGGTGCTTTGATGGTACAAGGGGATCATTAGGGCAGTAAATAGTGGTCATTCCTTTCTACTCAGGATTCTCAGCACTGTCCTTTGTAGAGACAATGTCCTGCAGTAACAAGACCTCACACATACACCAGCTACAGCTCCAACACAGAATGACTACCAAGGAAAATCTTTTCAGAGTCCAATTCAATTTCATGAGAAATTATTACTAAAGCACACCCAGTGCTTCATTTTTTATTTTTATTTGCATATCTTCCTATTTATTCCTTTGAACAAAACTCGTCTTTCAGTACCTCAGTAACTGAGCCTCTGTGAACAACTTGAAATGTGGCTGTAAAGCAGACTTTCTTTAATTTTATTCAAGTATTTTTCTTTTTTATTTATTTTTTTTCCTTTTTGTATTTATTGTTTTATTTAAATACACGTAACAACCAAAGAACATGATTATATTTTGAAGCGTTATTGACTTTAATTAAATGGGATATTTCAAACTCCATTTCGGACAGTATGAGGACTAATACTCTGTCCAGATTGACTGGGAGTGGGATTTGACATTATTTTTAATGTTGTTTGTTATATTGTTAATTTATGTGCCTCTGTATTATATATCTTTGGAGTTCAAACTGTTAAAGCCTGTAGGTTCCTACAGCATGAATGAAAAAACATAAACCCAGCTCTTAATTAATAACAGTCTAAGGATGGTAATTATTTGCTAGGTTGTGTACTTGTGTACAAAAGTCTCACACTGTGGTCAAGGCAAAACTAGATATTTAGAATGTTGAAGGTGCTTTATGCAACTATATAGTACATCAGACCAATGTAAGAAGAAACAAACAACTGCTAGCAACCCACATGAGGTGCTAGTCATCCAATAAAACAGCCTCTCAACACAACTCAGAGTTGGATTAGTTGTGGCTCAGAGCACTGGTGACAGGATAGTTGTACCTGATATAATCTTACAGCTTTTGTAATGGAGAAGAGGCCTTGGGAGGAAGAGCTGGCAGTGGTAAACAAAATGTCCAATACAGTAGATGTTACACTCCTCTGAACCTCCCTGAGCACTGTGAGGTCTAAATCCAGGCTTCACTACTTTTTACTCAATGCGCCAGGCCATTATATACATTTTAACTTGCAAAATGCAGGGTACTGTAGTTCTACAATTGCATCTGTTTGCGGGGCAATTCAGAAACCCTGTATATCTCAATCGCTTTTCATTTTTTAATAAACTAAACTCGATGGACATTCTCTTCTAGTGAGAGACTGGTAGCTGCCAGTATCGAATAATATATATATATATCAATATACCAACATCCAATAATTAGGACCTCTGTACGGTGCTTCTAAAGTTCAATGTCATGGGGCAGGAAACAATGGAATGAGCTACAGTATGATTACCAATAGGCCCAAAATGAGCCTGTAACTGGAAAATGCCGATACAGACAGGAGGGCACTAGCATCCTCCGTGTCAACAGTTACACTGAAGATGCTAGCAATTCTTCACCTACTGTACATCCAGTATAGTGCTCGTCCCGTATTGAGAATACTGCCCTCTGGCGTGCCTCGTCTTCACTGGTTGCGTTTGTATGTGCGTCTAATTTTAATGCGTAGCTTTCACTCCACAGTTCTCTTAGAGTTAGAGTTCTCTAAGTTTAGAAATAGCCTGCATGTATCTTCAAATGTCAGACATCATGAGCAAAACCCTTCCGTTTTATATACGTCCTCACCATAATTGTTCAATTCGCCTGCTTTGTTTCCGATGCGCAAACCCCACCTTACTGCTTTCTACAGTCTTTTTTTTGTAGCACGTTTCGCCATAGCAATGTTATTGTACGGGAAATTAAACGTTTGCCCGCAAGTGTTTAGTAAAAATGAAAGGGATGAGTTTACAATAAGTTAAAATATCTCCTTTCATGGAAACGTTGAAATGTTTGGCTTATGTAGAATTTTCAGCGTTTCGTTTTATTACATTTTATATTAAAGCTCTTTCTTTCTACTAGTTATTGGTGCTCTTTCATATTGGATATTATCCTGGGATTGCCAATTGCTTTATGAAGGGGGACGGGAAAAATTCAAAATATGTCATTAGTTTTAATTCTCAGAACCATTTTTTTATAAAAAGAAAATTCACTGCTACTCACAATAAAGCGTGCATTCAAATGTCATTGCAGTGACATCCTGTAACATTGTCGGTGGTCTGTATATTTGTTTGAACTATTGTGAATTTATTTTAAACAGTTTGAAAGAAGTGGATTTTTAAAATGTTTATTTCATTTTGTATACGTCGTCTTATTTGTACAGTGTTAATTTCCACATTGTATCTCAGTCGATCTCTATTGATCGACTCATGTTTAAATACAGCGTGTTTTTGTATATATCGATATGTAAAACTTATATTTCTTTCATTCTTTACATTTTTGATTTTTTTAAATGAAAGAGCAGACAGAGTTAATTTATCCTCGCCTTCATGAGAAAAAGGTGACGGCTGGTCTCCATCCTGAAGAATAACAACACCTGTCCAGGAGCAGGCGAAGAAGGCTTAAGCAGTAACAGTACAATTCAGTGATTAGTTTAGACATTATTTTTTACACGAAAGGGAAAAGCCGTAACTATCCCTCAATACTTCTGATTAAAACAGAGATATTGAAATAGGAACAAAATGCATTTAAAAGTGTCTCCTTGGCAGTTTGACAAGGGAAAACAAGCTCATCTTCTCACACGCAGCCTGGTGCTGAATCGGAGCCCTTCAGGTGCTCTGTTTCCTGTGTGAACTCTGTACTCAATTTACTTGGATTTTGCAGCTAAAGTTACCCATCTGCGGTGTCTCCAGCACTGGTTTAGTAACTCGGGACAAAGCGTGCTTTTGCCTTTCGTCGTTAAAGAGTGCATACTGCGCTTAATTCCTTTACTTACTGTAGCTTATTTGAGCATTGGCGTTGCTACTTCTCATGGAAGTTTACTACAGTATGTTGAACTTGCATGGTGATGTCCCTATTTTGCCATTGATTTCTCTACGTTTACCTTGCTGCCCCTGTAGATTCCTAGTTATGAGATACCTTTGCTACTTATGGCCCCCAGAACCTATTTCGTAATAAAAGGAAATTAGATTTCTTATTTTGATCTGCATCTTATTTTGATCCTTCAGAAATTCTAGTGTCGTTTTCGTGAAGATGGTTTGCCTTTGTCTTTAAGATTTGGATGATATGCAGAATGCTAAATCTTAGTGTCCTGCATTCAAATGTCAGGTTTACCTAGTGTGAAACTTGACTGTACTTGGTAAGGCATCTAGGACTGTAGTTTACCAATTAACTGTACTTCAGTAATTTTTAATTATATATATATATTCTAGCAAATTCACATGAAACAAGATGTAATCCAAAATGATGACTCTTGGTATGAGGCTGTATTTCCTCTTACATATTTTTGGACAGACTATAAGTGAGCATTTGAGTTTTGTGGATCGAGAGTTCCTTGATCAGAATAAAAGTCACTGTCATTGTTTCTTTTTTTAAAATCCAGTTTCTTTCAATGCTTTTTCAATATGATACACACAGTTTTGGGGACATTATTGATGAAGTATTTTCTATGAAAAATGTGTAGGAATTTTTCATTCTTATAGCCAAAAGAATACCTGGCCACAAAACAGAACATTTTAATATCGTGTACATTTTATTAGAACAACTCAACTATTAAAACTATTAAACAAGAGTTTTAATTTGCTGAGCTTTGTAAACCAATGAAAAATAATTCATTCACAGAGCATTGCAAACTTCCTTGTGGTCGTGTTCATCCTGATGGATAATTTGGTCTGTTCTGTGAAGATGAGAAGCATTAATTGCTGACATTTGAATTTTTAATCTTGCATGTGTGGTATATTAATATCAACCATCATCTTTGTTTTGGCCAATTTACGGGGATTTTGGTTACAATGTTAGAAAGTGAAATTAAAAACTGATACTGGCGTGTTCTAATAAATTTGCAGTTTAACATTTAAAAAAGTATTTAGCAGGAAAACGCAATTTAGAAGAAAAGGCTTCTAAGAGAAATCCATTTGTAAATTGTTTGTATTGTGGCTGACAGTGATGTTATTAAAACTGAAGAGTGTATTTCTACACCTGCAGCTGAGACCACATATTCAGGACATCCACACATTTCTCTCACAGCTGTACAAGGGTCCGGGTGTATTTGTGATAAAATGAGGTGTTGGTTTCCTTGAGCTCTTTCTGCATGAGACAGGCTTTGTTTTCAGTGGTTTCATGGCCTTCCTTCACTTCACAGTGAAGCGGATGAAAATCCAGAAATTTACACCTGTTTGGCCCAATGGAAGAAACTCTCCAGCATGGTGATGTGTGTAGATGTACTAGGAAATGACTGTATATTGAAGAATCAATGTCTTCCTTACCAGTGAAGTGTATTCACAAATTCACATGAATTGTTTTCTCCTTGTTTAATGATTAAGAAGAGTTGTGATCTTTGTGTACAGTTGAGCTCCTCCTAGCCTGAATCATTCATTCCAGTGCTTCTCTTACTGAAGACACAGACAGCCAATACAAACTCCCTTGTGGCCGGAGGTGGAACAGAATCTCCTTTTTCCTATTGTTTCCTGCCTTCCTGAGGCCCAAGTTAAAAACACTGAGATAAAACAAGTGAGATCAGCAAAAAGCAGCTTCATGCAGAACCACTGCATTGGTTGTGTTTTTGACCCACGTTATTGGCAGGTGAACATTAAGAACACAAAGTATGGCACTTTATTTCAACAGTGATGGATGAGTATTCCTTCACGTTGAAGAGTCCTGCAAGTTTTACAAGCCATTCAATAGCAATTCAATTACTGTATGTTTAAATTCATGAGTAAGAGTCTGAGAGCCCTGTGTCCAGTCCATCTCCCACTGATCTGATGCGCCTTCTTTTGTGCTCCATGTACTATCCATATGCTGTACATTTTTCATCACAATTTTATAAAGAATAACAAATAGCAGTGAAATGCTTCTCGAAACTTCAGGCATTGATGAAGGTAGCCTTTCTGAACTGTGATGCGTGACAGAATAAGAAAAATACTTCTGGCAAAGACATCTTAAGACGGTGGTCTCCAACCCTGATCCTGGGAGACCCAGTCCAGTGGCTTTTGTAGGTCGCCTTTAAATCATCAGTTTCTAAAGGCCTGAAACAGTTCTACTTTGATTACTTCAACAAGTGATATGTTCAAAAATCAGAATATCCTACAGCTCCCAAGAACCCATTGGACATTGGTCCATTACGTGCTTAATTGACAAATTACTAAAACAGGCACTTAAAATAACAGGTGACTTAGGGTGACCTACTGTATAATAACAAGATTGTGGCACTCAAGGATCAGGGTAGAGACCTCTGGTCCACCATAAGTCAAGCTAGAGGTTTACATAAGGACAATGTAAAAAAAGGTGTACATAAATATATTTTTCTATTAGATCATTTAAAAACATTTGTGTATTATTGACATGTATGACTACAATGAGGAAAAAAAATACTTCTTTGAGATTTGTAAATGTAGTTGTATTGTATGTTAAAGATATATTTTTTTCTGTCTTGCGGGAGGCATTACAGTGTATGCATATACATATAAAGGGTTTTTTAAAGTTTTTACATTCATTTTATTTTGAAGTATGTATTTATTTTTTGGATTGAAATGCTTTTCAATAAAAGAGCTCTGAAATTATCTTAATGGTCTGTCGAGTGTTTCAAAGGTAAAATGGACAAGTCTGTTCACTATAAGGATGCATTTTTACCTATTGTAAACCATTTTAAGGTCTGATGTGTCCCTTTGACACTATCATGGGTTTGCCAACTCAGACTTATAGGGTGCCTTATGACCTGTAACCACCATTACTGTGAAACTATTAAAAAACAAAAAAATGTGGCCATATTTGTTATCTTGTTGAAATAGTCTGTGTTTACCAGAACACAATCAGCCCCTTCATCACTGTGAATGGAGCTGAATTCTTCAGTGGGAACGACCAGTGCTCTGCACTGCTGTGTAGTATACAGTACATATTCCTTTTGAGTTTCTCAACATGGTTAGCTATGTGTTGTGAACACCCGATTTCCACTGATATAAGGTTTTTTCCATTAATATATTATTAGGAGTAAGGTGTTTTTTTACATTTCAGATTTATTGTGGTTATAGAGATAAGGAAATATTTTCCTTTGCACTTTTGTTGTGTATTTACTAACCCATGTCAACAAAACATGCAAAGAAGAAACAGATTTTCTGAACACAACTGTGGGATGTTTTAATGAGGGGATCATTTTCACAACATCAATCAATATTTTTATGTGAACCTGTACTAATTTTGTAAAAATGCAGAATCACATTTTTTTTATATCCTGACTTGTGTGGAGGTTTGTATCACGCTTCTTTAAGGCTGAAATACATATAAACAGGATCATATGGCTGCCCTGAAAGAACAGTTTAAAACCTCACACATTCCTTTTAAATTTACTCAACAGAAAATGCTCAATCTTAAATAATGCGGGTTCTCCTTCATTAAAGTGCATGTTTTCAAAAGACTGAGGAGGTGCATGATCAGATCTGACCTCCTAAACAAGGGGAAGCAGAACATCTGAGGAAACAAATGCCAAGAGCCAGTGGTCTGTGAAAATGAATGCCAGTTTACGGGAGCTATACTTTCTTTGGCACGTTGGTGATAATTGGCTTGGGACGGGTTTTAAAGATCAGTTTCTTCTTGATGAGCGCAGAAACCTGGTACGTTGTAGGCCTCTCTTCGCTCGTTTCCATGGCATCCTCTTCTGGGCCTTCTGGGAGTCCGGAGTGTTTGACAAGAACAGCGAAGGGCTTCTCCAGTTTCACAATTTTCCCATACAATATGTGGTGTCCTATTATCAGCACAGGAACCCCCTGTACGAATAATGGTGAAAGGGATTAACAAACTGTGGAAGCAATGCAGCACAGGAGATGGCCCCTGTCCCAGTTCAGTAATGTTTAAGCAGCAGTAATAATTACAAGCAGTAATTATGAGGAATGCATTTAGAAGTAAAAAAGGCCCTGCTTTATATAAAGGGTTGTGTGAGCGATTCTCAACACAACTGCACAACCGCAAATGGCGCATTCTGCCCAGCATTACCGAAACACACCGAGGTGTGCTTACCTGGGATCTCTGGGTAATTTCTGCATTGGGTCACAAAATCTTTAAACTACAAGGAACCAAATGAGCAGAGCAAAGACAACAGCCTCCTCTTGTTTGTACCTCTTAATTACAGTCTTAAATTCACAGTCTTAAAGTTCCAAGCAGAACCAATAAAATGCTGATATTCCATTATAGCATTTAGTTTTACTAAATTCCTTAGCTATATGACATTAAATCAAGCCTATTTATTACTTATATAAATGTTTAGTAAACACTGTAAGCGCTGTACGTGTCTCTTATTCATACCTCTTTAGTATAATGCAGGTCTCCCATTAGGTTCCCAGTCAGCCCAGTGTTCTGACGAGATACTATCTCTCCCTGCAGTTCCAGCAGCATCCACTCCCCGGGTGTGCCTCCCTCAGGACTGCAAGACACAAACACTTTAATCATAAGAGCTTTCACGTGCCATTTGTGTACAAATTCATCTTACTTTCTCTGCTTATATTGCCGAAAAAAAATCCCGAACTCCATCTGTTAAATGGCAGCGTGGCAAAAAAAAAAAAGACGATTTAATTGTAGTGTAGGGATGATTATTACAATCATAATGTGATCATCACCCCGGATGCCTGCATTCATCAACAAACAAATCCACAACAGATTTGTATGTGTGCCTTTACTATTGATCAGTTTGGGGGGTTTGAAAATAGAGCTAATAGAGGAACTGTACCTACTTAGATTGCAAGAGATGAAGCTAAGGCCTTTGCAGGAAATGGAACCAAGTGATATGGCAATTCTGAATAATGCCTTTTAAGCTATATTATATTATTTTAGACCAGTAACACACTTAGGCTTCAGTATTTCCAGAATTCATGTTCAGTATTTTAGCAGATAAACCCAGTAAGTAAGGCTTTAGTAGTATAATCCTGGTTAATTAAAGACATGCATCAATTTGTTTTCAGAATCAGGCTGAGCCAAGGCCTTAACAGAGCAGTATTACAAAGAAGGGAAAAAGACACCCTAGTTCCTAATGAGCTTCAAATGATACCACTATTCCCAAAGTAACAGCAAGGTTTCTAACTCCCATCAGAGATTTCATTTCGGCCCTGAAGTCACGAACTTTATGAAAGGACTTGTTGGGAGCCCTTGTGCTTAACCTCAATCTTGCCACAGTCTGGTTTAAAAAACTTCTTTTGCATCCATACTATAATTTTAGACAGTGAAAGCTAAGAGACGTGGGAATACTAAAAATGGAGGATCCTAGGATACAGAGCAAGTACAGGGTGCAAGATAAGACTTTTCCATTTATACCTTGAAATGAGGATCTGAACCATTTTCACAGGTGTCACGGAGGCTTAGAAGAATGTGTTCTAAAAATATAAAAAAGAGAAACGGCCATTAATTTAACTCATTAATGATTTACCTTTCAGTGAAACGCAGCAGGCATGAAGAGCATCCATCCATTTTCTAACCACTTTATCCAGTACAGAGCCTCAAGGGAGCAGAGCCTATCCCAGCAAGCAATGGGCACAAGGCAGGACACACCCTGGATGGGACACCAGTCCATCACAGGGCAGACACCCACTCAAACCAGAGCACCAATAGATTGATACTATAAGGGACACCTCACAAATGTGTAAATAATACAAGATACATTAAAGAAACAGAATTGAATACCAGTGATTATGAAATAATCAAAAATGTTGTTTTCCAGATCAGCGAAGCTCAAGAGAACAACAGCAGTGACACATACTGTACTGTAAAGGATATGAACCCACAACCTTCCAGTTATACAGTAAGGCCAGGGCTCTGAACATTGTGCACACAGGAGCCAGTATTGATCACTGGTGACACCAGGGGAGTTCACATTACAAAACAATAGCATGATTTAGGTGTTTTTAATAAGATAAATTTCATAATTAACGAAACCAAACGAAAGGAATTAATTTTATTCTCTGAGGCTTGTTTTAAACACAGACAAAAAATGCAGAAAGGAAATAATAAATATTATATTTGTTCTAGAAATACACCTCGTACACGGAGCAAGAGATTGCTTTGCATCTTTCAAACACGGGTTAATATCATCGTATAGAGCTCGGTCAGTTTTTCACTGTCACTTCACTCAATTCACCTCACTGGTGCCACTGATAAAAACAGGACCCAGCTCAAATCTTAAGACGGCTGGATTCGCTCCCCGAAAACACGTTTAATAAATTCGTATGCAATTTCACAAACTATTTTTATTTAAAAAAAAGTATTTGCCACTCATGGGATTTACAGTACCTGACGTACAATACAAGATAGAATATTAATCTATACGCATTACCACTAACAACTCGTCCAACTGGAGCCCATATCTGTTTCTGTGCGACCGCTCGCCTTTTCTTCTGACACATGGAACAGTCTTCTGTCACATTCCTAAATTCCCGCCAGCTCGCTATAACCACGTTGCCGGAAGGGGAGGGGTGCTGGTTGTTTCCAGTTCCGGGTTGAAGGTCTCAAATGTGGTGCTGTGGTGTGGAGAGGACCGGCGTGGGGCTGGGAAAGTCAGCAAACTTATAAAAATAGGTGGATGGGCAAGGAAAGAACAAGTCAAAGTAAGAGAATGCCTTTATCGAAGTCTTTAAGGCGACCGTTTCGACATTTACCTCCTAAAAATAAAACATTTGTATTGAAAAAAATAGGCGTGTGTTTCCATGCTCAACACTTTGAAAATAACCCTTTTCCATTTTATAGTTGCAGTCAATTTACTTTTTCGCTGTTATGTTTTTTTCTGATATGCCATTACAACGCAGTCTTGTCTGCTTTGTAGTCGAGTTGTTGTATCACAGCTGGCATTAAGCTATACCACAACACACGCATGGGTTCAGTTTGGTGTTTGTCATATAGGTGAATGGTGTGGGGGTATAGAAACTCTTCTTTAGCTACCCGTAACACGCTTTTATTGACATGAGTATCTTTTTTTTCTGTTCGCAGTTTAACCATGGGCGAGTTTAAAGTGCATCGAGTGAGGTTTTTTGATTACATGCCGACGGGGATTCGCTGCATGGATTTTAACAGAAAGACGAACAGGCTGGCGCTCGCTCGGCTGGATGGCTCCGTAGAGATATTCAATTTTTCCGATAGATACTTTCAAGAAAAGGTAAATTCAGGATCTGCTCTAATTCTGTTTTGATGGCGCCCAGTGACGGTCTAATGGCTTGGACCAAATGGCTTCATCAGAGCGTACTTCGGTTCACATCAAATTAAAGCCTGCTAAACTTCCTGTTGTCTATTTAGAGTGGCAACCATTCTTATGCTCGCTGTGGGTTTGTGCAGTTTCGGCAACGACACCCTGCTTCGTTGATCTCATCTGTAAACCCGGATTTTGAATGTATTGATGTCTATTAACACGAATCCCTGCTCTGTAAATCCTTGATTCATTAATTACATGAAAATTGCACAAGGTACGTGAATCCTCGTGGTTGTCAGTACCTTATTCATGACCTCATCTCATTCATATTTTCATTGAATGATGACAAGGACTCTTAAAAATCAGAGTTCGGTTTTTCAGACTTGTCTCCAAGTCAGAATGTGTCTTATGATCTATGATGTAGAACGACACCCCCCTGTCCTTGGAGATCAGAAATGAGTGTAGGTATGATGAAGTGGCTACTTGCAGTTCTGCTGTAATGTTCTGTGGAAGCTGAGGTTTAATTGGCGTGTATTTGTCATTGCAAAAGAAAACATTAGTGAAAGTTTTCTAGTCTTTAGATGTGTACAGCAGTGTGTTTAGATTGGGGGTGTCAAACTCACTGTCTGGAGTTTCTACTGCCTGCTGGATTCCTTACAACCTGAGCTTCAATTAATCTCATTTTTGAATGGATACAGATGTTACTTAAAGTCTTTTGCAGTTGATAATTCAAAGCACTTGACATACAATTATTTATAAACCACAGAGCACCTCAGAGACAACCAGCATTAGACTAATTAAATTGATTATATCCAAGGTGTAATTGAGAGCTCGGGTTGGAACATGAAAAAGAGGACACTAGACTTTCGAAGAACCGTCTCACACCCCTGGTTTAAATGAAGCAGCTTGTTCCTGAATCTCTCTCGGATGGCAGTGTTGGCATCTTGTAGCTTGATCTCGAAGTTAAACAACACTGGATGTTGTCAGTAATGGTGTGTAAAGTAGATAAGGATGCTGCTGGAGAAGGTAGCATTCTTCTCTGTGACCCAGTATTTCCAATATCCCAGTATGACTGCTGTTCTTCTGATCAAACTGAACATTAAACAGCGCATTAAACTGAGCTCTTGATGACTTGGTTGTTTTTCATGGCACTCTTGGAAAGAGCAGGGGGTGTTAATGCAGCGTCCTGGATAAATGCTACTTGAGCTTGAGCTGCCTGGCCATCAAACAAGTGAAATAAGTTCTCACTTCTTCAACTGGGGAACTGTTGGCGCACTGTGGTATCTGTATGTGATCCAGAGAAGTGGTGCACTTTACTGGGGGATCAAGTGGGGTTCCTCCTGTATGTGAAACAATGAAAAGCGCTATACTAATTTAAGTCATTATTACTTGCATTTCTTTCAATCTATACAATAAAGCACAAAAAATCTTCCCTTAGGGTTGTGGAATAGTTATTTTGTAATTGAGCAAGCAGAGGAGCTCAGTTAAACCATTAGCAGTATACCTGGTGTGAACCTCTGTATACTTTCTTTGTGTTTCTTAGGTGATTCCTGGGAATGATTCCAGGTCTATTCAGGCAATCTGCTGGGTTGGAAGCCGTCTCTTCACCGTTGGCTTGAATGGAGAAATCGTAGAGTATGACCTGGAGAACCTGTGTGCAAAGTACTCCTTGGATCCATCTGGGGGACCTCTGTGGGCTGTGGCTTGCAATTCTGAAGGAACGCATTTGGTGGTGAGTAAAGCTCATTTATGAAGGCACATTTCAATTGGGATTCAGTCTTTATTCCGGTCATGTTCAATAGGAGTGCACTACATTGGGGAAAACAAAGGTAACCCTAGCTGTAGGTGAAAAGATAAAGTGCAGGCAGTTAGCAGTTTAGGCACAATAATGTTCTTGCTGCTTGGCTTGAGTATATGAGATTGAAGTTCATTGTTGCTTGAAATGAAATTGAAACTTGGTCACTTTGTGCTGATAACTTTTTGCTTTTATAAGGCTTTCATGTTCCTTAGTAGTATTCCTTTCTTTCCAATAATGCTGTCTATAAGAAGGCCTTATGGGCAGGAATTTCTGTTCTAAATGAGTGAAGTTGGCTAGCGTGGGAAAAGTGTTCAGGCCACCTGGTTGTTGAGTTAAATGGAGTTTGCAATAGTGTACTTTGTGTTAATTTACTGTATCTCTTGATTGTTAGGTGGGATGTGAGAATGGGACCGCGAAGCTGTTTGAAGTGCTGCCTGAAAGAATCCAGTTTCTGAGGAACTTAAGCCGTCAGAAAGGTGGGGATAGTGAGTCTGGATTGTTGGTTTTTAAAAAGACTGTAGTCTCAGTGAATTCACTTAATCTAAGTTTGATCTTTTTCCTAAGGCCGTATTCTTTCCCTCTCCTGGCACGCATCTGGAGAGCAAGTGGCGGCAGGTTTGACGGACATGATCCATGTTTTTGATGTGAAAACGGGTAAGCTTACTTGTTAATGCAGTTTAGTTCAAACCTTTATTATCCCCCCATGGGCAAACCTGTGGCAGAGTCCAAGACTACAGTAAAAACAGTAATCACCAACAAAGAGGTCGGGGCCAACATAATTTTTAAAAATAAAATTATTTTATAATATAAGAATGCAGGTGCCGAGGGATTAAATGATTTCTGAAGTGTATCCCCTTTACGTTTTGAGGTACAAAGGCATTTCCCAAATGGGAATAGTGTAAATTCGCAGTGGAGAGGGTGTGCTACAGACCCCTTAATTCTTCTTTACTACTTTTCTTCAGTATTTTTTCCAGTCTGTTTCAATTTGCAGATTTACTGATGCTTAACAAACCAACATTTAAGACACTTTCAATAAAAGATTTATAGAAGTGTTAAAATAGTTCTGTCCATGTTATAATAACCTTCCTTAGAAAAACAAAATTGTTGATCCCTCAACATATGTTTGGATTTTGGTTTCAAAACTGCTATTTGGCAAAAGGGGCAGTGCAGGACACACATGACTGTCCCCCGTTTGGTGCGTTTCATTTCCAGGTCACTCAGTTCGGAGGCTGCTGGTGGACCGGGGTCCATCGGGTGTACGTCACAGGGACTGCGTGGTGTGGAGCCTGATCTTCCTCTCTGACTACACCATTGTCAGCGCAGACTCCTCTGGCAAGGTCCAGGTCTGGGATGCCAAAATGGGAACATTGATTAAAAACCACCCGATCTCTAAATGGGACGTCCTGTCATTGTCTGTGTCGGAGGTAAGTGGTGCATGTGGCGATTCCCGGTTTTAAAACCTTTCTTCAAGATGGCTCGGAGGCTGCTTTGAGCCATACATCCAGATGCTGAGACATGAGCATCAGTGAATTTGTTTCCTCTTCAGGATGAGGACAGCATTGTGGCTGGAACTTCAGAAGGCACCGTAGTGCAGTTCCAGTTCCTGTCTCCGAAGCTCGGAGCCGAAGAGAAAGAGTGGGTCAGGACCAGGGTCTTCAAGCATCACACTCATGACGTCAGGGCCGTGGCTGAAATCAAGACTGCGTTTGTGTCTGGGGGTCAGTTTTCTTGCTTTGCCTGTTTTGATGGTGATCAAAGTGCAGTCAGGCCCCTAACACTACTTCATAGTGTTATTGGCACCATTTGTAGTATTGAGCTTTGCCATTCACATTTTATTGAAATGTTTTTTTTTTTCCCTGAGATGTGAAGTTACACTAGAAACATAAAGAAAAATTTAACTGGATGTTTCTTATAATGTTGTCAATAAAATCTTCTAAATTATTTCTGTCATGATGGTGATCTACATAATGCTTTTTTTAGTATTATGAAGGCATTTTTAGTTGCATAAAATGCACTACTGATCCCAAAGAATATTAATGATGAAGTGTAAATTTGTAGGTGTAAAAACTAATTGCTAGTTATGAAGTGCGAATAACAGACAGCATGATTTTATGATGTTCTAAATGGAACAGTGGGGGGAAAAGTGTGAGCTACATATTAATGCTAAGAATGTTACATTAAAAAACAGCTTTCAAAGTGCCACTCATGCTCCGACCTACATTCTTAGAGCACAGTCTTATTATTATAAATTATATATTGCTAGTTTAGGATGCTGTGATCTAACGGTAAGAGACAAGCTTATATTCTCTGTTCTCTTCAGGTATGGACACACACCTTGTGATTCGTCCATTTCTAGACAAAGTGGAAGTCAAGTCCTATGAGTCTGCCCTCTGCAAAATCACTTTCCCTCATGTAAGTATGATTGGGAACTGGGTCTTTTGTCTGCTTCCTGTCAAATAGCTGCAAGAGAAAATGCTTGTTATTGTATAATATACAGAGGGCTTGTAGTAATTGGTTTGTATTTTTTAGCGGAGCCTAGTGTCTTGTGCACAGAAAGCAGGCCTGCTGCTCTTCCAGTATCCTGACCAGCTAGAACTATGGAGGCTGGGGGACTCTGATGTCAAGGGTGAGTTCTGCATCGAGGACATTATTCTGCCAGCAACAGGAGGCTATGCTTGCTATACCCTGCTAACATGGACACCTAGTTAAGATATCAGGTGACACCACACATTGTAATTTCAGGCATAATATAGAGTTTATCCTCTGTAAACATATCTTTTTTGTTACTTAGAGCTTGAAATGACAAAGGTGACATGGTGTTAAGTTGCTAAAGTAACACATCTTAAAAGTAATCCTGTAAAAAGTTAAATAGTGAAGAAGCCTTCAGAGACATTTGTGCTCTTTTATGATAGTAACACAGTGTCCACAGGTTTTGCAGTAGGTTAATCTGGGTTATTAGTAAAGGAAGGGTGGCATAGTGGGCATGCCAGTTAGAATTACTGCCTCACGGCCTGTTGGGTTCTGGGTTAGATTTTGATCTGGGCTTCTTTGTAAAGATTGCTTGTTCTGCTTTTGCGGGGTGCAGCTTTTCCCTCCCGAGCTTCAGAATCTAGTTGTCTCTAACCAGTTGGTTAATTGGCTGCTCTTAATTGATCTCTTTATGCACATGTAAATCTCATTATTGGACTTACATGGGTCCCGTGATGGAGTGGTATTCCACCCAAAGTGTGTCCTGCCTTGAGCCCACAGTTGGGCCCAGTTTGCTCTTGCAGGACTAGGCTCTGGTTTGCACAACCCTCGTCTTTCTCCCACATTTATTAGGATCTAACTGAACTCCCGAATATATCTGTGTTTTTTTTGTCTTTAGGACAGCCAGGGGACCTCTTGCCTGTTACAAGAAAACCAGAGAAACTGCTTCAGCTGAAGAGAAAGGTGCTTTGAAAATATTTCTTTCAGGCAATACCACAAAATGTTCTGAAGTAAACTTTTAAGTTACTGCTGCAGAATTGCGAATGTGCCATTTCTTAGTACTTGGTATGCCAAGGTTTCTAGGTTGATAGATTTGTGGAAAACAGTGGAGCAGTTGAAAATCTGTTAAGATGACTGTACTTTTATGCTTTTAGGGTGAGGATCACATCTGCTGTAGCGCCATTTCACCTTGTGGTAATTGGATTGCCTATTCCACAGTTTCCAGTATCAGAGTGTTTTGCCTGCAGAGTGAAGGCAACAACATCGGTATCACAAGGGTAAGTTACATGTCATGGGTGGCCAGACACCCAGAGAATCTGCAAAAAATATATATTTGTGTGACCTTGTGATACAGGGTCATGTGTCTTCTAGATTCAGCAAATTTATCAGGTATGTTTTAAGGCTACAGTAAATACTCTATTTAGGTTTCAGCATCCTGGATTAAAGTGGAGTGTAATGAAAAAGAGGATTGCGTTAGGTTATCAAAAGTTTGTCAAGCATCAGGAGAATTGTACAAGAGAAGTTCTGAGTGAGAGGAGATGATTTGGTCCATGTGGTTGTTAATAGCAGATTGATCCAAAAGTCTCATCCAGCCGTGCTTTGTAATAAACCAAAGTATTGGTTTCAACAACATGACTGGGCATCTTGTTCCGCACACTCACAACCTTTCGGGAAAAGTGTTGGAACCTTGTTTGCACATGGTTTGGGATTTCAGTTAAGGCTGATGTAGTACGACTCATTCCAACAGTATAAGGTGGATTTGAGAGCAGTGAAAGGGTATTTATAAGAAAGCTGCTGTTTTTAAAACTATCGTGACCAAGTTTAACTGATGTTTGCCATTGGCTTTCATGTCTTAAGGTTGAACTGTAGAGATTTGATTTATTTTGCACTGTTCTCTTACAGGTGTCAAAGCTGCCAAAGGTACTACGATCTGCGCACAAGCTCCACTTTTCAGCCGACTCGACCAAACTCTTTGTGGCCTCTCGGAAATCGAGTGTCCATGTGATCGCTCTCTCTCAGTCAGAGTGCAGTTACGTTCACACTTTCAAGCCAAAGTCAGGTGAGTCTCGGAGCAGGTACTTTTGTTTTAGCACTGTTCAACGATAGTGGGGAAACATCACCATTAACCAGTATGTTTTTGTTTTGGATCTATAAGCTGTGGGATGATCAATACAGTAAATAATTTTCAAATGTTTGTTTGGATGTCTGTGCTCCTCGTAAAGTAGCAGCTGACATACTAAGCAACCCAGTGGCTGCAACTTGTGAATCCTGAAACAATCATGCTATTACGCAGTGAGAGGCTCATTAATCTCCCAGGTTTGCATTGTGTCAAACCTGTCCTTCCAAAGTTGCTGTTGTGCTTTCGACATTGTAGCAAATTTAGATTCATTCATGAGGTTTTCTTTTCATATTCCAAAAGTGAATTTTGCTTTTTTCGGTAAATTGAGTGCTTCTTAAGTGTTTTGTATGAATTCTTTATATTTATGAAAACATTGGTGTAAGGAATTGGGTTTGTTTCTAACTAACATATCTCATCCAGCTGTTTCATGAAAGAAGCTGATTCCACTACCCCTTTCATAAAGAAATACACGCCATTTCATTTCTAATTGCACTTCCGTCTAGATCCTACATACAAAATGTGGTTGCATGCTTCAGGATTTCTAAGGAAATCTGAGTTGTCTTTGTCATTGCATTTGAGAATTTTTTCATACTTGAACTAAGACATTAAGCACAAGTGGCTCTGAAATAACTTCGTTTAAGATATTAGCTCAGGTAATCAGGAAATAAAATATTTTTCAGAGTGATGTAGTCTATGCCTGTAGCAGATAAGCATTTAAAATAGTGGCAGCTTGTAAAGCAAGATTTTTCCCTTTTCCCTTCCTGTCTGCTCAGCTTGGTGCCAGTGATGGGCGAGGGAAAAGAGTTATAACAGTCTGACTTGGACAGCGCATTATACAGTTTGCTCTTTGAACTGTTTCCTTGTAATTTTATTCGCCATACACTTTCTGAATTTTTGTTGAAAAAGTAGAAATGTGGTTCTTGCATAACAAAATATCTGTGCAAATCGGTGCTGTCGTCAGTCAAAGGTGATCAGAGTCGTAGCACAGGCCTTCCTTGAGATGAGTAAAGTCTCTTCTTGTCACGACACCTTTCTCCCATTAGTGGCTGCTTCTGAAAGTGTCATAAAAGACTACAAATGAGTGCAGAATCAAGAATCTTACTCTTACGCAGGGTCATCAATTTAAGTGATGATACATCAAGTTTAAAATGGGAATATTCAAAACTTGTCTGTCTGGCTTTATGGGAAGCCTCTGATTTAAATTACCTAGATAATTAGGATGTATGTGGCTTAGAAAATATTTCTGTAATATACATTCTTTTCTTATCATGGAAAAGCTTTCAGTTTTTTTTGTTAATGATTACTTCAGTTATTTTTTACTAATTATTTAATTACTTCAGGCTTCTTTCATTATGCTGTTAATGGAAAGTTTATATTATTACCTGCTTAATTCACTAACATTAGTATATTTCAGAAATCTTGTTTTTATGTATTCCATTTTGCACATCTTAGTTGATTTTACATACTGTACATATAACTATACAATATCCTAGTCATTGTCCTAGAATTATTCTGGAGTGTTTTTCTAATTGACTTGTTGGGGGTAAGCTTTTAATTTTGTGTTTAATTTTCAGTCCAGAATCATGAGGTGAAACTCCCAGGGCTTGTTGTTGTGAACTGTTCCCGATTTCTTTCTCGTAGGCTGCGCAGAGGCCATTCACCTGCTAGCAGCCAGTGCGGATGGAAAGTGGCTGGCAGCAGCCAGCAAAAGCTGTGAAATCCACATCTACAATGTCCAGAAGTTGAAGGTGAGCAGGAGACTTGAGCACTTGCTTCCTTTACGTGGTATTTCACCAATCTTATGTAGTATATTTTCATTTTGAGGAGGGCGAAAGTAATATGCTTGCCGCACCCCAGTAAAAAATACTGTTTTTACACAAAGTATTTGCATGACTTTAACATGCCAATTGACATTTTTTGTGTACATCTTGGCGCTTAGGGCATTTAATAAATGCTTTTTTTTTTCAGAATAATAATAATCATATCGGATAATCAGCAGTAATTCAGAGGCTACCAATTCAACTTTTTTACATAATCTTGTCTTAAATTGTTAATAAAATAGCCTGAATCCAGTTATTGTTTTTTAAATCTGGTTTTAACCTTGAAAATAGGTCACTCTGTAACCTTCAGTGTACGTGAGAAAACGTACAAATTGAAATATGGACTGGCCCCCTGGAATCAGAAATAACCTGGCTCGGGGGGTTATAATGGGCATCCTGTTGTTTTCAGCATCACTGTACGGTCCCTGTATACAGCTCCCTCCCTAGCGCCATGGCGATACACCCCAAAACAAACAACCTTGTCGTGGTCCACGCAGATCAACAGGTATCGTATGCTTATAAATTGAGAGAATTAATTTCTAGGCAATGTAAAAATGTGTTCTTCTTCTCTGTGCTCAGAATGTCTTCTATTCCTGGTTTGACTTGAAATGTACTGTTAGCTGTACTTTTTCTTGGTTTTTGTACACATCTGATATGCAACTCAACACAAATTAAGCTCTCGGGTTTAGTATTTGGCAAACTGCTCGTTGTAAGTACTTGTTTTAGTATTATACTAAAAGGCTAAAGTCTTTTGATGTGCAATTATTTGTTTTTTTTGTAAGGGGTCTATCGATTATTTGTATTGTCTTCATATTCCTGGAACTGGTGTTTCTTCTCCCCCCCTCCCCACCACCACCACCCCACAAAACTTTTGTTCATAAATCGTTTTTTTGAATTTCTAGATTTTTGAGTACAATATGAAAGAGAAACAGTACACGGACTGGAGCAGGAAGCTGCAGAAAGAGGGGCTGCACCAGGTGTGGCTGGAGAGAGATACACCTGTAACACACGTGACCTTTAACCCAAAGAAACTCTCTCAGTTTGTCCTCCATGACAATTATATGTTCTGTATGATTGATCAAAGCCTGGTAAGTACTTTTTCGCTGGCCTTTAAATAATTTCCATTTCCAGCTGCTTTTAATTGAAGAATTTCACGTTCAAAATGTCTTTTTATCCTTAATTGATGTGTGTGGGGATATGTTGTGGTCTAGCTGTAAGTTCATGATGGTTATTTTCTTTGTGGTTGAGTTCATTTTCTGTCTCTAAAGCCACTGCCAGACAGCAAGACGAGGTTTGTCGACCAGATAACTCTGGGGAGCTTGTCAGAGGAGAAGAGGCAGAGCAAGACCCATGCTTTCAAGATCTGCAAGAAATTCCAAGTACGTACTTATGAGACAATATGGGCATCAACTTTTTTCATTGACATTATTTTAGTGTGCAGACAGAACATGACTGCAGAGTAAGGTTTAAGCAGAAGGTCTTGTATCCTTCCCAACCGCATTAAGATTGAAGTGATCCTTTTGGGTGGAGGTTTTTTCCTCCCACCTTCAAAAGACTTGTATGCTGACTAGGTTAATTGGCATCTTAAATTTTTTTTTCTGAAGTTGTTGAAACCCTTAAAAGGAATAAGCAAATTTCTTAAATATGTCTGTCTTTAAGAAGAGTTCACATTTATGGGGATGAACTTGCATCTCTTGTGTATGGCATGAAATTATTTTATGAACTCTCCTACAAGGGACCTGCTTAAAATATGATGCAGCTTTTTAAATTCAGACCTGCTGGATCTAAAACAGCCCATCACTCAGTTACTTCTGTGTGCTTTAGCTTTTCTGCAGGGAGTCAGGACAGTCTTTCGGAGAAAGGAAATCCTTTCTCCAGTGAACTCCAGTGATGCCTGTGCATTGCAACTTTGATTTCTTCAACTGTTTTAATATTTGTTCTGTTTAAATTAACATCTGAAAGACGGCAGCTTTATCAAAGGGCCCCAGATTCTTGAGGAACTTAGGGTCTGTTAGATTTGTGTGCCTTTTGTGATTCTGTTGCTGTTGTCCCCTTGCAGCCTCTCCTTCATGCACAAATGCTCGAAGACGACTGGCTGCTGGTTGTTGAGCGTCCCCTGCTGGACATTAGCTCAAAGCTTCCTGCCCCAGTCATGCAGAAGAAGTTCGGAACATAAGGACAGGAACATTTCGGAATGTGCATTTTCTGCTTTCCCCTTTCCACAGCTTTGTAAACCCACATGTGACGAAAGAAATAAATCCATTATTTACTTAAATGTATGCAGTTGTCATTTTTTTTTTAAAAGAATTGCTTCAAAGCTGACAGGTGATCTGATCTGTGGAAGCTTCATTTTAAAATTGTCTGTCCTAATGGTGGTGGCTTATTTGGGTGTATGTGAGCATTTGCATTTTTCCTCCTTCTGTTTTCTAAGGCTTTGCAATTACATATATTTGGTTGAAGAAAAGCAAGCTTGTTAGTATTCTGTTGGCAACTTATTTAAAAACTGATATAGATTGGGAATGATTGTCAAATGTGGTTGATAAATGCCAAGTCTTTTTTAAATACTTTGTTTTACAATTCATTATTCCGTTCAGAGAATGCAATGGTTTGATTAACTGAGATAAAGGGAATACAAAGGACTCTTATGGCTATTTTTGGTTTCAATATTCCCATCATGACAGGTGGTAGATACAGTATAGTAGCTACATAACTAAACATTTTAAAATATTTATTCTATTCATTAACTGATAAATCAGTGTTCTGTTCTATGTGAATTTATCCCTGCTCACTTATTTGGGTCACCAGTGTATGATATGATTTGGATGGAAAGGATGTTCTTTTCTCAGACAGGGCATGCAATCACAGACTGAGGCATGCAACCTATTGTGTGCTGTCAAATGCCCCCTACTGGCAGCAAGAAGAATTTCATATTGAGTACAGTCTGGTTCAGCTTCTTGTGCTAAATTGTTTTTCTCTTCCCATTAAAAAGATACAGTTAATAGTACTTCTGCAGTATCATTAAAGAGATGTAAAATCAGACATCCTGTTTTAAAAGCAGTTGGAATGAAATATGCTTTAACCAACCACTGGTTGAAAAGCATAAATGAAAGTTTTTTTTTAAAAAAAGATTGGAAATTTTCATGTGTGTGAATCTGAAAGGAAGGTGGCTTTCTTGAGATTTTGGTATACAATGCTCTTGAAATTACCAACTACCACTGCAATGTTCTTAATGTAGTAGTACAAAAAACATCTGTAAAAACGTATAGTACTAGACTAGTTCTGGAGGGGAAAACCTTCCTTCCAATAATAAGTCTAGGAAATTCATCTGCAAGTGTTGTTCCAATGGACAGAATACTTGTATTCAGATATAGGACTTCAAACAAAGGCCATTTAGTTCCTAGTGATTCAAGGTGTGTAAACAATAACGAATCAAGGTTGACTAACAGTTTCTCCAAACATTTTTATTTTAAAATTATACTGTGTACGCATCTACACAATGATTTCATGAGTTAAAAGAATTTACTAGTATTGCTGACAGAGTATTTGAAACGTTTTAAAGGGCAGACAATCTAAATTTCTAAACCCCCTGGGTTCAGAAGAAAAGCTTCACTGGGTTGCTCCTTCCTTTAAAGAGCTTCGTTTGCACAGATTTAGGTTATGTTCCCATTTTCTGAGTGTGATTTTATGTTCATGATGATTTTTTAAAATGATTGTACCTGGTGATTTTGTAATGACTCTCAGGTGGATGTTTGAGTCTCTTGGAAGGTACTTCTAAATGGATTATTTCTGTGCTGCAGTTTTAAGATATAAAGAAACTATCATAGCACCATAAAATGTATAATAAAGCCACAGCTTATTATTATTGTGCAATTAATGTTCTTAGTCTCCTTGCCAACCCTTTTTACAGTATTTTACCCTTGTTACACAGGCAGAATTGGGTCTTGTTGACTTTCTTGCATTTTGTTCGGTAGCCTCCCAGAGATTGAAATCAAATGGTTATATATGCATTTTTTCTCTAGAAATGGGAAACTCCGTTATTTTCAGATGAAAAAGATCCATGTCTTTTGCTTAATGTCTAAATAGCTCTCAGTAGCTGGATTTAATAGGTACCACAAATTACTTCCAGACTTTCTGAACACAACAGCACGGTTTCCTATAGAGAATTGTAAATATAAATAAGGGTAATGGCATGTTATTCCATAAACTTAATGGACTTAAGTGTTGCCGAGTATTTTTTCTTTTAAAAAAAACGCTTTAGTAGATGTCTCTGTATCAAAACTACAAAGGATCTTTGTCAAGGTCAAGGGTACAAAAAGCATGTGGTTGGTATTTCCTGTTAGTTTAACTTAAACCTTCCTTCCCTGAGCTTTTACAAAGTCTGCAAAACAGAGTCTTCTGAGGCTGGGAGGAGGCAGCTGCTGTGTTCCTATGGCAGATCAAAGCAGATCTTACTCATTAATTTCCCTGCCACCCAATTCCTTTCACACCATTTTGCAAGACGATGTTTGGAAATGCAAAAAAGGGTCTCATTTAATTAGCTTTTGACATAAGCTTTTTTTTTTAACTTGCTGCTTACATTCTGTAGTTTTCTTGAGGGAATCTGAATCTCCTTTTGTTTTTGCTTCATTGTTCGGTGTATACTGTATTCTCCTGAAGCCAAACTCTTTCAAGTAATTTCTACAGTTATTAAAAATTTCATGGATTTTAGAATTTGCTTTCAATATAATGAAACCTTCTCTGTTTACACTTGAAAACTAGTTTCCTACCCTTTACTTGATTCAGATGAGATCCATTAATTAACACGGCTAATCATATAACAGTCACACCATCAGGATAGTAGAGATGTCCAGCAAGCAGATCAGGGGACTGAATTGCTACAGAATGCAAGCTTCAATTTGACATCTGATGAGGCTGTGCAGGCAGCATGGTGGTGCAGTGATTAGCAGTGCTGCCTCATGGCTCTGGAGCCCCGAGTTCAATTTTTTGGGGGGCCACCTGTGTGGAGTTGGTATGTTCTCTGTGTTCATGTGGGTTTCCTCTGGGAGCTCCAGTTTCCTCCCACAGTACAAAGACATACTGGTATGTAATTTGTTTTTTTTGAAAAATTGGCTGTGGTGTAAGTGAGCGCATGTCTGTGTGCCCTGCAATGGACTGGTGTCCCATCCAGGGTGTAACCTGCCTTGCACTGGTTGCTTGCTGGGATTGGTTCTGGCTCTTCTGCCGCTATTGGATAAAGTGGTTAGAAAATATATGGATTAGGATGTGCATGTTATATAAATCTTGACTTACTCCGTTTTGTTCTTTTATAAACAATCGCCAGAACAGGGCCGCGATAATATATTTCCTTTGTTTCATATTGTTTTGATGACAGGTGATAAGTTAAAATTGTAAATGAGTACCAGTTGTGAAGTTTTTCGTTCTTTTAGAATAGTTATTTTTATATCTTTACACAAGTCGTGTCCTATATCTTATTACAAAATTTTAAAACTACAAAAAAGTTCTTATCTACCATTGCTTGCTTACACAAAATGCATTGCTACCAAAATGCATTGCTTAGCTTTTTCTGCTCAGCATGCAATTTAGTGTTCAAGAAAAGGCAAATGAACACAAAGTGCTTGTTTTGGTCCTGTTCTTTCAAATTACTTATTGTGCACTGGTGTTAATAAACATTGAGTAAATGTTTACAGGAATCTCAGCTCCTCTGCAGTCAACAGACAAATGAACAGAACTGCCTTGCCAGTTTCTTACTTAGTCTTCACTAAAGACCACATAATTACAACCTTCCTCTTTTATCTGGGCTTGGCAGGCTGATGTACTGGCAGAGAGTGGATGGATGATGTGGAAGGATCTACACTGTCTTAGCCCACTGGCGCTGGACAGAAAAACAGTGTGACCAAACAGGCAATTGCCACCAACAGCCGGTCCTTCAATGGAGTCTGATGGTGATGGTGACTGTTCTACAAGAATGAACGTAGACTTCGAAGGAGTCGTGCAATCATGGCTGTCTTAGGAACAGAACAGCTGTAATAGGAGATTAGCTGTAATGTTTTACCGAATATGGAAGCCTCCAATCCTACAAAGCACCAAGTAGCTGGTTTTTGTTCTATCCAAGCTCTAAATAATTTCACTGTATGATTTTTTACTTAATTATTCAAGATGTATTCAAGACTTTGTTCTTTAGCTTCTGTTCAAAAAGACAACTATGAAATCTGAGGCATTTGGTCTCTCTGGAATGAAGTTTGGGGATAACTGATCGAATTTCTGCATCAGCATGTGTTGTGATTTTCAGACTTCACAGTTAAGACTTCAGAAATCACAGTTATAACTCACAGTTATATATCAAGTAGCATACAGTATGTGGTAGATTTCCTTGACAGAGGTATATACTGTACAGTATGTAAACCCCCATGAACAGGCTCCTAAACTGTACAATACTGTAGTTTCCTTGAAATTATAAGTCAATAGCAAGGCAGCTTGAATAAGCTTGAAATAGCTTATTGAGTTTATGTATTCAGAAACAAGTAAACTACATTCAGACACAAAAATGTTAAGATGTCTGAAATGTGAAGGGAAAATAAGGATGACCACACAGGTGTGGCACTGCTAAATCTAAAACTAGTTCCCTGGAAGTTTAAGTAGAAACATATACGTGTTTCTGAAGCATATGCCATCGTCATTATGCCAACTTAAAATGAGACGTTTGAGTCAAACCTGGACAAACACTTTTGCCATTGAACATGAGAACCTGAATGTTCAGCCTTTTCTTCAGCAGACCTGTGTAAAGAGTCAAGAGATAAACCAGTTAATATCTCATGATGTTATTTAACAGATGTACAGGAGGTGGTCAAACTGTAACCCCACACTTACAGTCTCCTACTGTATGTATAAATTCTCTCTGGCTGCCCTCAACTCTTCTAACTCACCCCCCTCCGCCCAGCTTCACCCTTGCAGCTGCTCCTCTGATTCACTGCTCATAAACGAGGGGGTTGTGAGATCACTGGACAAAGTTTAGGTGAGAAGTATGCTATCTCTTTATATACATCGTCTCGTTTTGTCATTACAAGAATTTGACTAAACTGCTGACTTGTTTGATAGCTGGGATCTAACTGACGTGTTAATGGTGAATTATTGTAAAATGCTTTTCTTTTGGAATTAAGATAGGATTTCTTGTGAGGTTTTTGAATGAAAAAATAGCATCACTTACCCCATGCCTGCCAAACTTCAGGTTAGCTAAGGGTCCAATTGAATAGGAGATAAATAATTGTGGAAACTACGAACAGCCACATTTGCTCACCCGAAAGATGATGATAATTGATTCAAAGCCTTGATTTATAATGGATTGATTCTATTTTAATCTATTTTCTTCTTGTTTGCAGAAATATTTGTTCCTGTATCGTATTTAGTTTGGCAACCACGAGGTGAGTAATATATTGCCCCCCCCAAAAAAGGAGCCTTGATTGGTAGATTTTGCAGAAGCAAAAGCAAAAAGTCTAGGAAGGTAGAACAAGATTCTAGCTACATTTTTGTGTAACTTTTAATGTTTCAAGGATACGATTTTCAAAGCTAGTCTACCAGGTTTATCTCAGGTTTGCAGGATTTAGATTTATTATTCATTTTAGATTTATCATTCTTTTTAGGCATGTTGACTGATATTTTCTGTCACGTATTCAGTAGTTTGGCCTAATCCTAATTAATGCAATGCAGAGAAGAGAGTAAAAAGTACCAAAATAAAAGGGAATGGCAGGGAGAGAATGAGTCAGGGAGCTGCTGGAAAGGTGAAGATAGGGTGCTGGGAGGGAGACTCGGGAGGTGAGATACTTATGTGTTGGAGAGTGGAGGTGGGTAAGTTTAGAATTTTCCCTCTCCCTAAACATGTTTAAAAACACTGTTTTGTTGAGTTGTCTGAGGTGTTGCTTGTGATTAAGCTCAATTTAAAAATCCTTGTTTTTTTCATCAGCAAGGCGATACTGTTTTGAGGTTTCCATGCAGAGGACATCTGGACCTTGTAGATCCTTGTCCTTGTGTAGGACATTCCCTTAAATCCCAGAAAGTCTCAAAATTATACAGAATATTCTAAGCGAGGCTTTACTGGTGCAATATGCAATTTTTACACTCTTTGATTTGACTAATTTGGTAAGAAAAAGTAAGACGTTCTGATATCTAGAAATAAGATTATATCTATGAAGATGTACCTTGAAGAAAGGCTCTGGGTGGTTTTTCCATCTTCTATCCCAGATGTTTGTGGTGCTGCTTCTCATAACCTACAGCATTGTTGGAATTGCTTCCTGTGGAAATCCAAAAACAGGTTCTTAAACTGGCAGTTACTGGAAACAGCAAAAAAATAATCAAGTACTTGAAACTTGTAGTTCTCAAGGAACCTAAAAGTGATTATTATAATAAACATGCTTTTAAAAATGAGAAAATTAGAATTTATTGTGCATTGGGCAGTAGCCAGAGATTAGTATAATCATAATTTTATTAATTATAGTAGTTTTAGCTCTTTTAGTTTTATTATATTAGATTTTAAATTGATCATCTAGCATTGTAAGTAAATATTATGCTGTTCTCTCTGCTAAGAATGCTAAGCATGTCAAAATATTTATTACAGTATGTGTCTTTTCATTTTCCTTCAAATTCCAGTAAGAAAAAACACATTCCATATTACTAGATCCATACAGTACTTTGTTTGATGACATATTGTTGTAAGAGGGAATATTTTCTGAACCATTTTAGATGCCTGATGTAGACAGATGATGCAGTGTGGGAATGGCCAAGACAGACAGTACCAGATTGTGAGGTGGCTTTTTAGTTCCTTACCTAAATAATCCTTGTAGTCTTTGAAATACTTGTGCCTTAAACTGCGCCCATCTGTAACAAAATAAATAAAAATAGCACTGACAAATCAACTGTGCATTTTCAAGTCTCAGTTAGAAACCCCGTAGCCACACAGGGAAGAATGCAGAAGTATATGCAAACTCCTCCAACCCCCCCACCTTTGAGCCACTCTTCTTTAAACATGTTACACTTAAATCCAGAAGTTCAATTCCTATGGGAGAAAGAGCAGCCCTTGCTGACAGCTCCACATGACTGCAACTGTCTATCCATCCATTTTCTAACCCATACAGGGCTGCGGGGGAGCTGGAGCCTGTCCCAGCAAGCAATGGGCACCAGGCATGATACACCCTGGATTGGATACCAGACCATCGCAGGGCACACACTTACACAAACACACAGACTTCAATACCAGGTCCCAGTTTTTCCCAGAAGCTAATTAACCTACTGTATCAGTATGGCTTTGGTCCTATGGTAGGAAACCAGAACGCCCAGAAGGAAACCCAAGTAAACATCTGGAGAACATACAAACTCCATGCAGACAGCACCCCAGGAATTGAACCCAGGGCCCCAGCACTGCTAGGCAGCAATGATAAACCACTGCGCCACCAGAATAGTCATTAAGCACGCAAATCATTTCAGACAGGGAGAGACCATGTAGCTACAGGTGGCAGAGTGCAATTGGCATTTTAGTTTCAGATCTGTTGAAATGACTGATGGAAGTCAGTGTACTTTCAGTTTTACTGTAAGGACAGAGGGTGGTAAAAGGTTCTTCAAAAAACCCTCCCATGTAAAAAAGTTCCTGCCACACAAGCACAGTGACTTTCCCCTTTGTGAAAACCATGAGATGAGAACATCTATTAGCAACATAGCCATGCTGACCAAACAAGTCTTAGTCCCACTGTGCCACAGGACTGCTCCCTGGACATGGAGGACTCAAATGCTTTTAAGGGAGGAAGTTACTCTAACAAGCTTATGTAAGATGCGTCCTGTTCCAATGCATTGAGTCCTGTACTGTGGCTGTACTGAGTGTCAGTCTTGTGAGTCTCGGCTGCTGACCTGAGTTCCCGCGCTGTTTGATGCACTGACCCCTGTTGGGGATGCCACCAGCAGGGTTGCCAGGGTTGATGATGTGGCACTCGTACCCCGTGGGGCAGTGCAGGGGCTCATCTCCATCCTCTGTGGTGCTGCAAGCTTCCGCTGAAAAAAAGCCCAACGACAGGGTGTTTTTCTTTCTAAAAATAAGTTCATGAGGGGGTCCAACCCTCATCTCTCCCAGTTCAGCCTCCTATGAAATATCGCACTTCATGCACACGTTCCAGTTTTTGCATCTCTCCCTTGCCTCATCTTTGCCCTTGCAGCAGCTTCCTGGTTCATCACTCATTCAAGGGGGGGTTCTGACAGTCCCGTCCTTACAACTAGTTTTCCCCAGCCAGGGGAGTCACCCCCATCAAAGCTGACTATTGTAATCCTGCCTTTCTCTTCTCTAGGGTTTTCACCCCAAAAATCTAAAGAGGCTCCTGCTGTGACCGGATCATAAAATAAAATAAATATTTGCATAAATTATAACAGGATTCCTGGGAAATTGAATATTAAGTGTAAATTTGCAGTTTGATTGCATTGTCTTATAGCCTAGTTTAGTTTGCCAAGGATCTGTACTCAACTACGCAGAAGCAGTTTAATTATGTTTTTTTTCCTTCGGTAAAACTATGGAAATTTTCTATTTCTGTGGCAACACATTTATTAAAACAGCAAAGCAAGGCTTTTCAGCTAAAAATGGAAATTACACAACAAGAAAACTGCTCAAACCAGGGTGGTCCAATTGCACTCCTATTAGGCTGGTCTGACTGCTGGTTTTCATTACAGCTCAGCTCTTAATGATCCAAATAAGCTACTGTTACCAGCTTAATAGGACCAATTTACCATCTTTTCCCAGCTTTTCAAGTGCTGCTGCTTGAAGAGACACAGAAAACCTGTAGATAAAACTGCCCCTTCCTGGATTGCAGTTGGACCACCATGAATTAAACATTCAGTTTTGTCTTTTTCAGATCATGCTTTTGAAAGGAACACATGAAAAGATGGGAAGAATGTGAACATTTCTAAGCCAGTATAAACAAACTATTCAAAACCCACACTCACACACTAGAACGAGCTGACTGAGCAGGCCTCTTGTTGTTTTCAGCATTTCAATAATAACGCCAACCCCTGATATCTTATTATGAAGACTGCTGATGATCGGATTTACCTTCCAGTGTGTGAAAATGTTTAATTGAAGTATACAAGAATCTCTCATGAAACTGTTCACAATTATTTCAAGTATTCAAAAGCATTCATTTAGTAACACTTTAGTTTACTAATATTTTAGTGAGAAGTACTGTAAAGCAGCTTGCACATTTGAGTCTTGTGTTTCTAGATATACTCTTGTTATTGTCGTCATTAAGTCCCTGTCAATGACAGAACAGGTGACGCTGTTTTCATGACCACTTCCTCACCTTGAAGGACTTCCTCTGGGCCGTCCAGAAGCCATCCATTTCCTCCCAGCCATCTCGGTTTCGGCTGCACCAGCCAGTCAAGAACTGGTAAAAATCACAAAATATTTAAAAACCCTTATGAAGCCGAATGCACAGCATCACAAATGGATGTGTCAATGTTGAAAAATGGTATCCAACTGTTATGTTTTTTGGAGACACATACAATTAGAATTAGAACATTTGTCATGTTGTAACATTTGTATCAAGTTGTGTAGTGCAAACATGATGATTTCGAACAAGCACGAAGTAAAAGTTGTTTCCAGTCTTGCCTAAACCCATTTGTGATAAGGAAATTGATTCTAGTTGGTGAGTCCAACTAGAATCACAGAACAGTGATAGAGAGCTTTGCATTTGCCTTTAACACTCAAGAATCCTAAAGGCCCTCTCAAGAAAAATAAAGAAAATGTTAGAGGTGGGCTACAAAGCTTGGGTTAGAAAGAATCAACATTGGTGAGTGTCAAATTACAATAAAAGTAAAATGTACAAGGTAACTTATAAAACCTCTAATTAAGATTGCAATAAGACAACATTTCCAAGTATGTGCAGTGCCATATTCCACGATTCAGAAGGAGGCAACATAATTTCCTGTGAGGTGAGGCTGGTGAAGATCGTAAAACAAGCAGGCTTGTGAATATGTCTCTTTTAATCCAGCAGAACTATTGCTCTTGACTTCAAGACAGTTTTGCCGATAAATTGAACATACTGTACTTGTTAATTCTGCGTGCAGATCACATTGGAATCTTTCTGCACTGAAATGTCTTCTGCACAACCTGAACTTAATTGTTCCTACATCGCTTTACTTTAGTCATTACAGTGACTAGTGAGCAGGAAGGGTCGATTTTACGTCACAATTCTCGCGAATTCTCCCTCTCGCCCGTGGTCAGACCAGCAATTTGCGAAAACATGGCGAATTAAAGTACTTTCACAAGTTCAAGATTTGACGCTTAATTGGAAATTTGTCAAATGTTTCCATACCGTTAATTTTATTTTGTTATCGAGATATAATAAGCGGTCTAGGAAACTGGAACTGCAGTTCCCCCTTAAACGCTGAATTGAGAGATGGAGCCTTTATTAAGCACGCATGGCAGATGACCGACAGGCTAATGGCCGAGTGTAGAGGAAGACTGGCGAATGAACACTTTGTTTTAGTTTTGGCAGTGTAACGCATTAACTGCCAAGCACGAGTGACTGCATATTGTAACGCTTACGGCCGACAGGTACTGTGTAAGAGCCGGCGTACCAGAGCAGGTGACGTCACCGCCCTTCCCTGTGATAGCAGGACCACAGCTACTAGGCTGTGGAGAGATCTCTCTTTAGCTCACCGGGCTGGGTCGCTGCAGAGAGACGCGGAAGTCCCGGGTTCGAGCCTCCAGTCGGGATGGGGCCGACCAGATGCAGCAAGGGCGCCCGCCTGAGCCCCCGTTGCGTTACAATATGAAGCAAGCAAGCAAATCATGAAGAGACACGTATTTTCAAACTGAAAGGTTTTAGGAAGCTCCCCCGTCAGGACGTGTGGGAGGTAAGCTGGCGTTTCCCTCTGCCTTCCACCCCGTGCTCTCAAAACGCTTCCTCAAGCGCCGCCAGACTTGCACCGTGTTTCCCCTTTCACGCCCAGGAGACTGTGTGCGCTGGTGGAGCGGAGCAAGCTCTGACCCTTTCTGTTAGCCAGGGACGCACCCGTGTCTCTGTCAGCGCCGGGGAATCTTATATCCCTGTGTGCACGCCTGCAGCATTGCCTAGGCTCCCGGTTTGCTCTTTCCACATCTTGTAGGCAACGCTGCAGGTGTTTCTGGATTCATTATACTTATCAAGTCGGGAAAAGAGAGTTTTTTTTCTCCCTCCCAAAGCTGTCACGCCGTCCCCCAGCAGCGGCCGTGTGCACTGACCTGGTGGGGGCTGCACCGACTCCAGGCAGGCGTAAATGCAGCCGTTGTAGCAGCAGCGCTTGTGCCGCTCGCACTCCGAGTCCGAGCGGCAGCTGGGCACCTCGCAGGCCCGCTCGGGCAGCGTCTGCGGGGGCGGCGGGCAGCGGTCGTTCTTCTGGTACTGCGCCGCCTGGGACTGGCTGGGGTACTCGTAATCCTGGCGGCGGCCGGACAGGGAGACACGCTGGTTAGCAGCCCAACACGGTCACACGCCACTTTGGAAAGAGCCGAGGGAGGCAAGATCACATGCCGTGGCCTTCATTTCTCCCTTTCACTGAGCTCCCGTCCCCCCAAGGCGCCTGTGATATGTTTTTGTTTTTCATTCTCCTCTCTAGACAAACGTACCCCGTTTTGGTCTCCATTTTGTTCTGCTTTCATCCAAGTGGTTTATTTCCCGTAGTTCCCATTCAGAAATGCGGTGTAAACTTGTTAAAAGGCCTGAGGTCAGATGTTAAGGCACCTACGTAGTTTACTTCTGTAACAGATGTCCTAACAGGCAAGCATCAGCACAGGTAGAGACATGTATAAACATTGCATATCTTTTTGAAAGAGGAATAAATTATCCCTCTTTAAGATAACATTGCTTTTCTCTTTGCTTTGTGGCCTTATGCTTTGTGTTCCCTACTGGTGGCAATATCTTGCAAAGTTAATGACTAAAAAAGCCCTAAATCTCCAAGCATTCAAATCAGTGGTTTAGTGGATTGTTTTGGGTGAACAAGAGAAATAATGGAAAAGGGTGTGTCCAAAACCTTTTGGCTAATTCATCTTCTCTGTGCAGAAAACCTGGACATTATTCACAAAATCAAATACTTTAAAACTTGAATATACTTCCTTGAATATACTGTACATTGTCTTAATCTGAAATTTTGCAGACTCCTCATGCACCCTCCCAGATCAGACACTGATGCTACATCTCCCCCATTTTTGGTCCTAGATTTCTGGATACTCAGTCAAAAACATTAAAAGTTCAAAAACACACATTCTACATGCTAAACTCTCTATTTTTTGCCTTTAAACAGTTGCTACAGCTACTTTCAATGTTTCTGATTTATGTGGAGTAATCTGGGTAACTGTTGGAGCACACTGATTAAGGCACGGTTTTTGTAACATGTTCTTGAAGTACCCGAGCTAGGGTTAGGTTTGAACAACACCTAGACATTTTGTGATGCATTTGCTGTGATTTAGGATGCATTTGAAATGGAGGAAAACAGTTGTTGTGGTGTTTCCTCAAAGATGAAATTTGGCCCAATTTAACAGTTTTTGGTTAGCTTGCACACCTGCCAATCAAAATATGGTTCACAATCAGACGTGATCTTGTCCATACCAACTTCTGATTGAATAAAATACAGTATCAAATTCTTTTACTGAACATGATTGTGTTCCAGAGTTGTTGTGTCGTCTTTTAGTACCCAGCAGAAATGCAGGAAGGGACGATCTGCACAGTCCTCTACAAATTCCTCAGCTTATGTGTTGATCTGAGGGTTATCATTGTGTATGAAGTAAACAAAGACATTAGATAAGTATTTTATTGGTTCTTTAAATCTCAGTAAGGGTTCCATCTGATCATTTTGTGTGCCCCTAGAATGCTGTTTAATGTAGCTAAACTGTCTTCCAGCTTCTGAGCAAATTCATTTAAAGAACAAATTGATTCACCGTTTGTGCATGAAGATCAGAAGAGTGACATTCCTGCAGATCTATTTGCCTGTGTATGAATGTTTGTTGATCTTTTTCATTTTATATTCTCTCACAAAAGATGTGTCCTGTAGTCACCGTGTGTAACAATTTAATTCTTTTACACAATGGAACAGTTCTATTTGTCTTCTGTCTTCTCCAGGAATGAGCTTTTTGGAAACAATACAGATACAGTAATTATAGTCTTTGAGGTTACTTTTGTTTTAAATTCTAGAAACTATAGATAATATGTCAGAATATGGAAGTACCATGTACATATTATATATTTCAATGCAAAATATCTTTTTCATTTAAGTTTTCTAGTTTTTCATACTACTAGAGAAACTTTTTTTGTTTTTGTCATTTGTAAGTCTGGATTTTGGTATGCATTCATAATGTTACAAAGTGAGTAAGTTCTTTTGCTGTTTCCGATGAAGTGGAAAATCTTTTTTTTTATTTACTTTTCTTCATGTTCTTTTTTATGAAGTATAGCATAATGTTAGAGCAGTCTGTGCCTTTACAGTCTCTGAGGGTGGGAGGTATTACAGATGCCTCAGGATTTTGCAAATTTGATAATGGGTTCACGCAGTGCAATCAAGTGTCAGCCGCAGTGGGCTGGTGAGTTGGGTGGTGGAGAATTAGCCCAAAAGCCGTAAAACTCCAAGCAAATGTTTGGCACAGACTGATGAAATGTGGTTTCATCAGCTATAGCAGTCAGGTTGTCTTGCCCACATTGCACTGTACCCACATGTAGAATAAGAACAGTAGTGTGCTGTTCCAGCATTAACACTGCAAGAAGTGCCCTAATGAGAGTGCCCACTGTAAAAGAGAGACTTCGAATGGAATGGTGTAATTTTTTTCTTTGATTTTAAGATTCCATCAGCACATTCTCACCAATTTCATTTTCTTTAGGATTTTTAATGGGATCTCTTTACCATCTTCTGATTGTGGTTCTAACTGCACAGAAACTGATAATAGCCGTAAGCAGCTGTGGCCTAGTTTAGGGATTACAAAGGTGCCGGTGCTCCTTCTGGATAATAGAAACGGCACACCTCTAACAACCATGGGAACAGGCGCAATAGGTCTCCGACTGTATGGATATACCAGTTGGGTATCGGTATTGGAAAGAAACAAGTGCATGTTACTTTACTGAAAAATAAGGCAGCCAGAGCTGTGCCATATCGGTCATCATGGAAGCTACTGTGGTGTCTAAATTCCTGAGAGAAGATTCCACATCTGGTGTCCCTGACAGTCGCCTCCTTCTAATGGGATTTGGAAACTATTTGAGTACACCGTCTTGCTTCAAGCACAGGCACAGCTTAGGTCTTTCACCAGTTTGTTTTTTTGTACTTAGAAACAAAATTAGAAAAATTTTAGAAACATCTTAGAAAAATAAATATTTGGACAGGCTAGTATTACTTTTTGTATGACTTAATTTACCATGTCACCTTACTTACTAGTCAAAGAATGACCTGGCACTGTTCTATGCAAAGTGTGATGCGACAGCAAATTAATAGCATTCAGGCCTCTCAAGCTCAATCATGAGACACTCTGCACTGAAGCCTGCACAATATTGAATTATTTCTCCCTTCCATTTCCTCCACTTCAGGCTTCAGGCACAGCTTTGTCTTAAGGGACTCCTTTCAAGTTCAAGGTCTGCCAATAATAATTTCTGAAACAAATGTGTATGTGCTTATATCTTTTATGTCTTCATACTCTCAGCTTCTCACCCTGCCCCGTGAGGCCCTGGGGAACTTTACTGAACCACTTTAGCTGAGTTTTGCCTGTTTTACACACAGAGGTGAACTTAGAAGAACGACACTCCTGATCAGAGACAACAAAACTGAAATGTGTTAGCTTCATTTCCACGTCCAATGAGTGAAACTTCACTGCCGAGATTAAAGGTGCCATTGTATTTTAATGTTGCTGCATAATGGCATCATAATCCCTTCAAAATTGCTGCACAACATGTTATAATTACATGCATAGTGCTTTATAGGGACATGCACAAGTGATATAATGGCCATAAGAAGTCATGACATTTGTTCCAGCATTGTTTTGCTTGAAATTCTTTGGCTGTGTAGAGACCACTGTGAAGAGTAAATGGATCTGGGAGGCAGGCACTGACCCAAAGGCTGTCATTAGTGTCATTTAAACAAATCCACACAAGTGGAGAAAGAACACTAACTGTTACTGTTATACACCTGTTCTGTCCATCTATTCTTGGCTTCATTTTCAGTATGTTTGCAACAGGTGATTATGAATTAAATACACCTGGTGAGCTGCCAAAGGAAATGTGCACAGGTAAGGAGGGGCTGCACTAACCTTCCTGCATTGCACTGATCTCTGAACATGGAAAAACCATAGGCACATCCATCTACATGAGCAGATGGTACAGCAGCTCCTAGTACTGAGCTGCCCTCCCTGAGTACAATAATAGTTTAGCAGGAGAAAGGAGCATGAAAATAACTGAAGCCACAATATTGAGGAAATATATTTCATCAAACCTTCACAATATCTTGGTCTTAGTGTTTTCTAAAATACACAAAACATAATTTCAACATTTATGAGACACAGAATACAAATTCAGCAAATTGGTGTTCGTTATTATGCTCCTTTACTTAAAAATGAATTGCTTTCTTGCTTTTCAAGACATGAATCCCCCTGAGAACTGGAGATTTTCACTGTGTTTTTGAATGGTCCCTCTGTCTATCAATTGGAGCTCTTTATGGTTGGAGAGAGTCAGATCTGGTTTACGTGGATGATTATTTTCCAAGATCTGAAACCCATTTTGGGGGATAATGATTTTCCTGCAATGAAGCAGTTGATGCAGCAGGAGTCCTACCATTTTGTCTGCTTCAGGTTGTCTATATCTTAATGTTTTATGTGCTACCATTCAGTTGCAAGTGTGTATATGAATGTAAAAGCAAACACAGATTGCCATTTTACTAGTTTATTCAATCACTAACAAAGCAAGATCTTGCTTGTATGGGTCGCTTTTCTACTGATGGCAACCTGGGGAGTGTGCGTTTCTTTTGTGGGAAACAGGCGTGTTAAATTAGCCGCACTTAAATTGCAAACATGACTGCAAAGTTTATATAAACGTTTTATGTGTGCGCTTGCTTTTTTTAGTGAACCTTCTTGAGGTGTCTGAGCAGGTTAGATGCCAAAATAAGTAAAACATTGTTTTTAAAGGCAGTGTGTTACTTTAAAACGGTAAGGTGAAATGTTGGAGTAGACAGAACCACTTTGATTAACACCATTCTTTTGTACAGTAGCTGTCAGGATACTTTTTATATTTTTGGAACTTACAAATCACCTCTAGTATTTTACAAAATGTGCTGTATTAATTAAAAAAAATGTATGGAGATCTTAAAGGAAAGAGCAGTACTGGAAAGGATGGAAAAGATGATTGGAATTTATATCTCAAAATGGGTCACAAGCCTTTTTCAATTACTGCAGCCTTGAGGATGTGGACCATTGAGATTTAACAGTTGTTCTCCCCACCACAGGTTACACTATGCAGCCCTGGTTTAAAAATGATCTTTGAGAGATTTTAGTGAGTTCCCGCTCAAATTTGAAACTTTCTTATGATGTTCCATGAATCCACATACAGTAGGTTAGCTTTACCCTTTCAGCGAAACTGAGTAGAAACACTGAAAGGTTACTTACATCATCCTTGTCTCCCACCTTTTGGTGCAATCCCCTTTTCCGTCTTCTCAGGGAGAATCCAATGTCTGAAAAAAGCACCAGTGCACATAAGAAAGCAGCCAGGGCTTTCCTTGAAGCATTCTTCTGCATGCTCCTTCTCACTTGTTGAATTTTGTCTTCCTTCAAAGATGAGTAGCTCTTTATAGAACCGTAGTATTCTGAAAGTCTTCAAGTCTTCTTCTAGCCTCTAATTTCTTTATTGATATTTTTTGTTCATATCTTGGTGCTCTCTCTGCTATTGTAGGATTATTTCCAGGAAAGGAGAAAAAGAAGAATGGCTGGAGTCTGATCCTGGACTTGAGAGTTGGTTAATTCAGTCTGCATGTGGAGCACACGTCTGCCTTGTGCAGAGAGGGAGAGACAGAGACGAGTGAATGAGATATTTTTAGACTTTCTAACTGCCTTTGCAACGGGAGCTCACATCTGGCACTCTCTATTCAAAAATGTCAGTATGCATTGGACGGCCGCTGAGCATGTCTGTGTGTGTCTGGAGGACTGCAGGGAGCGAGTGGATTTGGAGGGGAGGGGAGTGGGGGTTTAGGAGGGAGGAACGAATGGGAGTGAGTCTGGTAGGGGGGGCCTGCTGGTAGGTGGTGAAAGAGCCTCTTTTTGAAAGTCTGATCATACCCATCTCCTGAAAGAAAAGAATGTCAGGCCTGCAAAAACAGCAATCAAATTGCACGCTTTCATACGACAAGCTGCTTTCATCATTCAGGCGAGCTGGGAGTGCCCAAAGAAGTAGCAATAATGACAATATCAGTGCAAACAGGAAACAAGATGCTTGTTTGCGTGCATAGTTTATCAACCTTGCAGTTAACATCGAGTGAAAATACTCTCTTGAGAATAAGAACAAATGTGGACTGTCTTTCTAAGTCCACAGACATTTTCAAGAGAAACTGACATTAAATGTTATTTCAGGGGAAATGCCACCACAATAGCAAATGGATCCAGGAAGGACTAATTGGCACTGATTTGTTGCACATCAGCAGTGGTTTATCTCACTGTTTAACTGGGGAGATGGAATCAAACAGTGGCATTTGAAGCATTATTACAAACCTGAAAAGTGTTTAATTAGGCACTGTGAAATTCTAGATCTGTCCTGAGCCTGTAAAAGCCTTGAAAGAATGATTTTCTATTCACTTTTAGAAAAAGCTCACAATGGTCCACTAAATAGTTTGCATTTTTACGGAAAAACACTTGTTTGCTAAATTGTTGAATGACTGTGTATACTGTAATTGTTGCCACTCTCAATGCAGAACTCCAGCTACCCTGTAAATTGATAACCCAGAGTTTTTCCACATACCATATGATCTTTGCGTGATGTTGAGTAGTTTACACTCTGTTTTGTAGTCTTACTTTTGTAAACATCCATGAACATTCTTGTGAGTATTTATCAAAGAATTAAACGATACATCCACATAACATACACAAGGACCAAAACCTTTCTTTCTCTTCCTGAGGCATCTGTATAGTTCAAGGAGTCAGACCACTGCTGCAAACAGCTGTATTTAGTCATAAATCCAAGATGGCAGCTGTGGACTGTGTACCAGAAATCTCTGCGTGAATGTCTTATTTCTGATCTGGTTTACTCCACATTCATGTGAAAGCCACAGTTTTAGTTTTTCTTTACATTTACAGTTTCTGGCACAAGTTACATCAATACTGTTAAAGAATGCACAAGTGTGACTAAATAGTGTTATATGCTCTCCTGGCAGGGTGAAATTCACTTTGTTTTGCATTTGTGCTCTAGAGAAAAATGTTTTTTCTTATTTTAAGTGTGGTACGCTATCATGCAGATGCAGCACGATACATCACCATCCCTTATATTTTAAAGTTTTTATCACTATCCAATGTTTTCATTTTGTTCTTTAGTAAAAACAGTCATTTTAACCTAAATAAATTTTCCGAAAACTGCTTTTTGTAGAATGAATAAAAACTAGTAATGCAATCTTATTTCTGAGCATTTTTTGAAAGAAAGTCAATGTGCTATACAACACACATGTGTTCGCAATTGTTTTTTTTTGTTGTTCTCTTTCTGCATTGAATTCCACTGAACTCAAGCAAAACGACAACTCAGAATTAATTATCATCTTAACATGTAAGTTTTAAATTTGGTCACAAAAATTTAAACAACACGGCATACGAAATAACTGATAAAGTAGTAATAATTGACCCAGGAAAAGTTATCCATAAGTGTGGAAGCATTTTTTAAAATTTCATTAGCATGAGCAAGAGGTTAAAATGTATGGTAAACCAACATTTATGTGATCTGTGATTAAGCTACAGGAAGGGGAAAGTGCATTTCTGTGCAAACCCTAACCACCCAGCCATGCTGTTGAATCCAATACACTGGCTTCTTTCAAGAAATGGCTGGATACTAAGTACAAATGTTAACTACCAAAGCATTTAGATTTTCCAAATATCTTCCTTTCCCTTGTAACTTTTCTTATGGAGTATTTGCTTGGACAACAATGTGATTTTCATTCCCACCAATAGTCTTGTTTTTGGGTAACCACCCAACAAAATCAAGTGGGATGTATAATAATGATTCTTGAAAAAACATCAGCATGAGTTTGCAAGTATTATGTCTGTAACGGATACCCAGACATTTTGATGGTAATTGTGACTGAATTAAAATCACAGTATAGACTTAGTCATCTGGCAGCACTAACACAAGTACACCATAATGAGTAATGCTATGAAGAATGAGCCTTTATTTCTCAGCTGCTTTTTTTAAGCATGGTCGATTCTCCTGCTAAGAAGAACCTACACAGTTAAGAGAGTTAAAAGTCTTGATTGTAATGATCATTGGTGGCTGAAATCAGATGATCTTGCATAGCTAGAAGAAGAGCTGCTCTAACTTGCTTGCCAGAGTAAGAGAGTTAAACCCATTGGTGCACTATCCCTTATAAGGATAAGGGGAAAGCTCAGTTTGCTCTGCAATAACCAGTTACCGTTTGTCATCATGCAGTGGCTAGATTCACTTGCCCATTTATGGCAGGAGTGAAAGATGTTTGTGTGTGCAGGCTGATTTTTTTAAGTACAAAATAAGTACATTGGGAAAGATAGCAACCCAGAAATACCTTTGCTCTGAATGAATATTCTTCTGAGATACAGTATAGAGGCTTTTATTTGTATCGAGAGAACACATTTCCTCACAGCACAATGAATTGAACACAAAACGTGCAAACACGATGAATATGTATTTAGTGCATGGGCATATATTGAGATGTATGTACAGTAATAGCTTTTGTGACGTAGATTCTCGATGAACACCACGGTGGTGGGAGTTCTTTTGTTAGTTGTTTAGCTCACTGCAAACATGAAAATGGAGTTCCTCATCTGTGTGGTAACATTCATCAAAACACGTTGTGAATATAGGCAACAGAGGACTTAACTTGTTCTGTTAAAGTGGACAAATGTGATTATCCTGGCTTGTACCTGGCAGGCTGGAGTTTGCAGGCTGACTACGAATGGCACAAGTGGGGTTGTGAAAACTTTGAGAGCGCATTATCAGACAGGTCACTTGAATGAGTTGGTGGAAGTCTCAGTGAGTGCTTGTAAGCGTACAGAGCTGTCAGTGGGAGCTGACATGCCTCCAGTTCTTAGACACTCAGGCTCAGGGTGAAAATGAGACATGCAGGTAACTGCATACTGTATTTTGGGAAGAATGTCATCCCTGAACCCTCCCATTACTGTCTTTTCTGATGCTCAGTTTTTCCAACAGCTAGGGATTCCAAATATGAGAATCTGAAAAATAAACCTAAAAATGAAGGATGATGGCAGGTTCTAAGAAAAGAAAGATAATTTTTCACAGTAGCTCAGAAGGTAAAGATAATATTAATCATTCTTTAAAACAGGATAATCCAAGGTTTTTGCCTGAAACGAGACCCTTAAACTAGATCTTTATCACCTTCATAACAACACTTTGTGGATTCAAGAATAATGAATTTCATTCACTGAAAAAAATGAAAAATACAATGTTGTTGTTTTTATCTTCTAATAAACACTGTTTTTCCTTTTTTTACCTTTTGGAGGTTTTATTGACAGGTTGTGTTAGTTGAACAGTTTTGTTGGTAAAAGTTAAATAAAAATGATAAATAATTGGCATTAATAGAAAGAGGAAACCTCTTTCGTCTGCATATCTTGGCACTTTCATCTTCACTACTACTTTCATTTTCACTCTAAATCAGACGTCAGGTTTTCCTGTTTCTCGAATGACCTTGCTTCACAAAACAAGGCCCCCTGTCAGCTCAGGCAGGCTGAAGACTTGTCATTGAAGGTGAACGAAGCCAGCCCCCACCCCCATCAAACACAATAACAGCTCTGAGGTCTGCCAGCTTTATTGGAATTGAACAGGAGTGAGAAGGGCCCTTATCCTATAGGGGTAGGCTGCAGGCCTGTCACTGCAAAGGGGCTGCCTTAACTTTATGATTGGATTATTTGCTAAGCAGGGGACCCTTATCGTGAACAACCTTCGATGTACAGAATGTTTTGTATAATACGTATTCCAGAAACCGCAGTGTCTTGGGAAGACAAGTTATGTTCCATCTCTGAACACTACCGTTCGGACCTGTATGCTGTTCTGAAACCCAGCAGAAAGGCCTCAGATTTTTACTGACCCATAATTAGACCTTTCCGAGGAATATAACATGTGGACAAGTTTCTGCTTTTATTGCAGCATGACCAGGCACCTGATCCCCCTAGGGATTTTGGAGGGTTTAATTGTTTCATTGCATGTTTTACCGCAGTGGGCCAATCTAGAGGTTACTCTGGTAGGTTACCATTTCCACTACAAGCAGGAAAAGACATCAACATCAATTACAGGGCTCCTAGATCAGCTTTCCTTAACAGCTCACTCTTGCATTCGCGAGATATCGGCTTTAAAAACAAAAAAGTGTGCCACCAGAAGTCACCTACGTTTGTGTTTCTTTCAGCTTACATCCAAATTCGTATGAAATACCTTAACATGCTCATGTGCAACAGCAAAACAAACATTTTGACAAGAAAAGTAAAGCTTCATTTTGGAGTCTTTTTCTCCTTGTTCAAGCTGTGACAAATGAAACCTGTTGTGTACTGGTTAGCACACCCCACTTGTACACTGGGTTCTAAATGGATTGTTAAGTGGATTCATTTTGGGATTTTCTGAGATTCCACTGTGCTGTGCTACACATTACTTTTACAATGATATACTTACATTGACATTTTGTATGGTATGAAAGTTGGTTTTGTATTTCTTATTCAGAAAACATCATACTGACATTTTTGATAGTTTCCAACAGTCTGTTCCAGCCCAGAGAAGAACATACTGGACTGATTGAATCAAAAGACCTTACTTTTGTAATGTAATGTTTGCTATTCAGCACCATTTTAAATTAACTTACTGTATGCCCACATTTTCACCACATACTGTAAGAGACATACAGTAAAGTAAAACCATACAAGCTTCGAATTTAAGCTCTCAATCAGGTTCAAAACCTCCTTATCCTATGGCCAGTGGGTTAACAAAACTTTTCTCATCAAGTATTCTAAGCATTCACAAAGCATTACTGGATGTTTCTTTGATGTTGCTGTCCCTGGCGAAACATTTCTAGCACAGCAGAAACAGTATTTTTCCTATTCTGCAGAAAAGCCATAAAATAAATGCTGCAATGACTGCAGACTCTTATTCCTGTAAAATGAGCAATGCATTTCTGAAACCCTCACCCAAAATAATCACAGAAACAATGCCACAATAAAGACATTTGGGATGGGGACTGTGTACTATCCTTCTTGTGTGCTCCAATTTAAAAAGTCATTTACTGAACCATTTAAAAAGTGCTTCAGTGGATCTTTAACTTTTTAATGAAATATCACTTTAAGGCCTTGTCCATTGAAATCAAGAAGACTTAAATTGGTTTCTTGGCAAGTCTGTCCAAAATTCTTGCTTTCTTCTCTTAGTTTTGAAACTGCTGTAGCACAAAGACAATCAAATAAATGATCCAAAACACTGGACCTGTAGTGGAAGCACATCATGACCTGTTTTAGAATGTGTTTGAAGCTTGCAGTTTATAGAGTGTTTGCATGAAAATTTGTCACTGTGAAATAAAATAATATGTTGCTCAAAAGGTTTAAAATAAATACTTGTTTTGTATATGGTTAAGGAGCATTTATGCACAACTTTAGTGAAACTAAATTTAAACTAAAGGGATTTTAATGATTTTTGTGCATTTATAATATTAAATGTGAAGTGGTCTTCATGCTAATGAGTTTATGCTTTGTAGTGCTTCTTACTTTTGGAAAAGGATTTTTTTCAGATACCATGTAGATGGACCTTTGGGTCTTCAAAACTCACTAAAAGCCTGACCTGTTTGATGAACAGCAGCTTGTAAAAAAATTAATTCCCATGACCCTTCACTGAATAAATGCACTAAGACATTTAAACAGCAACATGGTCCACATTTATATCCTTACTGAAAGTTTGCTTTGCCTTGTACAAGAGCTGGGCCAAAAACCCTGTTGTTTGTATATTTTGGAAGAAGAACAGATTTTGGATCATTTTACTTAGAGAAGAAAAATGGTTTCAGCTGTTAGTCTTGGTCTGGTGTTTCGTGAAATTTGCTGCTAAGCACAGCTGAAAGAAAACAAGTGTTCTTCATTGGAGCTGAGGAATGCAGCTCATGGCTCTTAGCCTCAGCATGCGATATAGCTTAAGACAGAACGTGCCGTACAGACTTGGACGAAAGTAATGAAAAGGGAATAGGAAACAGGAAACACTGAGGCAATATGATCACTCCCTCACTGTTTAATATCCAATGTTACTGATATGATTCAGCTTTTCATGATTCTGAAAAAAGGGGCCTGAGAGAAGTTCCTGAAGTGTGATAGGAGTTCTTTGCATTATATTCAGGTGTAACATTTTATTTCTTACATTTTTATAACATAATTCATAATTAATAACATTAATTCAAGTTAGATGACAGTCAATAGTTTACTTAGCTTGTTATCTTTCAAGCAAGAAAAAAAAATATTTGAATAGAATGAAGGACCTGATCTCCTTATGGATCGGAATACAAAACGCATCTTAAACATTCATTAAAAAAGTATTTTGAATTTCTCCTGTCATGCATTGAGCTCCTCTAATAACACCTGGTAGTGAAGTCCATCTTAAATCCTTCACATCCAATATGTCTACTAGCTGAAACTAGTTAACACAGGAATCTTATTTCTTTTCAGGCCCTTAAAATGACATATTTATCATTGTAAATAATTTTCTTTGTATAATGGCTTGACTGTTGTAAAAACTGAGAATGAGTGAGCTTGCTAGTTGACAAGAGACTGTCTGATTTTGCACTATACGAATATCTTAATTTAAAGGAAATGAGGAGAAGTTTTTAAAATCTGACTTTTTATATACAGTAGCACAAAGGAATCAGAATTAAGTGTTAGCTGTAGTAAAGCAGCCATGACAATTAATAGGGAGTTTCAGTTCCAGTCGTATGCGAATGAGAAAATTTGATAGATTTTAAGGGATCTTTTCAAAGCCTTAGCTGTCTTTAAGTCTCCCAGGATTATGGGGCCCTAACCAGGTAGCAGTAGTATTTTGCACCAGTTTCTAAGAAAGTCAGACATATCCCATCAGTCCCATTACTGTGTGAATTGTAAAGCACATGGTATTGTGAACTCGTGCTAATTCCAAGCTAAAGGTGATCTCTGTCCCCCACTATAAATCAGTGTCTTTAACAGTGAAAATGCAGCTGGGAAATGCAGTGAAATATTTTGAACTGATGGTCTTGTCTCAAAAATGAGTTTTAGTGCGTGTTGAAATCTATAAGAATAACCAAAATAACCAAATTTATGCTTGTAACAGAAAACGTTACTGCCCATATTGCAGACAATATGTTTTCTGAAACATTAAGGTTTTGATCCAAAGTTAAACACAAAGAGGTTTGGGTTGAAAGATTCCATCTTTTCGCATGCATGGTTGTTTTTTAACCTGAAACGAAGGAAAATGTGCTGCCTGCACTGTAGCATTAGACTTGGTTACAGGATGCCCTTGCTTAAAAGAGCAGAGCAAACAATAATAGAGGAAGTTGAAGGCTGCAGGGTAGATACAGGTTGATTGCCTTTCACAGATGACCTAGGAGATTGAATTAAGTCGAGACAAAATAAGGCTAAGTGGGAGCAATGATAAAGGTAATTGGGATTTTGTGAAAGACATAACACATCAGATTGTCCTCTGATTAACTGTAATCGTCTTCACATGCACACAGAGTTGTCAGTGCACAGAAGAGATCAGTCGATCTTTATTGTGGAGCTCCACATCAAAAGAAACACAACCCTGGCACGGAACTAAAAGAGTGTGGGCTCAGTCTCTTAGAAGCATTTACTCTTTGAAATAAAAAAAAGTCAAGTTAAAGTGAGTAAAGCCGATTCAGAGTTTTAGATATTTTTTTAAAGATATTTTCTAACAACACTTTGTATTCTACTCAGTAGCATTTTTAGTAAGTGTAAAAACCTTGGTTTGGGAGTATACCTTCTCTGATCCTCATTCCGTGTCTTAGGATCACTATATGATCATCAGATTTAAATTAGGGCACACTATTTTTTTTAAATTTCAACCCTTTCCAATCTTCTGTGCAAATATGCAAGGTCAAATGAAAAAGAAACTAAATCCACCAGCTAGATAAAAATAAAAATCTGAACACTCTTTGTACTGTGGAGTACTTGAATGAAAATCATCAATTGCAAACAAAAGCACATTGGGAAGGTGCTCTTTAGCTGAACACACGAGAGGACGCCATTTCTCTTGACGTTTTTCAAAAGGCTGGACATGGCATGAGTTTCCCTGATGTTGATTAGGAGGGTATAATCTCTTGAAGGCTGTGCATGATTTCACTCAGTCATTAACCAAGCCCCTGCTGCCACAGATTCAAAACTTGTTAGTGTCATTTTCTGCCAATTATTCACCATCAATTCCGTCCTAGTGCCTCTGGGGAGTAGTAGTATTTATTTCCCTTAATCAGTATCCATGATGGCGGGATCATTTTCTTGCTGGTCTTCTTTGAATCTGTTCTTTCTTCTCCCAGATGCAGTGTAATGTGGATTAAACTGCTTTGAACTCAGGTGCCGGCACACATTCCTGCGTAACCCCTTAGCACATGGTCAAATAAGGGAAACCTTTCAAGATTCTGTTACTATAACTACCATCCGCCCATATGCTTTCTCAAGGTCAAGTTAAGATCCGAGTAAAGTTTAAATAGGTCTGACAAATAACGTTCTTTGAGTCCTGACAGACAACTGTTTCTGCGAAGGAGCCTCTGAGGTGTCGGGATCTGTTGTCAGTAGAATTGCACCTTGAGAAAAAAGTGGAGAGAGTGGAGATTCATCTAGCGTGGACTTTACATTCTCCGCCTTTTCTCTTCTTTTTATTTCACCCAAAGAGATTTTTTTAATGTTTCCAAAGCAGTGAAGTTGTCAGGATGTTTTATATGCAGTTCACAATATGCTGTAATAAATGTAAGAAAGCCAAGAAATGAAAAAAAAAAAGTTGGATTCTCTGTTTACCCCCATACCATTGAAAGGACATATGGGTTTTATTTTCTTTTAATGCATGCCATATGCATGAAACCCTTCATATGCTATACATTTCATTTTTATTTCATTTACAGTCTGAAAGAAATAGTCTAGTAGTGAGTATAGTAAGTCACTGCACAGATGAGAAGGGGTTTTATAGGGTATTTACGTTTATCTATAAGTAGAATATAACCAATAACTTAAGTTTATTTAGAATGTCTTATTAATTATCTTGCTCTGTCCCCTGGAGCTCTTTATCAGAATGGCAAACTAATAAAATGGTTAGGGTGAAATTATTTAAGACAGTTTTATATTACATTAATTATCCTAACAGATAGTGCATCATTTGCAGGCCACAACAAGGTTTTGACATTAAAGCAGGGGTTAGAGGAAGTCATACCATGTAATCTTCTTCACATAGTTTTGTTTTCGTTAAATATCCCATTAGGCATAAGTTTAACCAACAAGAATCACTTCAAATGGAAAGATGACAAATGGAAAAACTAGTAAATTACATAATATTTGCTTCCTTTTTCTTTTTCAACCTCCGTTGTTTTTCTAGCTAACTACAGTAATGACAAGGTATCCCCCTACAAATCTGAATCTGTTAGCAGCTGTGCTTTTTATGAAGAAATGAATGCTTATGCCAGCCATACAGGATATGTACTGTAATTGCATTTCTTTCTGAAATAAAGAAGTGACCGCCTTTTCCTTTTATCAGAAAAGGAAAACAGTTTGTTCCTATTGCACTGTACAATGACTCAGTACTGGTAGAGAGCTCTTGCAGCTCTTTAGACTGCATATTTCTACTCAGATTTTTATGTTGCTATGTACTTTTCTTCCAAGTAGAAGCAAAGAATCTTTGTTAGAGTGAGTTATGAGTTATAAACCTTATCAGTTTTACTTTTATTTGTTTTCCATATTTGGACTCTTGTGTATATGCAGTACCTGTGTATATATATATACTATTTGATTCTGTTCTTTCAAAAACATTAACTGTCGATCACCAAAAATGTGCAATGCATTACTAAATCTTAAAGAAGAATGTTGCACACAATCAGTTGCCACATTGCAACAATTCTGCAGCTCTGGAATGAATGCAAGCAAGAGCAACTACTGTATGTAAACAACAGTTTAAGTTTAGACTAAAGAAAATGAGTGACTAGTTGTGTTCCAGTGCAAAGCCTCATGCATACAGGCTAAAAGAATGGAATCTGAAAGGGGAGTTGATTGAAGTAATCAGAGTCCTCAAAGGCAACGACAAAATCAACCCAGTGGAATTCTTCAGGATTACTGTGAAATGCAGAGCACAGAATACAGGGAGGAACTGGGAGGAACTGGGGTAGTGGTATTGGAAGGCTGAGAGAAAGGAACATCCCTTTGTGCAAAGGGTTGTAAGAGTAAGGGAAAGCCGCTCCATTGTTGTGGAAGCTGATGGGGGAGTTAGCTAGATAAGATATTTGGAGCTACCAGCTGCCACACAACTAGGTGCTTTCCCATGTTTGCAACTATTCTTGTGTTCACACTGCATGCAATATTACACCAAAGAGACACTGGATCTCTGCACACTGGATTATGAGGTTCGGTATGACCAGTAGGAGGGATTGTCTCTCTCTGACAAGCAAACCTTTCTAGACTGCTTGCTGGTCTTTGCTAGTTTTTCAAAATGTTGTCATCTATTAGGATGTGCAGACAAACCATACAATCACGTAGCATTAGAAAGTCTGCTTGACGTACAGTAGGAGGACATAGCAATAGTGCTCCTCACTGTAATTTAAAAACCCTTCAGTGAGGGGTCAGCAACAAAAGAGAGCTGTAGCAAATTGGAGCACATCCTCTGAGCTTCAGCACAGGAAGAAGGTAAAGGAAGAAGAAAAAAAAAAATTTAAATTTTTGATGTTCGATTTTTGGAATCCGATAGTGAATAGGCTCTTTTACTGTAATTTATGGCATGCTTGCCCAAACTACTTGTTGATTCACTTCTGATGGGAAAAACTGCCTCCATGAATCTTACTGTATATAAAAACATGTGAGTTCTGGGAAGTGTGTTTTCTCTGACATAATCAATGTTGGCGTATTGTCCTGTGTGATTAGACAGGGTAGTCTACCAAAGTCTGATTTGTTTAGATGTCAGTTATTTGATCGGTATCCTGCTGCACTGTTCTTGCATAACAGATAGCTAAATAAATCTTAATGAATTATTCTTTCCCAAACTGAGTATAGGAAAACTGGCAGATAATTTGTATTCAAAAGCCATTTAAATTATGGGTTAATACATCTAGAAATGCCAGAAAATACACACTTTGTATCTATCGTTCTATCAATCACTTAATTGCACTAAACATCAGCAATATGTGATACCAGAGTGGTAATTATCTGTAAAAATACTTCTTAGTTATCCCAGATGACGTGCATCAGTGTATGTAAACTATATGTCTGTAACGTGTATTAGTTATTTATGCAGTCCTTAGAGTCCTTAGACATTCTTGCAGTAGTTCAGCATTTAGACTAAACATTGCTAGGTCTTATGTATTGGATAGAAGTGGGACATGTTAAGTAATTCACCATTTTGGTGGGAAAGATTAGAAATGCTTTCCCACAAAAATAAACTATCTGTTAATTCAAGATTAAGATCTCAGACAACATTATAGTTATAGATCAATCATGTGATTTCTGTTTAAAATTTGTTCAGGAGATGTGCTTTTTGTTGTATGGAATTTGCAATAAGTGTTTTTCCATGCTGCTGCAAACACACACATACTGTACATAAAGTAAACAGTTCAATTGCTAGTTAGGAATTTTAATGAAAAGTACTAGGCACTTTATGGAAAAACCTAAATACAGCATTCATGGAACAAGCTTCAATTGAGCTGTGGTATTCCCAAAATGATTTCAGGCAATGTTCCATGTCTATGTACTTTTCAACAAAAAAAACAGTATTGTTCTATGTGGAATGCAGGCACTGTAAAGTGGAGGTTTCCTGATCAGTGGTGCCAGTTTGTGGATTTACAGAGTAACAGATGTTCACAGTTTCCCCGACCTGGTGATACATTGGCAGATTCAAAGAATGGGAGCTGTGTTCTTTGATGAGCAGCTCCCTAGCAGCAAAATGTAGGTGATTTCCAAAAGTACCTCCAGCCCTTGATAGATGATTCACCTGGCCTTGTCATCTCGCTAGGAAAGAAAAGGGAAAGTAGTACATCTACTATATTGTATACATTTTTTCCATCATCACAAGCCTCTAGGAGCATTAAGCTTTGGTTACAGCAGCTGTTTGTAGACAAATTACAGTGAATTGCTCATATTATAAATGTAACAGAAATGTTGTCAAATTATTTAACATTTCAGTAACATAAAATTCAGGGTTTTCTTTGTATTCGTTTGTGATTTTCCTGTTGAATTTGGTGTTCCTTTCTTGCAAGGGGTTAAATTGCTTTGAAGAATTCTGTCTAGTGGAAGTTCAATAGTGAAATTGAAGTTAAATGTAACTTTGGATGATGTGCAACACATTTTCCACATTCACCCCTTCTTTTACTGTCCTTATAGTAGCTCCTTGGATTATTCCACCTAGTGGGAGGGCAATCTATCTCTGTCCTATACTGTAGGTCAGCCTATCATTGCTTTATCTAAGGTGCTTAAAGCCTGGTCTGTATTTCAAATTGCTTACATGGCGAACTGTATGGTTCATGAGATAGAATCTTGCTTTAGATTAACAGATATTCAATGACACTGTTTGTAAGAGTTGGTGAATTAAACCCAATATCCTGGCTGAATTCCACTCTGGCTTGATCAGCCTAGCTTCCCTACTGATCCCCCTGTGTTCACTTGGTGAAGTGATTTGTCATGTCTTCACCTGATCTGTTTGGTTGATGAAGGCTGAATGTTGAATGGGCTCCCTTCTGAGTGTGAAGCATTCAGGGAGAATGTGGATTGAACATCCCTGCAGGCTGCACGGAAGCATGACCAGGGACACTCCAATCTATTTTTTATATTGTTGACAAATTGTCAGATGTGTTTATGCTGTCGTGTTCTTTCACCGATGGCCACTCACTTACCCCTGGCGACACTGGTTTAGATATTTCTTCCCTCCTGTTCATTTGGTGCAGCACAAGGAGAAACAGAGCAGAGATGATGAGGGCCACACCAGCCATCAAGAAACCAGTCCCGTAGTTGCTCATCTTGTCAATAAAAAACCCTGGGTGTGATGAGATCGGTAATGTCAGAGGTTAATGATAGTGAAGTAACATACTGAAATGGAAATCTGGGAGGAAGGTTAGATCCTAATCTTGCCTCTCCGCACTACAATGTAAAACTTTTTGGGAAGCTTGGGGTTAATCGCACCACAGACTGTAATACTGTATGTGAGACATTCTCAGAATTAGAGTTTTAAAAAGAAAATGTCATTTACCGGCAATGGGGGGTCCAAGTAGTCCACCACTGCTGCGAATGAGCATGAAGAAGCCCAGGGCACTTCCCAGCTGAGCCACATCTACAATGTCCGCCAGCACAGTGATGTGGATGGCCACAGTTGATCCAAACGCCAAGCCATAGGCCACACTGAAAATGACCAGGTGCCAGAAGGAGGTAGCCAGTGGACACAGCAGAAGGATCACACCCAGGAGTGTGACTGTAATGAAGAGCAGTTTGATGGTCTTTATAAGGCGCAAGTTGGCAAGCCAGCCACAGCCGATCCTCCCTGCTAGGTCAGAGGTGGCCGATATCGACATGAGCAAGGCTGCTTGATATTCAGCTACCCCTTTGCTTCTAGCATAGGGCACCAAAAACAAAGCTGGAGCAAAAAAGCCCAGGGCTGCAAAGACACCGAACATTGCATAGACCATGAAGCGCCCATTCTTTATCAGCCTATAATCTATGTATTGGATGATCCTTCCTGTTCCTCTGCTCTGACTGGACCTCTGTTGGGTCTCTGTTTTGTTCGGCAGCTCTTCAAGCTCCACTGTTTCTTCAGGATCGTCTTGGCGGAGGTGGATCGGTCTGAGCAGTGCTCCACAGATGCACAGGTTGAGCTCGATCCCTCCCAGAATCAGCATCGCCCCGCGCCAGGTGTAGCAGTCCACCAGGAACTGGAAGAGAGGGCTGATGAGAAAGGTGACCACACACTCCCCCGCGCTCGCCAACCCATTGGCCATCGGCCTTCTCCTCTCAAAGTATCTGCCCAGCATCGTCACGGTGGGAGTCCATGTGAGGGCATATCCAAAACCTGCAATTCAGAAAAACAGACAAAGTTGCTGATTAAGGAGAGACACTTCGGCATTGATTACCTGGTATATTCACTACACATACAGTGACTAGATAAGGAGCAGATTCTTCTTGATGGTCCTGACTGGAAATATACATCATAGCTGCTCTGGCACTCATACTGTAGCTGATAAATATGGATGGTGTTAAAAATATCCTGATACTCTGATAGTTTTTCTGGCTTCTAAGTTGTCTCTTGGCTAGTAAAGTCCTTATTTACATATTTACATTCCATATTCCGGAGTAGATTCCATACTGTATGTTAAAACACCAGATATCTGTTCCCCAAAGGGTCTGTATATCTTGCACATTGCAAAGCATATTATAATATGCAATAGTATCGTACATGATAGTATGCATACTATTAGGAAGACTGGGAAATATATAGGGGTGCAGATAGCTGTAGTACTGAATAAATTAACTTAATAAAGGTATCTTTATATAAAATGTGAAGAACAACAACTGCTTTAAAAAAGGAGTTAATTGGCATTTGCAAAACCGGAAGATAATTCTGGGCTCCACTAAACATGCCAGGCTTATGAGTTCAGATATTCAGCATCCACCGAGAGCTGTCCGCTGACCTGAGAGGAAGCCCACGGCCCCGTAGAGGTGGACGAGGTCCTGTGCGAAGGCGCCCGCAATCATCCCGAGCGCAGCCAGCGCTCCCCCTGCCGTGACCACCGCGCGGTGCCCGAAGCGCACGCTCAGCGCCGCGCCCAGGGGAGCTGGGCAGGACAGAGGAGAGCAGCGTGACTCGGCGCCCCCCTGTGTGCGTGAGGCATCCCACTTCCCACCACTGATTCAGGCTGTTCTCGTTCGCCGTTCCAGAAAGATTTACTCTGCTGCTCTGCATCTCCGTTCCCTTTGTAAATTTAGAATAGAGGACCTCTGAGGGAGATTTCTCAAGGGGATCTCCTGACTGAGAAGGGGCTCACTCTCGTGGCCTGAGAGATTCTTACACCAGTTTCGAAATAATCTTTTCATTGCAGCAGTCTGCAATATACAGTAAACATATGAGTTGGGTTCTACAGCTGCTTATTTTGTGATTTCATATATCAAAAATCTATAGAATTTGAAATTATTGCAAAAATTTAGAACTTTATTTTTCCTGTTGGCACTAGGTACTTGTATATGTTCCAGCTATAATTTAAAATACAATTTAAAAAACAGTATTAATTCAAATTATTTAAATATAAAAATATATACAGTATATTCAAATGTCAGTATTCACATTTCAAAGTGAAACAGTGAAGTAAGGATTGCAAAGGGAGAAACTTGCTGGAAATAGAGTGAACATTGTAATTAAATAGAGGATTCCCCTAAGTCTTGTATTTCAGCTTTATTACTTGTTTATATCAAGGAGGAAAGTATCAGGAAACTTGAGCTCCAGTGAGGACAAGTTATCCAGGCACAGTTTTCCCCCATTGAACCTGAATGGTTTCACATGTCTGCTCTACTGTTCATGCTCCTAGCAAGGAAACTCAATCCAAATGCTGTGCCCTTGGACTAAGTGGTTAGAAAATGTATAGATAGTACTAAGTATCCAGGACCATTACTGGCAGATAACTACTGAGGCAGAACTGAGGGTGGTCTGCCAGGGCTCTCAGCCTTCCAGGAGAAAGCAGCTCCTGCTCCTTGCCAGGCATTGATGCCAGTGAGTGGTGCATTACTTCTCCAATCCAGCTGAGATTACAGCTGCTCAAACAGGAAATGGCTCAACAGGGGAGCGGACTGGAGGAGCACGATCTACATGTCTTATTCCCTCCCGAACCAGTACCGGCAGCAATTCCGAAAGGAATAGAAATAAAACGCATGTCCACATGTTCGCCGGTGATGGGAAAAGATATTTACCGGCAATGTGGACAGTCGCCACGGCAATGGAAGTGATCCATGAGGTGCTGGTAGCAGTGGTGGAGAAGTATTTTTGAATCTCCACGTAGAACACCCCAAAGGATTTGATGACTCCAAACGTCAGGCCGAAAACGAAGAAGGCGGAGAGAAGAACGAACCACCCGTAGCCCCCATCGGGGGGGTCGACGGGCCTCACAACCCTCGTCTGCGGGACGGCCTCCATTCACTGCGCGCTGGGATGGCTGCTTCCTGCCCGTCCGAAAAGCGTCTTCAGGCTGAAGTCAAGACGCTGTGCGTTTTCTGCAGTTTCAGGACAGGTTATCCCATGCTTACAGCAGAGCCCTGACGCTTCAGAAGGCCTTGATGTACAGTGGAGGTCACGCAGTCACTCCTAAACCCCCTGAAAAACACAACCACACTCTTCTCAGCAGTGCACCCGTGTGCATCAGTGTAAGGCCAAGCTCCACTGGCCACACACAAGGTGGATATTCATGGATACTAACTGATGTACTGTACCAGGGGAAATCTGGACACTTCTGCTGCTTCTGTGGAGGTGTCCATTTTCATGAGGCAGACCTCTGTAGTTATTGTAAGAAATATATACAGTATATTACAATTTCAGTGCATTGCTACAGGCAAGCCAGTGTGACCAAAGGGAATGTTTCAAGCAGTGGCTGCTGAATGTAACTTTTGTGATTTCTAGCCACCGATTTCTGTTTTTATAGTGATATGTCTTTACAGGATTGAGTATGGTGGTGGCTATTGTTTTGATATTCTTTCCATTTTTAGAGATCCTCTGCCTAGCAGTGCAATCTTTCTTGGTTTATAAGTTAGAGCATACCTCATATTTATTTAAGGAAACTGAAGGACAGAAGGACAAAACCTAGTTTTAGCCCACTCTGTCCAGTAAACAGGAGTAAGTACTCTTTTTTGCATAGTCATCATTTTAATTGCTTAGTCTGTTAAAAATGTAACTAAGATAAACGACTGACTACATATTAATGAATTCTTGTTGTGGAGATGGCTTTCTTAAATTAACACTCAAGGACATATACAGATATATAAGGACATATGTCAGCCTAAAACCCAGGAAGGAATCCTGAGTCAATGTGCAAGACCCATTTAAATCACAATTCGAGTGTGTATACTTTGGGTCAAAATTCTTTGCAACAAAAGAGAAAACAGGATGCCATCTTAAAATACATGATACATTTCAGACATTTCAATTTAAAGACTTTGATTGTTAAATGCTATCCTTCCAGAGTTTGCAATAATTGTAAAGCATAAATGGTTGTGTCTGTTTCAACTCAATTTGGTTGAAGTAGTTGAATGCATTTTTTAGACTGATCTTCAGAAATATGAGCACATTTAGCAACTGAAAATAATGACAATGCTACATACAGAAATAGTGTTAATGCCGTTACAAACTGAAGTATGAATTAAATGTAATGTACACTTTTTAAATTTAATTCTCTAAAAAAACTAAACAGAATATTTTTGTAATATAGTAATGACAACATGGGGACCACAGTCCTCCCTTCCTTGCAGTGATGCAATAAATTGAATGAAGCAAAACAACACTTTCATTTGCCTTATTTCCCATGTCTGCACAAATAAAGATCTGAGTATTTCATGGATGATGATTGTTATATTCTGAAACAAAGGGTAGGGTGTGGAAATAACTGCTCACTATAGGTACAGTATGTGTAATTTAAGCAATGCATTTTCTGGTTTCTCTCTTTTGAAGCCATTAATATCAATGCTGTTCATATAACAGGCTTGATCCAACAGAAAGATCCTGCGTATTTGCTGTTTGCTAAAAAGTTTAAGAAGCAAACACACGCCTGTCATTAAAAACGTGTATTGAAAAAGGGTTTTGCTTTGAAATTTTAATTTCCTTTAGCCCTTCAAGAGGCATTGGAACGTTAACATTGATGTATCATGTGCAGTGGTAGAGTTACAGAGTGTAAGTATAGATCACCGACAGCTTTCAATGACTGTTTAAAAGCTAAAATAAGCTCACAGCAGCAAGAACACAAGCCCAGCATGATGAGAGCTTTTCTCTCATAGCATTGAAAAATGGAACTGATGCTGATTATATGACCATACAGTAGTTATTACTATATAAGATTTAATTTACCTGCGGCATTGCTTTCTCTTAATAAATCCTTTCCATTGTTGTACTTTCTCTGGGATTTCCTCCAGAATTAAATCAGCGCTGTTTTCCACGTTTCTGTTTGTGGGTGAAAGTTTAATGGTCTTCATGAATTCAAAGGTCATCAGCAGTGCAAGGGGATTGGAAAACACACTACGTGTTTAATGCAAGATGGGCTTTAAGGTGTCAAGTGACTGAAACACCTGACACAAGCTAAAAAAATCGATCAGGCTTTGCTGTCTGTTTCAGCTGTGCATCCAAACCCAAAGGGAGTAAAATTGTTCTGATATAGAAGTTGACTTTTTTTAAAAATAAATACATATTAATCTAAACAGTAAAAAGTAATGCTAAAAAAGTGTGTTATGCTACAAGCAAAAAGTATATGTGTTCAGGATTTTTATTTTAATATATATATATTTGTGATTCATACAAATACAGTAATTTGTTCCAATTAACATTAGTCAGTCGGTTTCGTCCATCTCTTCACAGCAAAACATCCCTCATCACACTAACAAAGCAGTCATTTTGTGTAGTTTTACAGTATGCACATGGTGCCCACTAATAATCATAGTTTCAAGGTTTCAGGTAAACTGATTCATGTAATTTTGTTTGAGTACATTTATTTATATGGATTGTCAGGGAACTCAAAATGTCAGTGCACACCATGAGCACTGAACTACAGTATATTATAACATTAATCACGGAGGCTTCTTGTTGCTTCCTGTTACACTTTCTTGTGTTGGAAAACAAAATCTGGACTGAGCGAGTGAGTGACACACTGACCACCTAACAAAGTTCACGCCTGGCCTTCTTATTATGAATTTACACATCTTTAGTGTTTAATCTTTCACGTTAAGCCTGAAAACCACCTAAAATTGGTTAGCATGTGGAGCAGGAAAAGCTAAACAGGTTTGCTTTGCATTGATTTATTTTAACGTTAACAAAAAAGGGAAAAGCCAGTTGATTGATTCAACAAATAAGTGAGTACCTGGAAAAAGAGCCATAAAAATATTAAATAACAATGCTACACTGTCTCAGCTGTTGTAACGCAATCTTATTCCTACAACCTGATGTATTTTTTCTGTCAGGAAGGGATTCTGAATGCCAAAGTTAAAGAAGTACTGTAGGTAAGGGGTCCCCCTTGTGGTGTTTTAAAGAAAACAAGGTAAAGAAAGTGTTGATTTCACAAGATGTTTGTAAAAAATGTAACCCACCAGAAAGAATAAATTACTTTTATATAAGTATAATTATATTATACATGCATCTTTTTTCTCTTTTTACCAAAAGTTGTGAGTAAACTCCACACTGTATTTGAAGCAGTCAGCCCAGAATGATTGTAGGACTGTGTGTGAGTCAGTTTTAGACAGCCTTGACCCGAAAGCCAGTATTGTGCAATTCTTTTTGTGCTATAACTCATCCTAGACAGACACAGGGCAGTCCTAGGAGAGACTCTTCCTTGAGGTGCCCTTTGCCTGCTTGTTCCAGAAGGCAGTTCTTGCAAATTGCCATACAAAAGTGTCACAATATAATGAATTATAATGCATGTAGTTACATTTCTCTCCTGGTCAAGGGTGAATTTGCTAAGAAAAGAAAAAATAATTATTTATTTTAAATAGCCATGGCTTTCTATGAGCCCAACACTTGCACATTTTATTTATATCCTTATGTTCTTGAATGTACTGTTGACCTTTGATGCATCCTAGAGCAGAAGTGCTTTCATTCTATAAAATTATGTATTTCTGTGTAGTTTCTTTTCTCTTTGTTGGATGACATACAGTAGTGTCTTGTTTGAAATGTCTATGGAATACTTATGTTAATACATCCCTACAAAAGATCAGTGCATACATTTTAACTCCCATATTTTCAACAACACTTTTAACTATACAGAAACTCTTGGCTCTGACATATTTGGTTGTACGCAATTTAATTTAGTTTTATGAACTTTCAAAAAATGTATTCAGAGTATTCTGAAATATAGGGAGACTGCATTAGTAATACTTTTTCACTAGGGGGAGCAGTGGGGCTTTAGATGGACAATGTAACTTAGGGGACCTATCTAAACCCAATATAAACTGAGCAGCATAGGATACTTATCACTAACTGCAACAAATTTGCAGTCATCAAGAGAATGACAAAATCTTCTTTTAACAAGTGCACTGACATTTTAAAGAACAAACATGACATGTACTTCTCTAATGCTAATTAATATTTGTCATCCACAAGGTGATTGACATCTCTTGTCAGAAAAAACTCTCTCTGGTTTGACTGACTGAAAGTCTTAGGCTAGTAGTTTTGTGCAGCAATACAAGCTGTAAATATGTGACGTACAGTTCTCACCAGGTTGCAGGGGCTGTCTTGTGGGATTGTGGCCCATTTGTCTCGTAGAGATGAGGCAAGCAGGTGCCTGTTCACTTGTCCTTAAGATCCAGATGACACATGTTGTGAAACATGACACGGTGTTCAAAGCCGGATGAGTAGGCGTAACTCTCTCACTCTTATCTCGTGAGAGAGCCACTGTTGCACGAGCAGTGTGGGGATGTGTGTTGCTGTGCTGGAATGTCGTCTCAACAGGACGAGCCAGCGGGAAAGGCAGAATGTGAGCTCCTAGGATTTGAATAATGTAACACTGTGCCGTCAGGATGTCATCAATCACTCCAAATGGATGATGGATGATGAAATGTCGATCTTGGACAGGCATTGTGAATTACCCTCTCCCAGAACGTGACCTCCTATTGACAAACTCTGTTTGGCTGCAATCTTGCCATGTTAGACACTGCTGCCTGTGAGGATGGGCACCTGGATCGCAGTCCAGCCTCGCTCATACCGATTTTCTTTCTTGATTTTCACCGGGCTCCACATTCAACAGGTTAAACAGACTCATCACCTGTGCTTTCTCACTACAGAGGTGATTGACATCTCTTGTCAGAAAAAACTCTCTCTGGTTTAGCACTGACAATCACAAAGGACCAACTAGTGAGAAAAAAAAAACATTTGATCAAAATCTAAACTCTATATATTTTATACACATTGGATGTATGTTTTTTATTACTTTCCCAGTGTTACATATATTGGTGATAGCCAATCACCTTCTCTATCAGGCTGCAGCGCCAGCACTACCTAGTGTAGATCCTCAGCCAAGCTCCCTCTTGATAGGGAAGAAGGTACTCCGATTACAATGTCAGTGTTTGTGATCAGCACATTCCATAGAGAATCTACAATAACATACCTACAGTATGCCCAACTTGTCTCCCCTCTGAGAAAGAAGAAATTCATATCACGTGGTTGTTGGGCAAAGATGTCCTTGCTTTTGGTGGCTTCGACTGAAAGAAGTGTAACGCTAAACGGTACAAGGCGATAACCAGCCCAGCTCTGCTCTAACGGAAGTGAAATTGTTTTTTCCACAGTCACCAGTCATGAACCCAACCCATAAGGTTCCTTAAGGTGGACAGGTCACATAAAGATTGTAAGGGCTTAGTAAACGTAAATGTGGCAGCTGTTCAGGTTTTGTTGATTGCGCTATTTGCTATTCAGTGAGAAAATATATTTAATTTGGAAGAAGACAGTGCATCTAACATGAATCTCAATGAGACAGCCCTCTTTTTCTACATTGGAGGGAGTGTGGGGGGCAGTAAAGTACTTTCGTTATACAGCACAGAAAGCTCATGATCCTCTAAAAGAAATCCAGGAAAGGAATATTATCTTCCTTATGGCAACAGTCACATTCCAGTGCTTTCTGTCCAGCAAGACACAAAAATTAAACTTGGCAACAAATCAAATTGTTATATGTAAGGTTTAGAGGTGGAGTGTCTCTGTGTGGTAATACATCAAATTAAAGACAAAACATCAGTAGGATTACATCTTGAATGAGCCCTTTGACCTCACTATGACATCCATACGCCAAGCACACAATATTAGTTCTTGTCTGTCAGGCAAGATGAAATTAAATCCTAATATTTTAGTGGAATATGTTAAAGTTACCCTTGGCTTTTTTCTTTAAAGGAAAAGTGATTGTCCTGGCTGACAAATAAGCCCTTTATTTCAAAAGAAGATTCAGTCATCTAAATGGAAGAAGTATAAAACCTGATTTGAAAGGATTTTGCTCATGTATGTTATTCTTTTATTCTCCTGTGTAGTAAATGCATCTCTTTTTCATCTTTGAAAGCTATCACTGTACAAACATGCACACACGTACAGTTATAAAGTCTGATGTTTGTATTCAGTTTTGTGAAATAATGTCTTCCAAGTGACATTATTATATATATGTACAGTTAGATTGTTGACATGAATGTCTTACCGGAAACAAATATATCCTGCAGGATTAATTTCCCATTGGACTTTTGTTATACAGTAACGTCACACGCTCATTTCTCGGGATAATAGGTTTAGATCAACAAAGGCTTTTTTAACATTCCGAAATTTTCATTTATTTCTCTTAACGTTTAATAAGCTTAATGTTCTTAGTATTGAGTAAATCTATCCTTCAGCTCAGTTTTATTTCTGGCTAAGGCTGTTGTGAAGAGCTGTAAAATGGGCTGTGCTGTTTGGTTGTGACGTCATGGTCATCCTGGAAACTGAGTATTGAAAGGGAAGTGAGGCGAGAAACATGGATATTTTTGGATCAAGCTTGAGGCCATTTGGGAGGCCCTGGGATGTTTGTTTCACAGTTAAGTGTCTGTGGGAAACACAACATACAGAGTTCTAATTACTATTAGGGATAATTTTCAGTGTTTCCTGGAGACCTTTCTCTCCTTTCTTTTATCTGTGTTGTTTTTGGTTTTATTTTTTTGAAAATTATTATAAATATGGAGAGTACTGTGAACATTTGTGCACAGCTATTAATTCTGACTTACAGCTATTAAATATGATTTGATTTTCTCCCAAAGCCATATCTTGCCCCTTGCCCATTACTTAAACAGTCCTTTATCTAGCGCCCTCCTATAAGCTAGAACTGAACCAGTCACTTAAAAGGTCATCTATATGGAAAAAACTTCATTCTGCTGACCAGCTGAAAGCCCCTTGTGGTCTCTTAAGAGCTTCTACATATTTTTTTCTTTGACATTTATGAAAGCATCAACTGAGTTTAAAGCAGTGACCTTTGATTTGTCTGCTACTTCAAAAAAATGTCTGCAGTCAGGTGATCCTTTTTTTGGTCAGGAGAAGTGCACACTGGGTCGAAAGTCATGTTCTGCATTTATGTCTAGGAGATGAGAAACAATTAAGCACAGCAAAAAAGTTTTAGTTTAGTTTTGCATGTGCAAAGTGTCTGCTTTCTCATGAGCCACATGATAAATCTTTATCAAGGCACTGGAATTTGTAAGGTTCATGAAGGAAGAAAAAGAAATACTTCAGACTTTGACTTTGGGAAAACTACTCTCTCATGGTGCTTGGATGTGCCTTATTTTCATCTGCTTTGTTAATTTATTTGTAGCTGGTGCTCATCCATAATTCAGTAATACTTAAAGACCTGTAGTCTGAAATTGATACTTTTTCATGAACAGTCTTTATACCACCAAGAATGTACATTTCAAAAAAGTCCTTTAATTTCATAAGGCTTTTTTCCCCACTTTTTAACTTTGACTCCTCTGCACATTCTTATAAATATTAAAGGAGCATCACCAAGGATTTATTATTCACTATATTTTACTTAAAGATTCATCTTATATCACTTATTGTCTTACACAGGTTTTTTTTCTTATTCAAGTTATTCAAATAGATGCAGCACTTAATTAAGAACACTGACATTCAAGAATGGCTCACAGCTAGGCCTGCCTGCCAGTAAATAAAGACTTTTTATTTTGTCTGCTTAATTTTAACATTTTTTCGCTGGAAAAATAGCATAACAGAGAGATGAAAGGCCTTGCTCAATTTTTTAAAACTTTACATTTTTTTGATAAAAGTTCACAGGTTGCTCTTATTAAATATACATATACAGAGAGATGCATCTCTGAATTTTAAAATGGAAATAGGCCTGGTGTGTCTTTCACAAATGATTTATAAATAACTGCCTTATATGGTACACAGTACCCTCTGGGGTTAATTAGAGTCTGCTCCCCTCACCTAAAGATGAGCACTATCACAGCACACTGACAGTTTTAGCTTTTTACAAACTGAAATCCATGTGTATTACATCAGACACATTGCTGCTGAAAAATAATACATTTTTTAATTGGAAAAACATAAAAATAAAGCAAACATAACAACCATCTGAATACATATCATTATTGCCAATGGGTTTTATTCATACCTTGATCTTATTTTCAGCCTGAGCTTCATAAACAGGCACCAAATCAGAGAATCACTCTTGTTCTAAACAGTTCCAGTTAAATTAATGTAAACTGTGGCGAGGTAGTTTTCTTTCCAAGGTATCTTTGTAAACAGATGAATTACATTAGCTGAATTAAGATCGTTCTTAATTCTGCACAATTATCCGGTCAGATTTTTTATTAGTATTGTATGACCTACAATTGTTAAGAGTACATTGTTACTATCTGTAATTACTGTATGTTATAATCAATGTACTGCTGTATTCAGAGTAATACAGCCTCAAGTTTTTAAAATGGAGTCCAGTCAGGAATACTTTTTTACTCATTGCACGTGCTGCCTTTTTTATCATGTTCCATTTTTTAAAGTTTTTTTTTTCAATCTCCTCTTGTACCATAAAACAGTTGCTGGCAGATGTGATGCATAATGTTGGCCCTGTCAAGGCCATGAACAGAAGCTTCACATCAATATCCTGCCTAGCTCACTACTGTTGATGTTTCCCTTTGATTATGTAGGCCTTTTGGACTCAACTCAATACATCTGTTGAATTACACTGGAGAAAGCCACAGCATGAAACAAGTGACCTGAATTATTCAAATGAGGACATCAGTCTTCTTGGAATAACGATGGAGATCTATCTATCTGTGTCATACTCTGTGAATAAGAAACAGGTATGGGATTCCTTGTGCCAGAATCCATACTGTTTCTGTGGAGATGTTCTCGTGTTGGTTCGCATTTCTAAGTTCTATAAAGCTTCAGATGCACAATATGCTGATAGATTTAGCATAATTGATCAAATGAATTTGTTTTTAGTGGTGTGAATTATTACAGCCTTCATAGTAACATTGCCTTAAGTTGTCCCTTGCACATTAGCTCTATGGTCCAGCTCAGTAATTACAAATAGAATAAATTGGGTAGTATTCTCAAACTAGTCAGAAAGTCATTGGTGCTGATCTTTCTGTCCTGCCTACCCCATATCTGTTGAATCAGTTACAGCCTTGTTAGAGTCTTGTGTAAACCATGTTCCATCCTAGAGGACCTTTCACACCCTTTGTTTAAGGAATTAACGGCATTCAGGCATATTGTAGATTAACCCAACCAATCGGACCTCTGTGAAAAGCATTCGTTATGGGTGTGTCAGCTGCAGTGTCGTTCCCACCCGTGTGTGTTCATCATCAAGTGATCCACTAGGAAGAGCTGTTCCACTCAGAAGCACAAGCCAGTTGAGGACGGACTGTGTAAAGTTCTGTGTGCTGAAGTTGTTGGAAACAGCACCCTTCCAGGCACATGTTTCTAACACTCACGACTGATCAAAGAAAAACAAAGTGAAATAAAAGCCTAAGCAAGCAAGCAGATCATTGAAGTGATGAGTCGGCACTGGAGACGCGTAGCTCAGCTGGAGTGAAAACCGGCACACAGGGATACCCCAGGACCAGCGTGGGGAACGATTGCTCTAGAGCTCTGTTTCTTAACATTCGTCACATTAACCCTCCTGCTCCTTCCCACGCTGCACCGCAGCCTCTAGGTTTACCCACAGCCCTGGGTGTGGATGAGCAGGGTTCAACTTCCTTGTCTTTTTGGTCAGGTGTCATTCCTCACGCCAAGCAGATTGAAGCCTAAACCATCAGTAAGCACTCTTTTTCGCATTATTGGGGCCTATTCACACTGGCAATAAAAACAGTGGCATCCCAGTTTAACTCTGTGATACTGCTTTCCGGATGTAACTGAGTAAAAAACAGGCGAACAAGCAACAAAAAGAGCTGATGAGTCTCAACTTAAAAAAGGCAAACCTAAAATTAATTCCATTAATGAACCACACTACAGTACATGAAAGACACTACAGGGATTGAAATAAATGGGTTCCTTTTTTGCAGCTTCCTATAACTTAAACTAAGACTAAGTATTCCCACACTCAGACCAGATGGCATTTTAGTATGCAGGTCTATGATTATATTACTGCATTTCAGCCTGGGGTCTGTTCACATTCTATCTCCCAGAATGACAGAATGGTTTTAACAGTCTGGGGACAATCACATCTTCAGATTGCCACGGATTAGGAATTTAGGAATTACTTTTTTACCCAGCCAAAGTGAGAGGTCTGTGGGGTTATCTCCTATCCTCTGCTTTACAGTAAATCTTTAATTCACACGTCGTCAATGTTTTTTTTCAAATCCCTTTGAAAGATCAGATCAAAACCACATCGTATGTCTCAGGGTTCCACTAATGGTATGATTCCGCAGTGACTGAAGAAGGGGATAAATCCTCTGTTCTTAGGACAGGGCTCCTCCAGTCATATCCCTGCATTTTAATTGTCACAAACCTCTGGACACTAGCTTTGAGGGAGAACTGCAATTTATTTAGAAAGAGGAGCAAAATAGTATAGGATAACTTTGAAGAGCTGTATAATGGAGTTCAAGTTTTTTTTATTTTTTAAATCCTGATGAAACAGTTTTGGATTATTTATTTTAGGTACATTCTGGAATAAAGTACTGTATGCTTTCATTATAATATAAATTATAATAAACTGTATTTATTGTTTTATATAGCATCTTTAAAGGTGGCTTCTCAAAGTGCTTTACAGAACGACGACAAGCATAAAAAATACCCAAGCTATGCACAATGAGAGGAGACCGTAGATGGGGGGTACTGAATACAGCAGGAGCAGAGGGGTAAAGAACAGACCGGTGAAGTAAAGGCTATTCTGAAGAAGGTTTTCAGTCTAGATTTGAAGGAGTTTAGAGAAGGTGTCTCTCGGATATCCTTGAGATTGGGGCATTCCGTCACCCATAGAGAGCAGACGGGTTTGGGGGACAAAAAGAAATGAGAAGGTACTTATTTTTCCTAGTGTAGATGTCTCCAGAGGCGCAGTGGAACCTTATATTCTGCATATTTATTAAAAATCCAATACATACACGTAGTCTGTAAAGACAGAGAGGAAAAATCGATGTAGTACCTGATTGAAGTTGCCTGTTTTGATTATATTTTTTTCTTTCCTTATTTGTTTTCTTTTTTTTTTTTGCCTGTCAAGAAGATGATCAATGGTCTTGTTTGAAATTGTGGGAAAGAAATGTGGCACGCTCTATTCTGAAATGCAAATGTTTCTTAAAATATCATTACTAATCTGGTAATGTTAATTACATTTAGAATTGATAATGGCCCCCATTATAAATAATGTTTAAACTGTATTTATATTGTTCACTGTATTTATATTGTTTAAGCAATATTATCCATACATTTTCTAAATGCTTCTTGCAATACTGGGTTTCAGCCTATCTCGGCAAACAACAGGTACAAGGCAGGATACGCTCTGGATGGGACACCAGTCCATCACAGGGCAAACAGGCACATTAACACTCACACCAGGGCCAATTTTCCCAGAAGCCAATTGACATACCTGTATGTTTTTGGACTCTGAGAGGAAACCAAAGGATCCAAAAGAAACCTAAAAGCATGAGGAGAACATACAGTGCAAACTCCACGCAGATACTGTAGCATCCCGGGTCTGGAATTGAATTCTGGGCCCCAGTACTGCACGGCAGAAAAGCTAACCACAGCTTTAAAAGTCTTAAGAATGTGCAGTATTATACTGATGCCTTTCCTATAAACTCAGATATGAGGTATCAAGAACTGGTTAGTATAAAATCCAAAGAATCTGTCCTGTTTTTCTTTCTGATGCTCTACTATGAAATATGAATTCCTGAACTACTGAAATACGTAATTCATACATTACTGTAATGATACTGATAAAAATCAGCGTAAGGCTGTTATGCTATATCATGATATTTTTATATTATACTTAGAATTTGTTCAATTCTGTTGTCCTGACTGTATCTAACAAGAGAAGGTCGTTTTAGGATGTCTCCTTTTTGGTTCTAAATCCTAGAAGCTTACAGTAAAAAAGCAATCAGGTTTATCCACTGCCTTATCTCCGTTCAGTCAGTAATTTAGGAATGAGCGGATTCAATGAGATATATTTTGGTAAACTGGTAATATTAGGCAATGCGACACAAAACATTTCTGGAAATGTGAAATAGATTTCTTACTGTTGACATCTGGAACAGGTAAATCTGCAACAGACAATGAACTTGAGGTATTTGAAGAAGAAAAGGTCATTTGGCAAAATAAAATAATACTTTTTAACATAAAAATTGCCCTGAACTTATTACCTCACACAGACTGTTTTGAATCTGGAGGATAAAATGATCAAATGCAAGCTGTTACAATTAGATTGATCTTTTATAAGTTGCCTCAAAAATGTAATTGTATAAATAAATTGCTCATTCACACAAATAATGTCCAAACAGAGATATAAGAGTTGTGTTTAGTATTAAATGTGTATCAGCCCAAAGCAACTGGATTAGGTTATGAAAGGTTTGGCTTCTTTTTACAACCTGCTGGTATCAATGTGGCGCAACAACCACAGCAGCAACCATGTGCAGCCTGCAACACCATGGATCACTGAGAGGATTGCAAAGATCTTAAAATTGAAAATTAGGAAAAGAATCTTACCTGTTTTCTACAATATATTGACTTGACTCTTAATCCAGCTCAGGGAAATTAAGTGTTATCTCTTCTTCCCATGACTTCTTATACTGAGAGATAAAGAGAGACTTATACTGTTTTTAAAGCAGGAGATCTTCTGAAGTTTTCTTTTGTCTGCAGTCAATTGGATTCATGTGATAAAGATAAACTTGTCTAGTGAACTTTAGTCTCATTTATGGACTGTCATGTACAGTAGTTAAATAGCTTTTGAAATGCCTGAAGAAAACAAACGTTTCTTGGAATACCACGTAGTATTTTTGCAGACAATAAATTGGTGAGCTTTAAGAAAATTGAGAAAGAAATTAGAGCAGACGATTAAAGCTAACCTGCATGTTGTTGGGACGAGGGAGCAGACCAGAACACCTGGAAAACATCACATTCACCATGAAAGGATAGAGCATGCAACCTTCGCAGACACTGGTACCAAAAAACAGACTTGAGCCCAGAACATTGAATTTTCAAGGCAGCAGCACTAACTGCTATGAGACGTTGCCACCCATATAATGCACAGAATAAATTTGCTTATTCTCACGGCTTCTTTTGGTAAAACACAAGTTGTGGAACATGTGGGACATTAGATAGAAGGGCTTGCAGTATGAAAAAGCTACTGTGAACCATACTGATCCCACCATCTTCCAACTGCTTGAGGGTCTTTAGCTTCTTTTTACCTTTGCATAGAGCAAAGTTTGCAAATCTGCAAAGTTGCCATTGGCTTGCCTTGTTGGTAGAAAAGTGCAGTACTGACTGAGATCGACAGAGGATTTTATTAAAAAAACTCTAACCAAGAAACCAGTTACAGTATTTCAGAACCACAAGTCGGGTTGTTAAGCATGGACAGACCTTGAATTGAAAAGAGAAATCAGAAAAAACACAGAGCAGCCATCCCAAATACCAGGGGACCCTGCATACAAGAAATCTGGGGCTTTTCATCTGGGACTTTAATAATCAGTATCTAGCTGTGTGATTTGCATAATTAACCGATAATGTGCGGTTTCTAAAAATAAGACGTATCTTACTAAAAGACTGGACCGTTTTTACTTCATACCCCAAGCTTAGCAATTAGCAAAAAAGGCTGAAGTGTGATTTCAAAGCTTATAACGCTCAACAGGATATTCAGAAAAAGAAGGAAAAGATGGATATAGCATAAAGCCCGCATGATGCCCAGATGTGAAAACATATTTTTACAGCTTCCAGGCTGATTTTTAAAACACGCCACAGCGTGTTCCTGGGTTGGAAGCTCTGAGTGACTGGGAGACCGTAGATGGGGTGAATGGGTGGGTTACAAAATGAGAACACAGCAGCAGAAAGAGTGAGAGAGATAAATGTAAAAAAAAAGCATGGAGGGAAGAAAACTCTGAGCTCTGTTATTACCCCAGTCTGAAGGCAGTGTAGATTGTTTTGGTTCGCAGTAAAAAATAAGCTGCTAACCATCTAGTCAGGTGTCTTGGTATGTATTATTAGTAATTAAGGTTGCAAATAAATAAAATAAAAAAGTTTAGATTGGCACATAATGTTAACTGTAACAAACGAAAACGAGGAGATTATGTTGAGGTACTTTGGATTATGACAGGGACTGCATATTCAACCTTATCATTACTTTAACCTCCAACCTCACATCAGCAGTTAACTAGCTCAGGGGACAATCGGTAAATTCCAGGATGAGGACATAGAACCCCATAGTGCTGTGGCAGGAGAGAACAAACTAGCAAGTCATTATGTGAACAAGAACAGCTTTCTCACACCAGTAAGACATAAAAGCAACTATAAAAGCAAAGATAAGCCTAATTGTTTTGTCCTGCTTAAAATGAGAAGAGTTGTCTTAAATCAATCAAATAATCGATTAAAATGATGCACAGAAGCCAGTGGCACACACTGCCATTCTGTTAGTCAATTGCACACATGAGCACATAACAATTATCTGTGGCAGGTTGTCCAGGAAGCAACATTATTATGGCCCCCCTGGCAGATTAAATGAGAAGGAGTTAACCCTGCCTGCTATTAAACACTTGTCTTGACTGATTTTCAAGCTTTTGTGTCTTAGAAATGAACCTTAATCCAGAGGCTGATCTGTCTGTCACAATGAGATTCAAAAGATTGCAGGGTTGCAGCTGTCAGTTAACCCTTTGCAGTGCCTACTTTGAAGCATTAGTATTCAATCACTTACTGTTACTCTCAGTGTAATACACTAGTCTGGAATTGTCATATTCTATATGTTATAACACAAACCCTTGGAGATCTGGGACCTAGCGATTGCTACAGTATGCTGTGTTCTTTTTACCCCTGAAAGTTATATTCTTCTTTTTTAAGTGCGGAATTAACCTTTACTCGTTCCTATAAAATATTGTGTTCTCCACAGTATTTAAAAAATAAATGTTATCAATATTTCTTTTAAGATAATAGTAAAATTCCATTGATCCACTTTCTATCCACCACCAGTACTAGGTCGCGAGAGTACTTAACAATTAAACCACGCACTAAAGATTCATATATCCGCAGGGTATATGAAGGCACACAGATTATGCATTCATATTCCGTACAAAACAGCACAATTATAAGAATCTTCTAACAGCACAAAAATGCTCATTAAGCATAATTTTGATGATAAGCATATTCAAGCACTTCTGCATGATATAACAAATACTAACAGCCTAGTTAAATAACAGTCTGAATTGAAGTCAATACAGACAACAACATCCAAGGACTGATTGCTTTGTGAAAGCTGGGAATATTTCATGGGCAGCCGCAGGACGAGGGCTCGAACCCCAGTCAGACTGAGGGGACCCAGGGGCAGCTGCAGGAGGGATGCTGCAGTCGAATCCGAATGGAGCTTTTTGCCTTTTGGAAAAACTTTTCCAAAATTGTATGTATGATTGTGGATTGTGTACAGTTCCCAAAATAAATAAGTCAGTTTAACTGCATATATTATGTTGCTCTTCTGAAATCTTGTTGTGAGAGAGTGCACAGGAGCAAATCATATCATTATAGCATTCCTTTATTAGCGTAATTTAATCTGTGATAAGCATACACTATGCATTAATTTGAAAGGAACTTCATTTAGTTACTAGAATAATTCTTTAGTCCTTTATTTTTTTGTTTCAAAACCACTGAACCCCATCACAATTAATCAGATTTTTTGAATGTCATGTTTACAAATCAATGCAAAATAATTTTGAATTTCCCAGTTTCCGCCAGCAGGAGCACTAATAAGCGCAAGGCTTTTTTAGCTGAGAGTGGATATTTTGCTGGTGTTGCTGACAGTGCTGCATTCATATTCTCAATGTTTATGCTGATGCATATGCAAGAAAAGCCGCAGAACTTCAGACCCTCGCAATCAACCTGACCTTCACCTAAGACCAAAGGACAGAGTTTCATGCTCCTTGCTTAGCTCAAAATCAAATCTCCCAATTTCCAGCATAAAAGTATTCTTTTTTCCTTATCCACTTTATTTAATGTTATAAAACAGCGTCTACATTTTGTCTTGATTACTAATATTGCATCTTTAGCTTACCAAGAGCTTGTGTTTACCTCATATAAATGATGACACAAGTGCATATCGGTCCTAGGAGCATTCAGGACAGGAGGCTGGAGACACATCTTTCTGTAGTCGGGAGTCAAGCCTTTTGCCACATTGTTGAATCTGACTTCCTGGGGCCCTTTGAGAAATGGTTTGATTGAAGTCTTGGATCATTAAGCTACTGTACTGGTAACCAATGGAGCAAGATGGGCCAAATGGCATTCTCTCAATTTTAACCCTTCTTATGCTCTTCTCATCCTCTTACATGAGCAAAATTAGCATCTTAATTGAAACCTTTATCTTGCATCTCATGCAATTACTAGTCAGACGCTCCCCCTTACAAAAACACTGTAACATCCTTTCACTGAGGTTCGGTTCCAGTTGTTATCTCATCACCAGTTAGCTCACCTTGCTTTATTTTGAAGACAATTGACATGACATAATCTCAATAGTCCCAGGTGTTTAGAAACAGTTACACAGATGGTTCCTTAGTGGGGTGCATTGTGAAATACGTTACTGCATAAGGTGTAAGACTGGTAAAATTTGTTGGAGGTCATTTCACTGCATTCTAGTTGAAAGTGTGAATTTACGGTACAGCACACAAGGATCACTCATTTCCCATTATTGGGCATCAGGAAAAAAACTTTTGGTTCAATGTATGTCTAAAAATACTTTGTACAAAGCAAACTTTGTTCATGTCAGGCCCAGACAGTGCTGAAATTAACTGAGCATGATATTATTATGGGTGCGTTTATAAACACTAGGCTTCAGCTGAAGAAGGTTCCACAGCCAAAACCAGAATTACAGAAGTCTTTATTGTAGTAAAGCAGTCTTTCAGGCTTAGCATGGTGCTGCTGGGAAAGAAAAGCCCAAAACTGACTAAACTTACGTGGTAGTTCCCTGGCTTCACTGTAGGGCAGTGAGGAATGGAACCTGTCCTTAACCCAAAGAGTGATGATGGTATAAGAGACAAGGATCCAGGCAAAGCCTAAAAGAGTGTTGTAATGCAGGCACTGGATACAGCCAAATGAATCTCTAAATCCCTGAGGGGCATTCAATAACATATTTCAGCATCCTAAATGTACATAGCTGTGGTACTGCCACAGGCTTTCAGTGCAGTGGAGTTTGACGGATATTTTGCAGTGTACAGGAAAGAGTAATAGAGAGATGGTGCCGCAATCTCAAGTTGTATATCATGCAGCAGTCATTCCAACATGTGCTTAACACTGTTACACCCTACTTACTGCACTTCCTCAGTCCCGACCTGATATGTGGGAAGTCTGGATAGATTATGTTCTAACTGAATAAAACCAGAACACCTGAAATCTGTCACTCATCCCTGCTCATCAAAGGGTCTTGAGAGGCTAATATCCATTGGGTGTATAGTTTGCTGTTATCTGACATCATAGAAGTGACTTAACATTTGATTTCATACACTGAGTACAAGGGTTCCAGAAATAAATAAAAGAGTCCCTGTTGGTCCCAGAAGTGTCTTTTTTTATTCCATTGTTTATATAGTGACAACATTTTAAAAACTTCCAGTGGAATGACATCTAATTTAGAAATTTAGGAACTCATCGAGATATGAGCAATGAAGAGAAAAACAACATGCTTGACTACACTACTCAGATGGTCCCTGCTGATGCACACTTGGCATAAGTATCCAACTATTCTCCAAGACTACCTCCGGCTCTGGTTTTCCACAATTCACTGCACAAAACCCCAGCTCATATCCTAACCTTGACAGATTACAGATTGACTTCCTACAGTATGTTAGATACTGATGCAACTTGTTCAAGTAATTTCATTTGTGATCTGAGGCAAAAGTGAGCACGTCTGGTTAAAGTCTGGTCTGGTACATTAAGTTGCTTTAACCTCCTGTTTCATGTGGCTTTTAAATGTGCAGACAATCCCTCATTTCTGCACTTACTGAGCAGGCTGCAGGTATGCATTTTGTGTCTCGTTTGGTCATTCAGACCTCGGCACTACTTTGAAATCTCAATGTGAAGGTAAAGTCATTCATTCTGTGCTTCTTGGATGCCTAATGCAACTTAATAGGATTTCTAAATTTCCATTAGAAAGGAATTAAACTCTACCAAAGTTTATTTAAAGGCTTAGATGATAGTTTAACTCCTTATGGGTCACCTCTTCCTCTTGATACTCTTCTACCAGAATGAGGACATTATTCAAACAATACTGACTTTTAGCCCAGTGGAAAAGCAAGAACTGTGGGATTTTGGGGGAAGATCGAATCCTGTTTTTTTTTACTGTATTGAACATATTAGCACTTCCATTCTGGTCTCGGATAAGCTACAAAAATAGTCTTTCCCCAATTCAGAATAGCTTGCTGCTGTTAATGCAAAGCAGATTTTACATTTCCATAATATTCTTTCAGTATAGGACTGTAAATGACAAATGAATTCTTAAAAGTCAACTCTTTGTCAATTTCTGAATTTTACAGAGACAAAGCCAAGGCACCTTTTATCGGTGTGAAATACTGACAGGGAAATGTCCTCTAAATAAACCAATTCAATGAGTTTTTGATTCAGAGTGCTGGGTCATTGAACTCATGTGATGAGCTGAGGGCTGACTCAGCACTTTGTTACTTTCTAACAGCTGTGGAAATTTCCTTTCAATAGAATTTTTCCTATTCAATTTTCACAATATACGGCTCAAAAATTTAACAGATTTTTACAGATTGTTTTTAATTGTGTATGGTAGTCTCAGAGACTAGGTCTCTTATTAAATCCCTTTTATTCCTTCATAGCCAGACTTAATAGAGAATAAATTAAATTAAATATTCTGCTGTGAAATAAGACAAGGACACCTTCAAGGCCATACTTGTGAAGAATGTCTTGTGTATTTTGCAATTTTGCTGGAAATATTGTTCTTGTCAATAGGAATCACTTTGGGTTATTCCAAATTTATTATTATACGTATGTCCGTCAAACATAATGAGATTGAGAGCTTCATCACACAAAAAGGTGGAAGTTTTTTTTGTAAAATCAGTCTAGTTTATCCATATCAAGTAAAGATGATAATGTGGAAAAATACCATCTTTTATACATGCTAAGATTTGATTTATTATCCCCTCCTTTTGTATTGCCAATTGGTTTGATGTTTTGGCTCACAGTGAAGACCAACACACTCAAAGGCACAAGCTGGGACATGCAGACAGGCTCTTCTAATGAATATATATAATAATATCGAGTAGGTAGCTGCATCAGCTTGTCCACTCATCGAAGTCACCACAAATCCACAGACACCCAGAAAGTCTTGGTGACTAATCTCAACCATATTCCCAGTGCTGCTGACCTAATTGTGTGTCGCTGCTGGATGAATCCCAGTTACCGTTGGCAAGTGACAGGACCTCGGGACACTGCAGGCTGATTTTCAATGAAACAGCAGTTCTCTGGAACAAAACAACCCCTTGACCAGCATTTTCAGCTGTTTAAGAAATATTTTTTGGAGTAATTAACGTAGCAACAAAGAATTCCTGGTTCCATTTTTACAGATGTTGCAGAATTAAATCTGCATCTGCCTGCGAAATCTGTGGTTTGAAAGAGATTTAGAATTTAATTTAAATACTTGTGAACTCTGATGCACTTCTTTGTGCTAGTTACCAAAGAGATGACAAAAAATGCACTGTTCAGGGTCCTTAAGTACAATGTCGGCCAAAATGCTTCTGAAATAGCTGGTTGATTTTGTTTTGTTACTTTTTTCCATTGCAGAGGACAGATTAAAAAGGTTCAAGAAGTCTTGCAGGTCTGAAAGACATTTAAATTTTCCCTTTTTTGTATTTGAATGCCAAACTTACTTCCACAATGTTTCATTCACATTTCAGGCGTAGCTAAAAGCAAAATAATATTTTAGTTACACAGTGTTTTACAGTTAGAGGCTTTCCTAAATCTTTTTGGTATGTATTTATTTTTAATGAAGTGCATTTTAATAAGAGTACCTCTAATGTTTGCCAGAAGGAAAGCAAATGGAAGTTAAAAAAAACTAAAAAAAAAATTGAAATGTAGAAGTTTGTAAATGCAATGCAGCTCAGTTTATCTGCCAATCAATAAAACTTCCGGCATTCTCATTTTCCCCAGCCTTCCTGCAGTCTTTCCTACTGTCTCCAGGGTATTAAATGGGAATGGAGGAATTTTCCTGTCCAGCTAGCCTAGATGGTAGTCCTTCAAGCCAAATGGATTCACAACTATGATAAATATTTAAATATGTAAATTAATAATAAAATACATATTTATTACCATGTTACTTATTCTACTTGATGCGGCTCTCAGAAAGCCTCATGCAAGGACATGCTTGGGTTTTATGTGATTAAAGGTTTTAGGTCCTGTGTGACAGGATATTAAATATCACAAGATGATGATGAACTTATTGTTATCATTTTAAGTGGAATCTCATCATCTCCTTCTTATGTTGCCCTTATTGAAAACATTCCCAGCCCCGTATTTATTTGGTTCTCTGACATATTACAAGAGTATGAAGAGTATGAAAAGAAATGAAATAACGAATCAAGACAGTTTGAGAAAACCGGAACTCAAGTTCATTCCGTTTTTAGACTTGTGTAATTGAATGTGATTGGTCGCATCTCAAAGTGTCCCATCCGTGAAGAAAGAAAAACCTTTGTAAGGCAAAAGAAGGGTTAAGTTTCCACCAGAAGTGTTTCACAATGCAAGTAGAAAAAAGGTGTTTCTCCTCCAAGGCGGAGTAAAAAAAATCCAGTCTAAAAGAGGGACAAAGCAATCCATTTTGGCTCTGCATTTCACAAATGGGTTTTCATTGTCTACATATCTACAAGAAAGGTTTCCCTTTTCACCTAAAAACTAAATTAGAATTGCATTAGGTAATCAGACTGTTTAATGTGCTCTTGGTGCAGTTTATTTTAAATGAATATTTCTTTTGTGACAGATAACCTCTTGTAAGTCTCAGCACACATATTTTAATGGATAAAATAAGACACTGGTTACTTCCAATTCCAGGTCAAAATGGTATCAGGGTATCTCTGTTATGCAGAAGAAGCCTACAAAATGTGAATCTGCGAAAATACTTTTTTAAAGAATCCAGCTTGTCAAGCACTCGTGTTCAAAACTGTGGCAGTATGCAATAAAGGAAAACTTTCTTCAGCAGCTGAAGAGTCATGTCAGCTGTGGTATGCTCTTCACAAAATCATTTAAAATCTCATTAGGGGAAATGGAGTGTTGCAGTGGCTTCAACTACACTTTGTATACAATTCTGCTTCTGAGCTGTTCCAGGTTCTCCCTACTGTGTGACATTTGCCCTGAATTGTCTTAAATTTCATAAATTCTCACCGGAGCCAATACTGAGCCTGAAGCTGTGTAGCTTCAATTATGTCCTATGAAAGACGTTTCTGATAGATTTACCCTGAAAGCTTGTATCGGTGGAGTTCTCCTCTCGAATGTATATTGGGCACCTCATAAAATGCAAAGTGAGAAGTGTATTGTATTACAATGGCATACTTTTAACAACTGAGTAATATCAATTTTAATTGCTTACATCTGTGACATGGTCTGATTATTATTAGAATAATATTATAATTCACAATTATATTATTATACATGATATTATAAAAAGAAAAAGATATAACATACAGTAATTATAATGCAGCAAGAATGTACAGGGTAAACTACAAGGCAATCAGACATTTACCCTAGTAAATTGGTGAGTTTTAAGTTTAGATTTGAAAAGAATTTGTCTTTAAAAGAGTCGGGAGGAAGGGCATTCCATAACTATGAGGCAGTGACAGAAAATACACAGTCACCAAAAGTCAAAGACATAGTCCCTCGCACGGTGAGCAAAAGACCAACCTCAGCCGAACGGAGCCTACGAGGGGAAAGGAACTCAGAGATGTATAATGGAGCCAGATTATTTAGAGCCTTAAAAGTCAGTAACAAGATCTTATATTGAATATGTGACTTTCTAACTTTTGTCTATACATTTTTACATTTCTTTAGTCTTGCTGCAGAGTTTTGGACAGATTGCAGCTTCATGAAAAGAGTATTAGGTAGCCCATGCAGCAGAGGGTTGCAGAAATGAAAGGGCTAAGGTGAAAAAAAGGTAAAAATGTTCTCCTGGGTCTCAAAAGACTCAATTGTGACTCGCAGATTCCTATCTAAGGCTGATATCTGAATGGAGAAGCCATCCAACATTACTGTGAAGATCTTCAGTTTTTGCAGCTGACATTTGCTGCCCACCAGTAAAATTTATGTCACTATCTAGGAATTTGATGTCAACCAGAGCTGGATGTCAAACAGATAAGAGATACAGTAAGTGATGTAGGTGAGAGATCAGTGGGGGAACAGGTGTTAGATAAATTCTGACTATCTGCATAACAATGAAACTGAAGAGCATGTTTGCATATTATCTGACTGAGAGGAAACATATAAGTAATTCAAAGCAAAGGGCCCAAAACAGAACCCTGAGGCACACCCTGATTGACTAAGATCGTGGGGGATTTATGAGCACAAAGGGAAACAAAATTCTGCCTGCCAGTCAGATATGAGCGGAACCTGTTAAAAACAGTTCCACTGATAGACAAGAAGGTTTGCAAGCATTTTAGAAACATCAAATGATTTTACTGTATCACAAATCACCCTAAGATCAAGGAGGATAAGAATACCTATAGCCCCCAAGTCAGACGCTACAACCAAATCATTCACAACCCTGACAAGAGCAGTCTCAGCTCTGTGAACAGAGTGAAAAACGTATTGGAATGGTTCAAACAGATCATCAGCTATCACGTGAGCCTGTAATTGATGTGCAACCACGCGTTCTAAAACCTGAGATGGTAAATTAGAAATAGGTCTGCATCTTGGTCATCAATATATCTAATCAATCAGGGATAATGTGCAGTGGAGTGAAACGTTGATTGAAAGTGATACCACTTGATGCTGTAATGTTGTATCAGTTTCAGCATCTTTTTTCATCTGTTAATTAACCACACAGTTGACTTCATTCCTAACATTCACTATTATGTTAAGTGTAATTTAGTGCAGTGCGGCTAGAAAATACATCTCTATGTAGAAGGAAGCCCTGGCTACTAAATTAATTTGATCATTTTTTATCCTCTTAATTTTCTTTTATTATTAATGATGTTGATATTATCCTCACAAACCCACAATGAGTAGTATTCTAGCTGTGATGTTACTTACTGTATGTGATTCGCTAGACAAGAGTTCCACTAGACAAGTTGATTTCCAGTGTTTGAAATAAAGGCTCATTTTGTTACAGAAGTGTCTAGACAAGAGTAAGAAGAATAGTAAACACAATTTAAAATACACATAATTGTAGCATATCGTGCTAACCTGTTTAATAATGTCCCACCTATTTATGTTTATGAATGTACAAAGCAAAACAATTGAGAAAAATAAAATAATGGACATAGGTCATAAATTCTTGAGGAAAATGTTTAATCTTGATGGATTTAAGGGAAAGGGGGTTTAAATTTTTATTAGAGAATATACCAGAACGATCTGAAATGAAAAGTCAAACTGTGACATCAGTCTCAAAAATAAACAGCTGCAGGCCTGAGCTTCAGATTCATCATGGTCATTCTAATCTTGATCTCTTTCACTGTCACTTCACTGAAGTAATCTTTTTTTGTTCTGAAATTCTTTTTGTTTTCCTTCCAGAACAAAAAGTGGAATTAATAGTGACAGATATTTTGGCCCTTTTTTAACATTCAGCTCATCTAAAGATACAGCCCAGGAAATAGATCGCTTATACTGTAATTCACTGTTGCAATGGGGAGGCATCTATTTACAATGGTAAGAATTAAATCTGATGTGAAAATAACTCATCGTACCTGACCAGGACTTGAGAATTAAAAGACCACAATGCTCTATTTGAAATTGATTGTATTATCACGACTTACGTACAAGAGACCATCATTAATTACTTTAAAAGCATGAGAACTCTAGTAAGACTGGCCGCACAAAAATCCTAATCACCAAATAAAACCCACCGTGTGAAGACACATGTCCTTCTCTTGTTTGTTTTCATTATTTTGTTCTTAATGCTGTCATATGAGCTTTGTCATCACTCACGGAGTGTCAGATCCTTTTGAACACTCTGTCCATGAGGTGATATAGGTGGATGTTTGCACGTGCTGGGAGTATCCTGATGTGCCTACTGTAAGTTTTGGAAACAAGTTTCTTTTTCTTTCTTTACAATTCTGAACAAAGCTTTTTCCTAAAAGTATTATTAGTTATACCTTGATAGCTCCAGTCTCTTGAGGCATTAGGAACACATGTGGTTGGTCGATCCAACTTCAGCACAAAAGATGTTGACATTGTGTCGGAGGCACCGTCTGATCTTTGTGTGTCCTGACATTATTTTATGGAGTTCTGTATTGCTCTGTAGTGTTGGAAATGGGATGAGGAGAGCTTAGAGCATTGCTGCTGAAGAATGTGTGTCTTTATTGGATGGTATAGTTGCCTGATTTTACTTTAGAAGCCCTTTAGCAGGAAACTCAAAATGAAACACAAAACGGGGAAACACGAACCGCAGGACACAAGTGCAGACTATGTGGAAGTAAATTTAAAACCATGAGCATGAGGCCCTTATGCAAAAGAATGTGTACTGTATGTATTGAATAAGCTGCCAAGGCATGTTGTCAAAGCTGACACCCTGGCTGCATCCAAGATAATAGATTAACTCCTAACTATGAAACTATTTGGTCCCAATAGTAGTTTTGACCTTCTGTTCCCATGGAAGAAAAAATTGATAGAGGCAGGATGGAATTATGGGGGCAGTGTGTTTAAATGTTGTTTTGTCTTGTGCTTTAAAAAAAAAATTTAAACTGTGAAAAAATAAAATTACTAAAGACTGGTTCACAAAACGGCAGAAATGATTTACACAGTGCCTGGGTCTTCCAGTCCATTCAGTTTGAGACGTATGTAAACTGGTATTGAGTCAAAGAGTCCGAGTTAGAAATTCTAGGAAACACATGGACTGTGGACATCTAATAGCAGTGCAATCCCCACATCTACAGTATTACTCCTCTCTTAAATCCTAAAACAAATCCTCCCAGTGCAGAACACAGCATTAAAAAGGTGGCAGGGCTGTTTATACTGTGTCTCACAGAGAAAGAAATATGCATGTGGCTCGTGTGTGTTTTCTGTGTTTGTGGTTAGATAACTCTCCAGTATGTTCTTGGATTAAAAAAACAAAACAAAACAGGAAGGCTTACATTTTCCCAACTTTGTCTCTCAGCCAGAGCACAATATGTGAGGCGGAGTGACACTTCCTGCATGACAAATAGTAATTAGTTTTTATCTTACATAAATGTGGACTTGTTGTCAGCATGATTGGGCCAGTTCCTCCCTATCTATCCTGGGCTACAGTAGCTCAACTGGGGGGAGATGACAACCACCACCATGATAACATTAAAATGATGCCATGCTACGCAGTTTGGCACTTGGATGTAGTGGTTTCTCTCTCTGTTCTCCATTCATTCAACTTGCTTTCATTGCACACATCTGTGGTTCTAGTAATGAATGGTAGTGCTGCAGTAGTGTAGTAACTGAAGGTAAGAGCTGTGGAAGCAAGTGTTAAATTGCACAGGAATACTGTGCTAAATACTTTATGTTCAGAATTCTGTACTGGAAGTACAGGTCTCAATCTGAGATCTGCTGATTCAGGACTTTTTACTCCAGGAACTGGCTCCAGAACCTTGTTAGGATCCTTAAGAATCTTCATGAAACAATTGCATTGGATCCCTGTCATTGAGCTTCAAACCTAAGTATAATGACTGCAGCCTCATGCATGTGTATTTTACTGTATTCTACAGTAAAATACACATGGTTGTCTTTCAGCTGTTTTATTACAAGCATTCCTTATAAGTCCACTAGTGATCTGTGGATACAGCATTTCAGGCTCCCATACTGCTCTGAATTTTAAATCTATTTAATCCCAAAAGATCTGAACACTAATCTCTTCATTTATTATACAGAAAATGAAAGCATATAGTATCATTTCCTAGAAAAGTGGAACGGAATATAAATCAATCATAGACTGTGAAAAAGAATCCTTTAGCAGATTTTTCAAATTATCATTTGATCCCTCTTGTAACATAATAAGTGCAGTGAAAATAAGTGTAGTGGATTTAATGCACAAAAATGGACAAGATCTTCCCTGGGTTGGGGATAATGGACTCATTTGAAAGGCTAACCTGAGAAGCTCATAACCTCTGCATATTTATAAAATACAGTTACAAATGTAGACCTCCTACAGTACATGCAGACTCTGAAGTCTTGGGTCAGAATTGTAACATGGAAAAAACTATATAGTTTATACTCATCCTATGGCTACATGCCTTCTCATTCAAGGGCAAGATTTCTCTTGAAATATGATGCCGTTTGAAGATTTATATACTGTAGGCCACTTTGTAACCATTATGAGTCCTTCCATCTATCCATCCATCTATTTTATAACTTCGTTATCCGATATAAGGTTGGGTGGACCGCAGCCTCTCCCAGCAGGCAATGGGAACAAGGCAGTGGACACCCTGGATGGGATGACAGTCCGCTGTAGGGCAGACAGACCGACGCTCTCGCACACACTCACACCAGGGCCAGTTTTCCCAGAAGACAGATAACCTACCAGTATGTCTTTGGACTGTGGGGGGAAACCAGGAGCACCAGGAAGAAACCCCACACGAACACAGAGTGAACATGCAAACTCCACACAGACAGCACCCCAGGAACTGAACCCTGGGCCCCGCACTGTGAGGCAGCTTACCACTGGGGAATGGTGCCACCCTCCCAGTACAAGCCATTATGATTAAAATTATATAAAGTATGCTTTTATCAGTCTGGGTGAAAGCTGATCTTTTTCCTGCTTATTTCTTTGATAAAGCTGGGTATAACAAATCAGACAATATATTGAACTGCTGCACAGTCACTTAGTGATACAGTATACTGAGGGATATATTGTTTAGGGATATAGGAGAAAATCCTCTGAAATCTGCGTTGGTTGAACTTTTTTTCTGTTCATTGAAAGATGATGTGAAACACATCTCATTCATGGCATGTGAATGCATCCAGTATTAGTAGGACATCAGTCTTTAGTCTTTTGCTACAGTATATACTGTAACTGTGCGTTTAACATTTAGCCATCTCTGTTAAGTTAAAAAAAAGCAGAGTTTGACAATGTGAGCATTAGGCCAATGCCTGGATTTCTTTTAGCCTTAATCCTTTCTAGTTTCTATTTCCTTCTATATCCCAGCTATATCCCAGAAAATAAGGCTTTAAAGACTCAGCAGGTAGTCTTAGTGTGTTCGAAATGTGTTGGAAAATAATCCATTGCTTTAACTCTGCTGGAATCCTGGGACAGATAATTGCAGGCCAGGCAACATGAAGGTTTTATATCTTGAGACTCCAGGTTGAGAGAGAACCATGAAATGTCACTGAACTTTATTACAGCAACTGGACTGTGTATCCTGACTGAAGAAGGACTCCTTAGTTCTTTATTAAATTATTTAATTTTGAGAATGTAGTAGTAAAATATGATTTATAAGAAAAATGTGTCTTGTTTATTCATGCTATTAATGTCAGTTAATAAAAAGGTTAAAGATGTGTATTGCTTGAAAATAATTTGAAAAACTGTACATCTACAAACTCTTAATTGCATACCGTAATTACTCTAAAGTACGAATGTAAAACCTTTTAAAGAGGCAGTGAGACATTCTTCAAGTCACACTTTTTTCCAACCAGAGTTTTATATTCATGATTCTGATTTTGTACAGGATTGCTAAATAAGAAAGATAATCTACACGTGCAAAAATAACGAGAACCCATTGGATTGCTAAAGTAAAAACCTGAGGCAAACAGACAATGCAATGTTTATCACCCACAGCAAACTTGCCTGCCAAAGTCAGTGTTCCAAATAACTTTCTTCCTGTATCAGAAACTAGAGGGAGGTGGACCTTTACAGATCATTGTGGAATCATCTACAGGAGAATACCAAAATCTCTTTTTATTTATGGCAGTAATATATAGTAATATCATTTATGTTTCATTCAAGGAAATTAATAATATATGTATGCACCACACTTAACAAATAATGATGCATCTTCAGATAAAACTGCTTCATCTTGTGAAATTCCTTTAACCAGGAAAGATTAAAGAGAAAATAGCAAATTGAAGGAAAAAAAATGTGTTATATTTCTCTGGGAGATCCTTAATGTTCCATTCCTGTAAATTTTTTAGCCCTTAATAAACCTCAAGAAAAGTTAATTTTTTGTTAAAGGCTAAGATATATTACACTCTGATTTCAATATCTCCTGTTATTCACTGTAAACTGCTGCTAAAACAAGACGTCATGATGTGATGCACTACTGTATGTAAATTAAAAAAAAAACTGCCTGTTTGTAGAAGTACTGTATAAAACTGATCCAGTGTTTCTCAGGTCTGATCAACATAGGATGGTGAAATAAATCGGGGTGTATAGATTGCAAGATATTAGGCTTTCAGGTGTCGTAGAAAGCTAATAACAAAAATAAGCTTTGTATTGTTAATTAATCTGTGAAGTCTGCAGGATGTATATGCCATTAACACTTTTGATTAGGAGCCACTTATGTCCTCTCACAGAATATTATTATTCATTGTAATGTCAGGTAAATCACAATATGATGAAATCTTTTCTTATTTAAAGAGTGGAATCTTTAATGTTATGACTTCTAGGTGGGAGGTATTTGAAAGGTTAATAACTTGCTCCTACAGTCGCTGCTCCTCAACAAATACTAAGTGAGATGCAGCCAATCACCAAATCACCTCCCGGCTTTCATTTCGCAGCGTTTGAAGATAATGGTGATAGTCCATGCTGAATGACAATGAAGCAGAGCTCGGTTTGGTAGAACGAGCATGTGTGCATTTCTCATATCTCAACCAAAAGCGTGGCGTGTCCTCTAATCTCATCCATATTGGTTGAATTTGATCTTTTCAGAGCCCATGGGCATGTTGTGCCTTTTTCCCCCACATAAACACACACCTGTAATTCCATCTGCGGGAGTCCAGAGTGCTGCGTTACATGAAGTCTAAAATGGAAAATGTGGTTTTCCTTGCTTCCTGCTCCTGTTTCTTTCAGTTAGTGAAGGTCACACAGGGCAGCCAGGCATTTTCTCCCGTGTTGATTTTTTTCTGCTTTGTGCAGGTCACTAATCCCACACTGACTAATTGCAAGGGTCTCAGATCAGATAATGAAGAAGTGACAGGCAGCTGAACAATGGAAGGTTGAAAGGACGTAGCGAGTGCGATTTGTTTTGGGTGTGTATCAGTAAAATCTGTCCTGGCTCACAGATAGTTCAACTTTCAGAAGAAAATGAATGGCGAATGAGTCATTCTTCTAGCACGAAGTTATAATTCATTTAAATAAAGGTAGCAATAATAATAATTGCACTTACGTTGTCATCCTGTGAAGGAAGGAAGGCAGGCATTACTCTGAAGGACTAATTTTGCAGTATATCATGTCTCCCTTTGTGTTCATTTATTTCACAGCAAGAATTTCAATTTCTTTAGCACTGTATGAGGCCAAAGCAACTTGGAGCTTTACAAAAACAGATTTTAATACAACATCTAGAAATCATAAGGTTGCAAATGAAGGTTATAAAAATGGGTCAACTGAATTGTGTAAGCAGCAAATATATGAGACACTGTATTCCCTACATTATTTAAAATAATTTATTGCACCCCTTTCTTATTTGGTGTATCATTCAGCAGAACTCTGCAATTAGACTTCTCTTCTCATTTTTCTATGGGCCAGAGCTCAACCTGGTTTGTGGAATGTTAGGTGGACTAAAAAGCATTTGACTCCTTCCCCTGGATGGACACTGGCTCAACACAGGCAGTACACGCCACTGGGTTTAGTACCTCACTCAAGGTCCAGCAGGTGATGTCATAATTGAATTAAATAACCATTTGCTGTATATAATATACCCTTTCCACAGTCCCCTGAGCACCTGTGAGGCCATTTATTATGCAGGACAAATTATGCTTTGTAAGTTTACATGATGGTGGTAAAAATCTCTTTTATGTTCCTAGCAGGAATTAAATTACCAACATACTAGCGGGAATTAAAGTAATCTTCAGTTAAAACAGTTGTAGCAGCACAATAACATCTATGAGTTAAAACACCTCTGTTTTGGATGTCACAGCCTCACCGTGCCTGCCTCACAGCACCGGGGCCCTGTGTTCACTTCTAGACCTGGGGTGCTCTCCGCGTGGGGGCTGTACTGTACTGTATGTTCTCCGCATGTTGGCATGGGTTCGTGCTGGGGGCTCCTGTTTTCTTTCCCAATTCCAAGATATACTGGTAGATTAACTGGCTCCTGGGAAAACTGTCCCTGGTGCGAGATTGTGCGTGCATGTTTGTGTCTGTGTGTGTGTCTGCCCTGCGGCCTGCCCAGGATGTACCCAGCCTTGCGTCCATGCTTTTCCAGGATAGGCCCCGGCTCCCCTGTGACACTGAATTGGATAAAGTGGTTAGAGAATGGATGGCTGGAATACCTCTGTGTAAATTCGGAACAGGTTGTAAGGGTTTCACCATGTTGTCAAGGATGAATCACCTTCTGGTTTTCTAACTCGTGATGAGCCTATGACCTCAACCCTCTCTACCCACAGTCCGCAGGCTTTCAAAGCCGCTGTTGACAGCCTTCTGTAGACTGTGTCAGAACTGTCCTGTCACTTTAAAATAGATTTTTTGGCTCTATTATCATAATAACCTTCATGGGTCAAATGACTGCGCCACAGTGTGCATTGTCCTCATTGCTGATGTCTGCCTCTGCACATCTGACTTATTGAAAATCCCCTTATAAAACAGAAAAAAAAGAGTCACCTAAAAAGGTCCTTTCAAAGGAAAGAAAATTTAAACTGAGAAAAATCTGTTGGGAAACGGTCCCTGGCTTCACACACAATGCATATTTCTTAATCAAATAATGAGCTATGAAGGGATTTTGTGAAACTAATAAATCCTTACATTGTAGTTCTTTAAGTAGACTCCTCAAAGGTTTAACATTGTTCTGTCATTATCCTCTTTTAACACAGCTATGCTTTGCTTTACTAACATTTGACATCTAGTGAAAGAAATCATTGCGTTTAATGTACGTGCTGCTTACACCTACTGCAGGTTAAGTGTGATCACTAATTACAACGGACAGTCAGATGTCAGGAGAGACGACCACTAGTTTAGTTATTGAATAAATGGATTTACTTTTACATTTATGTTTTACAGTAGGTCGACTCTGGACTGCCTCAGAAGAAAAGGTTAAAAGATGAAATGGCGGCTCAGCTTTTCTGTGTGTCACAAGTCCCAAATTTAGAAAGAACTAAACTAACAAAAAGTTTTAAAGAGAAAGTGGTGAGTAAATCACCAGTAACTTTGCACCCTGTCATGTAAATGACTTCAAGTACCAGCCAAGTTGCCAGTAGCAAAATATTCATCTAGATTAACTTCCTGTAACGGTGTTGTCACCTCTTCTCATTATGTTATTTTACCATTATTATTTACTGCACATTTCCATTCCCAGAAAGCCGTGAAGTTTTTTGCATGGCTCAATGTTATTTTCTCACTGTTTTTTTTATTTAATTGCAGGTGTGTGTCTTGAATGGTGTGTGACAAGTGTGGGTGGGTGCTGTCTGTTAGTGGCTTTATGTTGTATATCTGTATTGGATGTCTTTTAATTCAGTAAGATCAACAAACCGCTTTCTCTATGACAACAAAGCATTGAACTTGAACTTGAACGTGCAAGATGACCTCACATCACAAGTGATAATCAAAGTCTTTTATCTAAATGTGAAGTACCTGAGGGCCAGCTCTTGGTCAGCCTAGTACAGTAAATGAAAATAAGGCCAAATTCATGTAAATAATGAGGCAACATGCTTTTTATATATTTTTAATGCTGCTTTTGTTTGACCATTTACGGTAATTATTATTTGCCTGCAGAGCTTTTAAATTTTTTTGAGTGCAGAAAAAATCAGTATACGAAGAAATCAAGTCACATTAATAGGGTAACGAAGGTGAACATTTGGATTTGTTCCTGTCACAAGGCTTGTTCATGTATTTAGTAAAATGTACTACAGAGCGTATAATCTCCCTTCTAAGCTTCTAAATTTAAGGGATGAACCCTTAATCCTCTAATTTATCTATGATTTAACATCTGGGCTTTTCTAAGCACTTGTGAAACTTCCAAGTGTCAGTGATCTGAGGTCACTGGGAGAGGACTGAAATGAAAACCTAGTGCTTGTGTAGCTCCTCGTATTTTTTCTTTTTTTCTGTCAATGAATGCCTTTTAAACCTGCCAGTTTGGGATTGCATATTGTTAATCAACTCCTGCTGGAGAGCGCCAAAGGCGATGTGCTCCAAAACATCAGAGCACCAATCTTCTGCTTACAGTATATGTAAAAATCACTACAGTATTGGAGCACTGCTTTCTCCTTTTGCGGGTATGTTTTTTACTCCCTAGCTTGTCTTTATTATTCCTGTGCTGCCACTTTATTTGCATTTAACAGTACCTCATCAATTATGTAATACAGTTCAACAAACTAAAGTTTAAGACTCAGAGACAAGGCTTCAAACTTGAACAAGTAGGCCGTAGGTTCTCCTTTCTCAGCATGCATCACTCAGCATCTGCATCTCCTGTCCATCATCTCCCTGCACTTGGGCTCATTATTCCTAGTAGCTGGAAGAAGCTCCATTCATGGGCAGACTGCTATTCCCCTTTTGAAGCAAATCAATGACAGATCAGCACCAAACTGCTTTCTCAACAAATCACACAATATCATAAGGTCCGTCTGAAGCTACTGAAAGCAGTGTGTCTTCATTCGGTTTGGCTTGCTTTTTTTCTCACTGCCACAAAATCAGTGGGGCCTATGTAAGGCATTATTATAGTCTGCAAAAATTAAATTAAATATAACCACTCAGACAGTGGACATAATATTTCTGTAGAGCTTTGAGAATGAAAAGTTACTGACCATGATTCCTACATTCAGTAACCCTTACTGTTTTGAGGCATGCATGAAACATACATAATTCTGGTAAATGGCAGTGCAGGATAACCCGTATTGGGATTATCCAGTCTTTTTACAATCTGAGGAACTTTTTAAGGAGCAAAGGAAATAAGAGACATGATATATAATATGCTAGGAGAGAAGGTGCTAGGCTCAGCTCAAAAGGAAAGCCTCAATAACACAACGACAAGGTCAAAGAGACAAAGCAGAGAGAAATATAAGCTTCTGCACACTAAAAGCATTTTGCTTTTTGCTAATATGAAGTTACTTAAACCTAAAACCTTTACTAATATGTAATATTAGTAATATGTAGTATAAGTTCATATTAATAGGGCACCAGTACTCAAGTTACAATACATGCATAACTGACAGCAGATGCACGTATCTGTATTAATGATATTCTAATGATTTCCATTCTACATTAAAACTGAAGTGTTCTCTCACATTTGTGAATTCAAATGAACTTGTGTTACACACATCTAAGAGGATACACTCCTCAACCCGTACATCTTGTACATTTACTAAACCTTATGGATGAGGCGCAGTATAGGTAATTCATTTAACATACAGGATGTGAAAAACCTATTTACCATTTGCTAGGATGTATGATTATTCAATAAAACTAAAAAATATTATAGTTAAACAAAGTTAGATTGGTGAAAAAAAAATATTATTACAATTATTATTTTTAAAGTAATTTACTGAGTAACACTGCTTGAGGCAGAGGGTAGGTACTAATGCATATGCTTATTTAAACTGAATGCACAATATAGACTATTTGTATTCTGTTGCCTATTTGAGAATTTGTACAGATGCACTTTTCAGCTTGATCAGTAGATGTTGTCCTGAATTTGATCAAAATGCACTACATTGGAAGTCCAAACAGTTTTATATAACATATGCACACAGAGTACCTTGAGTGCATACCTCAATCAGACAGATCTTGATCATATTTTGCATCATCAAAATAAAAGATCCACTATGCACCATGCCTGAAAGAATTTATGCTGATATTGAGGCAAGACTTATTAATACTTAACCCATACACCACTCAAGATGCAGCATTCACTCCACATTTAGAATTCAGGTTATCCATTAATATTTAAGAGAGATTAGCTCGGGTGACTAAGGATCCCCTTTCTTCCAGTCCCTCGGAAACCTCACAGTAACCTTGTAAAAACAGAGAGCAGTGTCAGACATGGGCAATCCCATCAAGGTATTTTCAGTTTTGATGTGCTGTTGAGTGCCTGATATTTTGAGTACCCTCTTAATACAGTACGTACCATTCAGTCATTAGGCTCCAAAAGGAGAGTACAGCTTTGCTGACAGGCTCATCTTTGTGCAGTATTATGTCCTTTACAGCACTTTAGATTTTCTTCTCAGCAACTGATTTAGCAAAAGTTAAGTCTGTGTATTATGCGTGTGTAATGGAGTTTATCTACTGCAGGGGTGCCCAACCTTTTTAATGTGAGATCTACTTTTTCATTTGCCAGTCCAGCGAGATCTACCAGTGTGAATTTGAAGCTCTGATATAGGGAAAGCAGACTGTGGGCCCATCAGTACAATAACGATATCCATCACTAAAATAACAGCAAATAAAAGCAAGTGACTCAGGCTACAGTGAACAAGTAATGTTCCCCATTTTAGAAAAAAGAATATCCTACCTTAATGTAAGCATTGGCACTGAGAGGCGTACTTGAGAACACTTGTAATTTTTTTGAACGTGTTGACACTTCTGATCATGTCGATGAAATTTTATTTTGTATGTCACACAAGGGCGGTAAAATGTGCGACATTACATGAACGGATCTGAATGATTTTTTAGGCTATCAAGCAAAAGTAAATAGTCAAATCGCCCATTTATTTTTTACCCAACATTCTTGCGATCGATCGACTGGTTGAGCACCCCTGATCTACTGAATATCAACTCTTCCTACTGTATATAAGATGTACTGTATAAAGGTGATACACAATGGTCATTTTAACTACTGTACATTGAATAAGACACCTTTCCTCCCCTAAATTGGGTAAAATTGAACACATCAGCTAGTACTGTGTGCAAACATGAGAGCATAAAAATCATCTCACATTTTTTGCAAGCCTCTGTAGATGAAATTGGTTAACTGCTTATCCATAATATTCTTCAATATATCTATTATATCCCTTGGCAGTTAGCCACAATTACTCAGTTGTCTACTGGAAAAGGAAATGTCTGAATAGCTTTTGATTGTTCTGGGAATTTTTAGCAGGGCACAATAATTTTTAGGAAAGTGCATTTTCTCTACTGTGGGTGGAAGCATTGTTAATTACATCCCATTATCATTACTGGCCTTCTATTAATAATTTACTCTTATACTTGTTTATACAACAGGGAAATTTCCTGGAGCGAATCCGGGTCAAGTACTGCACAACAGAAGCGTCAAGGTCCAGTTACAAGTCTAGCACCCTAAGCACTGCTCCCCAGATAAGAGAACCAGGGATCCCCATTTACTGTACATTGAGTTAAATCTGCTAAACACACATAAATGCCATTCACCCTGTTTCTGGTGAGGTGGTACGTTGATCTAATGGACATGGATTATAGCTCTCCCCAGTCACATGGAGAGTTGGCATGTTGTGCCTCCCAATCTGATCACACATTTGCCTAATCTGGGTTTTTTCTCAGAAACAAACTAATCAGCCAAGCTGAAGTCCTATCAATCCACAGCTCTCAATGTATGGGACCTCCTGTTATTAGTCCAGGGTTGTTTGTAGCAATTATTTATTATCCGATTATTTTAATATCTCTAGTAACACAGCAACTCTAGGTACTGTACTACAGCCTCTGAAACATGATAATCAATAGAGATAACTATGGTTCATCTAAACCTAACACACAATATACGTAGAAAGCCACATATTTGTTTCATATCTTGTTTAATAGGTTTATCCAAAGCTGTTACAACACTGCATTATTCTCCTGAAATCTAATCTACAACTTCTGCTGTGGAATCTTGTCATTTAGATTTGTTTTCAAAGTGACTCTACTGAAGCAGGCCAAATGTAATTGATATGAGTATACAGGATTTGAATATACAAAACTAGGCTGACAAAGTAAGGGTTTTCAAACGGACCGTCTTATTAGTGTTCTTTGTTGGTTTTTCATGACAATTATTTTTTCACCAATCCCAGTAAAGAGGTCTTTTCTAACGATGTCCTCTATAGCTATATTAACCTTGCATGATATCATTACTCCTTCTTCCCTTTGTAGGATATTAACGGGACAAATAAATGAGAAGTGCTGAGATTTAAAAAGTGACTTTTCCTAGTTTGTGGATGATGCTATTTTTTCTACTTTGTAAATCTCTAAAACATTAGCAAAATAAATATCAAATGGAGTGCTCTAAATTCTGTAAATACCCATAGACAGGCTTTTTGGCTGTGAACAGGAATATTCCTAAAACAGATCATGAATTCTGCCTGACTTCATGGTAATTTATAATATAGATCTGTTCACCTACAGTATCTGTTTTCTCCTACTACAAATTTATTTTAAAAATTTATTTGTTTCTTTCTGTGTTGTTTTATCATAAACTTCTATGGAACAGAAATGTTACTCATCCATAAACCGTGTATGTGTAGTAACTCAGGTAGATTGGAATGCAGCTAGATTATGACTGAGGACAAGTGCAACAAGGTCAAGAGATGCTCTTCTAAAAAATCACCAGTACAGTTTCAGCCATTTAGCTTTATTCATTTATACACTGACTGAGAAACTGGACTAATGTAATTAGCGTGTAATGGAGTTGTGGAATATTATGACTATTTTATCTATTATTTTTGACAAGTATCTTTATCAAAAAATGATTGACAGCTGACAGTTAGCATCAACAAAATATGATGCATTGTAAATAAATTAAAATTATGCAAATGCAATAACTTACTGTACATAGTTCAATGTAATGTGAGGTTACACGCACAGGGGACCAGCTAAAATTGCCAAACTGATTTCTCACATGATCTAAGAAAGGCTTGAAAGGCACATTAAAAACCAAGCCCTTCAGGAAATACTGTATTGTATGCAGGCATTTGAAAGAATGATGGTTTTAGCAGCCCAGCGCAAACTTTTAATATTACCATGCTGAGGTGATGGTACTTTGCCTTAATTTCTCAAGCCCAAGTGAAAACGATAGCTGTCAGGCTGAGCTGAACGAAAACACAATTAGAGAATTACTGAAAACACAGGTACTGTAAATGATACGCTGGAGGCAGCAAACAATGGCACAGCTTGCGCTTGCCTGAGCCAGGAGAGACACCGTCGCTGTGCTGTTTCCATCCAGCTGAGAGGTGGTGTGATGGCACTGGAGAGAGGCCTACCAGGAACACAAGCTGATAATCGATGACAGACAACACTGCCCGGACTGGAAAGACTAGACATTCGGTGCAAATGAATGCACTGGCAGCCCAGGAACAGCAGTGTCAGGTTATCAGAAAGGTGTCTCAGTAGCATTACATGGAACATTAGATGGCAGAAAGAAGGAGCAATAGAGAGAGAGAGTAATGAGTGCTATTCTATTAGCTTGGAAAAAGCATGTTTTAAACAAGGCGCCATCTTCTATCCAGCAAACTCCGTAAACTGAAATGTCCTATTGATCCTTTGGTAGCAAAACATTTGTCCAGTTCATACACATTCTTTTGTATCCACTGTTCTTCATCTAGTCTACAGTATGTTTCACCCTTTATAGTCAATGTGCATTTTGTTGTTTAAGGTTAATTTATTGCAGGCTGGTGGAAATATACCTTCAAACAGTGTATGAAAGCATGAGACTCTCACTGTTTTCTCATTAATAAGCAAGTACAGTACATAGTTCCTCTTGAATAAACTCTTAAATTTATGTAAGACAGGAACACATCTATGTTTTCATATTGGTATGCTGCCAGTTTTTGAAGTAGATTCAGATTCTCACTTTGTCATTTCAAAGGTTTATGGGAAAAAAATATTACACCAATGTCTAGTTTTGGCTTAACGCCTAATTGCTCCGAGAAAAACAGCCAAGTTCAAGGTAATTCAAGGAGTTATGTCAGAAAACTCCACACATATCGTGTTTCAGTGGGCTTTGTGGTCTGTGTCAGCAAAATCTGAAAGTGACATACTGCTAGTTTAACTTAGATATTACCATTTGAAATGAAGTAAGTTAAAAAACGAAACCAGGAAAACTGTATCATAGTTTTTCAGTGCAAAAAAAGATTTTTCACCAAACAAATTCCATAAGAAGATTTTGGAAGACAGCTCTACTAACTTTGTTTCTGGTGTGAGTTTTGCTGTTTATTTCGTCAGGTTGCAAGTGTAATCTCTTGCCATAGCCAGAGTTAAAGAAAATTAGGCCTCCTGTCCTGTAAGAGCTGAAAAGGAATTACAGTATGTAACATAATGGAGACCCATATCCCCTTTTTGTAAAAGAAATCTGTAAAACAATGTTATAAAAACAGAATCATACATTTCACGGACTAAAGCATTCACACATCTGAATTAACTGGGTGTTTAAATTAGATAAGCACCCATCTTGTAATAGGAGCTTTAATCGTGTCATAATAAAAGACATCTTTCTTTACAAATGCTTCAGATTGTCTCTGCCATCTATTAACTCACTTTATGTACTGTATGCTTGCTACTTTTTGAGTGCATTTTACGTCTCTCTCTCAAACATGTACAGATGTAATTCGTCTCATGTATGATTGGCTAAAATACAGAAAAGACATGGAATCCTTTCCTTCCGTCAGCTTATAAATAAAAAACTATGAGAAGATAAAAAAATGAGAACTACGATAAATGAACTGTTGCGGTAGAGAGACATGTACAATTGATATGTAAAAGGGAATTTCTTAGGAAACTGTATGGTAGTATTAATTAGAGTCTACATGAAAAAATACAAAGCTACCTTGACATGAAAGTCAAGCATCAGAACACTTAATCCGTGTTTTTCCTGAGTCAAACATGAGTGATGTGATGGCAGCAGAATGTCAGTGTCTTGTATCTGCTAAAACGTCACTTTTTTTCCAGGAGGAACAGAACGAGTGCAATCTGTTTTTGATCACATGCAAATGAGTCCCGAAATATAGAAATGCTGCTAAGAATGCCTACTTGTGAAGTCTAAATGGAGACGAATTCTCTGCTTTGTACAAATTCATCTACTGTATTTAACCTCATTTTCAACCTTTAACCAAAACCACTTTGAAGATCGTTCAAAAATTAGAAATACAAAGTTCAGTTCCAGACAAAAACAGCTAGTTTGCACAAAAGCCACTCAGAGCTGTAAATTGTGAAATTAGTGGATGATTCTGATTGTTGTATTTTAATTTTGGTTAATGTTCACTTAAGCTACAGTATGTACAGTACAGCATACTATTCTGGGTAGTGTCCTCTTCACACCTTTTGGTGTGATAAACTTGATCCAGACTAAATCTGTCATAAACTTTCCAGCAACAGATTGCATTAGTGGCCCTTGCCCTAAGAATTAATGTGTTGTGTGAGATACGTATATTATTCATTATCTCAAGACCACCAAATTATCTGATCTTCATAGTCTTTATTCAAAGCTGCTAAACATTAGAGATCTTCCATAATTCATCGTCTGTTTTTTTTAACTTGGGTGTTTATATTTGCTGACCATGATTTGATAGTGTGGCTAGTTTAAAAGCTTTGATTAAGTTTTTATTTACAAAGGGTTTTGTTGCCATGCTGCTAAATGAGAAAGGGAATTGGATTTGTAGACTGCAGTCGACTTGTATTGCAGACAGACTGCGGTGGCCACCTGTTCTTCTTCCATAGATAATCCACTTTTTAAAAGCAGAAGACCAGGGATTTTGAAGCTATATGAACTGTCACAAAATTGGATCAGCACTGTTTTTGTTTTACCTGAGATGATTTTTCTTCTTGTCGGAAGCAGACGTGATTCCACTTCATAAACTATTACAAACTTTCTAAAGCGCAAAGTAATCTAAAACATTCTAAAGTAACAAAGACTGTTTGCCTAAGCAGTGTGCAGAACGTTGGGGATTAGTTAATCAATGTTTCTTTTATATATAGCTATATCTTTAAATGAGAACCATATCAAAGGTCTGTTTATAATAGGGCATACAGGAAATTACTGATGTGTCAATTTTTATCAGCAAAGTGACATTTCGATTACATGATCCATTCTAGCAATATGTGGTAGGATAATTGGGGAAAGACATGCAATAAGATAGTAGGTGAACTCTATTAGCGAGTTGTACAGTAAGTATTGGTATAGTATGATATCACTTTCAGTATGTAAGAAAATAAAATCAGTTTGCAATGAGCTTACATAATTTTGGTCACCTACACATTCTTGCCAATCACATAAACATCACATGGAAGAACATGCAAATATTAATATTCCACAAAAATACCTCCCCATTTTGACATTTCCCACTTTGAATGGCTGACTGTGTTCATTACAGCTTTTTTACTTTCAAATATTTTTCACTTTCAAAGCCAAGCTCCTGAGAATTATACATCCATTATACAGATGTGTTCAGTATCTGTGCAACAAAATGATTGTGCTTAAACATTTTGTTTACAAGTGAAAAGTCACATAAGCTGTACAATTCTTATATGCTTAAATATTTGTACAGCACATATTTAGACTTTATTCCATGTAATGTGCATTAATATCTATATACATTATTATATACAGTAGTTCAGGTGGGTAGCTGCGTCAGCATGTGTAAGCTGCAAAGCAACAAATAATACTGTTGGTTTACTCCATGCTGAAAAGAGAAGAAAGAAAACACAACGTTTCGCCCGTGGAGCCCTCTTCAGGTGTGACAATTCATCAAAATATGCGTAAAGACTGCTCAAGGTACTGTACAGAGTTATGCCAGAACATTAGTTTTCAGGAACAACATCCTCTGCTGTTATACAGTATGTGCTTTCATGTTTATCAGGATTTGTTTACTATTTATTTAATAGTAAAAATGTCAGTGGTACTAGTTTCCATGACAATATGATTCTGAAGGATTCAGTATTTTTATTTCCTATTTAATACAATTTCCCTGGTTCTATATGCAAGGCAGTGTTCTGTTTTTTTTTTTCTCTCTTAAACAGCATTCCAGACGGCCTTATTTCATAACAGAAGCAGGACCTTTCGGGTTGCAAGAAATTAGATTAATGTCTACTTCTGTGTACAAAGGTCATTCACATAACCACTAAAAAGCTATAGAAGGTAACAGCTATTATAAATCGTGACATTATTTTAAAAGACTTCTGTCTTTAAGCCAAAGGCTTTTAAAAAAAACTTTTAATCTTGAACAAAAGCAGTTATCATTTAAAAAGGTAAAAGATTATTCAAAATCTAGTTAAATGTTTAACTTTTAAAATACATGTATATAGGCTACTTTTATGAAAGACTGGACATACATTTCATACGCAGTAAATTCTGCCATCTCTGAACTACAAAACAAAATTTAGTCGCAAAACATACTATTAAAAGGATACATTGCTAATAGTGTAAGCTCACAAACTTGTCCTGAAACGTATAAAAACCTGAAAAGACACGCCTTATGTTTGAAAACAAGAAATTACAGAGAAAGAAAAGAAAAACAAGTTTCTTGGTTCATGTAAACCAACACCTTGGAGACGATTTGAGTGTGGTCCGGTCCGCTGGCTGCGCACGACGGGATAACATCAGATCCCGGTGGGTTTGCAGCACAAGCGCACGGCTGAGAAAGGACTTGGCTGGAGTTGGGAGAGTCGCTTTTAGTTTAATATCAGGAGTGAACACGGACAGAAAGATCTGAACCCCGTAAACAGAATCGCTTTGGCATTTTACTTAATTTACTGTCCGTAGTAGTACAAGAGTAAACGGGCACGCTGTCTTTATCTCAAAAGAGGGAAAAGAAACGCTCACACAACACCTTGCCTCTCCACAAGTCTCCTGACAGAGCGCAGAGCTGCGGCACTCCTCGCAGCGCTTAGACGAAATGGGACACTTTCGCTACAGACCTGGGAGGAGATTTTAGCGAAACCTACGAGTTTATTGCTCAAATCGGAAGAGCGATTTCGTTTGCAGGCACTTGGGTTGCAGCTCCAAAATGATGGACTATATGCTCATGCCAGGACGTGTTGTTATGACACACAAAAAATGAAGGAACACCCTGTTGTACGCTTTTAAGGAAACGACGGAACAGTTTTATTGAATTGAAGCCGGGTCCCCTAGATATGGTAAGCGCAAACTTTATTTTGCATCCCACGTACTGTGGCGCACGTAGTATTCTGTGTAGTTTTCTTTGTAATTATTGTAACAACATTTTCTTTCGTAGACTGCTAGTTTGTAACAATTTCAAATCTTGTGTCTGTTTCGTCGGTAATGTACAGTACAGCTGAGCCGTACAGTATGTACTCATACGGAGTCGGTAACTTGTATTCCATCTGGGCGAGGTGTGTTCACAACCTGAGTAATATGAAATCAATATACTGTAGGACTGTTAAAGTGCATTATTGTTAACCGGATTAAACTCATATTTGAAGAAAAAGTTGTCGCAATTAATATGTACAGTATATACCGTTATCGCAATTAACATATGAAAGCGTAGCCAACTGTTTTGTAATGTTTACGGATTTGAACAGAAAACATTTGAATTTAATTTCCAAATGAAAGTAAGCGCTTTGTATGTAAAGTTGTTGAAGATCTAACAACATTTGTGAGTTGAAAATTTCCAACCACCCCCTAACACTGTCTGCACTGCAGTCAGAATATCCTATGATGATATATTAATGTACAAAACCAGCGTGCCTTCTATATCATAGCGATGTACTGTATAGGACTACCCTAAAATAAACTGCGTTCGTTACCCACAGACCTAGTTAGATGAGTGTTTCATGTGGTCTGTGTACTGTCCTACAGCACATTGCTTTTTGAGTTTAATTACAGTCGGCTGATTTCCATCATGTGAGAGTTGTCTTTCCGTCCTCTGTTTACTATGGGTGATAATTGATATTCCTTTGTGGGTAGGCTCTTCGCCAGGTAAATGAATGGGCAGGGAACCATATTAAGTCTTTCGTTGCTTGCAACGCTCTGATTAACTTCAGGCTGCATTGCAGGCTCATGTCTCCATCAGTGCACAAGTCCTACAAAACTCGGATTTACACCTTGCACGTATTTTCTATACTGTGTGTCTATCCAGTCAAAAATTGCTTGGAATAAGTGAACAGTCATGAAGTATTCAGTGCGTGGTGTCGTTTTTTTACACAGGAGACTGAGGTTTATAAAGCATGCAATGTCTCCAGCTTTTTTTCAGTGGAACTCTTACTTTTATCCTGAATAATAATGTAGGACTTCCTTCTTTTGCAGAAATAAAATGTGTTTTTTTTTCTAAACAGAATACAAACTCTTACAGGAATTGTATAGTGATAAAGATGCCTTCTTATAGGCCTTGTCATGTACAGTGTAGTTTCAGCGTGGCTAAGATTAATTACACTATTTTGTTTATAAAACAGTATTGAAAGAGGTTTGATCGAAAGTCCTTGTACTCAGACTCTTATTAACCGTGTGTTGATGAATGTCGCTTTAGTCACTCTAGAATTTGCTCTGTATGCTCTAATTAAGAGTTTTGAACAAAATAAACCTGCAAGGAATTTTAATTCCTGGGTTCACGAAGCTTTCTTCTTGCCATCCTTCAATCTCGTCCCAAAGCATCCGGTCGCCTGCCCTGGCCCCTCTGCCTGCCTTTGCTGAGCGTCCATGCCACCATGCCCATCATTTCTGGAACAGCTGACCAGGACTACAGCAACTTAAGCCTTAGTGATGACAGCAGCCTGGACCAGATCTTCACCTGCACCCCTGAAACTGAGACCATCAAGGGGGTCTACTACCAACGGGTGAGGAGGATCTACCGGCCAGAGCAGCTGTATGCTGTGGACCAGAAGCACCAGGTCATCATCAACGTTGGAGGGAACCGCTACACCATTCCTTGGAGCACTTTGGAAGAGTTCCCCCTCACCCGGCTCGGGCGGCTGCGCTTCTGCAGCAGCTACGACGAGATCGTGCAGGTCTGCGACGACTACGATGAGATCTCCAACGAGTTCTTCTTCGACCGGAGCCCCTCGGCCTTCCGGGTGATCCTGAACTTCCTGGCAGCGGGCAAGCTGAGGCTGATTCGGGAGATGTGTGCCTTGTCCTTCTACGAGGAGCTGACCTACTGGGGCCTGGAGGTGAGCCACATGGAGCGCTGCTGCAAGAGGAAGCTCTACACCCGGCTGGAGGACGTGGCTGAGATGGAGCAAAAGGAGGAGGCATGGAGCTGCAAGAAGACCGAGACTGTGCCGGTGGAGGACACCAAGTATCATGCCTTCATGAGCAAGCTGAGGGACATGGTGGACAACCCCCAGTCTGGACTCCCAGGGAAAGTCTTTGCCTGCCTCTCCATGCTTTTCGTAGCTGTCACAGTCATCAGCCTCTGTATCAGCACAATGCCAGACTTACGGGAAGAGGAAGACCGGGTGAGTGCACAGTGCTTCCTCAAATAAAGATATGTCCAGAAAAATCATAGCTCATAAAATAAAGTTTAAAGTACAAATACAAGGTAGAGTAATACCATCCAAAATCTGTACTGAATGTTGAGTGATTTGGTTCGATATGAATTGTAAACCAAGTGATTAACCTGTAGGTAATGAGAATGGTAATGTGTTTGCCTTTCAATTTTCGAAAGATCTGTAGTGTAAGCATTGCTATTGCAAACACACCTGCAAACAATGCAGTGAATTTAAAAATCTGTAAATGGAAACCGTCATATTCATTCTTTGCTGGCTGATGTTTTAAAATGCAGTTTCAGTTGACTGTTCTGTGAAGTGATGATTAGCGAGGTGTAATCTTCAAACAGTGCAATATGGGTTTGTTCACAAGGCCGAGGAGATCCGGTCAAAGAAGAAATTATGGGCAATGTTTTGCATGTATTTAGAGAATAACTCATTGGTAAAGCTCCGGTTTATGCGCTGCTGACAAGGCAAACTATGACAATATTGTTTGTTGTTATTCAGTTCTTATAATTAAAACTATTTCCTCTGCTGTTTGTTTTCACTCATGCCACATTCAAATTTAATTGAGCTGTGGTAATACTTTGTTACTGAAAAAAAAAGAATAGAAAAAGATGCAAATGAGAGAAGGCCATTTGGCCCGTTTTGCTTGTTTGGTAGCTCAATGAAACCGAAATTGAATCCATCCAGATAGGCATCAAGCACCTGGCTGGGAGCCTGTTACTGGTACTCATAGCACATGTTTTGAAAGAATTGTTTCTTATTCTCTCTCCTCAATGAATTCCCTTTTAGTTTGCACTTGTAAGCCTTTGCTTTTGTTTTTCTACTGACTGTGAAATAGCCCCCTGGTTGTGTCTTATCCATATGCCTAAGTATCTTGTATACTTGAATACAATCTCCCTCTCAATCTGCTTTATTCTAGACTGAAGAAATTTAGCTTCCTTAACCTATCTGTAACTGTCTGTATCTGTGAAGTGTCTCAAAGGCAGACTGGTAAAGGGAGGCTAGAAATTGTTCTTGTTGCTCCTTTTTTAACTCTTTCTAAGGCTCTATAATTTTGATCGTTTTTGTGGTGTGGTGACTATAACTGAGCAGAATATTCTAAGTGTTATCTTATTATCACCTTGTAAAACTCAAGTATAAGTTTCTTAGATTTAAATTCCGCTGTTTGCTACAGTATATATCCAAGCATTCTCTTTAATGGAATTATAACGGAAATTATAATAAAAACTTCAGGAGAAAGGATGGATCCTAATCGTGCATGTTTCCACTTGCCTACGCACTGTGTGTCCTGTAGATTCGTACCCAGGACTTCCTGTAGCACTCCTCTCTCATACCCCTCCCGCCACCCCACCTGGCCAGATATGCTCTGCATATCTTGTCTCTCTCGCGTACTTATTCAAATCTAACCAAACCACTGAATAATAGTTAATAGTTTCCACAGGTTGGTGTGCTGAGGGCAGATAAATCTTCATAAACACTCAGATGGCTCTCATATGCCTTGTCCTGCAGCTCTGAATCGCCCAAACGATATGTATAGTGTTTGTTCCTACAGTGTGGATTACTTTGCACGTACTGATCTTAATTTCAATCGCCATGTGTCTGCCTGATCCATGGTTTGTTTAAGACTTTTTGATAAAGTCCTAAATTGACATCTGCAGCTTTTCAGATTTGCCTTTAGACTTAATGTCTTGTTGCTCTCTAAATAGTTCCATTAGTTCTCTCCCATAAAATGCCCATAAATCACTACTCTAGTATATGAAAGAAATAGTTATTAAAAATCTAATGCTCAGAGGCTCCATAGCACGGTCAACAGTGAATTTTTTATGCTCTCTACAGTATAAGCAAAGCACATCACTTGTAACACTGTGCTGGATCCTGTGTATATATATCCATGGTAGATATGGCTTTTACTTGACTGACTTTATGGATAATTTGAATATTAGCTGTGTTTGCACTTTTAGACTCTCTCCAAACCCCATAGCCATGCTGGTAAGTCTCGTTTTGTTTTGAATATATTAAGAGGCTGTTGGATATTGCAGAGGGATCAGGGAGGAGGTGGTCATTGGGCTGTTTATCTGTTAAATGCAAAGTGAATAGAAGAGCTATGACAGCTGAGTACAAGGTATTTCTGAAGTTTTTGTGAGCATCCCAACTAAACTGGGCATGAGTACTGATCTCCAGCCCTGTCGAGTATTTCTTTCCAGGTTTTGTGTCTAGTCTTTTAATAGTGAGATGGTGTGGAAGTCTTGAAACAATTATTTTGTTTTTATACCGTATATCCTTCAACTTGGAGTCACCAGCTGCCAGCCTTGAGACATCATGGAGTAGTGGTCGGTTTAAGACCTGTGTAGGGTTTTCTCTGAAACATGCTGTAGATACTGTACACCTTTTGTGTTTTGCACCTTTGAGTTCCGAAGTGCCTGCAGTAGAGTCAACATGAGCTGGTGGAGTGATGCAGCTCTCACTTCAAATCACAGGGTCAAACTGACCCCCAAGCTCAGCCCACCCTCCCACATGGAACCCGCCCAGATGTACACAGCTGCTTTGGGAATCCCAGTCACAGCTGGCTAATGACACAGTTAATGTCTGAGCTCCGGACAAGTACTCTTCCTGGTTGTGCCACATTTTTAGCCTTCCCTAGCAGTTGTCTTATTTTGTGCTCTGAAATGTTAACCCTTTAATGAGTCTTGGAGTTAACAGAAAAAATAATCATTTTGTTTTTTTTGAAGATATTATAGCATAACTTTATATACTGTTTAAAGAGATTCATTGATTTTTAAGAACAGTCATCGTATCAGACTGAATTTTGTTTTTTTATGTTGGTTCTGAATCTAATGCACATTGGTCCATATACAAACACACTGTATGGAAATATGCTGCAGTCATCTTCTGTTCTTTCATGCGGCATAAATTGTACAAACAAAAAATTAGGTTTCACTGCTCATAACAGTCACTGATCTGAGACATTAGAGCATGAGAAATGTTTAAATTGCTGTCATTTCTTTTCAGAAAGTTAAAGAATAGGACTATTATTAAATACTGAAAGACTGTCATAGCTGTTGATAAACGCGCTCAATGAGAGGTGTAAAACATTCTCGTTCTTTTGGGACCGCACACAATCCCTGGCAGGCTTTTCTTTCCAATACAATTTACATTAAGGGTCCATACATAATTTAAAGGCATTCACCTGGGTATATAATCATCCATAGACGTTATACTGAATCAACAAATTACAGGTGACTGCATTTTCATTTTGTAATAGGAGGAGTGGACAGGGTATAATGAAAGAAAAGTAGCGGAAACATCTTTATTCTTATAAAATCAGCAAAATGCAGGAACACACAAAATATGTTTCAGAAGCCTTCAGCACATAACAAAAAACAAATATACTTCTGCCATGGACCTTCATTTCTGCACATACACTATACGTGCATTTCTAGTGGCTGTACTTGAACAAAAATCGAATGTATTTTAATTCTCAATATTTATGTTCTTCTATCATGTTTGGGAAAGCACTAACCTGGAATACATAACTGCTAGAGCATTTCTGTGGAAATAAGTGGCCTTTATATATTAAAGATGAACTAAAAATAGACTGTTAAATGATAGCAGGGATGCTATTCTGAGACCTTGGATTTTAAGAACTTTTCAAATAAAACTTCAGCTTGTCTGTACATTTATAGCCAAAGATGCATGCTTTGTTCCTTGAACAAAAATGTTTGAGATGTTTTTAAGGACATAATACTCTGATTTCAGTCTATTTTTATCCATTAAATGTTCGGTTACTTTCAGTGAAAGTGCCTAACAAAGCTACTGTATGATCACTGAGAATTAATGTTACATGTCAAATTAAAAGCCTGGGTATTAGTTACGGATACCATTAGTTACGTTGCTAAAGCACTTAAAAAAACACACCTAAGTGTTGAGTTGCATTAATGTGACTCATTTATAATGATGACCAAAGCTTTCGAACTCATGTAATGAGTTCTTACTCTGAGAGAAATTTCTAACTCTAACGAATGTAAAGAGAGCATTCATACTTAGTGCAAATTACGTTCTTACGTTTATTGAGTGCTTGAGTTTAGTATTTGTGAAAAGTGTTATTGCTACAGTGCAATGTCACATTACATTTCTTTGGATTCTCTGGGTTTGGACTGCCCCTTAAGCCTTTTCCCTCCAGGGAGATTCAGATTCTGAAAATATTTACATATTCAGCGCTCACAAGAGATGGGCTCAGATTTCAGAGCATGCAAAATAAGTAAAGTCTTCAAGCACACAGTAATATTCACTGGAGCAAGTCTTGTGCCATCAAAGTATTGTTTGTTTTTCCACATGCTACTAATTACAATTTAAATTACAATATTGACAAAAAGATCAAAATGTATTAACAGTATATTTTTATTAGCAGTATTTTTTATACCATTGTACCAGTAAATTGTTTTTAAATCCATTTAGTTTGTGATGCCACTAGGGGTGTGGTCCAGGGAGGACAGTGCTGTCCTAGTTGGGTCATTGATTTTGTTGATGTTTTTGATTATACCGATCTTGGACAGAAGCATGCTTTGCATTGTTTTAAAGGAGGATTGAGGGTTCTATATATAAAAATTATCTGAATCATTATATATGCATTTTATAGGCAAATAAAGTGTTTCACTAGTACTTGTAACCCACATAAACAACTGATCTGCCGTTTCAACAGCAGTAGTCTGTTGTTTACATACTGTTTTTTTAATTGCTGCTGGAAGAGGTGTTAGGGGGGCCAGCAGGGGGTGCTCACCCTGCGGCTCATGTGGGTCCTAATGCCCCAGTGTAGTGACGGGGACACTATACTGTAAACAGGCGCCGTCCTTCGGATGAGACGTAAAACCGAGGTCCTGACTCTCTGTGGTCATTAAAAATCCTAGGGTGTTTCTCGAAAAGAGTAGGGGTGTAACCCCGGCATCCTGGCCAAATTTCCCCATCGGCTGTTATCAGTCATGGCCTCCTAACAATCCCCCTCTGTGAATTGGCTTCATTACTCTGCTCTCCTCCCCACTGATAGCTGATGTGTGGTGAGCGTTCTGGCGCACTATGGCTGCCGTCGCATCATCCAGGTGGATGCTGCACATTGGTGGTGGCGGAGGGGAGTCCCCATTACCTGTAAAGCGCTTTGAGTGGAGTGTCCAGAAAAAGCGCTATATAAGTGTAAGCAATTATTATTATTATTATTATCCTGTATGGAAAATGTGGTGCTAATTGAGTCATCCAAGGAGACTTACTGGAACTTGAGGCTGAACCATGCATCAGCCCTATTTCTTTCTTACAACTGGAACTTGGATCCCCATCTTATCCAAACAAATGTATGCAAGAGATTTCATTAATTAACACAGTAACACAGCAAGTCACCTGTATAGCCAAGGTTTGGACCACAATCCTCTTGGTAAGAACGTTTAACCTTAACTACTAAACCATAGCTCTCCAAAGCCTGAAGATCCTATCTGACCCATTGTTTCAACATAAATAATGTTTAAGCACAATTCTTGCAGAATTGTACAGTATAAAGCATCTTATAATTTCATTTTAGAATGCAAAGAATGCCAATCATTAAAGTTCTGATACTTACAGTACTTTCAGCTCCTTCCTTTTTTCTAGAACTATTTAAGACCATGTTGACAGCTGTTAGAATAATCCAGTGGTTTCCAGCCCTGGTCCTGGAGGACAGTGTCTTGTGGTTGTTGCTACAGCTGAGCTCTCATCACGGCCAATTTTCCATTTTATATCTGGGGCATATTTGTACATTTCCTTCCAGCGGTTAAATGTTGATTTGTAATTGGTATCAACCCTGTGCTGTCGCTTGTGTTTCAGAACTGTCTTCATTCAGGTATGTTGTCTGTAATCCACTGTACCTCTGCAAGAGTAAAAAAACACTCATCGTGGGTGTAATTTAATCTTGTTCCTGCTCGTCATAAATTCTTCCAACTAGTCAGAGCTATTCAGAGAAATACAAGCAAGTTAAGGCACTGGAAAGTTCTGGGTGTTGAAGCTTCTGGAAACAGTACCTTTGAAGGTGGATATTTTTTACACTCAGGAGAGAGCGAAGAAAGTTAAATAAAGGTCTAAACAAACAATTATTACACTATTTAGAAAGTCATTCTTTGGCACCAGAGATTGAGAGTTCAGCAAGAATGAAAACCAGTAGTCAGTGGCCCATCGAGACTGGAATTGGGAACAGCTGGAAGTTCAGTGAGCTTGTCAGTGAAGCAGCTTCAGATGCTATAAAGTGTAAGATAAAATGCATTTTATGTTTCTTTTAAAAAGAAAAATGAGAAAAGTATTAGAAAATTGACCTGGAAGTTTAGAGGAGACTAAATACTTGCCTATTTTCATTTTGCACATTTCAGTATTTCTGAATAGATGTACAAGAAATAACTGTGCAGTAACACAGCTGATGAAGTACGTAATGGAATGACTAAGCAACACAAAGTCAGTTGCATCCTGTCTCTAGTCTTAAACATTCATGTTTCCATGTCCCGAGTCTGCAAATAGCCAGAGGTTCCCCTCCATGATTCAGGGACTGTGCTGCGTGGGAGGCTGGCAGTAGTAGTGGCTTCTTACTCTACAGTACTGTATGTGACAGCCTATGAAAATTTGAAAAGTTAGGGCAGAAAACGCAATTTTAACACAGCGCTTGATTTGCTTATTGTCCTAAAGTAAACACAGCTCCTAGATTTTTTTAGACTAATAATTAAGGTTCCAGTAGAGACAGTAGTCACTGGGGGGGTTAAATTTGGACTATATCATGGGGAGGGATAACATCTAAATCTGAATAACATTTCTGCAGAATATGTTTGTGACCCAAACATAGGAGTCAATATAGTAATGGAAGCAAAAATCATCTTTTAATCTTTGGTTAAATTACTTTGTCATGGAAATTGAAATTAGTACTCAGCAAGAGAATCATCACATGGCAGTAAAATTCTGGGGGGAGGTTAACATGTATTTAGAAAAGGTTCTGTAGGTCTTGCTTAAGTATCAGTTTAGAGCTCTTTGAACAAGCAGTGGTAATGGATACAGACAGAACACATGGTAAATTTAGATTTTCGAGGCTTTTGATAAAATTCCTCTGGAGAGATTCATTTTCAGATTGTTGGTGGTAGGCATTCAAGGTAATGCATGTATTTGGATTTCAGACTGATTAATGGAGAGTAAACAGATAAAGGCTGAATGCTCAGATGGGGGAGATGTGATTAGTGGAGTACTGTAAGGATTTGTATTAGGACAACTACTCTGCTTAATGTACATCAACTAGTAAAGTTTGCACATACAAAATAAGAGGGTTAGCAAACACTATAGGAAGCTGTAAAGGACATTTTAAAAAACTGAAGAATGTGTGAATACCTGGGAGGTATTTAGTGTTGACAATGTTATGAGGTGTAGAAAGTCATACAGGGAGTGAAAATATAAATTCTTATTAGAAATGGGAAAACATGAGATTAAGCAGAATGCCTAAGAAAAAGACTTAAGTTTTTTATGCTGTCTGCAGCTTAATGTTCAACGTTAGACAAGGAGAATACAAGATCTTCTAGACAATGTGGAAAAACAATTAATTTCATACAGAATGTTTAGGATTTATACAGTAGTTAAAGTACAGAATTAAAACAATGGAATGTTGCATTACAATTATTCATACCACATCTAGAGTATAGTATAATTATTATCAACGTAATATTCATCATGTTTCCAAAAAGATTTGGCTGCTCAATAATTGGTACAGAGTAGAGTTGAGTGACCACATACTTTTTCACGCCTAAAGAAGTGTCTTTACAAGGTAAGCAACTGAATCATTTTAGTCTCGAACATAGGAAGACGGCAATTTATGTATTTAAAGTCAATGACATAGTCAAACTAATGGACATGACTGTAATCAAGAGTGAAACATGAACCAGAGGATACAAATGGGAGATTCCATACAGTATATAGAAGTCCATTTAAAACTGGGAACATGAGGCACTTTTTTACACAAAGGGTTTTGTGAGTATGAAAAAAGCTATAGAGCTTGTTTCTGAATCATGTTTTTGAAGCTAGCTATTTTTGACAATTGAATGGATGAGATTCTATTATCCCTTAGGTACTAGCAACAGAACAATCTAGATAAATCATTTATTTAGATAAATCAGTTATTCTGAATAACCACCCTATCTCTCATGAACATGAATCTATACACATATTACGTTTTTTTCTGTTATTCGTCCAGAAGCAAATGAAAAAAGCAGACTGAACTCTGAATTGTATGTGATCTGATGCTGAAGGACTACACATTAGAATAAACATTCTGTTTCACTTGAGGTACATACCTGCTAAGCAACATTTTTAGTTTGTTTGTGCTCTTACAGTCTGTCAACAGCCTGTCAGGGGAAGTCTCAAGGTGACCGAACCAGGGAATCTATAATGGTCTTGTACTTGGTGTTTAGCTTAGAAGGAGACTGTAATGGAGAAGGGAATAGTTCTCTCCACTGCTCTAAACCTTAAATAATTTCAATACCGTATTACTCTTTAAAAAACATGTTTTTAAAAGCTGATGCTTTAACTCAGTCATGTCAGCATCATAATTCCAAAATTACAAAGCCTGTCTGGATGTACTGTACTAAGCTTGTTTTCTAGGTAACCAGTAAATGTATAATCACTGGTGGGATTTCTAATCTTTCGAGCAGACTGTAAGTCCCACAGGTATTTGCTTTCCTTTCCTTTATTCAAAATGCATGGCAATACAAGACACTAGTTCTCCAGAAAGAGAGAAATCTATACAGTAAAGGAACCGGGGAAATAAAAGTTAAGGGTTGAGGGTTTCAAGTAGAGATCCTGTAACCCAAGTAGCACATATATAAACATTTTTTTATATGTAACATTTTTGTTATATTTTTTAAACGTAATTAAACATTACAAAATGTATTTCATGTGCACTTGTCTGTACTTTTCTTCGTGTCTTCATCTTTACAGCCCTGTGGTGTGATGATTATCACAAGCATCACAGCTCTCCAGTCCTGGGTTTGACACTACCCTGAAGCAACTTTCTTTGTGACATTTGAATGTGCTCAATTGTTCATATGCAAATAATTTTTCCACAGCACTCTGGCTTCCTCCCCAAAACATGGTGTAGCAGGTTGAATAGCTACTCAGAATTGTTCATGAGGAAGTGAACTGTCATCCAGTCTAATTATTCTGCAGGGAGTGACACTGCTAAAAAGAGATCCTAAATAGCTGAAGCTATTAAGAAGAGACTTCTGCTTTAATTTATTGGTTCCAATTTTTTAATCTAAATGTTACAACACCAAAACAGATATAACCAGGTAAAAATATTAAAGTTTGTGCTGTTTTTCTAGTTTAAGTGGATAAGTAAATGTGACAGTGAATAGAGAAATAATTGAAATGTGTCTTTAGGAAAAGCAGTAATCAAGAATCTCTGATTATAAAATATAGCCTAATGGATCCACTCCAACACAGTGCCTTTAGATTAACCATGCAGATTTAAGTTGACCATCTGTGTTCATAAACGGATGTCATTTTCCACAAACAGCATTACTGTTTTAGAAATGTCGGGCTTAAATAGCATTGGGTTTAAATATGTATTAGTATCTTTTTTGGCCTGTGATTCAGTTATTTTGTACTATATGTGATGTTGTGAAGACAACATCTTGGCTAGGATTTACTTATTTATGTCATCTTTAATTTCACTTGAGGCATCTGTTAGCTGTTTCATGTCTACAGTCTATTCACAGTGTCAGCTGTGTGGTGATCTGTCAGGACTGTATTCATGAAACACATGGTGCTTTCAGACTCATTTTAGGATTGCCATTGTCCCCTGCCAGGCTTTGACAGGTGCCTCCCAGCTCTCAGACCTCACCACGCCTCCTCTTAATAGTGGTGAATTTCACTATGCCTAAGGGCCAGGCTCCTGTCACGGAAAGATTTAAGGAAACTTCCTAAAGTATTACGTCACTGTAAGGGGCTCAAGCCCTGCGTCAGACTAGGCCTGTTGATAAAAGAGTGGCTTATATTTGTAAGTTACCCAGTTTTATGTAGGCTATTTACAGTATGATCACATATCTGTCATCATATGCTTCAAAGGGCTAAATGAAATTTTAAATATTAAATACATATGAAAACAATATAAATGCAGGTATTTTCAAACTATTACATCGCCTTTTGTACTGTGGACATACAAATGTACAAACAGTAAAAACTGATCATATTAGACTGAGGAAGAGGGGCAGGAGCCAGTAACTTCAGCCCCGGCATCTACCCCTGGGGCAGACTGAAAAGGCAATTTGCAGAAGTTACTAACTGTCCAGAGTGTGCCCAGCAAGCAGCTCACCTGATTATCATCAGCCTCTCTACTACTGTATGTCACACTCCAATGTGCTTTTTATCAATTCAGCGATCTTTATCGGCATGCTGGACTAAGTGTTGCCAAAGCATATACATGCACAGTACAATCAAATTAACATGGGAATAAATGACTAATTACATAACTAGAACATGTCCATTTACATTAAAATACTGTCCCAGTGTACCATTGACCATTACAAAATAATGCATCTAGATATTGCCTTGGTAGCTTCTGTAGTTTCCAAAGTTTCCTTTGCATATTCACATCAGTGATCTTGGGTACTGTAGGTGTGTACTGTATATCACAATGCAGGCTGAATTAATTTTCTAAACTCATCAACACCTGGACATAGTCACCATTTCCATGAAGTGACAGATATGTGAAGTTAGTTTGTTTATAGTAGTTAAACACTAAAGCTATGCTTCAGTCCTGTGTTTTTGTATTTTGCCACCATTTCAAGTATTTTAGCTGTGGTTACTTTACAGTGCTTGCTATTTGAGAACAGTTAATGTCTACTGTGATATAACTGTCTTTGGGAGTTACAGGTTACAAAGGGTTTTGTTTCATAAATGTCATCTTTCAACCCTTTGTTTAAATCCCCTCCTCACTTTGTAACCTCTGAACAACACTGAGCTTTTATGGCATGCAATCAAGGGTTTTATTTTTGCAAGGCATGAGATTAAATAGGAATGTACAACCGGTATAAAAGGGCATTCTCTAATATACATTTAATAAAAAAAGATTTTATGTTAATGCCATTGAACAGGTGAAGCAGTTTAATCTGCATGTATTTTCATGTAAACAGCAGTTGCAGAAGTCAAACTCTGGGGCTGGGATCTGACCATGTCGTGCTGTCGTGATCCTGATGTCTTTAAATTTGAGAATCTAAGGCACTAATATTTGAATGTGATTTGAATGTGTATGGGAAAAATTTCCAGAAGCTTTGCTAGCTGCATCCTGCCTTTTTCTTATTTCATGGCTGATCTATACCTTTCATTGCTTGTCAAACTCCCCTGGCTTTATGGCACAGGCCAGACTACAGTATAATCTTTGGTCATTTAATTGATAGCTTAGAAGTCACAGCAGTTGGTCAATGATGTTGAAACTTGTACTGCATTCCAATCCATCAGGCTGTTAGTCCTAATGAACGGAAATTACTGACAAGAAAAGCCTATTGCAGATCTTCTACCTCCTTCATCTACCACAAAAACAGCCATTCATTACTTTTTCCAATTGGTGTGATTGCACAATGTTTTGTGGCCTTTTAGCAAAGCTTAAAAGTATAAAAATCTTTTTATCTCTTTCTGATTTTTTTCCAAATACAGTGAAATAGTTTAAATGGATATATGCACAAATTATATATATATAGGCCCGATACTCTATAAAAATCTCAAATCAATTGAATAAATTGATTACATTCCATCACATCACATTGAAAACAGTTATATAATTCCTGGCCACAGTGGCCAGGAGTCTGTCCTGAAAGCACTGGGCACAAGGCAGGATACACCCTGGAAAGGGGCACCAGTCTATCACAGGGCACACACAGGCATTGACACACACTCACACTAGGGCCAGGTTTCCCAGAAGCCAATTAGCCTACCTGTATGTCTTTGGACTGTGGGAGGAAACAGGAGCACACAGAAGAAACCTATGGGAAAACAAGGAGGATATACAACCTCCACAGAGATACCTTTCCCAGCAATAGGCCCTATTGCTGCATGATAGCAAAGCTAACCGCTGTGCTACCTTGCTCAGTCTGCAAAGAATTATAGAGAGAGCCACAAGCTGCACAGCCTTGGAGTGTTGAGTATTGAACTTCATGGTAAAAAACTCAAAACCGATCATTAAAAAAAAATCAGAATAGAAATGTTTGGGATTTTGCGTAAGGAAAATGATATTCTGCACTCTACAGTTGGATGGCTTGGTACTTCTTCAAAGACGTTTGAAAAGGAGTTTTGCTTACTGTGTGGTGTTGTCCAAAGATTATTCATATTTTAAAGTCAAACTTCAAACAGATTGACTTGTGTTAACTCATGAGCTGCTCTGTTTGACAGCCTGAGTGCCTGGCCTGTTTGAAAGTGTGTGGTGCTGTATGATAGCATGCCTTTGATGTGTATATGATTACAGAAGCTATTGTGCTGTGCTTTAAGAAGTGTGTACAGTATGAGAACAGTAACTGTGAGCTGATATATGACTGTATTTGAAAACATAGAATGCCACATGTGATGTGTCTTATAAAGGTTTTGTAACAACAAAAGGGGCTTGTTTACATTGAGAAGGAGTTGCTTATTGTTTTTAGCTGAATCTCCCACGAAATGGAACGGAAACTGACTCTACAGGAATGGTCCATTTCAATGGTGAATGGTGTCTTCAAGCTAGTTATATTGATTGAACATAGGAAGCACTACTTCCTACACAAAGACTGGTAAGTCTGGACCAAACTACTTAGGGTTGTTTTGAACCTTATGCCCTGGATTTCTTAAATTAATTGGTGGATGAGATTTGGAGATCAGTTAGCTTTTGTGCAAGCACATACAGTATGTAGCGCAGCACAGATGCCTTCCTCTTGTATAGGGTCTGAAATCGCGATAGATATCGCATCATACTTTGAAAATTCTTCACATTGCAAAAAGTCAGTTGTGTTCATAAGGACGGATGTTCTGTAAGTCACCAGCATTACAGATATAATGGATAAGGATACGCACATAAACTAGGAATTCAGCAGGAGTGTGGAGCAGAGTTAGGGGCTGTGCTCTTGTAACTGGAAGGTTCTGTTTCATATAGTATCTCGTCTGTACTGCAGTTGTATCCCTGAGCACTGTCCTTTACTCAGGTTCTTCCATAAAATACCCAGCTGTATAAATTTATGTTACCTTAGATAAAACCATCAGACACATAAATATCAATCATTAGCAGTAGATCAATTATCCAAAAGCTGTACAGGTACACAAAAAAGGAGAGCTTTCTCATGCTGGAAAAGAGATGAGTTATTCTGTTTATTTTTAAAATGCGCTAAATAAATAAATGTTGTTTTACCAATAGTAGACAAGCTTGCTGTCTGATCCATTTGACGACGCACCATATTCCCTGGAGTGTCCAATGGGTGGACTAACTACCCTTTCTAATTAGTCCTTTTTTTCAACTTCCCAGCTCTACAGTTAAAACCCCCTTATTCACTTTGCGATTGAAAAGGCTAGAGCCTTTCCAGCCTTTTTGTTTGATATTGTGTATAAAAATTGAATTCAATTTACTGCGAATTCTATTTGGATTTCGTGAATTAAAGGAAGAGGAATACCTTGTTCTTGCCCTTTGCCTTCCTCCCTTGAGCTGCAGCTTTCCAGCCTTGCTGGGAGCTACACCAGAGGGTATAGTCTTTCCTTCATGTGACTGCCTTTGTGCTGAGGGAGCCAGAGGTTGTCAAGGGTTTTGTTTGTTTCTCTCACGTCATCTTTCAGCCTTTTCCTTGAAAAAGCTGCCATCGGCAACGTTGTTTTGTTTTGTTGTGTTGTGTTGTTTCTGCACTAAGCCTTACGTTGAGGGTGCAGTTCGCAGTGTCTTGATAAAGATATTGCTGACAAGTAAGCGTTTCCATCTAATAACACCTTTTGTATTTTTCCATAATTTCAGGAATCGCCCCAAATCACAACCTGATAGCTAATTTTCTAGCTCACTGGAGAAGCATGTTTATGAGCTTGTCCCCTGGGAGCTCTTTGTTGAGAAAGATTGCCCTATCTCCTCCCCCTCCTCTTTGTAGGCTTGATATGTAAAATTAAGGATCTTTACCCAGTGCCATTTGGATTCTTAGGTTATGTGCTAATATATCAAAAACAACAAAACATGGGTAAATGACCACATCTGTAAAACATTCTCACGTCATTTGTACTGGCTACAAGGAACAGGATAGATGAAAAAGTGTGTGTGTTTTTACAAAATCTGGAATGAAGTAAAGGCTGCATGTCAAATTGAGTATTATACTTTTGCATTGTTTAAAAAACAATAGCATTGTTTTTTCTTTCAAGGGGATTCATAGTTCTTTTTCTTCAGGGGTCATAAAGAGATGGTTGGGGCCATTTAATTCTTTCTAGACAGTTAACCTGTCTCAGATATGGCCCCCAGCACATGCTTCGGAAACCTTTAATAACAGCGTCACTAATGCCCCGTGTTTGTTTTTGCCCTCCCCAGGGAGAATGTTCCCAGAAGTGCTACAACATGTTCATCGTGGAGACCGTGTGCGTTGGCTGGTTCTCCTTGGAGTTCGTCCTGCGTTTCGTTCAGGCCCGCAGTAAGCTGGAGTTCCTCCGGGGACCTCTGAACATAATAGACGCCATGGCCATTCTACCCTACTACGTCTCTCTGATCGTGGAGGAGGAGCACCACACCCAGGACAAGCCTGGGGGCAAGGGCTACCTGGAGAAGGTGGGGCTGGTGCTGCGGATCCTCCGTGCCTTGAGAATTCTGTACGTCATGCGGCTGGCCAGGCACTCCCTGGGCCTCCAGACCCTGGGCCTGACTGTGAGGCGCAGCACCCGGGAGTTCGGCCTGCTGCTGCTCTTCCTCTGCGTGGCCGTGACACTCTTCTCGCCCTTGGTGTACCTGGCCGAGAGCGAGCTGACCAAAGGGCAGGACTTCACCAGCATCCCTGCCTCCTACTGGTGGGCCATCATCTCCATGACGACGGTGGGCTACGGAGATATGGTCCCCCGGAGCATTCCCGGTCAGGTTGTGGCCATGAGCAGCATTCTCAGTGGGATTTTAATCATGGCGTTTCCTGCCACCTCCATCTTCCACATGTTCTCCCGGTCCTACCAGGAGCTCAAGTTGGAGCAGGATAGGTTGTTCAAACAAGAGTGCCGTGCGGCGATGGCCCAGGAGCAGTATGAAGGCAAATCGCTTGATGAAGCATCTGAGGAATCGCAGTCCCTGCTGGCATGTGACAATACAGAGAACACTGCGCACAGCCGCTCAAAGTGACTCTAATAAGAACCAAAGCAATCCGTCTGGCACAGCCAGCTTTCCTTGAAGGATGGGCTACACTGTCCTCTGTGTAATCGGAAGTCGGAAAATGAGCCCCACCAATCCCTCTAATGTACCATATGGCAATGGCCATAACTTCCTTACATGTAGAGAATGGAACGGAAGAGAATTAACTTTCTAAGATAAAAAGTAAAATAAAAAAAAATTGAAATACACTTTCACTTTGTGATCTTTTCGGTCCCTCAAGTCCTTCCCAAATTCCTTTTGTATAATGCTGCTCTCGGTGATGCCATTATGAGGTCAGTAGATCCATTTAGGCATTCTGTATGCAGCAAAGTAGAATTTAGCCTGAGATAATTGCTTAGCTCATAACTTCAAGGGTATTCCGTTGTCCCTTGAGTGAGGGGGCTGAGATTTAGATACACCTGATTTCACTCTCCACTGGGCTAGGTGAATATAGGGTCCAAACACACAGGCATTGTTTGCAAGATTCTGTTGCAGCACAGACAGCTGTGCTTTGTTTCAGTTGCATCCTCCCTCCCACTTTTGTTTTTATTTGTTTTGATGCACTTTAGGCAAGTTTACTACTTAACAAAAAAAACGCAGTTGGCATAAGCCAGGAGTGACTGTCTTGTGGATGAATAAATGTTCGTTGAAATGAAGTTCAGTTTGACAGAAAAGCTTCTAACAGTTGTAAAAAAACATCTTTGTAATTTGACACATGATAAAAAGTCTGAATACTCTGACATTTTTTACTTTTTGTTTGTCTGGTGCTTGTAATGGCCCTCTGAAGTACTAGAATGCCTGAGCAGAAATTGAAATAAATACTAATCAGGGTTTATAATGTAAAAAAAAAGAGCTGTTTTGTAGTAAATGTCTTCCGTTTTTCTCATGAAATGTGTTTTTTTTCTTACTGAGCACCAGTGTTTTTAAAACATATTAGGTGATGCAAACATGGTTTTGAAGTGTATATACGATGTGTCCTAACTTTGTGCTATAATAATTGGATGAATTTACTACTGATTTCTTTTCTACAGCTCAGCACTTAGTCCATCAGAAACCGCTCATTTAGCAGGTCAAATGTTTCATGAAAAGCTGAGGTTTTCAGCTTCAGTCCTAAAGGGTTTTTTATACCAGGTCTCTTTAAATCATCAGCGTCTGAAGAGCTTGAAAAAACTGTTAAATTACTCCCATTACACTGACAGGTAGTTAAATTAGTCTGTTAAGACTTTGGAATGAAACCTGCAATATAGGACCCCTTGGGAATGGGTGGAGAAACACCTGATCTAAAGGAAGAGCTTTAATGGGCTTGCAGTACTGTAGACTGACACTGTTAAGTCTTTCCTTTGACTCTTTCCATTGTCGGCTAGAGAGGTGTGCTGCATTTATTCCAGATAGTGGTTAAATAGACATTCTGCGCCTCAAACTAAAGGGTATATCAAGGTGTCCTGGTAAGTCAATGCTTGGTAAATGAATGCAGCGGTATTGATCCTGATGGGGCCAGTCCACCGCCGCAGTAAATTGATTTCGCAATCCCCTGAAATAGTGTGAGGGTGGGGATTTTGTGATGCACATCTTATCTGCTGGAAGCTCTGTAATCACTGTTTGTGAACTCTCAGTATTAAATTAAAAGCCCGTAAATCAGAAAAAAAGAAGATAGATTTGGATTTTACAGCAGCCCTATCCATGAACTCTTGCACAGATATTATTTCAATTTCAGTCTCCCACACGATATCTAGCCTCTCAGCTTCTTAGGAATCGCAGTAGTACATTACTCACACCCCTTATCTGCGTTTACCTGTCAGACTTGGATATTTGAATCTGTTCAGATCAAGAGACGCACATCGTATATTTTATATATTTCTTTTCAAACTTTATGTAGGTTTCAAAAAGGTACAGATGCATACATCTCATCATTCCTCTCTTAACTTTTGAAAAAAAAACCTCAGTGGATAACATTCTCATTCCAGAACCCTCGACTGGAGTACAGGGACTTCTTTCACAGTGTTCTACAGAACCTTGGTGGGTGCGAATCTCAGCGGTGATTTTGCATCAGAAAATTACTATGGAAAGAGATAAGGTGGAGATGGAAGAAAGCACTCCACCAGCCGACAGGAGAAAATAAGGTAAGTCTGAAATGAAAGCTGGTGCTCACGAGTTCTCCGTATCTGTGTGAATAGTGTGTTGGGATCTCAGTCAGCTTAGTATAAAACCGCATTCGAATAACGGCACCCAAATTATTCACCCTCAAGCGTTCACTCTGCCCATGTTTGTGGATTTTCTCCATGTGGCATTTCAGAGGATCAAAAAGTGCTTTATTTATAGGAGGGGATACACAGAAGTGCCACCCAACCTTGCTTGGGTGTCACAGGAGGGTGGAAAGTTCAGTTCAAGCCTTATTATCCCCTCAAGGAAAATTGCTTTACAACATTGACCCACACAATATGACAAAGATGGGAAAATATACCGTTGTACTACCGTACACCAGTGTTACAGGGGGTAAGAGAGTGTCACGACATTTGTCCCATCTTACATTTTTGTCTGTGGCCAGGAATTAATAGGGAAATTTAAGATTGAGCAGGCCCACGTGGAACTGTTAGAAACTGTTGTGCAGAAATGGCCAGTTCTACACAATAAAATGGTTCTTTACAAGCCAGCTCCTCTTCTGGGGGACTGCTATGTCATGTTACCTACAGCAGAAAAAGCAATACTCCGCTGTAGTTAATTCCATTTTAAGTCACAAAACTGCAGGACTGCAGGTTCCTGTGTAAAGTATGCTGATGAAGCAGAAAAGAAATACTGTGTTTTAATATTTGACTTGTCACATGTACAGCATGTGCTATCCGCACATTTACTCAAAAGAAGTTAATGACTCAAAATATGCAAACCAACTGTATGGAAATCTAGTGTGGAAGGACTCTTATGTTTTCCTGAGAGTTACTATATAATTATATTCTAAGTCTGTAACACTTTAATGGAAGTTCACTAGTACACAAGCTGAAGCATAGCTATTTGTTTCCTTCCTTCTTGGGTTTTACCCCTTGCTGAGCAATACTTTTCTTTGTTTGCTATTTGTTTTGTTTTCTGCAGTGGCTAATCTTGTTATGCACTCTACAAAATCTGTTTGAAACATAAGACAATTTTATTTTAAAACAGGGACAACCCCATCTTGTGGTTAACTTGACAAAAAAAAAGTCCTGTCAACACTTCTACAGTTCCAACATCATGTGGCTCTAAGACAGATGAGTCCTCTATGAAAATGTTGTAAAGGAAAATCAATTCTCCTAAATTATCTAATTTAGGGTTCAGTTGAAATGAAAATCAGAATAAGACTCTATGGCCTTCAAAACCTGATCTGAAAACTAGTTAATTTGATAGCTATCAGACATTTATGTGGCCAGATTAGCATTAATCCTTTGCAAGGCTGAAGTCGTCTCTTAATTACCATGAAACAGCACTGAAATAAGTTTTACATGAAATAAAATCTTCAATATTGTAATTCTGTCAGTCACCAATATAAATTTGCAGTCACCTTCCGTATCTTTAATATCTAACTGAAGGTGTTCTTCAGATATGAGCACTCTGACAATAATCAGCTGTTCACATCATATTATCAGAAGAACCTTTGTTAAATTAAAATAAAAACGATTTAATAACTCTATTTACACATTAATTTATTTGAGGTTAGATGAAACTGTGTTGGGCTAACTGGTCACCTTCATGACACCTCATTGATCTGCAGGTCTGACAGAAAATAATGACCTCTCTCAGAATAGCTAAAATCATACGAGGCCATTAGAGACCACTTACAGTATTGCCAGCTGATGCTTAAGAGGCAGCAGTGGTCTTAGAACAGTTACAACAAGAAGTCATTTGTGACAGTATTCGGAATGTAAAAGAACTAATTGATTTTTACTTTGCAGCAAGTTCCTCTTTGCTTGCTGACTGATTCTGCATCAATCACATTTGACAAGGACAAGAGAAAGTAATTTGGCAGCCAATGGAGAATTAAACAGTGTTGGAAGATGGGTTTAAAAACGTGATACTCTTTTATTTGCAACTGATTAAGTGCAAGATGGGGTAAAAATTGCAATAGCTGCATATTCTCATCAGCTGTCAGCCACTGAAATCATGTTCCATGCTTTGTACACAGGCGCTGTACAGAATTGGGATACCCTTCAAAATGTGAGTCCTGGCAACATTTCTTTTTAATTTTAACATTTGTTGTATACGCGTATTCTACAAACATTGTTTATTTTGTAGTTAATAAAGTCAAATTAATTATAATAATATGCGAGTTTTCTATTATAGTTGGAGTCAAGTGATGTGGTATGATGTTGTCATGTTAAAAATGAAGAATACGCCATTGAACGTTTTGGAAATGCCGTGTGTTTAAGTTGTATATACTGTACATTTATAACACATCATGCCATCTTTTATTGTAGCTTTACGGTACAACAATTGACAAAAGAGAACAGTATATGTACATTAACCCAGTTAATTAACTTGCAACTTTCAATTAACCCTAAACATCTCCTTTGTGACATTTATTAGATTAAATGAAAAAAAATCCAGAGTTTTGACTAGGGAGAAGGAATTGAGGGGGGATGTCGTTTCGGTGTGAAGTATAGAGTACTAGGATCTGCTAGGAAGTGCAGCGCCGAATGACAATTTAATATTTATTTCATTTAAAAAGGCTTTCGCCCCCGTTAGTCTTTATCTGGGGTAGAAGACAGAAGAAATCCATTACTGCTGGCCTTTTTCCAAATGGCGTCACACTGTCTCCCCCCAGACAGTATATTTTCCAACAGTCGGGCATCACGTAGGATCACTGAGCATCGGAGCATCCAAGGTGTAACTTGGCAGGATGCTTTTCTCTTCCATCCTGTACTTTTCCCCCCGTTGTCGTGCAGAATTATTTTTTTCCGAAATGTGTCAGCCAGCTTTATGGGTCGCCGAGTTTTTCCCGAAAAGGGCTGGGCGGTGCAGGCGTTCGCCAAGAGCGCGTTCCTGGAGACGTCCTGCGATCCCGTCACGTCCCCCCAACTACCGCTCGGGCAGGCAAGAGACATGACAACTCCCGACACGCACAAGTGAACTAGCTTGGGTCAGCCACCTTTTTGGAATCAGCTAAAACTTTAAAAATCATTCAATAGATTCTAATGTTAGCTAACTTTAAACAACATTTTTTTTACTAACCACAACTCCTGAGTGAAAGATATTTGGTTTTATTTCTTTCATTTTCAACTGATGTATACTGTATATACAGTACTGTACCGTAAAAATGCACAACGGAATTTGGCACAGCGGCATTACTATAACATTTTCAGATCTCCAGGTTTATATACAGTATGTGAGTTTATTTAAGTGAGAGATAAGCAAACCTATGTGGTAATTTGCAGACGTAAAGCAGTTGTATAAGTGGTTTAACTATGAAGTAAATCTATACATTCAGCAGACATTTCCAATCACAAATGAACTACAGTATCACAACACTCCTCTTAAAACTAATAAATTCGTGATGCTTTTTTTCAACAGACAAAAACATATCAAAATATCAAAATAATGACCATTCTGGGGTTTGAAGACAAGGATGAAACAACTGGACAAGAGATCAGAGATGTGAAACCAGAATAAGAAATGAAAGAGACCACTATTTTCAAATATCACGTTTTACAGAGAATGCAGCTTCTGGCTGTCAAAGAACAAAAATAAAATTCTACAATGAAGGCACACTCAGTATAGTCTTTGGTTTAAAGGATTCCATGAATCCTATGATATTCATTACTCCATACTTTATACTAGAGTCTGTTAGTAAGGTACAATAGGACCATCTTTCCACAAATGTCCTTGAAGATATTTCTTCTGACTGAATTAGTTCTTTCATTTTCACAAGCATCCATATAGCATCAAGTTTATATCTGAGCAGAAGAGTGGTTGTAAAAAATCTAGATGAGGATGACTGTAAAATTTAGAAGAGGAAAAATAAAAAACCTGCAGTAGGTGCCTAGTAGGAATATTGGTATATTACAATTACAGTAATGAACATAGTACAGTGGTCAAAAAAGATTTTGCAAGTCATGTTTTCAGTTAAGTTAGCAAATACATTATATATTTGCAAACAGTACTTGTTAAATGCACACTCTGAACCTATAATATCTTATTTCTACTTTTTTCCTCTTACTTAACTCACAGACTGCAGTCTTAAGCTGGAATGAAATTCGAAAGATTTTGAGTCCCTCTAGGAATCCCCAACCCTGCTTTGGAACTAGTGTAAAACGGGTGAATTTGCTAAGACAACGAAAAAAAAGACAGACTTTCTCAATGACGAAGAGATCAATGTGTTTCATGCGTAGGCTGAGGAACTGAAGCTAGTCTAGAACAAAGTAGGCTTTTGGAAGAGATGATTGAACTCTTCAATAACTCCTTCAGGATATTTTAAAGCCCCAGCTTTCCAGTTTCAGCAGAGAACAGGCCTGGGGAGACACTGTACATGCAAAGCAAAGCAGATTCGGCCCTGAAAATCACAGCACTTTTAAACACAAAGTTTTCAGTGTACAGTATGTGCACTGCAGATTAATTCTCATATTTAAATCACAAGTTAAAAGAAGTTAGCAGCCTCTGTGCATTAGGTTTTTCTTCAGGGTGGGGGGCTCCTGTCTGGGGTCCGCCCTGTATGATTTTCATTACTACCACATGTGTATTACTGCAAGGCGTTCTAGTAGAATTCTACAATGAGTTAAAGTTTGTGGCCTACAGTACCATTTAAATAGAATATTCCTGGTCTGTCAGCTTTTAAATCACATCCCATATTCCTCTGCCTTGTCTCTTTTATAAAACCTGGCATGTTTAAAAAATCTTATTTGAAGATGCCACTGTTGGTTGATGAAAATACCAAAAGGAAAATCATAAATAAGGAAAACTAAATTAATTTAATGTCGGAGGACGCAGTGCAATTTATGCCAACCATCTCATGTATTCATATCTGACATTCTTTATGTCAACTGGCAACATTGCTTTCCCTGTCTCTTCTTTCCTGTCTTTAAAATATGCCGACGTATCCCAGCAAATCTCTTTCCTTTTGGTAAGAGTTGCTGAAAATGTTGCATTCCTGTGTGTTATTTCCACATGGCCAGGAGTTTTGCTGGTGTGATGATTTGTCATACTATGACAGGCTTATGTAATACTAATCTTCATTATGTTTAATGTCATTCAGTCTGTACCGATCAAAAATATACCTGACTTGGACACTGTAGTAAATGAAGGATTCATTTCAGACTCAAATACAGAATAAGTGACCAAATTCACTTCATTGACATTTGGGTTGTTTGTAAAATTCTGGGTTTTTGGGAGTGAGATATATTGTCTAAGCAATAGTGTCAGGACACAATGTTAAAATATTTTTGAATAGCATACAGTAAATGTATCTGTGACACTCTGACCAAAGCTATGATGTATTAGGAAACTGGATTAATCAGGTGAGGTTAGGAAAGAGATGAGAAATACTGTCACACAAAGCAGAAGATAAGAGACCCATGTGTCATTATATCTTTTTTACATAAAAAAAGCTGTGGTACTTATACCCCAGATTTTAAAATGTATATCTACTTATAACCATTTAATATTTCAGAAAACACTCCGTGATTGTGATTATCTGAAACCAATTTATTGATTTCTGTTCTGCCCACCTGAGCTCTTATATCAGGATAGAACATAGTCAAGGTTGAAATGTTTCAGGTTTCCAAACAAACTGGTAGTAAAAAAATAGATTTATAGTACAAGAACTTTATGAAATGTTAGTACAACAAATGAAATTTGTATGCTGATTCAGTATTGACTGCTCCAAACTGTGCTCTCTTTCAAATCTCTTAGGCAAACCTGCCATCTTAAATAAGTTAAGGCTTGATAAGGTTAAATAGAAAACTGTTAGTAATCGTAAACTGATTGATTTACCTAAAGTCAAAAAGGACTTTCAGTCTCATAAAGAGATTTGAAATCTGGATGTGCTTGACATGACACAACATGTTCAGAATATCCTGCGTGAACAATTTATTGTTTTACTTCAGTAATTTAACTTGGTAATAAATGACCTTCAATAGCATAATTTGGGTAGAATAATAACTATTTTTGTGTGCTATGGCAAAGAATTCAGAAACTCTCTCTTCGCAGGTCTCTTTTATTCTAGCCCAGCTTTCTTCTTGTCTGGTTTTCTTATGCACACGATGGAGGCCACTACTAAAGTACTCTTCACTAATGAAACTAAGCTTGCTTTAAATAGGCTTCTATGATAGAAAGACCTATTGTGCTAATACATCAATCCTTGCTTCAGCTGTCACTTTTTATTAATGAAGCCATCCACTGTAGTCTGCTTTTTATTAGAGTACTTGCTAGTCTGTCTGGCTTTCAGTCAACAGGATAAGACAGAAGCTGGAATAAATAGCGAAGAAAAACAATAACATTGACAGATTCTCTCCGGAAGACGCATGGTTATAGATCATTTTCCATGATAGACATAGACATGCGGTTTAAAAAATATCAATGAACTCTCTTCCTTTTATTATTAGGTCAGTGAGTTATAAATGCATCTAATTGATCTCTTCATACTTTTTATCCAAGGCGTAGACCCACAGCCTTCACGTTCTTGGCTCCACTTCATAAATCTGGAGAGAACGTTTCCTTGCGGGAGGGAGGCTCTATCAATATTCCTTTACAAGCCTTCCGGGACACCTGGGACAGCCAGAGGCTCACTCTGGGAGCTCGTCCAACACAGCAAGGCCCCTGCCTCTGCAAGGGGAAGGTGGAACTGAGAATACATCAACAAGACATCCTGTCTTGGAGCACAGTACTGCAAGGGATTATTGCTTAATCACAGTTACTTTTTCAATTATATTAAATATATCAAAATATCATTTTCCTGGTGGATTGGAGTTTAAATTCAGTAATTTAAGATGCAGGTACTTAGGATTGTTCTTGCACCTCTTTATATAAACTTAACCTCATAAGATCTCAGAATATTATGGACATACTGTATTTTGTTAGAAAGTGACATGCTCTTTTTGTGTAGGAGTGTCTACTTCCACACAGAAACTATACTGACGGCTCCTTTCTCACACATGGAATCTCACTCCCTCTGAGTGCTTCAGAGAACACTTATCCAGTTTTCCCAATTAGCAGGCGGCCATCTTTGCTCATCACTGCTGAGGAAAACTGTCAAATCTGGGATGGAGGCCTTTTAAGTAATGCCCATAACATTGGTCTCCTGATTTCGCCAAGTGGTGCTGGGAGAATTAGTGTCAACCAAGGAATTTTACTTCACAATTACTTACTTTTGCTTCACAGTTAATGTGCGGCATTGTGACGTTAAAAACAAAATTGGCATTAGAGTACAAGTCCCAACACAGACAAGCCGGAGAGTCTCACAAGCACGGTATTACATAGTTCAGATATGGGAATGTGTAAAATGTCAAATCTGCAAAAAACGAAAGTACCATTTGTCCCAGTTTTCAGAACTTTTATGTTTTTTGTTTGTATTAGTTGACGTTGTTTTGCTTCAGTTTAAATGTGCACCTTTAGTATGAAAGAGCAGTAAGAGAAAACATTTAGGGAACAGGGAAATTGAAGTACATTTTTCCCCTAAGAGGGCTGCAGCTGATACCACTGATAATGACCCACTTTGCTGCATCCCATTTTATCAGTGACTAATATGTATTCAGTAGTTTGGCTTGATCCTAATAAAGATAAGTATATTTGGTGTAGCCCGACTGGCCGAGTTAATTTTGGCACCCTCGCTGTGAGGCAGGGAGTTTCTCCAAGGGTGTACAGTAGATGGGGTGGTGGGAGGGGCACAAGAGAGATGGATAACAGAACGTACCGGACGCGAGACATATGCAGGCAAGAGAAACTGCAAGTTATAATCTAATCTTCCTCCTGAACATTCTGTTATAACTTATAATAATATAATAATAATACAGTCATAACAATTCCTTACACTTCTATATGGCTTTTCTGGACAATCCACTCAAAGCACTTTACAGGCAATAGGGACTCCCCTCAACCACCACCAACGTGCAGCCCCACCTGAATGAGGCAATGGCAGCCATAGTGCACCAGTGCACCACACAGCTATCAGCAGGGAGGAAAACCAGAAAAGTGGAGTGATGAAGCCAGTTTAGAGATGGGGATTATTAGGAGGCCATGATTGGTAAAGGCCAATGGGAAATTTGGCCAGGATGTTAGGGTTACACCCCTACTCTTTTTGAGGAAACACCCTGGGATTTTTAAATGACCACAGAGAGTCAGGACCTCAGTTTTACATCTCTTCAAAAGGACAGCACCTTTTTACAGTACAGTGTCCCCATCACCATACTGGGGTATTAGGACCCACACAGACCACAGGGTGAGCACCCCCTGCTGGCCCCATTACCACCTCTTCCAGCAGCAACCTGCTGGTTTCCCATCCAGGTACTGACAAGTCCCACACCGGCTGATCTTCAGTGGGTTGCCAGTTGTGAGCTGCAGGGTGAAAGCTGACATGTTATGATTCCGCTAACCTTAATCCATCCCCTACCCCAGAAGGAAGTCAAGGTCAATGTCCTCCTGGATCAATGGACTCTTTGCATGAATAATTAGAAAGAGAGGACCTGGATTGGTTTTCTCAACCTTCCAGAAATATTTAAATAAATAATAGAAATGATGAAAAGAATAAATTATTTACCATTCTCACCGTTGTATTTCACTACTGCCAGTTCTAAAGAGCCTTCTTAGAATTTTCAAAGTTACAAAAGCGTTTTTGGCACTTTTTAGCTTTTTTTTTGTACCTTTGTGGTATTTATGTACTTTTTCAGTACTTCTGGGAAACCGGTTTAATCAAATAAAACACTACTCCTGCGTGCTATAGAGAGGAGGGTTTAGGTCTGTGAATGGTCAGAAATCGCTGAGTGACAGCTGTTTCAACCCGTTAGATGAGTTTTTCTGTAGCTGGTAGATTTAACTTATAGGGGAGCCTCAATTAAGGGCCATCTTAATTGCATTGTGTATTGTTTTTATAAACTTGCGAATATCTGGAGTAAACTGAAAGCACTTTTTTCAAGGTAAGAGTAAACGTTCTTTATGTGTTTTAGCGAATTTTTGCTTTCGCGCTTGCATTTTGCTGGAGAACCGATAAATTATATACTTTGGTGCCTCTCTAAACTGAAACGCGAGATGCATATCCTATGGGAAAAAAAGGTTCATTTGCTGTATGCTGATGTATCTAGTTAAGAAACAGTTCTAAAAAGCTTAGGTTGTCTTGTGTTTTGAGATATATAGTCCGTGGTGTTGTGTTTTCGAACTTCAAGCTAACTTTACCCCGGTTATTATTCACCGGTTGTGCAGTTTCTTCCTGAAGTGCTGTTTTCAGCATTGTTTATTTCAGCATTTATTACAAAATAGTTTCACTGTAGTAAAAACAAACTTAATGGTTTAGAGGATTTGGGAGATCACTTGCATTTACGATATTTTGAGAACCAGTTAAAAATTGTTGCTTATGGTTATGAAAAGTGCTCATTTAAGTGCTCAAATACATACAAACGTACGTACGTTTAGGTGGATATGCCTACCCAGGCGTCTATACTAGATACCCCCCGCCCGGTATCTAATATGTGGAGCTAGTAACCTTTAGACCACTGTCAAGGATAAATATCCCAAACTGCACTAATGTGGTGCATCATTACTAATGTATAACCTGTCAATTTATGGGAACTCTGAAGATATCAGGGGCTAATATCAACTGTATAATTTATGTGGCAAGCATATAATTTAATACCTCCCACCGGAGGGGTAAGCTAGACCTAAGAACTTAAAAGCTGTGGCATTTTTATATAAATCTTTTACATCATGTCCACTACCTCAAGAATTCATTGAACAAAGTGTAGTATTGCACACTAATAGCTATTAATTCAAATTCAAGAAAAAGAAGAAAAAAAGTCAAGAAAATGTAACAGATTGTTGCAGCTAGTTTTAATTTTAATTATTTTTTTTAAAAAAATTCGAATGTTTTCGACTTAGCTGGTGAATTGTCATCCATATTGTCAGAGTTGACACGTCTAAGAAAATGGCAGGAAATGACCCTCAAAGAAAAGAAACAGATCACCTCCTTCGGATGGTTTCTTTAAGGTAAGAGGAAAACGTTGAATTCATAAGGTATGGTCAGTGAATGAAACAGACAAATCCATTATTACGACATTTGTAATGGACACCATAAATATATACAGTATGTAATTCTTCTTACAGTATATGTACAGTATAACTGTTTTTTTTGTCTTGACTTTGTTTTCAACTTGCTTACTTTCCTAAATATTAACAGAGTCTTTTTTTAAAAATTGGGCTAATAACTGACATGATCGCTACAGGGATCTTTAGTAAAGATTGGCAATTGCAAAGAAACCACAGACTTGTGTAGCACGGACTTATTGAAGAGAACCTCCAAGACTACTGTCAGTTTCGGTGGAGGTATCTTGGATCATCGTCATATTATCTTTTAGGCTCATCTTGCTAGAGACTGGAAAACTGCAAAAACAATAATGAAATAAGATTTGTCCCCACAGTCAAACGTGTGTAGATTGGCTATCTATAGGAAGAATAACTGTGTTTTATTGGTATCATTCTTTTTCCAATATTGCTTGGTGCCCATGAGATTTATGGCACATGTTAATTGAGTTAGTTTCACTGAGACTTTTACTTCACAATATGTGTCACTGTAAAGTTAAAAACAAAAGAGTGCAGGCCCCAGTCTCTTGTAAGCGTTATTACATAGCACAGATATTAATGGGAATGTGTAAAATGTCAAATCTGCAAAGAGTGTTTTTTAATTGTGTTTGTTGATGTTGTTGTGCTTCAGATTAAATGCACAGCTGGAATACTCCTTCAGTACAAAAGTCCAGTAAGAGAAAACATCAGGGAATAGAGAAATTGAATTACAGACCCAACTTGGAACACATTTCTTAGACTTGTCTTTTTTGAAAATCTCAATCATATTGTCTACAAAGGCAAATGCTTTGACTTACAATTTAGGTTCTTATGTGTATTAAGGCATAAAAAGACACTTTACTCCACTGAACTCCAAAAGTCTCTTTAATTTACATATGGTACAAGTCATTATCATTTTGGTACAGGAACTCCATCTTTTTTTAAGTTTGTCCTGATTTGAGATTTTCGCCCCCTGAATCCACATCATTTTGTTTCTTAACGCACTTCCATAGCTACTTTCCTGTGGGTATTTAAACGCATTTCAGAGTTATATGCAACATGTTTAAAAAGGCATTTTTCTACAGAAATAATCTCAGTTGTACATGTTCAAACATAATTGTACAGCAAGCGTTCTTACAGCTCTTCTGAGGGAGGTATTAGCAGATGTAAGATTTGAATAGACTAGGCTACTGAATTATTAGGTTCCTTAAATAATGGCTTTAGATGGCTCCTTGATTGGCCCCTGTTCTTCTTTGAAGAAGGCTCCACGGCCGAAACGTTGTGTTTTCTTTCTTCTCTTTTCAGCATGGAATAAACCTATTACTTGTTCCTTAAAATTAGAAATGCATCACAAACAGCTTCACCACATGAATGTTCCTGCCAAGTACAAAATTCTTTTTCATACAAAAGACATATTTTTATTGCTGTCAATAAATAAAAATCTCTTAGCGTCATTTATAAAATAAGGCATTATATAGGATCAGCCCATTTACCCAATTACTAGTACAGGTAGTTCCTAAAATTGGTTGTGGGGCATTGTACTACATAGAATATAAGAAATCAAACACTCTTTTCCTTGTGAACAAACTGGCCACTCAGTAATACATGCAAATGTGTAGGGCAACTTGCTTGAGAATCACAAGAGGGACAATTGGGGCATGTGTCTGAAAACAATAACTTTGAAGCAGTATTATCAATATAATTCACACAATTGAGTAATAAATACTTTTCATTCTTTTCATCGCACAGACATGCACATTTAGTATTATGGGAGTGTAACAGGGTTTGTTAGGTATAGTACAGTAGGTTAAAAATAAATACTCTCCCTTTGAGAAAACATGCTTTCACATACACATCAGGTACTGTACTGTGCCCTGATTTTCCACACAGTGCACCGGCTAGGTCCGGTAACTGATAAGAAATGACACCCAACATGCTTCCGACAGCTGGATAATGAATGCTCACCATATAAAGAGTGGGGAAATGCACAAGCGCAAAGAGAGTAAAGCCTAAGCTACAAAAAAAGCTATCAAAATGCAAAGCGTGTTAATAGAAACTAATAGAAAAAATGCAGTCTTTCAGATGGTGTTTTTACAACACAAGTGTAGAACAGATCACTGTGTCCCAGCAATTCCTGCCAACAAAAATGACAATGAACACTGACAAGGAGTCACTCAGTGTCTCTCCCAGAACATTACCACCCTATGAGGTGAGATGTTAAATAGTACAATGTCATTTTCTAGGTCATTTCTAAATGATATCATGTGTGTACATCTTAGAATTAATTTTGGAAGAGTTCTGCAATATGTTCCAGAAAAAAAAAACTTTGCTTAAGAACCTGCACATACTCCATTACATTATCTCGGGATTTTGTCATTAGGGGCACAAATTAAAATAAAAAGCTAAAGACGTTTAGCTCTTTTAAAACTACACTTTTAAAATAAATACAGTATTTGTTAGGTTCCTGATTTTGTTTTAAAATTTCAGCCAATTACTGTATATAAATACTTTCCACTAGGATTTGTTTGAATCTGATTTAACACATTAATCGTCATTGTAAATGTGAACATGTTCTCAATTTAATAATCTGGTTAAAAAAGTATAAATTTCGTTGTAGACATCACATGTTAAAAAGTCAGAATTGTGGCAACATCATAACAGGAAACACCTGATTTGGGGCATTTCTTCACTGTCATTTTGTTCACGTTTTGTGCTTGGAAATGGTGATCTGAATAAGTTATAATAAGAGGCAGTAATGGAATCTGAAGAAGAGAACTGCAAGTACAGGAACTACTCAGAGACTTCTGTCTGGCTCTCTCAGCTACACGTCTGCTCTGTCAAACCAGGACAATATTATTATTTGGCAGTGAATGCAACACAGAAATGTTATTTTTAAACCTAGAACTGGAAAAATCCAATCTTTCTACATTTTCTTAAAAATGTCTGCAACTCAAACTAGATTCAGCTTGCACAGGCTTTTCGTAAACTTGTAACATTCTTGTAAAAATGATTACTGACCGTCCAGCAGCTGTTTATGATCAGAATTCTGTTAGCCTCGCAAGGAGGTGAAAACATTTGCTGCTGCCTGAGGGACTGACTTTGGAAATGCGAATACAATGAGTTAGGGACCCCTGAGATATCAACATCTTGACTTTTAAAACTTGTCAAGACGCCATAAGGACTCTCCATGCTGACTTAGAAAGAGGCTGTCGTCTTTGCTAGGCGTACGTGGTGTGAAATACTGTGTGCTTGTAGTTGGTGTTCTCTTGCCTCCTGGAGTCAGCCATACTTTGTGTGAGCATCCTGTCCATAATAGCACACCTGCAGCAGAATGGCTATGTCAATACAGATCTGCACGGTACCACACAACCAGAACTGGGCAGGGCTCTCATTGACAACAAAATACGTCGTCTTAAAGACGTCTCCAGCTGTCCACAGCAACACCATCTTTATACTGAAAAAGAAAATGGGGGGAAAAAAAGGGAATTACTGAATTATTAAAATTAAGAGCTAATCTTAGAAAAAAAGTTCTGTCTGAAACGCTACTTTGTTTGATTTTGTCATTTTAGGTATTGTAATGCTATCTGAGGTAGACATAACGAGGGGGGGGGGACTTCTCGTTAGAGTTGGGCCTGTTGCTAAGCAACCACAGCTGTAGGAATTAAGTGATCTAACGAGCAGCAGCTGTGGGCATTTAGCAACAGGCCCTTCTCTAACAAGACATTCCTCAGACAGCATTATGGTACAGTATATATTATTGGTACAGATACCAAAAAGAGTAACAATGTGATAAACATAGTAAGTGGCTTTTTTATTTTCATAATATATGTTTTTATTGTTGCACACTTGTGTTTTGTCATGTTTGTCAGATAATGGTCAGATATTCATTTCTATTGAGAATGGCAGGCATGATGTGTTGGTACCGTAATTTGTAATATAAGGATAAAACAGAGCAGACACAAGCACGCGTAATGCAGCTGGTAGATATACTTGCAAGTCTAACTTTCATGCAGAGAGAAAAGGTTGTTTTTTAAAGCCGTCTTTTATAGCCAGTGTAACACCTTCATAGACATTATGCACAATATGCAACATTCATACTAGCTTACGATTATGTGATTATTTAGGTCTTTATGAGTACTTATGTAATTATAAGTATTGCTAATAAAATATACATAAAACCTATTTTACTGTATGTATGTCTCTGCAGTATCTTCTATAACAAAGGTTATGAAGAATTATGAATGTTATTGCAACATATGTAACTTCCATGAAGCCTTACCACATTCAAGTAAAGCATTATCAGAAAATATACAGTACATACAGTTTTCATTTATTTGTTATGAAGCAGCATGTCTGGGAATAGTTTGCACCCATTCTAAGGTGTGTTTCTGAAGTTACTATTCTAGGTGGTTGAATTTCTCTGTAAGCAGAACTCTTTAACCTTTCCATTTTAGCTTTTACTGAAGAAAATAAACGGCAATAGTCTGACAAGTGTCATAATCATTGATTCTTCTGCATGGTAATCATGAGATCCCTTAGAAAGACACCAGAGGGTATGTCTTCTTAGAAAAAATTAAGGTAATTCTGATAGCTTCCTTGAAAACAAGATTACCTAACTAGTCTCTTGACCCCCCCAGAGCAAAACTGCATCTTCACAGAATAGGTTTATGAAACACATTAACTACTAAAGGCACCTCTACAATGGGAGAAAGCCCGAGGGTTATAAAAGGCACATGATATAGTTGTCCTCAATATTTCTGGGCAGTGAAAGAGTCTCTAGTGGCAGGATCTCATAATGAAGTTGAATGTGTCAGTCGTTACCAGCTGCACAAAATCCAAATGCCAGCAATGAATCACTAAGACCTGACAAGTCTCTTTACGGCTCACGTCGGTTCCACAGAAATGATTAAGTAGCCACTGGTGAGGGCCACTTTATTTCCTCACGGTACGCTTCGTGTTTGCATTAAATTGAAACACACGAGCAGGCACCAGCAAATGTGAAGTTCTGGAGAAAATACGATGTGACTACAACACTGGGTCATAAAGTTACTGTTTCAGAAATGCAGACAAACCTTCCTAACAAAGGAGAACACAGATCACTGCAATGACATACCGGCAAATCATATTTTATATATCAATGACAAACACTTCATAATTTGATAACTTCATAATTCATCTACGTTGAACAGAACAGGGGTCTTTTAATGTTATTTTTGTTGGGAAAAACTAATTTAATTTTCTTCATCATCTGTCACTCAGTAGTGAATAATATCCTTACTACAACAGAAAGTATTGTTGAATGCATAACGTGTACATACAGTATAAATACTATACCTGTATATCGCTATAGACAGTAATAAGTTATATAACAGTACTGGTTTCCTCTCTTAATGGAGACAAACAGTAAAGAAAGACGACAATTCATGTCAATACAGTCAATAATATGATAAAAGCAACTTATTTTCTTTGCATGGAAAAAACTGTTCAAAACTTTTGCTAAGTGGTAATAATTCACTGCGTAGGCAGTTGAGATTAGTTGTTCTTGGCTTCTTGTGCAAATTGCCTGAAGTTGTGCTTGTAAATCAATTTCTATGGCACCACGCTCCCATAAAATCAAAGAAAAATTAACATGTTGATTAGAATGGGCTTCCTATTTGGAATGGAGCAGCAGTACCTTTTAATTCTGACAGGACATGGAGGTAAACCCATTTGTCAGTTGCTTTAATAGTTTGTGAAGACCGAGATGCCTGCAGTGTTTCAATTTCATAGAGTCCCTGTGGACACCAGGTATACAATAAGCCATCTCATTCTCTGTTATTGTGTTCAGCACACTATGTACCTGTACCTCAAAATACACACATCTATAGCCACTGAGCATACCTCAGCGACATATATAATTATGTATATAGAGCCATTTAAAATCAGCCAGCTCCTTTGTTTCCCTTAAAGCCAAGAGTTCTTGCTCTTCCTTCAGATAATTAAAAACAAAAATAAAACTTAAACCTTAAACTTCATTGCATAACTTCTTATTCATTCCTGGGTTCTCTCCAGAAACATCCTAGTTGCTGTCGTGTCTGCATCATTCACTTTACCCAACAATAAAGTAGATCAAAAATAGCACAAAAAACTTGAAGACAATTGTTTTGGCATTTGCCAATTTGAAATAGAAGTGTGATTCTAATTAAATGTTACAAATAAGAAAACTCTTGTGTTCTTTTAAGTAATTCTGTTAATGCTGGAGACCAATTAAATAGTCAGAACATTAAGCTTGGACCATCATTAATGTAATGCTGGCTCTTTTCATGGATCACAATGTGCACAAGAATGGTGCTACTTAATGTGTTGCACAAGCCAAAGATGTACAGTATGCCGATAAGTCATAAATAGGTAGCAATGTTTTGTTTTACATTACGAAGGCTGTTCCATTTTATTTCTAATGAACAGGCACTTTAAGTTTTTTCCTTGTGCCCAGGGATAAGTACAAGTACCTTGTCATTACCATTTTATACAAAGCTGTTTTTAATGCCTTTCATTTTGGCTGAAATTTTGCTCCGCGTTCTCCTCTCAGTAGAATCTGTGGATGTCACTTAGCTCAATTGAAAACCTGAACTGTGAAACTCTCCATTTCTAAACTTGGCTTTGAAGAAGTGCCAGGAGAAGGGTAAATGAAAGTACCTTATCTAAAGTGAGCAAAAGCAATCTGCTGCACCCCTCCACCTCAGTGAGCCTCCAGAACATGGGGAAAAGACAATATAGTTGACACTAAATGAAAAATCTGATTGATTGAAAATTTGTTCAAAGATATGAAGCCCAGTGTATCTGTCCCACACAGCTGTTAAAGTGGGCTACAGGGACAGTTCTTTATTGATCTGATGTCTCCCTGTGGGGGTTACTTAAGGGAGAAATATTCTCAAGGAACTTGCTAATCAGATGTCTTTTGATTGAAAGCTGTCATTTATGCTTTTAAGACATTCAGTGTGGCATGGGCCACAATTCTGAAAGACGGATTGGTGAGATCTAAGAAACCTGGGCTCTAACTACTTGTATCCATGTGCACAGCCATTCCCCCAGTACACATGTTGTGTGCAAACATGGAAAGTAACAGCCACAGGTCAAAAAGCCTATTTCTAACACTATAGTTAGGTAAGATAAACTAGAAATTGGCATTGGGCATAGCAATGAGCACTGGGGCTTCGCTGTTTCTGGGTCCTGGGTTAGGCTGCGGACAAGGGCTCCTTCTTTGTGGAGATGTCCATGTGGGTTTTTTTCTGTTTTCCTTCCGCTTTCCGAAGACACGCTGGCTAAGCTAATTGTTGTATTGAAATGTGCCCGCAGTTATGCTTCTGGGATAGGTACTCTGTTACTGTGACCCCAACAAGAAATAAGTGGCTTTCTGATTGATGGAAGACATGAAAGATAGTTTGTGCCTCTCTATATAACTGAGTGCTCAGATCAGTTCAAAAATGCTTAGCACCTCATCAAAAAGACCATTTGTTCAATACCGTGAGGTAATAAATGTGAAAAACAGTGAGCAATTAATGGGTAGCCTGCTGAAAATGAGAATTTAACACATAAAAGTTAATGAACCCAAGGTATGCCACTGTAGGTATGTAGCAGATATAAAACACAATCTCAGAGACACTCATGCAGGCTACAGACATATGACTGCATGGCTGGGTTTAATGTGCTTTTAAACTTCATCAAGTAATCCAATGCACAACCTGAAGCTTCAAAAGGAGCTTTTGAGGATGCAAGATCTGTTCATGTTCCACTTCAATACACCAAATGTTGATAAAGAAGCTGAAATTTATAGATCTGTTGCCAGTTTGGAAAATGAGGTCTTTCAACATGAGCCAAGACTAAGAAAAGACCCAGTAATATTAAATGTCAGCAAGCACCTAAATGTCCAGAAACCCAATGAACACACTTCCCCCGAGTCTCCTACTGTACATTGAGGACTTAATCAAAAGCAATGAGTGGGGAAAAAAGATCGGGAACTATGGTTCTTTGTTAACTGTTCTTTTGCGAATAGGTTTGACAGACTCCTAAAAGTTAAGAGGAGAATAAATATTTTGAATTGTATTTTGAGTTGTTTTTTTTTTATTTTCCCTGAAAAGATCCTTCTGCTTCTTAAATAGTGCCATGATACGCTCTTCATTTAAAGTAGTAAAGTCGTAAAGTCCCGTCATAGATCTGTGTTAATTCAAGAGACTCTTAAAAGGTAGTAGTGTAGAGTAGTGGTTAGAATCCTGCAGTTGGGGTCAAATCCCAGGTAGGGTACAACTATTTTCCCCTTGAGCACTACACTTCACTCATACCGATGGCTCCTAGATAAATGGGCACAAAAGCAAGTAGTCTTTGATAAAAGTGTCATTATTAATGATTTTCTAATTATCTTAAGAATTTGGGGTCCGTTAAAGGAAAGACCAGTACATGCAACAGTGTTGTCTCACCAAGAAGGAATGTGCTACACAATCTCAATAAAAGATGCTGTCTTTCAACTTCAGTTAAAGTATAAGAAATGAAAACTATGGACAAGCGTGTATTTGACAGTTGAGGACTCCAGTTACAGTACAAGGAAAATACAGGTCACCTTCCCAACATTCAGACAAGGTTAAATGAAAGTATTATATTATAAGCCTTAAAAAAGTTGAACTCGGGAAAGTGCAATGTATGCATTTAATGAAAAGAAAAGCTTTATGTGGAGGAGTGGAGAATCTGTCTAATAATGATTCAAAATTTAAATGAAAGACCCTGATTATGAATCACAGCCCAGCACATTTACTGGATGGAAAATGGAAAAAAAAACTTTCCAATACAAATATGAGCATTCTTTTGACTAATGAGACTGCAAAAAAACAGATATTAAATATTTTCAACAACAAAAGCTGTTTGTTTTTGGCATGAATTCCTGCTACCCAGATGATTTCTTTAATTGTTACTTCAATTACTGGGCAAAGTATAATAAAAAGAGAAATAGCTTTTTTAATTTGTGAAAAAAATGAAATTATCCCTGATATCCTCTCCTATCTGCTGTTCCCAGAAATGTAGTTATATTTCTAGAAATACTAATGGTGTATTAAGGTGAGCAGTCAGTTAGCACTCTGATTCAATCACATCTCTCATGTTGATCAGTAAATAAAAAAAGAGATTGGAGCAGTTTGTCCTGAAATGCTTTTAACCTTCTGATGGAGATCAACTATTCGCACAACAACAACTTAACTCTAGAGCACACTAACATCATTCTTGTTAAGTTGCCAACATACTGTCCAGCACTGTACAAAAGCAAAAAAAGGTTGTGCTGTTTAGGTTTAGAAGGGTATTTATAAGTTCCACGAAACCACAGGATTTTAAAGCCTTCTATGTGTCAAAACGGCATTCAGGGCACCATCCATCCACCAGTAATTCCAATTTGGAGTTTAAACCTGCTCTTAGCCATTGCATTGCAGAGAAACAGGGATTACAACCTTTGTATAAAGGGTAATTCTGTTTGATCTCTTTTACCATTAGAAATAAATCCTTTCGGTTGATCTGTCAAGGGCTTTTAAAATACTCAGATGGTTCATCTAGCCTCTACACACAGAACATGACTAGAGGTTATACTGCATTTAACCATACTGTCTAGGCATCTACCGAGTACAAGACTGGAAAGCAATTGCAAACAAAGATGCAGTGCTTGAAACTTTACTACCCTAAGAACTAACACCAACAGATGTAAAACCTGTACAAAGATTGGAATATTCTGAGTCTGAATAACCTGAATATTAAAAACAAATCAGTAACAGTTTATTTCTTGGCAGTTAAAAAACGTATTACAAGTACATATCAAAGTTAGGTGTTAACATTAAAATACCCAGCATTGTAAGGGCTTTAAATGTAGATGTGCATCCATTATGCTGACAATAAATCTTTCAGGATTTGTGTTCTTCCAATAAATACTAAGAAGCAAATTAAATGGTACATCAACTACTCAGTAATCCACCCACAATAGGGATGTCCATTCTAGAGCCTGTCATAGAAGGATCTAAGGAAAATCTCTCAACATTCTTGCATGAGTAGTACTGTACTTAGAACTACCAGTTCCCAGTTCATTTTCTTGCTTGAGTTTCTGTTCAGTATGGCTTGGACAAATGGTCAATCTTGCAAACAAACAAGTACCAAGGTTTTCTAGCAACATAGTCTACTATTTCTGCTCCCTTTATTTTCATCCAGTTGATTGCTTTCCATGAATTCCAAGTCGGTTAAATGCTGATAAGAACACTTGACAGTAATTGGGATTTTAGTATCTGTCTATGAGCTTTGTAAGTAAGAATGAGATTATAAGCTTATTTTGAAATGAAAGTGGAAATCTGATAAGTGGAAGGCATACCAAGAAGATGAATTGTTCAGAACAATGAAGATTAAAAAAAAGCAAAAAGCATCACTATACCACAATTCCCTTGGTGGTTAAACAACGTGAACAAACTCTAAAGCAAAATATACACCTTCATAACAGACTCTCCTCCGAAGGAGTAATGAATTCCCCTGATTAATCAATCCAAGCTCAAGCAATAAAGCCCATCTCCCCTGTTACTGATGACAGCTACTAGCAACAGCCTCTGCAGACTAAATGGGGACGTTTCTCATACACTGGGGGAATCAAAGCAGCGAGTTACTGCTGGCCTAATAGAGAGATTACAATTCTGTCAGCAGATGAAACCAGCAAGCAAGCCTGCACATTACTTAAAAACAGCACTGCAATTTCCCGCAGGCGACAAAGTAGCAGAACTAACATGGGGAATATCTATGCCTGGTCTGGAGATGTAGATCTCTCATGTTTGAAGGACATGGGTATGGGATGGATTGGACTCATTCCTGAACTTCAGAGGCATGGATAAATGCTGATTATTCATAAAGTATGAAGCACATGTAATCAGTGTGCTTGTAATTGGGATTACTGTTATACAATAAACCACCTTGTAGGTAAAAAAAGAAAATCTTCTTTGCTTGAAAAATATCAGCTATGCTGTGGTTGCAGTTTTTATGTACGATAATTTGAAATAATGTACTGAAGTTTTTCATACAGCCATATTCTTTTCTGTGTGAACAGAAAGCATCTTTGATTTCTTGTCCATGTTTTATCACAGGGGAAACTTATCTTGACCTTACAAGGTTTCAAAAAGTTTTCAGTTCTCCTGACTGAGAAAATGATAATGGAGACTTGGGTTTCATTCCAACCAATGAGAAAAATTACTTAATACAGCTATATGCAGGAATCTCTTGTTTCAAAGCTATTAAATGTGAAACTATATACAGCTCTTATTGGAAAAGTAAAAAAAAAACACTTTTCTCTTTCCTTAACTGATTTTAATGGCCCTGTAAACCTATTCTAACGAAAGATGTACTACTAATATTATTTAAATTAATTGCACGAATAATGTGTGAATCCAACAATCTCAAGAGCTTCAGTTCTGAGACGCTTTGTAAAATGAAATCACAATGTCACAATGTATGTGGCACAACAAATAGCTCCAGTTAATTCCCTGTACTGTGCACATTTCAAACAGGTAGATATTTAAGGCGTTTATTCAACAGAATCTTTTATTATATATAATTATAGAATAGATCAACGTGGGCAGTGCATCAGAACTCAATTACCTTGCGGATTTCCTGCGGCTTTATAAAATAAACTAGCTTGAAATCCTGCCAGGACTCTGTTTTCTCACCCCTGGCAATGCCAAGAACATCGGTAATGAGTGCCACACCCAGACTCCAAAGAATCAAATCAATGCCGTTCTTATTAAGGAACCTGTTGCACCTTTCATTAGTGATTAAATTGGTGTGGAACCCACAGCATGTAAATTATACACTCCCTGCCTACTGTACCTCATTATTCTTTTGCATTCATGTTTTTATGTCCCCTTTTACTAACTACAGTGTAAAGAAAGATTTTGTGGTTGGACAGGAAGTAAAAATATTACAGGCGCCCTTGACCATTGGTCTTGGATTATGCAAAGCAAAGAGAGCATTACCCATATTCACAGAGTGGCGCCACTCCAGTCACAACAGTGTAAAATGATAAGGAACTTAGTGTAAGTGCAGTGCTTGAAGACAAATCCGAGAAGTTTAATGTCTTTAATTCAAAATTTACAATTCAGGGCATATATTCCCTTTCATGTTTCTGTACCACTTAACAGTAACATGCATGAATGCATATTATACAAATATTGCTATAAGAGATAATACAGGATTTCATCAACTACAGTTTAGAATTTCCACTGATTTATACAATATTAAACTAGGGAGCAGATACACAGATGCAAATTAGAAGCAGTCCTCGATTTATTTAGCTAAATTAAAAGTAGGTAGTCTGACACTGCCTTGTGTCCAGTGGTTGTGAGACAGCTTTCTGATGGATTCTGATGGATGACTAAGTCTATGAAACCACTGGTAGATTCCTTGGCAGACAATTTAAATCAACAGTTTTACAAGAAAAGTTCTGACATTTATTAAATCTGATGTTGCACTTGGGATGTCTAACTCGGAAGATGTTTTCCTTATTGAAATTGTTTTGTTTTTTTTAATGGACACATTACCTGTAGTATCAAAAGATATACCATTTTAGAGTCTGGTGTAAATTATTTTTCTTTTAATTTCACACGGTATATGGCAAATAATGCAGAAAGGAGGTTGAGGGTAAGTAGAAAGATTTTAGCAAAATAGCTGAACCTAACTGTAACCAATATTGACAACTGCTCACAAGGGTGGTGATCAGAAAGAAAGTATCTATTCCAGTTGTACCAATTTGGCTTCAACCAGCAGGGGTTGCTGTGCTTTGAATGGGGGCTCTCCCAAGAGCATAGGCTAGTGCCTGTTTCCAGGCCTAGGAATAATTCCTAGATGCTAGATGCTAAAAGCTGTACAGTACACAGGTGGAGGCAAGAGACTAGAGTCTAGATCAAAACAGAAGGTTGAGAAAAATACATTAAAGGAATAACCCGAAAGCACACACAGATCCTGTGGGCCGATTGTTTGCCATTCTACATTATAAATCACACCACAACATCCTATATTAAAGAGAAAACATCAGAGGGCAGGCATTCTCTTGCACACATAACCAAACCATATGCACATAATCCATAGAGATAAAAGCATACTCTTTCCATTGATCGAATGTTGTAATATTGGAAAGAATGCATTTTTTTAGGTCAGTTGATTAAGAATGCTAAAGAACGCTTTGAAAAAAGTGAATTGATCCCACTAAACTTTGAAATAAAGATGCATGTAAGAGCTCAGAATGGAATTAGCGCTCTAGTTAGATAACGGCTAGCTGTCTAGTCTTAGCCTCTAATGTATTCATCTGCACGTACAGATACGTTTGAAGATAAGTCTTTTAAGGATTAGCAGCAATATCATGCCGAGTGTCATAATACCACGGCTAGGTTAGTTAACAAAACCAGTTTAGAAATTCTAGACATTTCTGGAATTGGCTAGAAATCCTCCTCTTTAGACAGTTTCTTAACCAGCGCAAATTCATTAAACAAAGCAAAAAATTTCAACAAGCACAGAGCTCCCCAGGCATTTATACAAGTGGAATCATTTTAGAAAATGTTCTTGTTCCCCTGAGTACAATTCGCCCTGCACATTCTGAAAGTAACAGCAAATGTTAAAGGAGAATATCTTGCAAAAGGAAGTACAGGTATGAAAGAGCATAGAAAACTAGCAATTTTACATTATTATAGTAAACGGATTTTATTGCATAGCCAACAGTTGTCCTATAAACATTTAGGCCCTTGAAGGGTGTATACTACAAGTTGCAATGTAAAATATTCAGATACACAGTCCATGTAATATGTATAAATGTCACGTGTAATGTATTCAGATGCTATAAATTCAGTGTCCAGCATCTTCAGGGCTTTTTGCAGCTGCATTCATAATAAAGTTATTCATTTATTCTTATGCTAGCAGTTATCTGCCTCAGAATAAAAAATCTAAACAATCTTAACTATTAGGCTTCAAAATACATCATTTAAAGTGTAACATTATTAATAACAATTTAGAACATGCTCTGTAAGCTAGTAGTTATATTTACAACTTTTTCATTTTACATTTTTGATACCAATAAAGAGAGCTCAAAGTTTAAAAGGACACTTCCCTGATAGGGTACAATGCAAAGAGATATCACTGGTATTCTTGCAGTCTCTCTGTTTTACAGAAACTGTCTAGAAATTTGTATTTTTTTTCCTTTTTCCCCATTACATTGTTAAAGTTAATCTTGAGTTCTGGATAAGACATAAATGTACAAATGTGTGCTGTGCCAAGAAAAACAGGCATTCCCAAAGACCAACTTTTATCACTCCAGACACACTGCAAGGAGAAGCCTATGGAACAGTGAAGATTGATTATATACAGTAATTCAGGCATTGTAAGTTGATCATGCACTTACAATTGAGAAATACCTGTGGGATTAGGTACTCAAAATCATGAAGCACTTCTTTACACTAAGGGTCATATGAGTCTATAACAAACGGCTCGGCCACGCTGATAAAGCTGATTCCCTGAGATCCTTCACGAAACAGCTGGATGAGCATCTGCAGGCTGCCAGCGTCCAAATGAGCAAGATGGGTTCGGCAGCTCCCTTTCATCTGTACCCTTCCTTCTTCGTCAAAGAAAAGGGAGGTGAAACCCTCTTAATCACTACAAACTGATCATTATCTGAACAGCTTTTTAATACAACAGTAAGTTTGGGAAGTAATTAATCTGCGATGAAGTCTAGGCCGTAGTCGTTCCTGAGCTGCAAACTAGAAGAGTTGGGGATTGATGAGATCCACAGACGTTTAACCTTCTCTCCAGATGTCTTGGTGGAATCAGAAGTAATGTGCGTGTGATGGCCTCAGACACTTGTCTGCATCAGTCAGTATAACAAAAAAATCATGCATAGAACCGTACCACCTGGGAACACTTGACAAAAATAGCTTGCAGTGATTGATGGCAAAGAAAAGTGAAGCACTCCATCAAAGAGGAGGCTCCCCTCAGGGCAGGACTACAGAGGCAGGAAGGGTGGGACAAATAAGGTCATATTGTAGAGGCCCATTCCTGACCGCACCTGACAAATCAACCACGTTCTTTGCTGAGCTGGACCAGTGCAAACATCACAACAGCAATGACTGCAGTTCAGTAAAAAATTAGAAATCCCTTGGGACTTTCTAGAATGTCACTTCAGATTAAGAAGTAGACGTACAGTACTAATTCCGAAGGGCGCTCTTCTGTGTGTCCACTGCAAAGAGGCCTCCCATCTGTCCAAATGAATGATGGGCATGAATATTAATTCGTTCTCATCCGGTCACAACATTACAGAAGATGAGACCTGTAGTAAAAAAAAAAATCTCATTCTGTCTCTTTGTGCGTATAATGTTATGACCAGGCACCATCCTCCAGGGAACCTGGGTAGATGCTGAATTATGTAAGTGACCCAGGAGCTTGGCCATCACAGTGCAGCTCACTGCACCTGGGACCGCACACAGCCAGCCTGACGTGAGACAGACCCCAGCCAGGGAAATCCGCAGCCGGGCTCCTGGAGCAGGACAGTCCCCCAGGATTGCCTGGGACACGGGCAAGGAGTGCAGGGGACGCAGGTGCAGGATAGGGAGAGCCACCAGGGCCCAGGGCTGTGCTGGTCCCAGAGCGTAGCGCAGGGCTGAGGGGTCCGAACCCTGGGCCAGGCAGGATACTCCCAAGAGTCCCGACGGAACGAGGCGTCTGCTCGTGGAGGTGATCCCCTGCCCAGGCCCTGTGGGGACCTGTGAGGCGCACCCGAGACCGGCGCCGAGGGAGACGGGAGGTCCGCAGTGGGGTCCCGGCCTCTCCGCTGCACTCGCGGACCCCGAGAGAGCAGGACACCAGGCCCGGGGCTCTGCCGGGTCACCAGAAGGTGGCGCCGGAGTGCAGCGATGTGAACGTCAATGCCGGATCGCCAACGGAGAGACAGAGTGGGGTTCAGATACCCCGGAGAGCTCTCCCTTCAGCCAGGTGCCCTGCAGCTGCTGTCTCCGTGGTGATCCGGGCAGAGTGGAGGCATGGCCACCGGCCTCTGAAACCGCGACACGCCCCGCAGTGGTCCAGCAGGGGCGAGCGTAACCTATAAAAACAAGGTGGGCTGCCAGGGCCAGGTGTTTTACCCTCATCGGGGCTCGTTCGGGGGACAGTGACATCATGGGTGTCTCATGTACTGTATCAGTCAATCATATATCTTGCAGTGTCACAGCTGCATATCTCTCATTAACATGTCCAGCCCCTGTCCACTGTTAAGATGGTGAAAGACTGTTGCTGAAGCCTTAATCACACATTTTTATAGCTCATATGATTTATGTGATGGGCTGAATGGTTAATTTGGACATACCCTGAGAGACAGTATCGGTGCTGGAGAATGATGGCCCTAGATCAGACTGTCAGGTGAACACATTATAACCCTGATGACAAATCTCCAGAGTAATTGAATGTCCTTTGTCAATATATTGAATACAAAAGAGTGCTTTAAGATGGGAATAAAATTATCCTCACTGTATTTAGCAAGCAATAAAAGATTACTGAGATTTATACTGCTCCATAATTACTTTATTATTTTTATAAGTGATGTATTTCTCCTTGATTAACCATGATCCCCAGAGTCTATATACTTTTCTTATTGCATATTATGGTCCATGTCAAATCCATAAGACATCTATACAAATAACGATTAGTATAAAACTGGACGAAGTCAATAATGGAACAGAGCCAAATAGCAATCAGACCACTACTAATAGAGCTGGCTGTGATCTTCACATGTCAAACATCTTAATATGAAGGTATTAACAGATTGATAATCGATTGGCACCAGCACCAAATTGTATAGGACAGTCATGTCTTTCCTATCCCAACTGAACCCTACCCGTTATTTTATTTGCACTCATTTATAAAGTGGGGTTTGTATCGGGAGCAGTTCAGTGGGATATGTCTGGCTTAAGGGTACAACAGCAGTGTGTCACCTGAGATTTGAACCCACAGCATTCCAGTTACAAGTCCATATCCCCAACGGCCGTTGTACACTGCTGCCTTGTTGAATTCTATAGACTTTTGCAAAATCATGGATTATATATAATTATATTACACTATCCATTCATCCGTTTTCTTACCACTTAATCTAATACAGGGCTGCGGGACAGCTTGTGCCCATTGCTTGCTGGGTTAGGCTCCAGCTCCCCCCGCACCCTGCACTAGATAAGCAGATTTAAAAAAAAAAGATGGAGGGATGGATAATCACAAATATAATTACTGCTTTCTGGCTTGCTTGTACAACCCTTTAACACAACCCAAAATGTCTGGGTAAGAAACACGACCCGCCTGTAAGGTTTTTATACGATATTTATATTATATTGCACACCGTACTTTTTTTCAATTTTTTTTTTGTGTGTGTTTCGGTTAATCCCTTCAGATAGAGTCTCGGAGAGATTTCAATGCAAGGCTGTGATGGTGCTCGATCACAGGAGGGCACGGTGGTGAGGACTGCCTCCATGAAAGTAAACCATGGCCAGTTCTCGCCAGCAAGCACCCAGAATTCCTGTGATGTAGCCCCGCCTCCCCTCTGCTTTCCCATCATCCGCTGTGGTCTGAATCCAGCTTTCCCAGACCCCCCGGGGAAGCCTGGGTACACTTCGCGTGCTCCTGCCATGATATCTTGGACCTCCTGCAGGCCCGCTGGACCCTACCTCATGCCCCGGGTTGAGCGGTTCTGGAAGTTCTGGACCAGCTGGGGGACCCCCAGCATGGCCTCCGTCAGCACCGCCGCCAGCCCCAGCGTCTCCACGAACAGGGCCGAGTCCAGGAAGAGGAACGTGACGAAGGCACACAGGACGGTGAACGCGAAGCAGAACATGAGATAGTCCTCAAAGCGGCTCCAGCTCCAGAAGTACCTCAGATCCAGATCTGTACGCCGGGCACAGAAGAAGAAAGAACAAGTCGCAGAGTAAGTGTCTTGTGCTGGGGGTCAGAACTGTGGGTTTCTACCAGCAGAGGCGTAGTCTGAAAGTAGTGGCCGGTTCAATATACCACTCCAGAAGTCAGCAAGCCTATCGTGGATCCTGTAGGATGCAAGGCAGGACTGCTCCTTAGACAGCACAGCAGTACATCACACCCCCAAACATATACAAGCACATAGGGACAATAGAGAGGAACCTTTTAACCTTGGAGGTGGGGAAGTATCTGAACAGCTGGATAACACCCAAATGCACACAAATGCAGAGGGAACAAGCGAACTCGGCACAGAAGTGGATCCCAGAACTGAGCTACAGTATGAAGTGGCTCCCATGCTACTGCAGTGCATTCTCTTCTAATTTTATCAACAAATAATATTCATCTAAAATAACTTGCAGCAGGCCTAAAAGACTATAAACAATATAAAGGCACACTTTCTCTATTCCAGCTCCTTCAAAAACTTAAATTCTCAGACTGAAAATGTTTTAAAAGAGATGCAGATGAACATCACTGACAGCCATTTAGTGTTTTTTTCCCAGCAGGAATCTTCTCGGAGAACAAACTGGCAAAACAAATTCCACCAAATACTAACCTTTGCAAAAGATTGGTGTTTTTGTGAAAGATAATTTTATTTGTCAAATCTTCTATATTGGATAAAAACTTTGATATAGACAAGAAACTTCCATTTTACCTATGATTTTGTTTACAAAAGGCTCAATAAAATAAAATATAAGTAAAGAATATATTGCTCCATGTGCAAACTTTAATAAAACTTTCTGCAAAATGGTATCTGGACATCTTTAAAGAAATAAACATTAATATTTCTAATCATTTCTAATAGTAGGTGTTATTAATTTCTAATTGACACTAACCTCTCCTATCTCATTCCCTGTCTCCAAATCCAATAACATAATTCATTCATAAAATGCAAATATTACCAGAAATGAATCTAAACATTTGAGAAGGGAGGAAGATACTGATGGGACTGTATTTCTCAGCACTTTTCAAACTCTTTGAACACCGACTCTCAGAAATTCCCAGCTGTCAGGAAAAACATAAAGGACTTATGCTCAGGTGTGTTAATACAACATTAATACGGCTTGACTGAGCTGTTAATTTGGCCATCAGTATGGGGGAGAGTTAAATTAATTTTAATTGAAAACATGCAATTATCAAATCATGAAATTAAGCATTATAAGAACTCCAAAGAGAAAGGAAGTAACGGCATTTATGAATTTATTAATGCTATTTTCTTCTATATTACTAGAAGAAAAGGTGTTTGCTTGAGATCCGTCAGAGTACATAATAAAAGCTGAAGCATTTACAGCGATCCACACTCCTGATTATCCCTACAATGCTAAAATTCTGATGTAAGGATTTACCTTAAGCTCTCTAGCTTAGGCTGATGTCTGCACATGATTAACTGCTGAGCTCTAGGAAAATCACAGTTTTGTCTGAACTGCTGAGCCACGTCTGGTTAACAGCTGACGTTCAGGACACAGGAGGCCATTAGTCTTTATGGACTTAATGGAGCTGCAGGTTTTTAAGGAAATTAAAACATTGAAACATTGAAAGTGCGAAAACAAAGTCAACCTATACTTTGAAATGAAAATATAAGGGATAAAACCACAAAAGGTTACATTATTGTGGTCTTGTTGTTTTACAGGTAGTAGGCCTTGCCCATAGACCAATTAGTGTAAATTGCTGGCTCTGCAGAAGTTTTAGCTGAAAAAGGAAAACAAATTGACTTACAATGCATAAATACAATACACTCCTTTTTTACAAATTTTAAAATAAGAGCTGTTTATACCAGCAATTTATTAGTGTATTAAGCTCACGTTATAGAGTAACCAGCTTACTCTCCTGCTGCTTGCTCTCTGTACTTCATTAAAATTTGACCTACTGTATATATGAAAGACTGAACTGTGAACTCTGGGCAGAGGAATAAATGGTTCTCCCATTTTAGCAAAACTGCAAAAACCCTTCTTTAACATTTTTTTTTCAGACTGCTTGATTTCTTTTAAAACTTAACTAAAGGCTTTTTCCCACTTGACCTTCAATCAAGAGTGATTTATTGTTTATGTTTATGGTAAAAAATGCTGGTTTTGGTTTCTAATTTGTTTACATTCTTTAGTGTGTTCAGGTGATCCTAATGAAAGGCGGTTTACACATTACAGGACTGATTGATAAGCTGGTGATGTGCTTCATTGATCCTGATTTAGTAGGTGGGAGTACCTTTAAGACAATATAAGTGACATACTGTGTTAGGAAAATCACAGGCTACAAAACCCTAGCAGAGACGTCAAGCTAAAACTACAGAAATATATTCTAGACCTCTGGTAATATAGTGTGTGTCAATTACTGTTCAATAGAGTTCTGCTCTGTCACAAAGCTTGTGCTTCTCAATTCATCCACAGTAAAAGAATAAAATAAAACATGATTCTGAAAGGAATGTGATGAATGCTTTTAATTACCAGGCATCTGACAAATTTACACACCTTTTAGGAGTGATCCAAATTAGCGAACTGAGTGTTAGTGTTAGATTGACCTCCACAATATTGATTTCCTTTAAAAGTAGTAAAACATTCACAATAGCGATATACAAGGTGAATGATGCTTTTAAAAGGCTCTGTTGTTTTCCAAAATGCTTTTCATTTTTCTAGTATAAAATCCAATCTTTTTTACATTAGTTGTTCTTTTTGAGTGCTGACATGTGGTATTCATGCCTTTCAGCAACAGCAAAAAGGTTATCTTGTCTGTAAATGTAGGAAAATTCACTGGCACCGGTGGGAGTTTTGAGATAATACACACCTTTTTAATTCTCCTTGGTTTTGTTCTCCTCAACCTGAAAATCCACTACCACTACCTTAGGTATTTACTAAATAAATACCTAAAGACAATTCCACAGATTTGGAATATGTGCGTTTGGAGTGTTATTAGTTTTGGATCACAAACATATCTCAAAGAAATAGACAAACTGGGGTACAGTATATCTGAAAATAAATGTTACAAGGAACCTGCAGGAAATGCCATGCTTCATAAGCCAAGACTGGCTCTAAGGTCCAAAGGGACAAACTTATCCCTGTTTTAGTATCAGAAAAGCCTGGATGGCCCCTCACCAGATTTATAACATGTCAAAGACGTGATGATGAGTACATGGACAATGATTGACAAAGTCAATAATGGAACAGGATGGAAAGAGCAGTCCATCTACTATTGATGCAGCTGGCTATAATATTCACATTATAGGTCACTATGAAGGTACAGTATTAACAGATTGCGGCAAACAGATTGGCAACAGCGCCAAATTGAATAGGACAGTGACATCTTCCCTACCCCAGGTGAAAGTGTGCTCATATCTTTACAGGGATTTCAGTTCAACCCCTCCTGTCATATGGACTCTTATTCACACCGCAGTGTGGCATGGAACAATCCATAAATATCTTTCTTTTCTAAATTAACAACTATTTTGAGGACTCAAACCCTTTGGTAATGGAAACAGACCAGGCTCCAGCACTGTACACTCCCTAGCAATTCCAAATACATTTATAAGGACCGTGGAGGGATGCCTGTTTTTATTCTGTCACTCCCTTTGAAAACAATGTTTATGACAGTGGTCCCACAATGAACTTGACAAGCATAGACTATTATTAGAGCTTTTACATTTTATTTCCAGAAAATCACTTTGAGAATTTAGTATACAGACTACAGTTCCAGTGGCATAAAATTGACCCTTTTATAGTACTGTAGGGATTTCCAAATACTCTAGCTGCACCACAGTTCAAGAACATGTTGAACCCCCTTCATTTCCAAATCCAATCAAGGAAGACAAAATAAAACAATTAGAAACACTTATCTTGAAAAAGGAAGCAAAAGCTTTGATGTTAAAGTCTCATCCTGATGGAGTATTTTTTATTATTCCAGAAATGTATTGCACTAAGGAAGGAAGGGGGTAAAAAGAGATACATTATCACTGTAGGTATTTGATATTCATACCTGGAAAAAACAAATTGAGTGAGCGAGTGAAACCTTTGGATCTAGTTTTACATCAAACAAACCAGAAAAACTGGAACTGACATCAAACATCTCCTTACAGCTGATGCTCTGCATGGAACAGGAAAATGCTATTTTAGGAAACAGGCAAACCTTAAAAGGGTACTACTTAGAAATTGATTTTTTCTTAAGTAATCCGGCCATTTAGTCCGTTCATAGCAGTTTGCTACAGAAGTCCTATCATGCTCATGTTTGCCTGGGAGTCTGAGGACTCATATAGGAGGTGAAAGGTGACAGACGAATTTCTGTGTTGTCTAGGTTGGAAATATCCTTACAAAAACTGAAAGACAATTAGTCTGTAGACTTTATAGAAAACACCTGAGAACCACACCCCTTTGAAAACAAAAAGAGTGCCAGTTACACGTAAAACCTATGGTCTTCACTCCTATCCTGGCTAGCAACAGCAGCAAGGCAGATACACACTGGATGGGATGCCAGTCCATTGCAGGAGACACACACTCACACTAGGGCCGATTATCCTGAGCCCAGTTAACCTACCAGCATGTCTTTGGACGGGGGAAAAAAACAGATCACCCAGGGGAAACCACCTCAAACATGGGGAGAACATACAAGCTCCATGGAAACAGCACCCAAGTCCCAAAATTGAACTCAGGGCCCCAGTGTTCCAAGTGCCGCAAGACAGCAATGCTAACCACTGCACAACCCTACCATACTGATCACTACATATTCGGATATATTCCAAAACACAATTACCGTTTGTCCTGATTCAGATGGGATGGAATAATCACTCCGGTTGACCAAGCCATACCCCCTACATGCACTACAGCCCAGATAGGTGGCCTTTGTTTTATACATACATGTAATATACGTACAGTACATATTACACAGCTGCTCATTGTATTCTGTCAGGGTGCTATGTATTATATTAAGTGGGTAATGTGCACTGGGGGCAATGTGAGATGTGCTGAGAGAATCTCTATTGGAATAGAAAGTACTGTTGTGTGCATGTTAGTCTGCTAGATTTGGAGATCCTAAAACCCAAGAGACTGATGGAACATCATGCAGACTCCTCAGCCAGCTCTCACTACCATATTAATTTGCATTGTTCCATGTTTGCCCACATTTTTTTCATAAATCTTCACATAAAAAGCCCAAATGGCTAAACTACTGGTACTGTACTGTAAGTACATGTGAATAGAATGGCACCTAGTGTTTGCTTTCATAGAGCTGTGTGATTACAATGCCAAAAACTACTAACACTTGACTTTGGTTATTGCTTCATGGAGCAAAAGTTACGATTGAATTCAGTATCATTTTCTCTTAGTGCTGAATACACAAATAAACACTTGGCATTTCTGCATGAAGTGACAAACACTGACAGCTGTGGATGACTTCATTTAAGTCAAGAATATAAATCATTTTAAGCAGATGGATTTAAGAGCATTTTTAAAAATGTTCTAGATCTTTGATTCACTTTTTAATGACATGCCCTTCAATTAATTTTATGTTTTAGTGAATTTAAAATCGGCTTATTTCGTGACAAATTAAAAGATTTTGTTTCCTTGTTTTCAAGGCATCCTTGTTTTTGCCTTGGTTCCAGACTTTATACAACCAAAAGTAATTCAGTAAAATGTCAGTGGACAACTAGTCAAAATCTAGTTCAGAAAGACCACCACCTGCTGGGCTTGTCTCTTAACAAATAGTCAAACAAATGTATCAATATACTGTAGTTTGATTTTTCCCTCACATAGAATCAGTCTTTTTTCAAAAATAAAAATGATTGATTCCTTTGTCTGCCGGTGATGGACGTGGGAGCTATGTTTTATTCAAGACAGCAGAATGCAGCAAGCCAGCTGTCCGTACTCCCTGGAGTGACAGCCATGCACACTTTTGGAAACACCTGAAAATTAGAAGTCTGGTAGGCTTGCTACACAAGAGGCGGCAGAAGATAATGCAATTTCGGTGTTCTTTAGGAAGGGAAACTTCTTATATAAATTTAACAACCATGCACTTTGTTATTTTTTCTCCTACAGTGTCCTGACAGTATAAGCCCCAGAACTGTCCTAGAGAAATAACTCAGGCTTTAAAAAAGGTCAAGAAATTGCTTTCTGCTTTGTTTTATTTAAATGAACAACACACAGGGCAACAGAATTCTCAATATGACAGTGAGATAATCAGTTAAGAATCTTGAAAATGTCTTGTGTCTTATTTTTGTCTTACATAATGCATGATGCGCCAACACAATTATTTAAGGCTTGCATTGAGAGTGAAATCAGTCCACTTTATAGAAAATTATATTTTAAATTTATGAAAACTCACATCACATTGTTATAATAATGAGCCCCGGGAAAAATACAGCACTTTCATTTATAGCTCCTTTCTAGTCCGGGACTACAGTACGTAATCTTGCATAAGGTTATGACTTTCCACTGGGCTGTTCCTCACACCTACTGTATAATGTGTTCCACAAAACAGGAGCCTACGCAAAAAGTTCTTGATCTGGTCAAAGCAAAGTTTTTTTTTTAATCTTTTGACCCCTCAATGCAGCACAACATGGAGTGGGGAGCGAGGGAGCTGGAGGAGAGGATCCCTGCGGACCTCAGAGGCAGAATGAGGCGCGATCTCGCCAAGCGGGGCTTCGTGATGCCGAAGGGCTGTGGAACACCTGCTCCTTTGAGCTCCTGCGGAGGACTGGACAGCTGCAGTTTCCGAGCCAGGACGGGGAAAAGAGACATGGACAGCAGCGAGTGGTGACACTCTGAAGGGCGTGGGCGGATTTTATTGTGCACATCCAGCCCCAGCAACCACTTACAATCACTTTTATCTTAGAGTTGTATTTATTGTAAGAATTGTACACCTTGTGGAAATACAGCTTATTTTTAAGTCAACAATGACAATCATAAAAAATACTGTGATGTTTTTAAGAAGCCTGCGGTTCTCTACGTCCAGTGTAACACATGATAGAATGGAAATGAAATGCGAACATATTTTAGTCTCATACACAACCTATGCATGCTTTATTTACGTACTTCACCCCTTGTGGGAAGCTCCCATTAACCTCTCTAGGTTGGATACAAAATCTTATTATTGCAAAGCTTACTCTGAGCACATGAATGGCACTTGGTACCTTTCAGTAACACACAAGCCCAAGAAAAAGGCTAAAGTCTTGCTTACGGCGTAGAATCTGATGAATGTATTTATCAAAAAAGTATGCAGTTCACCAGAGGGAATAATCTTTAACTGTGTACAGAAGAGAGCAGAAGCTGTATCGGTAATAATAATCACTGACTAACCAACAGAGACTTGGGGGTCAGATGTAAATCAGCTCAAGGAGGCTACATAGTGTGCCCAGTGAATCCCAGTAATTGATAACCATAAAATAATAAGTATTTTACCTTAATCCACTGAATGACCTAGCTTCATTAACAATAGTTATGCATTTGTGATGTGCCTGTCAATGCCTGACACTTTATGTTTGAGGTAAACTAGAGATAAGTGAAAACCTGCAGTATTCCTTAAAATAATATCATTTATTAGCTGAGAACATTATGATTATACAAACTATAACTAAACCTCTGATTTTATTAGAACAGATATTCGGATATCTGCTCCCACACTGGAAAGAATGAAAGAATTCACAGCAGAATGTTTGGGCAGAGTGTGATGGTACTGTACGCCTTGAAGGAAGGACCGAGTTCTTTTCAACAACATTTCATTGTTTTATTGCTTGTTTTATTCCTGAGGACTCAGCAAAACACTGAACTAAAGCGCAGACTCTTTTTTCAATGTCGTACAGCGAAAACAAAACTTTTGAGTATTCACCTTGCTGTCACAGAGTGAGGAAGGGAACATTAGTCTTACTCCAGGTCTTCTGCACTATTCCCTGGAGGGGATGTGTGTGTAGATGTGTAGCTACAGCAGAGTACTGCACCTGGGACACAGCAGTGCTCTGAGCTGAGATGTGTTTCAATTCATGTGATTAGTCCAGGCTTAGCAGCTTCGAACTGCCTGAGGCCACAGGCCTGTCCTGGGGAATATAGGCAGACGACAGCCTGCCCGGGGGTAGTTTCTCTTTTAATAGAATAGAATAATATTAAAATAGGAGTGTTTTCACGTACAGTACATTTCCAGTTAAAACGCCTGAAGGAGAAGAATCTTACCTGTTAGTAAACCTGTCAGTTCTTAAAACTGCATTCAAAATGTAGAGCTATCAAGATGTGCTGATGGATTAAGCCTTTCTGAAACTCAGCTTTCTATTAGTATCTCTAAAATCTTCCTGAGTCTAGGGCATTCCATTACCTCTAATGACTCCTGTTCTTTTGAACTCCTAGAGACTCAATTAATTCCATCCATGGGTTTTTAATTTTTCTTAGCATATAAAAAGAAACATTTGGAAAGTAACTTGCCAAGTGAGCTCAGTGCTAAATCGATTCCCACAACGTTTCTAATGGTGTTTATTAAATATGCTATTTGTATTGATAGAATTTACAAGTTTCAGAACAACTTTTATCCCAGCCCACATGACATACTAGAACAAAAATACCCTCAAATTCAAGACAGGGGCATTTTTTAGAAATAAATGCACCGAAGGACATAATTCTAAAGTGTTTACTAATTGATTTTTACTGTATGCAGAGGCTTTTCATGATTACCACAAGAAAATGAAATATATAGTGTGTTAAAAATTAATGTTTATCAAAAGTAATTAGAATTGATTGAGAAAAGGAATTCTGGGCATGAAAATGTGTTTCATTAACTTTCACTGACTTTTACAGTGCACTACTAATGGTAATAGAGCCCAAGATTTTGAGAGATAAAGACTGCAACTCTTTGGAAGGACCTGTATGTTTATATTTTAGAAAACAAAAGTAAGTAAAAAATAAAGAATAATTTGTGAGTGTCCATAATTATGCACAAACTTTTTCTCTGCTTCAGGCTGGAGGCCATGTGGAATCTCAATGGGAGAGAGGGTTCTCTGAGAAGACAGTTCCCTCCGGTGGAGCCTGAAGCACTGGGAGGGACCTGAAGAGTGTACAGTAACGTTTGCCTTCTTTTTCAATTGGGTGCATCACACACGGGGTAACAAAAGTTTAAAGCACACTGAACAAACACCATCACTTCCTTTTACCGTTCAGAGTTCAGTTTTTAAGTTTTGGGAGCTGGGGAGCACATACTGTACTGTAGCCTCTTGTTTCTGTTACTCAGAGGTGCATCAATATCATTAAGGTGTCATTAAGTTCATTAAAAGATATGAGTGCTTTTCCAGTTATCTGTTCTCTTACCTATTACTAGTTAGTCGGTTGTTACAAACACAGATCCAATTCTGGAAACACTGGGCCCAAAGCATGACTGCTCCCTGGATGGAGTACAATGCCAGTACATTGCTAGTAATGTTGCGACAATATAAACACAGAATTTAATACACAGTTTCCCATTTTTTCCAGCTTTCAGTGAAATGCTTAATGTGGACCACAGCCTCAAATGTAACCTAAATAGCAATGATAACTGGTTTTAATTAACACAAAAACAGGTTTTGAGAAAATCAAAAATTTTCTTTTCTCAAATGTAGCAAAGAGCTGAGCCGTGTTTTCCGTGTCTTTGAATTCATCGATTTGGATTGCATATGTATTAAATTAGTTCTTTCTCCGAAATATCGCATATCATTTCAGAAAGGCTGTGAAGAGTCGTGCTGTGTGAAAGCAGTGTGCGTTATAATAACGAGCTTGCCCCCAGCCAACATTACATAAGTCACTGCGGGAGAGAGAATAAAAAATTCACAGATGTAACGCGCTTTCTTGCATTTTGCAGTTAGAAGCTCTATAAAAATGCGAGGCTTCTCAGACTGCTTTCGCTTAGCCTAGTGACGTTACAGGTGAACCTCTCCCTCTGATTAAAGTAATGTTGGTTCTGTATAGCAGCCTGAGAGCTCCTACTACCCAACACACGGAGACAGTGTCATCTTAATGTCCCACAACAGTAGAGCATGCATTGCTGTCTTACAGACCTCTGAAAGAAATTTCAAAAGGACAGAATTTCGCTCCTTATTTACCAAGTAATGCATTTACCTATTTTTATGTTTTTAAAAAAATTATAAACATCGACTGTTAAGGCTATACTGTACTATACTGTATGTCATACCGCGGGATTGTATCGGTTGTGTATACGTGAATGAGCCGAAATGAAAACGCCCACGAAATGCTGAGTAAGTAGTCCATACAGAATATTAACTTCACTTGAATTTAAATGCGCAGTAGTAATGAGCTAATATTAAACACGGTTTAAAAAATTCAAGAATATTAAGAATGTATATTTTTAGCGTTATAGATTTTTTCAACTTATCCCGTGAAATCCTTCAAAGTCCACCTAGGGGTAAACATAAAACCTTGTACTATACTATTTCTTTTTTATAGTCATTTTGTCTTTTACTATGCACGTTAATCAGCTCCATGCACTAACTGTGTCCCGCCCGAGAGAGAGGCAGATTTGCTGAACACATTCTATGAAATGCGCACGATCACCGTTCCCTGCGCTGACAGACCACAGGAGTGACAGATCAGATAGGGTTGTCACCGACAACACCGACGCCTGGCAAATTAAACAGCATTCGTCCAAATCACAGGTGGAGAAGGACACAATCTGACGGTGAATCAGCCTCAAGTGTGTTAACTTGACTGTCTTGAAGTCCCCTGTCTACCAAGGTTGCTCATTCATTTCCTTTGAAGTATCCCACGGTGAGAAAGGACGCTTTGGGCGTTACAATTCTGTGACTTTCCCTGGCAGGAAAGAGTCTAACTTCCCAATCATGGCAAAGCCTACACCTGCTACATTCTTTTGTCTCTTCTGTGTTTAGCGAATGAAACTCGGGTCAGTACAGAGATGCTCCGTTTAGAAAAACTGAGATTTTGATGCTGAAGTTTCAAATCACTAGAAGCTCAAGTGATTTTACTGAACCAATCCCACTGAAGTACTTTGCTCAAGCTCCAGTAGTACTCCATAGGGTTTAAATCTACAACCTTGCAGGTACAAGTGCAGAGGCCTTTACTGTGTTAGTGTTTGTCATTTGAGAGCAAAATACATACAGTATATACTGATGGAAAAAAGAAATGCAACACCTCCTCCTCCACACTCTGGCTCTCCTGTCTGCGTGGGACAGGCTGAAGAGTGACTCATCCGTGAGGAGGACCTGATGCCACTGCTGACGAGTCCATCGCAGCCTCTGTCTGGCCCAAGCCAGTCAGCTGTGCCGTCTAGGAGGTGTGAGCAGAGGGCCTCTGACAGGTCGCCTTGCTCTAAGGCCCGCAGTATGGAGCCTCACTGTCTGCAGTTTCAACAGTACGGGGGGCAGATCTGAAACGATCTCTCAGATGGACCAGTCTGTGTCGGTCCTGCTCTGGTGTGGTCACTCGAGGGCGACCGGATCCTGGATGGTGATTTGTCCTGCTGGTCTGCTGAAACCTTCGGGACACAGTGGAGCAGCTTACTCCACAGTGTCTGGCAACGCTGGCACATGACATGCCTGCCTGCAGCATGCCAATGGCCCTCTCCCTTGCTTCTGGTGACATTCGAGGCATTATGGACTGCACAGAAAACTGACTAAGTGTGGCCTTTGTCTTGCAGTGACCTAAGCTTTGAATTAAGACCTTTTTAAAGGTGACCTGATCAGGCATTGTTCCACCTGGACTTCACTGGGTAAAGTGCAACTAATGTGCTTTCGTGTGATTGGCAAGTTGCAATGTCTCACTGCACAAACTGTATTGCTGGTCAGAGGGCTTAAAACAAACTGACAACGTTTTGTGAAAGTTCATAAGCTATAACTATAGTATTCTCATTCCTGAAGAGGAATTTTCCATCAGTATAATATTTACATTTCAATGACTTGCGTTAGTGTTTAAAATATTAGATGGTTGTTAACATCCCACAAAATCCATGTAGTTTTTAAAACCTGCTGTTCTGTGAATCTGTGCTGTAGTGCTTCTGAAAGGCACTCAATACATGTCTAACACTCGATCTGATTAAACTGTAAGGGGTTCTGTTTTTCTGCAGAACAGGATTGGTAAAGAGTAAGACTCTTCCGGTGATGGTGTAATACCACTGAGTCATCAGTTTAAAAAACGAACAGAAATGCATGTAAACCAGAAAAGTGCAAATACAGTACTGTACCTCCACCAGCAGACACCAGACTCCACTCACGGATGTCATGGTCTATTTCTCATATTTGTTTGTTGAGGTTTAAATAATTCATAAGCACAAACCTTCCAGCATGGTGCTGTGGTCCTAATGTTTTTGAGGTACCTTGTTTGACCTGCCGGGAAAAGGAAATCACATTCCTATTTTAAAGAGAACAGTACTTGTTGGCATCTGCTTACCACAACACAGTACTTTTTTGGAAGGATTAGTGAAAGAAGATTCTACCTGGCCAAGATACCAGCACTCTCCAGATTGTACTTATATCTGCACAATAATCTTGTTTTTAAGTCACAGCGGAGGTACAGTAGGAACAGTTCACCATCAGTTATTCTAGTCTGACTCTCATTTCATATGAACTGATACAGTTTATTTTGCATTCCTACTTTTCTGAGGAAGTACCAAAAAGAGAGGACTTTTTTCACTGTTAGTCAAGTCTCGGTACATTTCTTTATAAGCCATTTAAAAACAACTTCACTTGTAACTACCAGAGCTGCTAACTCAGTAATTTGTTAGTTTAGATCGATAAGTACCAGTTGCTTGGACGTGTCTAAAGAGCTTCATGGTCACTGGGGACTCAACTGCTAGCACCACAGTTTGAGACTGTTTTGTTTTTACTGCCAGTCATGTTTTTGTCTAAGCCAGTAAAGTTAAAGCTAGGCTAGGATTAACAGTATTGTTATACTGCTCGGTATCTTGTTTTTTATAGAACTGTAATTTCCTTGTCTTCTTTACTATAAACCCAGTAGTGATGTCCTTGACATCAAGTGTTGTGCATAAGACAAAAAGAAATGATTAACGCTCACACAGTAGATGGGTGCATTCTGGAACAGCATTCTAACATAATGGTCAAATTCATCCGTGTACTTAAAAGACATTTAACCTGTATTTAATATGTGAGGAAGCAAACACTAAAAGGCTTTTGATCTCAAAAGCCTCTTTGTCACTGGGTTTCTGTTAAAGATCAAAACGTTGCCTTGAAGAATAAACATTCTATACAAGTCTCAATCTTTTTTATATCAAGCATGATGCTACTCAGTCATCAGAAGAATACTTTGCTTTACTACTGTTCATGTTTATGATGCACTGGAATGTGATTCTCAGCTGAGGTGCCACTTTGTTTAGAAATCCCTCAGAACTATTAGAACAACACTGCATAAATGCAACCCAGGATATCAAAACACATGCAGGGAGTAGCATGTATTATTCACTTTTCCTCCTTCTATACTGTAGGTAACACTTTTATCTTGAAGCTCTTGTCTCACAAGAAGGTTTCTGAAATGTTTTTTTTTCAGTAATCAAAATGCAACAGTTCATCTAAATACACCTTGTGCTATCTCACCTGCTTTTAAAGATATCTGTTTGAAATCCAGCCAGGTGAGTACGGATTACACTAAATTGGATTTACACCAAAATGCGACAAGCAGAACAATTGAGAACTGTCTAAAAACTACAGAACCAAATTACAGGGAGAGTGTTCTGCGCATTTAGAACAGGCGTAATGGGATCTGGCAGATATTATGCATCAATCAGAGACTGTGGTGATACAAAGAGCAACAGGGCTGCGGAAACTGCATACAGTGTACACAAGGGACCATTAACATAGCAAACTGTCATACCAGCCTACCTCACTCCACTTCCAAAGGCATCTAATGGCATGCTAACCGAGTTATCTGAGCAGAGCAGACAAATAGCTATGAATCCAGCAGTTGGGCGACGCACTGAATATTAGGAGAGTAAGGAAAAACTTCCTGCAAATGCAAATTCCCCCATATTTGCTCTACAATGCCTAGGCAAGGACTGGGAGTTTTGACAGCAGTTGCCTAAAGCTAAAAACAAGCATTGCGTCACCCCTGTTTCAGTTACTTAGGAAATGCTGGAGATCTTAGATATGACAAGAAACATACACTACTTCAGGCGTCTTCATAAGAAGTGTTGTTTTCAGACAAGGGGGATTACGGATTACTCTAAAGTACATGGATTCGTTTTATTTAGGAGTTTTATTTCATGTAGATGCAGACGCACGCTCACCCTTCATGTTTTTACAGTTCTTCCTCCTCTCCAGCCTACCTGAGAGTGTCCTCACTCGGCCCAGTACAGAGCAGTGCTGAAGGACCAATACAGCTCGAAAGCAGGTGAATTCGGCATGACCCCCATGCTCCTGGGCCTGTCTGATCGGACCTCTTGCCCAGTGCTGCCAGATGTGATGAATTATACAGTGGCTCAGTATTAATAAACACTAGCCCCTGGGTTTTAGATGGAATCAACAGAACAAAGTAAATTATTGTTTAGAAAATAATCTGTGGATTTAATGGCAAAGATAAACTGAATGTATACCGTATAGCACTTTCTTTATTCAATTTGCCATTCATATTTACTTTACCTAGAAATGCTGAGACAACTTTGACTGAGATAAGATAGAGCAATGTAAGAGAGGCTACAAATTAGAGAAGAACTTGCTCATTAAACAAATTAAACAAATGTTATAAAAAATAAGCATTTCTTGTAAGATCCCAGTAAATCCGTGAATTACAGTGTACCACTAGTTTGTCAAAAGATACATTGATTTTAATTTCAAAATACGCTTGCGTTTAATTTCACGTTGTGCTTCATTGCCTGAAACAATACCCTGGTATAATCCTGTCTTCTTTCAGATATATAGAGCACACATGTTAGAGCATTTCAGAATACTGAAAATGAATTAAAAGAATGCATTCAACTTGTATGTGCACACAAATACATGATTTTTTCCGTTGGATTGATTTCTTCTTTCGGTCCAATGGATACAAGCAAGCTCAACCAAGTATATCAAGTTATTTAAGACAAGGCACAATGTACCAATAGGGCTTTAAAAAGGAATGAAAGCAAAATACGTTCACCATGTTACCTTTCAAATAAAAACAACAATCTTACAAAAGCCAAAAGCTATGCCCCTGGTAAGTTTATTTCTTTGATCAAGATTGTATACGTCTGGGTAATCACCAATCCAACATTTTCTCAGCTATACAGTGTTCCTTCTAATAGTTGTTCATAATTGTCAGTGGAGCACAGAGGTATTCTATAAATTGTGACTGACCTTGCAAGTGCACGTTCCACCTCATCGAGTTTAACGACAGAACGACATCCTCACAGAAGGCTAATGGCGGCATCTTGAATTTTCATTAGCATTTAGATTCTAATACCAACAGCCACAGTAAAGATTTACTGGTGTCATAATTCAAGGCATTTCAGGAACAGAGCATTTTATATGGGACAAGTTTGATTTTTTTCTCCACCTTAAAAAAGGTAAAATAATTACAATGACTGCAACAGGTTTTTTTTCTGCAGCAAATAAAATAGTTCTTGGGGTAACCAGCAGAGGTCTCTATAGCCCTGTGAATGAGGGAAAACTGCTTTTCAGGGTAATGAAATTGCAGTTCATTTAATACTTGCTAAAAGGGGTGGAATGGAGGCTTCCTTTGAGCTTCTGTTTCTATAAAGCATTATAAGTAATATTACATAATAACTGGGATACAATAAGAGTCAGGATGTGCTGTACATATACGATTATAATATCCCCTCTGAATAAAACAGCACCAACCCTATTTTAGTCTAAGGGGATTAAAACTACTAAATTGCACAGACTGCTGCTTCACATACTTTAATTAATAATAATAATAATTGCTTACACTTATATAGCGCTTTTCTGGACACTCCACTCAAAGCGCTTTACAGGTAATGGGGACTCCCCTCCACCACCACCAATGTGCTGCCCCACCTGGATGATGCGACGGCAGCCATAGTGCTCACCACACATCAGCGATCAGTGGGGAGGAGATCAGAGTAATGAAGCCAATTCATAGAGGAGGATTATTAGGAGGCCATGATTGGTAAGGGCCAATGGGAAATTTGGCCAGGACACCGGGGTTACACCCCTACTCTTTTCAAGAAACGCCCTGGGATTTTTAATGACCACAGAGAGTCAGGACCTCGGTTTTACGTCTCATCCGAAGGACAGCGCCTGTTTACAGTACAGTGTCCCCGTCACTATACTGGGGCATTAGGACCCACATGGACCGCAGGGTAAGCGCCCCCTGCTGGCCCCACTAACACCTCTTCCAGCAGCAACCTTAGTTTTCCCAGGAGGTCTCACACCTGCTCAGCTTCAATGGGTTGCCAGTTGTGAGTTGCAGGGTGATATGGCTACCTGCCTTCACCCAAGATTTCCATCTCTCTAGTCCCCCTTCATCTCCCCTACCTGTTCTCATGCTTGTTCGACTTGGTCTTATCTACCACACCCCTCGGCCTCATTTCCACTGCCTCTCTCCCCCCTCCACAAACGAGGAGGCTATACAGTGGAATTATTCTGTTTTCGTTTTAGTTTTCTGTGTGGATTTAACGTCTACTTGTTCCATCTCGCTTCAGGTAACGGAGGTGGGGTGGGTTAATTTCCTTTTTGTTCATTTCGGAAACTGCTTGATAAATGACATGAAAACGGTAATTGACTTTCCATAACGGGAGTGAATGTACCGAGGCCTGGACACCTGGGACCCAGAGACACTAGAGCTGGGCAGGTTTGCTGGGACCTTATACAGGCACATGGTGCTGTGCAGAGTACTTGTTTCTTAATGAAATTAAAGTCTCGCTCTCCTGCGGCATCCAGATCTCACCAGCACATTCTGTACCTCACAGCACATTGTTACCTCCCCTGAAGGGGGTCTGTATATTGTGGGCGCTCCTGCACAGGATCTTTGTGGGAGACTTTTTAGGGCACTAATCTGACACTGTCCACCACTGTTCAAGCACTCAGGTGGGCTTATTTTCTCTACAGTTGAGAGAAGAGTGTCTAGAGGTGAGGTGCTGCTAGCCTTACATTTACCATAAACATCTAGACAACCTACTAGCTTCACCATATAAGATTTTCTGTCAGTAAACACCAGTACCACAAAAGTGTTTACAATTTCTCTCAAACCAGAAGAAAAAGACATAGAATCATTGCCATGTTTTATTATCATAAAAGGACAATAGCACTTACAAACCTCCCATAATATTTACTAATATTACAGCACCACAGTCTGTCATGGTAATTACTAGGCTTACTCGGTAATTACATGAATGTGCCATGCTACATTGTGGTATAAAAGTGAATTATGATAATTGCCGTTGTTAAAATAGAATTTCCATGACATGTAGAAGCACATTTCACATACATTGGTTGTAATTCCTGGGGTGCTATCTGCATGGAGTTTGTACAGTATGTTCTCCTCTTGTTTGTGCACCTGTGTTTGTATCTTTGTGTGCCCTGCGGTAGTCCTGGGTGTATCCTGCCTTGCGGCCAATGCTTGTGGGGTTAAGTTAAATTGAATAAAGTGGTTTCAAAAATGTATGGATAGATTTACTATTTTAATACCATGTTTGCATTCGTGGTTCCTTTCAGAATTTGGAATTGGATATTGTTTTTCTTTCTTTTAGCCCCAGTTTCTCTCCGCTTGTCATTTCAGCTTTCACAGACACACTAAAAAAACCCGAGTAGCTGTTGCCTGGCAAGCTTATGATATCCTGGCTGACTCATATTCTTCTCATGGGCAGTGCATGAACTATTATGGGCTGTTATTTGGGAAGTAGCACAGCTGCCTAATGAATGACAGCTTAGACATAAACCAGCGTATTTACATTACAGGGCTTAAACTGCACTCTGAAGTACTTTATAGCCTTTACAGGTGAGTTGCTTGAGAGAGCTCACGGTAGTTTTCAGCCTGGGATACTATGTTGCAAGAAAAAACAAGAGGGACACTCATTATTAAGTGCCAGGCCATCCATATATAAATGACCACAGTCAGTCCACTACAGCAGGGATAGTCCACCTTGGCACTTCCACTCCATGTCTCTGCCCCAGCTAAACCTTAGTTATCAAAGTGACCTTTTGCACCTGGGCTAATTAAGTAAATAATTACTTCAACTCAGAAATTAATTATTGGAAGGTTCAAAGTCTTATAAGACCAGAAATGAAGTTACCAAGAGACACTAGGAAGGCTGGCTGATCGTTACGCCATAGTATCTATTTTATTAAAACAGAAGTTTATCATAAGTTCCTCTCCTGTGTCTCCTTGAAAAGACCTCCAGCTTTCTCTGATTAACTGCCAGCATACTCCATTCTGCATGTGTTCAATGTGTTTTGTGCAAGAGTATTTTATAAGTTTGAAGGTCAATCTACTGAAAAATGGCCCAAAACGTGATACAACTTCATTCCTTTGCAGGCACCATACAGGTCACCTAAGAATGAAAGGCCTTCGGGTAGATTAAATCTGTGATGGTTTTTTCAGCTCAAAACAGCAGGGGAACCAAAAACATTTTTGCAAAGGGTGAAAAACAGTAGGCTGTTTCAGAAAAGACAGGTTTCAAAAGCAAATGATGGGGATATTTATAAAAAAAAGCAGCTGAGCTTTCCGAAATGCTATGGATAGAAGCAAATTAATCTATTTTTAAGAAGAAAAACATGATTGATCACATATGATTTTTTTTAAATTTGTGAATGTGCATAGCCGTGCAATTTTTTTCCCCTTTTTCTAAATAACTTCAGAAGTTCTGAACATATACACTTTTTGGTGCCAGTTATCCTCTTTTTAAGAAACCTCCAATAAGTATTCACCTCAATTAATAATACTGGTGGGCTCACATTTCTTCCTATTACATCCATGTCATTGTACTGAAATGTTCATAGACGCTAGTATACGCTGTGTTAAACAGTACCCCTACAGTTTGTATTCAGTGTCATGTTTAGCTACAATAAAGATTAAGTAGGTGATCCATGGTGCTTTACATAATGCAGGGAGCAGGATAAAACTGACATAAAACACAGCACTCCCATAATTTCTAATTCATAATGTTAGAACATGACAGAAGCAAGTGATATTGCACACTGCAGTGATTAGAATATCACAACAGTGTGAGACTCCAGAGAATATTGGTTTTGGCCGCCTTGACTTAACTTCCTGAGGCCAGAAGATGGAGAGCTCATTTTTAGCACTGGCTCAGAGGGTAGTCTATTCTAAGCCCTTGGGCTCCCTGACTCCTCGTTATATGAATCCCTTTGGGAGTTCTTGCAGGATGAGGGTTTTCCCTCTCACTTTGCAGTGGACAGTTTCCTTCTAGGAGATCTAGCCAAATCTGTGATTCAATACAGCTATCTTTTCTGGCAACCAATTAATTTTAATTACAATATCCACCCACTAAACATGGAGGCTGGCTATTGGAAGTGAAAATATTTTCTTATTGTCTTGGGTAAATTTGACTCTAATTGACAACTGGCTCTCTTTCTACACCCAAAGGAAGTATGGAGGAAGTCTAATAACATTCAGAACACGATGCGAAAATTACCCTAGCAAACACTTCACCACACAGACACTCCTGAATTACAAAGCAGCTCTGTGTGTTTGGAAATAAAAACAGATATTCAATTATGCTATTCTAAGATTCAAAAGCTGACCTACAGCACACTTCTCTAGTTCTGTCAGGTAACATGAGTTAGTACTACGCAGACTTGGCTGGAACAAACTGCAGAGGCTTAATAAGCCAAGAAGTTCCTCTGCAACATCACAGGAAGCTCAGCCTGCGGAGATTAAATGAGCAGGCCATGTGAGAAACAAGGTTATACATTTCATTTAGTCAGAGGCTCAGTCTGGGACTTGACCTTCTGCGTTCCCGTCGGCTCCCACTGCTGAAGCCGTTTCAAACAGGAAGCAGCCTGCGCTCTCCCTGCTGAGCCCAACACGGCACGCCTTTGCTTCAGAGGCACCGTCTCCCAGTCCGTGAATGATCTCTCGCTCGTCCTTGCAACCTCCACACTAGCAGAACCAGAAAGTGAGCTCCTGTGCTGTCCGCAGAAAAAAATATCAGGTCAAAAACACCTTAAAATCGAATTCTGTATTTTGCCACAGATTTGCTACTCAGCATGACTGCACTGTCAGCCTGATTTACCACGACTGCTTAGAACATCTTAATACAGTAGCATCCTAACAGTCCAGTCATACTGGAGGGCAGCACTGTGTCAGTAGTTAGCATTTCTGGGTTCAGTTCCCTGGGTGCTGTCTGTGTGGAGTCTGTATGTTCTCCCCGTGTGCATGTGGGTCTCCTCCATGTGCTCTGATTTCCTCCCACAGTCCAAAGACATCCTGAAAGGTTAATTGACTGATGGGAAAATTGGCATTAGGTGTGTGTGTGTGTTAGTTTCCTTCTTCCCTGTGACTAGAAAATAGATGGATGATGTACTGGAAAAATTATATCAATTCAGTCCTGATTTATACTGTAGCTACTGTATATTGAATCAGGTCCATAATTTAAAACTGTAACTAACACTCAACTTTACCAGACCTAAAGAAAAGATTAATTGAATCAGCATAATCAAATAAATATTAGGATTCATTTCTCAAACATTTCCATGCTTCTGTTCACTTCGGTCGGAATCTCAGTGTCACAAAACTCTACAGTCAAATCCTATCCCCTTTCACAATCACGAGTGTGCTTCTGCCTTTCTGCATACCTGAAGAGGAAGAGAAATCACAGGGACGCAGGACAAGAAAATGAAGTGTGACCACGAGGGATCACGTGCATAGCCACTGGCTCTTCCACGCTCACTGCACATTAGCATCAATTTTGCAGCCAGCACCTGCGATGTTAAGATCCGTAAGAAGAATGAAGTCTGTGTAGCTCTGAGTGAAAGGCATAAAAGTAACCTTTGACTGCGAATGGACTGATGAAAGTCTGCTTTTAAAAGCCACCTGCTACCCTTCAGATACTGTAAATGTTTTTAGTTGTTATTCCACAAGGAGGGTCTACACAAAGGACAGGACACCAACCAATCAAAGGCTGCACACACAGGTAATTAAGAGGGGAGCATGCAAACTCCACACAGAAAGTGTCCCTGGAACCAACAGCTAAGAGACAGCAGTGACAGCTACTTTGCCACCATACTGCCCCTGAAGGGTTTAATATCTTTATAATTTTCAGTATTATTTGTTGAAGAACATAATCATAAACTTTGGACGTATTGTCATTTTAAAATATGATAATGGTGACAGTTCCCAGAACAATCTGCTATATCTAACCCAATGGCCCCCTCTTTTGGTTCCATAGAGAACACTTAATCCTGCAAGCATATTAACCTAAAGACTACTCCTGATGTGGTATTGACTAAAAGCCACAATAAATATTTAAAATCTGGACATTTGCAAATTATCTAAAATGAATTAATTCTGGAAATGTTTTAGAAACACTCGGGCCTTCTGGGTGAGTGCATTAAACTGTAGAAATTCTTCACACTGGCGCAAATCTGGCAATAAACGTTCACTAAAGATTTTTAAACTGTAAGCCAGAAGTTGTTTTAAGAGCAGAAGTCATGTTTAAAGATGAGCAGATTTTCTGCACTGGGATATACTAATGGGCAGCATAGTGGCCTATTGGGGTCCCGGGTTCAAGCTCCAGACCTGGGGTTCTGTCTGTGTGGAGTTAGTATGTTCCCCCCGCGTTTGTGCGGGTTTTCTCGCTCTGGTTTCCTCCCACCATTCAAAACCATACTGGAAGGGTAACTGGCTTCTGTGAGCGGGTGTGAACGTGATTGTGTGTGCCCTGTGAGAGACTGGCATCCCAGCCAGTGTGTATCCTGCCTTGCACCTGTTCCTAAGGTCCCCCAGAACCTGGTACTGGATAAAGTGTTTAGAAAATGGATGGATGGGTGTTCCAACACTGCAAATTAAGCTGATCAAATTTGCAACTGATAAAATGTCTTGCTCCAGTGCAAAATCAGTTTCACCTCCACTACTTTCTCATAATCTCTAGCAGATACACAGTTCAGACACATAGTTCCGGCTCATCAGTGTGGACTGAGCACTTGTTCTTTTGTGCAACTGGCTGACCCAGTCATTGCTAAGGATGAAGACATCAATGGGCACCCTGGGCACTGACTGCTGTAGGACAACATTTAAGGTTTTACACCACCAAAGTTGCCGAACGCACCATCGATATGTATATATAACACAAAACTGTGCGTCTCAATCGATTGTAGGAATGCATGAGATATGGGACTCCACAGGCCACAGCCCACTGGCCAGTGTGGTGCCCTTGATCCTCAGGTGGAGTGACTGTTGGTGGTCACACAGTAAGAATTACAAGATTAAAAGATGACAAACAAGAGGAGGCCATTCAACCTACCCAATCCTAGTTAGTAGCTAATTGATCTGATGTAACTCCAAACAACTTTTCAATGTGTGTCTCTCATCCAAGCAATAGAATCAGAAATACTGTATTTCCTAAGTATGTTACAGTACATGTACTAGGAATCTGGTCTTGGTGCAGAACCAATTCAATAATGCATGAACACTTCACAAAAGGAACATGCCCAGCTCAACAGTTATATAATAATAATAATAATAATAATTGCTTACACTTATATAGCGCTTTTTCTGGACACTCCACTCAAAGCACTTTACAGGTAATGGGGACTCCCCTCCACCATCACCAATGTGCAGCATCCACCTGGATGATGCGACGGCAGCCATAGTGCGCCAGAACGCTCACCACACATCAGCTGTCAGTGGGGAGGAGAGCAGAATAATGAAACCAATTCACAGAGGGGGATTGTTAGGAGGCCATGATTGATAAAGGCCAGTGGGGAAATTTGGCCAGGATGCCGGGGTTACACCCCTACTCTTTTCGAGAAACACCCTAGGATTTTTAATGACCACAGAGAGTCAGGACCTCGGTTTTACGTCTCATCCGAAGGACGGCACCTGTTTACAGTATAGTGTCTCCGTCACTATACTGGGGCATTAGGACCCACATGGACCGCAGAGTGAGCGCCCCCTGCTGGCCCCACTAACACCTCTTCCAGCAGCAACCTTAGTTTTCCCAGGAGGTCTCCCATCCAGGTACTGACCAGGCTCACACCTGCTTAGCTTCAGTGGGTTGCCAGTTGTGAGTTGCAGGGTGATATGGCTGCTGGCCATATACACACTATAGCCCATATCGATGTGTTCTGGTTAAACACGTTGCCATTATTCTCAAACATATTCAGGTTAAACATCCTGGCTCAGATGAGTCATCGACAATCTTTTCTGCTTGCTTCCTCGCTTCTTTAGTCTGAGTTTATACAGGTCTTCAATAGATGGCCAATTACTCTGTCTGTACTGCTGACAATGTGATGCAATTTGCCTCTGAAATGGACAGATGTGTTGCCCGTCTTATGCCCTGTGTTTCCGCAATAGCTGTGACAAGGGCACTTAAAGGCGTCAGTGTCCCTCTTACTTTCTCACTTACTATGAAGCAACAACTGCAAAAGCATGTGATGGAACACTTCGGATATCTAAAGGGAGTCGAGTGTGTTTCTTTGCACCTCGTTTTGGGTATGTTCTCTCACCATTTCATATGCTTACACAGGAATGGAAGCATTTTACACTTATGCCAAGCTAATGTTCAGAAACAATAAAAGGAAGCCTGCTGCGTACCGCATAAAATAGGCCCCATTTCAAAACAAGAAACATCTTTACTAGAAGTCTTTGACCAGTCTTTCAGTTTCTAAAAGCCATAAGAGTTTACTTCCCTATTCACTGGTTAACTGTATAGAAGCTGCTCACGACTAGCTGTGAGTGCTCTTTTTAAAGTAATTGCTCCTTCTCTGCAATGCTAGTAAGCTCATCTTTTTAAATTCATTTTTCTAAATAACTCATGAGCTAATGATCTTAGATCAGGGCCTGTTCTCTCATGGCTATTATCAGTGCGCTTTGTTTTAATCGGCGGGTTTATGAAGGGCTTCTCCATGACAACTGCACGGAGAATAAGGAGACAAGCACTGTACCTGTGAAATGGTGCTGCTTAGTGGAGACCCGGTTGGCAGTCTGTACGGTGCAGCATAAGTGCAGCATGGCAAGCATTGTGCCAATCATCACCAGGCTTTGGAGCAGCAGAGTCATTTCAAACTGCTTCCCTATCCTAGGGAAAGAATCGGAATAAGAGTATCACAACACAACACCTGAAACTCCCAATAAAAAATGTGTTCCTAGATTTTGAATTTATATACACAGTATACCTCGACTGCTATGAACTTTGGGTGGGTTACAAGTCCACAAATAGGAGACAGAAACTCCTCCTTACCAGAAGAAGATTCTGAGAATGTTTGCCACCAGCAGCACGAGGCAGACGCGTGTGGAGAAGCCCTCAGTGTTGGAGATCCTCTGGATCTCCTGGTATTGGGGGATGTAGGGCACCACCCCTCCGAACACCATGAAGCACGATGCCATCCACGACAGCAGAGACCAGGAACCTTCAGGGCCTGCCTCGATATCCACACCCAGATCCACTTCCGTGTCCATATCTCACAGTTTTCCGATCTCCCTGTTCAGATCAAAGAAGATGTCAATTCATATCGGTCAGCCGAAAAGAGGACAGCTGCCTGAATATTGCACAGGTACCCTCATCTATACAAATAGCTGCCAGTATGAACCACACAGGAGCCCCACTGCCCAATCACCTGTGAATCCACCTCCTGATGGGCATTTCCATCATTCGTGTAGTTTGTCCATGTATGGAGCTTGATTAGGGGAAAACAAATCAGCCATGAAGCAAAAAGGGGCACATTCCTAGGCAGATAAATGAGATTTCGTGGAGATACAGCTTTAATGACACATGAGCTCATGTGATCTGCTTGGGTTCTCAATCGGGGAGGTACAGTCTTTTCAAAATGTCTGAAAGTGGATTTTGATACAGAAAAAAAAGCTCACTTTTGTTAGCACTCGCAGTGCCACTGGATCAACAGCCCTCAATCTTTCCTATTCGCTGAAGTAAAATAATCTGATGCCTTATTAGGAAATGCTCATCAGTTATCAAGGTTTAAACACAATAGTAAAAAAAGGCAGATTACACAAGTGTAATGAGCAGAGGGAGGGAAAGACTTTAAAGGAGGTCATCTAGTATTTAATACGTGCGTGCTGAGCCATTTGAAGTTTCCACCTGACCGTGTCCTCTAATGTTTTTTAATGTTGACTTTCAATTCTAATCTACATTGTTTTTAAAATTGAAATGTGGTACAAAGATGTGTGAGCAAAGATATACTTTGAAAAGGCATGAGAGTTCCACTATTCTCAACCCTGTTTTAAGGACAAAATTTGTGGCTGAAACCAAGTAGCCTTTTGTTAAACTCACCTCAGGTAGGTGTGGAAAGCCGGTGAAAACTGTGTTTCTTAGACTATAATTCCACTGTAAATTTGACAGATTAAAAATCTATAGTGGTATTTTGGTTGAAAAGTGTTGCTTTACACAAACTAGATAAAAAATCAACACATGAAAAAAAACATTATCTGATGTTATCACTATTTTTACATTGTTTTTAATCACATTAATGTTCACATGCATTAATCCAGTCCATGGACCCCATTCTCCACTTGCTCTGAGAGAGATTAATCCCCTACAGAGATTTATTGAACATGCACAGTGAGTGAGATCTGACGAATCTCATTTTACCGGTGAGATTTTTAGCAGTAGAGAATTCTATGCTTTGTTCTTATGGACATGTTGCCATTGTTCTCAAACATATTCAGTGTACTGACAGTGACAGAGCACTTGTTGTACTTTGTTTTCAGGCAACACATTTGCTGAATCAGAAAGATGTCAGCATGGGGCACAGAACACTCACTTCTGCTTGTGGTAACTATTCACGTCACAAATAAAAAAAAAAACACTGTATGTACACTTTCTGAAGTCTTGAAAACAGCAGTCTGGCTTCCAAAAATGAGCTCTCTTCAGTATGCTGCTGTACTCTGAAAAAATATAGCTAACAAAAAGAGGGTGGTGGTGCAAAACTGGGTCGGGATTTTCTTTCTTCACGAGCACTTCTGTTAGAAGTCAAGGCTCAGATTAAAAGCGTTGCAGCAGTAATTAGTAACAGTTATGGAGGCAACATAGATATGATTAAGTTATATTCAGAGTAGACTATAGAAGCAGACCTGCAGTAATCTGAAATATACATATTCAAAGACTGAGGACATGTGTCAAAGTGAGACATTGTGCGCCCAGGTGTTTATTTTCCCTGCCGATGATACTGGTATTTAAGAAAGCATTTTCATTTTGATCAGAATATGAGACTGAATATGAATATGAAAAAATACATATTGGGATATGAAACTGAACTCTATTAATTAAAAAGGAAAAAGGGAAAAAGAAGAAAAATCTATGAAGCTTTTTTAAAAAAAAAAATGTTTTGGCAGTTCCAAAGAGGCAGCAGGCCACCTGAGCTTCGACCTCACCTCAGTCCAGGAGTTCAGAAGTTCCGTCTTCTGAACTTGCTGCAGTTCCACAAAACCTAATCTCCTGCGAGAATTCCTGAGAGGAAGTGTTCTCAAATTTAATGAGACACATCTGCTCTAGGCCTTAATCCTGCTTTAAATGTCATTTACAAAAGCTATGCTCCGTATTAGACAGGCCTCAACAGGAATTACTTTAATGAAAACAGTGGTGGTATTTACAGGAGAAAGAAAAAGTGACTCTTTTGAAAACCACTTCATACACAGAGCATGTCGAATTTTACTAGAAAAGCTTTATTTTTAGGTGTTACTTTAGGTTGGTCTGTCAATGTATTATCTCAAACTGATAAATAGCCCCATCTTATCTGTAGCCCTTATCTGCAACTCTATTTAAATATACACAAATAATTCTAAAACCGTTTTTTGCATTATATTATTAGCATGATATGCAAAACACTATATTTTTGAAGGGGATGCATTTGAAATATATGCATTGTATTTAGCAAGCGAATGTTTTGATCATTTCAAAAAGAAAGATGGCTTACTTAAGAATTGTGAAACACGAGGCATTGAAACTGAAATTCCGTACCAAATGGGTTACACCTCAAGTTCAAAAAGCTTAGTTTAAAGGAAGAGGCCAGAAAACTGCTAAGATACCCTCTATTCATCATGATTTGTCAGATTAGTTGATTAGGTCTTCTTATAAAGGTGATTTCTTTCTATAGTGACATACTTGTTAGAATGCTCCATATCTCCATTCTGACAGTGAATTATTTAAAAACCAAAGTATTGATTTCGTACAAAACTGGCCGTGATTTGAACATGGCATTTGATAGTTTTACTTTTCAGTAAAGCGTGAGTTTGACTGCATGATGAAAAAGGAAAATCGTTAATTTAAGGAAATAATAATTTTTAAAAGCCTTGTATAACTGAAGTGTGCTATCCTCCTCCACTCTGCAGCGTACCCTGACGGTAAATAAAAAGCTTATTCAACAGCAGGTGCGTATTTCCAGATGTCCACAGTTGCTGATTACCAATAATTCTTTGGAATGCTTGGTGCTGTGCAGCTTTGCTCATTTCATTCAACTTTTTTACACAACACCATGCGTACTTCAGCGTCCACATAAATCACGCATTGCTCGTTGCAAAGGTGGGTGGTCACCGCCAGCATCAGTGGGCTTGTCCCACAGGGTGAACGAAACCGGATACACTTTCTCTAAATGGGTTCTTAGTAATGGATCTGCAGCTAAGATTAGAATCTCCCATGAACTCATACAGATACTGGGGATAACCTGCTTGGGACGCCGAGTTGCTTGCGAAACATTGCCTTAGTTGGCAACCATTAAAAATGTACAGTCATTCGACTCAAACTCACGAAAAGTACGTATCAACACTAACACAAAAACAAACTTGCAGTATACCGTTCACCGTTTAAGCGCACGCGTTTTACTTTTTATCTTTATGTGTTCTCTCTCTTTTAATGTAACTTCCTCTGCTTACGACCTGTAATTTTCCAGGTACCACCGGCTTTATTTTAAGTTTATTTAATCCTTTGCAGTTATCTGTAGATTCTATGCCCGCAATACACTGTAGCTGGGCTGTAAAGTTTAAATTCAGTTTCAGGGTAACTGCTGTACGGAGCGCTTTGAGGAACTTCACAGCTAGTGCCTGTAAACCCACAACATTTGAAAAAAAAAGCACTTTTATTTCAATTCGACAGTATTGTAATTTTAATAACGAAAATAATGTTATTTCAGATCGTGTAGTACTGTTTGCAGTGCTACTTTTTGCAGTGAAACGACGGGATTTAGAAGAAACACTGCTTACCTTAGTGTGGCGAGGACTCGTTTGACAGCTACTGTACCACAGCGATGCCAAGACACTTCCTGCGATATAAAGGAACATTAATATGACTTCAAGACTGTTATCATTCGTGTGTCATTTGCAACCCTCACTTAAATTTAGTTCTTTGAAAGTTTCTTAGTGGAGTTTGACTTTTATAAGAGCGTTAAAAAACAATAAATCAAATAACATTATAACTGCTAGAGACGAACCTAACATTGATTCGCCGATAGCTTAAAAATGCAATTGTTAAAGGGGGAGTTGTAAATTTTGAATATCCACGTTTAAAGAAAACAGTCAACGCTGTCGCTTCTCCTTAAAGTGATTTGTTATTTGTTCCTATTTAAATAGAAAATCATATTTACCTGTGCGGTGTTACAACCTAATAAAAAATATCAGCCCATCAGTTGAGAACTCAAACCTGCAAGATACATGTTACAAGTGTAAAAACATTAAACTCAACGAAAATATCTACATGCAAATATCCGCAGATCTCGATGAAGAAGTGAATTTCCTGTGGGATTGGCGTGCTCACGTGGTTAACCTGAGAAAGACCTAAAACTCGTTTGCTTTACTCACAAGGTAAGAATTTGAGAACTGTATCATTGCATGCTGAACGTCTCGGTTTCATTTTCAGGAAAAGTAAGAGATACAATGGTACCACCCTTCCTGAAAAAAAAAATGATGTAACATTACACAAAAAGCCTGTTTGCAAAGATAATGGGAGAACTGTGACGTGTTTTTTTTTTGCTACACTTATAGCAAAAACCTTTACCAAACTACTTTGAGCTACGCAATGAAACACTATTAAGTTGTTTACCTTGAGCTGTTGTAATCGTCTTTTTATTCAAGATTCTGGTCAATGTGAATTACAGATGTTCCTGACTGATAAGTTTGTTTTTTCTCACTCAAACTAAGCTTATCAATAACGGTAGAGGTTGTTGTTATAGCAGAAATCACAAGTGAAATGAGGTACATTCTATAAACATTGTGGTCCCTGACTGAGTCAAAGATATCCTTGGGTTTTTGCACAAGTGTTTATAAAACCTTAAGACGACCAGCCTCTGGAACTACTTTATGCTTCACAATGAACAAGTAAAGGTTAATTCCACAATGAGATGTGAAAAGAAGAAACATTTTTTTTGTCTGTGAGTGAACTTGAACTTGAACTAGAACTTTATTGCCATATGTAACCGGTACATGTACTGGTACAATGGAATTCTTACTTACAGAAAGTCTCTCGATTATTAAAACAAGTGTAAAGACACAGTGCAGACAGTGCATCAAGACGATATACAAACAAACAGTAGACAATGTACAAGTAAACAAGTAAACAGTTTGAATGTAAACAATACAGACGTGTAAACAATGACTGGAGATGTGCGATAATTAAGAAATTATACTGAGGTAGATGCTGTAGGTGTGGTCCGAGGGGCATGGCCAAATGTGTTCGCCAATCGCTCTGCTTGTAGGTAGAAGCTATTGAAGAATCTGGTGGTCAGTGTCCGTATGCTCTTTATCTCTTGCCTGAGGGCAGTGGGGTGAAGAGCTCATGCCCGGGGTGGTGACTGTCCTCTGTGACGGCCAGAATTCTAAAATCGTTTTATTGTTTCTTCTTTCTGCTTTTCAGTCTGAAATGAACCTTTACATGTTCCTTTGAAGATAATGCACGCTGACACAGCTTCGCAGTCAAGAATCGTATTTTAAAACTATATAGTACACGCTTAATTTATTCATTTCCACTTTTGATTTTCAAGTGTTTGTCTCATTGTTGAGCTTGAAGTCTCCCATCAAACTGACTCTGACAATCTGACTTTTTACATACTTCACAAACTACTGTACATGTAGCACCCTCCTTGAAGAGATATCATTTATACAACCAGCATATTGTAACGCAACGGGGGCTCAGGCGGGCGCCCTTGCCGCATCTGGTCGGCCCAAAGTATAGGTGGCTCGAACCCGGGACTTCCGCGTCTCTCTGCAGCGACCTAGCACCGTGAGCTAAAGAGAGATCTCTCCACAGCCCAGTAGCTGTGGTCCTGCTATCACAGGGAAGGGCGGTGACGTCACCCGCTCTGGTACGCCGGCTCTTACACAGTGCCTGTCGGCCGTAAGCGTTACAATATTAATGGTAACATTCTTCGTTATTCTTTTTTTAAATAAGATTACAAATAAGATCGTTAAAGAGTTCAAAGTAACAGTAATTTTCAGTAATCCTTACTTTGTTAAAAGAAATTTCTACGTTTTGATTTGGTTCCAAATTAAAAATATTAAATTCCTTTAACTCGTACAACTTTGAGGCTGTTAATGATTCTGTTTTTTCTTCTTTCCAGATACACAGTTTTAGATTTATAACGTTAACCAACTTGGTCATAAAAGTGCATTCTTTTTTTCCTGTTTCTACACTTTAATGTGTCCAGTATGTTCAGACGTTCTCTTAATCTTTTTACGAATTACCGACATGATCTATATGAGGACATTAGTAAACAAAACATTTTTTATATTTTATATTATATGTTCGCATGCACCCTTTGGTCAGATGGATTACAACAGAAAGATAAATACAGAACTAGTTAATGCACCCCTACGATACAAACGAAATATTTTTATTGAAAATGAAACTTGTGTGACATTTGTTTTCTAGATCTTAGACGAAACGCTAATTAATTAAACAAAATGTTATTCACCTCCGGTTTTTAAATAATGGACATCAAGAAGTCTTGAAAGAGATGGATAGATTGTGTGAGAAAAGATATGGAGGTATGTGAAGTGAGTGAGGAAGATGTGCTCGACCGAGACAAGTGGAGAAGAGCAACCAAAGCATCTGACCCCAGGACAGTCTGGGACTAAGGCTGTGAAGAAGAAGAAGAAGAAGAGGAAGAAGAAGAAGAGGAAGAAGAAGAAGAAGAAGAAGAAGAAGAAGAACTACAGATCCCATGAGCACTCTCAGTGAAATCGCGCACACTTGCTCTCGCGAGATCTCGCCCAAAGCCTCACGGTTTGTGTCTGGTTCACTCTGGTGCTAGTGGTGATCGCTCATATTCTGGAGGATTTTCAACACGGAAACAATATATCCAGGCGTGGAAGGTGTAAAACACCTTATCAGTGAACATGTCGGAAACGGATCCGAAGTCGGTACAGGACCTTACAGCTGTGGTAAGTGCGAAAAGGAAGCAGCTGTTTCTCCGAAGGGACACGGGGCCTTGTTGATTGCTGCTGTGTATGTACTGTATATCCCACTTTCATCGTTTGTGCAATTTTGAATTGGCAAGGGTAGCTCTAAAACCGTATCGTTCACTAGGCGTCAAACACCTGGCATGTGGCATCTTCAAAACGAGATTAGGCGTGTTTAGATTAGGATTGAAACCACGATAAGCAGTATGTATTTGATCAGTTTAATTGAGGACGTATGAGATGCTCGAGGTCAGTTATTTTCACCCCTGATGCCTGTCCTCCTGTCTTGCGAAATGGAGTAAGCAAGAAAATGGCTAAATGAACATCTGATTAAAATGTGACTTCTAGCAGTCCCTCGCGTGTGATTATATTAAACGGAAGTGCATTCGGGTTGCATTTTACTGCTGATACTGTAGTGCAGATCCGGCCCGGACGCCGCTATGTTTAAAACTGAAGTTTGGGCACTGTGTATAAATGAGTAAAACCCAGATTGCCGTTAACCGGAGGACGCCATCTGTGTTGTGTCGTAACCATGGTTTCTGCACCAGTTCATCCCCACCAGCAATTAGCGCCTGTTTCAATCGCTGCCGGCTCGGTGCGCCAGTACTCTGTTTACGAAGTCGCTTGAAGCTCGCAGTTCACCTAAACAGGCACATTCGTGCTGTGATGAAAGTTCCCACATTTTAACATTTCATCATGGAAAACGCACGAAGAGGAGACGGCAGTGATGCCCAGTCCTGGTCCTGGGGAAATATTATCTTCTGGGTTCCATGCCAGCTGAGCTCCACATCTCCCGTGCTGATCGATGACTTCACAAATTGGCTTGCTTGTTCAGGCTTCTGTTTAACTTCTTTGGTTATTCCAGAGTGTTAATAAAACCCAACGTCAGGAGTATGGTTCCCACATCTTTAGCCCACAGAACTCTACAAAGCCGCTGCTCGGTTCGCTTGTCAATATTTCTGACCGAGCAGCTCTTGCTAGTGATCAGTTGGTGATGAACACACACACGCCATCTTTTCTTTCTGCAGAGGTCGGTTGGTTACAACTGTGTAGAATACACCAGAATAAGGGCGGTTCTGAAACTTGGGAATCAGTACAGGGTTGACGCTAGTTACACCAAATCTCAATTACTTAGTCTGCGATTAGGATCTCAACTGAAGCGAAAGTCCAGAAGATCATTTTCCCCTCAGGACTAGGGTTAGGAACTCCTGGGATACAGCGTTCCAATGGCAGTTTTTGCTTGAGGTTCTATTATTAGTGTGCTCTTTTCACTATGAAGAACAGCCTCATTACGTTATCTCCTTCTCTTTTTCTTCAGGTCCAGACATTGCTTCAGCAGATGCAGGACAAGTTCCAGACCATGTCAGACCAGATCATTGGAAGAAATATCCTGAATTCATTTTTGTGCCTTTTTTACTTATAGGAAGAACATGATTCTCTTACCAAAATAAAGCAAATTAATTAGGTTAGAACAAGGCTTAGTTTGGGGGGACAAGCAGGGCACTCTCAGGACACTGGTAGCCTGGCCACACTGAGTATGTTTTTAACTACAGAGGGAGGTTCTCAGCTTCCTTATTTTTCAGTCTTTAGGACTGAAATTAAGGGGCACTTCTTTATAGTTGTCAAAGTACTGAACATATTGCCCAGTGATATTCATGAGGTTTGCTCCCTAGTATCTTTAGATATTAATATAATCCTTGGATCGGTATTCTTCTTTAAAGCAGAATTTGACAATCTGACCTCATTTGTAACCTTCATCATGTTTCATCATGTTTATATTTTAATTTTAAAATTATTCATTCTAAAGTGAGTCACTTTTTTCAAATGTAGTATCTGATATCTTGCCATATACAGGTCTCTGAAGAGGGATGCTTTATCCTGTTGCTCATACCTTGGGTCCCTACAAGTCTAACCTAGAATGGACAGTTTTGGATAAAGACTAATATTCCCATAAGTAATCAACTGCTTTAGTTTAAGTTAACATGGGGGAAAATCTGGTTGCTGTTACAGTCATCAGTAGCAGGCTTTCCATAAAAAGGGAATGGTAGATCTTTATCACGGTACAGATCTTCTTATCCTTTGCTTTAGGTCAGCATACATTATAATTCAGTTTCATATGAAGATCATCAATGACATTTTCAGGTTAATGATGAAAATTAGGCAAAAAGTTGAAAAACATAACCTTTTGACATCTTATAGTTGGATCATTTAGTGATGCAAGCCCACTGATGTAATATCTGAGGAACACAATCATTTAAAGAGGTGTGTCTGTGATGATTAATAATGAGGCAGATTTTGCTTTAATAAAGTCGCACCTCATTTTTACTTTGCGCCAGTGTGCTTACCTGCTGACAGTAGGAAACTGGGCAGTGCCCATTGCTCTGTGCTGGGAGTGGCTGCCAGCTCTGGTGAACTCTTTGAAAAACGAAGCCTTTCCTTGACCTGAGCACTTGACGAAATGAGCACTCGCATTGATGACCTGGAGAGGAACATCGCAGACCTGATGACCCAGGCGGGTGTGGAGGAGATCGAAGGGGAGAATAAGGTCAGCCAGGACGCGGACTCGCAGTCAGCCAAAAAGGTAACGACTTTTGATGGAGAGTAGCCATCGACAAAACCCACCTTTTTCATTTTGGTCTTTGTCCTTTATTTTTCAACTTCTGAATTCCTCAAGGAAATCAGAAACAGCACAGCCATTTACTAGATGCCTTGCAGGGGGACTGGGGATGAAACCAGTTCTGCTGTCGTTTACAATAGGAGCTCGACTGTCTATTTCAAATAGAGGACGGGGTACAAAGATCACGTAAGGTTAGAATTAAAGCCATCTTTCCTATTTGCTTTGGTTTTTGTCTTTTTCAGCTTTGTTTCACTTTTCAGCTTAAGTAAACATTTCAAAGATGTTCTTAGCAAAAGTCAATTAATAAAAGCCCGATTAAGGTTTTTTGCTTGGTTAAACTGTTATAAAAGAGGAAGATGTGCTGTTTTAAAGTGAAAGTGGAGATGGCAAAAAGTGTGCCTGACAAAAACCCGGTCTGAATTCTAAAGATGTCATGTTGAAGTCCTCTTACTTACGTCAGCTGAGACTGGACTTCCTCTAATGGTGGCACGCAGTCAAGTCCGTCACGTGACAAACTGCAGGGGTGTACAGTATGTCAGAGGAGTGTCTGTGCACCTTCTGTTCTTTCCATGGAGTTAAGAAAGTTCTACTTTCTTAAAACAAGTTGTGTACAGTGTGCAGGGGAGACTGGGGGGATGTTACAGTGAGAAACTCATTTAACTGTTCTCAGTTTGACTTCAATGTCCAAATACAACAGCTCTGGGAGTCACTGTTCAATGAAAATGTTTAAGCATTAGCATTTGTGAAAGTGAGTGAGTTACTGGAGAAGTAATTGGAGAAAAATGTACACAAGAGAATAGCAGTGATATTTCAGACCTCTTGGTGAATAATGTTGAAGACTTTGTATAGGCAGAGTAGTTTTTATACATTTTTTTTTAACACTTTTATTTATAAATTAAAGACATGAATGTCTGCCTGTTGCTTGCTGGGACAGGCTCCACTCCCTTGCGACCCTGTACTGGATAAAGTGGTTTGACAATGGATGGATTGATAGAAGTGAATGTGTAACAGGCTTACGTACATACAAGCTGACTTTAAACCTCTCTGTCTTTTTCAGGTTGCCAAATAACACTAAGTACTGAACTCTTTCTACAAGAAGAACAGATTTTTTTCAGAGTGGTTTATGATTTTTTAATTTCAACTTGGTGTGTAAAGCATTTTTTTTTATATTGACTTCTAATAATGGTTGCATTCCTGACATACTGACTGGACATTAAGAATTTTTTTTCTAATGTGGATATTTTACAGAACTTTTCAAAACCTATAATAGAAGTCCCTTAACTTATTCAAACCTGAAGCCAGTAATGTTAACAGCACTACCTGTTTACCAAGTCGAGGAGATCCGAGTTTGTTCCATTTCATTCGATTAAAGAGATTTCCTACAAAATGTTTCTTTTGTTTTGTTAAAGGTGGTGTGACAGTAAAATCTAAGCTTTGGGTTACAAAGCAGCGCTTGCTAGTCTGCTTTTTGCCATTGCTTTTGACATTTTTTGCAATTAATTGATTCTTAATTCAGAATCAATATCTGTGGAGGAATATGGGTTTCCTACGAAACACAAATCAAACTGAAGAGGCATTGTGTGATAGTGTATGGCTTTACAGTATATCACCTCATTAATGTTATACATGCACAAAATAGGGTTTTGCAAGTAATGGTAAATTTGAGTGTTCAGTCTCAGTCCACTTCGGTTTGCTCTGTCCCAGTAAAATAAAGGTACTGAATCAAAAGCTTTGTAAAATTGATTTGAATTAGATCATATAGTCTTTAACTCTTGTATCTACTTCTTATGCAGTTTGTTTTGAGCTAGCCAGGTTTCCCTATTTTCCACATTAGGTGCCGACAAATCAGAATAAAGGGCACATTTTTGTACCAGCTCAGGAAAGGTTGCTGTAGGTTTTTTTTTGTCCTGAAACTGCTAAAGTGATTGTTCATTATCAGACAGTTCACGATCGTAACATACTCATCTCTTCGCTGTAGAATGAAGTTGTCTAAAGAAACGACCAGGGCTGTTGGCAAACAGGACCTACAGTAGGAGGGAATCCTTAACCTTTGTAATTCCAATGCAATACTGCATCAAGTCAGCCACCTGAAAGACACATTTAAATTTATTTTATTATATAATTTTAGTACCTTTTAAGTTTACAGCTTACATTTTTCTACGTGATGATTACTTTGTGGTTTGAAGACTTGCATAACACTGTAGCCACTACCTTTTTTTTGCAGTTGACATTTATACTGCTATAGATTCTGTGGACAATTACAAATATCAGGGATTATTTGCCATAACATTTTTTTACAATCCTTTGTACATTTTTGGCTTGGTCACGAATTCTAAATGAGCTTCAGCTGGGGCATGCAAGAATAGTAAAGTGGACAAAAAAAAGATGTTTTTTTATGTAATGAAGCAACAACTGTTAACCTATGTCACAGTTAATAAAGATTAATGTACTGTTGGGTATTTCATGCCTCCTGGTGTTATATTTATTACTCAGAAAGCTACAAGTAAAGGGACCTGTCTGCCAGATTGGAAGAGTCAGACAGCTGGAATACATCTGTCCAGTGAACAGTATGTGAAGCACTGTGTTCCTCAAGACTCCACTCTACCAAGCAAATAGCTCATGTTCAATGAAGCGGTCACATAGCGATCAGATTCCATCTCGCACAGCAGTTCCATGACAGCAAGTGTAACACCCCTACACTTTCTGAGAAGTGCCTTGGGATTTTCAATGACCACAGAGCCAGGACCTCAGTTTTACATTTCAGCTGAAGGACAGCACCTTTTTTTTTTAATTACAGTACAGTGTCCCCGTCACTATAGTGGGGCATTAGGACCCACATAGACTGTAGGATAAGCACCCCACTAGCATCTCTTCCAGCAGCAACCTTAGTTTTTCCCAGGTGGTCTCCCATCCAGGTACTGACCAGGCTCACACCTGCTGAGCTTCAGTGGGGCTGCCAGTTGTGAGTTGCAGAGTGAAATGGCTGCTGGCTATAATCTTCACGCAATCCTCCAAAGTCGCATGAATATTCTGCTAAATGTAGGTAGTGATTTTGGACTGCTAACATTTAATACAAGTGAATGATTTGGGAGATTTATTTTAACCCGTATTTGGAACATCATTCCTCAGCACTGTGTACAGCACAAGCCACAGCTCTGCCTTACAAGTCTTTGCTCATCACACACTTCAGTAATTTTTAATACAAACCCAAGTATTATAAAAGTGAGTTCAATTTAAAAAAAAAACTATACCATTGGACATTATTGCGGTCTTTCACATGTAATATTTCATATGAAACAGGAGATGGTTCATATAAAATTTTCCATTTACTACTTGGCTGATTTCTTTTTAGCTTCTTAATTACAGAATAACATGACGGCCAGCCAGACGGATTTTCTGGGGGAGGGGGGAGGGATGGAAAAAGCCTGCGCTCAAGTGATACGTTTTCCTCTCTCTGCCTGGGGTGGGGGTGGGGGGGTTTAGCAAATTCATCAGAAGCCAAAAGACCTAGTATGGACCTGCCCAATAAAAACTGAATGAAAAGAATTACGTGTGCCTGCTTGGGCAAACATGGAGTTTGGCTTTGTGTCTTGCGAAACTCTGCATTTTTTTTTAAACAAAAAAAGATTAGTTTAATGGTTTTTACCCCCTGTAAATTCTAAATTTGCTCCAAAACAACTGAATTAAGCTGGTTACGTCTTACAGGTAAATGATAGAAAACCTAAAAGATGCATTTGCTGTAAAACTTCTTTTAAGAGCAACAGTTAACCCAAAAAAGGATTGCCTGATAGATCTTCTCACTATGATGTCATTGAAATTTCACATTTCAAGGCAACTTCCTCTCATCACTTACACCACCAGCTGCAGACCTGCTCATTAATTTTGCGCTGTGCCAGGAGATAAGACTAAAGATGTTAGAATTAAAAATGGAGATGGCACTGATAATTAAGCCTTTAATTTTAATGAACCAATTACTCATTAAAATCTGTGACCTCTTGCTGCTCAGTCTGTTTCAAGTTTGTTTTACATTGCTTTTTTTTACCTTTTAATCTTACTCAGAGTGACTTAATACTCTAAAAGGCCTGAGGAAGATGAATAATTGAACCAAAGTTTCCCCAAGTATCACTACAGAAAACAGAAAGGAAAACTTCACAACTGTTAAAAATAATTTACAATTAAGTTGGAAGAAAAGTGATAATGATATACATTTATGATTACAGCAACAAATATGAACTTGTGCATTTCTGACACTTCAGTTAAATTGTTCAAATAATGTAGGTACAGACTGTTTTGTACAGTCACTGACTTTATTAGATAGGACTATGCTGCACTTTAGCAGGTTATTAAACTCCCTGCATTATATATTCTGCACATTATGTAATACCACAGCTGCACATGCTGAATTAGAAATCTTATTAATTTTGTAAAACATTTTTCAAAACTCTTGCTCTCCATCAATACTACAATTAGACTTCTTTGATTTCTATAATTTAAGGCCGGTTTACATTTCTCCCTGTGGTTTAATTAAATGCAGCAGCCAGCTTTTGTCTGACAAGACAAAGAAATTGTCAAGAAATTGAACAGTGCCTCAAATGCTTTGCTCATATCAGAAACTAGAAGGGTGTCTTTATGGGTTGAATAGGTGAAACTGGAATTCTCTTACTTGACTGAAGGATATAGTATAGAACTCTCCCATTTAGACTGCATTGAAAGTTTAGGTGCAACAATTATATGATTTCAAGAAAATCTGGGAGACAAATATGCACCAAAACTTACTAATTCTGGGTTATCTATAAAATGTTTGGGTTTATGAGTTGTAATTTTTTTAACTTTACTGCAACCCATAACTGTTAGCTTTACCTATATTTCAGCACATGACATCTACATGGTGAATTTAGTAGATTACTGAATCACACAGTAAGGGAAATTAGTTCTAGTTACAATTTCCTTTTAGCCTATATGAGAACAATCAGGACAAATTAATTTACAGTATGCGTTTTACAACATAGGAATTGAGAGATGTATTCAGACCGATCAAGTAAAAGCAGATCTACAAATCACTCACTTCCAGAAGCGTCGTAGTATTACGGATCACCAAATTTCACAAATAACTCAAATGATTTAAAAAGTATAGTCAAATTCCAACACGGAGTGTATAAAACAAATGTTTATTGATTTTTTAAAAGAAAACATTAGAAATAGTTAATAAAACAGGACTTCCATAAGATGAAAATTTCATACTCTAAAAATACAATAAAATTGACAATAGCAGTAAATCTTCTCCACTGAAGAAATAAAAGGGCAATCATGTTTTTAAAAATTGAAAGCTTTTGATATTATTCCTATAGTTTAACATTTTATTTCTGAGGACAAAGAGAGGAACCTAAAGCCACCCATAAGCCTAGTTCAGAACACAAAGTCTGATTCTGTCATGTCAATGGCCCAGGCAAACTTGTCCCGCTGAGTTTTGTTGTAGATTTTTTCCAAGGACACCTCCATTTTCCGACACCTGAAAGAAACCAGAGAAAGGGGTATCCGATGTAAGTCTCCAAAACCACTGCTTTCAGAGACTTATTTTCTTCTCGCAACAACCACGGACAAACTGTTACACCACTAGAACGCAAGATTTTTCCTCAAGCCATCGCACCGGAATCCGAAGGATAAAAACCTCCTCAGGACCTGCCGGTTTTCATTCTTGACCAGCACGCGCTGTGAAGTACACGGCACCTTTGTCAGAAGACCATACTATCACAGCTGTCTGAGGCATTTCCAAGCACCAACCCCACTATGCCAAAAGACCAAGCCTCCTGCCTCTCTAGACAGCCCTGCAGAGTGACATCACTGCAACACTGTCTTACTCCCTGACTGCTGCCGCCTTAATGACCTGCTGTGGTGACTGTTGCTTACCAGGCCACGCTGATTCTGGGGTCCAGGTAGTTTAGCTTGGAGGTGCTCAGGGCGATCTGCTTGTTCTCTTCTTTATCCGTCGCCAGCACCTCCAACTTCAGCAGCTGCTCTTCACATCTCTGAACTGCTTTCTTCTTCTTTTCCACAATGCTGACAAAGAGAAAAGCACCTGCACAATACGCCACACTGTCCTTGTACTCTACTAGGTCTGTTACTGTAAAGCAATGCCATACAGCTGCAAGCTTTGATAATCTCGATCTGTTGTGGTTTTCTGACGCCTAGGAAAATTATAAATATATTCATTAGGTTTATTAAATTGCTGAATTTAGTAATTACAGCACACAATAATGGAGGTCTCCTTAATGACCACAGCATTGCACCCTTGGTTAAAATTATACAGCACAGTTTAATTTATGATCATTATAAAGATCTTATGAAGCCACAAATAATTGAAGATAAACCTGTTATTCAGGAGTCATCTGCTTCACAGATGTTAACTGGCAGTTAGCAGTACGATTCAGCATTTGGAGCGAAATGCAACTGTAATTATTCATATTGTGAACAAATTGAGAAAAAAAACACTTCATTTTCCAAGGACATTTATCTACTTTCTCTTTTGCATGGAGCATAAAAACATTTCAGATTAAAACCAAGGTCTTTTCTGAAGCACTTAAAATCTTAATTTTCATTTCAAAATCCCAGAGCACTGCAATTCAAACAATGGAGCCAAATCAACAATTGTAAAGATTTTTAATGGCTTAAAGTAATTTTCAGCATGGCTCAGGAAAAGGAAAAAATATGTCAAGCCTTTTCTTCACAATCAATGGCAAGTCACCCATCCATCACAACCCAAACAAAACTGTCCACAACCCCACAGTGGCCCACTAACACTCACGCTAAGAGCTTGTCATCTGCGTGGTCCTTTGCATCTTTTTTCGCCTGCTTCAGCTCTTTTTTTGCTAAGGAGAGCTGCTCCTTCCTGTTGTCAATCTGACAGAAAAAACTAACTGTGAGTGACGGGGAATTATCACAAACAAAATTAGCATATGACCATTAAAAAAGCAGCTGTCGACAATCGGGTTGGAGGCTGTTTATGGGACTGTGCGATGTCCTTGGTGCAGGGGGAAAACTAGTTTTCTTTAAAGATCAGAAAACGTTCCAAACATTCATACCATATGCATACCAACTGTAGTCCACGAATGTATACCGTTTGCCTTAAAAAGCAGAGTTTTGTTATGAGAGTTGTGAAAAGACAAAACACAGTCGCTTGTTTTATCAAATGTACATTAAACCACACTATAATTATCACTGCTAATGTCTAGGCTCAAATGGACTCACAGGCATGATTCTCTCAAACTGGCATATTATTCTAATTAGGAATAGGCAAAGGTTCATTCAATGCTGGAAGGTACAGAAAAGAAACAACATTTTTCTTTAGGCGTGAGGCAGAGAGAAAAAGTGACAAGAAAATAAAGGTATAGGAGAACAAAAGACAGAGTAGATGAGAATGGGAGTCCATAATAGGGGAGAACATGAGGAGAGGTGTGGAAATGAATGAACGGAGAAGATTTAGAAAGAGATTAGTGGGTCATTGCGAGACGGTCGAAGGTATGATCCAAATTTAAGAATATTTTTTTTTGAATGTCTGTCTTCAATAGGAGTTCTGAAACCCCTTTGCGAGAAAGCAGACAGAGGGATCAGAAAGATAGTGGCCATTAGAAATGAAACAGGGAACTATCGGTTTGATCCTCAAAGCCGTGACATGTTCCCTGCAATGGTTTGCCAGCGTTCATCCTGTCTCACCAATGTAAATGGCTGGACATTTTCCGCAAGAGATGCGGTAAATAAGGTTGCTGCAAATACATGATGTCATCTGAGTAATAGGAATTGTCCAGAGGGGCCTTGAATGCGTGTGGCTATATATTTACGTGTGATGCCACAGGTTGCGTTGCAGGGGAGGGTACCTGGTGTTGGAAGGTTGCTGTGCACAGTTAAAGAAGCTGTGAACAAGAAGGCTGCACAGATCAGGAGGGCAGCGATATGAGATGAAAGAGTTCCTCATGTTGCAAGATGGGGAAGTTGAAATTGGTCCTGGGAATAGAAAGAGTGGTAGGGAGGCACCAATGGAATGAAGTTGTGAGTTCGGGAATTCCTATTAGGCATGGTGACACAAAGGCTATTTTTGGTTCAGGTGAGGGCCCTGTCCCTAACCCTAATTAGAACAGATAAGCATATGTACCTTGTGAGTCTGAGATGTACGTTATAAAGATAATTCATAATTGTGGAACTGCATTTCCTTGTCTCTATACTGGGATCGAAGGCAGACAGCTATGAGCTTGGCCTCATCATTTTTTAAACAGTGCTCTGCAATTTCACATTGTGTCAATTATGCTACAAGTTAATTTAAAGAATAATGGTATGCTAGACTCATAAGGGAATGTCATTAATGAGGTTGTGTTCTTGGTGAGGGGTTTATTAATTCACATCGATCAAATGACCTTGCAGCTATATTTCTGTGTTAGGTCTTTGAAAGCCTATTCTGTTACCACCTGGTATCTGCATTTTCTTATTAACCCCCTTCTTTAAGATAAAACTGGCCTAAGGAACTAGAATTCCTAAGAGACTTAATGAGGAAATGTAGATTGAGGTGGATTCTTGACTTCGTAGCACCGGAAAATGGAGAAAAGGGCAGGATTGCTTCCACACAGGACTCTGGAAAGGGGCTGTGCTTGGCTTTGGAACACTGTTCATCAAATGCAGACACACAAGCTGGACGGCAGCAACCGTGTGAATGATATTGATATTGTGACATCAGTGGTGCCAAAGCGAGATTTCTCTTCAGGCTAATTCACAGCTGATTGAAGTTTTCTACTCAAACGGTGCTGCTCCAGATTTTTAAGCATACATGTAAACATCATGCTACAGATGCTAGTTTTATTATCTTTTGAATGACGCTATGCATAAAGTTTGGCTTTTGTTTGTTGGTAATACATTTGTAAATGGAACCGTTGCTGAACCAGGCACTACATTCTTTTTGTTTGTTTTTTTCACTGCCTAGAGCAGTGTACATACTGTATACCTACCCCTGATGTATCGCTATGTGAATTTGGATCAGCTGTGACCTAAGAGCCAAAATCAGTACACAGTGTGTCCTTGTGGTATGAACAATCAAGACACAGACAGCCGTACATATGAATAACATATGAACAGCTTCTTCTCATAAACAATAAGACTCTTGCATGGCAAAATGGGACAAAAGTTCAGAATATATGAACACCAAACAGGCTCGCTCACTAGTGTTGCAGAGGAATTGGGCACAAGGCTGCTGTGTACAGAGACTCGTTTTGTTAACATCCAACTTCTGCTCTGTGATTATTTTGAGTGTTAACAGCCCATAAACAGAGCTAAGAAAAGGAAAAGTGGGAAAAAAAGTATTATATTCTAAAAATAGAGCAATACACTTGGAAATGAAAGTAGCGATCACGAAAGCCACGGAAAAGGTGAAAATTAAGTTTCATCTTAAGAGCGGCTGAAATTGAGTTCTTGTGTAGTTGTTTAAAAACAACTTGGTAATCAACGGCAGCTTTTATTTTGGTAGACGTTTTCTGCTTCCACTCAAAGGAAAGTCGATTGAAATGGTGTGAACAGAGAGAGACAGTCTTTATAAAAAGAGCATAAAGAGAAGAACAGAATGAACAGTTAATATTCAGCTGTCTGGCTTATGCTTCCATTTAAGTTCCACTTCTGCATTAATGCCAAAGAGTTTAGACGTTTTTACTGTAGCAATTAACATTCTGGTTTATTTGGTAATGGAGATGTTTAAACGAAAAGAGCTGCTGCACTTTCCTTTCACATTTTAATTAATCTGCTTTGATACTTTTTTCAATTTCTGAATCTGCTGCGTGACAAAACAAAGTCAAGAGATTTACAGGAATTAAATACATTTCAAATATATGTTAGGTGTAGAATGATTTTTTTTTTCAAATTGTTTTCTATAAGCTGTCTGACAACACATGGTTCAAGAAAAAAAAAAATCTGGAATGCAGTTTTCCATTCCAGTTAATTTTTATTAACTGTTCGCACACTACACACACACACAACCACTGTGAAAACAACCACTTTCATTTTCTTCTCTACGTGCAAGTGTCTCTTACCTTGGCCTGAAGGTTAGCCATGGACTGTTCAAAGGTCTTTGGCGGTGCCCGCTGGTGGTTGCACAGAATTGCAACCGCTCGGTTAGCCCTGTTGTAGGACAAGATCTTTTCGGGGATGTTATCCAACGCTGCAAAGCAGAAGAGAAAACCTGTGTTATGAATTCCCTGTTACACCACAACAAAATCCTGCAATTGGGCAGCTTTCCAAGGTTTCCTTGAGGAAAAGGCCATTTAAAGCTGATGTCAAAATGCTGCTAAAAATCCCTTCCACTGATAACAACTTTGAAGGGAGCAATTTAGTCTGTTAAAAAAATCTCTATAATTCTTGCATTTCTTTTGCTTCATACAGACTTGGTAAAGGGGTATTATGGTTCCTCCTCTATTTTACATAAACACAAACCAAGAGACATGCAAACTGCATGGCTCTGATCTCCAAAATGTGCACTGTGATTGCTTGTGTTTTGCAACACTGCAAGCAAGCCCACACCACAAACTGCCAAGCTGTGATTCTAATGCTTGTGCAAACGGAGCAGTGAGCTCACAGGAACCTGCCAAGACATAGCGGATTCACTGCCCAGCTTCAAACACCCAGCACCCCTGAGCGGTCATGCACCTCTGCAGGCTTCGAGGAGATAAACCTGAAGAACTGCTCCTGCCCTGGTCTACTTTTCAAGGGTGGACGTTTTTATTTGACACCCAGCAGGCAGGAAAGGTTAAGGATGTTCTGAAGTTCCAAGTCCCTCTTCTAGCAACACTGTCTTCTTGAGCAAGTACTCATTTAAGGCTAAATCAATTCTATCCCTATAACCTGCTTTCTAGCTGTGATCTTGATTATATCGCCTAATGAGTAGCAAACACCACAGGAAGTTCAGCAGTACTTTATACCATGTACTTTACGCATCAATTTGCCTGTCGGTTTTGTCCTTGGAGCATTTGCTTATGATTTAATTAGAGGTTATTAAGGATATCTTAAACCAATTTTCTCCGAGGAATAATCTATAACACTGACACTTCCATTAAAACCAAAATAACAACGTTTGCGAAAGCAGTTTGGCTGGTATTGGAACTAACTTAATTACTATATCAATTTGTAATACAGCAGTGCTGTACTGCTCAGTTCATATTGTAGTAATTACCCCCCCCATCCTGGTGTGCAACTTTATGTGCATTAATACAGTTCTTGCAAAACTCTGCTTTGGGGGATATTTCCAGTGTGCTGTGAGTGATGGAATTTTGTAGGAAAGTCAAAGAACAAGAGTCAGGGAACACAGTTTCTCATGGCTACCTTAATGGTTTTGTGTATGTAATAAAGATTTTGAATGATGGTCTTTGCACACTCACACAGTTTTTAACAAGTTTAAAAACATATTTGCACCGTTATGCCCATAAGTGTGAGCTCTAAGGGTGCATTCTGTTGCCATGCGTGGCAAATTCCCCACCTCTAACATGAGATTCAGCTCTTTCCAACATGAAGATAAAACAGGCTGTACAGCTATGCATCCCACGTTAACTGACCTCAGTGTTTACAGCTGTGCTCCAGGGCAGAAGGATTTTCTGTTCTTATTTAGATCCTTGTTCTGAAGCACTTGCTTCAGTCTGTTAATAACGTGGAGACCAACTTAACAGTTGCACAGGTCTTAAGAAGCTCCGGTTTTAAAGAGGCAGAAATTTGTTAAACCCTGGTTTTCCAGTCCCACAGTGTTCATCCCACCCCAGACAGCTCCATCCTACAATACACTAGCATCTATCTATTATCAGAAGGCAGCTTATTTTGGCAAGGACTGCAGCAACACAGCCTATTTAGGAAACACAGGAAGCAAGGCAGCAGAATAGTCAATCAAAGGACATGCACGAGTCCAGAGGCAACAAAATCCAAAATCGCCATAAACAATTCAGCTTCAGTAACCTTTTTAATAATCCATTCTGAAAATACACCTAAAAATAAGCATCACTCAACGGCAACAGCTACCAGTTAACATCGGTTTCTACAGTATTTTATACATTTCACATTGAATTCCAGGCTCATTCTGTCATGATTTTTTACTTTGCTTTCCTGAAACGTACAGTAGCAATCCCCCTCAGAGGGCGTCTTACCGTTGGTGAGCTCCTTCAGCTGTTGCTGCAGCGTGATCGAGGCGTTGTACGTTCGAAAGACCTTTGCCGTCAGGCCAGCCATCAGAGAATGAAGGTGTTTGTTCAGCATTGCAGTCTGGAGGACACAAAATACAGGCTGTCACCCGTCAGAGCAACTAGAACGTTCTCCCTTCTCTTTTGGCAGAAAAGGATGTGATGTGGGATTCTGAATTCACACTTTTCCCCGAGAACATTTTCCATGTAAAATGTTATTAACTGCAATTGGCATTGTGTACATGGCCACTACTAATCCCCAGTTCTAACATGGCAAATTAGAACTGAACAACTTTTACTGCAAGAATATGGACACTTCCACTGTAGGACTGTTAAAGGAATAAATGAAGTCTGCCATTGCTCTTCGCGTTGTTTACTCATTTTTAATTGAACAATGTGTATTTTTCATGGGTGGCACAGTGACACAGTGGTTAGCACTGCTGCCTCACAGCGCGTGGGTCCTGGGTCCAGTTCTGGGCCTGGGGTGCGCTCTGTCTGGGGTTTGTACTGTATGTTCTCCCCGTGTTTGCGTGGGTTTCCAACAGGTGCTGGGAAAACTGGCCCTGGTGTGAGCGAGTGTCTATGTCTGTGTGTGCCCTATCATGGACTGGTGTCCCGTCTCATGCCCGTTTCTGGCTGGGATGGGCTCCTGCTCCCCCGTGACCTGTACTCGGGGAAAAAGCAGTTTTCACTTTACACACACACAGCTTGGAATCACCAGGTGTTTGCATTTCAGGCCACAGCAACAACTCCTGTACTGTACAGCGATCAACTGACAGATCTAACAGCACACTATGAGCTTCGATGCACCTAACAAGAGAGTCAGCATCTACTGACAGAGTGGTACTGCTCTCAGTGATGCCACTGCAAGCCCAGAGATGCAGTGGAAACATCAGAAGAGAGCCAAGAGAGCCCTCACCAACTAATCCCAAAGCAATATCCAGCAGGGCTCTGATAATTGTGCACTACCGCTTGGGAAATCACAGTAAGTTAGAGACCGCCAAGTTGTTAAATTTCTATAACATCCTCCATAAATGATTTTAAGGTGTCAGGTTTGCTTGTGGCATTGTGTGAGCATTGGACACTGCATAATTCCTACCTAAGTCTGTGCTGTAATAATTGGTATCCAGTCAATGCTCTAGGGGAGCCACAATTTAATAATCAAGCTGCGAATATAATAAACACTTTTTTTTATGAAAGTCTTGGCACCTACACGCTTACAGCAGGTTACTTCAGAAACCATGAATACACAGAAAACAATTAAAAGAGGTAATTAAGAAATCGGCCTCCAGTAATTAAGTGCACAGTTGCAGCAAAAAGCAGAATACAAGGGGTGCACCGCAGGCAAGACAGCTGGACTCAAACACACATTGAAATCTACCTCTAATCTTGCACACTGCCTGTTGTCTGTCTTTCTTTTATTATACAATTGTATTGTTGTTTTTTTGTACTACTTATCATCTGAAAGCAAGCTAAATAGCATTTTGTTATACCATATACCTGTATATGAGTATAACCACAAACTTGAACTTGACTTGAATACAGCATCAACTGCCTAGTGCTGTTATTTCCCTACGCCTATGAAACTCAGGTCAAGTTAACATTAGTAAAGTCCAAGTCAGTCCACTGAAAATGTGTATTTTATTTTCTATCTCATGTGCATCCCAGTTGGAATGGTAAATTGTTTCTTTAGCTCTCGGTTTACAGCAGGGACTCCTGTAGCCACACAGAGAGCGAAGAGGGAAGAGCATGCTCATGACACCAGAGCCACACAGCTCAGCCTGCACTCGGTGTGAGGGTTTTTACTGGCTGAACTACCTGGAAACCCTTCTTAGTTAAATGTTACAGATTATGATTTACAGCATTCTCAATTGTTCTGCCACAGTAGTTAACGTATTTACCACATTTGTTGTGAGTTAACATGTAAGGTTTCCCGAATGGGAAGGGACAGCGTTAGAGCAATAGTTCAATTCCACGGTTGGGTCCTGGGTTTGATTCTCGACCTCAGGTGCTCTCTGTGTGGGGTTTGTATATTCTCCCTGTGGTCACGTAGGTTTCCTCCAGGTGCTCCGGTTTCCTCCCACACTCCAAAAACATACTAGCAGGGTAATTGGTTTCTGGAAAATTGGCCCTAATGTGACTATGTGTTTGTGTCTGTGACTGCCCTGCCATGGACTGGCGTCCTGTCCAGGGGGTACCCTGCCATGTGCCCACTGCTTGCCACGTGATCTTGAACTGGAGGATGTGGGCAAACAACAGATGGATGGTAGCAGTATTAATGACAGCAGCCGTCAGTAGTTTGGAATGGGAGTGTTTCACACAGCTTTGTCATCTTGTGATTATCTTGACACCTTCATGTGAGACACAGTATAATAATATTTGTTGTACTATAGACATCATTAAACGTTCTTCAATGTTGTACTGAAACACAATGATCAGAAACCACTGCTATCCTAAAGAGAGGTAAGATGTAAGTCTTATCCTAGTCGTATCCTAAAGAGAGGTAAGATGTAAGTCTTATCCTAGTCGTATCCTAAAGAGAGGTAAGAGGTAAGTATTGCATATGCATTATACTGTGGGGTGGGAGCACTCTACCTCCTTTCTGGATTTGAATTCAGCACTTTTGCTATGAGTGAACTTAAAACCTGGATGGACAGAAGTGTGGGATAGCAATACCCCTGTCCTTGGAAATAGTGTGGGTATATGAGAAGAATATCAGGTACAAAAGTCTTGTCAAATCAAGTTTAGAATAGAGAAGTTGAGAACATTTGCGAGAAAATAAATCTTGAAAATTATTTCAAATGTGGTATCTTGAGGCAAAATAAATCACTAAAAAAGTCCAAATTTTATATAAATATCCAAATGCTCTGAGTAGGAACAATCAATCGGGTTGTGTTAGATTTTAAGCGTTACTGTAAATCTGATGACAAAAGTGCTTAATGTTATGGGTAAGATGAATTACATTAAATTCCAGATGATACTGTAACAAACTAATAAAACCTAAATACTGTACATTTTTCATTTTATCCATTTATTTGTAGTTCTGGGCTGATGATGATCCCTCTAGGAACATGACAGGTTATGAAAGATGAAAGGCCATTTAACCTTACGCCCTAAAAGGGCATGTCTGATGTTAATCAAAGTTAAAGCAAATTACACAGCCAGAGGTAAATCTGTAACTTCTGGTTACATTTCCCATTTACAATCAGAATGACACTCCACATTCAGGAGCAGTGGGCGGAAAGACGTGATAATTCATTTTATAATGCTATAGTCAGGTTAGACCTCCTGCTGACACAGAAGCTCGTCGTATAAGCGTTTCTTGAAAAGACTGCTGACTGCAGCAATACAATATCACTCAAGCAGTAAGGCAACATTAATAAAAGAAGATAAGAAAGGAACACGCTGTTATCTCAGAAGATCTCTAACTGGCAGAGATGCTCCCCGCTGCAACTGGATTTCTTCAGTTGCCAAAAATGAGAACAAAGCCTTTCCAAAGTTATTTTCGTTTTCTGCAGCCACTGATGTAGTACCATTCTTACTGATGGTCTGAGAACGCTCTTCACACTGAATATACAGACTTAAGAAACTTTAATCTTTTGCTACAGCAACAAAGGTAAATGAAAACAAGAGCTCTGATCTTAATATTAATAGAAATAATTTTGACATTATTGTTGAGAATTGTATATATGTATTTAATACTGTGCATATATATTGTAGAGGATTTTATATAAACAAATACCATGAAGTAAACCCACCTTATAATACTCTGAAAGACACTGAATGTTTACTTTATTACATATAAAATGAAAGATACGTAAAAGCTGCAGTTCAAGTTCACTATCCCTAGATGGGGCTGTGGTACTGATGTACTGCATGTCTTCTGCTGTTACGGAAAGAAAACCAAATATCGAAAAGAGATTTTTTTTAGAATGTTGGGATTAAATAACCGATTAAATTGTTTTTTTTTTTTGCAATAAGTATCTCAAAGTACCAGCTGAGTAATGGAAGAAAGTTTCTATCAAGAGCAGTTTTTGCAGTGGAATCTGTCACAGTCAGAAGATGCAATTATTAATTTCCTTCTAATAGAAACTGAAGTATAAAAGATGCATTTAGACCACAGGCAGACAACTCCATTCCACTGACCAAAAAATCAAAATCAATATAATTTTGCTTGGAATCAATCCTCTTATGATCCTCATATCTATCTTTAGATGCTGCAAAACACTCTAATCTCCATGAAAATAAAAAATAACCAAAGCCACCGCTTCTCATACTGATCACTTATGCTCAGAAGCCCAGGTGAAGGCTTGGGATTGTTCTCTTCCTAACAGGAGACAAGATGACATGAGGTTTAACTTCACCCTTTAAGAGTCTAGGGACGCGATTAAAAACAGGATCATGAGTTTGCATTCTAAATTAGAAATTAATTGTACTAAGCACACAAATCTGGATCTAATGGCGGCTCATACAGTACATATTGGGGGCCATCATGCAACAGGCAAATGCTTACTCGCATCTCCGTTCTACATTTGGAATCCTTAGTTACTTTTTTGTTCCACCCATTTGATTTGCAAATCAACTGTGTTGTTCACATCTCGGCTCGCAGCTCTGAGCCCCATAACAGCACACGGTGGAGAGTCAGGAATTGCAGGCTGACTCCAACCCGCCTGCCTTCAAGCTTGTGTCTTTTGACACGTCCCTGTCAGAGGTCAGGTGCTGACTGGTGGAGGGACACATGCCCCACAGCAGCACCGCATGCCTACAAGCACCCAGGAGACTGCAGGGTCGCCAGGAGAGCTGGCCCATCCCACCATGCCCTCAGCGGCGCTCAGCCAATGGTGCACTATTGTTCGGAGAATCCCAGTCACAGTCGGCTAGTGACATGAGCCAGGCTCAGACCTGTGATCACCGAGATGAGCCTGTGCAGGGGTGAACACCTTTACTGACTGAGCCACGTGGGAGACCCCATGCTGCAAAATGTGGGTTTCAACTTGCAGACTTCTCAGGCAAACCAAACAGGTTGGCATAGCAACAGCAAGAGCACATCCTGCCAAATAGTCCTTACCAACTGCGCAGAAATTACTTCAGAAACCTCTTACTCCAAAGTAGGAACCCAGAAACAGATCGCTTGTATTGAAATTACTTGTAATATAATCAAGTAGCGTGACTACATTAGCTCTATATTTTTATTTCCAGAAAATGTCGATGATTCAGAAAACAGAACCTTAAGATCTCCTTGGTTCTGAAAACCCAGTTGGAAAAAAAAAAACCTCTGTGAAGTAGGAACAGCAGTAATGCAGAATGCAGAACAGCAGAATGTTCACATCATTCAGATCTTAGGTTTTCAAGGAGGAGGTAAAGATGATTGATCAGGGTGCAGCTGATGTTTTTGATTTTCCTGTGAGTTGTCAGATAATGTGATTTTGACCTCTTCAAGCCCATCAGGCGGTTATTCTAGTTTTATTTCTCAGGAAGTACACAGAAAATTTAGAAGCTCGTGTGAGATGCATCAGTGGCCTCACAATGCATTGACAGAGATCATTAAAAACGGAATTGATGGTCTTAACTGGCGCTTACAGGAGTAATATGAAATCTGTTATGGAACGGACGCAATGAGGTCAAATTCCTCAGAACAGGCGCCTTTGAAAGCCATCTGTTTAATTAAGTATGGACATTGATAAAGCTGTGCTGTGGGAGTCCTGGCTCCTTTTTCAGCATTTATTACAAAACCACGAACGCAGCGCAACACAAAGTTTCTAGTTGCAGATTTGTGCCACAGAAACTGTTAAAAAGCATCACCATTTGCATCCTCACGTTGCCCCCATATAGCACAGCTTGTGCCAGTATTGAAAAATCAGCTGCCCGAAGAGGTTAGAACGCAGCTTAGCTCTGCTTACTGCTTAACTGAAACCAGAGAGAATTCATTTTCACAGCAAATAGTGTAAACTCCAGTTTGGGGCAAAAGCACTTGTTAAATCTGGCTATTTCTGTGCTCTGCTGCCTTTTTAATAACACCTTTGCTTGCTCAACCTCTTATTAACTGTTCACGGAGGTGTGCCCGCAATCTTTAACCTCCTGTCTTGGCTCCGACAGAATTTCCCCGTTTGGGGAATAGTATCCACTCTCGGAAAATACTCAGGTACTCACACCAAGACCGCAAAGCTCTGTGAAGAGAAACATTTTGTGATTTTTTTTCTTTAAAAGAATACTGAATATGGCAAAAGTTCAGTGGATTTTTAAACCAGGTCACTTACTGTATGAAAAACAGACACTGAGTAATGGAAAAGATACGGGTGAGAGTTGGCACCCGGTACTCTTTCTGAAGTTTAGCAGTGAAGTGAAATTAAAAGTTAATTTGCTCTATGGATAGACCTGTTGTCTAAAGCAGGTAAACTAACAAATGTACACAGATAGAATGGGCAGCACGTGCCAATAAGCTTAGAAAAATAAATCATTAGAAAACGTGCAAGTTGAGTAGAGAAATGACAAAAAGCAGAGACAAAGGTGGAAAACTACTGTACCCAGTGCAACATAAGGGAATCTTTCCTGAGGAATTAACTACAAGTGATAGGGCTTGTCTGGGGAAGACTAGTGGCGGAGCAGGTAAACCCCTTTATTGCAATAATGCTATAATGTTCCAATACCTTTCTATGGGTTAACAGCCCCCACTCATTCACTAAGAGCCGTTTGCCCAAAAAGCAGTGTCGTGATAACCCGGGGACTCCCAGACTGTGCATTCTGCTGCAGTTCAGCTTGACAACCGGGGGTTTGGAAAACAGTTTTAGAATCACTTTCCTGCCTTGTCTGTAGCTGTCATACTAAGCTGACAGGTGTCTACAGGCCACAAAAAGAACCGACTGAGGGAGAGTGAGGAGAGAGGAGGGGGCTGACTCTTTTGAAGACAGACCGACGTTCCGCTGTACCAGGGTCTGGCCGCTCGCCAGGAATAGTGCTCTTCTGTTTGTCCCTGGACCGGGATCCCACACGAGTTTTTTTCCCTTTGCTCATTTCATATCTCACAAGATATAGGGCAACACTTTATTGACCCTAAGAAAGCTCCAGAGATCAGCTGAAGAGAGCCGATATCAAGCAGCATCTGAGTCTGAGAGATATCAGAGAATGGTGGATGAAATAGTGGGCTCTCTAGGCAAACAGACTTGCTGCTCACGACGTGATAATCAGAGAAAACGGAGATAAGGAGAGAAAAAAAGATCAACTCTATGCGGAAATGTATCAGACACATTCTACGTACACCCACACATATTAAAGATATATTTTAGCCACAGAATATAGATATACATATGTAAAGAGACTGGAAATACTATCAGCTCCCCCAGAGCTGCAGTATATGTATATGACAATGCAGCTTGTTACCACTGATGTGGATTTGATTTTGCCTGCTTCATTTCATCCTAATGCTGTTCTTGCAACATCATTTCAAAAATTAAAAAATAAATAGGGATGACTTTTTGAAGCTGTATTACTGTAAAAGACTCAAGATGAGCATGGATATTTATCTTTATATGCCTCAACTTTAGGACTCAGGTTATATGAAGTACCAGAAAAAAAAAATCTCTGAACCACATTGAGTACAGGCTGTGGAACGTACTCTTTAATGCTGTACAGGGTGATAAGCAGTGGGCATTAGTCAAGGACATAATTTGGAACTAAGCAGGGTTAGGAAAGTCTTAACCAGTCACCATAAAAATCCAATGACCTAAATATCAGTGAATGCCTCTAACAATGTGTGAACAGCAGGGACAGCTAAAAAAGTAACCATTTTGATACCTGTCTCCGTTAAACCTGAAGATGTTTCTTAGATGTTTTTTTATTTGAAGCTTTAATTATTAAACATCTGGACTGCAGACCCTTTAATTTACACAGAACCCTGCCGGCATTTCAAAGGTTTCACATAAACCACTGAAGATGTCAGACTGAAAGTTTTCTAGAATATTTAATGGACCACAGGGTGAATAAAGTGGATGAGTTGTGTAACAACAACAGCTTTAATCCGACAATCTGTCCAAGCAGAGCTGTTGCCATTTTCTGAGGCTTTTGCCCTTGATCCTTTTGATCTAAGTATTTTTGCGTCACTGAACAAATGCAGCATCCCAAAGTGATGTATACAGTTCTGTTTGGAAATACAAAGTTCATCTTTGGGACAGTTGAGGAACTCTGACATTCTGGGGGCCTGTTTTATAACAGATACCCGGAGTGTTCAATCCCTTAATTACTGCAATCAAGTGGGTCGTTGGGCTACTTGCTTGTTTTGCCACAGTAATGAAGTAATTATAGCCTTGGAGTGGCATTCAGCTGCACGAGCCAAGTCACAGTCCTATGTGGTTTAAAATTTCTGAGGCACAGAGATAGCGTCTTATAAACAGCTGAAACTGTAGAACCAGCTGTGGAAATCAGCACCTTGTGCACATGCATGAGAAAATAGTCGCTGTATTTAATGGAAGAGAACGATGCAACTTAACACATTCTTGGCATACACAAAAGCTTTTCTTCCTGTAATGTTTATTTCTAATACAGTCTACTTAATTTCAACGACTATAGATTCTGGAGGCATTTTAACATCATGATCATCCTCACATACTGTAGCTGTGACGCCAGCTTAGCTGCTGTCAAAACTGGACGGATTCATTAGTGTACCCAAGGGACTTAGAAATGTCACGTTCCCGGGAATCATTTCTGACACCAGAATGGGTGGCGATGGATAGACGCTCACATATGAGGAATGGTAAACATTCCAGACGGTCAAAACACAAGGTAGCACCAAAGAAACCTGAAACTGCATACTGGAAGGGGGTTGACAAAGCAAAGCACAAAGAAGCAGCTTGCCAGACGAAAACTGAACTTGTATCACGTGAGGGTTAGCCCCATTCAAGAAATACAGTAGTACAATGGAGGCTCCCACACTAATATTATTTGTTGCTTGTGAACAACTTAAACTTTACTGTAAGTTAAACCAATGTTACCAGTGGCTTTCCTTTATGTAATTTATGGCTGTAACATTGTAAAATTTTCACTTTCTCCCTTCAAGATAATTTTGACTTAACACTGACTAACTTATCACTTCCAATGAGAAGTGCTCCAGGCACATTTTCCTCCAGCATCTCAATTCTCACCCTGGACAACATTTTGAAAGGATTTATTTTGCAAAGTGGAGAATATTGTACATCCGTAACAGTTTTCACTGATTGAAACATACAGCTTTGATCCTCGCACATCCCAAAAACAACATTACTCCTGTAATCTAGTCTCTGTGGGTTCTGTTTCTTACATTTTTTGTTGATTTCTTAGCTGGTACAGCTGGAGAATTTAATTTGCACTGATGCAATGATTATTTGGGAAGAAAGACCATTATCTCCAGGCTCAAAGGGAAGTTTTTGCAGGACAAATGGGCTTAATATACTTACATTCAGCCTGTCAAACAGATCATCACCAGGCTGCTTGTCCTCCATGAAAAGTTTCAGGTTTTTGAAGACCTGGAAAATAAAAATGAAAGATAAATTTTACACTTTCCAGTGCTTGATCATATTAAATAAAATGGTTTCCCAGAGATTTATTTTTTTATTTTTGTTCTGTCCCACTACAATGCGGTGCTTGAGATTCTGGGTGTACCATCACCTGAAAGAGGTAAAGGGCAGATACTCTGCTCTGGAAAAGGACCCCTGCTCAGCAAATAACAACAACAAATGCCAAACAGTTCTTGTTTTATTAAGGTAGTATTTGTTTTTTTTGTAGTCTGATGGCCTTATAAAAGGTTATACACAGTGGCACCCAAATAGAAATAAACAACAGATATGTCAAGTGCAGCTGTTAGTGAATTATCCCCCAGGGAAACTCAGACTTAGTGCTCATCTGGCTCCTGCAGAGGTGCCTACATCTGTAAAATGCGGCTGAAATGGTCGTCAGGCAGATTTACTGAGTGTTCACTTGGATGTGGTGGAAGTTATTGGAGGGTAGGATAAAGCCAACAAATGTGATTCTCAATTCCCAGAGTCGACTGGGGATTATAATGAATTTCAGTCTTGCCTCCATACTTTTGAAAACAGCCCTTTTATCAGTTACAGTAAACCTTCAGTTTAACAGACTTAGCTTTAACAGAGCGCTAAAATCTGCTAAAAGGGGAATTTTGTCTGTAACATCGGTAATACAGATTTTAAAACAGACTTTCCTCTCAATAACGGACCAAGAAGCATAGCTAGTCCGTAAAACAGGCTCGATTTATTCTTAAAAACAGAATAAAAGATAACCACAACAGAATAAAATAAAAGTATCAATGATTTGCCTGTAAAATATTTTCAATGTAAAACACTGTTAAAGCTCATGTACAGAACAGCAACAGCATCATGGTTTGACACCGAATAAAAGAGTAGAATTAAATGACTCTACACTTCATGCATTTACAAAAACTAATTACAGCACAGTAATATACACTAAAATGAGACACATATGTAAGGAATCTCTGTAAAATGCAAAAATAATAAAACAATAACATACAACACACCTTTAAACTGGTCTAGAATGCATGAATATCAATGGTTCCCTATAGGGGTAGGTTAAATAGTTACGATTGGGTGTTGTTTGTGTTTCGTATACTTTAGCAAATTCTATACAGTATTTTTATAACATAAAATAAAGAGTTTGTATATTTATGATAAAAATGCACAGGAATATTTTTTTATTGATTTATTGTTATAGTTAAAAAAATAAATCAAAATATAAAGAGAGCATATATAGTATACAGTATACGCTTCTCATATCATTGTTTTGGGGCTGAAAAAAACATTCCTGTTTAAACTGACATTTAATGAATAAATCAATGCAAGAAAGGCTCTGTGGTTCAGTGTCTTATACTGTAAGCACACAAATCTTCCAAGCCTTTCTGGCTAACGGTTACGGATGAACTGACAGACCAAAAAGCACAACTGCTCAGACATGCCTCAAGAACTTGAAACTAGACAGGCATTCAACAGTTAAAACGACTTTTATCTCAAAAAGATAAAGAATCCACCCTGTCCTAGCCAGTGGCTCACCCCTGGGCTGTGTAATTATCTGACTGAAACTGGAATTTCCCGAGCTGCTCTGCACATCTGACCAGGCAGTGCTGGGGCAGGCCAGGCTATCCTGGGCCTCACAGGGCCTGGCAGCACTCTGTGAGCTTGATGAAATGTCATTGAAAAATGCATCAGTCTCCCTTCCCATCAGTGACAAGCCTTCTTTAAGACGCTATAAAGCTTGCAGCATGTCAGCATGTCTGAGGGGAGAAAGTGTGGTCTTTGTTCTCCTCCTGCTGACACAGGCATTGTAGCAGAGAGCCAAGCTGATTAGATTTGCAACTCCAAATTAGAATGGAACACAAATCTCTGCTGCATGCACACCTTTGCACTGCAGATGTCTCCTTGATGACAATACATCAGTCAGATTGCTCCAGTAAAACACCCAGTGTTACGAATGTAGTTGTTTTGGATGAAGTGTCAATTAAAAAATATAGCTGCACAAAAGATCTGCATTTGTCAGTTAAATTAGAGACTTTGACAGACAAGTTTAGAACAAACATACTTTTGTAATAATAAAGAATTTTTTCTTCGGGGAAAAAAAGTAAAAAAGACCCACAAATTTTGGAAAAAAGAAAAAAAAACATTCAGTTTTTCTAGTTCTTTAAACACTGCTCTAAATCTAGCATGATTTTAATGTGCTGCTTTTAAATCATCTAATTTAAATAAGAGAATACTGGTGTCCTGGGGGCAAAGAGCACACAAGCAAGCCATGTCCTCTCTTCGAAATAAGCTTGTTTTGTTAACCATTACTTGAAGCAGAATTACACCAACCTGTATCAAATAAATACCACATAAAGAATGTTTCACTTGGGAAAGTGAAGGCTTATATTTATATTGTAAAATCTGTAGTGACGAAACAGAGGCCTGTAAAACAATTACACTTAACCCTCTTTACCTGAAAGACTTCCTACTTGTCACGTGAAATGATAGCTGCCACTCTATCACAGGACATTTTGTATAGTCTGTGTATTTTATTAGTACTCCTGTGCGTGACAGACCCTACCCTGACCTAGGGCAGGTCCACAGACACGGGCTCGAACACTGCTCAATCATAGTCAAACTAAGTGCAAAAGGCTTTATCCCCCCTGCCCCCTTCAAGTCTTACAAAAAGCAATGCTTAAAACCCTCTATCACAACTAGCGCCATGCACACTCAACCATTACCACCAATTTCACCCATTCTACACTAGTCAACAATAATAAAATTATCACTTGAAAATGCAACCCCTTCTTAAGTCAGCCTGCTACACAGCATTATTTGTATTACAAGGGAACAGCCTTTAAAATTAACAACACATTTTAGGGAGTATTCAGACAGAAATCAGCACCACAGACAGCTCTTACAGAAAGTAATGGCAGTCCTGGTTCACAGTCTCTCTCGTTTTTACCAGGAGAAAGCACAAACTGTATGAGTGTTGAGTAAACAATCGGCTCAAGTCCACAAATACCAAGCACTCAGGTCCTCTAAGCCTCAAACTGATTGAACTGATTTGCAGTGGCACTGAGTGGGCAGAAGGAAATACGCTGGAGGACATGATCTCAGCCACCCACCTAGCTTCATCTCCGAACGTGAATGTATTCTCATATTCTTCAATTTAAGTCAATTCAAAGCCTGCTTTCCCATGTGGGTTCCTGCGCCTGTGCTAACCTGGCCTTAATCCCTCCTATTGTTGTTCTGGAGTTTGGAAACATCTTGTGAATAAAAGCTGTTCATGCGATTTATTCTCAAAGACATCAAAACAACCCTATTTGCAGATTAAACACAACACAAACCTAAGATTCTAGTTTTTGTTCCTATGCAAGAAACATGGGAGTTTTACTTCATTTGGACTGAAGCAGAGCTAGTGCTACAAACCGACCCGTTAGGAAAGCAGACCTATAATAACGAAAGGAATAAAAATCTGACCCTAAAGGCAGACTTTTAACAAATACTCTGTATCTAATAAGTCACAGCAATCATCAAAAGTGTTTATGTTCATGACATTTTTCATAGAAATTGTGTTTTAAGAAACATTTGTTAGCTCAGGCCTCAAAATTATTCTTACACGACTCCCACGTCGCCGAATTTCAGGAGCTGCAACTATCGTGGTTATGTCTACAAATCGGTTTTAAACCCACTTCTGCAGAGCCTCGTCTTACCGCTTTCTCCACAGGGACTTTGTTGTAGTAGCGGATGCAGTCTTTACCCAGGAAGTCGAACTCGACCACATACTTCTCTCCATCCAGCTCTGGGTGAAGACTGATGTGTTCCACCCGCAAGGAGCAGCAGCCCACTGTGTCTGCGGTCTCCCCCTCTTCCTTCTCATTGCCCGCTCTCAGGGCCAGCTGCAAAACACGGGGGCCACAAGTTTATCCCAAATACAGCCGACTCCTGAGATATTCCTAGCCTATTCCACGCCAGAACGTCTTTGCACACCCTCGATGGTTGAAATGATTGCTCTACAAATGCATAATGCAGGAAGTTACTACAGCAAAAGCCACTGGATTGTAAGGGATGTTGACGTTCTCTGTATCACTGCTCAGCATCCTCCCTTCCTCCCACACACCCTTACTCATCACCACTGACAATGAATTTTACCATCTAAATTGCTTTTAAATGTGTTGAAACAAAGGTTCAGTTCATAATTACTTCCTCATGATAACATGTTTACATGCTTTAAATACAGGATTGCAGGTTAAGACCAGATCAAAAACTTGCACTGGCAGGGGAAGCCCAAAGCAGACTCAACACAGATAATGAACTCGGGTGTGGTGCCAAGCATGTCAGAGGGCTTCTTGCTTCTATCTATTCAGACGGTAGGTTTTTAAAGCCTTTTCTTTCCTCACACCGAGTACCGCTGTTGCACATTCCCTCAAAGTGGAAACGAATTCTTTCTGGCTGAACATACCCGACCCGTGAAGATTAACCCACCTCAGTGTGCTACAGCTGCCTGATACTGTCACTTCCTGTTTTTGCAGGGGCTTGTTTCTGGCCTTGCGAATGTCTCTTGCAATCTAGTCACCTGCCTTTCAAGCAGTAGACAAGGACCCGGTGAAAGGTGTCCGAGGCAGTTGTTTAGCTTGGAAGTTAAACACATGGAGCTGTAACACAGCTGGGAATTCCCATAGGCACCTGTAAAAGCAACTCCATTGCCCTAGTGGGTCAAGTGGGTTTCATGGGTGACAGCCCAACCCTTTGTATCTCCAGCAGCCACTTATTAGTGCCACATGCATTGAATGAGCTGTGAGGCTGGTGTTAAATGGTCTTGATAAAACAGGGTGATTTAGCCCTTCTTCCTGAAGCTGCTTCTGTCTGTGCACAGCAATTTACCCCCTGTGGACAGAAAATAAGAGGGCCAAGGGGGGTGGTTTCTCACACATGCACACCGTCTCCAGGACAAGTCAGATTTTGGCTGGTGTGTGTGAATAGTGGTTCATATTTGAAATTCTTAGGGTTTATTAAAACTTGCTTTTTACAACAAGCTTGATATTATGTTGCCTCGAATACAGACATCTTTCAGATCATCATTCGTGTTATCAATAACAGCAAAAGTATTTCCATAATTGAGGGAAAAGCCGAAGATGCATTTATAGATATTGTTACCCTTGAAGTAGTACTGATCTTAGGTTTATATCTAAAGTGTAGGTGGAAAAATTCATCTGTCCAGGGTAAAAAAGGTAATAGTGCTAATAATGCTGTCAGGAATAGACTGACTAGCATGGACTAGGAAAATTATTTGCATTTAAATGCAGGAAACTACTGATTGCAAGAACTGTTATTAATATTTGCTAACAGTAAAGCCACTCTCAATATTGCATTTGTAGCTTTAATTATAAGTTATGGGATCACTTGACTCACAAAGGCATTACCCCAGTCTCTGGTGTTAACCACAAACAAGACGCCATGTGTCTATTTACAGCATGTGGCAGACAGGCAAACAGGTCTTTGCAAGACCTAATCAGATTTCTATTACTGCCGCATACTTAAAAAATAAAGTATAAAGGCATTGTGATGAATTAATTTTAAAAAATCCCCCACTTAAAAACATTCAGAAAACTTTTCTCCTGAGAAGTTCTCTAGACAAAGAGTGGAATACTTCATCTAACCTAACAAGCTAAAGAATGCACTCAAGAAAGTCTAACTTCTATTCCTGGGGGATATGCACAAAGACCAATCTACCCTATAAAGCAGGATATTTCATTCTCTCGATGGGAGTAATTTGGTTGAAATGGCATCATCTTCAGATACAAGTGCAGAGGTTGAAGTAGGCAAGAGGAGTTTTATCTCAGGTTTTACAGACAGGGAAAAATACAGGACTGTCTATCACATCTTTTTCCAGATATAGCAGTCCAATTCAGTTCTAATGGGGGCTTTGGAAGTCATAGATAAAGTTCTAGGACTAAAGATATGAAGTAAAAGAAGACAGTACACCTCTGAGATAACTACAAACTCTTCATTGTAGTACACGAACCACTCAGGATGAACCTTTCACAAAGAATGATAGGTTTCTGTGCCAGAACAGTACTTTGACTGCACTGATTCACATCAGCTCCTCAAAAAAGTATTACAGTACATCTGCAAAAGAAGCCATGATACTGATATCTAAAGATGGAAAGCAACAGAAAAGTAAGACTTTAGAATTATTTAGTAATTCTCTAATTCAAATGACTTTTTTTTTGCAAGAGGGTGGCAAAAGAAAAAATCTGATATCTTTCAGAAATGTCTTGAAGTTTATTTTTGAGCATTTTCTAACAGCAGGTAGAAAGTTACTGTTTCAGTTTCCTCAGTGCTTTCCTAGTACCCATACCCATCAATAGTGACAAGCCTTATCTTTAGCTCCAAAGGTGCAGCCGATTTAAAAATCAATCAGCTTCTAGGTAATGAAACACAAAATTCACTATCCTCACGATGTGGTAAACATAGGTCTCTCACGGCAGGCGATTGTAACTTTAGAGACCTTCTTCGTCCTGTTACATTATCCTGGAGTTTTAGAATTATCAGAAAGCTGGCTGACAGCTGCAGCTTCTTGCTCCCACAACAGGCAGGTAAGCCTTGGAAGACAGGGGGACTGACAGCAAGATATGGCAGTGAAGAAGCTTCTTCCTGAAAATCGTGCTATAATGAATTTGGAAAGGTCTGTGTCTGAGACATCTGTTGCCTTCAGGTATATAGTTTATCTGCATTTTCCTGAATTGTCATTTCTTGCTCGATGAGTGTTCCTTGGTGTCAGACGGGCTCAAGACGTTCTGAACCTAACTTAAGCAAACTTTGGAGAATACTTTGGAGAAAGACTTACTTACAGTGCAGATAAGCCTACTCAGACAGCCAGGTCACAATATTCTATGGAGCCCCATGCCCCAATTTGTGGTTTCAACATTAAAGTGCAAAGTAAATGCTGAAAAAGTGAATATTTAGCATTACACCTCTGGTCCCAGCATATACAGAATGATCCAGCTGATTTTTTTGTCCTTAACATTGAAATATGAATAAAGTGAATCCACTATATTGTGCTCTATTGTTTAGGCTTATTCAATACAGACCACACTGATGCACAAAGGAAATCGTTCCTGATGCATCCTGTGAAAAAAAGACCTTGACTTAAGACTACATATGCTGTTCATGATTCTCTTACATTGTTAACATGTAGGGTTTAATCTGACATGCTACCAACTGCTTCTCACAAAAAAGCCCTTCTGAAAAGACTTCCCCAGGCTTAATAACAGCAAAATGCCACAGGAAGTTATCACCTCTGCTGCACAGACTGAGGTTTCCAGAATGGTCTTATTTGGAAGCAAACTTTTTTTTTTATAAGATGATATTAATCAGATTTTAAAAATCAAACAAAGCAGGACTCCCTCTCAGCTGTAAAAAGGTACAAACCACAAACTTCACTGAAATTGGAAAAGGGTTGATTATGTGTAAAACATGGCTACTCTCCATTCATGAGCAAGACTTCTGCACAAAATTCAGCATTGCTACCAAAGTTTGACTATATTTCAAATTTAAAGCTGAAGACATCTGGCTGTCAAAATGGGATAGTCAAATGTTGGTCTGTATTTAGGATTCTATGACCTAGTTTTTTAAAAATACTAGCTCTATGATCACGAAGGATTCTGGACCTCTTACCTTGTCTATGAAGTAAAGTGCCACAGCTCTTTGTCGGATGCCCATCTGTTTGGATTTCAAGTCTGCCTGGTACTGTGTCCGTATGGTTTCGACGCAGCTCTTCAGCTTTCGAGCAATTTCATACTTTTCCCAGTCCTTTTCTCCCTTTCAGAGAAAGAAACCTCTAGTTAGGAAAGGTCATCTCCTAGGTAATATCACCAGTGTCCGAGGTTTTCAATACTGAGGACACACGAGAAAATCATAACCCTGTATCACAGCCTTTCCAGCCTTAAAGACAACAAAAACTACTTGAAAACAGGCAGAACAAGAATTCCAGAGGAATATTCCATAATTCACAACGCTCAGCAGATGGCTAGTTTAACAAAAAACAGCTCCTACATATCCTGGGTATGTATGTTTTTTTTAAACTTCCAGAACGGAAGAGAGCAATGCTGTTTGCCCTCTTCTGTCTTGGCAGATGGGCTCAGTTAGTTTATACAGACTTAATATTACGTGTTTATGCATTTCACGGAGTGCTGATCTGTAAAAATGGTCTGAAATAATAGTGTTAGCACCTTGGAATTTTAATTAATCAAAAATTTAATGAATATTTAACCCACACACAATACCCGATGATTTACAAATCAAACACAACCATGGTCAAACACTCTTACACCCAGCCTTGGATACAGAAACCACCAGCTACTCCAGACCTACAGTACAGTAGGTGTAGAAAGTACTGACCCATTTTCCCACATTACTACCAGAAAATGTGATAGACTTACATTTTTTTCTCTTTTTATCAGTACAACATCTTCTACAATATCAATGTTTAGAAGTTTGGAGCTAAAACAATTAAAAATAAGAGCCCGTGAAACAGTGAGGATAAAAGTTTTGTTGTCTGACGAGACAGAGTTTAGCTGGCTTTGCTAAGCGTTATATTGTATCTCGCAAAAGAAGCTCGTCACTCACAAACCATCATCCCCACATTGAAGCCGTGCAGTGACAGCATAATGTTGTGGAGTGGCTTTTCATCCAGAGGGACAAGTAGGCTTGTCAAAACAGAGGGCAGAATGGATGGAGCAAAATATAGGCAGATCCTGGAGCAATACCTGGAACAGTCTGCAAAAGATTCACATCTTGACAGCACAGTGACCCCAAACACAAAGCCAAAACCACCCTTGAGTGGCTTAAAAAGAAGAAGGTGAGATTCCTTGAGGGGCCCAGTCCGTGCGGACAAATCCCATAGAGAATCTGTGCCAGGAACTGAAGGCTGCTGTGCACCTCCACAGCCCTGCAACAGCTGGAGCGATTTGCAAGGAAGAGAGGGCGAAAAACACACAAGATGTGAAAAGCAGGTTACAACACACTGCAAAAGACTTGAGGCTGTAATTGCTGCAAAAGAGGGAGTAACTACATAAAAATAAAAGCTTAAGGTCTCAGGGGGGTGACCACTTATCCAAGCTGGATTTTTCAGTTTTTATTTTTCATAAAATGTTCTTTTACAGTAATGATTACGCTCCATTATACCCCCCATCAAAATGTTTTTAGTACAAAAACAATTGTCGAAACGTGCTGCAATTTGAGGATGTAACACAGCAAAGTGTGGTAGAGGCCCAAGGGTGGTCAATATGTGCTACACCCACCGCCAGAGGAAAGAGGAACTGTTTGAGGCAGACTGGAAAAAAAAAATGTCTGGACCCATTTTGTTTACATTTCATCTAAGTCAAGACTGGCAGAGAATGTCGGGAGGCCTCTAGTTCTACACATTTTGATATCGAAAGCTTTTGTCATCTCATTTTCTCCAGTGCAACGTAATCACTTCTGGACATTCAGCAAAGAGGAAGTCCCCTGAAATGCTCTGTCGTGACCTAGCGAACATCTGACAAAGGGGTTGACATCTACAGTACATACTCTGAACATTGTTTGATGAGATAGCAAACAGCATGTGTATATCAGAGTGGGGTAAATATATGATCAGCAATTGGTTAGATCAATGGGATTAGTCCCAGGCAAACACTTATCCACAGTGTTTTACTCCTTCAAACAGGAAAACCACTGAGCACTTCTGAGGAATCTTCAAGCTTTCGAGGCATTTTAGTATAGTCTTTTGTAAAAATGAATAATACATATCTACATAAAAGGGAAGAGGCTAGTTTTTTTCCCTCTTGGAGAACAGTGACAACAGTCATATCATGGAGAAGACCTGAGAAATTACTTTTAAAAAGGTAGAAGGAACAGTACAGTACATGTCCAGGTGCTTCATCTGGCTAATGATACCAGTCTATGTTACACCAGTAGTGCCATTAAAAATCAAAATATTTGTATCCTCTTAGTAATTTTCCATCTTTTTGATGCAAAAATGAGCCAAATGTCCCAAAGCTTTGACAGAAGAATAGAAGAGTGAAAAACTAGAAAAGGTTACTGCAGAAACGGAATCTCTGCTCACCGAATGAGCCTGTGGAACAATAATGCCAAATTAGGTACAGTATAACCCACTGGTTACCAGTCTAGTTCCACCTGGCTTTGTTGGCTGCCTCTCAATGTCTGAGAAAGCTGTGGTATTGTGAGGAAAACCAGCTCAAGAGGGAACTGTTATTCAACACTGGCTGAACCCCAGCTGTGTGGCTCATTTGACATGTCCAAACTCTGGCTCTAGCACCTGAACTTGTTGTGTAGGTTATACAGTATCATCCACTACAAAGATAACATACTGTGATGTTCTTTTACATTATACCACCACAGAAACATTGTGATATTAACAAAAAGGTTTGATTGCGAAATCTCCTATCAGGAGCCCACAAATTGAAAAGCTTAGGAAATGAAGAACATTTAAAAGATGGTCATAATTTTTTTTTTCTCTAACAGAAAATACAAATCACCGTCATTGCTTTTAGTCTAATCTTGCCCGGGGCTCTTCCATTAGTGTGACTCTTGTTAAGCTCCCTTGTGAGAAAGGAATGTCATTGCTAACCGGTGGAATAACATACAGTAACCTTCAAAGCCAGACGGAGGAGGATCTGTTGCTCTGTCATCGTGGGGCCCGTTCTTACACGGCCCGTTACTCCTGTATTACGTCTTGCACGCAGACCGAGACTACCTTGCGGGGAACTTGAACCAACACAGAGCATGGGCTGATATAATTAACTGTTAATAATGCACTTCCTCGAGAGGCTGATGGCTTGGTGTGGAAGGAGAACAGGTGGCAGGGAGCCAGGTGTGCCGGGGGTGATGAGGAGCTTGGAGACCATTACCTCCAGCCCATTCCCCCTGCTCTGCCTGTGGGGCCGGCAGCCCACAGTTGAGAAATGGAGACACACGTTGGCGCAGGAGAATTAGAAAGCTGAAAGTTCGTGGCTCAAGGATACAGCAGTAGGGTTCACAGCAGAGATTAACGTTTTTAAGACTGGCTGGCTGGAGTTAAGAAAGTTAAGAAAGTTAAGAAAAAGCACACACAATTTAATTTAACAAGTGGAAGCGGATAACTAAGACTTGAGTCACCTACAGTAACAATCGCGCGTCAGGATCATAATGAAGGAATGAGAACAACAAAAGCACAAGTGAAGAAAAAAAAATGAACGTTGTCAGGCTGTCCAGTTCACTTTCCTGATAAAAGCCGTCTCCAAGTGATTTAAGAAGAACATGTTCTAGTGGTCCGACATTTAAAACAGCAAAAAAAAAAATGGAAGAAAGAGCAGAGGTAAATTGGGCCATAGCACACGTTCAAAGAATCCCACTGGAATCTAAAGCATTACAATTCCATTTAAACCATTCGTGGAAAAGAAAAATATTTTTTCATGAACTGAAACATTTGTAATAGCTGAAAGGAATACTGACAACTCTCAAAAGATCATGCACTGCCACCTCACTGATGTTAACCAGGGAAAGAACACGTTTCTTGATTAATCTTTGACAAAGAAAAGAAAGCATTTTAATTTAATCTTTTTGTTCCCCTCAAAGTCAATCACAGTTGGCATTGATTTCCACACTGTAACAATTATGGGGTTGTTAAATTGTCTCAGCAGTAGCAAGCATGGTGAAAGGTGCTCAGATAGGACACTAATACTGTCACATTTCATTAACAATCAACAATGACCGTAACTCCAAAAGGTCAAGACCAACATTCTGAGAAAGAAAACAGTAAAAGAGGGAGAAGGAGAAGAGAGAGAGCTAGCAAGAAAGAAAATTTCAAAGCAAAAAGAGGCCTGCAAAATTGCAATACTCGCAAGGCACACAGCTGTTCCCTATTCACATCTTTAAAATTGAGACTCAAGCACTTAATAGCTTTGCCTTTGTGTACCAACAACCGTACAGATTGAGTGCATCACTGACAGGGAATAATGACTAAAAACCTTACGAACATTTTTCAGTTTTCAAATTAATAAATTTACAACAAAGGAAAAAGAAGGTAAGGGAATATGGAGATGGAAGGGAGAAGATGAAAGCACATCCATGTCCTAATGCTTCACATGATTGGAATCAAAAGGTGTAGTATATAGGTCCACATTTTAATCAAGCAGGTAAATTAAATTCCTAAAGCCTCTTGACTCTTCTGCAATACCTCAGAACCCAGGAGAGACACCTGTTCTGAATCTCTTTAAAAGTACAACTTTCTTCTAGCAAAGTTTAAGAAAAGAAATCTTAAAGCAAGACAGACATTGCACATAACAGCTTGCTTTTAAAAAATGAGATTATTAGAGGCAAATGGTCAGAGAATCACCATTCATTTTTCATTACAAAAGCCTATTAAAAGATGCATCACAGGCCACTGTCTTATTTCAGTAAAATTTAAAGCATTTCAAGTCTGGCCAAGACGCAGCTGTGTTCAACTGGGCTGAAGGCATTAAAAAATGAAAATGTTCTGCAACAGTAAAAATCAGAAGAATGCCCAGAGACTTTCACAAATCTATTACCAAACAATGCAGCAGGAAAGCAGTTTTACTTACAATATCAAATCAGTCTTTGGTGCCTCTCATGCCAGTCTTGGATTGGCACAAAGAATATGTGAAACTGCAGATAAGGAGGAAGGTGTGTACATCTTTGGTATAACCGGTTATTTAGCTACATTACTAAAATACTTTACATTATTAGTCAATAAATTGGTTACTAAAAGCTGGGCCTACACCTCTCCCAAGAATAGTCTAATATTTGCCTGCAGACATTTGCATGCAGCCAGAAAGTGTCAGCATTTTCTGCCTATGATGTTTATGCATCTTCAACAAAATTCAGCTCCCACTTCAGAACATCCCCAAGATGTACTATATGACAGAGCTGGTGGCTCCTAAGTTGATAAACTGACTTAACCGTTTTGGTCACAATTTGAATTCTGTGATCCAGATGTTGCGAGTAGAAACTTGGGTCATATCACCAGCTGACTGTGACTGGAATTTCTAAAGCGGTGGCTCACAGCAGGCAAAACACTGCTGGGACAGAGCTGGGATTAGGCGGCCAGCTCGCCCTCAGTTTCCCGTGAAACTGTAATCAAAGGAATTTCCCCAGCGCTTGTGCGGATGTCAGTGAGGGACAGGCCGCTGCTGTAACCTACACTGAAATCTCTGGTGCATCACCTTAATTGCCTTGGCCACCCAGCCACTGCACTGCACATAAGTTATGGCTTTTGAGAACAATGGCTTTTGCTTCCAATTACTTTGTACTTAAGGAAAAAAAAAAACGAGATTAGACTTGCGTTAGAATTCACATTTCATTGTGCAGTAAGATTAATGAAACGCATTCCTGCAGGTTATTTCATTTCCAGGTCTGTGTGACCTTTAGACTGACTATTGCATTGAAGGTATTTGGGGGGGGGGGGGAGCATTTGAGAGCCAGTGGCACTAAGCATTTCTCGATTTAATATTCACAGCACTGTGTTCCTTACCTAAACGAACGTCCTTGCTGAAGTAAATCTGACAGGGAACAGAAGCCTAATTTTAGCGGTGTATGTAAACAGATTAAAATAAGAGCCCCTGAGTTAGACAAGTGTTACAGCCATCTTTGACATTCAGCCCAGTACAACCTAGCCGTGAATTGGGTGTCTTTCACTTCTCTACTCTTCTCTTTTCACGTAAATGAAAGGTCAATGAATATCAAGCTGTTCACACGGTAGAGTTAACCATTATAAAGTGACACAAACCCCTTATACAGTCCTGCGATATGAGCTCTGCTGTGCCAGTTAAGAAGGACAGGCCATTCATTACACAGCATGACTGGTGTGTGGCAGCAATGGGAGGCAGTTTGAGGAAATATGACTTCACAGCTTCACCTGGCACTTGAATATCAGACTTACAGACCTACAGCACGTCAGTCACTTAAGGTCACTGCTGGACGAAAAAAGGGTATTGTGTTCGATAAAATGTGACACTAGAGGAGGACATGATTCCATCTAAAGAACTAATAGGAACTAGCTCATTTTTTTTCAATTCTTCAACATTGTGCTAACTATGAAGGTATTCAAACTCGCCACAGAAGCCCCTTTTAGTGGCTCCGGAGAGACTTAAACACTCTACACAAGCGCTACTACAAAGCACAGCCAGGCCATGCATTTCTTTTCACACTACGAACAACAGCACAGACAGCTGAGGGAGGATGTTTCCACTGAGAAATCTGCAGGCAAGCCCCAGGGCTTTCTGCTGATACAGAAGAAGAACCCAGCTGATTCTGAGCCAGGGGACCTCTAACAGCATCTAATCAGCTGTGTGCCACCTCTGGGGGAATCCTGGTCGGAGCTGCTAGTGATGACATTGCCTGGATTCAAACCTGCAGTCAGCTTACTAGGCTGGGCCACCAGATCAGTTGTTTAAACCCATGTCCTGGCATGCAGTTATGGAAACTAGTCCATTTAGGCATCTCCACTTCTAAGAAGATCATCTGCATATCCTGCCTTTTACCAAGTGCTAATATACAGTTTATAATCTCTCCACTTTCTAGCAGCTATACCCCATACATGATCACGGGGAACCAGAGACGATCCTTGCAAGCACAGACACAAGGTAGAATACACCCTGGACACAATGCCACTCCTTCATGGGGCACACACATCTGCTTTTACTCGAGACACAAACTTAAGGCAAAAGCTGAATATGGCCGAAAATTCATAATGAGATAAAGGGGATTCTTAAAATGTTTTGTTAATATTTTAAAGTCGAATCCTGAGACGGATACCAAGTTTTTCATTTTCCTAAACTGTGGTGCTGATGTTGAGCCATTAAGGTTAACGCTATTAATCCTGGAATTCCAAGAAATGAAAATGATCACGAAACGTCTTTAGATGGGTCCACCAGGGTTCGACTGTCAAAAGCTTCACCATTAAATTTTAGTGCTGCAATTTGCATCTTAACCAATATTTAGTTCTGCAAGCTTGTTCTTGCATTTTTCTCTTCTCATATTGATGAGGAAAGAGGAAACCCAAAGACCGAATTCTAAATGCTATCTAAATAACATAAGAGCTAAATGAAAACTATTTAAATAATTTCTTAACATAAAAACAAACACAAAGAATAAGTGATGCCAAAGGAGTATAGGGAGATGGTGGTTAATAAAGCAGGTCTGAAGATTTGAAAAGACATCTGAGCCTTTGTTAACACATTCAGAACAGTAATAAGCGGGTTGAAACCGAGTGTTTCCTCACAGATGCTATGGGTAATTTTCAGACAGATGGATGGATTTCACAAGAAAGGAACCCAGGTTACCAGGGTTCTGCCTCTGCAAGAAAACTATAGTGGCCCATCTGGGTTTCATTGTGGCCTGCTGTGATGGCTTGTCCTGACACATGTAGATTACAGTTTGCCTTAAGTTTCTTTGTAGTCCTGGTGGAAGCCCCCTGGACCATACCATCAAAACTCCAACAGGTTTGCTATTGAACGCCACAAGAGAATTTCCAACAACAAGCCTTGTATTCCAGCTCCCACCCTGGCAGACCATGCAATGTGACCACCCCCATAGTTACCCCCCCTCCCCCCTCAGTTTGCAGAACTTCTCCACTTACCTTGAGCTTGGAGTTAGCGTTGAGCATGACGTACTTGCACAACCCCTGCACGTTCTCCGTCCAGCTGGCCAGCCATGTCACAGTGTTGTCACAGCGCACTTCCTTCCACTGGTGGCCCAGGGGAGGCTGGGGGATCTTCGAGTCCCTGCCAGGAGCAAATATGGACAAGGAACAGAAACACTGACTTCACCCGCCCTTCAATTAATAGCTGTGAGGAGAACACAGCTTGAGAACAGTTTCTTACTGTGCTAACAAAACTCTTTTAGTCCATTTCCTCTTCCGAGACCCTTAAGTGATTAGTAAGAGGTTTGCTTCTAAGCATGGACGGGTTAGCATCTGTCAGCTGTCATGCAGAATTACTTCCAGCCACTGTAGGCTCCTGACCTTTGCACAGCTATTGTATTATGTTTTAGCACCTTGGAGTATTTAGATTTCATTAGTGCATGTTCATTACTCACACAGTATATATATATATCTCTCACTGTAGTCGATGCCCACCAGCTGAACTGTAAGACTCAGCAGGTTAGTTGTGATCTAGAAATCCTTGGCTATTATTTAGCTGAAGCTTTGAAAATGAAGTTAAAAATACAATGACATAATATTTTCTATAGTCTCAGATCACTAAAAGTAAAAGTAAAAGTAAAAGTTATAGTAATAATAATAGTAATTAATAGTATAAGATAATTAATAACATTGTAATAAGTAGAATTAAACTGTAAGGTGGGTCTAATGCAGCATGTGCACAATTAAGTCAAATCCAGTGCATCACTAGAGTATGGGTTTAAGCAAAAACCTAATAAAAGGAGCATGTGATCCGATCACCACTCGTTGCAGGAGTTCAGTGCTCGCAAGAACACTATTAGGCTGCAAGGCAGAGAGATGAATCAGCCCACCCTGTGCCATCTGAACAAGTCTGTATGGGCCCAGAGGGGCAAAGTGTACCCTTATTTCTATGACATCAGTGAACAGAGTGCATGACTCCAACATTTAAATTTGAAATTTAAAATTTAGAGAGGACAAGTCATGTATTCGTCCTTCAGAAGAACATTCCATTGTTGCTCTTAATAAAAAAGAAAGTCACATGATTAGGATATGGTCATATAAGCTAAGTGTTCTTTAGCTGCAATCATTTCCAGTGGTATGTTCTTCTGTTCTTTATTTCAGTAGTGGTTTGTTTTATTCCAACTGCAGTGCGCTGATCTAAAGGTACTTTGTAAGACGTCTCACTAAAAAAACTTCAGGTCTAAGAAACTGGATTGGATTTGTAATTAGCATAAAAAATGTACCAACTTCAAGGATTCATTCTGTAAACAGCTGGACTCTAGGGGAGTGTCTGATACGAAGTGTGGATATCCACTGGTCACTGGTAAATTGTGTAGAAAGAAACAAAATGGAAGCAATGGAGTCTTGGTTGCTAAAGCTTTTGGAAACAATATACTGTAACCATAGCTGGGTGTTTTGTGGACTCAGAAATACATTGAAAATCAATAAAAAAGTTCAATTCAAAGCATCATGGTCTAAGTAATTAGGGAGTAGAAATTAGAAGTAGGATTTAGAATGAGAGTGAAATGCAGGCTCCCTCTAACACTATAGTTAGAGGGCGGTAGAGTTGGGGCGGAGCGGTGGCTCTGTGGCTAAGGATCTGCTCCTGTGGCTGGAAGGTTGCCAGTTCAAATCCCCTGTGCAAGGCCCTTAACCCCAACTGCTCCAGGGGCGCAGTATAAATGGCTGACCCTGCGCTCTGACCCCCAGCTTCTCTCTCCCTATCTGTGTGCTTGTGTGTCTCATGGAGAGCAAGCTGGGGTATGCGAAAAGACAAATCCTAATGCAAGAAATTGTATGTGGCTAATAAAGTGATCTTATCTTAGTTCCTTTAGGACAAGCTGACAATCATGTACTCATTAGAATATATTTAAGAATTTCATGATATGTTGAATTTAAAACACATCTGAACCCAGAAGTATTTGCAACACACTGGAGAGAAGCATTACATCTTGCCCACTTCAAAAATTAGACCAATTAAAATACTGAGAACTCCAAAAATATCACAGCCTCTGTTGAAAGTGAGTTTTAGAATACTAATATACAGAAAAGCAGCAAAATGCATTATTAAGAGAAAACCCAAAAAGCCCTAGCTACCACTGCAATCAATGGCTTTCATAATGGCAGTGAACCAATTACTGCACCATTCAAGGCAAGCCATCTGAGAGAGGTATCAGGGATGATGAATACACAGCATTTCAGCCCCTCAATTACAAAGCACCTGTTTATAATTTTTGCTGCTAATAGGTCTCGGCAGCGAAAGAAAAAAATGTCTTAAATTTAAGCACAAAGGTTGAGATTTAATGGAGTGCTCCAGCTATATTTCAGGTTGTCTGAACCCTTTAAAATCCACATGTTGAAGTGGATCGACAGTGACACAAACCTCAAAGCAGAGACTCTTTTGGGGAAAACACGGGAAGCCTTGGGCTGCCACAGAGAGTCAATCTGTTCAGATTCAAGCAGATTTCCTCAGAGGAGAAGAGCTACAAGACTCCCCTAGCTTCATTTAATGACTACCATAGAACGCATAGATGGAACTGAGGCCAGTTTGCACAACCCTACCGGTAACCTTCAATCGATCAGTCTGATTTTCCATATAGCACCTTTCTATAAGACATCATTTTCAAGAGCTTTTCACAGCTAAAAACTGTGAGACTTTTAAGAATTGAGCAATAAGACAAAAATAAAACTGTGAAAATGTAATGTAACTCTAATATGTACACAGAAAGAAAAATATATATACTAAAATTGAGAACCATATTTAAAAAATGAATTCCTGGCAGTTACCAAGTGCAGAAGCAATGTTATAAAAATGTGAGTCCAATTGTTCCACAGATTAGATGCTGTTAAGCCAAAAGATCTGTCTTGTACTCATTTTTGTATACATGAAACAGAAAGCAATCCAGTGTTCTGCAATCCTGTGTTTTCATCAGAGTGAAAAGATTGTATTATTTTAAAAGTATATTACAGAAGATGTCTTGTATGAGCAATGTCTCCTTTTCTAGGAAGTAGTTTATAGCCAAAGTACTTCAATTATACATGTAGTGTATGAGAAACAGCAACACAAAGTGTAGAATTACATCATAGCAGTACATGTACTAATGCAATGTTAAAAATAAAAGCACAAAATCAAAACACCCAAAGACAATGTGTAAAACTAAGTAAGCATGCTTACAGAATAGCAACAAGATGTGAGGTTTGTGACTGAAGCCAATTTCATCACGTAGGAAATGCACAAATATGATGTCAGTAAACAGCTCTTAATTGTAAATATTCTAAGACATACACTCAAGACTATCAGAGTAGACTGGTTCCTGAGAAAATGTTGAAAATAGCTGGAAGATGTCTAGATTACCTGTAAATTACACATATTGTGTAATAAATCAAATTCACATACTAAAATCAATCCTAAGCCAGACATGAGGCCAGTGTAGCAATGCTAGTGTAGAGGTAATGGGTTCTTATCTCTGTGTCCCCATTAAAACTGGCAGCAGTATTGTTCACAATTTAAAGCATATCATGTTCCCAGGAAACAGTGGCTTCTGAAAGGAGTGAGATTGTCTCCTACTTGCTGCAGTTGATGATGACATCCTCTGGCTGGATTCTCTTCTTCAGCATTCCCTGCTTTGGATGGTCTCCCCTTCCTCTGAAAAGCCCCGGGGGTTCAATTTTGAAGTTCCCAATTCTTTCCCGATGGTGATCCAAAGTGCAATAGCCATACTCTTCCAACAGTTTCTGATTGGCGTCTTTGGTTTTCTAGCAGGAGCATCCAAACAAGTGTGTGAATTGGCTATAACATACAGATCGTTAACCATTCTCTCTTTATGAATAAACACTGCCTTCATGTTAACGACCAGACTCTTGCAATACACTTATAAGGTATACGGTAAAGGCTCCACAACTTCTGGAAATCTAGTACGATTCTCAGTTCTATTTTAAGAGCTAAGGGAGCAGCCTGAGGCAGGGAAAGATGGCTTCAGATTACTTTCGACACATTGGAAAAGAAAACGAGCTACTTACCCCTTTTCTTCAGTGTGAGCTAATAGTCAGTAGGCACACACGACGACCTGCCTTTCAGGCAACCTCTAATTCCATTATGTGATAAGCACCATCTTTTTAACCACACTCTGTTCTCAGGTCATACCAACAGTTTGCTGCTCGATACATTATTTGACTTTTTTTCTATTAAAAATTCTCACATTATGACTACTTCAACAAACTATGAGGCACAGTGATGCATGTGACAATTCAGGGAAAATCCTTATGCTCTCTTCCTAGTTCAAACTTAAAACAGCAAAAAATACAGGCAAGAAAAAAATTCCACAAACTCTTTGACCCTTGCTGAAGGACATAACGCTCCAACATTTTAATATGTTGTGCATGTACTGCCGAGTTTCCTTTTATTCCAGGTATTCCAGCAGTAAATTGGCACAGTTATTTTCTATTCACCATTAATAAGATGCATGCCATTATAACATACAGTATGAATCCATTAGTTTCAATTCATGAGTATGGACAGGAGATGGGTGCCAACTGAGGCAACAGTCCATCTCTCACGTCTCCCCTGACATTGCCTACTTGAGCAGTAGACTACAGAGCTGTAACATACTACACTGTACATCCATTAATCCCTAATTGACATTTGCATTTTGACATTTACATTCTGGGCAGCCAATGGATACGCATCAACATCAGAGCAGATAAGCAATAGCCAAATTATTAGGGAATCCTACATGAGACCAGAGTCTTGACATTTTTCACGATGGCTTCCAGGGTTAAATATACCACAAAAAAAATGGGGTGCTGATTGTGTGGCGTTTGTATGTTCTCCCCGTGTTCACGTGGGTTTTCAGCAGGCGCTCTAGTTTACTGCTACAATCCAAAGACATACTGGTACTTTAACTGGATTTTGGGTAGACTGGCCCTGATGTGAGTGCGTACATTTGTGTGTGATCCCTAAGATGGACTGGGGTCCCATCCAGGGTGCACCCAGCCTTGTGCCCGTTGCTTGTCAGGGCAGACTCCCACTCCCCCACACTCTAGAAAATGAAAGGATGGATGAAATTATTGATGACTTGGATTCTCCAAGGAGGTTCTAGTACTGTTAACTTCGATAGGCATTCCCCATTTCAAAAAGCATGCGTAGGCAGTCACGATGCAAGAGTGAAATGGCATCAATCTTCAATGCAAAGGCAGATTCATCTGAGGCTCATTCGCAGCCTCAGCCCCCTCTGCAAAAAGTTACTCACCTGCTTTTCTTCCTTGCCTTGATTTTTTCTCGCTTCCACTTTCTCCTTGTGCATCTTGTAAATTTCACTGAAGTCACACTTGTTCAAATCGGTGATGATCATCTTCTCCTCCAAGGTCATTTCCTACAAAAGAAAAGGAGACATCTAACATTTTGCTTGATGCAGCAAACAGAAAACCCTTTAAGCTGTACAGAGTAGTATTTGAAGACTACTTCCAAGCATGTGAATATTATTACTTTATATGTTGAATGTTTCTTAATTATACAAGTAGGTATACATTCCAAGATTGAAGATTAAGCTTATAATCATTGTGGTTGATTAATTACCCCAAGGCTAAAGTTCATAAAGGATTGAACTATATGAGGACTAAACTATAGTACTATAATCATCTGACAACCACTGACTGGTCTTTAATTTATTTTGCAGAAATTTTTTATTAGCTTTAATAGGTATTTTCTATGTATATTCATTAATAAAATGCTGACTTTGTTTTAAGTCGCAACTTTTTGAAGCTTTTGTTCTTGAGGGCACACCTTGCATTGCTAAGTACAGAACCACAAGTCTACAAATAGCTTTTTTCTTTTGATCTACATTGATGTAATGCACAGCAATTTTACAGTAACTATGAAAAAAATGGTTAGTGAAGCAAAACGTATACCTACTGAGTGAGGGAAAGGGATTTTGTCCATAGTTCACAACAGTGGGTTTTAAAAAACTCAGGACCATGCTGCTCTCAAATTTAAAATGGAATGATGTCTTAAATGTCTCATTAGTTTAAAATTACTCTGCAAAGATTTACACAGCAAACAAGCTCCTTCAGGGAAGACACGTTTGTGCCTACAATGGGAATGAGCCTACTGTGCATGATGTCAGCTCCATCAGTTTTATTAATGCTGTGGAGAGGCATAATGAACAAACCTTCACCTTCAGAAATGCAACATTCTGTAACAAAGAACTTCACAATAATAAAAATAATCAATGTCTGAAAATGAAAATACAGGTATGTTATCTGCAACGGAAAATGCTAGAAATCACAGACATACTTCTGCCATGTCAATTCTACATGGAACCACATCAACTGCACAAATGCAATACAAGACCCAGCATTTTATTTGCAGCCAGATACTGCTGAACAAGAGTTCAGAATTATTAAGGATGAAAAGAAATAGAAACAAATCTGAAAACACCTCTTGAATATTTTCTAAGGAAATAGCATGGTTTCAAAGTGAGAAGAGATACGTCTTGCTTAACTTCATCGGTTAACTACTGTGAATGAGAAGGCACAACTCGTATCTTATCTAGCTGTGCATGCACTGTAGAAGAGAAAATGACCTGCATGTTTGCTGCAAAAACTTACTTTTCCATCATCTCCAGACACGGTTTCTATACTTTCCCACACAAGAGGTCTGACAAATTGAGAAGGGGTCCTCGTAATCATACAGGGATGTCTCAGAGATCATGTGACATTGCATAAAATGAGTATAACCCAGCTTGGTGCTCAGTTAAAAACCATCTATACAGTCCCATGTGTAAGATATACTGTAAACTGGGCTGAACTCACCACAAAGGAATTACAAGTTAAGATGCAGCAAGTATGACAGGTAAAACACTGATGTGAGAAAAATATCATGCAATCACAGATTCATTCATGCTTTGACATGGAAGTGCATTGTCCATCTCATCTTAATGACTAATCTGAGGGCAGTAATGATTACCCTCAAACACTATGACACTAAACCACGACTACCACCTATTTGGGCATGAAGAGTTTACCACACAGTAACACGGATTGATTATTGAAAAAACTCCCATGTGGGATGTAACTCCACTTCAGCAAATTAAAGTGTGCAAATGAAACAAAGTCAATGGTGAAATTAATTAGCATGGATATGAAGGGGGGCCATTAGGTTAACAGTTAACCACAAAGATTAAATGCATAAATAATTTTGAATACTTCTGCAGTACATATTGCTCCAGCAAGTAGAAGATTAATTTTCTTTCCTTGGTTACTATCCTGATATTTAAAAGTAAAAAGTCTAAGTCCATCTCACTCCATTTTTTAAGTTCTCATGATGAGCTTTCAGTACGTGGGTGTGAGGCATACTCCTGTGAGTTGCCTTTTGACTCCTACCAGAAAAGTAATGAAAAATAAATTATTTGACTTTTTCCATTCCCTGTGGAATCGTGGATCATTATTGCTGTGTTACCAGTTTCGGGAGTGCAGGTCTTTCATTTCCTAAAAACGAAGTGGTCCAAAGCATTTTCACAGTTTAACCGAGTCCATTACTCGCCGTGTAGGGTCTTAATTATTGAAATCCCCTCTGGAATTCCACAGAGAGGAAGACAAAAAATTCAAGACGGCAACTCCTTGGACTTGTCCTGGGATCAACGTGCCAATGGGTTTTGAAATCCCTAACCGTCAGGAACAGTAATAATGGAAGATTACTTACACTGGGCTCCCAGGAAACTGAAATAACATTCAAGGTTTATTCTTTCAGGAGCAATTTAGCATGTTAATTAAAGTAGCTTTGCACAGATGGGCATTAAAAAAGCACATGTGGTAGCACCTCAAACACCCCAGATGTCCTCCTGTTACTGTAGATCCTCGATCATCGTTTCCAGAACTGGCCTTTATCAGTCCGGGGTGTGGGTAAACAGTGTGTGATTTCTAATTAAGTTAATTACTGAAGTAGTGCACAGTTGCTCCGGTGGCCCATATGGTTTGCTTCATTCACTAACTAATAGTTGCTCTTTTCAAAGTGTATAGTATGATAGGTCTGTAGATAATTGTATAACGTGTAGTCAGTACTAGAGAGAAGTGAGCGTGCACACACTTCAGTTTTCATAGTCCAGCTTAGAAAGATGGTTAAATTAATTTAAGGCTTAACCAGAACAATTGTATTCTTCTTGGACAGGTCTACAGCAGTGAAGGTGATAAAAAAATATGAATTCTATATTGGGATGTTTTATACTGCAAAAAGTATTAGAAATGATCTCAAACAAATGCAGGACAAAAAAGCTCTAAAAGCAATAGAAGAACTAGGAAAAAAAAAACAAATTTTAAGCCTTGGAGGAAATATCTGAGCAAGGGTCTGCCTGTATTTGACCACTGATATTACACCAAATCTGTTACATAAGCCAAGATGTCCTGCTCTTTACCTCCCTAATTGGTTTTCTGTAAAACATGCAACTGATATCATATTTCAGGCACAGCATCAGTGCAAGAACACGTCTATTCCTTTCATTTCTCGCTTGTTTCACTAATTATGCTGGCAGGCGTTAAATCCCAGTGCAGTGGCTGACCTTTTATGTGGACCATGACCCAGATAGCGTGCTGTGACAGAATTGGGTATTGATCTGTGGCGGTGTTCATGCAATGTTTAATCTGAAGTATCCTGGCACTGTGCTTTGGTCTCATATCCTGTTTCCAAGTCTGAGTACTGCTTGGAGTCGGGGAGGGATGAGAGGGGAGTTTGCTGTTGTGACTCTTAGACCAAGACGAGAGTTTCCTGGGTGACTCCCTCCTCCAGTCAGGCAGATCTGGGGGGGGAGGGAGGCTGTGTTCAGGTTCAGGCACTAGAGTGAGCCACTTGGGATTGCAGAAATCAACCGCCATCCTCAGATCAAGGCATCCAACCTTAAGAGCAAAGAACCTATCACGTTTCATCTCTTATGAAAGTCAGGCTTTGAAATTCATGCTGTGCTCTAAAACCTGTGTGGCTTTTAAATGTTTGTTTTTTTTCTCGTGACCCAGTGGAAGAGAAACCCTTTGAAAATACTTTATCTTCTACACCCTAAACAACAGTGTCTCCTGACTTTTCATTAAACCACCACAAAGCTCGAAGGAAGTTTGCTGTATCCACTTTACTTCAAGTCATGACTTACATTAGGCCAATGCTCTTTGTAAAACATTTTTCCCACTCACAGAGACACTTCTGCTGATTTGTTCTTACTTAATGCAATGGGTGTTGTATGAGAACTTACTCTTATTTTGTTCACAAAGTGAAAGCAACACCCAGACTGTTACTCTCATAATCTTGCAATGTTGAAAACTCCAGCTAGGTGGTTGTGAACAGCAGCAACAAGAGAACACTAACTGTACTTTAGAGGGGTTATTCTTTGAAAACAAATCCAAAATGATTAATCGCAATCGGTGGCAAGTGTGCAGGTTGCAGCACCCTGTTTCCATGCTCAAGCAAGAGAGGCTTAGCTACGTTATCAATTCTGAATTTAATACCATTCAAATGATGTCTGGATTTCTTGTTCAGTGTCAAACAAATCATTGCCTCATCCTTGTAAGTTAATAATCAGTCTGCTTTAAAGGGAGAAAGTGTCAGCGTGATACAACAACATTAAAAATCAAACTGTCAAATGTGCCAACAAACTGTTCTGTACCAGAAAAATAGGCAATTCGTTTCTCATGCACCCCGGTAAACAGCATGATCCACCACTACCGTAGATGTTCACCTTTAATGGAACTGACAGCTTTAGCTATTTTCTTCCATTTACAAAACAGACTCAGATCTTACAGATATAGAAAAAATATCCTGTGTAACTTTTATCCAATATATAAATCTTACATCAATTTCCTCAAAGACTGTGAGAAAGGATACCACCATTGGTATTCAGGAGCAGCTGTTTGAAAAGCAACAGCAGTAAACAAAACACTACGTAGCCACAAAACAAAAACCTGTTTACATTTTTTATTTAAATCCCACAACATTTAAAATGCATCTACCCTATTTCACTGTAACTGCTGGCTTCACAATTCCCCCAATCCGCTCCACCACCAGAAAGACCTATCAATTCAACAGTAGCAATTTTGATTAAATTCTTGTGCAAACTCAAGATAACATTTTGTCTTTTCAACCTTTTCCCTGTATTTATGTTTGCTGCAGGCAGATTTATGTCGGCCTGTGAGTTTTATATAGACCCAACTGAGGTAAGGTTCAAGCTCAGACACACCTTTTAGGCTCAAGGCCTTCAGTACTAACCAACACAATCTTTTAGTTGACAAGGCCAAGACAGCTTAGTACAGCAAAGCTAAAGAAAGATAACTTGGATATCTGTGAAAATAAAAAAAGGGTACACAAAACTACACACAAAAAAAAACCTGCCAAGACACAAAAACTCCCACAAATTACAATGAAACAGAGGAATGTGATAACCAGGTATCATGTCTGTAATAAGATTAATATTAGATTATTACACCTAATGAAATTGTGAATTGTGTTGCAAAGAGCTGGTGATATCAGTTTGAGAAAATAAAAAAAATTCAAAAACCCATTCCAGTACATTACAATCGATAGTCAGTGTGTGAGATGTCTGAACATTTTTGTATCATAAGAAATCATGAGTGTGATGATATACTGTACTGTATAGCATGCGCAGGAATCATCCACCTTTTCAAGCATCTTTAAGAGGACAAATATATTCACAGACATCGATCTTCATGACAGGTCTGTCCTGATTCACATGAAGTCCAAACTGTATACCACTTTACTAAACAACCACCTCCTCGGTCCTACATTTTATCAAAACATTAATGTGCATCACAGTGTCTTTGGAAAGGCAGTCTTGCTGCATCATTTATTCAGCTAATGAGGAGGGCAGGGTGTCCACTGCAGAGCTGAGGGGAGAGAACACCTTCGAGTGGAAGAGGTATTTGACGGCAACAAAGACTTACTCTTTCCTAAAAATGGAAAGGCAAGGCAAACACTGTAATCTGTCATTCTTCAGGTCATTCTGTTTGAGACTGGTTAAAATGTTGGAACAACACACTGAACATTTTTTGCATTCCTGAGGTAATGGTAACTGTGGTATAAATGCTTGATACAATATGGACTGAGTTCTAGTGATGCATTTTATCCTCGTTCAAGTTTGTGCGTTACAGGTTTACTTACCCTTAGAAATTAAGACTAAGAGAAGACAGCAGAACTATTACTAATGGTGACCCACATAGGTTTCATTATCATTTACTCAGCTTACAAGCATAACCGATTCCCGGTTCAATCAGATGAATTACTCAAACGATGTGCAACAGGTACCCACGCAATCTTAACAAAGTAAATAACTATGCTCTGAAATGTTTAATTCACTGCAGAAAGAAGCAGGCATGATAACAAGGCTTTCGAACATGAATGCTCACCACCTCCACCGTGCCCTCTGATTGTTTTATGGATTTGAATTCTCACAGAAAAAAAGTTAATTTTTACATATTTCGGTAATTAGAGCGATTCTACTCTTATTAGATGAATTTCACAAAGAATAACATTAATGAACGCAGATGTTAGACTGGTAAGTACTTCACACATTTGTTAAAAATGTCCTCATTAGCAGCTCTGTGCTCCAAATACGCAACAGACACAGACATAATTAGTTATGATAACACAGTCCAATCCATTAATCAAACAGGAATTACAAACAATGCACAGCAGTACTGTGATAACAGATCACAATGCAATTTTTCAAACGAGCAGAACATTTCTAGTTTATTTTTATGTCCGCTCCCTTTTCCGTCTTTTTTCCCCGATTATTAATTCAAACTGGATCAGCCAACTTATTTTTTTCACCCTATAAGGTTTTCCACCATTAAAGGAGAAAGTGAGATTGCAGACTATTTCTGAAACCCATTTGGGTTGTTAACTTACCATCTTGAACTGCATGATCTCATTTTGTGCAACACCGGTACAGATTAACTGCAGTTAAGGAGAGAAAGGATTTCAGCTACAACAATGGCAGCAGATTGCTACCAGACTGAGCATAAGGCAGGAAAAGGGTTGGTTTCATAATAAAATATTTTTAATTGGATTTGTTCATCTGCAGGGAGTGAGTTGTCTGGATTAGCATATCAATGCCTTACACAAATTATATTTTTGAGAGTATTCAGTGCTAAGCAGCAAGAAATTATTTCCCATCTACACGAACAGCCAAAGGCACATGGCGCAGAAAAAATCTGAACTTAGAAAGCAGCTCCAGAAACATGCCCTGTGCTCCATGCTAGCTACCACATTCATTGGTGGAGAAATGGGGAAAAAAAGAAAAATAAGACACTGGTATGCAGTTATTTTTAATTTGTGAAGGGGAGACTAGATCCTTGAACATTAAGTTAAACTGAAAACATAAGACATTCTGTCACGTACACAGCTCAGCTTTGCATATAAGCAAAAATAACTAGGCATCCACAAGCAGTTTTGAAGGCTTTTTAACACTGCAAGTAAAATGAGAAGATACTCAGGCCACGTCCCAGTATCCACTCTTGTGGTCTCATGGCCTTCATATGTACTTTCCTTTGAGGGCCTCCAATGGCTTAGGGTGTCCCATTTCTAATTAGTGTTTAACAGGGGTGCTCACAAGCACCCACAATGAGCTCTTTACGCATCCTTCTTGTAAGTCTGCATCAGACCAGGCTGAAGGGTATAAACCAAAGGTCCTTTCATGTTCACGTAGCCACAAAGAAGAACATATACAAGTGGAAGTACAGTTTTAAATTTCATAATATTTCATGTAAAAACAAACCACTTCATTAATCTAGTCTAAATTCACATGTATTCAGGGTATGAAGTGTTGACACAAAGCTATTATTCTGTTAACTGACTACTTCATTTCGGCTGACGAAATTTTGTTTACCTACGGTGTATTTTGTACATGGCAAAGTATTTAATGGTACAAAGCTCTGAATAAGCAGAGGGTGCTATTGCCAAGTTTACCTTATTTAGACCGTAAATATCGAGTGATGTCATGCGAGTGTCCCAAAACTCCCTTTATAACAGTGCAATTCGTAGAATCAGGTGGCTATTGTGCCTCATGCCTGAACATACATGAACTATATTAGCACTAGACTGAAACCTACCAACTCTGGAGCTAACCTTTCTTTAACAAGAGCAGTTTATTTATTTTTTTAAGACCCTGTGTTTCGTTAATCAGCCGATAACCCACTTCAGTCATGTGGCTATCTTGCATAATGCTTAGAACACGATGCTTATCATGTTAGGTGTTAATTGGCTTTTTGATAAGAATCAGTTTGTGGGATGGAACAAAATTCTCAGAAAGGATTATGAGCCATTGCAAAAATAAAACATTTTTTTACAGCATTTTAGCCTTTAGGGTGCAAACCTGATAACTGCTACTTGGATAATGAAAGCTGTCAAATTTCAATCCAATCAATACGGCGGGTCACAAGAACGCAAACAAGTTTTCGAATACGGGGTCACAGTACTGCCCTGGATGATACGATGTCTAGCATACAGTATTTCATCAGTCCCAGTGTTCCTGCCTAGTGCCTAGCTGCCCAGTCTCTGAATTTGAGTCATTTCAAAAGTGGGAAGAGAATTTTAAAACTCCTTCCCACCACTATATGCTTCTGTAAGTTGGAAGTATAAAACAATCATTCAGAACACTACAGGTTTACATTAATTAGGAGCCTAATTAAAAATCTTGCAGCAAAAGCCTTTGTGTTATATTTTAAATCCCTGGATGAACAGAGTTTACCAAAGACAACACCAAATCCTCTTATGTTTTCATATCACTTCTTCATGTCTTATGTCCCAACATATGCTTCACTCTCCAAAGGCAGGGCAAAGCTTTATATGTGCCTCTGAAATAACTTGGAAGCAATAAATGTGGTAATTAGGTTTGAAAAACAACAAGGAAGACTAACGGCTTTTTAGCAAATGTGCAACCCGAGACAGCTGTTCGCATAGAGGACAAGTCTTCCTTTTCATGCAGCAGGTGATATAAAGTGTTGAGGTGCTAGAGGATTGGGGGGGAGGCAGGAGTTTTAAAAGTGTGTGAAAAGTTTGGCAAAATGCACAACATGTCCCCCCCCAACCAACCAACTCACCTTCCTCCAATCACTGAAGAAATTGTTCCGAAAAACCTCCTTCGTCGTATATTCGTGGTCAAGCATTTGTGCAAAGAAGACGGCTACTTCCTCAGCAGCTGAACTCAGGGTCACCAGCTTTCCTGAGGGTGGAAAGGTTGCTATTAATATCATATACTGTACATACTGTATAATGAGTGAAATTACAAAGTACTCTAGGTGACTCGGCTCCAGCGTCTCACCAGTGGGGCAAAAGGCAAACCTGTGCTTTGAGTTTGTTCTCCTGAAAGGTTTCAAACGTAGTCCACTTTTGAGCTATTGTTGGCATGTACAGTATGCTGAAGATTATTAAAAGGATGTGGAAGCTACATTTTTAAAATATGGGATTCAAGAAGAAATCAGCTGACTAAAACAGGCAGAGACACAAGACTACTGACTAAATCTACAGCGCCTTAAAATGTCCTCCCTCACAAACAAAATGAAGACAGGACCCAAAACAGATGGCAACAACAACTTCTCTACCAAAATCCATGCCTTCCAAAGAGCCAGATTCTCTTTATTTAGCAAATGCAAATAAACCTGAGCGAAGCGAGATTGCTTGTGGTCTGGCTGTGTTGAGGGTGTGTAGTCCTCCACTGAGTCTGTAAGAAGGAGAGTCCTTTAGGATGAGTTTCACAGTTTGTTCCAACCCACAGGAACAAATAGCTGATCCCCCAACTATAGAGTCTGACTAGACATGGATGCTGACCCGTCCTGGACCGGTTCAGAGTGGAGCACTCTCTTCCTGGGACGGGGTTGCTGGGTAGGGCACTGTTTGTTAAGTTCAGTGATTCCCATTCCCAGCTGGGGGGTGGGGTTTGCAGGCTGGTTTTCTTGAAGGCAGACATGTCTTTGGTGGATTAAATATTTCCTCATGTAGTGGCACGAGGTGAGGGGGATTTTGGACCTTTTTGAGTGTTTTGTGGGTGATTGTGAGTCTGTGATTGTGTTTGGTAGGATAGTGAGCCAGGAGATCAGGGTGGAGAGTAGGGTACCAGTGATGAAGCACATGGTGGATACTCCGTGATGATTTGATCATCAAGTCCAGACAAGGGCACCGTATTCTACTGCCGAGAGAGACAGTGCAAGTGCCGAGATCCGGAGGGTGGTAGTGTAAGTGCCCCATGATGTACCAGATTCTGTGCAAAATTCCTTTAACCTTTTCACTACTAAAGATTCAGGGCGAGTTTAAATTATTTAATAACCCAGTCAAGGAGCTTCTCCAGAGCCAATTTTCTTTTTGCCCCAGTGTGTTCTAAATTTTTAAAAGCACTTCACTTAGTTTTCTGTCACAGTAAAAAGCCAGGCTGTGACATACCCTCGCTTCTGTCATCACCATGGTTACTACAGGTGCATCCTCCAGTGCAGCTGTGGAGTATATATCAACAATTTTTCTTTCTTAATGGAGTAGGTGTACTTGAAAAGCTGCCAATAGGCAAAAAGGGAGGCTGGACATCAAGCAAGCCAGGAAAGAGGTACTTCAAATTAAAATAACACCTTCCAGGATCAAAGGTTAACAGGTGACAGTGTGCAGGGATTTGCTTAACACGGCTGTTGGATCATAAATTTCTTCACAGAGATTGCTATGGCACAAATGTGTGAATGAGAAGCCGACAGCAATCCTTTTTTTTTTTAAATGCACACAAACACCAATGCAGACAGCAAAGAGTGAGAGACACTCATGCCTCAAAGGTCTCCAGTGTTTTACCACAGGATTTACTCTGTGAATGTATAATTGCACATTACCATCAGGTGTAGCTTTATCCCTCCACAGTAAACAAAATCTGAATGCTTTTTAATATCCTTTAGAAGATATATTTTGCACTCTCCTTTTATAAAACATTATCGACATGCAAATAGATTTTTTTTGCATGAAAGTCTAATAAGCCACAAAGAAACTTAAGTTAAAAAAGTAATAAAACTATAATTGACCTTTCTGTAATTCTCCGCAACATGCTATCCAAAGCTCTTTGGTGTACAAAACAAAACGATTCACTTGTGTTATTTACCTCAATATTTTTAGCAGGGCTAGCTGATTGTTTTTACAGGAAAGCTCACACTCCATGCCACTTATATTATTTTTTACACATTATGAACAAGATTGCACTTGTCAATAAAGCAAAGTTAGATTTTCGCTTATTGTAGCCCTTTGGAAAGATGAATCTGCATTTGTTTAACATAAAGACTGTGCAGCTTCTGCTCTATGTTGTGAGAACGTCATTTGTATGTAGTGTTGTCATTTGCTCGTCTATGGACGGCATGCTGCTCCATTATACTTTTATACTTTTGGACAATCAATCTGTATAAACCTATGCACATATTCTATTGTTTTTACAGTGACTATGATTTTTTTACCCACAAGAAACATAAAAATGGCTTTCACAGGCTTGAAAATGGCACACAGTTGAGAAAACACAACTGTACATAAAAAAAAAGACAGGAAAGCAAGGGGAAAAAATAATGTCATTACCCGTCCCAAAAATCATTATCCAGATGGGACCGAGAGGCTTTCTGAACAGCTAGTTCTCGAATGCATTGTGGCCTTGACATCACAGCAGACAGAAATCTTCATTAGCTCAGTAGGACCCCATTCTTCACACTGTTAAGTACACTTCACTGCTCCAGAGGGCTAATGACTTACCGTCATAATAAAACTTCACGTTATCAGGAAGTCTCTGGTACTCAGCGGGAAACCAGGGCCCTCTGTGCTCCAGAAACTTCCACTTGATGCCGTCTTCATACTTTTCCTCTTCCCACCTGAAGGAAACATTAAGAGGAACAAAAATGCGGGCTGCTCATCCCATAACGCCAGGGTGTACAAAGTCTGTGGTGCTGAGAGCCAAGGCAGGACTGGGGTCCAAGGAGCCTTTTATTATACTGCTGGATCCAATGACAAAGCCATGTACAGATTTATTTTAGAAATCAATATCAGAAGAACGTAGGAAACAAGAAAATTTGGAGTTACTGGGTGCCATTCATTCTCGCCTGTGCCTGAACCCCCTAAAGTGCATGCAGTATTCCTGAAAAGCACCACTTTTGTTCCTACAACAGTATAAGAAATGCATTTGAAATTATTTATGTACCAACAAGATTTTACTCCCATGTAGAAGGTCATTACATTACATTCTTGTCCATCTAATGTCACTAAGGACAGCTTCCCCCCGTGCCAAAGCAATGAGGTTTACTCCACAGCTCTAGAAACTGGGCCCTGCACTGGTTATATGCCATCAAATCCTTGAAATTTAAATCACCAGCAGAAACACACCACACTAAGTCATTTAGGTGTTTCTAAAGCTCACTATTTTCTCTTTAAAGTGACCGTCAGAATCCAACCACTGGACAAGGACAGTTTCAACCAACACCTGCGTAACCCAGTTGGCCAAGCTCAGCCAATCTGCTGAAAATGCTTTAAGAACAGATCTAATCTGAAAATGAGGGGCCTTACAGGGCAAATACAAGAACAGTTCGGATGCCTACTCAGAATTATCCCTCTGGGATACACCTGGTAAACATGAAGGCCTGCCAGTCTGAGGCGGGAATCTTCGGGAATCACAACAGCATCCTAAATCTGCTACAGCAAAAGCTTCAAATGTTTGAAAAAAAAAAAAAAAACTGACTCTCCTGGAAATAAAATAACCTACCCAGAAGCAAATCCCTAATGTTTCACAAGGCTTACCACACTAAAGAAAGGAAAAATAAAAACCAAATGTTGTAATTTAGATACTCAAAAGATATGTCACAAAAAAGCGTGACCTCAGTTTCTCTCATTAAATAGAAAAGTGGGTTTAAGGAGGACGACAAGCTCAGCCAGTTCTCCCGGGTCACAGGTTTCATTTCAACAGCCCAGAAGCACGCAGGAGTCTCTGGATGCCTACCACCTCCACCGTTGCAGCTCCTCCTCCTCCTTCTTCTTGATCTTCAGAGCCTTCGCTGCCTGAACCTCCTCCTTGCTTTTCTTGTGCTTGCCGCCTTCCCTAGCAGACACCGGCCGCCCCTCCTGCTCCTTCTTCGCCTTCGGAAAGGAAGGAAACGACACACGAGCGCACAGAGAGAGGGAGTGTTAGTGTCCAATGACCTCCCCCGAAACCTGACCTTCAGGTCAGCACCAGCGCGATGTTTTGCGTTACGACGCGCAGCCTGTGAGCATCACGCAACCTTCGTCACCTCGAGTTGTGGAGCTCAAGAGCACAGTAGCCTGAAATCAAACTTAAGACTTCTTTTTATTCTCTTTGTGGGCTTTAATACTGTTATCTGCCCCTGTGCACTCAAGGCGCCCAATAATAAAAGCCTGTTATTTAAAGAACAACGGTATCCAAGTCTGTGAAGGTAACAATTACAATACCTGAGGCGCCTGCTCTATCCTTCCTACCCTTAAACAAAATAAAGACAGCATTGGAGCCTTATAATGGTCTTTTATGACTCCTGTATACTTTGGAAAAAGTCACAGGAAGAACATAGCTAATGTTGCCCGGTGTTCGCTGGCAAGGATCAACCTGCGATCGATGATGCAAAAGTCAGGCAACCCAGGAACACAAGAACCATTTGACATTTTTGTGCAGGTTTGGAACACAGTTTGCTGACCAAAGGCTAGTATGCTAGATATTCTGCTCATGAATATCCTACAGATGAAAAACAAACTGTACACCCTCAACACTTCTCTAACAGTACTGTTCATTCACTAACTGCTTTGAAAACTGTGTTACTAGAATGCCCCGTGTCTAACGTCCGCACAGCCCAGTCACTAGCCCGCTTTCTCTGGCTTTCATGAAGCTGCCTCAAGCTCTCCTCTACCTTCACTTTGCTTTCCTTCTTTTTCTTCCTCTGTTTTTCTGGCTCTTGCTCTGCCTCCTCAACCTCCATCTTCACTTTCTTTTTCTTCTTTGCTCTTAGAAACAAATTAGATTAAACACACAAGATTAAAGATTACACACAAGATTAAAAGAAAAATAAATAGATTGGTTTAGAAAAGAAATAATGTAATGTGCACAGCAGGACCTGCTACCATGAACTGTTGGGCTTGTTCAAAACTTCAGAGACTTATGCCCGGCCAATTCAGTGCAGTTGCCCAAAGGTGACATCACAAGGCATAATTTGTGATGTCACAATCACATCATAAAATAATTTAAAACTTCTATTTTTTTTGTCATTGCTACAGCTGCAACTACTCCAGCACTGCTCACATAACCACTGAATAACTTTTTCATCATAGAGGACAGAGGCAAATGACTCCCAATGCAGTGTAGTGTGTTCCACTTCAGTTCACTTTGGTATGGCTTAGATGTCTAAATATACAGCACCTGACATCTGCGTCTATACAAGGGTTTGCAAATTATGAAATGGACCACACTTTTGTGTTAATGGAAGTCGTCTCTATGCGAAACATACCCCAAAACTATGCGCTTCTAATGTTATATTTGAGATCTGTCCAGCCAAGGGTTCAAAGTGACATTGTGCCAATCGCTTACGATTCCAACAGAGATCCCCCTGGTTCTTCCTGTTCTCTGAGCCTCTTCTTCACTTTGTCCTTCTTGTTTATGCAGAAGTCTTCCTCCTCTGGCTCTGCCTTTACTTGAATTTGACCAGCCCTGCAGCTCCAGAAAAAATAAATAAATGGAGAAATTAGATTCACTGAAACCCAGGGCAACCACTCATGGGAATTAGTGAAAGTTTTCGGTTCACAAGTTTACTTCAAACAGGGCACTTTTATACTGTACAGAAAGGCTACTAATGTCTCATGTTTAATTCAAATGTCTTTTAATTGAACATTAAATGCAGTATATAATGCAGTGCTGTTCTGTGTATCTTATTAATACAGTTGCCTTTAGGTTAGCAAATTTAGCATGCTTATAATGTATACATGCTTATTTTGGAGACTGAAGACCAAACAAGCAATTTTACAATTACCTGAATATCCAATTTCAGAAATCCAAAGTTCCAGTTTAGTGTAGCCTGTATTTATTTGTAAAAGTCAATTATTCTTCTCTGCCCCTGCGATGGCAGGAGCATGTTTACTAATTCTTCTGCATTCTGCATCATTGAACATCTTTAAAAGTCGATTGTGACCCTTTTGAATGGCAATGTTTTCATGTCTGTAATCATCTTCTTGGCATCAGGGATAGAAATGAAGCTTCATGGGTGTTCAGAAGCACCACTGATATCCCCCCTGTTGTCATCAGTAGTCACAAGAAATCCTTTAGGAGTTTTGCAGCAGGCAGTGACCAGTCTGTGACCTCTTCATCTGTTGTAAGGTTCTCAAACTGGAAAGTTTTCTTGACACACAAAAGTGCTGCGATGTCATCTACCACAAGAGGGAGCTCATTCACCTTTGGGCAAAAGCCTTTACTTCAGTGTGCAAAGTGAACTCGCAATTTGGCAAAACATCCGATTGACAGAGATTTTCGCAGTTGTTGAAATGTGTTGCAACCAAAAGTAAAGCCCATTTAGTGAGAAACTGAAAGTTTCATGGTTTGAATAAAAGATGTATAGATAGTAACAAAGCTGCTATTCGACAGGGGAGGGGGTGAAAGAATTTACAGTTTGTGAACTTAAAAGCAGAGAGGCATGGGGTGTTATCCACAAACAACAGTAGTACACTCCTATTGTAACAAGCTGAAGACATCACTGTAACCATTTTAAAAATTAAAGGTTCAGCCCACCTTTTTGTTGAATTTGCATTCTTCAAGTAACTTCTTAAAATTGAACTCATCATAGTACAGTAGTTACCAGTGCACACTTTTCTTCAGTCATGATAGCGAGTGTTTCTTTCAAAGCTCTTCATACACAATTAAAGGAAAGCAATGATGAGCCCGTCTTTTTTGTAAAGAGTCCAATTTCATATCGGCTCAGGAATACAGGTTAGCAGTTTTCTTCACTGCAGGGTTTTATACTGGATCCTTAGCAATGATTCCAACTGGTTTATTGACGATAAAATGGAAATGGCTCAAAATGGCATACAATTTCATCTTTCAGAAACTTTGGCCATAGTTGCACAAAAACAGAAAACGTTTGGAGTGTGAATCAATTTAAACATCTAAAAATGCTACTCTTGTAAGATCTCACTCTAGTTGCCTTACATTTCAATACCCCTTTTTACTGCCGAATTCAGGATGAAAAATTTCACATTCTGGAACCACATACTACCCCCCTCACACACACAAGAAAACTGTTCTTCTAATTTTCATGATAACAGTGTGGTAAATACATGTGAATTCTAATTTTGCTAATTCTAATTTTGCACCTACTGCTATTTCTGCTGAGTAGTTGGATGGTTATTTGAATGCTATACCCTGTCTTCTGTCACTAGAAAAAGTTGCAAAAGCAAAATGGCAAAAGTTAAAGCCTCATTTCTAAACACTGACTGAAACGAACTAGATGTTGCTTCGTGAGTTTTGCAATAAACAACATATGGCTGTCTTTCACCTGAAGGTGAGTTCCATTCGTCTCCTAATTAGGCGACGCGATTTCAAACTGTTTTGCAATCACCTCCATCATGCTAACATGCAATTGTGAAGTTATTTCTGCAATCATCAGTGCTATTCAACAATGTCAACACACACATACACAAAAAACTCTAAAGACTGCAATCAGAATCTCAGTCGCCAGATGAAGCTGTTTTAGTGTAACTGGCTTTGACTGTCTGAACCCTCCCAGACATTCAGTTTGATGGACAGACCCAGACGTGTATTTTGATGGCTGTCGATGGGTGTCTAATTGATTGATTGATTGATTGAGACCAAAGCACAGAAATGCTGCCACTTGACTGCAGAATCAATACATAACATTGGCTGTGGAGTAACAGGCAACCACACGCTATAAACTGAGAAAAGAATAGGCTAACTGTAAACTGCATTTTCTCAGCCATTTTATGGTTTCATCTTCTTTATCTCCTTCTGCTTCTTCAGTGTGATCTTGCTGGATCAACCACCCATTTCTTCGAACACAGACAGAAAGCAATGGGCTGAATCAAGAGAGTGCAAGGCAAGTGCACCAGCTTCTAAATGCCCCCAGTTTTAAAAAGATGGAATTCCCACTGCCTGACAATACGTGCTAACTCTTCAGCTACATTACAGAGTATTTTGAAAGGAAGAGTTTATTAAAAACGCAACAAAATCTGTGCAGACTGAAAAGAAATTCACCCAGAGCCCAGTGGATATTAAAATAGTAATTAAATTGTAAGTGGAAATAAAATACACTCATTCTATAGCCTGCTGGGTTAAGCTTTACAAGTTGGCCAGTACCACCTTCGACCATGTTGTTGCTGTGGTTGTGTCAACTGGGCCCTGTGGGTGAGGCTACAAGCAGTGCAGTGGCACCGAGTCCAAATGGTTTGAAAACACAGGTAGTTATTCTGTGTCCAATTAAGAGTGCAAAATCAATATTAAATCAAGAGTATAGCACACTTTTGACATTCAGTCTCATCATGGTGATGCACAGAAGCTTAGCAACCACTGTCTAAGTTCACTTTGCACAATGAAATTTTCACAAAAATGCTCAGGGAAGGTTTTGAAAAGTGCAAGAGGCAACATCATGCTCTTGCTATAACTACTTGCATGCACAACGGGGCATTGCTCTAGCCAATATATAAAGTATGACACCTTAAAAAAATCTAAATAGGTTTAACAGATATTTTATGTTTTTATCTTGTGATCTCCAGGTACTGTAAGTGTTTTTCCCATAAAAGTTGTGCGTTTTAGATATGGTTCCTTTTTGAATTTACTGACCATAAAAAAAATCTCAGATCTCACCACCTCTCGCAAGTAGTTTTGCCAAAACACAGCACAAAGTCTTTGGTGGGAGAAAGATACTCCAGCTGAAAAATCTTTGTCCAGCCTCTGCTGGGAGTCCTGAAACTCAGGAAATGTGCCGAACCCTACAGTGACACTGCAAGCTTGCATGGTGAGAGAATAAAATTAAAACCACCCCTAAAGAGAAAATGCAAAGGCAGGGAGGTGCTGTAGATGTGCACAGAGGGGGTGACAGAATAAACTGAAATTCAGCCTTGTCAATTCAGCAGGGATGTAGATAGAATCCAAACATGAGGTCATAAAACACTTATAAAAGAGCTGCATGCTAACAGCTTTTCATTTTATATAAAAGCTGGATGCTTATTATTTTCTGCTGTTGCATATCTATAAAAAATCCTTTCGGATTAGTTTTGATTTACAGCTCCCCCAAGTAGGCTCCCTGGGAGATAAACACCAAAGGCCAAGGACAAGTTTTAAATTGAATTCCCAGGTGTCTGTTCATTCACCTTTTGTAAGAAATAGAAATATCTCGATACAGAAAGAAACGAAGGAACTGAAAAAAGCTTGTATTTATAGACCCTTTATGGAAAACCTAGCAGGTCTCTGAACTTTCCCTACACGCAAAATGCATAGAAAGATAAAACCTGAAATGGAACTAGAAATTTGGGAAGGACCTGTGAAAGAAAGAGAATTAGAATGGTTACAAAACAGAGGAGGCCATGTGGCCTGTCTAGCTTGTTTGGTTGCTAGGAGCTAAATGAGGATCTCATCAAGCTGCATCTTGAAAGAAGCTTCAGCAACATGGACGGGCAGCTTTTATGCAACACAATGTTTATAAAAAGTGCATCCTGCTCTCAGTTTTAGTTAGATTCCCTGAGTTTTCTCCACGTCTCTTCTAGTTGTCGTTTTACCATAGATGCCCGCTTGTTAAACTTTGTATTCTTGAAGCCTGTTGGCACAAGACAGAGTTCTAGCCCAGGGAATTTGTCCGGTTATTTATCTCTCTCTGCTCCAAAGTGCAGCAACATCTTTTTTGTAAGATGCTGAATAAAATTGTCCACAATGTAAGAAGGTTTTATCAGTGTATTTTATGTTAAGCAAAAAATTATTTATTTCTACACTTTTAGAATGGGAAACATGGCAACTGAAAAATAGGGGGAGAGAAGCCATGAACTATTTAAATAAAGAACTGAAATTTTACACATGTAAAAAGCCTACCTTACAAAATCTTCCAAATCTGCATCGGTGTTCTCTCTTTTTATGAGCTTTTCCTGACATGAGAGAAGAAAAACATCAGAGCTGATCACAGGCGGTGGTGTAACCATGCAGTTTTCAATCACAGTACGTGGTTGCTGAAATCAGTCAGCAGCCAGACAACAGACAGGCAAAGATCAATTTTCTATTAAAAACCAAGCTAAGGAATATCACTGTTCCTGGGGTTTGCTGAATGGGTCGTGCCCTAAACCAGGTGAAGAGAGTAATGCAGATGACATTCTCGTGTTCCTGTTGGAAACTGCTGTGGAGGGCATACAGTCAGAGAGCACTGATCTCACTGCCTAGTCTCATAGTATGCAGCCAACTATAAATGTGAACTTCACGTGAGAAGACAAACTAAGGCAAGGATAACATACCTTCTTTTTCCTGGAGATCCCTTTTCCTTCTTTTTCAGCCCCTTCAGTATTACCCCATGTGGAATTCCTCTGGACCTTTTTACTACAGTAAACAAGGACATAAAATAATATGTTCTATAACCATTACAAGAAAAAAACAGAATATTCCACCAATTCTTTCTGGAACTGTTTTATCCTTACAGGGTCGGGGGGAGCAGGAGCCTATCCCAGCATGCAAAAGTTGCAAGGCAGGGTAAACCTTGGATGGGATGCCAGTCCATCACAGGACATTGGAATATTCCAATGTACTTTAATTTTATGCCAGTCCTGCAGACCGACTCAGTATTGTTTCCTTTCCATAGAAGCAGCCAACAAAAAGAAAAACAGCAGTTGCCAGCCTTAATTTGGAAATCATGAGGTGTGAACAGGAGAGAGCAGATGTACAAGGGGCAGTGGAAGTACTGTACCTCAGTGCTTAACTGTGACAAGTGCATAATGCTTAATATTAATGTAATGTGCTTTTAATGCATATTCAAGCCACCACTGTCAATATAATTCTAACAAGATAATTAAAAACGTTTTAATTAGAAAAATTAAACAATATTTTAAACATTTTCACTCTGATGGACCTGTGGTCAAGTCCGCAGGGTTTCGGACACCAATGATCTCCCTCGAGCGCTAATGCACAGAAGAGTTTCTCTCATTCAGTAACACTAATGGGCGGAGCGGTGGCTCTGCGGCTCAGGATCTGCCCCTGTGCCTGGAAGGTTGCCGGTTCAAATCCCGCGGCCGGCAGAGGAATCCTACTGTACTCCGTGAAGCCGATGAGCAAGGCCCTTCACACCAACTGCTCCAGGAGTGCCGTATAAACGGCTGACCCTGTGCTCTGACCCCCAGCTTCTCTCCCTGTCTGCGTGTCTCATGGAGAGCAAGCTGGGGTACGCGAAAAGAAATTCCTAATACAAGAAATTGTATATGGCCAATAAAGTGATCTTATCTTAATCTCTTAATGGGGACAAAAATGTCTCCACCACAGAACTGAAAGGTAAGAGGAGAGATTATGCAGCGTCAGGTTAAGTAAGATTGTGCTTTATTAAAGGATGTGAGGAACTGCACTTAAGGAGTCGGTCACCCTGAGCTCAAAAGGCTATACTCCAACACATTTTATAGGTTATCTTTAAATGCTCAATAAGTAGAGACCCGCGAAACCTATTCACAGGCTCTACACCAGCAAACGATGGCTACATCGTTCAGAGCTCATCAGGAATTAAAACCTCAACACACTGGTTCTGGAGCAGGAAATCCTTCTGACTCTTCTCCCACCATTGTGTTATTTCACTTGTGTACAGGGTTTAGTTCAATGACATGATTTAGTGTACGGGTGCTGTGGTGCGCGCTACTGTACATACGAACTACAGAACTGACGCAATGTAGGAAATTAGATGTCACAAAGACATGCCAAAGCACAAGCAGGAAGCAAATACAGTACGATAACTGCCTTCAGCTCCACAGCGCGTTCATGCACCACTGTGTAAATACCAGTCTGCTGCATGAGAAGCTGCGTCATGCCCTACATGCATGAGCCGAGGGATTCTGCAGTGTTAGTGTCTATTCCGTTTGTGCTTGGTGTTACACTGCACATTTCTTTTGTCTTGACAGGGCTTCACATTTAATATTTCACTGCAACGTCAAGGCTGCTTTGAGGTCTACAATCTCATCTTTTGCCTAACCTATAATATCACCATTCTTCCCGATATACTCCTTTACTGTAATCGCCTACAAAGCCATCAGTTATTGTCAGAAAGCTGTTATTTGTATCCCTTTTTATGTGGTTAATTAGAAATAAGAAAGATGGATGGTTTGTATTACTTTTTTAATGCAGCGGATCAATGTAAATTAGTTTATGCTTATGAAGATGAAGTGGCCTACTTTGTATAATGAGCATATGCTGTCTTACTCTGTATTCTTATTAGATTTAACTTTTCTGATGTTGTTTTTGTTTTCTTTTCCTCCATGAGAGGCATTATAACAGTTACCAATATAGCTGCTGACTTTACAGAAAACATCTAAATTAAACAGGCCACTGGAGACACCTTTCTGTTGGAAATTAAAGAAAGGGCAGTCACATCTCTGAATGTTGCAGGTATTTTTACTTAGTCCGCCTGGGAATGACAAGCAGCTATTTATGTTTTTCCAAGAGAGAACCAGATCGGTTCACAGCGAGCACAATGACCATTAACCTGGAGAGCTGTGTCTCCCTGAGGAGACCATAAGATCCCATAGAAAGTCTTTTCAGAGGCGAAGCACTCTACTCAGGTGAGAAAGAACACAGGCCAATCAACTCTGTGGATCAACACAGGTTCTGAGAGCTTGGGTCTGTTACTCTCAGCACTACAGAATGCCTGGCTCATCATCTGACAACAGAGGAATCGAACAGACTCAACAGGGCTAAATTACAGAATCACACCTCAGACACTGGTGTAAAAAAAATGTTTTAAGGCAACCGAAGTTTGGACTGGGCAGAACGTTCATAAAGATGATAATGGCCATGGGTGAACAAGGCATAAACTATTCCAATGCTCCATGCAAGTTTATAACAACAGCCCACTGTTTCAGTAATGAAGACAAAATTGATTTCAGAGAAAAGTAACAGAGCCACGAGAGGTAAAAATCCTTAGCATCTATTAAAAGCTAGATACTGGTCATCTTTACAAGTGTCTGAATCATGTATTAGCACAAGTGCTACAATATTGGTTCCTAACACTGGGGGACCTGTGTTTCTTGCGGTTTTTATTTAAGATGAGCTTTAAATTGGGGCGACATGGTGGTGTAGTGGTTTTACTGCCTGGAAGATGCCGGGGCCCTGGATTCAGTTGTGGACCTGGGGTGCTGTCTGCGTGGAGTTTGTGTTCACCCTGTGTTCTTGTGAGTTACCTCCAGGGCCCAGTTCCCTCCCACAGTCCAAAGACATCCTGGCACGTTAATTGGCTTCCAGGAGATCTGGCCCTGGTGTGTCTGCATGTGTGTGCCCTGAGTTGGACCACCATCCTGTCCTGGGTGGACCCTGCCTTGCCAGGATAGGCTCTGGCCCCCCAGTGACCCTGAAGCGGATGAACTGGTTAAAAAAAATGGATGGAGCCCTTAATCAGAGGCAGACTTCAATTTCCCAAATAAGTCGTGGCTTTGCAAACATCTGGGAGAATTTTATTTCCCAGGAAGGCAATGATCACAAATAATATTCCTAGAAATTAGTGACTGAGTGTATTTTAGGGATGAAGACACACACATTTCATTCACAGACTGGCATGCAGTCCAGGGCGTAATCCTAGCTGATGCATTATGCATCCAGGACGTACTCCATTTTGCAGTAACCCTTACCAGGAATAAGCGACTTTCTGTCGACAGTCAAACGGACGTTTCATGTACCAAGTGTTTGATAAACAGAATAATACCTAGCGCAAAATGAATAGATTTTGGGGTGTGCAAAAGTAAGTAACTGGTTGTCCCAGTACATCCACATCAGTGTGCAGTCAGCTCCCTTGGAATCATGAACTGCACTTGAACAATGATGCCCAAAACCCAGACTGGCTTTCTTTCATTTGAGTAAGGAACCCGTGGCAGGGCGAAGGCTTTAAAAACAAATACATCCACCTCTTTGAAGCATCACCGCCAGCTCTGAATTCCTCTTTGCCGAACCCCTTATCCTTGGATTCCTTAGCTTTGACTTCTTTGTCTTTGCTGCCACTCTGCTTATCTCCCATCTTGAATGCTGCGATCCGATCAAGCTGACAGTCAGAGGGAGACAGAAACACAGTTACACAAGGCTACTTTTCCCAAAGGAATCCACAAGAAAATAAATCTTGAAAGACACACTAGACAAAAAGACAAATTCCACCCTCTGCCTGAAAGGAGGTCATCTTGGCAGTATACAATACCTTGCTCTAAATTTTCAGAATGCTCAGGAGAGCTCAGTTTCACAGTTCCCAGTTTCAATTCCTTACGGCTCTGTTTCTGTACCCCCTAGAGCAGTGATTCCCAAATGTTTTCAGCTGGCAGCCCACTTTCAGCATCCTAAAATTTTTAGGTTCACCAAACAATTTTTAAAATATTGTGGGAAAAGCTGGCCCTGGTGTAAATGTGTGCGTGCCTGTGTCTGTGTGTCCTGTGATGGGCTGGAGTCCCACCCAGAGTCTATACCTGCCTTGTGCACGTTGCTTGGCAGGATAGGCTCCAGCTCCCCTGTGATTACTTAAATATTTGGTTGCAAGCTACACAAAGCTTCTGATCCAGACATTTTATACATGATTTCTTCTAATATTGCAGCACATCTGTGACCTCTCCACAGTCCATAGTTTGGCAAGCACTGCCAAAGATATTTATACAAAAAGGGCCCTTCTACTGGAATTGATAAGACTGAAGAACTGGAGATTACAAATTTAAATTATCTGTTTCCCTTGAGGGCCAATGTTTTGAGAGTGTGTTAGAATTTTGAAACCTCACAGCTAAAAAACATGGTCTTTGAATTCATGTCATTTTGCTTCCCTGTCATACTACACCTCTTATTTATATACCAAAATTGGAATTTTTTGTTTCCAATTGTGTACAGGCAACCCTAAAAACAGATGTTCTATCCTTGATCCTGTGGTTACAATTTCGAACAAAGTCCTAGGGGGAAAAAAAAAGGTGCCACCAATTGAAATCCCCTCTTTCCACATTATGATTGAATGATGATTGTTTTAGCCCTTGAGGGTCATTAGATAACAAGTGGCTGTGTCTCTGCCCAGCAGACAAATGCCAAGTGGCCCCAGAAGCAACCTTGATTGATGACTTACCTTTTGAAAAGCTGGCTTGTCTGAGTGTCTTTGTTGTTCAAGATAAAGTGACCCTGAAGAACAAATGCATAAACGTAGATTATCTCCCGAGAACAATATCTCTTATCATTGCAACACACACATACAACAAGAAAAAGCTTTTTTGCAAAGTGCAGGAATCATTTTGCTTCCCTGTCATACAGTACTACACCTCTTATTTATATACCAAAATTGGCATTTTTTATGGAGCTATTTTGTCAAAGATGACTTTGAAGGTATTTTTTTTTTGTTACAAACTTATTTGAAATGGTTTTTCAACTGGTTCTCAGAAGAGCTTAATCGCACCACTAAATGATGATTGCTGCCTACTTGACCTCCGAACACTCCTGAATTGCTTCTGGTCATGAGAATTACAAAAGACACTTCAGGCACAATAGCTTAGTGCTGCTGGAGCAAAACACAAACAATAAAAATATTAAAACAAATTAAATGAAAGATGGATTCAAAACCAATTTCCAGCTAAGGTTAAGTTGGTTGTTTCTGTTTACTGTAGAGATTGATATAAAGGTCCTGTACTCAACACAATAGCTACTGTATACCTGAAAATGCGATCTACAATATCTATTAAAATAAAAATTATCAATGCTTTTATCTTAAAATGTGCACTGCCAGGTGTTGATTCAAATTTTCTCAGTACTGGGAGCTATAATACAATGAAAATGTATTCAGCCTCTGGAAACTTTGAACTTTTCAGCTGACCAAAACAATATGCTTATTTTATGCAAAAAAAATACTCCTTTTAGAAAAATTCACAGTAGTGTGTTTTACTTGTGTGGAAAGATTTTTTTGTTTGTATTTCCTACAGTACTCCATTCTAAACTGGAGCATTTTCTAGTACTGTATGTATCTCTTTGATACATGCTTATGCTGAAAAAAGCATTTTTTTTAGATATTCCAGTGAATTGTTAAATGTGACCCTCAATTTAGATACAAAGGGACACTTGCACATTTGTGACATTTACTTTTCCAATCCAAAATATGAGCAATTATGTCTGAATGAACCTCAGAGCAAGCAGTCCCTATTAAAATGCTAATCAAATGCAGTCTATTTATATATGAAGTCTCTTGTCCTTGAGACAAGCAAGCTATCTTCTCAGCTGTCATAACTGAACGTGACTGAAAATTATCATATTTAAAACAAAAAAATCAATTCTGAACAGAACAGCTATTCAGCATCAAAGGCAGGGATAATGGATGGATGACCTAAAACTAAGGTAATTATAAACCATTTTCTCATCAGAAAGACAACTAGATTTGGCGATTATTGGAATAGATAGTTTCTACAGAAATGTATTTTAATCTTTAAGATACTTGTTCGTCCTCATTGATTTGCTTACCTCCCTTCACAGAGTCATTAGATGACGATACAGGACGGAGAAGGTGTAGAATGGACACCTTCTCGAACAACACACAAGGATGAGAATGTGTGACATTCCCCAAGATTACTGCATCAGATGGGCATGAGCGTTCTTCGAAACGAGTCCTTGGTGGCCCCCCATCCATTAAGCTCTCAAAGGCTTTTGTACATCATCATCTAAACTGACTCAGAAAAAGAGCTACACAGGCTCCTGTAAGAGCAGGAATAATTAAGCACTCGGGTGAATAAAAGCCACAAGTACATCCTCGTGTCTCCACAGAACAGGAGGAACACTTGATCTATTTCAGGACCCTGCCTCCCTGACACTGTAGAGCCACATCACTGAACCCAATATTGGCATGATTAAGATTAGTCAAGATCAACATGAGCTTTACCCACTGTTGAAGAGAAAAGACTCGGGGATGCTGGGACCACACTGACCTGCATTCTAGCTACCAGCCATCAGCCTTTCTTTCATATCTGACAAAATATCAACACTAAAGCTGTCCTTCTATAAACTGCTTGTAAAACGAAAAGGTATTTTTTGCATTAAGCCTGTGTAAACAATTGTAGCATGAAATCGGTACCCTCTGTAGCAAGGAAATGTGGTATAGGTTCAAGTAGACCAAGGGGAACAAGTGCCCATAGCACATACCTGACAGCACAAGAGAACCTGCAGTGCATTTTCATGTTTAAGGAGGTTAAAATCTGGACTGTGTGTGCTGTCGGTTTCCTTTAGTCTCATTAGTTTGTGTACCATGGTACAAGGCTTTCATGGTGCAGTTTGTTTTTGAATAGGCCTACTTACTTTACAAGCACCTAGTATTTTGGAGGTAATACTGAGCTATTTGAGCTATGAAATAACAGTGCTTTGAACCACTTTAGGACTCCTGCAGCCAAGATTAAGTACAGCCTTGCAATTGCTGCATGGAAACTCCTCACATATAAAGGCTTACATCTTGTGTTGCTACTCCATGGCTTATCAAGTCTTTATTTATTCAATGGCCACAAAGCCCTTTTCAAGCCTGCTGGGCTTCTGCTTCACTCTCTCAATTTAATCCGTTTTGTTTTTCCTACCTGTTATGTTGCACAGCAATACACCAGTTCCTTTTTTTTTGCTTGCTTCAAAACTTCTAACACTATCTGCTTTGGTTTCAAAAAGGAAAAACAAAAGTTTTTTCCAGAAAAAAAAACTAATTGGCCCCAAATTAAACATTTCAATGAATACATGTGCTCCTAGACAACATTACACATTGGGGTTGAAGTTTTTCATCCTCTTAAGGACGTTTAGAAAAGATAGCACCTTTAGACACGCCACAGAAAACATTAACACCCACTCTCCTGCACAAATGCTCTTCCCTCTCCAAGTATGTTTTGGCAATAAAGTAATTGTTAAATATACGGTACGTCCTGAGCATTATCATACACAAAACCATCCCTTAGAATGGAAAAATGTATGTTGTTTTATATTCTATTATTCAGGTAATTACTTACCAACTGCCATTATACATAACTACAAATAAATATAACTTTGTATTATCTTCTGGTGTTCAGATAATTCATTACCTAGCAACTATAGATGTACAAAAACTTTTTTTTGCAGCTGGAACACTTGTTTTTCACAGCAGCTTTTGAGAATCTCCTTAACATTTTAAATTAACATAATGGTAAAATAAGGGTAATTAGCAGCAGCTTCCAAACTAAGCATGTACGCACCGATGAGACCACTGCACTGTGAATTTTATGCAATGCCAAAATCCCCATCTGA